>NC_062225.1:59237885-60437885 GCF_902686445.1 Sciurus carolinensis | reverse complement strand
TGCTCTGTCTCCTGCAATGAAGTCCTCAACATGTTGTTAATTTAGAAGACATGTTCTCTTAGCAAGGTTCACAGAAGGTATTTCTTCCTCGCATTCTAAGTAGTTGTTCATGTGAACAACCAAATGGCTTTCAGTTATCTTTGAAGTAACTGAACTAATCAAATTTCCTCCTGCACATTGACCAGTAGAACATCTAAAGTCCTACCAAATGCCTGAGATTTAAGGGTGTGCTCTTCTGAGCTAGTTTCAGTCCTGTTTTGTCTGATGCTACTCTTTTTTATTTTTTTTAACCTTGCCTTTTTCACCTACTTCCAATTTATGTTCTTTCTTTTATGTATTCTTGCAAACTATTTTATAGTACTTTCTGGAACAAAGCATGTTCTGGGCAGAGAGATGGTTAGGAAAAAAGATAAATCCTTATGGACTTCATTTTCCTTAACTATAAAATGAAGAATTCAGACTAGGTGCTCACTAATGTATCATCTAGCCTAAGCCTAAAATTCTATCATAGATTTTGGTACAACAATGAAATCTCCTCTTAAACATACCATTTTTCTGATGTGTTATTGCAACATTTTTCTAACCCAGAGCGTAGTCATAAAAGTGAAGAAATATCTATTTGAAAAAGCATCTTATATCTAGAAAATATAATTTCTTTTCACTCCATCTGGTTTTAGGGTAGTGTTTTATGACTTTATAAAACTGATAGAAAAATAGAAAAATCAGTGTCAGTTAAAAAAAAAAACTCTACTTGAATTTTAATCAACTTAGTTTATTCTTCAGTCTTCTACCAAGTTTTTGTTTTGTTTCATTTTATCATTCCCTTTAATGCGTTCACCAGATGAGGACATTGAATTTTGACTAGGATGCAATTGAGTTTGATTTTCAACATTTAACAATATCAAAACATTATAGATATATTTTGTGCCACTGAATTGTACCTTTACAAATGTCCAAAATTATAAATATTACATATATATATATATATTTACCAATCTCTTGTCATAATGCTATTTAAAGAAATGCAAATAGCAGTTTACAGAATAGAGCTGTCACAGGATTATCATGGAGCAATGTTGTCTCCTAAAGAATGTATAATGTTTCCTTTATTTATTATCTTTAATGGATTTGAAATAGTATAAGATGTATGTGTCCTAGGGTATACCCTCATCTGAAAATATTCCAATCAAGCATCACCCTTTGTCTAAATAACATAGTAGGTGTTTTTCAGTCCCTCTGTCCAAACATAAAATTCAATCACATTTCCTAAGAATATGTGTCCTCTGTTTTAGCTCAAAATGCAAGTCATAGATATAGAGAAATACAGATATAGCTAGAGACAGATATGGAGCATACAGGTAGACATAGCCTTAGACATGCACAGAAATAACTATAACTGCCAAATTGGAAAGCTGATTTGATAGGAACCAAAAACATCAAAAAGAATTTGACAAGGAGAAAGGAAGCAAGAGAGAATTTAACCTGATCTTTATGAAAACCTCTTGTGTTTTTCTAAGGAGTTTGAAATAAAGTCCCACTGAATTCTCTTCTGCCAGCCTCAAAACAACACTAGCAGTTGTGAAACAAAACTTGACTGTCCCTCCCTTCCACCCTGTTCCTATTATTTTAACTTCAATATCATTTCTGTGGCTGTAAATTCTTATTTCTATGTCTTTCCTTCAGGCCACATTTGGTCTCCCCTGATGTAGCATTTGGATCTTCTCTCTAATATAGTTAGAGAGAAACCAGCACAACTCAGCCTTCTCACCTGCTTCCTGCTGATGCCCAAAGGGCAAATACACCCCAACTCCACCTGCCATGCCAGTCTCCCATGCAGGCTTTCTCTTCACATGCACTTGCTGACAGGAAGTACCACCTGGGCCCAGACCACATCCAAGACACAGGGAGAACCAGCTCTTTTCTGCACCTGCAACAAATCCAAGCCTAATTAGAATTTTGGGAAACCATAAAACTAGGAGTAGCAGCACTGGTCTCCCAGTCCACATCATAGTAAAACTCAAGGATAAAGAAAAGCTTTGCAGACTTGACCTTGGTCCATCCCAAATGGACTGTACACAGGCACAAAGCAGGCAGACTCTCTTTCCAGGGGATGACCACATAAGAAACCCTCTACATATGGCCTGGTCTCTCAGCCTCCCACCTCTCATAAGCCCTGATCAAACAGCCCCCAGCCCTCACTTCTTCCCTGGCCTCTCTTGCTAGCCCAGCTTTGAAATGGAAAGAATGTAGGCACTTTTCAGTATCCTTAACTTACATTTTGAATAAATGTAACTAGTTGTCAAATTTTACTTTATCAAAGATCACAGTTAGAGACTTCATTGCATATGATTTGTGGTTAATTAACAAGTCCTTATATTAAAGCTAATATCTGAAACAGTAAAGAGTCAAAAGAGATAGGTCTTCAATATATTTAAAAGAGTCTGTAAGAACAACCTCTTCCAGACTACTTTTAAAGTCTTTTATTGAAACAATCTTTAATCAATGCAATTTAATTCATGTCAAAATGGCAATTAAGTGTTGTTACAAATAGAAAGATGGACCGTCACATTGTTACAAATATTTGTTGTTCTCTCTTTTAAAGATTTGTAAAATACAAGGTTGAACACGGTAATTTAATGCCTTTTAAACTGTCACCTAAATATCATGCTCCTTTTAAAATTACAGCCTCTCTTGGTCCTAATGAGTCATATGTCCATTACTGTTAAACCCATGGCTCTGACTCCAGGTTAAAGAGCACAATATAGCTGATTTACATTTTCCATTAAATTGCTTTTGCTGGGTTCTTTCAAACTTTTAAAAGTGTGTTATTCATTTAATGTATGGTGATTTTACATAGTTAGAAAAGCGAGCCGAATTTTTTAACTGAAAGGTTAAGTTTTATTTGAAAATGTACAGAATTCATCTTGCTCATCTTTATAAGGCCAGTGCCTAGTACAGAGCCTGACTCATTACTGGCATCTAATCAGTGCTGACGTGAACTGAGGAAAACGGTTTGGGGTATAATAGAGGCCTCCATATCTCTAAGCTAACATTGTGTCATGACTGGCATTGTTGTTTAGTCCTGCCCACAAAGGACTCTAAACTTCTGGGAGGATTATTCAGTTATTGTTTGCTTGCTTCTGACTTATTTGCTTCTCTGTAGTTTTTAAATTTTATTATAATTGACACATAGTAATAGTACATATTTATGGAGTACAATGTGACAATTCAATATGTACATACAATGTGTAATGGTCAACTCAGAGTAGTTAGCATTTCTTTGTGTTGAGAAGCTTTGAGCTCCTCTGTGCTAGTTATTTCGAGATATGTAATACATGTCTATAAGCTATAGGCACCATGTTGTGCTAGAGAACACTACAGTATCTTCCTCCTCCCTGTTTTGGTATCCATTTCCTAACCTCTCATTATCTCTCCTCCCCCACCTTTCCTAGTCCTAGTTTTGTTTTTATGAAAATAACCTTTTAAACTTCCACCTAACTGAGAAAATGCAATATTTACCTTTCTCCACCTAGTTTATTTCACTTAACCTAATGTCCTCCAATTCCATCCATATTGCCAGAAATGGAAGAATTTCATATTTCTTTGTGGTTGAATAATATTCCATCATATGTATATACTACATTTTTTTATCCACTCATGAACACTTTTGCTTCATTTAATATCTTGGCTATTATGAATACTGTTCCCAATAAATGGAGTGCAGATACCTCTTCTACTGTTTTCCTTTCCTTTGTATGAGATTGCTGGAGCCTATATTTTTAACATTACATAATTCTTTGATTCTAATATTCTGTGGACTATAAAAGAAATATCAGTTTAATTGTAGCTTTTAGGGTAAAAAAGGAAAAATTAACTGCCAAAGTAAATGCACACATCCATTTTATGATATATCCTAATCTTATAAATGTTAAAATGTAAAAAAATTCATATCTCAAAACCAAGTGACTAAAGTATAATGGTAGTGACTTCTCTTGTTGTTATGACTTGTCTTTGTTCTGTTTTCCAGCCCATGAAATACAATTAGTATAGGATGTGTGCTTTGATATATCATGTTGGATCTTCATATCCATCACCCCTCCTTTCCTCTCTTCTCCCTTTTCTCCTCTCCTCTCCTCTCCTAAGGAACAGTATAAAATTAGGAATTGAATTTTACAATAACCTTTCATTCAAAGTTTATCATACTGACTTCAAATAAAAATAGGAAATTTTTATTCCAATTTTTATTCAATTTCCTAAAAATAGGAAATAGCAAGAATCTCATGTCCCACGGTAAAGGTTAATACTTTTTGCCAAGCATAGGTATAAGGGTACCTTAAAAAAATGAATCTTTGAATGTGTACACTGAAATTTATATAATGAAAATGATTTCATCTGAATATGCATGGAATAAATTAAATTCCAAATTGTTCAGTTTTCTTTTTCCCTATGCCCTGGTCTGAGTGACTTTATTTTTGAAAACCTAAAAGTTTTCAAGCAATTATCAGGTTTACAAAGACAGGTAAAAATAGCCTGAGAGAGTAATAAGGAATGAAGGAGAAAAGAAAAGAAAAGAGAAACAAAGATAAATATAGGCAAAGGCTTCTTGAGAACTCTAGAACATCCCAATCCACATCACCAATTGCTTTTTGTCCTGTGCAAAATGCCTCCCTTGAATTTATTTCTGAAATTTTAAATGTCCTTAAATTAATATCTTAACAAGGGACACAAAGCACAAAAATTTCATCACTGAGTGTCCTAAACAAGATGCTTGATTATGCCTGGGTGATTTTTAATTCAACTTTTAATTCTTCCCTGTCATTTAATATGCTTCTGAGTTGTTTCTCCCTAATAAGAGTTTTCATATATTCAGGAAATGAAAACTAATTTTAATTCTCATCTAAGCAAATCAAAGAGAAAGATAAACATGATCCTGCAAATAAAATAATACAACATATTCCAAATTCTAACCTCAGTGTTATAAGGCTGCCACCATTTTTATTATAAATGTGAATAAGCAAAAGTTGATTACACAGCAGTTGGAAAAAAAATATTTTTTTAACTCCCAACATACATTTTAATGCCATTGTTTATATTTCAAAGTAATGAGAATGGTTATGTTTGCAGTAAAAATGATTCTCAAATGCTTACCTTCCATAAGTAAAGCAACAATATTTGAATAATAATGATAGTCTCATTAGGACAATTTTTTATTCCAATTAATGATTTTTGCCATACAAAGGTAATGGTTTTTATGAGCAGAGCTCTGATTTCATACCAATGGAAAAATTACATATTTGTGTAAGTAACTAGCTGCAGATCACTTAATCCATTCCCCAGTTTCTACATTCTAGATGCAAAACAAATTTTAGTTGGTTCTGTTCTTAAAAACTTTTAGTGGAAATTCCACTGTCATGAACAACAATTACTTCTAGTGACCAATTTCTGAAAAAATTTTAAAGTCAAGTAATTCCTACCCCTGGCTAATCTAAACCCCTTCTGAAACATTAAGAGCCCAACTTGTAAACTTCCATGAAAATTTATTTCCCTTCTTCAATATGCTCAAAAAAAAAAAAAAAGACTGGAGGAAGGCTCTGCTATGTGACCATATCCCCTCTAAATGTCTTCAGAGTCCTACAATTATGCAGACCTTCATATTTGTGCACAATGCTTGCTCACATGCTTTTTCATGGATTCTTCACTTTAGAAATAACTTTCTGAGTGCTTTGCATGTACTTATTGGGTGAACTGTAATAGAGCTACAAAACATTTAACCTGATTATCATCCTTCCAATAAGTCAAACAAGAGTCGGGACGACGTGGAGGGACTCAGTCTCAGAATTTCTCCTTTACCAGAATTATTCTCATTTTTTAAAGAGATGAATATCTATAATTGGAAAAAGTTAGATCATGGGGACTCCTCTCAACAGTCAGAAATTAAGAGAATACAATCAAACTTCTTTGGAAACAATAAGACTTACTATTCACTAAGGTAAAAGAAACCAGCACTCAAAAGTGACCACTGAAGGCAAAATTGCTTGAGACTTGAGACCAAATTAAGATCACTAGATTATACAGGAGAAAAGAAAGTGATACATAGTAAAAAGTAAGGAGGAGAAAAAGGAGTGCCAAATATTACCTGAAGAAGTATTCCTGTATGAGAAATTGTGTTGTAACTGAACCAGTTCTCTATATATTAAAATTACTTAGCTTTTACTTCTGTTTTATCAATTTAAGAAAGTCAGCATAATATCTTTATTTTTAAGTAGTTCATGGTTAATTCACTCCTCAAATTTGCTCTAGTGAGGATGAGCAACTGTAATACTCTGCCACCACTATGACACCAAATATGTACCATGGCAACAGCTCCCACACAGCGAAACTTAACAGCTAAGACATAGAAGCTACAAGTTAACTCATAATTGGGAGATGGCATTGAAGAGCTGTGAGAAAGCCCATTCACAGCAAACCTAACCATTGTAAGGAGATGTGTGTATATATTCCATTTATGAGTATGTACATACACACACATACAAGGAAAATATGTATGTGTTTGTTATATATTCAGATGTATATACATGTATATGAATATGCATATGTGCATATATAAATATGTGTATCACAAATCAAATCATTTACTAAATCGCAGTTAAATGAAAACACTAAATTTCTCCCATCCCTCATGTCCTATCTTACTAATAGGGGCATTTTTTTAAACATTCACAGAAGCATAACCAAAAATGGTATAAAAACTTCTCTTTTATAACACAATTGAAATGACATTGTTAGTCATAAAGTTTGGTTGGCATTGAATTTTACAATGTTTTTGCATCTAAGCTCACAACTATTATGTTTTGATAATATATTTCTGTACTTAATTCTGCCATAAAACCATGTTTTCTCTTGGTGTGGGACATTACTAGTTTTTTAAAATTTATAGTCTTAATTTGTTCACTTCAAATTTTTATTTCTTTAAATTTCTTTGGAAAATATTTTGCCTTATTTTCTCAAAATCCCAAGAATATTTTGGAGAGAAAAATAGGTCTGATCATTTGCAAAATAAGAAAGCAAGGGGCTGGGGTTGTGGCTCAGTAGTAGAGTGCTTACCTAGCATGTGGCAATCCCTGGGTTCAATTCTTAGCACCACGTATAAATAAATGAAGAAAATAAAGGTCTATCGACATCTAAAAAATTATTTTTTTAAAAAAAGAAAGCAAGCAACACGTTTTTCTTGAGAAAGTGAAATATAAGTATAAACCCATAAGGAGGTTGGTGATCAGCTGCTAAATCTTTCATTAACCCACAAGATTCATTTAAGAAGTATCATTAAACGTGATATAGATGCAAAGTCCTAGGTTAAAATTATATTAAGTTTGATAAGAATGCTGATAAGATTAGCCACCCCCAGATTTCTGGGGGTAAAACACTTTGAGATTTTTCCCATGCTCTGAAAGCAAGACACTGAGCTATAAATAATTGTTAAATGGTTAACTTATACATAATAAACTTAGAAAATCTATTGACTTAGAACATCTACTCATAGAATTTAGAACACCTATTAAGAAACCATATGAACATGATACTTTTTAAATATTCTTATTGGGGCTGGGGATGTGGCTTGGTGGTAGAGCATTTACTAGTATGCACCAATCCCCAGTACTGTAAAATAAATAATAAAATGAAATGGTGTGATTTAATCTTTTCTTAACCACATCCTAAAAACTAGCTGTTAAAGCATGAAACATAGTAAAAATAATTGGTTTAGTAGTATTATTCCCCAGTAATTATGTCCTTTCTGGGTTAAAGTAGAGGACAATGGTTGGTCTGTTTATACTATAAGGTTTTAGGCTGTATACGAATAGAGCACTTTCCATACTCCACAATCCCCACCTCCCGTCACCAAAATCCCACAGACCTGTATGGTACAATGAATGTTCCAGAAGAGATGGAAGTCAGGGAGGTAAGGGGAGAGGGATAAGATTGAAATCACAAATCTTGCCCCTTTGCAGAAATGTTGCTTCTGGGCTTCATTTAAATCAGATCTGTATGTCTTCTTGTAGCTTTGGAAATCTTGTGATGAACTACATGCTCCAATTAGCACTAAAAAGTTCCCCAATGGGCTTTTGTAATCGCCAACATCTTGGCGTGAAAATTATTGCTTAGATTCTAACATTGCTCTCCAATATTCAGCTAACACCAAGAGTGTGTGAATTCCAAGATGTCCAGCTGGATCTGTATAAACGTGTTCCAATCACAAAAGGTGACTATAAAAATGTTCTCAAATAAAAGAGAATAAATTATTATACAAAGCATCACAAAAGTAGAGTCTCCCAAGGAGAAAAAGAGAAAGAAAGAAAAGGTCTGCCTTCCAATATCGGCCCATTATAATCATACTTTGGCATACATGAAGGGCTTCATTCTTCAGCCAGTCCCTCAATGATTCATCTGTTTGTCACAAGGTCATTTCATGCACACAAACACATCCCCAACCAGGTACTCTAACATTTAGTCCAATGACATTCTCTTCTCCCTTCTCCAGTTACACCATAGCATCTTTTAAAACCATGTAGAAGAAGCCCACCAAGAAATTTTCAGAATGTTCCAGTTCATGGTGATAAACCAATAGAACAGTTATTCCATTAGACAACAGAACTGTAAGAATTCTGACCTTGGTTTTCCCTCTCATTTAGACAAAATACTTAATGTTTTGGACTTTTCATTATTTATGTGGCATAGACCTTTTGCTCTTGGCTTCCTCATTACTGCCCTAGTCTCTCAGGGCAACAGTGTACCTGCTGAACAATCATGTTTCCAGTTGCATGAAAAGGTGGCATGAAAGGATTAAATGTTGAACCCTAACATATAAGAAGATGTGCTGTATGAAGTCACTTAGAGGCATCTTAAAAGATTATAATAGACCTGGAAATTGCTCCTCTTTTGTCTTTCTCTTGTGGCTTAGAATACAAACATGATGACTAGTACACCTGCAGCCATAAACTATGAGATAAAGGAAACCAAGCTACAAGGTGGTGCAGCAGAAACACTACCCTCCTGCTCCCTCATGGTGGTAGAGTGGCCATTCTAGCCCTGAATATCATGCCCCAGACAACGTCCACTGGAGAAAGAAACCTCTACTTGGGTAAGCCTCTGTTGCTTTTGTTTTTTTTGTTTTTTTTTTTTTTATATATATATATATATACCTCAGGTCAACCCTATCTGAAACCCAGTTATATTTTTTTTTCCAATTTGAAAGTTTATTATGCCTCCTCCATACTGACTTTATGATATAACTATTGCCCAGAAAAAAAATATTTATTATAGAAAAAGATTGAGTACTGCTTTTTAAGGCAAAATCTTACCAGACTGAAGCACTAACTTTGGACATATTTTTAGTAGTTCTTTGTAAACATTTCTAAGAGATGGTTCAAAAGGACATTCAGAACGCTAGATCTTTGTACAATGTTGCTTAAATGAAGCCCTAAGCATAGATACTCTGATAAAATATGAAGTTAATTCATTCATTAATGCATTACAAGGCTCTCACTCATTATGTTAACACCTACACTTTCTTACACTTTAATAGTAATTTTCCATTCTGATCTCCCTTCCCTTTATCCTTTCTTTTTAGATGCCACTTCTGCTCAACTTCTGCAATGACTTAGGAGTCACCCAGACCTGACCCTGTTAACTCAGCTATGCCAAGGAGCAGGAACACACTGCTCAAAGATCAATTGGTTTGCCTGAGTTTAAGTTCAAAACCCTTTTCAATAACATTCTTCTCCTAGGCAAAGAGGCATGTTTAAGATGTCCCTCTATGGAAAGAATGTGATAAAGGGCTGGGACTTGGACAGAAAGCAGGAGACTGGAGAAGAGAGGTGGTTTGTTAAGAAGTGCTTTGACAATCAGGAGTGGGTATTGTTATTTCCCTCAGAAGCTCTTCCTGCCTTCTAAATGAGGTCTCCAAGATAAGCACAATGAAGGTCACTAACCTCCAGAGACACAGCTAATGTCTCTCAAGTATGCAGTCCCTTGACATTTTGTCCTTAACATCCAAAACAAGAAAATGAGCTTTCTTTAACTTGAGAAACCTCAGTTGTTGCAGTCTGAGAATCATAAAATCTGTATCATTTTGGATACTTGGAACCTAGGTCATGCTTATCACCCTATCAAACTTTCACTCTTTTTCTAGTCAATGTGAGCCACTTTATCTTAGATGGAAACTTTTCACTGATGTTATAAAAGTATCTGATCTAATACTGGTATCCTTAGTGTCCATACCTTGGTTCGCAGCAGGCAAAGAGTGAAGCCTCTGTCCACCAGCAAAATGTATTCTGGGAACATATTTAGGGAAGCCTCAGATCTGTCCTTAAGGTCTTTGAATGATTGACTTGAACCCACAAAATTAGCATACATTAAAATGTCTTCCTAGTCACTCCTAGATTAGTTTTAGAAAAACCTAGAACTGAAGCCTAACCAGGGTAACACATTTTAAAAAATAAAAATAAAAACACCCTTCCTTCACAAGCTCTTTATCACATCTCTTAGGCAGCAATCTACAAACTCACCTTCAACGCCCGATTTCCATCCCAGTTAACAAATACTGACTTAACACAGACCACACCCATTAGTTCTTGCAAATCCCCTCTTACTTTCTTAGCCTTTCATGCCTCAATTCTCCAAAATTAAAATAGAAACTTATAAAGTGCCAGCCTGGTACAATACCATCTTCACTGAGGTGATGGCAAGGGAAAGAAAACTCCCCAAGTCCTGTGCCATAATTTTCCCAACTGTGACATCCAGGGAAATGGGAGAATGAAGAGGAAATATGGCCCATTTTCAGTTCAGCTAACTGACCTGACTTTCCCCAAGGCAGATGTCACCCAGAGTCAACTTAAGGAGGTATGCATCCTCTTTTCTCTCCCAGCCCTTCAATTTTGTGATTTATCACAGCAAAAATACACCCATTCTATCTTGTACCATCTATCTCTAGGGCTCTTGCTCTGCCCTCTCCATAGTATCCCAGCAGATTGAGCCCAATTTTTTGCACCTTGGGGAAATGATTAGATCCCCAAATGAGGATGACTGTTCTATCCGTGAAAAAGATTTAGGTGTTCACTTAACTTTCAAGGATTGTGGAGCAGGGGAAGAGGACAAGCTAAAATATACATAAAATTAATAAAGGAGGTTAAAGTAGTGATGTTTTTCTTCAAAGACATAGAACTTGAATCTAAAATTTATTTCACATATTGATTGTATGACCTTTAACAAGTGTTTTAACCCTCTTGTGTTTCAGCTTTCTTGCCTGTAAATAGGGTTACATACTTATTAATCACTGCATTCTCTTATAGTGATTATCTTTGATTACCAAAGATCTCTTGGAGTTTATGGACATGGATACAGCACAACATGGAGAAGGGCTAGCCAAAGAAATAATACAAGAGCTCTAGCTTGGATATACACGTTGAAGGCTTAGTATCCAGTCTTTGAAGCTATTAGGAGGTGGTAGAACATTTAGGACCTAAGCCTAGGGAAAGTTAGGCCATTAGGAGCATGCCCTGAAAGGGCACCAATTCCCCTCTCTCCCTCCCCACCCACCATCATGAGGTGAGCAGCCTCCTCTGCCATACACTCCTGCCATAATTTACTGCCTCACCACAAGTCCAAAAGCAAGGAGTCAATTGACTGTGGACTGAAACAACCAAAGCTACGATCCAAAGTAAACCCTTTTCTCCTTAAAAGTTGATTATCTCATGCTTTTTAAGAGAAAGCTAATCAACACAACATGTAACTTTAAGAATAAAGTAGAATTAAATAAGAGGGAAGGAAGGAAAAGGAAAATAGTAATGAATGAGAGAAGAAAAAAATGGGGTACACAGGTAAAGTACATAAACACATGAATATGTATAAAGAGGGAAAGATGTAAAGTCTGGCAAATGGGAGTTTGTGGCCCAACTAAAAAAGGTAGCTACTATTCATCCCAATCCAATTGCTGTTGTGGAGAATATAGATCTGATGTTGCCAGTTTTCAGACTTTTCAAGGGAATCCTGAAAGCTAGATTCTCATGTGATATCTTCCTGTTTTTAAATGTGGGAAAACTTGTTCAAATTTGTAAGAACAAGATGCAGAAAAAATATAATATGTTTGCAGAAAGTTCATCATTTAGGGTGAGATAGGGAAGCATTCACCCCATGTACAATATTTAAGGAGGCACTGAAAATCTCAGTTATCAAGATAAATGATATTTTATGACATATTTTAAAATAAAATTAACACAAAATGCATCAAGAACAATGTATCAAAATGTCAAATCTCCCATCCTGCACTCGCACATCTCACATCTGTCAATTCACCCTAATTCCAGTTCCGCATCCTTTAAAGCCTCTGGGCTAAAAGGCTTACCGATAGGGAGCAGGATGGTGTCATAAACACAGAAAACAGGAAGAAAAGCAGGCTTGAGAGTGAGAACAATGAATTCAATAGCAGCTATTGGTGTGGGTGTGCAGGTGAATGAGCCTCCAAGCATATCACAGTGGGAGAGTGACATCAGCAAGTGGAAGAAACATTAATTCTCATTCAGTATCTACTATATGTCAGACAATCTACTTATATCACCTCTGCTACCAACAATTCTCAGCATGACTCTTTAATTATGAGCAAAATCTTTACTTTAGAGATTTTTAAGTGGATATTAAAGTTACTGTGTCCAGGTCAGACATATTGTCAATGGTGCAACTGACATTGTATGACTTCCAGGTCTGTCTGACTCCAAAATCCTTTCTTTCCAGTAAACTACACTGCCTGGAGCAGGGCACATACATTTGCATGTCATCCATTAGAGGGACCATTGGAAGTCCAAGAGTTGGTGAGATTCCCAAAGAGTTTAAGTGATCCTTGCCATTAATCAAGGCTGCTTCATTATCCTAATTATTCCCTCCAGGATAAGGTTCCTGCCAATTCCCTTCTGGGAACTAGAGTCTTTCTTTGGGTTGGAGCCTCTCCAATTACCAACAAACTTCCCTTGCAGTCATCTAGTCTTCAAGAATTAGTAACCTCTGAATTCCGTGCTCTACTTCCATGTGAAGTTACCCGGCTTCCCTCCATATTTACTCATTATTGCATTTTTGTTAAAACTAACCAGTTTTTACATTCTCTGGAGCTTATGCCCTGACCATCCATTTCTATTAGGACTTGTACATACTGTATCCACTGCAGCCATCTGTTGCACTGAGAGTGAGTTCCAGCTCATAACTCTTCCCAGTGTGTTCCATTCAGAGGCTTGTCAATCAGGGCCAACACTCCATGTCTCAAGACATGACATTCCCAGACTCTGTTCAGTCTTATTTTCTTAGCTTCTCTTTCACAGATGACCTCTTTTTTTTTTAATGGGCTATATTTTGTTTTGAAATAAATGTTTTGTACTCCCCTTCATACATTTCCTACAGTCATGTCCTTCCTTTGGGTCATCACTTTCCCTCCACTCCACTCATAGGAATTTTATCCATTCTTCTAAGACTAGCTGACAGTCTACCACCTCCTGGATGTGAAACATTTCTTTACCAGCCAAGCCTGAACCAATGACTCTGCCTATGGATTATGAATGCCTTGCTTCCTTGAATACTCATTTGCCATCTTTAATCAATACATGTCAGTCTTAGCTCCCAGAATAGATAGTAAGTTCCTTAAGGACAGAGTTCTCAAAGCTTTGAGAATATCCCCAAGGCTTCAAGTATAATAAGGGGACTTCAATAAATACTCACTGACTGATGTGTTTACACATCAGGGAAGCCTCAGCACACAGGCCTGTTTCCTAATTTCTCTCACTAAAGTAGGTATAGCGTGAACATTCCAGGAATATTCTAAGGAAGAATATAATGCAGAGAGTTTTGGAATATCAACTGATCTATTTTATCTTTAGATTTCTTTTCTCATCATCCTTAAGCATTTTCTGCCCCCCAATAAAGGAAAATCAGATCCACCTAAGAAAGAAGAAGAATATGAATAAAGGAAAACCCTAAAGACAGGATGAAATTATAATAATAAACCCCTCTAACCAAGGCAAAAGAAACTAAGTAGAAAGAAATAGATAGGAGGTTTTTAGATCTTCCTGTCTCCTGTTCTGTTCCAAAGGTACCTTAAAATCAGGACCAAACCTAAGGGAAAATGATAAGCACTCAGAGAGGCCAGAGAACCCAAAAGCAGAGGAATTGTGCCATTTTTTTCCATTTGGAACTGTAGTGGGAGACCACCTTGAAGAAGGTTTCCATTTGGAACTGTAGTGGGAGACCACCTTGAAGAAGGCCCTGCATGAATGTAGGGCAAGAAAAGAGGGTGGTGTGATTTGGTCAACTCAGGTAAGCAAAGGATGCAGAACTCCTCCCTGCAGGTCCCAGGGAAATGTAGTAAAGTAGCAGAATTCCAGCTCATGAACTCAATAATAAAGTCACTGTAGATAAAGGACAACTGATCCTGTGGTAGAATGCTTATAGGAGAGACCATTCCAAGAAATGATCAAATTAGAGACTCAGCTAGAATCTGGGAAACCACGGCCACTGACAGCTGAATCCAGAGATGTTCATAAAGGGATGAAAGAGGCAACCAAGAAAAAGGCTATCATTGTATGTTGGCCATGCCAAAGAACAAACCAAGAATCACACCAGCCATCTCCCATCAGCAGCAGAAGACAGATAGCAATAAGGACAGACTGTCACCCAGGAGTCACCACAATAAATCCCTCAATGGGAAATCCATAAATGTGCGTGGTGCTCTCCTTCAACACTACATGGACATGGGCTCTTTTTGCAAGGTGAGAATCATCTTAGGCAGGGTGAGAAAGGACTTGCATGATTTGCAATCCACTTTTCTAAAACCTTTAAATTGGGAAAAATTTTAATTACTTTCTATTTAAAAACTAAGTTTTTCTTTCCTCCTAGGAATCTCAGAGCTTGGGGACAAAGAATATACTTTATAAACTAAAAACAGGTCAACAATTTTCCTTACATTTCTGAGTTATAGAGTGCTAATATTGGTACATATGTGCCCTCACAACAAATTTACAATGAATATCTTGTACAGAACTTTAGGAAGCAACTACAGTACAAAACTAAGAACAGTGAGTCACTACATGTATTTTAATCACTTTGTTTTCCGGACTTACTTAAAGTAGGTTAAGAAAAAAATTTCCCTAACCAAGAAAAGGAGAGAGATTATTATGACATGAGACTTCAGTGAAATTCTGCCCTATTAGATTTTGCTAAGAAGAGAAAGGTGCCAGACGAGGGGATTTCAGAGATGAGTTATTAGATTTTCAAATTAGTGTAATGAAAATTACCAAGGCAGTACTGTGAATTTAAATGAACCATGTGATTTTTTTCTTAAGTTTTAATATAAAATAACTGTTCATTTCTTCTAAAAAATAGTTAAGGTTGCTGATTCTTTTGCATAAATCAATATGCTATGAACAATAAAGCTAATAGCCCAGTGAAGTCTATAAAATGTAGCAGTGTAACTATCTGCTTCCAGGGCTTTATTCCAGGAGCTAAATAGCAGTTTCTATTTCTAGTCGACTACTGTCTTTATCAAATTACTTCCTTGACTCTGTGACAGCTTTTAAAGACAAATCTTGTAAAGGAAAGCTTTAATTTCTCATCTTTGTTCTTTATAATTGTTAAAGTAATCAGATTGACCATTATTATATTTTGGAGGGTATTTCATAATATTGAAAACACTCATGTATGTATAAAACACTACTCTTAAGATTATTCATCATAGAAACATACTCAGGTCTTCCTAACTTCACTAAGGTTATGCCAGCACACTTCCTAGTTATCTACAATGTTAAGTTCTAATATACACAAAAAAGCAGTTTTGTCCAATGATGAATAATTTGTTTTTTACCATTGTGCTCTTACTCATGTGGCCTTTCCAAAAAGAGATCCAAAGAAACAAATACAGTAAAGTATAATTAAAGAAAAGCTTCTACCAGGGATGGAGGATAACAGTCCTGCAATTTTAAATTATTATGTTAAATGTACTTTATTAAACATAAGATGGTAATACTAATGGATGTTCATCCCTCAGCTTCTGCTCTGGAGCAAAAGCACAAAATGTGTTTTTAATGAGTCTTGCAAACTGGTTATGTTTATCTGACATCTATTTGAAATTGAAATGGTTTAAAATATTATGTAGAAACTTTTAACTCTAATAACCCAAAACCACTTTAATCAGAGAACTGCTTTGTATCTAATTACAGTGCAGTGTTGCTTATTTTTATTCTAACTCTTTAAAAAGTTAGCAGAACAAATTGTTCATTATGCATTCTGACGCCATGATAATTTAAAGTCCTATAAAACTTAAACCAGATTTATTTTACTGTTGTGCAAATAAGGAAATTGAGCTAGAAGATTCTTAGGATTTCCAGAATTCTCAAATTATCTACTCTGTTTTACCTATTTTTTAAAGCTACAATTCAATCAGAAGGCCATTGTCTTTAAAATGACTTAAAATATGGAACAGTCGTAGCAGACAGACTGTAGGAGCTCTGAGTGAGCTGAGACTTGGACTGTCCCTCTGCCATCACACTTCTTCCCATCCTAAATATGATAATCCCTTCGGTTTCTAAGCTGACAGAGGCTGGTGTGGGAAAGGCCTGATTTAACCCTTACTCTCAGGGACAACCTCAGAGCAGTCTCTGACAGAGAGAGTCAAAGGGACCATCATTCTTATTTGGACCCCAGCACAGTCTGATCCATCTCCAGATCTGCCTGGGCATCTCAGCTTGCTGACAGGGAACTCGCCAAAGTGACTTCTGTACAGAATACTGAAATTATCATTAATTAAGATATTTGTGTTTGTGTGTGCTAGACACATATACACATCCAGAGAACTTAGATCAACTTGTCCACTTTGAGAGTTCCATCTTTAATCTATAAAATGAAAGGAGAGCACTAGATGATTTTTAAAGCCCTTGTCAGTTCAAAAATACTATGATTTCTCTAGTCAAATCCCTTTTCTTCTCCCTTCAAAATACTGATGGAAGAGACACAAAATATTTCAATTAAAAGAGAGTATAAAATCAGTATGGATAAGAGGTTAAAAATCTTAATGACATAATAAGGTTTATACCAAGCCTAAAGTTTAAAGGATTTAGTGTTATTAGTTGTCCCAAGTGAGAAATCAATATGAACTCAAGGCCTTAAGCAAAAATATTTTGTTTTATTTCTGTCATTAGAAGTAATTCAGCTCAAAATGTTTGCTCCTCATCAAAATTCATATACACCCCTTTGTATCAAAAGGAATAATGAAACTTGGAAGTAATTCATCCTATGCAAATTATCATGAAAGGAACATAACATCTCACAGTGGTCAGAAAGGACACTTTCTTTTTTTTTTTTTTTTTCTTTCCAGAGGTTTTTTTTTTAATTGTAAACAAATGGAATACATGTTGTTTCTCTGTTTGTACATGGAGTAAAGGCATACCATTTGTATAATCATAAATTTACATAGGGTTATGTTGTTTGATTCATTCTGTTATTTTTTTCCTTCCCCCCACCACCCCTCCCACCCCTCTTTTCCCTCTATACAGTCCTTCCTTCCTCCATTCTTGCCCCCCTCCCTAACCCTAACCCTAACACTAACCCCTCCCACCCCCCATTATGTGTCATCATCCGCTTATCAGCGAGATCATTCATCCTTTGGTGTTTTGAGATTGGCTTATCTCACTTAGCATGATATTCTACAATTTCATCCATTTGCCTGCAAATGCCATAATTTTATCATTCTTTATGGCTGAGTAATATTCCATTGTATATATATATATATATATATATATATATATATATATATATGCCACAGTTTCTTTATCCATTCATCAATTGAAGGACATCTAGGTTGGTTCCACAATCTGGCTATTGTGAACTGAGCAGCTATGAACATTGATGTGGCTCTATCTCTGTAATATGTTGATTTTTAGTCCTTTGGGTATAGGCCAAGGAGTGGGATAGCTGGGCCAAATGGTGGTTCCATTCCAAGCTTTCTGAGGAATCTCCACACTGCTTTCCAGAGTGGCTGCACTAATTTGCAACCCCACCAGCAATGTATGAGTGTACCTTTTCCCCCACATCCTCGCCAACACCTGTTGTTGATTGTATTCTTGATAATCGCCATTCTAATTGGGGTGAGATGGAATCTTAGGGTAGTTCTGATTTGCATTTCTCTTATTACTAAAGATGTTGAACATTTTTTCATATATCTGTTGATTGCTTGTAGATCTTCTTCTGTGAAGTGTCTGTTCATTTCCTTAGCCCATTTGTTGATTGGATTATTTGTATTCTTGGTGTACTTTCAAAATGTGTGTGATGTTGGGGACAGTTTACAGGATTCATTAGCCATCTTGCAATGACTTGAGAATAAAAAAAAGAACAACTACCATCAATTGGTACAAAATGAGCAATTAAATGTTCATTATAGTATTTTTTTAAAAAGAGGAGTAATCAACCAAACTACAAAGGAAAATAATCCTATACTAGGATAGAATCACTTTGAATTAATCTTAATATGAAGAGGAAGTTAATATGTGTGAGTATTCTGGTCTACTTAATATATAAAACATGCAAAAGTATTGTCCTCCTCCTACATAAATAGAATAGACACAAGGAATTTAAGTCAAATACTCTAGGTAATGACAGAAATTGTTCCAAGAACAGATAAGACTGGTCATCACTAGTGGGCAAACACAACAATCAAATGGAAAGATGCCCCAAAGCTAATCAGCACTGCTGGCAATACACAGAACAACTGGGCTCCAAGAGGATGGATTAGTCAAATATCCTAAAAGGGAAATGTTTTTAGGCAGGCTTCTTCCCTTGTTTCCTAGGAGATGGAACCTGAATGACTTCGCTAATTAAAATAAAGCACTAATACAGGTGTAATTTTTCAGTAATGCTTGCAAAGCAGGTCAAAATATAATCATTTCAGGACAATGTATATAATGTTATCTAAGAGGAACTTAACCTACCATTCGAGGTAAATACCAAGTTCTGAATAATCAAAGCTTAGAAAGTTCCATTGCATAGCAGGTTTATTTCTTTCAAATGGAACCTAGCCTAAAGCAGGGCATCTCAGCTTGGGTAATTGCAACCAGATTCCAATAGATGATAATTCAAATTTTGTTTTCAACAAAAACTAGGTACTCAATAATTCAAAACCCATAACCTGAGAAAGTTAGTGATGTAAATCTAATCCTAGGAAGGAAGGTAGTCATAATAGTATGTTCTAAGGCAATAAGCAGTAGACCTTAGTTCATAGAGTCAATATCTCTAGGATTCATTTAATAATGAGTATAATAAGTCTTGTAATAACTTTGGTAATATATGTCTTTATCCTGATTTTAAAGTGTTCAAATATTTTAACAAGTCTGATATATAAGCTTTTGATTTTAATTAAATACTTAGGAGAACCTGATGAAATATTATTGTAATCAATAGTTTCATCTCTGTAAAATTTTAGCAAGATAAATTTGTGTTTTGATTTAAACTTAAGATTCAAAATAAATGTTTTATTTTTACTAGGCACATAGGAACTTAAAGAAATATTACTAAAACATATCAAAATTAATTCTTCTTTAATGAAGGATGACTTGCTATTGAGCTTCAACCTTAAGATTTTTAACCTTTCAATGAACATATTACAGAATAAAGTTTTTATTTTTACCATCCATTTGTGCAATGCCATTTCTTAAAATTCACATATTTTATACCTTAAATATTTAAATTTAGATTTGAATATTTAAATTAATCATCCAATTAACTTAAATAATGAAAATTAATAAAGGACAATAAAATTATAATATCACAATAATGTTTGTGCTTCATAATTATTAGCAATAATCTCTACTGACATGCTTTTGTTCATATGAAATGCATGAAATTTATTTACTTATAATAAAAATAAGAATAAATTCCAAATAAGAGTAAATTTTAACCATTGACTAAAAACATTTCAAATGTCAAAACTGATGATTTCAAATTAATAAAAAAAGTTTTTCAGATCAATAAGTCCTCTGTGGTCTTAAATGATGTATGTTAGATTTCTATTGTAAGTCACATTCATATGTTAGTAAATGGTGTCTCCAAACATGTACATTTCAGCATTTATTTGTTAGGGAGACTTTAAATAAAATGTTAAACACACTATATGAATCTGATATAACTTTTCTATGTACATATATAAATATACCTCAGTGAATTTCACCATCATGTACATCCACAAGAAAATAATTTATAAAAAGAATAACTATGGGTAAATAGCAGAAAGATCAATAGAAGGGAGCAGGGGTTGGGGAGAGGGAAGGAGAGGTTCTGAGGAGTGAATTAGAACAAGATATATTCCATGCTTTTATCACTATGTCAAATGGATTCTACTGTCATGTGTAACTGAAAAGAAACAATAAAAAATATTAAAAAAAGAAAGTGAGCTCTATTCTAATGTGAATTTAAGCAGGCAGTTTGTGAAGTCACTTTTAAAAGCAAAATACTTTCCCCTCGTGTTTCCTTTTATCAACATCTAAAAGGGAGAATCATCTGGCTTCCCTCACTGTCTATTATTAGTTGCCTAGTATTTTCTCCTCTGGCCTGGATGGACGTTTCTAACCTGCTAGAATTGACCCTGGCAATTTCCATCCCATTCAAGAAATATGTGAAGCAAGAGAAAGCAGCTTCCTATGATTGCCTTGAATCAACTCTATATCGTACTTAAGAAAAATAGGTTTTACTTCTTTTTTTTTCCACAATCTGATGCACAAGGTATCATAAATAAATCCTCAGAGTTCAAAATGCTTTTAAATGTTTGATTCATTAGGAGGAAAAAAAAAACAAAGAAGAAAAGAGAAAAAATGATAAACAGCAGCATCAGATCTACAGACAGTAAATATTAGAATGATCAGATATATTATTTCAATAAACATGTCCTTCTATATAAAAAATTATTTGACACACAACATGTATCTAAAGGAATTTAGAACTATTTTTTAAAATTGCTAGAAATCGATTTTTAAAAACACAAATTGTCAAGATTTTTTCTTAAGTGGACACAATTTGAATAGGCACTTCACAAAAGAATTTTAAGAGGAGACAACAAAACATGAA
Source organism: Sciurus carolinensis (assembly GCF_902686445.1). Taxonomy (NCBI): domain Eukaryota; kingdom Metazoa; phylum Chordata; class Mammalia; order Rodentia; family Sciuridae; genus Sciurus; species Sciurus carolinensis. The sequence goes on along the minus strand of NC_062225.1, from coordinate 60,416,747 downwards.
TGACTAACGAACATATCAGAAGATGCCCGTAGTCTAGCTACTGTGAATTGAGCTGCTATAAACGTTGATGTGGTTGCATCACTGTAATATGTTGATTTTAAGTCCTTTGAGTATAAACTGAGGAATGGAATAGCTGGGTCAAATGGTGAGTGCATTCCAAGTTTTCTGAGGAATCTCCACACTGCTTTCCATAATGATTGCACCAATTTGCATTCCCACCAGCAACGTGTGAGTGTACCTTTTTCCTCACATCCTCACCCACACTTATTGTTGCTTGTATTCCTGATAATTACCATTCTGATTGGAGTGAGATGAGATCTTGGAGTAGTTTTGATTTGCATTTCTCTAATTGCTAGAGAAGTTGAACATTTATTCATATATTTGTTGATGGATCTTCTATGGAGTGTCTGTTCAGTTCCTTAGCCCATTTATTGATCGGGTTATTTGTTTTTTTGAGTTCTTTATATATCCTAGAGATTAATGCTTTATCTCAGGTGCATGTGGTAAAGATTTTCTCCCAATCTGTAGACTCTCTCTTCACATCATTAATCATTTCTTTCGAAAAAGCAGCTTTTTATGGAACCAACCTAGATGCCCTTCAACAGATGAATGGATAAAGAAAATACACACATATATATATGATGGAATATTATTCAGCTTTAAAGAAGAATGAAATTCTGGAATTTGTTGGTAAATGGATGGAGTTAGAGAATATCATGCTAAGTGAAATAAGCCAAACCCAAAAAAACCAAAGGCTGAATGTTTTCTCTGATATATGGAAACTAATTCACAATAAGGGGGTGAGGGGAATAGGGAAGAATAGGGTTACTTTACATTAGGTAGAGGGGAGTGAAGTGAGGGGAAGGACTATGGGGGAAGGAATGATAGCAGAGTGAAACAGACATGTACATGTATGACTGCATGACTGATGTGATCTGGCAATATGCATCATCAGAAAAATTAGAGCTTATACTCCGTTTGTGGATGATCTGTCAAAATGTATAAATGCATTCTACTGTCATGTATAATTAATTAGAACAAATTTTAAAAATGCCCAACCTTTTTAATATTCAGGAAAATAAAAAGTAAAATCAGAATAAGACCATGTTACATATCAAAATACATTTTCAAATTTTCAAAAGTCTGATAATGTCAAATTCAATAAATATGTGGAACAAAGGAAATCTCCTACATAGATGGTAAGAGAACAAATTGATACACTTTGAAAAAGTTTGTGAACTAATAAAATGGAAAATACTTCCCAATCAATGATTTAACAATTCTATTAACGTGTAATCAAATACCCAAGAAAAACTCATGCAAACAGCATTGTTCACCAAAAAATGGAAGAAATTACCTAAATTTCCATCTATAGCTGACACTGGAATGAAAAAACTACAGCTACATGCAAGAAAGTAGATGAATCTCATAGCATAAGCAAAAAAGTATGTACGGTATACATAAAGTCCAAGACAGGCAAAATTAAATAATATTGAGGGATGTGTATATAAGTTGACAACTGTAAAGGACAGAAAGGAAATGGCTATGAAATCCCTGATAGGAGTTACCTTTAGACGTGGGAAAGTTATTATGTGGAGATGCAAATTGTGTGCTTTGGAGTGCTGAAATATTTTCAGTCTGGGCAGTCATTACACAGAAGAATTTTTAAAGATCATTTATTATACCATAGATGTAGTTTGCATTGTTGATACATTTTATGTTCAATACATATTCATAATATAATTAAAACTACATGTTGCTATCATCTATAAAATTCCAGTTACTATCCGATCATCTGAGTACCTGACACTCTTCATTTCCTCCAATACTACACTAATACCAGTAATTCTCTCCTCTTTCTTCCTGCATTAGCATTCAAACACAGTTAATTTTCCCAACTTTAAAGTGAATGACAAGATGTGCGTGTCTCTTCTTCCATAGATTGCATCATTTCTCTGCTCATCTTTGTTACAAATCCTAAAATATTTATCTATTCTAAATCTACAGTTTATTTTCTCTGGTTATGTTTCAAACCTATATCAATATGACTTTCACCCCCACCATCCCACAGAAATTTATCTTGTTAAACAGTGTTTCCCTTGTCAAAATCAATGACCAGTTTTCATTCCTCATCTTGTATGACCACTTAATGATATTTAATAGAGTTGATCTTTGAAATGCTTTTTCACTTGGTTCCCAGGCCATCAAAATCAATTCCTCTAATGATTCTAAGTCAACTTTACAAGGCCCTCCTCTTCTCTCCAACCTCTTCATTTTGAGATAATCAGTGGCTCAGACCACACCTTGGTAACGTCATCCAGTCTCAGTCCTCTAAACATCACCTTTAAGCTGACACCTTGAAGTTACTAGTCCAAAATCTCCTGCCCCTAAACTTGCTCTACCCACAAACTGCACATCTTGGTGGATGGCCAAAGGCAAACTCTGAACTCATCCTTGCCCCCTTTTCTCCTCTTACATCCCATACTCAATCATCAGGAAATCTCTTTGACTCTTCCTTTAAAATATTTACACAAGTGACCACTTCCACCCTCTTCACTACTCCCACCCTCTCTCAGGTGCACCACTTTAATCATCACCTGAATTGTGGTGATGGCCTTGAGCCCATCTCCCCATCAACCTCTGTCCCACTAGAAGCCATTTCCAGTGTTTCCAGTGACTCCCCAACTCAGAATAAAAACCAAAATCATATAATGGCCTAAAATGCCTAGTTTCAACTGGTTTCACTACATTTTTAATCTATTTCCTACTAATTTCTACATTGCACATCCAGCCACATTAAGGTCTTTGCTGTTCCGCAAACACACCAAGTACATACCACACCCTCACACACACCCACACTGCTCACTAATGGTAACTTTGGCTGGAATTCTCCTCCCCCAGGAACCATACTGGTAAATTTGTCACCTCCTTCATCTTCACTCAAATGCTACATTCTCAATGACACCTACCTACACCACACTATATAAAATTGCAAACCCTTGCCTATCATTCCAAATACTCTTTACCTTGATCTGTTTTTCCATAGCACTTATCACCTTGTCAAATATTTTATTAGTACACTCTCCTACTAGAATGAGCAGACCTGAACTAAAGATGGGTGTGCAAGTAGTTCATTTAAAAGGTGATACCAAGAATCACAGTGAGTGTTAAAGTGAGACAGGAAAGAGGGGAAAGTCATAGTGTGTGTTACTGAGCAGGTTACCACGGGGGAAACTAAAGTCCCATGCCACTGGGAAATCTCAGAAGACAGAAGGGAGTGTGCTTCAGAATCATCACGTACTGCATTGGTTGACACTCACACCTGGGACACTGATAGTATATAGCCAGGTTTACTTCTGTGGCTACAGAATGTTCCTGGGCAGAAAGATGCAGGGGAATGTCTGCATATATGGAAACAGTCTGCAAGGGACTTCAAAGGTGATCCAGGGATGGGGGTAGGTTACAACAACTTCACTACCATAGAGGCCTTTCTACTTGCTATATCCCAAGGGTCTAGAAAAGACCCTTGCACATAGTAGACACACAAGATCCCTGTGCTGCTTGTCTAAAATGAATTAAAGATCAAAAAAGTCACAGAGGAAACTGTAAAATACAACTAAAGAGGAAAATTCTCACAGAGTATAACTTGTGGATACACCTAAAATAGTACTTTGAGATAAATTAATAGCCTAAGATGCTTTTATTACTGAGCATGAAAGTCTAAAATTTAATAGTCTAAGCTTTCAACTTAAAACCTTGGGGAAAAGCAATGTAAATAAGCAAAAAGAAAGCCAAATAATGAAGTAAGAACAACAACAAACACTAAGTAGACAATAAAAAGATCATGGAGAAAATGAAATAAGTCAAAAGTCAGTTTTCAAAAAGAATATTAAATTGATAAACATTCTTGCAATACTAATTTTAAAAAGAGAGAAAGGGAAAGGACCAATAAACAAAAATGTGATTAAAATAAGAACACAACTACAGATACAACAGAGAATGAAGTGACAGAAGAACATTACATTATGGGTAATGTTCTACCAACCTGAAAATTCCTTTTGTGAAATGAATTAATCAGTAGTTAAGCTTCTTCATATAAACTTGTACAGGCAAGTTTCTGTCAAGTGCTCAAAGAACGGTTGCAATTTTGTGCGAACTTTTACAGAGTACAAAAGGGAATGATTTTTAAAGAAGCTATTTAGTTAGATATTGCTTCGAGAATTGCTCTGAATTTTAGAACTCCAAGTGATTTTGTGGTGTTGTCATAGAAAGAGGAAAGAGATTAAGAGAAGTGAGAAAGAACCCATTAACAGACTTATGAGACTGTACAAGCATCTTCCATGACAGAGATGAGGCAGAGAGGTAGGAAGGACCAGGAGAGAAACTGTGCAGGAGTAAATGATTTTTAAATGGGAAAAAAATAAAATTGAAGGGCATAAATAAGAAGAATAAAACTTGAAAATATTTTAGAAGAAAATGTAGGTGAATTTCTTTATGAACTCCAGATAAGGAAGAATTTATTAACAAGACAAAGAAACATAGGCCCCATGGATACATTCAACTACTTCAGAATTAAGGTCGAGAAGTCAATTGCAAAATACATAATCTACAAAAAAGGTAAAAGAAAAATTACAAATTTTTTTAAAAAGGAAAACCTACTAAAAACATGGGCAAAAGGCAAGCAGACACTTCACAGAAACAAACAAAAATGGCAAAATATAGAAAGGCACTACACTCACTAGTTATCAGAGAAATGTGTATCAGACCACAAGATTTCCTTTTAAATCAACCAAAATGGCAAAATTAAATACCCAGAAAATACAAAGTGCTGACACAAAGAGGATTTTTGCATACCATTGTTGAGAGTGTAGGGAGCTACTTTGCAAAACAACTTAGTACTACCTACCTAATTAGAATCCACATATCCTAAAAATCATCAATTTCTACTCCAAAGATTAGTCTGGAGAAAGTTTTGCATATATTAATCAGGAAATACAAACAAACATATTTAGAACAGCATTGTTTTTAATAATGAAGTAAACCAAAAGTAGAAACAACTCAAAAAATTTTTTACCAAAAATAGAAATGAATAAACTACCAAATGTTCAAAGAATAAATGAACAAACTGTAGCTATATGCATCAACATGAATAAATCTAATATAAAAAGTGAACAGAGCGAGTCTTAAAATACTTACAATATGTTTCCTTTCATACAAATGTCAAAAAATGCAAATTTAAGCAATATATTATTTGAGAACATAAAGAAATGTAAGGAACTGCTAAACACAAAGGAAATGCTGGCCTTCTGGACTCACATGCATCCATCACTCTCCATAAAGCCCTGGGAACTCTTCTATCTGAAAACCTCCACCTGCTGGACCCCTTCTGATATTTATCACTAAGATAAAGAGACCTAGAACAGCTTCCTACAGATTTTATCTTAACCTGACATTTTCTCTGAGGATATGCAACATATTCCATAAGCACATCAAAAATATTTATGGTATTTTACCCTTTATTTGAATTAAAATTTAAGACTCTTATGTAATAGCACTTCAATGACATTGAACCTATTTTTAGACTTACTCAAAGAACTGAAAGTCAAATTGGAAGCTATTAATTAAGGAAAGGAAAACTGCCACAACAAAGGCAGTCTTTAGGATTCAACTGGGAAGTCCTCGAATTATTAGAGTAATAAAGAGGCATCAAGTTTGATAATTTCTTACAAAGTCAAGTTTGGCAGTTACTTGTGAGGTTAAGTATTCACCTACCTATGACGTAGCAATTTTATATCTACATATTTCCCTAGGAGAAATGAAAATATGTATGTTCAAAAAGATTAACTCAAGCCAGGTGCAGTGGTGCCACCCTGTACCTGTAATTCTAGGTACTCTGGAGGCGAGGGAAGGAAAATCACAAGTTCAAAGCCAGCCTCAGTAACTTAGCAAGACACTCAGCAATTTAGTGAGACCCTGTCTCAAAAAATAAAGATGGCTGGGAATGTAACTCAGTCAAAGAACATCTCTGGGATCAATCACCAATACAACAAAAAAAGACTTGCTCAAGCACCTCTTTACATTTTAATTATTCAAAAACGCAAAACAGTTCACATATCTATTAACAGGAGTCTGAATGAACAAATTATGGTATTTTTTAACAATAAAATAATATTTAGAATGTTGCTTAATTACTGATAATGTGAATGAATCTCAAATCTATATTTTTAGCAAAAGAACCCATACAATTATATAATTCCATTTATGGCAAAGTAATATGAAATCCATCTACAGTGATTGAGAACAGAGCAATGAATGCTACTGGTTTAGGGATTACTTGAAAATTAGCACAAAGGAGCAGAAATGTTCAGCATCTTGCTTGCATTTGTGGTCAGACAAGAGTATGCATTGAGCTAAACTCATCTAATTGTACACTGAAGATGCATTCATTTCTTCATATGTAAACTTTACCTCCAAAGAACATTAAGCTTCAAGATGTAGTTTAGTGGTAGAGTGCCCAGAATGTATGAGGCCCTGGTTTAATCCCAGGACCACAAAAAAATAAAATAAAATAAGCTTCAAAGGTGACACATTCAATGAAATATTTTATTTAGGTAAATGAATATTTTTCTTTCTTCTTTTCTAATCTCTGGAACAAAAAATGGTTTTATTTCAGCTGTGTTTGGCTCATTACAAGGGTATATTCAGACAACTTTTAAGAGAAGAGGGCACAATAGTGTATCACACATTGATGCACTATTGCTTATTTGAAAGATATGCAGCAGTTAGGAATCTTCATTAAAATTTATAGTAAATAATAGATTCTAGAATGTTCCTTGCTGGCATAAATTACTGGAAATGATCTGTTATCATCAATGTTCTTAACGAGTCATGAAACTGAAATGCACAAACTTCACTCTATAAAACAGGATGATATTTAACTTAGCAATGAAAGTTACAGGAAAGGAATAAAATAAGCATAAAAGAGGAAAAAGTAAGAAAACCTAAATCCTGTAGTTTTAGACTGTAATTGAAAAAAATTGGTTTCCAACATAGCAATAATTAGTAAAATACAATAAAATCAATATATTAGATAGAATTTATTATAAGCAGCATTCTCTTCAAGACTTAAACTCCTGGTGGCATAAAGACCAAAATCTAAAGGCAAAATACAAGATAGCAGGTATCTCAACAAGTAACCTTTCTTATATTATATGAAACACACCCCTTTAAAATTGGATCTGACTTGTTCCTATCCCCTCTTCCACCTCCAGTTGTACGCACTCAGAAAAAGAGAGAGAGTTTAGTAAACCTTTTCAGGTCCAGAAAGCTTGGTGACTGCTTACTGAGAAATTAAGTTGAATAATAAAAGCCTCAGCTTTCTCAACAAGAGAAATAGGACTAAGCCCATAGTGTACTTTGAAGCTGGTAGCAGGCGAGAATCAGAAAAGACTGCAGACTAATTGTTAGGAGTGACTAGTAAGTTTCTAAGCATTAGGTTGATGTCATTTTCTTTCTTTCTTCTTCTTTTTTTTAACCCATGGACACTCTACTACTGAGCTATATCCCCCTGTCCCCCAACTTTTTTTTTAAATTTTTTGGAGACAGGGCCTCACTAAGTTGCTGAGGCTAGCTTGAACTTGCAATCCTCCTGCCTTAGTTTCCCAAGTAGCTGAGATTTTAGGTATGCACCACCACAGGTGGTTTGATGTTATTAAGATTCATCACTCTGTGCCACTCTGGAGAGGACAATAGATTTGGAAGAGGGTAGAGGCCCCAAGGAGACAACTAGAGCCAATGAGTAGATGTTAAGGTTCATCAACATCAGTGCAAAATGAGAAATTCTAACCCTCAAAGAGAGAAAGGGCTACCCTAGGTAATCGTGAATCCTTGAGTCAAAGCTAACACAGATGACAATGTGCAGGGTTATTGTCAAAGCAAAAAGTTAAGATCATGTTCTTTTTTGTGACAGGGACCTCCATTCAGAGGCCAGTTTCAACATAGTCATGGAACTTACCACTCCAAGCTTTAGTTCTCTCTTAAGAAACTAGTAGGAACGAAATGGGATTGTGTATGTGAAGGACTTAACAAAATCATTGACACCCAGTAAGTAACTATTCATGTTATGATCACAGGAATACACCATTTACCTGAAGAACTAGCCACCTGTGTGAGGGAATGAGGCTACCCACATGAAAAAATACAATCCAATCCCAATAGCCCATGTTTCTGTGTAACAATACCTTGCAGATGAAATACATATTTTAAAGGGTGATAAGAAACTGAGGTTATTTGTTTTATGGTTTACTAATGACATTTTTAACACTGAAAAAATAAAGACATGGGTTTTTTTTTTTTTTAGGAAAAGAATTATGCAATCAATTATAAGAAGTATTTAATGTTGTCATTTTATCTCAAGCTACCAATACACAAATTGGCTTTCATAGAGCATTAAATGACAATCGGTAAATAGCTCATGTCCAGGAAAAGGAAGTGATTCTTGGAAATGAATTGTCTAAGGTCACATCAGTCAGAGGTAAAAATAACCAAAGAATTCTAAATGTGCAAATTCTGTATGAACAAACCTACTCATTCAGGAACAGAGACCAAAGACCTGTGGGAGGTGTAGGACCAGAGACTCAGAGGCTTGGGCTGAAGAAAACAAAGAAGTTGGAGGAAGCAGAAAGGGTCATGGCGAGTCATCCTGGTCTCTGCCTCTGCAGCCTCAGAGAACAAGGTGCAGCCTCTCGGGCCTTGGACAAGGATTTATTTACCTGTTCTATGCTTTGTTTTCTCTATGAGAGAGTAACTTCAGTTACTTTGGGACATGTTGTGTATAATCCAGGCTAGTGTTGTTAGATTTTATTTTCTTCTCCATGATAAAATCTATATTTTGAAGCAAACATTTTACTCTTTTCCTATATCTTACAGCAAAACTAGCATTATCATTTTTGCAAAATGATTGTGTCTCGTTCTGCCAGGAAGAGGGAATTGGCAAGATAAGATTGCTTTTATGTTCTCAATTATAATTTTCTTCCATAGCAACAGAAAATTTTAAGGAGATTTTTTGCAGATAAACATGCAGACCCCAGGCAAACCCTAAGTCTGCAAGTTCACATCCAGCCACCCTTTCTACTTCTCTTTTGAGAGAGGCTGTTGGTCTGTTTCAAATCAGCATTGCTCACTCTAATATGTTCATTCACTCAGACCTATTGTCATTTGAAACATTTTATTTCTCATTATGGAGCAAAGAGCTTTAGTTTTGGTAAGGGAGTATGAAACACTTGGGAAACATGCTGCTTTGTGCTTTGAAAGTGGTTGCATCACAAATGGGGAACAGTGGCATTCCATCCCTTAGCTTTCCTTATAAAAAATCTTTTTAATTAAAAAAATTTAAAAGCCACATCCACATCCCCAGGTTGATCCTGAGAGTTGAGTTGTCTTGGTTATTTCAGAGAAGTTATGGGATCAAATCAGAAGAAAAAAGTGTGGCTCTTCTCCATACTATAGCCCTCCCTTGCCTCATGGAAACACATTCCCTTTTCTCTGACTTTACAAATCCTTGTTGGCTTTGTGATATTGGAATTTTAAAAAATGTTCTAGAAGCAGAGTGTTCTGGAAAACGAGTACCTTAGCTGGTCCCACTTCCCTGAGGATCCCCAAGACACTGGGTATACACTGCCAACTCTCTGTCCCTTTTACCAGTCTTCTGGATCCAAGTCTCCCCTGCACTCTCCAGTCCTACTGTCACATGATAACAAAGTGTTAACTCCCAAGAAAATGATCTTTGAGAAGAAGGCATTCATTCTAATTATCTCTTTTTCTTTTGTGCATATTAAGAGATTCTACTCTGTGCCATGGACTAGTAAATTTAATAGTGTCTCTTTTCCTCAAGACTGAACCATTTGTAACAAACAAGTCTGTAAAACTTCTGTTTAACCTTATTAATAAAGCTTTTTATTTAAAACATTAATAAATGAAGAATAGGTATGTAGCTCAGTGATAGAACACTTGCCTAACATGAATGATACCCTGAGTTCAATTTTCTGCACTACAATAATTAATTAATTAATTAATAATAAACGATTAAGATCAACATGCAGAAAACTGTTAGCTTGTGGACCCTGCTAAATACTAGATTTGTGTTTACTGCACTATAAATCATTAAGTAAAATCATAAGCCTTCCTAACTTCCTAGTTTCTTAGGGAATAGTTCCCTCACCTGGACTAAGTGTCTGAAAATAGGAATAAAATTGAATTGCTTGAATTCAGAGAAGGTTCCAAATTATGGTGGTATTTGTACAGAAATTCAGCAGCACACTGGATAAATTATTAGTATCTCCTAAGAAGATGAAATCACCAGTGACATTTAGGAAAGAGAATACCTATTTCAAACACTTTGAAATATTTAATTTGAAAAAATTCAAAGAAAAATTTATCCATCTTATCAGTGGATTGCTTTCATTTAAACAATGCCAGGCACTAGGAAGTTCAACTCAGTCTACTTTTCACATTCTCTTTTCAATGTTCAGGTCCACAAAGGTCAAACATGCCCTCTAAAAGCTAGGCTCATTGCAAATGGATTGAAATGATGCCAGCTTAAAGAGTCGAGAGGTTTCATGAGTGCCTTACACAGGAGATTCCCCAGTTGAAGGGAATACATTCTAAGGCTTCTCACAGAAAGGAAAGATCTGTAGGTTTATGTGACATTGACATAGAATTCTTTGAACAATTATACTCTCTCCTCAAACACACTATGTTCTAATGCCCTGTCAGTATTTTGATTATGTTGATTATGTTAAGGTTCAAATATTAGTACCATCTAAACTCACTTTCATCAAAGAAAGCATAATCTTACTAAATGAGAATCAGGAATCTACATGATAATGAGGAATAGAAGCAATAAAACCCATTGAAGGCAGCCAGGAAAACCTATGCCTTCAAATTTAGAGTATTTTTCTATATTGAGGTAGGGATAGATAGATAGTGATTGACAGATAGATAACTAAGCATATGAGATCAGATTATTCATTTAGGCAATATTTACTTATGTTATCTCAACACTATTAAAGCCAGTACTATCTAAGCACTTGGAATATATTAGTGAAAGAAAGACTCCTGCTCTTATGTAGTTTACATTCTAGCTGGGGGCAAGCAGATAGTAAATAACAAACATAATACATAAGTAAACTGCATAGAATGTAATAAGGTACTCAGTGCTGATGGGAGGCAGGTAAAGCAGGGTACCCTAGTATCCCAAGGTATTACCCATTTAGAAAAGGACTGCTATGCAGACACTGGATCAATTTCCAGTCCATAATAGTAGATCGCTCATTGGATAACCAAAAAGAGATGGAAATTTTAAAATAGGTGTTTGTCATAAAAATCATACATATAAATATGTGTCTATGTGTGTATTTTCTCTCAACAGAAAAATAGCTTTGAATGCAAGCATTTTGGACTAAAACATCAATGTTTTCAACCTGACCTTTTATTAACACACACTTGTTACTAGAAATATAAAATTTGAATGTCAGTTATTAAGGTTTGATTCTTAGGAAATGTGCTGTGGAGAAGTAGGCAATGCACAGATTCAACCTTTCACTGAACTGCTACTGGTGCCAGGTACTCTGCTAGACACTGTGATATGGAAATTTTAAATATACAGTCAATAATCTCAAAGAGTCTGCAGTTTAGTAGTATTAATTGTGATACTGATTAATGTGGCACAGTTATTTATCACTGTGTCAGGCCCTGATCCAGATGCTTCACACACTGGCTCCACTGGCCTCTATGACAAGGTGATGAGGTGAGTACTGTCATTAGCCCTGTGTCTAGATGAGGAAACTGAAGCCCAGGGCAGCTCAGTGACTTGCTCAAGGCAACAATACTAGTTAGCTGAAGGACCAGGATTTGAATCCAGGCAATGTATCCCTAGAGCTTCTTCTGTACCACTCTCCTAAGAGGCTCTTTTTTAAAATTTATTTTTATTGTAAACAAATGGGATACATCTTGTTTCTTTGTTTGTACATGAAGTAGAGGAATACCATTTGTGTAATCATACATTTACCTAGGGTAATAGTTTTTGATTCATTCTGTATTTCTTTTCTTCCCCCCCACCCCTCCCACCCCTCTTTTCCCTCTATACAGTCCCTCCTTCCTCCATTCTTGCCCCTCTCCCACTCCCCATTATGTGTCATCATCCACTTATTAGCAAGATCATTCATCCTTTGGTTTTTTGAGATTGGCTTATCTCACTTAGCATGATATTCTCCAATTTCATCCATTTGCTGGCAAATACCATAATTTTATTATTTTTTATGGCTGAGTAATATTCCATTGTATATATACCACAGTTTCTTTATCCATTCATCAATTGAAGGGCATCTAAGTTGGTTCCACAATGGCTATTGTGAATTGAGCAGCTATGAACATTGATGTGGCTGTATCTCTGCAGTATGCTGATTTTAAGTCCTTTGGGTATAGGCCAAGGAGTGGGATAGCTGGGTCAAATGGTGGGTCCATTCCAAGTTTTCTAAGGAATCTCCACACTGATTTACAGATTGGATGCACAAATTTGTAGCCCCACCAGCAATATATGAGTGTACCTTTTTCCCCACATCCTCTCCAACACCCATTGTTGCTAGTATTCTTGATAATCGCCATTCTAATTGGGGTGAGATGGAATCTTAGGGTAGTTTTGATTTGCGTTTCTCCTAAGAGGCTCTTAATCAGCTCAATGTGCTGGTAGAAAAGCCTTTGCATGTGAAACTTAGATCTGCCTAGATGGGGCAGGGGTCAGCATCCTCTTTGGCATTCTCGTGCCACTTTTCAAGGGAAGCCTGCATCTCAGCATCCTATTTTGCACTGCCTCCACAGCAGAGGTGGTGAAATAAAGGTGGGATGAACTTCAGACAATCTAAGAAAGGAGAAGGGACTCTGGCTCACATGGTCTCAAGAGTTTGACTCTGCTCTGTCATCCCTCCCAGCTGACAAGCTCCTGAGGCTCTCCAGTACACTATAGGTCAATGCCCTTGGAATTTGCTCTCTACCCTGATCATGACCTTTTACCTTTGCACATTTACATGGTTTTTATTTTCTTTTAAAATGTTTTCATTTCAGATTCTCCTGGGCATTGTGAATACCTTGGGTATTCGATGAACCACCTCCTATAAAGAAAGACATTTCCCCCAAAAATAGTTTCTGCATTTTTAATGAGAATCAGTAATGTGGCTTAAAGTTGCAAGAGTCTTAGAGGGGAACAAACAGTGTTGGAATTTGCATTCTCAGATCAATATATGAACACTATTGATTTAATTACCAAATAAAAATTAGAACCTATTTATAATGGCAGAGCAGAGCATGATTGAAGATTAGTAAGACTTGGACAAGAAACTTACAGAAATAATAAATTAAACAACATATGAAATTGACATTATCCTGATCTTTTTTACAATCTGCTATTTAAACTCTGTTACTTAGTTGCTGCATCATAGAAGATATTGTCAATGAGGACCAATTCCAAGATGCCACATTTGTAATCTTACATATATATTAGATTACAAATATATATATACACACATATAATTCCATATTTGTTTTCAGATTCATATAAGACTTTAAGCAATATTTTTAAAAATAATCTTCATAGACTGTTTTTAATAGTACATTATTTATAATAGTTAAGAGTCAGACTTTCAGGAATCAGAACCAGTCAGGATACATCAGATTCAATAAGGAGGCTGTCAGAAAGCCCATATAGATTGTTCTATAGGTGAGATGTGTTCTCCTAACTTCTTGGTGGAGGAAACAAGGAAGTATTAGAAAATAGGGTGCTGAAGAAGATAAAAACAGAAGAGAACAGACAATAAAACAAACTTTAAAAGACTGGCTATGCACAAACACATTGGAAAGGTAAAAACAACCCAATTTCTTTTTTTCTTCTTTTTCTTTTTTATTTATCTTTTAATTTTTTACAGACTGCATTTTGATTCATTGTACACAAATGGGGTACATCATTTCGTTTCTATGGTTGTGCACCATGTAGATTCATAACATTCGTGTGATCATACATGTAGATAGGGTAATGATGTCTGTCTCATTCCACCATTTTTTATACCCCCTCCCTCTCATTTCCTTCTTTAAGAACTTCACAATATAATAAGTAGCATTCATAAAACAATACACCCTAGTCATTGTGAAGTATCTAAATTATATTCCTTCTTCACTGGTTCCCAAGAAGAGGGGGGTCTCTGTTTGAATGGTTGGAAATGTTTCAAAACCATGAAATTTCAAAGTGCCAATGTTACTAAGTTCCTGTGAATCATCTTCCCCAAGACACCACACAAACAAGATGAACCTTTTATGAAAACAGGTCAAACGCTAATTAGGAATCAAAAACACCTTGGGTTCCAGGTTCTGCCACTTACTTTGGATGGGCCCAAAGTGTCCTGGAAACCCTTGTTTGTCACTTGCAGAAGAGTTAACTAACATCTGTCCTTCCTACCAAAGAAGATGGTTTATGAGAATGAAATGATATTTACACATGAGAACACTGTCAAAATTATGAAGATCCTCTCCATTCCAAGATATCATAAGTGAGTAAATTACCATAAGTAATTATCCTTAATATTTTTCATTAGACCAATTAAATGATGTACTTTCATAAATAAAAATGATAATAACTCACTCCTACCTGAAGACCATCTGGCCCATAGTTACTTGAGAAATTCTGGTCTAGTCAACAGTGACAAAACACAAAGTTGGCCCCAGTTGCCTGAATATTTATAGAGTTTGTTAAATGTTATTTGCTCTACCCCATATTTGAAGGTGAAATATCAAACCATTGTCCTTTGTTATGATAAACCTGGAGTGAATTAATCACCAACTTTTCATCATTTAATGGCAATAGCTTATGAGATAATCCACCTGCTTTGGCATTTTAATGAAAATAAACAAGTTCCTCTAATGAAAGGAGCTAATTGCAATCCTCCCCCATGCTCGGTCCTTTCCTTCAAATTTCCTCAGCTTTATTCTATATCCCTTTTGGACAACAAAAGATTTCAGGTTGCATGTACCAATACTCCTAGTCATTCCTACTGGGACTAATCAGAGAGAAGGTCTGGGAATTCAGAATGAAACTGACATGAAGTAGAAAGCAGGAAGGAGTGGAGGATTCTGTGAGGAAGCCAGAGGGCAGTGAGGTCTGCCCAGGCAACTTACGCCATTATGCTGAAGAGATCCATGAGGAGGAAGGAGGTGAGACGGGATTACAAGGCAACATGCTTATGTCACTCTTCAATTACTGCTATAACAAAATATCACATGAGGCTTAAAACACCACACACTTATAACACGGCACTTCTGTAGGCTGGCTATCTGGCACACAGTACATCCTAAAATCGAAGTGTTGGAGGAGCCATGTTTCTGTGAGCTCTCAGATCTACTTGCTTGCCCTCTCCAGTTACTAGAGGTCACTCACATGCATTAGCTCATAGCCCCTGCCCTCCATCTACCAAGCTGGCAATAGCAAGTAAAGCTTTTCACTTCACATCACTCTGACCACCTGTTCAGCCTCTCTTCTCCATGCATGAGGACTTGTGATTAGATAGTGTCTACCTGAATAATCAAGAGAACCTACTCATGTCAACTTTAATCACACCTGCAAACTCCCTTTTGCCATGGAACATACATAGTCACAGGTTCCATGGATGAGGACATGGAAGTCATGGAGGGAGGGGACACTGTTCTGCAAACCACAGTGCTATAGGCAAGAGGCAATTCAGCAAGAAGTTGTAACTGTTTTCTTTTACTCTCGCTCTCTTCAGTCAGTTTCCCACACAGCAATCAAAAGGTTTGACAACAATAACCATGTTACACCACTGCTCAAACTCCTTCACTGACTTTTCTTGACCTTCAGAATGAAGCATAAACTGAAAGGTTCTACATAATTCGTCCATGTATGGGAAATGTTTTTGTACTGGTTCCAAGAGTAAGAAATTTATAATCTAGGTGTTAATGGTTTCTATATGAGGTGTCCCCCAAAAGCTCCACATGTGAAAAAATGCAAGAAGGTTCAGAGGAGAAATGATTGGGTTGTGAGAGTCTTAACCCAATCGGTGAATTAATCCCCTGATAGGGATTCACTGAGTGGTAACTGAAGTGGTAGTGGACTGACTGCACGAGGCAGGAGTTGGGAGCATGGCTTTAGGGTATATATTTGCATCTGACAAGTTGAGATCTCTCTTTCTGCTTCCCAGCCATCATGTGAGCTGGTTCCCTCTGCCATAGTCTTCCACCATGATGTTCTGCCTCACCTGGAGACCAGAGGAATGGAGCTGGACTCCTATGGACAAAGATCATTGAAACCATGAACCCCCCCAAATAAACTTTTTCTCATCTACAGTTGTGCTGGTCGAGTCATTTAGTCACAACAACAAAAAAGCTGACTGAAACACTAGGAGATATACACAAGCATGTCCATGTCCAGCTCTCATACAAATACTACTTTTAACAAAATACTCTGCACTCTGATTTACTTATTTATTTACTTATTTTTCTGAATGCTGCTTGCAACCAACTACTTAACTGTGATTTTTAGTCTGGAGAGTACAGATTGGGCCCTGCCTTTCTCCATCTCCTAACATTATACTGAGCTCCCTCAGAACTGAGTACACTGACCTCCTAATCTCAGAACCCCTGTTGGAAATAATTTCCCTAGAACTTCCCAAGACCTGCTTCCTCACTGTATTATGTACCTACACAATTGCCCCTTTCTCAGGGAGGCCTTCCCAAGCAGACCCACTTCTAATAACCTCTTTCCCCACCCCAGCATCATTATCCATTCCTTATCATTTTTTTTTTATTTTTACAGACTGCATTTTGATTCATTGTATACAAATGGAGTACAACTTTTCATTTCTATGGTTGTACACAATGTAGATTCACACCATTAGTGTAATCATACATGTACACAGGGTAATAATGTCTGTCTCAGTACACTCTTTCCTTCCCCCAACCTCTCCCTCCCCATTTTCCTCTAAAGTTCCTCCATTTTTCTCTTACCTCCCTGCCATGCCCCCCCCATTATGTATCATCATCCACTTATCAGAGAAAATATTTGGCCTTTGGTTTTGGGGGATTGGCTTTTTTCACTTAGCATGATATTCTCCACTCTGTTGAGGGTCATCTTGGACAAGATGGCGCCTGGCAGTGAGCCAAAGAGCACTGGCTACCAAAATAAGGAAGTATCCAAAAAGGCTGCTTGCCATTATTAGTTCCTTGGAGACTTATGACGTGTTAACACCAGGCTCAAGGATTGGCTATCTAATATCATGCCCCACGTGGACAGCTTGTGATTTATATAGTGTTATGCTGGCATTCCTCTGCATGCTCTCCTGCATGAGAGAAAGCTTTGCTATAATTGGCTGATAAGCTAGGAGCCTGGGGGAGAAGAGAGGGAGGGAGAAAAAGAAGGAAGATAGAGAGAGAACAAAGGAGACAGAGAAACAGGGAGGACGCAATAAATCTCATCAAACTAAAGATTAGTGGTGTCTCCTTTCTCCGCGCTGGTTCTGCTGGACGGAACACAACTCCATCCATTTATCAGCAAATGCCATAATTTTATTCTTCTTTATGGCTGAGTAGTATTCCAGTGTGTGTGTGTGTATATATATATATATATCTCAAAGTTTCTTAATCCATTCATCAATTGAAGGGCATCTATTTTGGTTCAACAATCTAACTATTGTGAATTGAGCAGCTATAAACTTTAATGTGACTGCTTTAGTGTAGTATGCTGATTTTAAGTCCTTTGGGTATAGTTTTCTTCATAACACTTATTGTTGTTTTGCCTATTGTTCCCTTGTTTCTTCTCACCTACTAGAATAAAAGCTCTGCTGGAATTTTTGGTTGTTGTTTTTGTTAATGTCTTATTTACTGAAGTATTCCCTGCACCTGAGCCAGGCTGCTGAACAAATAGAATACATCCAAAACTTAGGTAGTAAGTAAATGAAGAAATTGTGAGAATTGCTGAACAAATGAATTGACAGAGCTAAGACTATATAGGTTCTTAAAAGAAATTATTAGTATTATTACATTATAATTTTATATAATTATGATCATTGATAATCATTTATTGGTTATCTCTACCATGCCAGACTAATGTGCACCTCTGACATAAGTTATTTCTAATAATTGCAACAGCTCTGGGAGGTAGTTATTTTTGCAGAGGAGGAAATTGAAAGTCAAAAGTTAGATTTCTATTCCAGGGTACATGAACAACTGTAAAATGGCCAATTTTGATCATAGTTAACAGTTATCATCTGTTATCAGGCATAGTTCTAAGCATGTTATGTGGGGATACTGTTATTGTTCTTTATTTGTAGATTGGAAAATTCAGGCATAGAACTGCCATTAAGTTGTAGCATCAGAAATCTAACTCAAGTAATCCAGGACTAGAGTGACCTCATGGATAACATACTGAGCTGCTCCTAGTGAGGCCAGCAGCAGTATCACCTAGGGATTTTATTACAATGGCAGAGTCTCATTCCAATGTGGTCCCCAAGGGATTTCTGAACACAGAAAAGTTGGAAAACTCTGCTTTAAACTCTGAGGCAGGAGTTAGCTGCTCTAAACTCTCAGCTCTCCTCTCAGGTAGGAAAGCAGAGATGTATAGAAATAAATTTATGACTTTAGGACTGTACTATGAATAATATTTTAACTAAAAGTGTTAAATTTAATTTTACATGAATTTAACAGAAGTAAAATAAGCTAAAGTAAAATTAAAGAAATTGCCAAACTTCAGATAAATGACTTGTTGCCCTAAAATATTATACTCCTCTTAAGCAAGAAAAAAGATTATGAAGTACATTAAGATGTTGGAACCATTATGCTCTCCTTAGTCATAACCTCATGTTTCAGTCTTAGATTATATCAACTGACTCCCTACTATGAATTATGAGGATATTAAAATCATTTCTTTCTCATCTCCTTCCTCCTCCTTCTCTTACCTCCACATTTATTTTGGCATTTTACTCTTCTTAACTAAGACAAGTCATGTTTCCATTCTATCTCAACACTGCAATCCCCCAATTATTTTGTCCTATTCAATGTCTTTGGATTCAGTGATCCTTTACCACCTCCTCCATTGCTGAGTTCAATATTTGGATTCATTCTTTGATTGACTTTGTTGTTGTTATAAGGAAGCACTTTAGGGGAACCATAGTTGTCATGTTCCACAAATGCTCTTATATTTATGAATACTTACCTGTTGCCTTTAGATTAATGAAAACTTTTGTTATAACAAAATACCATAGAGTGGGTGGCTTAAATAACATTGATTTCTCAAAGTTCCAGAGGTAAGAAGGTCTAAGATAAAGGGAGTTGCACATTTCTTCAGCTCTCTGTAGATGTTGCTCCTTGTCTCCCAGGGTTAGAAGATAGTCTAACCATCTTAGATGATCTAAGATGATGGGAAGATGTTTGATGCCCTTCCTAAAGCTCTCCTCTTCTGGGTACTTTCCTTTTGCACAGAGGCACATTTTTTCTCTCTTTCTCTTCCTTTTTGATATCTTTACTGTTTCAACATATTATACCTCAAGCAGAATATTTCTTGATCTATTTATATATATATGACTTCATGCCAGCAATTTGACTTTATCGTTTGTTTATTCTGCCACTTGGTGTTTAAGGTACATTTTTTTATCTACAATGGAATTGTGTTGTCTCTACAATCATCTCTTGCCTGTAATTCTGTTGCTTTATCATAATACCTTGGGGCTTTTATTTTATCAAATTCATAATCTTATTGGATTTTTCCAGAGTATAAAGCACATTTATAACATATTCTGTTTTTCTTTGTACTGTGTTTAATTTCAGACTCTCCTCAGCATGCAATGTTCTTGCTTGTTTCCTTTCAGCTATTTTATAATGACATAGTTGTCCTGCCATTTCTTTGCTTCTGCCTAAATCTCCAAAAAGTCAGCATAGAAATCTCTTGGCACCCATTCCATCATATCTTGCAACTGGCGCTCTTACCCGCTCCAAAGCTACAGTTTGAAGACTGGGTGTTTGCGATATATGTTTTCCTGTTGAATGTACAGGAGTTGAGGAGTGGGAGAGTGAATGCAGTCTTTCACAAGAGACAAGCAGTCAGTTCTTGAGAATGTCTTTATAAGAGTGGCTAAAACCTAGGTTCATCAAAGTTAAATGACTTTCCATATACATATCCACCTTCTAATGAAGTTGGTTCAAGTCCTCATCTGATCACCACATCTGATGAAGGTTTCTGTACCATGTTTTGTGGTAAATCAGTTTACTTCCATATTTGCATCAGATTGAATTGGAGACCAAGGGATACACAGCCCATTCTGTTTTGGAGTATCTTCAGAGAAAACTGGCATGTACAAAGCTAACAATATAAGCCAACCAATCTTATCACCTCTCTGAGAAGTACAAAAAGTGGTTATTGAACACAGATAATTGAACACAGTGTATGTGGTGTTAATTTTGCGTACTACGACGTTTTCTTGTATCCTTCTATTCATCCACTATTCAAAAAAAGGACTTTCCTGAGTTCTAATCTCAGATCAACTGCTTAATCTCATTGGTACCCTTAAGCAAAATAAATCCTCTCTAAGACTCAGTTCTCTTGTCTACAATCTGAGGTTGATGACACCTACTTGATAGAGTTAGTCTGGAGATTATATGAAATAACATATAAGGCATTGGGCATATACCTGGCATATGGTAAGTACTCAATGTATTGTTACAACTAGTTTTCCAGTTTAGGCTGCTGTAACAAAATACCATAGACTGGGGACTTAAATAACATTGATTTCTCATAGTTCTAGAGGTAAGCAGGTCTAAGATCAAGGCGCCAACAGATTTGGTGCCTAGTCAGGGCCCAGTTCCTTACTCTATACTGACATGGTGAAGACAGAGAAGTCTAGTTTCTTCCTTTTCTGTAAGGGCACTGATCTATTATGAAGTCTGCACCTTCTCAACCTCACTCAAATCTAATTGCCTCCTAAAAACCCCTCCTATAATTACCATCCCTCTGGGGATTCAGACTTCAACATACAGATTTTGGGGAGACACAAATATTCACCTCATAGCAATTCTTATTTCACATATTGAGGTATCATGGAGGTACTGAGGAGAGACACTTTCTGCAGATTCTGTTAGGGGCTTTGTAATTAGAAACACTTTCATAAGAAAGTGGCTGTTAAGCTTACTATTACTGATAGAGCAATATAAACCATGAAAGAGAAAGGAACTTCAGGTAGAGGGCAAAGTTTCATTTTTTTATTCATTCATTCAACAATTATTTATCAAATGCCTACTCTATGCCAGGTACTCTTCTAGGCCCTGGAAGGACATAGGAGTGAACAAGGAAGACAAAGCATTCATTCCACCCACGGAGACAAACAATAAATGAATGAAAGTGCACAGTAATGGCAGACCCTTGAAAGCATTTAAGAAGAAAATACAAGACAAAGTAAAGGGATAGACTAATGGGAGGAAGGACTTTTTTTGACAGTATTGCTACATTTTGAGAGACAAAACTGTTGGAGGGGCAGGTGTCATCTATGCTAAGCTGTGTGACCTTTAGCTTGTGCTGACCAGAAACTATTGAAGATTTTAAACAAAGGAATGAGACAGTCCTAACTTGTATGTAAGTAGATTACTCTGGAAACAGTGTGTGAAATGGACCAAAAACTATCAGAACTGGTGGGGGTTGGGGAAGTCTATTGGGATAATGGAGGTACTTAAAAGTTATTTTGAGATAAAACAAGGATAGGCAGATGGATTAATTCAGACTGCCAGGATCAGAACTCTGAGAGCCAATGACAGGGCCCTTGAGATCTGGTCATTCCCAAGGGGAAAAAAAAATAGGGGGAACATGTAGATCCCAGGAGTTCATTCTAGGTAAGAATGACAGGAGGAAAACAACAACACGAGGACCAAGAAATAATAAGTGGGCCATAAGCTTTCAAGCAGAGGAAAATTTAATTCCAAACCTTGTCACAATTATTAATATACAGTCAGGCTTCCAGTCCTGTCCAGAAGCACAGTAAGTCTGAATTTGTCTCTAAGCACAGTTGTTTTATTTATTTATTTATTTATTTATTTATTTATTTATTTATTTATGTTTTTGGTCCATAGTACAGGAAAGGAAGAGATGCAGGGAAGTAGGGGGTAGAAAATCACATACATATACATGCAAACTTCCTTCAGGGACCCTTTACAAGTACATTCCTTAACTGGCATCTAATTTATCCAATTGTTATATGAACATCACATCAGTTTTCCATTTACCTTGGTGATAACATGATACACTTCATTCTTTCCCAAGAGATCCTGCAGTTTTTTTTCCTGGTAACACACCAGCAGGAAGAACATGGGCTTTAGTCTCAGAAGACCCAACTTCCAATCCTGTCTCTGCCATTGATGAGTCACATGACCATGAGGCCAAGCCACTACTCCCCTCTATATCTCCATTTACTCACCAGGAATGCACAGCATGGTTTCTGAGAATCCATTGAGGTTATGTGTGTTACTGTGCCTAGTACAGAGCATGACATATAGTAAGTGTTCCATGAGTGTTCGTTCAGTTTAACTAGAGCTTGGGATGTATGTGGAATAGAGGTGAGGAAAGGAGTGAGGAAGGGTCACCAAAAGATATACATGTCAAACTGAGGCATTGATGAGGAGTTATTTAATGATTTTATGAAGAAAAGAAACAAAAATTTGCTGGCAGGTGCCAACTTAGACCAATGAAATAATTTAGAAAATATATGTACTCATCCAAGCAAAAAATAATGAACTCAGACTGTGCAGTGGAAGCAACAATGATTTCTTCTTAGACGTTTAGGAAGATGATTAGCAACTGGAAATGAAAGAGAAAGAGGAACCAGCATGTCTCCAAATTTCTAGCCTAAGGATAAGGTACATAGGAGAAGTGAAGAAGAGAAAAAGTTCACTCCTTAGGCATTCACTCTTGAATGATTCCAATCATTTGACAAATATTGGTGGAGTGCTGCTGTAACCAGAATATGGAGCAGTCAGCACTGAACACAAAAGAAGGATCCCTGCCCTCATGGAGCTTACATTCTAGCAGGGGAGCTGACTCAAGAAAATAAGCCAGGGCAAAAAAAAAAAAAAATTGAGTATGTAAAAGCCTTGACCTTGAAAGAAAATTCTCCTTCAAGGAAGTAAAGGAGGCTACAACTGAACTGAGAAGGGCAAGGCACAAAATGAGGTAAAGAAGCCCTCAGAACAGGCAGGGCCTGCGGGGGGTCATTTTAAGGATGTGGGCTTTATTCTTACAGTAGCTGAAACCACTGATGACAAGCAGACAATGAACTGAGGTACGACCAGATGCACATTTGGAGATTTCAGTCTAGTTTCAGTGTAGAGAATGATTTGAGGATATGGATATCCATTTGGCAGGCTAGAAGTTCTGAGAAGCCCCCTGCCACAGAACATGGAGATACTGGATAAAATGGTGCAAGAATTTAAATGCATTGCTGAGCTAACCAAGAAAGAGGGAGAAAAATCTTCTATTGCAAAGAACAAAAATGAGCTTGAACAAGAATTTCAGGTAAACTATGAAGCCAGTGTTGCCCTGGAAGTAATACTACAATACTACAAACCCAGAGATATGCGGATTGCTGGTTGTGTAGAGAACAGACATGTAAATCTTTGGGTCATTCAAAGGAGCACACTAAGATATCTCTTCAAAGTTAGAATGGAGGAGTCGCCCCGGGTTCTTCAGTGCAGCAAGGTGAATACTAGGAAAAATAACCCATGATATATTTCAAAATGACTAGAAAAGAAGAGTATGGGATTCCTAACACGAAAAACAAATGATTCATGGTTGAAGAGATAGAAATGCTTACTACTCTGATTTGGCTAATGCATACTGTCCACATGTATTGAATTATCATAATATACCCCATACAGATGTACAGATTTTTTTTAAACACTGTCTATTCAAGATCCTGATTTTAATTATTTTGGATATACATCCAGAAGTGGGTTTGCTGGATAATATGGTAGTTCTATTTTTAATTGTTTTAAGGAAACTCCATCCTGTTTTTCCATACCTGCTACACTGTTTCATGTTTCTACCAAAAGCAGTGTGCTTGCAAGTGTTCCAAAGTATCAACATTCTCGCCAACACTTATCTTTTGTCTTTTTGATTTTTGTTTTTTGGGTTTTGATTTTTCATTCCTCTCATGATAGTGATGTTGACATTTCAGACAAATCTCTTGTTTTTTTTTTTTTTATATCTTCTTCAGAGAAATATATATCCAAATCTTTTACCCATTTTTAAATCTGGTTATTAGGGGGTTTGCTTTTGAGTTTGTTATGTAGCTTGGATATTGACCCCTTATCAGATGTGTGGATTGCAGGTATTTTCTCCCATTCTGTAGGTTGTCGCTCAAGCCAATGATTGTTTCCTCTCTTGTGAAGAGACGTTTTAATTTGCTGAAGTCTCACTTATCTATTTTTGCCTTTGTAGACAGTACTTTTGGTGTAACATCCAAGAAATCATTGGCAAGACCAATATCAAGATTTTCCCATGCATTTCTTTCTAGGAGTTTTATATTTCCAAGTCTTACTTTTAAGTAATACATATTGAGCTGATTTTTGTGCATGGTATTAGGAGTCCAATTTCATCCAGGTTTTGGAAAATTTTTCTTTACAATGGAAACATTAATGATGCTAGTTTTAGATTCCCTGAGAATTTGTAATCTTTATGCTTGTTACTGCTTTCTCTCAGATCTCAAGCTCAATTTCACATTGTCCTCACTGTAGGTGATATTGCAGGCCAAGAAATTATAGTGACTGCAGGTTGATGACACAGTGGGCCTGGCAGAAATCACATATATTCTTGAAGTTTGGTGTGTGTAACTTTATTTCATTCTCCAGTCCAGAGACATGGTGAAAATCTTCTAGTAAAGTTCATATGCTACCCTTTTGCCATAAATTATGTTATCTGAAAATTTATTATTAAAATAATCTGAATTTTTTTTCATAAAGGTTCTGGGAAGCACAAGGACTTTCAGGCAATATATAACAGTAATGATAATACCTGACAATTTCTACATGATTTATGGTTTATAAAATGCTTTCAGAAACAAATGAAGGAGCCATTCTCTCTTCTGGGAAGGCCTGATCAGCTAACGTCAGCTCCTTAATCAGATCCCATGTGGCCTGTCCTCCATGGCTGTCTCCCAGAAGAGTTGCCCAACAAATGACAAAGCCAACTGTACCTCTGGTCCTTGGATTTTTCATGTGGATTAGAGAAATTTCCCTTCTCTTTAGAGGCAATTTCCTATTACATGTGTCTCATCTGTTCCAGTATGAAAAAAAATAGGTGAAAAATCTGTTTCCATAACATGCAAGTCATGTGACACTGTGCATACTATTTACCTATTTAACCCTTAGCTTTTTCATCTGTAAAATAGGGAATAGAAACGACTACCTTGGGAGTGTGCTGAGGGTCAAGTAACACTAAGATCTTTTGATTCTTACATGGATTTCATTACGCTTTTTCCAAGTTTTAGTGTCTTTGGCCTTATTTGTTATTCAAAAACAAAAGAGTTCTTCATGGGATGACCATTCTAAGTGTAGGCACATAATTTTTCAGTTTCCACATAAATAGGATTGTTGCTTCTGAGTATTTCTAAATTGTTTTTTTTTATTTTTTTGTTATTAGTAGCTAACATCATTATATTACACTCAGAGGACATGATCTATATTACGACCAGTCTTTGGAATACATTAGGACTTCTTCAACTTAGTATAAGGTCAGCATTTATAACTAGTTCTCCTGCTTGGAAAGCATAAGGATTCTCTATATTTTTAAGAGATGGGGACATACCTGTTTTTCTGTACCTTTGCTTCTGTTCACGTATCAATTCAAGCCTGTTAAATGTACCATCATCCAATTCTTCCACACCCCATTTTTTTCCTAACTTGCTTGTTTCAGAGATAAACCTATTAAATATCTTACTATGATGGTGGGTTTTATCAGTTTGTCCTCATAATTCTCTCAGTTTTTAGTTTATATAGTTTTAAAGAATGTTATTAAATGTAACTAATAATATACTGTATTTGCTATACCATTGTATTGCTATAGCCTCCTGGTAAACTGATTGCTTTATCCATAATTACTGTTTCTTATGGTTTAGATATTAGATATCCCCTAAAAGTTCATGTGTGAGACAATGCAAGAAAGTTTATATTGGGTTATGAGACTTTTAATCAATGCATTAATCCCCTGATACGGATTAACTGGGTAGTAACTGTAGGCAGATAGGGTATGCTGGAGGAGGTGGGTCATTAGACTGTTCCTTTGGGTTATATATTTTGTCCTTGGTGAGATAAGAAGTCTCTCCTTCCTGGTAGTCATGTCCTGAACTACTTTCCTTTATCACAACTTCCACCATGATGTTCTGCCATTTCTTGGACCCAGAATAATGAAGCCAGCCATCTATGGACTGAGACCTCTAAAACCATAAGCCCTAAATAAACTTTTCCTCCTCTAATACTGTTCTTGTCAGGTCTTTTGGTCACAGCAGCAAAAAAGCTGACTAAAACACTGTTTATCCCTAACATTATTCTATCACTTCAAATCTATTTAGTTTGATATTAATATTTTTATAAGGTTTCTTTTGGTTAGTGTTTCTCTGATATGCATTTTTCCTATTTCTTTAGCTTTGGCCTTTCAGGTTTCCCTATGTCTTTTCTAATTAGGAAAAAAAAGAAAAGAAGTTTTCCTTTTGATCTGGAATTTTATGTCCTATAAAAGATAAATTTAATCTAATTACATTTATAATGATTATTAATATATTGAATTTAAGTATTTCATCTTATTTTGTGTTTTCCACAATTTGAATTGGATCTCAAGTTCAAAGAGGTGAACTAAACACATGCTTTCAGTTTATAGCAATTTATCCTTAGTTTTGCATTCTTTGTTTTTGTGTTTTTCATTTTCCTCCTTCCTATCACTCATTTTACCCACTCTCAGGTGCTTGGAATATATTTCTAATATCTAATGTGATTATAACAATAGGTAATTGTGTTTGAAAATGCATTTTGAAAATTAAATAAACATTATAACTAAATAAATCTCATTCTGGTTCTGTATTTTTCACTCAACATTGTTTTTAAGATCTACCCACGTTGTCATAGGTACATACATGCATCATTTCGTAGCACACAGTCAGTATGTTTTACTTAGTCATTCCCCAAGGTTAGGAATCATGGTTTTCTTCCACTTTCTTCTTCCACAAACAACACTGTGAAAAGCATCCCACACGGGTCCTGTCGTAAGCTAGGGTAAGACTTTCCTAGGGACTGACATTGCTGAATAACAGACTATCCATGTGCTTAATTTCATTAAGAACCAAGTGAGAATTATTTTCCAGAATGGCTTGAAACTGAATTTTCACCACTAGTGTGTGAGTTTCTGTTTCCCTGCATCCCCGTCAGCCCTGTATGTCAGTCACCTGTAGTTTTTGCAACTTGATTGATGTAAAATGATATCTCAATGTTATCTTCATTTATAATTCTCTGATTATTAATGATTTTGGATAGTTTTTAATGTATTTACTATTTGGAATTCTCCTCTTCTGAATTGCTTATAATGTGTTTTGCCCAATTTTCTATGGGATTTCCCATTTTTTTGAGAGCTTGGGTTTTGTTTTGGTTTTAACTAGGAATTGAACCCAGGGATACTTTAGCACTGAGCTACATCCCCAATCCTTTCTATGTTTTATTTATTTATTTATTCATTTATTTTTGAGACGGGGTGTTATTCAGTTGCTTAAGGCCTCACTAAATTGCTGAGACTGACTTTGAACTTGCGATTCTCCTGTCTCAGCCTCCCTGGCTAATGGGATTACAAGCCTGGGTCATCACACAGGACTGTTTTTGTTTTGTTTTGTTTTGTTTTGTTTTTTTTAATACATTCAAGATAACCTGATGACAACCATCGGCATTGCAAATAAATTTTTCCAATCCTTTATGTGACTATTAATTTTGTAATTCCTGGCTGGAACAATTTATCAATCTTTATTTTACCATTTTTGCTTTCAGGAATTTGTCTAAGAGATCTTTTTTTACACCAAAATACAAAGATATTCTCCTACATTTTTATCCATTAGTTTCATGGTCATATTTTTCCATCAAGTTCTTTAAGCCATCTAGAATGCAGTGATTCCACTTCCTTTGTCTTCAAGTGCAAAACTAGAATGTCTTTCCCAATATATCTACAAACAAATAAGAATCTGACTGTAATTCTGATTGGGATTGTGTTGAATGAACAAAATAACTTTAGAAAAACTGACTACTACATTAGGTAGACCTCTCCTGAAACATAATCTCTCTTTATTTAGATATCTTTTCTGCTTTTTAACTTGAATTTTTTTCTGTGTAATCTTGTGCATATGGTTTAATTTTTAGATTCCTCATCAATTTACTTGCTATTATGAAGAGTAGCATATTTTCTTTTATGTTTTATCTTCATTGCTGCTATACTATAGGAATACTATTTATGTTTGTAAGTTGACACTATATGGCAACCTTTCCAATCTCTTGTTTTTAAGACTTTATTTTTTTAGAACAGATTTAAATTCAGAGCAAAATTGAGAGAAAGGTACAGATATTTCCTATACATTCCCTGGCCCATGCATGTATAACTGTGTCCTTATCAACAACCTCCACCAGAGGGTCATTTCTTACATTTCAGGAATGTATGTTAACACATCATTAACAACAAAAGTCCACAGTTTACATTTGGATTCCCTATAGGTGTTGAACACTCTTTGTATTTGAACAAGTGTCTCTGAGCTGCATCCACCATTGTGATCATGCAGAGTCTTTTCATTGCCCTAAAAATTCTCTGCAGGACATCTGTCCAACCCTCTCTCCTCTCTAAGCTCTGGCAACCCCTGGTCATTCAACTATATCCATAGTTTTCCAAGTGGTTATAGGTTTTTGTTCTTTCTAGAAGTTTTATTACTTTCTCAAGTCTATATGTTCTTTTTTATACCATTAGTACATTTATTATGATTTCTATTCCTCTATTTAACTCTATAAGCCCTTTAAACACATTTATTATTTAAAACCTTTCAGATTGCTCTATTTGCTCCACTTAATGGATACTAACTCTTCACCATTAATATTTTAAATTAGGTAATTTTTCTCTTAATGCATAATTTTCTTACACAATTTTCATTATGAGCTCATTTTCAGTGAGGGTCATATTTTCTAGAATTTTTCAAGGGCTCTGATTTATAGAAATGTCTATATAGAGTACTTTAATGTTTGCCTCTTTGAGGACTTCAGAAGTGTCTGAATCAGTGTTACTCATAATATCTCAAGTTATGAATGACTTCAGTACTGTAACAATAATGTAAGTTAAATTGGGGGGTTTGCTCTTTTGTAACTGACTTTATTCACCTAATTTAGAGCCCATGGCACCCACAAAGCTTCATGACTGCTCTCTTGCTTTCCTTAAGTGTCTTTTCAATGGCTGGGGCAGCTGTCCAAACCTCTAAGCCTTCTGCAAGAGCTCCCCTCAAGATCCCTGCAGTCTTAAGTCTGTATTTAATGTTCTACTGTAGATTGTTTTGGGGTTCTCTCTTTATTTCACACATAGGTATTTCATTTATTTACATTCAGCTTTTATTTTTATTTTTAACATTTTGGTTTTATTGGGTTTTTTCCCCCAGCAGATACATGTGTTTGCAGCATGAGAAGGCACAGTGTACATCACTTGGGTCCACTTTGGCACAAATAAGGTTTAGTTTAAGTGCCTAGTTAAATACAAGAGTTAAGACATTTTAAAACCTTATTCTCTGGTTGTGTACTCCCCCTGCCCAATCTTTTTTTTTTTTTTTTTTTTTTTTTTTTTGAGTACTGGGGTTTGAAATCAAGGGCACTCAACCACTGAGTCACATCCCCAGTCCTACTTTGCATTTTATTTGGAGACAGAGTCTCACTGAGTTGCTTCGCACCTCACTTTTGCTGAGGCTGGTTTTGAACCCAAGATTCTCCTGCCTCAACCTCCCCAGTCACTGGGATTAGAGGCATGTGCCACCCTGCCTGGCTAAGCCCCCCCAAATCTTGACATGAAATATCCCACTCAGTCATTCTTAGCACCTACTCATCTAATTTAAAGATACACTTGGAGAAAAGAAAAGTTGATCTGTTCAGGTGACTCTGCTGAAATGTTCCTTGAGTTCTTTGAATCTGAATTTCTATACAACTTTCAGTTCCTAAGTTTTTTGATTTCTTTAAGAAACTAAAGTTAAACAAAGTTACTGTTCATTTTAGCTAAAAATACATCTTCCTTGGCTCATTCAGTAATACTTTCATTAGATTTTATACATAATGGCTAGATCTTTCTATTTCTAGATTAACTACCTAATTAAAAGTACTGCAAGATCTAGAACATAGGTAATGTGCTTTGCAGAGGTCAGATGAAATGACTACTGAGGTGTTTCATTACAATCACCATCAGAAATAAAAATGAAGATTAAATCTCATATGCAAAAGGCAGTTCTGCTGTTTTCAATATTCCTCTAAAATATCATGCCCTTTGGTCAAAAGAAGGTGCCGCTTTGTGCAAAGTAATATATTTAGAGTAATTACAACTCATCATAGGCCCCCATAATAAGGTAATTTTTAATTAAAAATTATGAACTATATGGGCTCATCTTCTCAAATAATTACTAGTTATTATGGTAAGATCAAATATTATATAAATGCCTTGTTTTTATTTAAAAAATAATTTAGATGTCCTTTTAGTGTTTTTCAGCATTTACCACCTCTCACCCTCACCACCAGTGAGGGAAGTGCAGGTTGCATGGGTTTTCTCAAGCTTCCTTATTTCTCTAAGCAGGTGCCACATCACACGTGGATCCTTCACACTCACACATCTTTCTACCTACCTGCCTAAATGCTCCTTAATAAGAGCATCAGTGCTTCCTCAGAATAATGACTTTTATCAAAGCCATCAGAGACTTCTAACCTCAGCCTTTGGCCCATGTTTGCCCTGGCCAAAGCAGAAAAGGGATTAACTTTAGAGGCATAGTTGGATACATGTTGCAGGATAGGATGAGTAAAAGGAAAACTCAGTCACTCTCTTCCTCTGCTCTACACACTTGCCTCCCAACACCATTTTTATCTGCCTTTCTCTCTGTCCTATTTCTTATGGGACAGGTCTATTAACTGTGACCAGAAGGATTTAAAATAGATGGACTACATTTGAAATTCTTTGGTTTTTGAAACATACAGCACATTATTATTATCTATAGTCACCCTACTCTGCAGCAGCATACCAGGACTTCTTACCCCTGTCTAACCATAACTTAGAACTCACTGATGAAAAGTTTTCACCATAAGAAAATGATACATGTTTGAGGACATAAATATAATTACACTGAATTAAACATTAAGCAATGTATATATGACATATATCTAAACATCACATAGCATAAATATGTAGAATATTTATATTTTGTCTATGAAACAAAATATAAACATTTAAATATATTTAAAATAGATTGACTTTTGGCTCTCTAGATATACACTTACGAATTTCCAAAGTCTTAAATAATGTTTATTTAAATTTGCAAAAAGCATTTTCAAACACAATTACTAATGTCTACAAAGAAAAAACAGATTCTTAACCTAAAAAAGAGCAAATATTCTATTGCTCTGTTACAACCCTCTTGTTCTATTATTCATCCTTTATGATCTTTCCAAAAGAGTAACTCTTCATATATATTTTCTGAAGGCAAAGGAATTCTCATTGCTGACTTGACATGACAGGTGAAAAACATGATAGCTATTATAAATAATACAAAATTCTTATATACTGGATAAATATACAAGGTAATAAAACTCCCAGTTCAAGTAACAAGCCAGAATTCAGCAACCAAATGATATTTCACCCCCTTCAAGCAACTTGGCACCCATATTGCTGTCTTTGCTTAAAACATCTTTGGAGTTTCTCTTTTAGAATTGCTTTCAGGCCTGGTACACCTAGTTTTAAATAGCTTCTCGTAGCAAATCACCACCATGTAAAATTTTACTTTTCTCCTTTTCATTTGCCTTTCCCTCTCTCCCATTTCTTAAGGGAGGTCTATTAACTTTATGGTCATTTTTTAAATTTAAATTAAATTTGTTTTTCTAACAACACATAAAAATTATACACACGAATGGGGTACTATGTGATATAAGTTGTTTAATGTTTTCATCAGGGTAGCATATCTATCACCTCAAACATTTTTAATTTCTTTATGGTGAAACATCAAAAATCCCTTCTTCCAACTGTTTGAGAACAAATTACATAACTGTTGTCTACTTGCCTTCTCTGAATGGCTTAGCAGAGCGTCTTACTACCATCCAACTGTAACTTCCTAGAATAGGCGTTCAAGTTGGGCAATATATTAAGTTTTGTTCAAATACCAGGTAGTGAGAATATGGGGTGATGGGGGTATTTTCCTAATGTATCTTATAAACTGATCATGAGACTGTGATGAATTCCATACTTAGTCGAGGTGACATCAGCCTCACAGCAACAAAAAGAGGTAACTTTTATAGCAATGCTCCTCTCATTTAACAGCTTAGGCACTGTCATATTTCTTGTGTGAAAGTACATTTTGCTCATGATTCATTTATCTATTCTCCTTTAGAATGTTTTAAAAATTTGCTGAAGATCTTGAAGTTGAAATGGGATAAATTTTAAAGATTTGCTTTTTGAAATAGGCTTGGGCACTATTTAAGAAAGGTAAATATTTTCTGGGGGAAATACTGGGATATAATCATTTGCATTTTTTTCACTTTAGAGCAGGTTTCCTTGGTTTCATAAAGTATGCAAACTTTTCTAATTTAAGCCATTTATTAAATTCCTCCAAAACTTATTAGCATTTGATATGGTATTATAGGAACTTTAAAATTATTTCTCTGAAGAATAATGAACATGTTGGCTAAGCGTTCCCATTTAGGAGTCATAATTCCACATAAGCCTATTTTGACCAAATTCAGTATTTCCTATTCATATTTTGGGAGCAATATCCACTTTGGGGGGCTTTATTTAGGTATCTGACACCTTAAATTTTACATATTCAATGTGTACAATGTGATGCTCTGATAGAATGAACATTATGAAATACTTTCTAATCAAGTTAATTAACATAGCTATCACCTCACATAATTACTTTTTGTAATGGAATACTTAAGATCTACTCTATTAGCAAATTTCAAGTATTTTATGCAGTATTATTAAGTGCAGTCACTATACTGTCCAATAGATACAATGTATTCATCTTATAACTGTGAGTTTGCACCTTTGACCGTGTAAATATTTGTACAAAGCTCCCTTTCCTGGGTTGACAGGTGAAATGAAGAATAGGAGGAACCAAGACCTTGGAATTAAGAAGTGTCAATACTCGTCATAAATGGTCTCTTGGTTAAGTAACTAACCAGTCTCAGTCCATTGTTCCATTTATGGTGCTCATCAGTCTCTGAAGATGGTAGGAATTAAATGAAGAGACTTTTGAAAGCCCTCTAGAATCAGGTTGTAGCAGGAGACATATTCCCAGAGCCGTGAGTGGAGAAATCTAAAAATACTATCATGAATCAATAATTAGGATTTAGGTCCCTTAGACTGTGACCCATCCCCTGAACTCACAGCCTCTTTGGAAAATGCCAAAAAGCTGGATGAGCAGCAGGAGGACTGGTGGAGCACACCGTGTAAATGGTCACAGTAAGTAACCTGGAAACACCCAGAGTTTCAGAAATTGTAATTATAACCACTGATCATAGTAAACATTGCCACCATAAAATCCACCTACCATATACACCATGTTGTATAGCTTAATTCATCCACATATGCATTTTTTAAATCTGGAAATAAATAAATATGTACATATATATGTTTATATATAAATATATATATATATATGTTTATATGGAGAGAGAGCGAGGCAATCTGTGAAGTTTTTTTTCTTATTTTCTAATATTTCCAAAATGAACACATAGGACCATAACTTTGATTCTCATAAAAATAAAATGCCATGTGCAAATAAGATCATTGTTAAAAAGCAACACTAGAACATAGGTCTACTGTCACTATCTACTGTCACTTAATGGGCTGTACAAACCAGTCTGGCACCTGTGGTTCTGGGCAGTACACTCTGTTTAGCAAGATTTTCAAATCAGTTGATTGTCCATATAAAAGTTGATTAAAAGACTCATCCATTATGTTGAAATCAAGGTCATTTATCCCTGTGCAAATGGAAAAACAATGCAAATAAAATACGGAGGCTGCATTACTCTCATCATTCATATCTGTCTAGGCTAATTAAAAATAGATTTTTTTCCATTGTTTTGTACTCAGAAAAATTAAGGCTCTTGTTTGTTCTCTTTGTACTATCAAGAAGTAGCATGCATATAAAGCTTGCCAGCCTTGAAAAATGGTGCATTTAAATCTTAGAAACTGTAGAACTGAATTTAGTTTCTCATTTTTCCAGCCTTATTGTCATTGTTCAATGCTAAAATGTTCTTTGGAAAGTACACAGAAAGACCACATCCATTTCCAATAACCTATAGGAGAGTGGGAATCTCAATGAGCTTTTGCAAAGGGCACAGTGGAAGGAAGTACTTTTGAGTGAATTACTGTGAAAAAATTGCAGTATGTGAGAACTTTTGTTTGACAGTTTTTGACTGGAAAATTATAAGGTATCCATGTTATTTCTTAAAGTATTCATTTTCTTCAAATTAGACATTGGTTCAAATACTCTTTGTAAATGTCATTGCTTGGAGGTATGCATTTTCAGGGGGAAAAAATACTTAAGTGTGATCTGGCATTATCACCAGTCTAATGGTGTCCATTAGCCTTACACTCCAGAATTTAATGAAAAAGATTTTAGAAAACTTTCAAAGCAACATGGTGAGAGAGGAGGTGGAATGGTAGGTGGAGGATAGGGAAGAATAAATGGGACACACTGCTTCCAGATACTATTTTAGCAGATTTTCCAAAAGAAATTACTTTTGCTCATTCTTAGCTTTCAAGTCATCATTTAGAAAATATATGCTGCCCTTCAGAGTGCTGAATTTCAGACTAATGTATCACTCCTTATGTTAGAGCAAAATAAAAATAGCTTGGAGTCTGTAAATACCATTTATCTATAAAACTGGTGTTTTTGAGGCCAATAAGTCCAAGAGATCTCAACCAAGGTCACTGCAGCAGGCAGAATTTGGGACCCATGATCTTTGACCCCTTGTGTTATTCCTGTGAATATGTTTTGTGCCTCAAAATTACATGATGAATTTGCTTGCATCTATTCATCACCTGACCTTAAAGACATTCTCCTGTAATACAATCTAATCACAGGAGTCCTTAAAAGCAGAGATCTTTCTCTGGTCCTCAGAAGAGGAAGTTGGAGATTCAAAGAATGAGCAGAAATGATATGTCATTTTTGGTTTGAAATTTAAGTGAGCCACATATTTAGTAAACAAGGATCTCAGTCCTTCAATGGTGAAGAACTAAATTAGCCACAACCTGAATGGGCTTGGAAGTGGAATTTTCCCAGAGGTTCTAGATATGTACCCCCACCTTGCCAGCACCTTGATTTCAGTCCCTTGAAGCCCTGAGCAGAGGACACTGCTAAGTTGTGCTTTACTTGAACACCTGATCCACAGAATCAGAAGATAATAAAAGGGTATAAATTCATGTAATCTGCTACAGCATCCATAGAAAACAGTGATCATCATGTGGGTCCATCCCAGGCTGCGTGAACCTCAAGCCCACTCTCTCAGTCACTGTGCAATGCCAAACCATCCTCCCACCAATGGGTGGGCACACAGCACCATCCATGTCCCTGCCCACAGGTGTCTCTCTCTGCCAGTGCCACTGTGCCCTCTATGTGGCCAAGGGCATCAGTGCTGCTAACTACTATGGGAGCCCACAGTGTCCCACAGCTGAAGACATGAGCAACAAGTCTCTGCCTCGGCCACCTGGGGAGCCCTGTGCCCCAGGTATTGAACTGCACAGGCAATGCCTTTGTTGTAGGGCTGCCACTACAGGTGGTAAGTAGTCTGGGCTCTCCATCCAGTCACAAAGTTGGACATTGCAGTTTCTCCAGGGACAGGCAGAGTCTCACTCTGTGTGCCATAGAGGAACAAAGCAGGGGTCTCCTATCCTGCTGCCAGCTTTCCAATCTGGACTCCATCTTTCACAGCCATGTGAATTGGGCAAGTTACCTAACATACATGAGATGGTGATCCCATGTATAAAAGGGAGGGGGAAATGATTCTGCCTCAAAGATCCCTGGGGAATACTAAATGAAATGCACGTAAAGGTGTTTCCTGTAGTTTTTGGCATGTAATAAATTCACAATTCTGTTATTTTCCAATTTTCTTCCCCCTCCTCATCATTAGGGATGTTATGCCCCTCTATCTTTTCCTATCACTTGATTAGTTAACACAGAGAAAACTCACACTCCCTTATTACCTTAATATCAGTTTCTCCTCTCCTTTGATTCAGTGCTTCCCAAACTCACTCAATTTTAAGAAACACCCACAATATTTCTTCCAAGTAAAAAATTGCAGATCTATCCCTGAAGCTTCTGTTTCAGGAGGTCTGGGGTAGGTTTTAGAAATCTATTTTTATCAAGGGCCTCTGGTGATCCTTATAAGCTGCCCCAGTCTCAGAGTAGGGTCCACATAATTCTGGGTGTTCACTGAATTGATGCTGGTTGTGGGGGAGACCTATGGGCCAAGCTGTCTGAGGAAGCTAAGAACCATGGGCACTATCACAGGATGGCAATTTTTTATAAGGAAAAGACAAGTGTCCCCAGCTGAGGGTTTGCAGCAGCAAATTCATATTCCCTTCTTAAGAAAGTGCTCCCTCCATGCCATTCTCTGTCATTCAAAGTGGCTTGTTAAGGTTAACATTCTGTTGGGAAGGTGTGAAGCAACAAAGTAGTAGCAAGGCAAATAGTGCCTGGCACAAAGTAAACAGCAAACAATCATTGGTTTGCATAAATCCTGATCCGATGTGCACAACTGAATGAGTGACAGGCTAGAGATATTGCTGTCTGCCATGTGATTTGTTGGCTGCATGAGGTTAATAAAAATTTTCACACATCCTGTAAGTATGTAGATACCCAATGTCATAGCTAAAGGTAGATTCTTGTGAAACTAATTAAACTTATGCCTCAGAAGTTTATTCACATTGCCACTTATTTTTATTAAATTTGCAAAAAGTCTGAACTCCTTTCCCAAAATTCTATAAGCTTCAGACTTTGCAAAACCTGGATTTGCCATCTCAGCTCTTCAAAGGGGAGCTTTGGACTGCTAAGAGCTCAGAGAAGTAGGATGCCTCCTACTGCCACCCCCTCTTACAATGATGGAGGCTTTCAACACCAACAGGTTGTACTCTGAGCAGACAACACACCATGATCCCCTGCCTCAGACACAGCTGATGCCCTATCCCCACCATGCCTGGTCAACAGAACAAGGTTCCCCTCGCTTGCCAGATCCCTGAAGCCAGAGGGAGTTAAGGAGGACCCTCCACCAGCCCTGAAAACCAGGCAGATCCCTTTTCATCACTCCAGGGCATGGGATTTCTCATTTTTATCTCCTGCCCCATGTGCCAAATCCATTTTGTCCCCAGCCTGGGCTCGATCACTCCATTCCCAATCCAGTGGCTGCACTATATAACCATGAGCAGCAAGGTGGCAATAAAAAATGCTGATACCTTTTGCAGAACCTCTGTTCTACAAACACTCTGTGATTTAGTTTGAAATATTTGTTTTATGTAATTTGTAGATTTTAGCTATTGAACTAAGATCATTCATAGAAATAGACTGCAATTTACTGCTGTTTCTCCATTTTTTTATTACTGCATAATTAAAACCTACTGTTGGCACTGTGGAAAAATGTTGGTGTTACGCAGTATGCATTTTAATTGGCTACAAAACCAGCATCCTTTCTCCCAGCAACCCTGCTTCTCTGTATCCATGTGTGTGTGTGTAATTCTCAGATTCCATTAGGCAGCTGATATCCACAGCCTTTCAAATATCCCTACACTATGATTCTTCAGTTATTGGCCCTGCAGATGCTTCAGAGTGAAGGACCATGAACTGAGGGTATGTGGGCTTGGGGAAGTTGGATCTAAGGGTGAGCGGGAAACATAAAGAAGTTCTGGGGATGGTGTGAGTCTATCTCCTCTGTACTTCTTGCAGCCATGGGGACTAATGACTTTCAAAAAGATGGAGACACAAGATGGCAGCCCCCACTTATGCTGTTTCTCATTGAAAAAGACAGAAGACTCAGTAGGCAATGGAATGAAAGGGGACTTCAGATTCTTAATAGGAAAACTGCCATTTCATTCTATGGGTTCTTCTAGTCAACAAACTTAAGACTGCAGTACTTTACACTGAAAAGGCATAGCAACAAATAATTCATAATCACTGGCCTCATTCTAGTTGAGATAAATATTCACATAAATAACCACGTCACCACCACAGGTTTTACTAAATAGCAATATAAGGAGCTATTTGAAATGATGTGAAGAACATGATTTTTGCAATCAGAGAGAACGCATTTCAAATTCTACTTTTGCAATATACCCAGTTTTATAACCTTTGGAAAACTTACTTCATCAAAGAACAGTCATCTCTTTATCTAAAAATAGCAACAAAACACTCCATGTTATACTCCACACAAAAGGGCTCATGGATGCAAAGAGAAGTGACTGTTGGAAGCATCCAGCTTCCTCTGGGATCCTATCAATTCCATTTCCAGCTTTGGGGAGCTGTAGCAGGGAATCCAGTGAGGAAGATTATAAATGACATCACCATCGTGGCATGGTAGCAGTATATGATAGGCATTGGATAAACAGTAATTGTACTGTTGACAACTATTTCAGAAGTGTCAGTGTTGACACCATTTCTTCAATGTCCCTAGACTACTTCAATAACCATGGAACTCCAGACTCTCCTTGCACTGAGTTTCCCAAGAAGGCTCCTTCTACAATGTGCAGCTGATCTGCTAGGCTCTTCTTTAAACCCTTAGTATCTCCACACCCTCAAGAGAAATGTTATCTCTTGAACTATGGGCACTGAGATGTACCCCTGCCCTCCAGTCTAGCCCACTGCCCAGCATTGCCCCCATAACCTGCCTGCCAGTTCCCCTGCCACACTGTGCTTCCTCCTGCCTGCAGGTTGTGGACACTGTGTTCCCTTGTCCTGACCTTTCCAATCCAATGTTCAAATACCTCTGAGGATCTGCATTCAAGGCCACCTTCACTTCCTACCCAAACATTGTAGGATTGCTCTCTCTACTTTCCTATTTGCTCCTCTTCAATCCATTCTCCAAACAGCAATCAGTATGGTTTTATGCCTAAATCCCATCATGGAACTCTTTTTTTCAAAGACTCCAGTGTCTCTTTCCTTCTGGAATGAAAGTCTTATGACCTACTTAAGATAAGGTAGGTCAGAGAATTTCTTACTGCCAGCTCTTTCATAGAAGAGCTTAAGGAAGGTTACAGTAATATTTCCAGGTGTTATGGCTGGGTTCAGAGGAAAGAGATTCCTGCTTCTTGGACCCATCTTGGAGAAAAGGAATTCTCACTTCTGTCAGCTGCCTTGAGGGAGAAAAAGGAGCAGCAGGAAGGACAAGAGCAGTCATAAAGAGACCTTGCTCCTGAGGCCCCACAGCACCCTTCAGTTCAAAGTCCTTAACATGCCATCCACTCATATTTGGGATATCTTCTCTGAGTCCCAATTCTCTGGATTGGAAATTCCACAAACACAGGGCCCTTGCACCAAGCAGAAATCCCAGAGCCCTGCACAAGTATCTTTGAAGCAGATGCCTCCATGAAGGTCCCTTAAAGTCCTGCCTCTTCCCTGCGCACACACACTTCTGCTGGGGCCTGCAAGCTTCTTCCACACACATCAGTATGAGACCTGCTTTTCAATATCTTGTTTCTACATCAATCTATGCCCACAAGAATGTGAGCTTTCTGACACCAGGGTTATTCCTCTGTGTGTTCCCAGTATAGCAGAACATATTCCCACTGCTCCCCTATCCAGTACAAAGGATCACTCTTAAAGGTAAAGTACTCCTAAACCTGCAGATTAAAATATAAACAGCCCTGCCTTCAAGCAACCTGGTGACCAAATGCAATCAAAGCTTCACTCTCACTTCTGAGTAGAAAAGGCAGTAAAGAGATACAGCAGATGCAGGTATACCGAAAGGAAGGTCCATGGAGACATCCAAAAGAAATGAAAATAACAGAGGCAAAAGGGGTGGTGGTACAGGTGATGGAAATATGAAAGATTTGAGAAATATTTGGGGCTAAATCTTTCAAGTTTTGGTGACAAGCAAGACGCAGACAGAAATAAGCATGAGCATGGCTCTTACAGATCTGGTTTGCAAACTGATGGATACGGGAGCCATGCACTGGGATGGAGAACCGTGATTCAGGTCCTTATGTGGTAGAATGAAATGAAGCAAAGGTCAGGGTGTCTCAAAATAACAATGTGCATGTGTGGCCTGAAGGCAGGGAACCTGAGTTCTTCTCTTGGAAGTGCAATTTGACCTGTATATCTGGAGGGAGAACAGCTCATCATCTGAAGGTCATATTTGTCTGTAAAAGAGAACCATGTCTACTACTGCTCTTTAGAACCCAAGGACCCCCAGGTCTGACTCCCTCAGCAGCCTAAGACCTGCAAGAGGAGGAAAGATAATGTTTTAACTAGACAGTCCACTGAAGTAAATATTTGTCTGTGTTTTCAAAGGGCATAAAGACAAAATCAATATTCTCTTTGGTAAAGAATCCAAGTGAACTGTCATAGACACAATCTATGGATATAAACACCATTATTTTTTCTACTTACCTCCACATACATTGTCTATCACCTTCATACCTACAGAGTCAGGAAGAAAGATTCAAAGAGACTTATTTACCTAAGTTTGCCCAGCCACTAACAGCACAGGGATTTGGACCCAAGTCTGCATGAATCTGTGGTCAATATCCTTTTTTTATAGTGAATCTCTTTGACTTAGCAATGCTTCAACATTGACTCTCCCACCCCTATGTAAAAGAGGCATTTCCAGGAGTTAAACACATAGAAGGTGAGGCCTTTGGCCACACAAAAGGAACAAAGTAATTGACCTCTGTAGAGATCAAAACCACAACTTTGTCCTTATTTGATCATTCTGTCATTTGAGTGCCTAAGACAGACAAACACTAGCAATCGAATGGTTATAAGGCATTTTATTTCCCTTCATACTGTATAGGTTGCTCATTTATTAAAACAGTTCAGTCTTTCAAAATAAGCCACTGGACAACAAAGAGACAAGTGATGCTACTATAAATTATCAATGGAAAGGACTTGGTCGAAATTACCCCCGACTTGAGAAGTGGGAGCTAGATGATAGAAATCTACCTTGGAAATGCGCAGAACCTGCTCCCCCATCCAGGTCCTCAGGAATGGGTGACCTGGGTAGGCCTTGCCACATGCTCACACTGCCACCTGCTGGACACAGTGCACATCTCTGCTTTCCCTGACTCGTCCATCTGGAGATCCTCCCTGGTGTCTCACAAGGTCACCTGCTTTCCATATTTTAAGATTTGGTACTCAAGAGGAATTCTGATTTCTGACCAAAAACTCTTCTCAACCTGATACCAAAGAAAGGCAGGTAGAACCCCCCGCATGTGCCGATCGTGGCTAAGAACATTGTGTGAGGGAACCGAGCAAGGGAGGAAGGAGTCTGTACAGGTGAGCTGGTGGTTGGGAAAACCTCCCCCACCAAAATTCCAGTTGTGTCATTTTCAAAACTCTCAAGGCTTTTCGACCACAATTCTAAAGACAAAACCTCCTCAAGTCCCTTTTAAATACAGTGAGGTACATTCCCCCCTGTATATTTCTTTTCTTAAAAGCACAGCTTGTGTATCTAATGGCAGGGCAGGTTTCCAGCTTGAGAACATAGTGCCATTATTTTACAACCCCACAGGCAGCAGTCTTTCTTTTAAAAAGAATTTCAATCTTTCCCTTTCATTCACTCACAGCATGAAAATAAATCACTGTGCTTGAACATTTTAAAAATTAAAGGCTTAGATGGCACATGCTGATCAAAAGTTGATCTTCAAATACCTATTTCCACCAGCTATTACATTTAACTTTTCCTTTTTATTTTTCTTTTATTCACCTCTGTGTGGCATGACACAGATGCAGCAAGTGAATACTGCATCTCTCTCTCCAAACTAAATAAGATGTAGACCCTATTTCCTTTGGGTAAGTTTGGAAGAAAAAGACGGGCTAGAGAGTATTGGAGGTAAAATCATCTATGTAGTGACCTTTTCCTCATGTATGTAAAGTTCGACAACTCAGCAATAAATAAATTAAAACCATCCTCTGATTCCCCTTTCCAAAGGAAAACACTGAATGCCTCCCTGAAGGAATCTCACTTTCTCAGATTTATAGACCTTCTTGGTAAGAGGAGAGGACCTGGGATTTCACAACTGCTGGCCAGTTTTCAGGTTTTCTACATCATTCATCAAATCTCCCTACTTGTCATCTGCTTTCACATGTAGACATGAAATATCTACAGTCTGTCTCTCCCAGGTGCTCTTGTTACTCCCATGGCTTCAAGCACACAGAATGTCAGTGACTCCCAGGTCTGTGTCTTCACTGTTAAACACTCACCTGAGATCTACACCCACCTCTCTGCCCATTATTTGCACCCTGAAAGTTCTACAGGATCCTTCACTCATTGTGTCCATCCTCAAGTCTTGACCATCATGGATCCATCTCACAAACCTGCCCTTCCCTCACATAATGACCTGGTTAATGGCTAAATAATGCATTCATTATGCAAACCCAAACCCCAAATGCCACCGATGCTACCACCTTTTCCATATAATTGATCACAAAGTTCTATTAGGGCTACCACCTGTTGGTAGTATCCCCTTGTCTCCAGGTATCCTCATACTTCAGCCTTTCCACTTGGACTGTCAAAAAGTCACACAAACCTCTACCTTTCCTTATGCTTGCTGCACCCACTCCATCCTTCACATTCCAAATATAAAACTGATCATGGTCTTGACCCCAAAATTGCAATACATAAAGGGAAAATTTGGTAAATTGAACTTTATCAAAATTTAAAACTTGCTCCAAAACTCTGTTAAGAAAAAGAAGATGAATTATAGAGTATGAGAAAGTATTCACAAATCTCATATCTGACAAAGGGCTTGTACCTAGAATATCTAGAGAACTCTTCAACACTTATCATCACAAAAACAACCCAACTAAACAAACAACCCAACTCAAAAATCATCAAAAGATATGCACAGACATTGCAGAGAAGATAGATGGCAAATAAACAGGTCAATAGGTGTTCAACATCATTAGCCATTAGCAAAATGAAAATTAAAATTTTAGCAAGACACAACTCCACCTGTCAGAATGGCTAAAATAAAAACAGTGATAGTGCCAAGTTCAGGGAAGGATTAGAGAAACTGAGTCACTGGTGCAATCATAAGTGGCAAAACATGTGGAAAGTGGTTTGGCAGTTCCTTTTAAAACTAAAAACAGACTTACCATACAAACTCAAAGTTGTAGTTTGGAGGAACTATCCCAAAGTAGTGAAAACTTATTTTCATGCAGAAATCAGTACACAGATGTTATAGTAGCTCTATTTGTAGTAGTCAAAAACCACCTAAATGCCCGTCAATATGTAAATGGTTAAACTGTAAAAAGTACATCTTATAGAATAACACTTGGCAATAAAAAGGAATGAATCCTTGGTTATACACAAGAAATCACACTGAGTTTTTTAAAAGCTCATGTCAAAAGAATACAAATTGCATGATTCTGTTTTATGTAACACTTATGAGATGACATAATTATAGAGATGACCAGATTCATGGTTGACAAGGGTCAGTGATGCGGGAAGAAAGTGCCCATAGCTAAAGGGTAGCATGAGGGAGTCTTGTGGTAATGGTAGTTAAGTAGCTTGGTGTTTTATGATATGTACAATAAAAGTATATAAAACTATACACACATGAGAAAACTTAGTGTATATATTTATAAAAATCTAAATCTTATGGGATACACAAATGTCCATTTTCTCATTGATTATTATATGCAATTTACACATGACATTCACATTGTCAAAGGTTGGGTAAAGGGTACA
The DNA here is from genome assembly GCF_902686445.1 of Sciurus carolinensis. Classification (NCBI taxonomy): domain Eukaryota; kingdom Metazoa; phylum Chordata; class Mammalia; order Rodentia; family Sciuridae; genus Sciurus; species Sciurus carolinensis. Next base: position 60,372,515 of record NC_062225.1, on the reverse strand, counting down.
GCAGACCTCCCCATGTACTTCTTCACAACTTCCTGCAGATCTGTAACTATTTCAAAATAAAGTTTTTAAAATACCAATAATACTTCCTTGTAGAAGTTATCTGCAGTTTTCATTATTCAAAGAAAAAGCACACACTCCTCTATGCAACCCTTATAGGGTCCTCGATTTCAAACTTTGGATCCTATTAAGTATTCTTATTAATTATAATTTTGCTATTTTCTATCTCCTCATTCAATATCGATATTTTAATTCAATTAAAATATCTATCATTTTTAAACAGTTTGCCTTTACTTCTCATATTATAGAAAAACATATGCAAGCAGCCTAAAATTTCTCAGATTTGCTGGATTTAGACATTCTAAGCATATCCCACAGTGAGTTAGCAGATACTTGCATACCCAAGCCAGATTATTCTGTCAAACAGCTCTCCATTCTGAATGCCATAAGCTTCTATAATTTCTCCAAATGGAAAGGAAAGATAAGGTGTTATGATAAGGGCCTGAGATGAACCAGAATATGAGAACACATAAAGCACTGGAAGTGCTGAGAGGAGACCACAGACCTGGAAAATCCCCCTACCCGATGAGTTTGCTCATTGTGCAAACCCAGCATGTTAGTTCCTAGGGCTGCAGTAATAAGGTGTCATGAACTAGGTAGTTTCAACAACAGAAATTCATTACAATACTGGAGGCTAGATTTACCAAACTAAAGTGCTGGTCAGAATGGTTCCTTCTGAGTGCTGTGAGACTCAGTTCTGTGTCCCGCCCCATCGTTTCTGGAGGTTCACGGCAGTCTTCACAGTCTTTAGTATTTCCTGGCTTGTAGGAGAATCACCCTGATCTCTGCCTACCTGGCATTCTCCCTGCCTGTTTCTCTCCATCCAAATTTCCCCTTTTTGTAAGGACACTAGTCATAATAGATTGGGAGCCCACCCTACTCTGGGATTACATTACCATAACTGATCACATTTGCCACAACTCTATTTCCGTAAAGGTCATATTCTGAGGTACTGAGGGTTGGGGTGGCAACATATGAATGTGAGGGGTGAGACATAATTCAACCTATAACACCCAGGAAGCATCAGAAATCAAGAAAACTCACCTACTTCCATTTGAAGGAATATATAGTCCACACCTCAATAAGAGCTCTGGTCTAAGAGGGCACACGAGATTGCTGTGGAAATGGCTGGGGCTCACTGTTTAGATTCTTATGTTCATCACCTAAGAAGAGAACAACCACATGAGTGTGCCTGACACTCGATTAGCAGATATCTGATGGCCTGCCAAAGAGGCAGGTTGATCATTCTACAATCAAGCTGCTAATCACATAGTAATCCTATTTCATGGTATATGGCTGACTCAGGTTGAAAGCTGGCTTCAAGTCAGAAAGTATCTCTAAAATTTTTTACTGTTATAATATTATTGGAAACAAACCATAGTTGGTGAATAATTCGTTTAACTTTTATAAAATTCAATTGCTTAATCTGGATATTGTAACCAATTGTGATGGGACATCATGAGAAGAAAGGAAACAGGGTTATTTATTCTAAACACTGCCTTGCAATTGTTTAATGGATCTTTTGGGTAAGGAGGGAGAATGAAACAGACTCTCTCCAACAAAAACCTCTGCACAGTCTTCCTTCAGTCCCAACAGGACAACGCTTTCATATGTATTCGGTATAGATGAATCAATCTAACAAATTTCTAAGCACCAAATTGGAAGTTGTTGGGAACTTCTGATATCCAGTATCTTCAGATCTTGGCTCCTCAACCTGAACCATCAATTTAACATACTGTTTGTCTGTATGGTTTGTAAAATTATACACACACACACACACATAAACCTTTGTTTCATTTTTTTAACCACATATGAAGAAAATATAAATTCTCTTTTAAAATTAATCAGCACTCAAATGTTGTATCAGTGTTTGATAGAAGACTGACAAGTTCCCATCTTTGTCTTCTCACAGAATTATTCTGTATCGTTTTTTCAGATTTGTGCTTCTAAAAGAATGCATTTCACATTTACTAATCATAAATTTTGGTAACAATACATAAGTTTCTTGCAAAAGTCAGTCAATTAAAAGCTGCAAAGTGTTGTTTTATCAGTCAGAAAGCTTTATATCAACTGGGATTTCTGATCTTCCTAATAAATATTGTCAAGCTAGAAGCCACTTAGGCAGAATAGAACTTCCTGGATTTTTATTTAATCACCTAGCTTTATTTGGAGAAAAATAAAATATTTCTGATTGTTAATTATAACACTCCTTTTTCTATTATGAATTTGCTATAGTTCAGCTCTGAAATGCTCCCCCAAATCCAAGTATTAAAGGCTTGATAGCCAGCCTGTGTCATTTGGAAGTGAGATCTAGTGGAAGGAATTTAGGTCACCTGGAGCAAGCCCTTGAAGGGAATGTTGAGGCCTCACTGACCCTTCCTCTCTCTATGTTCTCCTTAGCCACCATAAGATGACCAGATTCCTCCATCACACCCTCTCATCATGATGCATTCCCTCATCATAGGCCCAGAAGCAACAGGGCCAACCAACCATGACGAGAACCCCTGAAATATGAGCCAAAATAAACTTCTCATTAAAAGTTGCATGTCTGAGGTATTTCATCATAGCAACAGAAATCTGACTGAGAAGAAGGTCTTGAGAAGGGGCAACCAGAAATTGCCAGCCCAGTTGACAGGGCTGATAGAAACTTCATAATGAACTCAGAACATTGTAATATCAGTCCAGCCTTCTGCCTGCCACTCCTATTTCTCTACCTCTATGGGTTGATAACAAACATAGCCTATGCTATAGTTACCTCTACAATCTTTTTAACTGTTAAATTTTAAATCTTAATGATTTATAAAAATCATCAGTTTCAATTACTGCAATTCAAAAACATTCTCCATGTCTATTTTCTTTATTGAAACATTTCAATGAGTCAAAATAAGTAAAGCCAAATAAGAAGAAACTAAAAGAATCTGAAACAGAGCCTCTTTGAATAGCAGAAACAATAATGTCACTGCTGCATTTTACTATTTCTATTGGTTCTATTTAAGACTAAAATTTAAAACTATTTGAATAAATGAGGTTTGACATGAACTTTGTAAAATACTTGAAATAGTAGAAAATTATGTAAATTTTAAAAGAATCAGAAAGCATCTCTTGAGGTCACAAATATATATATAAAAGCAGTCACCCCTGGTATGCATATTACTGTGATTACATGGAATCCCATGATTAAGAGACACAAAGCACTGCAAGTAATCATTTAGGTCCCATATTACATAAACAAGAGCTCACACAAGGGGAGATTCCCTCCTTATCTCAGTCAGTGACTAATGCAGGTCTCCAAGCTTGTGCTCATGATAAATAAGTACAATGCTTATATTCTTCTCTTGCTGCTCCTCATTGTTCCCTGATAGTCAGGCAGTAAATCCTAAAGTAATGACTTGACTAGAAGATTTGTAAAACCAAATTAGTGTCACCCTTATATGAAATATTTTGCCAGACCTAAAGCATGGGCTTAGGAAAGAAACACTGTACTTTCAAAAGTATCTTTATTCATTCAGCAACCATCTGAGTCCCAACTATGTGCCCAGTGCTTTGCCAGGTACCATGCTTATAAAGATAAATATGCCATGACTTCATATATGGAGGGTTATCTTTACTGAGTTCATAAAATTCAGGAGGTTTCACTGAAGATAGTTTTGTAAGAAAATAGGAGAATAGTTCTTTTATGAAAAACTGATTAAAATAGGTCTGTTTTACTCTTTATTTCTTTCCATGAAAATTTCACTGTAGCAATCAGAGGCCCCAGGCCAAGTCATCTATTTCCTGCTGCATTTGATATGGAATTATCTGTGCTTTTCAGAAATACCCTTCACCTACTCCAGAAGTTTAAATTTACATTAAGATGTTATATAAAACATCCATTCACTGAGGACAGTGTGTGAGTGAAAAATTAGAATACAGAGAGGTTTCGTAGGAGACTGTCATATGATATAGAACTTGGCTGATATACAGGAAATACACTTGCAGAGATGACAGGAAATGGCACTCCAAAGAAAAGGAAGAGAATTGTGAGAATGCAAATGGTATGTCATAAATGGCATAGCCCAACCATAGGTCTCAGAGCTCATGAGAACTCCCTAAGGAAGAAAGAGTGAAGCGAACAGGTCCAAGTAGAAAAAAGAGTGAGAGGAGTTAGTGTTAGGGTTAGAGTTAGGGTTAGGGAGGGGGGCAAGAATGGAAGAAGGAAGGACTGTATAGAGGGAAAAGAGGGGGAGGGGTGGGGGGGAAGGGAAAAAATAACAGAATGAATCAAACAGCATTACCCTATGTAAATTTATGATTACACAAATGGTATGCCTTTACGCCATGTACAAACAGAGAAACAACATGTATCCCATTTGTTTACAATAAAATAAAATAAAAAAAGAAAAAAGAGTGAAAATCCAACCAGAAAAGGTGAGACTTCTGAGAAAGGAGCTCAGGTTCAAACCCTAAATCTTTAAAGCAGCTCTAGGCTGGCACCAATGTCCAAGAGATCCAGTCTGAGGGAAGTGACCTGGATTCTTAGTACTATGTGGAGATCCAAGTTATAGAATAGATGGTTTAGCTAAATCTGCAGGAAAGATACTGAACAACTTTGTGTCTTACAGATGGAGGCACACACACCTTCCAGATTCTGAGACAGAAAGAGTTCTCTGCTACCTGGAACTGGACCACTCACTAGAGGAGTGAACCTAAATTGTTCAAATTGTCTGAGATAAAATGCAACAGGAATTGGGAAAGGGGCAGGATAACATCAATATGTTCAAGTATTTGTTTGAGTACTTATGAAAATTCAACAGCCACTGCCATTGTCACCAAATCACTGCCACCATGATCTTCATCAATATTATCATCATCATCATTGTCATAGTGACTAATGCTTTTAGAGCTCCCACAATTCATCAGGTACTGCCTTAAATATTTTATATACTATTAACTCCTTTAAATTTCATAACAATTTAATTAATATCTTTCTTACAGATGAGAAGACTGAGGCACATAGAGATTAAGTAATTCTTCCAAGATCACCACCTCAAAAGTGGTACAGCAGGAATTCAAACTGAGGCCGTCTTGCTCCACCATCACCTGCCATGTTCCCCTCACAAACCAACAGCTCCATTTGTCATGACCTCACTGCTGCATCCTCCCTCTTACCTTTCTGCCTGTATCCCCTGGATTCCTACTCCTCCATTGTCACTTAGGCTAGTAAAAAGTACTTTGCGTGTGGCAGAAGAACCAAACACCTTGTATTCCATAGCCAATGGCATTGAAAGAACTCCAGGGCAGGGCTGCAAAAGAATGGTGGGCTGGGGGACTAACACAAGCCTGTACCTCTTTTCTATTTGGTATAAATGCAGTAAAACAGTAAAAAATAGAGATGAAAGGTCTGCAAGCAGATGGATCTTTCTCTACCTTTGTCATTGAAGATGGCATACTCTCTCCAAGATGCTCAAGGAATAATGCCATTCCTGAATGAGTAGTCTTCCAGGGCTTCCATAACAAAGTACCACAGTCTGAGTGGTTTAAACAATGGAAATTTACTTCTCACAGTTTGGGATGCTGGAAGTTCAAGATCAAGAGGTCAGCAGGTTTGGTTTTCCTGAGACTTCCCTCCTTGGCTTGCCTCCTCACTTTATCCTCCTGGAGAGGGGGTCCTCCCCACCCCATGTGTCTTTCTCTTCTAAAGACAAGAGTCCTATCAGATTAAGACTCACACTTATGACCTCACTTAACCTTAATTAGCTCTTAAAGGCCTTCTCTCCAAACGCAGTCACTTTGGAGGTTAAGGTCTCAACATGAATTTAGGCAGAACTCACCTTGGTCCTTAACACTGCAGTTAACTTGTATGAAAAAAGAACAAAAATAAAAACCAGAGCTTATAAGCCCAAGGTTGCCTTTGAGGAATAGCTGAAGGCTCCTCTAGATGGAGAGACCCAGTGTGAATCTGCTCTGTACAAGGAACTCAAGGATTGCTACCATTACATAGACCCTTGTGAAAGATGATTTTACAAAATGGACTTATGTATGTCATTTTCAACTAAAACGGAGTCAAGAAGCCATGAGGAGAAACATGCAGGTCAAACGTTCCAGTTTCAAAGCTATCTGACAAGCCCAGGTCACAACTATAAGGGCCTAACAATAGCTCTGAGATTACAAATCTTACCTAGCAACAACTCTGGCCAGACAGAATTCACCAACTCCAGCAAGATGCTGCCAGCACCATCAACTTTCTTTCAACACAGCTTATATAACCTCTTCTTCCTCCAATAAAACCTATCATTTTCCTTTGTTCTCTGGGCATACCAGAGATCATCTGGTCTATAGGTGTGTCCCAAATTGCAAGTCTGGTATAATATTACCAAATAAATTCTTTGTTTAGAGATTCATTTCTGTGCCATACAGGTAGATGGAGGTCAGAGGGAAAGTCTGGGATCTGAGCACATACATTGCCACAAATCCAAATCCAGAATTCTCCAGCATTCTCTTGCATATCTGTGTGTGTGTGTGTGTGTGTGTGTGTGTGTGTACAAATATACCTATATATTATACTATACTATAGGAAAAGGAATACCAATTTTATTTATTCATTTTCATTCAATACACACTGGTATGTTTCATAATATCATATGTAGATATAAAGTAAAAATATGGAAAAAAATCTGATCCTCACTTTCATAAAGTTTACAGTACTTCATGGGGAATATGGTCATAACCGCCTTCTCTAACACATCTCCCTGGCAACCAGCAGAGGAAAAAGGTATATAATACCTGGTACTCAATATGAAACAATACCAAAAAAAAAAGTACTGCTTGCAAATACAAAGAATATTTTTTCTTTATACAATAAATGTCAACTTTTCTCTTTAATAGATTTTCACTGTTAGAAAACTAGAAAGAGAACAGCAATTTACAAATGGTACTTAATTGATTCAAACAGCATACCCCCTGAATTTCAAAACTTTCTACTTTTGCTTCTTCCTGCCAATGCCTTAAAATCCAGTTGCAGCCATTCACAGTGGCTGGACACATGAAGGATGCAGAACGTGCATGTGCAGTAAGCTACAAAGCCAAGCTTGCAATGCAAACAAACCTCTGATCTGTGACAAATACATAGCTCCCTCTCCATTCTCATCTGTCCTCAGATCAATCACCAAGCTGATGAAGGTCACTGGAGATAAGTGGTGCCACTACTGTGGCAGTATGCGCCTGTGAGTAGGAAACTAAAAGCAAGCAAATGCCTTTAAGATTCCAGAGTAGATCAACAACACAAACTCCCTCAGGGTTAACAGCAAATAGATTAACCATGGGGAAATTTCTGTCAATAAATTATACATGTAGTTAAATGGAAAAGCTAACAGGTAGCACCAAGTTGGGAATTCCCAACTTTATCTTCCATATTCGTTGAGCAATTTGACTAACCTGAAAGAACTATTTAGCAATATAATGATTTTAGAAAAGCAAACCATCCTAACTAATCTAATTTTCTGAGTTAAGACTTCTTTCAACTGACGTGCTTAATGCTTGCTTCCCCCTCTTCTAAAGCATTCAACACATACTGCTGCTGAAGTATTCTTCCAAAAGTGTCCAATCACTTTACTTCCGAGCTGCCTCTAACACACATAATAGCACCTTTAGCAAATGAGAAAAAATGGCACCCTCTCCTCAAATTAAAACAAAAAATAGACATACAGATGGTACCCAACTTATGATAGCTTTTCTTCAATTTTTTGAGTTTACAATGCTGCTAAGTGATATGCCTTTAGTAGAAAACATACTTAAATTTCAAATTGTGATTTTTTTTTTCCTGGGCTAGTAATACATGGTGTGATCCTCTGTATCCATGTTTGGCAGTGACAGTATTGGTAAAGGTGAAAATCAGCCCACCAAGAGCAGCAGATGAAAAAAGGCTGGGGTCTAGGAACACCACGTGCCATCAGAACTGGCTCAGTGCATGCCAGTGGGTACAGAAGGGCTTCTGCTGAGTCTCTCCTGCAGCTCCCAAGCTCACCTGAAAAGACTGAATCTCCACCCCTGCCCACTGATCTCTAATCAGTCATTTTCAAGGTAATGAGGACTTTCAAAGTCAAAATGATTTTCATATATTTAAACATGTTTTTCACTTTCAGTCTTCCGTGAGAGTGCTGGAAATTTCCAGAGGTTACCTGATATGTGGAGACCTCATCATTCAAGGACTAATGAAATGTGTGCTCCTGTGTTATGAAAATTTCACTGTGTTAATTTTATAATACTGTGAATATTGAACCCACATAAGCAAAAACTTTGGAATTCTCAATCACTTTTAAGAGTGTAAAGAGGTCTTACACCCAAAATTGTGTGAACCACTGAGTTTCTGTAGGTCCACAGTGACTGACATCCCCTAAGAAGTAGAAGTCATATGTGTCGTTGTGATCGCCCCCCTGTTCAAACCTTGCACTGGTTTAGGAGTACTGAGGTAGTGCTGAATATATGATCATTTTGGAAACAAACTGATGTGCAAACTCTAGTTTGCTTACTCATTATGTGACCTAGGCAAGTTATTTAATCTTTCTAAATATGGGGACTTGTCATGACTTCAAGCAGTATTTTTAGTCCTCCCCATTCTCCAGCTATCACTCTGGGATTGCCAACCAAAAGAAATAGCCAAATGAGAAAATCCATGAAAAGCAACAGTCAAATGAGAAACAAGTATCAGTTTTACTAATAGTTAGGCAAATGTCCAAAACTCCAGCTCTACTAAGATGTGAATTGGAAAGTGAGACCAAGAGTTCACACAAGGCTTCCTCCTCTCTGTTCTATGACATCTAGAATGATCTGCTTTCTGAGCAGACTCGCAGTCTATTTACAAGCTGCCTGGATGGCACTCCCAAGTCAGTCCTCCCACACACTCACAGAGAACACACAAAGGAATGCACAGTACGAGAGAAGGTACAGAGCAGTAGAAAGTACTTCAGAGTCCTTTAGTTTTGTTCCCTGGCAGATTATGCCCCAAGGAACATTTCACACACTAACCATAAGATTAGCTATTTTCTAATGGGAAAGTAACCAACTAGAGGCAAAAATATCAGCATTGCAATGGAAGGATCTCCCAGTCTCACTAAAACCCCAAATACCTACAGCATCTGGTACATGTAAGTCACTCAAGAAGTGATAATGCAAAGTAGTATATGCTAGAATTAATGGAAAAAGGAGTCTTAAAAAACAAAAGACTCAAAGCTTTCATAACCTCCAGTTTCCAGTCTTATTTATGGGAGCATGGGAATACTGGAAGCTATGAAGTCCTCCTTCCCATAAGGAGACGAACCTCTGTAGCACTTGGAGCCTGTGGAAATTTGAAGACTCAACATTCTTTGAGGGTTCCAATTTGGTTGAATGATAGCTCCCTTTCACCTGAAATTTCCACAGCAGTCACTTTCATGATACACAAACTTGACTTTCAAATTAGTGCTTTTTAAAAAAGTGATTACTAATTCCTGTTATTAGCATGGCTTTAGTATTATAACTGAAGAAATAGGAAAATCTGAAAGATGTACAGCATTCATTCAAATACCTATGCATCCTGGCCCTGTCAGTTAAGGAAGAAGAAGAAAAGAATTCAGGACAGGCCCAAACTGTAAATCAGTTAATAGTCACCCATCTAGTGGTGAAGCAACCTGGGTAGGAGTTCCAGGCCTTCCTCTATCCAGCTCAAACAATAGAGTTAAAACAAGTCACAGAGATACCAAGAAGTCTTCCCTTGAACTCCAGGAACTTAGGTTGCAAAACTAATGGCATTTATAGAACAGGGCTTTCAGCAAGGCCCAACAAGGCCATGCGGGAAACCTAACAGAAGAACGGCAGCACTGGCTCTTGCCCCAGCCCCAAATCTCCAGGTAATCAGCCTTCTCAGTCAGCGGAGAAGGGCCCTAATTCACTCAGCATGGTGACCCTGTCCTCAGTGAATGAAGGTCCTTTAATGCCAGCAAGACTGAGGAATAGAGATGATAAAGTCAACGGTGTCAGAAGTTTTATGTTATTTAGAGAACTCAGAATATCAAAGCATCTGACAGATTGATTCATCTGACAATTCTAATTTAAAATTGTGATTGAATAATAGATTTTTAGACTTATGATTTTAAGTTAAATGATTTACTTTTCTTGTACCTACCATTAGAATATATAAAAGAACTTGAGGTTTACAATATTTGAAATTTAATTTATTAAATTAACCAGAGCATTTTAAGTAATTAGAGATAAATGACTTGTTCAAAGCACTTAATTCTTAAGAAAAGCAAATCCATTAAAGTTTAAAATATATAAAGGACTACAATTAATCAAGTTAATTAGTAAACTCTTCTAATGTGATTGGTAACATTTACTAGATTTATGAATAGAATAATAATTATGAGCTGAATGTAGTAGGCCAATTTAAAATATTTTTTAGTTTGTAATTTTAATACATCAAATTCTAACTTTAAAAAAAAAGCAACTGCAGATATTCTTCTCTGCAAACAACATTAGCCCCCAGCATCACAAAACTCACATGACATTTCTGACCCTGTGTTTCTTTTGATTCTGGGTTCTCAGCATTTGGTCTTCTGTAGAACAAAACCCTGATCCATAAAGAGCCAGCTTTTCAGGAGGAAAAATGATTAACATGTCAAATGTGAATCTATTTCCTTACTATATTTAATCTCCAGGAATAGACTAATAAAATAATAAAAAGCTTCAGTTCAAATTAGCAACTGGTTCTTCATTCCATTACCCAAAACCATGACTACCTAATTTATTGGCTGGCAGTAAGGAAACTCCTTCTCTGTTTGGCCTTCAGCTCTAGGTAAATCAAGTTCTGCTTGTCTGTATCTCCATCCATGTTGATCAAAACCACACAGAGGCTATCTCACTCCCTACTGCTCTCTGTATAACTTTAGAAAAACTGAGACACATGGTTACAGAATCCTCTGTAAATATTTACAATTTGCATTCTATATAAGATGGAAGAGAAACAGAAAAAAAGGTACAGAATGTAGTAGAAATGATAATATCCTATAGTGAAGAGTCAAGGTATTTGATTTTAACTTTACTGAAGCTGAAGAATTAGAAATAGTCTGTCTAGTATATTATTTAAACTTATAATCAATAAAAAATTAAAATTATATGAATTAATTATACACACATACACAAATCCACACTTGTGTATATATCTAAAAACACTACTAGGAAGAAGATAGGAGAGATCGGTGTGTAAGTAACCTTACATTCAAGTCAAAGAGAAAATACACATTATTATATGTTGTTGTATAAGAAATATACTCAATATATAAATCGAAAAATACTATCTGACACACATTACCTGACTGCTACTGTCCAATATAGTAACCACCAGAAAAATGAGGTTATTGAGCACTTAAAATGTGTTTAATCAAATTGACATGTGCCACAAGTTTAAATATATTTGAAAATAATATAAAAATTTAAACTATTTCAGTAATAATATCTATATGGATTAGTGTTGAAATACTGTATTGGTTGTACATGGTTAAATTATATACATCAATAAAATGTGTTTTATATGTGTACTTTTTATGTGGCTACTAAATTTAAAATTACTTGACTCACATTAAATTTCTATTAGGCTGACTAGTCTAGGGTATTGGCATTAAACAACAGAATTAAAAACACAAATGGTCAATCCCAGACCTTAAATTATACTACAGAGCTATAGTAACAAAAACAGCATGATATTGACACCAAAACAGGCAAGACCAATGGAACACAATAGAAAGACACAGAGACAAACACATAAAAAATACAATTACCTCATACTAGACAAAGTCTCCATAAACATACATTGGAGAAAAGATAGCCTCTTCAACAAATGGTGCTGGGAAACTGGAAATCCACATGTAGCAGAATGAAATTTAACTCCTATCCCTCACTGTGCACAAAACTCAACTCAAACTGAATGAAATACCTAGAAATTAGACCAGAAACCCTGAACATACTAGAAAACATAGGCCCAACACTCCAACATATCAGTTCAAGAACTGATTTCCATAACAAGATTCCTGAAGTGCAAGAAGAAAAATCAATAATCAATAGATGGGATGGCATCAAACTAAAAAACTTCTTCTCAGCAAAGGAAACGATCAAGAGTATGAAGAGAGAGCCTACAGAATGGGAGAAAATCTTTGCCACCTGCACCTCTGATAGGGCATTAATTTCCAGAATATACAAAGAATTAAAAAAACTTACCACCAAAAAAAAAAAATTCAATAAATGAGCAAAGGAACTGAACAGACTATTCTCAAATGAAGATATGTGAATGGTCACCAAATATATGAAAAAATGTTCAACATCTCTAGCAAGTAGATAAATGCAAATGAAAACTATACTGAGATTTCATTTCACTCCAGTCAGAATGGCAATTATCAAGAATACAAGTAACAATAAATGTTGCTGAAGATATGGGGGAAAGGTACAGTCATACTTTGCTGGTGAAGTTGCAAATTGGTGTAGCCACTCTGGACAGCAGTATGGAGATTCCTCAGAAAACTTGGAATGGATACACTATTTGACCCAGCTATCCCACTCCTCAGTATATATCCAAAGGAGTTAAAATCAGCATACTACTGTAATGCAGTCACATCAGTGTTCAAAGCAGCTCAATTCACAAAAGCTAAGCTATGGAACCAAACTCAGTGGCCTTCAACAGATTAATGGATAAAGAAAATGCGGTACATATACACAATGGAGTATTACGCAACCATAAAGAAGAATGACTTATGACATTTGCAGGTAAATGGATGGAGCTGGAAACTATCATAGTAGGTGAAATAAGGTAGTCCCAAAAAGCCAAAGGTCAAAAGTTTTCACTGATACGTGGAAGCTAACCCACAATAAGTGGGGTCAAGGGAAGAATGGATATTCAGTAGATTAGACAAAGGGAAATGAAGGGAAGGGAGTGGGGACAGGAAAAGAAAAGACAGTGGAATGAATCTGAAATAATCTTCCTATGTACTTATATGAACACACCATAGTGAATTCCACCATTGTGCACATCCATAAGAATGGGATGTTAATTAGAATAAGATATATTCCATGCTTGTATAATTATAACAAAATGAATTCTACTGTCATATATAACTAAAAAGAACTAATTAAAAAACACAAGTGAACAAGAGCTGACCTCAGGGAACTAGAACTGAGGGAGAGAAATAAACAAGGTTGGAGTCAGTTGCTTTTTATCAGAAACTCTTCTGTATTATTTGAATTGTTAAATTCAAAATGGTTAGACAAACTTAAACAGAAGGAATGGAGGACTGTACATATAGAAAGCAAACAAAATCATAAATAAAGGGAAAAAATAAAGATGACAGGGCAGCAGCAGAGGAGGGAGGGAATGTGGCAGACACTGTCCATATGCAGGACAGAATCACACAGGCTGCTTGGTGGGTTAGTGGGGCAACATTAGGCATCCTTGGGGTGGAGGGGATCCATGCTGGTAGCTTTCAAAAACAAAACCTATTCACCCAGTCTCATTTCAGTTGCATCTTTATAAGGCCCAGCCTTAATCTTCAGTCTTCACTTTTGGATTGACTAGTAACACTACCTTTCTTTGCCCATAGCCCAATTGTTACAACATCTTCGCGTTCTCATGGAAATCTCATCTTTTCTAATTTCCAGATGGCCCTTGATGCCCCAAGTGATCTTGAAGTCCCAAGTTATCATCTTGCTCCTACAACTTCACCCTCTTATTCCTATTTTCCACCAGGAAATTCCCTTTTTCCACAGTGCTTCTGGAAATATTTGTTTATACAACTGTAGATAGCTAAGAGTATTCACTTCCAAGTCGGTAACATTTGGACCTTCTAATGTTCTTTTACATGTTAAACAGTATATCCCAGTGCCTAAGCTAATAAGAAGGTATTTATGCCACAAACAATTTTGAGTACACACTGGTAATGAGTGCCGATCCAGGTCAAGGAATAGCAATGAACAAAACAAGAGAACACGTCCTCTGCTTTCTTGGAACTTAGATTTTAGTGGAGGAGATAGATAATAACAAGTAAACAGAAATACACAGATAACATAATATTAGGTAGTTATAAATACTTTTATATATTTACAATTTTTATAAGAAAATATACAGATTAATTGGGTAGAGGGTGTCGGGATGGGGGAAGAGGTGGCTACTTTAGAGATTTCTTACTAAGGAAACAATACTGGAGGGGGCACTTAAATGAAGCAAAAGACCAAGCAATGCAAGGTCTAGGAGAAAGGGAAAAGACGTTCCATGTGAGGGATGGCTTCAGATGGTCATGGACGTGGAGGAATCAAAAGCAGCAAGAAGACATGTGGGGCTGCAGAAGAGGGAGCGAGGAGGAGAACGGAGGAAGATGAGGCCAGCAGCCACCCACTTCTGATCTCATAGGGCCTTGTGAGTCCTGGTTAGAACTTCAGATTTTATTCCAAATATGATGGATCCTATCGGAAGGTTTAGACAAGTGAATGAGCAGGACTTTTGACTGGCTGACTTCTTTACTGATTTATTCATAAGTAATTAGTAAACTTAAAATTCCTTCCTATTTTCCTTCATTACTTTCAGAGTTAGTTAAATAAGAATAATCAAATCAAAACTCATTCAGAATAGATTTGGAATCGCCCAGAATTCAAGGTAACTGACCTCTCCTAGGGCCATGTCACTTTCCACTGCTCCATGCCATTTGGAGAAGTGTTTAGGTTTCCTCTGTAATGTCTCTGGAGTTATCAAATGTTTGTTGAGTCGTTCCTATAGACCAGTATAATTGAACACTTAGGCACAAGATCTAGTTTCATCAAGGCATTTCTGTGATGGTAAGATTATCTAATTTCATATTTGAAGAAATAGGCCTATAGCTTAAATGGCCTAAGATTTTAAGCCAATTAATGAGAGGCTGGATTGGTACCCAGTTTTTCTGAAGTAAAATGCCATGCACCACACCATCTATTTTTATAGTCCTCTTCTTAGCCATAATAGCTTTCTTTAGCATTTTCAAAATGAATAATCTACTTGGAGGTAAATAGTGGTAATTGCTGTCAGTTCCTGACAGTCAATCATTAGAGATCCAACAATGTGAGATAATTTGCTTATAATTATGCAACTTGATAGTGGCCAAGCTGGGATAATTATTAGATTTTCTCAAATGCTCCCATTGTGATCCAGCTCCTTTGAAAATTCAAAGCAGAAAGACATAAATAAAATCTAAGAATGAATATAAATTTCAAAGTAATAAAGGTTAATTAAGCTGTAGATATGCTCACAAAAAAAGTATAATAGCATCTGCAAAACTAAGAATATTCAGATTGATTCCAAAATGGAAATCAGGAGCACATTAGGAAGTAGAGGCAGCAACTGGGTGGGTGGATGGACATGGATGAGCAGGAAACCTGGTACCATCCCAGGCTAGTACATCAATCCCACTGAGTGATTAAGGTTCCTACAGATTGGTCCTTACAAACTTTTACCATGGCAAAATGAATTAAATTGAATGTGTGTTTATCCTGTGTTTCACCTGTGATCTCTCAATAAGATTTATGTCATATTGATAGGGTATGTTGTGTTAATCAGCTTTTCATTGCTATGATCAACATATCTGAAAAGAACAACTTACAGGAGGAAAAGTATAAACTTTTGGTCTCACAGTTTCAGAGGTCTCAGTCCATGGTTGGTCAATTCCATTGCTCTGGGTCTGAGGTGAGGCATAACATCATAGTGGAAGGGTATGGCACAGTCAGGACACAGAGCAAAAAAGAGAGGAGTCAGGGGTAAGATACAGTCCAAGGTCATGACTACAGAGTCTGACTTTCTCCTAGACAGCCACACCCTCCCTACCTACCGTTACTACCCAGTAGTTCATTCAAATTATTAATCCATCAAATGAATTAATCCACTGATGAGGTTGATCCCATGATCTGATCATTACCTAAAAGCTCTCACCTTTGGACCTTGTTTATTGGGGACCAAACTTTGGTTTTCAGGGGACATTATAAGTCCAAACCATTACATATATCAATCTTGAAAAAACTGGTAAAAAAGGGTAAGATATTTTTACTAAGACTTATGGAAAATAATATTTTGTGCATGGCTACACATACAAGTCCATTGAAGTGATGCTACTGAAGTAAATGAAGGGACAGTCTATTACAACAGTCCATGCTTTCCTGCACTAATATTTTCCTTTCTGTTTTAGGCTGGGTGGGGGAAAAAATTGAGCCCTACAGGAACCATTTGTTTTAGCATTTAATAAAAACCTTGAATTTAACAAGGGCCATATAGTCACATACAGTTTTCAAAACACTAACATTGAATGAGCTTTGGAAGATTAGTGTCAGTATTTCATTTGTCCAACTTCTCAATGTTAATTTTTTTGAGATGGTGTCTAGGCTGACTATGAATTTGTTGTCCTCCTGCCTTGTTCTCCCAAATAACTGGGATTACAGGCATGTGCCATGACACCCAGTTTTCAATATTAAATTTTTAAGTCTTTCTAATCTATCTCAGGAACAAAGTAATTCCCTTTACTATTATGTCATTATTTTAAAATTGCAAACTTACCGTGATTTTATTTCATACTTCTCTTACAGAATTAAAATAACTTTTAAGGTAAACAAATATGGAGGGTTTTTTCCTTTCAATTAAAATTAAAATGACTTTGACATTAATGTCAAAAATAACTATGGGATAATTAAGAATTTTAAGTGATTCAGGGATTAAGTCTCCTTGCACCTTTTAACATTGTCATCCCCTATGTTTAGCCTTCCCCAGAGAGTGTAGATTACACAGTGGATTTTATGACCAGCCTGAAAATGTCCCATATCACTTCCAAACATATTGCATGGGACAAAACCCAGGGACATTGCCACAAACCAACTTCAAGGAATAATGAGAAATGCTGTCTTCTTCTGTGTCCAGGAAAGGAAATGGAATTTATTATTTATTAGTATCCAGCAAGTGTCCCTTCATAAAGAAAAAAATCTACAGCACTATGGCAATGTACTCAGGTTTCCTTCTGTAACATAAAATTCAGCATTTTTTCCCAGAGTTCATACACACACACACACACACACACACACACAAGGTTTTTTTTAACCTTATGAAGAAAACTCGTGATCAGTTGGCATTCAAAAGAAGCCTTTACCAATGACATTCTAAGAGAAGCATGAACTCCTAACTCTGTAGTTCAACTCATCTCAGGAAGCAGTTTTTCAGAAGCTGATAAAGATGGAGTTCTAGACACACCAAACTTATCTGATACCAAGCCAAGTGCGGCCATAGACAGACAATCCCCACCCCACCAGTGACAAACATTCTGTGGCTAAATTTAGAGAACAGCATCCTAAATGCCTACCTATGCAGACCAGTTCAAAGTCAATTGGATCATTCTAGAAAAAGACTAAAATTGAGGCTGACCCATTCTCAAAATTCACAATGTCTCTAAATTCACTTAGTAGAAAGAGAAAATTAGCAGGCAGAAGCAGGACAACCTGGTCCCATCAACAGGAATGTGCATAGTGTACATAAAAGAGCTTTAATTCTACCCTTGGGTCTATTTTCAGATCACTTCATTGCCTGAGCCCACACAGCGGGCACAGTTCTTTGTGGAGAATGGAATTAAGTAGCTAATTACAACCTTTATAATAAAATGTGCAATGCCATTATGGATGTGCTGCCCCTTCAATGAGTGTCCCTCACTGGAAGGGATCAAATAGTAAGAACATGGACATCTGAAAGAATGTTGCAAAGGGTTTCGTTAGTGGTGTGAAGTCTAAATTAGACCATCCAAGGCTCAGATTGCAAGATTCCATGCACTGAAGACTCTGTGTTGGAAGGAAGGAAGGAAGGAAGGAAGGAAGGAAGGAAGGAAGGAAGGAAGCAGTCCTTCACCAAGACATACATCCATGTCTTTGCTCTCCTTGTCCTTGGTTCAACAGTTGTGTAGGAAAGGCAAAAATCAAGCAAAAACTTGATCTTAAACAAGTTTTTTTGTTTCTCTTTCTTCAAAAAGATATCACTTTAAGTATCATTTTTAATTCAACATAACATTCCATCTTGCCACTTAAGGGCATGTCAATGATTATTTATAAGAAAAAATGGAAATTTTTAATAGAAAAGTACAAGCATGACAAGCTACAGTTCTTGAGATGCAGTTTTCAAATATTATGCTTACAGATTCACAATTACTGGTATTTTTAAACCTGGGTATATAATTTTATACAGATTACCAAGTATCATCAGACTTTTAATGGTTAAACCAGGATGGAACGAGAAATGATAGAAAAGCTTGATCTAAAATAGAAGAACCAGAAACCTTGGAAGGCTAGGGACCAGGGCTTATTGGTGTTATTAGAGTGAATAATTCCAGGAGGGCACAGTATAACCACGACTGTAAATTAGTCTTAATGTTTCTTGCTGACTAAACTATACACATTGCACTTTAAAATGCTTGTTTCTCTTCTAGCAAAACATCTGCTTTTTGGCACTAAAAGCAGGACCCTGAGGGAAGTACTGATCTTTCCCAAGGCAGCTTGATTAATAGTGGGCTTCCAATTTTTAGCTTAAAGACATTCTGATGAAGCCAGCAGTACTGAATAACTGTTTCCACAACATCTTGATATGCATTCCCTTTCTCTTCAAGATTTTAGACAGTGGAACTCGGGGATGTCCTTCTTCCCCATAGCTCACACACCTGTGTTACCTGACAGGCTAGTAGTGTTTGCTGAACATGCACGCTTGGGCTCTGTGCTGCAAAGCATTGCTGCTCTCTGGTCTCTAGGAGTCTGTGGACAAAACTCAGCTGCATGTGGAGAAGGAATAATAATGGACATAATATGTAAAGTAAGAAATTATACATTTACTCCACAAACTTAATTGTATTGCAATAAAATAGAAATACAAGAATGGAATTGTATACTCAAATACTCAGAGTTGGGCAACTGAGAGCTGGACATGATATAAAAAATTATCACTGAAGGTGAATCATCTTTATGCAAGGTGAGTGGAAGATAATTCAAGGACATGCATATTGAAATATGTATCCAGGAAGTAAATATAAACCATCCTATGGTCCTGGTTAGTGAAACTACTCATAGGGTCATAGAGCTTATTGCACATTTATTACTTCTTTCCTGTATTTGGTGGCCCCCTACCTTTGATCTTAACTGCTCAGATTCCTATGTCTACAGAACTTTCTTTAGTAAAGACTAAAGAAAGACCCCTAAAGGATCTATGTCCTGGGTGGCCCTCGTTTTGCACAGTGACTGCAGTATGGGAGAAACTACTGGTTGCCTGCATGGAATAACTTACTTCCTGTCACCACTGAATGATCTTTAGTCTACTCTCACTCAAAGTGAGATTTTTAAAAATTAGGTAGAACTAATGGTGGCTTAAACACATAAAATAAGCTCTTAGAACACATCAGAGGAGGTGAGAGCAGAAAGCAAGGAGAAATGCACAGGAGAGGGGAAAGGAAATGGAGGGGGAGTAGGAAAATGAGAAGATAGAAGTTTCCTGAATCAGGAATGAGGTAGTCACTGAAAAAGAAACTTAAAGACAGAAATTCATGTCCCTGACTGTTCCTAGCCATGTAACCTAGAGCAATTCTCATCTCCACCCTCATCATTATAATAGCTAAGAGTTATAAAGTGTTCACCTTCACACAGCTCATCTCCTTTAGTCTTCACAGCAACTTTAAAAACAAGAACCTATTACCCAATTTACGGATAGAGAAACAGATTCAAAAAATTTATATCATCGGCCCAAGGTATTAGAACTAGTAGATACCAGAACTAAAGGCTTTCGCTGGTTAAAAGCATGTGTGATTTCAAAGCACACGCCCTCTCTACAATGACAGGATACCTCCTGAATGCAACCTTTCAGTCTCTTCATTCAGAAAGGAATTATTATAATTCTTTCTGCAGCCAAAAGAGGATGTGTAAAAATTGTCTTTTGCTACAATAACTTAATGGCATAAAATGACTAATTTGTCCCTTCTGCTGGATCTACGAGAAGCCTAAGCAGTCTGCAGATCATAGCTGTACATGAGGCAGTTGTAATAGTCTGAGCCTGTGTCCAGTGATCGGCAGGGTGTTGGCTAATGTGGGATGGCCTCACTGTAATGACTGATTCTAGGATATGGGGTCTCTCATCTCTAGCAGGCAAGCCTAGTCTTGTACAAAAGTAGCATCTCTAAGAGAGATAAGCATGGAAGTCCTCTTGTGGCCTAGGGTCAGAACGGGCACATGCCTTAGACTACATTCTATCGGTTAAAATAAATCACAAGTCCAGCCCAGACTGAAGGGCTAGGGAACCAGAAAACAAAATCACTTTGTGAATGGCATATATATATATATATATATATATATATATATATGGAAAAGCGAAGAATTGGGGTTGTTTTTCAGTCACTCTGCCATAGAATGTGTGTAAATATGCTTTAAAAATGGTCACATTGGGTCCTTAACTAAAATCCCTTCTTATTGAAAAACACCAGCACTAGCACCAATCCAAGGACAGCTTGTTTTCATAGCTGTCATATCTTCCAGCTGAGCTTGTAGAAAAGAGCTGGGTAATCAGTATATCAGGTTTTCCTACACACTCGGAATTTAGATGAAGCGTTCCTCTATGCCCTTACCCTGAGACTCCATCCACCCTTACATTCTATTAAATTAGGAATTCTTCCAGAATTAAAAATCAGAAGGAAAAAAATCCTTGCTTGGCATAATTTATTCTTGACCTTTTCGAAACTGTACATACTATCATTTTTGTTATTGAAGTATCATGCTTTTTCCCTAAAGTGAAATCCCAAGTACTAAATCCCAAATTGACTTTAAAATGCTTTATGGTCACACTGTATAGGTCCCTAGACAGAGTCTGGAAGGACATCAAACCAGCATAGGCATTTACATTAAGTCATGAACTTTAATGTGATTTAGACAAAAAGCTCTGTAACCAGAAACTCCAGAGATTCTCACACTTCTGTCTCAGAAGTATTTATCTGTATTTTTTAAGTCTCCCATGAACAACATCCAAATGAGCAAAAGGATGTCAACCCTTATCCCATATCATACAACCTCTTTGGGCCAGTTGTTCTCAACCCTGCCAGCTGCACACTAGACTCACCCAGGGAGTTATTTTAAAATCCTCATGCACAAGTAACATCCCAGGACAATTCAATCACTATCAGTGGGGATAAGACAAACATTAGCATTTTTTCAAGCTTCACAAAAGATTCCAATGTGCCCCCAAGGTTGAAAACCACTGCATGGGGCCCTCACGTTCCCTGCCTATAAATGGAGGCTTTCTACTGGATTACAATTTGTACTAGGCTACAAATCTATTTCTCTCTTAGAACTGCTAGCAAAATAACAAGGCTATTTTTCATTAAACTCATTTGAAGCAGTGTATAGTATAAAGAACCTTTGGAATCAGAGATGTAGTTAAATCTCTGACCTATTACTTAATAGTCGAAGGACTTGAAGTGAATTTCTTAACCTATGTTGCCTCTCTGAGCTTTGATTTCCTGCTAAGTTATATGATATAATATTTCCTATCCAATGTGGTGTTACAAAAGTGAGATAATGTATACAAAATACCCCATAGTAGACAATTAGTAAATATCCATTTCTTTTCTCATAAGCATTCTTTTTTTTTTATTGTTTTAGAGGTTTTTTTTATTGTACACAAATGGGATACATGTTGTTTCTCTGTTTGTACATGGAGTAAAGGCGTACCATTTGTGTAATCATAAATTTACATAGGGTAATGCTGTTTGATTCATTCTGTTATTTTTTCCCTTCCCCCCTCCCCTCCCACCCCTCTTTTCCCTCTATACAGTCCTTCCTTCCTCCATTCTTGCCTCCCTCCCTATTCATAAGCATTCTTGATCAAGCTGTTTGGCATTCTTCATCAAGCAGTTCAGCATCCTCGGGGGCTGCTGTAGCCTGCTAAAGCAAAAGGAAGGAGGGAGAGTCAATGTGTATCACAAGGTTTTGTACACAGTTATGGAGCCAGTTGTCAGCTTTCACGTGCATCAGAAAACCCTGCCACTAATTCCCTTGGGGCCAATTATCACTGTCTATCTGCTGGGGTCCACCCCACAGGGGTCTAAATGTCACTTGCTCTTTGTCCAGACACATCACTGATGGGGTCTTTATTTTTTTATCCATCAGCCTAACAGTCATGGGGAAAGGCCACAGAGGGAAGTATACCAAGGACCCAGACAGCCTCCCTCTGCCCCAGACTGGCTCTCCACAAAAGCAAAGATCCAAGATTGACTGCAGAGTGAGGCAATGTCAGCATTACAGCTGCAGAGCAGCAAAAGCATCCCTGGATAGTGGAATTGTTTTCTTTGTTATTTATAAGTCTCCTGGACAGGTCTGCAAATACACATCTGCACGACAGAGTCTGGTTAAATTGCTGTCATTTTTTAAGCAACCTGGGCCACAAAGCAAAGGTGCCTTTCTTCCCCCTTTTGGTCTCACATTGGTAACAAGAGGTAACAATAAGAGGTGAATTTAGATTTTTCCAAGATATATTTTTAAATGATTAGACCTATTTTCTTGGTTCTGGCTCATTTTTCAAGTACAGAAAATCTTTAAAAATTAAGGTTGATTGAATAGAAATAAAGCAGAAATTGTAAAAATACTGCTGATTAATTATATGTAAGCAAACTCCATCTATTTAAGTAGTAATTTCAAAATGACCAATATCTGTGGAAATTTGCCTGCTCTGAGTAGCTCCTCACCCTGTAAACTGGGACAGATTACGTTTACTCCCACCCTCAACCCAGTTCTGATAAGTTATGATCAATTCTAGCAAAGCTTGCACCCAATTATGGTGATTATTCATGTGTTGGCACTTACAATTTTCCCAGTCTCTATTTTATTTCTTATTAAAGTCAAGGATTTCCTTTAACTAGCATATTTAGGTTCTTTGGCACAGGGAATGCCTAGCCAATATTTAAGCCTCTGTAAAATGAGATTGTTTTGCTCAAAAGTAATCATTAGTGAATGCTATATCTCTAATTGATTTTATATCTCAGTGAAATTGGCACTTACTACCACTTAATTATCATATATGTACTTGTTTAAATGTTTATGGAATGTCTCCACTTTCCAATCATTAGGTATCTTTAAACTATGACCCATGAACTAGAGGCTCCATAAAAATAGACTTTGATATAAACTCAGTGACATGCTCACAGTAAGGGTGCCACAAATATTCTTTACATAAATAAGTTATGTTAAATAAGTTAATCAATAGGGATAGTGGGAACATTCCTTAACATTGTAAAGGCCATCTATGCTAAGCCCATGGCGAATATCATTCTAAACGGTGAAAAACTGCAAGCATTTCCCCTAAAAACTGGAACAAGGCAGGGATGCCCTCTTTCACCACTTCTATTCAACATTGTCCTTGAAACTCTAGCCAGAGCAATTAGACAAACCAAGGAAATTAAAGGAATATGAATAGGAAAAGAAGAACTCAAACTATCCCTATTTGCTGATGACATGATTATATATTTAGAGGAACCGGGAAATTCCACCTGAAAACTTTTAGAACTCATAAGTGAATTCAGTAAAGTAGCAGGTTACAAGATCAATGCTCATAAATCTAATGCATTTTTATACATAAGTGATGAATCTTCAGAAAGAGAAGTTAGGAAAACTACCCCATTCACAAATAGCCTTGAAAAAAATAAAATATTGGGAATCAATCTCACAAAAGAGGTGAAAGAACTCTACAATGAGAACTACAGAACATGAGAGAGAGAAATTAAAGAAAACCTTAGAAGATGGAAAGATCTCCCATGTTCTTGGAAAGGCAGAACTAATATTGCCAAAATGGCCATACTACCAAAAGTGCTATACAGATTCAATGCAATTCCAATTAAAATCCCAATGACGTACCTTACAGAAATAGAGCAAGCAATCATGAAATTCATCTGGAAGAATAAGAAACCCAGAATAGCTAAAGCAATCCTTGGCAGAAAGAGTGAAACAGGGGGTATCGCAATACCAGATCTTCAACTCTACTACAAAGCAATAGTAACAAAAACGGCATGGTATTGGCACCAAAATAGACAGGTAGATCAATGGTACAGAATAGAGGACATGGACACAAAACCAAATAAATACAATTTTCTCATACTAGACAAAGGTGCCAAAAATATGCAATGGAGAATAGGTAGCCTCTTCAACAAATGGTGCTGGGAAAACTGGAAATCCATGTGCAACAGAATGAAACTAAAGCCCTATCTCTCACACTGCACAAAACTCAACTCAAAATGGATCAAGGACCTTGAAATCAGACCAGAGACCCTGCATCTTATAGAAGAAAAAGTAGGTCCTAATCTTCAACTTGTTGGCTTAGGATCAGACTTCCTTAACATGACTCCCATAGGACAAGAAATAAAAGCAAGAAACAATAACTTGGATAGATTCAAACTAAATAGCTTTCTCTCAGCAAAGGAAACTATCAGTAATGCGAAGAGAGAGCCTACAGAGTGGGAGAAAATCTTTACCACTCATACTTCAGATAGAGCACTAATTTCCAGAACATATAAAGAACTCACAAAACTCTACACCAAGAATACAAATAACCCAATGAACAAATGGACTAAGGATATGAACAGACACTTCACAGAAGATCTACAAGCAATCAACAAAACATGAAAAAATGTTCAACATCTTTAGTAATAAGAGAAATGCAAATCAAAACTACCCTAAGATTGCATCTCACCCCAATTAGAATGGTGATTATCAAGAATACAAGCAACAATAGGTGTTGGAGAGGATGTGGGGAAAAAGGTACACTCATACATTGCTGGTGGGGCTGCAAATTAGTGCAGCCACTCTGGAAAGCAGTGTGGAGATTCCTTAGAAAACTTGGAATGGAACCACCATTTGACCCAGCTATCCTACTCCTCAGCCTATACCCAAAGGACTTAAAATCAGCATACTACAGAAATACAGCCACAACAATTTTCATAGCTGCTCAATTCACAATAGCCAGATTGTGAAACCAACCTAGATGTCCTTCAATTGATGAATGGATAAAGAAACTGTGGTATATATATACAATGGAATATTACTCAGCTATAAAGAATAATAAAATTATGGCATTTGCAGGCAAATGGATGCAGTTGGAGAATATCATGCTAAGTGAGATAAGCCAATCTCAAAAAACCAAAGGACAAATGACCTCACTGATAAGAGGATGATGACACATATAGGGGGCGGTAAGGGGGCAAGAATGGAGGAAGGAGGGACTCTATAGAGGGATAAGAGAGGTGGGAGGGGTGGGGGGAAGAAAAAAATAACAGAATGAATCAAAACTATTACCCTAAGTAAATGTATGATTACACAAATGGTATGCCTCTACTTCATGTACAAACAGAGAAACAAGATGTATCCCATTTGTTTACAATAAAAATGAATTTTTAAAAAATGAGAAGCATAAAAAATAAAAAAAAATAAGTTAATCATCTCAACCACAAACCTATTTGTCTGGTGCAGGACCTCAGGGGGAAAAAAAGGAAAAAACAGATACTTGCACCTTATCTACAGATAAAGCTGAAAAGATTTTCAGCTAATGAGAGACAATTTGTCCTAATGAGAGACAAACCTCTAATTTTTCAGCAAAAGAAGCTGAAGTCCAGAAAGCTGGAGCCTCTCAAGGTCAGCTCAAGGGAAGGCAAGAAATACTCCCACTGCAGATTCATTTTTTTCTTTAATTAATAATGTGCTCTGGGAAGTCAGTCTGTTTCTGAGAAGACCACGTGTTTGAATATAACATGCATGCAATAATAATAAATTGTTTGGTACTTTCAGTTCTGACTTACTCCCTGAAGTTCTATAAATGCTCACCGCCCCAGTACATTTTCATAAATTTGGTTAGGAAATGATATGCATGCCATAAAGAACACAAAGCACAGCTTTAAAGCAAACTTTGTTAATTAAACAGATACCCAGAGAAAGTTTCAGTGCACACTGAATGATTATTCTATTCACCACCTACCTATTTTGACAAAAAAAAAATTTTCTCTAGATCTGATATCCCAAACAAGGTACTGGTTTGAATTTTCAGGCATCCACCTCCTCCCCAAAGTTCAAGACAGAGAATAGTTTAAGTCTGCTAAGTCACACAACAAAGTGGATAAGGATCACCCAGCACAACTTGGTTTCTGTCTCTTGCCAATATTGACTGAGAAAGAAATGTGGGGTGATTTGATATCTTTAAGGCACTAAGATATCTTTTCTTATATCATCATTTATTTTTCCTCAGAAAGTTCTTTGCAATTCAGTCCCAAGATAGAAGGATCAGACACAAAAAAATTTAGGGATCAGAGGTACTCCAGGACTGCTAGACATAAAATTCATAGTTGCACCTTATTTTACTCATTTTTTCAGTGCCAGGCACTGTAATGGACACTAAAGCAGCAAAGAGGCATTAGAAATGGTCCCTGGGCCCCTTAAAGACAGTCATGCTTCAGAAGGAAGAGAGACAGGGAAGAAGGAAGCACATCAAGTGAGCCTGGTGGGTCTAGGAGATCAGCCCTGAGCACAAGGGAAGATGCCAGAGAGACACCAAGCCAGAAAGTCCCCACAGGCAGTGGGGACATAGTCAAGAGTTAATGAGATGAGAAAGAAGGAGATGAAACTTTGTGAACAGGAAATTACATATTCAAAGACAAGTAGGAGAGAAGAGGACATATTTTTAGGGAGTGAACAGTTCCGCAAATCTGGAGTTCTGAGCAGGAGTTGAGCCTGGAATGGAAGGATGAGACATTTAAGTTTCTGCAAAGTACAACCTATAACCAGCATTTGCTGCTCCTAAATGCACAGCTAATCACCAAGAAATGCCTTTTAAGTAATGAAGTTACCCTACAGTTTAATCTTCTATAGACCAGGGTCCCAAATGGTCTTCTGACTTTAATCTTCCATCCAATATAAAAGTCTGATTTCAATACCCTAAACAGAAGATCTGGTCTCAGTAAGAATACTTCTAGTGACATGGAATATATTGCCTCAGAAAGCAGCTTATTAGAAAGTTCTTTATGTAGAATCAGAAACTGTGTCCTGGTAACTTCTTAATGACTTCAGTAAGATAGGCCAACAACTCTACCCTAAAGAAAGACTCAAATCAGAGTAACTAGAGCTCAAAGATCACATTTAGAAAATTATATGGCCTAAACTTGATCAACCCAGTGTTTGATATACCACCAACCCCATTTCCCAGATGCAATTTATTTCTATCTCCCCAAGAGATTTCAAAGTCCTTCTGAGTTAGAACACATCTCCTAGCTAGCCTAGGCATCTGAATCCTGAACCTTAGGACCCAAGGTACAAAGGTGGCCAGGGAAGCAAGAAACAAAACAAGATACAATATTTATGGCAGTACAATTCATAATAGCCAAGCAACATTTATGGCAGTACAATTCACAATAGCCAAGTTTTGGAACAAATCCAGGTGCCCTTTGACAGATGAATGGATAAATAAAATGTGAAATATATATAGATATAGATATAGATATAGATATCATATATATCATATATATATACATACATACATACACACATATATATCATATATATATATACACACACACACACACACACAATGGAGAATTACTCAGCCATAAAAACGAATGATGTTATTCATTTGCCAATAAATGGATGGAACTGGAATCTACCTTGCTAAGTGAAATAAGCCAGGCCCAAAAGTCAAAGATCAAATGATTTCTCTGATATGCAGAAGCTAACTCAAAATAAGGGGAAGGGTATAAAAAATAAAAATAAAACAGAATATAAGTTGAGTAGATGAAGAGGATTAAAGGGGAGAGAGGAGGGATGGAATAAAAAAAGAACAGTGAAATGAATCTGACCTAACTTTTCTATATACATATATGAATATACCACAGTGAATCTCACCATCATGTATATCCACAAGACACTAATTTTTAAAAAAAGCTATATGTAAATAGCTACACGTGAAAGATCAGTAGAGTAAAAGAAATGAAAGAGGGGGAGGGAGGAGGGGAGGGAAAGGGGAAGTATTGGGAACTGAACAGATTGTCGAAGGGCATCTAGGTTGGCTCCACAGATAAATGGATAAAGAAACTCTGGTATATATATATATATATATATATATATATATATATATATATATACACAATGGAATACTATTCAGCCATAAAGAAGAATAATATTATGGCATTTGCAAATAAATGGTTGGAACTGGAGAATATCATGCTAAGTGAAATAAGTCAAGCCCAAAAAACCAAAGGCTGAATGTTTTCCCTGGTAAGTGGAGAATGATATATAATGGGGGTGGGGGGTGGGGAGTGAGAGAAGAATGGGGGAACTTTAGATTATGTAGAAGGAAATGGGAGAGAGGGGGGTATGAAAAATGGTGGAATGAGACAAACATCATTACCCTATGTACATGTATGATTACACGAATGGTATAATCTACATTGTGTACAACCATAGAAATGAAATTATGTACCCCATTTGTGTACAATGAATCAAAATGCAGTCTGTAAAAAATTAAAAACTAAATAAAAAATTTTTTTAAACAATTACATATCATGTTTTTATAATTTATGTCAAAATAAAACTTAATGTTATTCATAAGTAAGAACCAATAAATTTTTAAATATGAAAATTACATAAATTTCATTTTAAAATTAAAAAAATAATATATAGAAGCTAAGTCATAGATTTCCACTGGTAGGAGATAAAGGAAGACAGTCCTGGAAGACATACTATCGTGATGCAGAGGTTCAGTCACATGACTCAGAGCCACAGGGCATCAGTGAAGCCTGTACAACACTACAGAGACAACCAGGACGGCACTTTAAATTATGTGCAATATGGGGACAGTCACAATCCCAGAGTCAGAAAACATAATGTTGCTCAGTTGCAGAGAGAAGGCAGGATTACTCAACTCTTAATTTCCTTTTCTCTTGGTGCCTTTCCTCTTAGCCACTAAAATAAATGATACTGACTCTACAGAGAGCAGAACACACATTATCAACCATGCAATGGAAGCCAGGGATAGGTGAGAAAACAGGAAGTTCCCACAACTACTACTTTAAGCCTTGACCTAGATTCATTGATTCCAACACAGATAAAGAACCCAGAGATGTTATCAAAGCCCTAGAACTGCAAATCTGTGTGAAAACATAGACAATGAGGGAAGAGTCAAACACTTGAACTTGACTAATACCATCCCAGTTACCAAAAGAAGTGGTTACTGGGCTGGAGTTGTGGCTCAGTGGTAGAGTGCTTGCCTGGCATGTGTGAGACCCTGGGTTCAGTACTCAGCACCACATATAAAAAATAAAATAAAAGATCCATTGACAACTAAAAGAAATATTTTTAAAAATTGAAAAAAAAAAGAAGTGATCACATTCTGTGAAAATGAGAAATTATAGGCTGAGAGGTTTCAGGACTAATAAACAAGTAGAAGAAACTTAGAATCTACTGGTGGGAGAAAAAGGGCAGGGGACCACAGCTCACACATACAACAGGGAGCTCACAGTGGGCAGGACACAAGTCACTGATGAAAGTAAACGGTGCTCACCGTGCCAAGCACTTTCCTAGCACTTAATCCTCAGACCAACCCTAAGAGCTGGATGCTGTCATTACCCCATTTTACCGGTCAGACATCTGAGGCACAGAGATTGCACAACTCACCACTGACAGAGCAAGAATTTGAACCACTATCCAGTGCTACCTTCCTGAAGAGTTCAAAGGTTGCTGTGAAGGTGATTTTTGAGGAGAAAGCAGAAATTGGGCTAAGTTGACAGACTTAATAAAACTGGAAATTGAGATTGAGATAGGAATTGGTGAGGTAGGTGGAAGTCATGAAAGAGACGCTCCTTGTTGGCGCTCGGAAGGTACGTTGAGGACAGAGAAAAAAAGTGATGGGAAATACAGGACAGATTCAGAGCACTCCAGATGGGACCAGGAGGACCTTGGCTTCCAGATCCATTCTCAGGTGCTTTACCATTTCATTTACGCCTTTCAAATCTACTCCTTACTTCCAAGATCTCTTATCGTATTTGAGACACTTTCAGTTACAAGTAATTCATGTCTCTTCAAATATATATGTGCAAAACAAAAAAAGAAAGAAAAAATGCTAGGAGAAGGAAACTTTATTGGGAAAGTTGAAGGTGAGAAATTGCTAAAGAAGCACCCTGAGTTCAATGCTCTGCGTCAACAGATGAAGCTCCCATGAAAACTTTCCACTGGCAGAGTTAAAGTGCTTGGTACCTACCAGACAGGGAGAGCTAGGAAAGCTAAAGTTATATGTGAGTATCTTGTGTCTCCATCTAGACAAGTATTTTCCAACTTCTATGACCATGATGCACAGGAATAAATACTCTTTGCATCAAAAGCTTAGTCTAGGCACATGTACAATCATAAGCAGCATATTATCCCCATGGCATACAGCCAAGGGCCTGTACCCAAAAATCATTTGTTGGTTGACTGAGTAACCTCTTGACTGATGGTAATATTGACTTCCTAGCATATTGGAATAAAATAATCATAGAAATTTAGAGAAAATAAACCACAGATTATTCTTTCCAGTAACTTTCAACATTTTTTCAGCAGGTGATCATTTTTTCCAAATGAAATCTTAATTGAAGGTCAAGTAGGAGGTCATACATTTACTTATACCACCCAGTGAAAGGTGTGACTTCTTTATTTCCCATAATGGGTGTGATTTTTTTAAAGCCTCCAGGCCACCAAACTCACTACACATGTGGGCACGTGCACAAACACACACACACACACACACACACACACTCAGATACTTCACACTGGGTAGATAGGGCAGAAAGTAGGGAAAGACATAAAACATGATAGCAATTCCATAAACTCAGTTTCATTTTGCCTGGTTCTGTCTTCTGGTTTTCTCCTCCTTCCCAGTCCCCCTCCAAGACAGCCTCTCTGTGTGCAGAGAATTAGCAACGGAGGTTGGGATGGTGAGGAGAGAAACTGTAATCCCCACACCCTCCTTGTGCCAGTTCCTGGCCTGCGTGCTCATGAGATATGGTTCATCAGGCCCTCGGTCCCACCCTAGGCATTCTGCTGGCTTCCACTGCTGACATCTATCCAGATATAACTCAGAATATAACTCAGAATATCTCTCTTGGCCTGGTCAGGCCCAGAGTCCTGCCCTCATCAGCCCTAAGTGCCCCAGTGTGAAGTGTGTGAATGCATATGGGGTGGGGACTTGAATAGGAAGCAGCACAAAAGCCCAGCTTCCTCCATCTGCCAACCCACTCTCCTCCCCAGCTCTGGCCAGTGAGAACAAACAGGAACAGGTGTGCTCTTTCTTCCCACAGTTCCCCAGTGGAAGGGGCAGGTTTCCTTCCTTCCTCTTTCTTTGGCCCAATTCTTTTCTCCTCTCTTCCTCTGGAGTTCTAATGGTGAATAGGGTGCAAAGATAAGAAGAGAAGGGGAGAAGGAGGGAAAGAAGGGGTAGAGAGGACGGTTTTAAGTTCATAAAGGGACCTAAATTCAAGTGTTTCAGAGATACTGTGCCCATTTCATTTTAAACAGATGAAAATGGAGCTTCTCCAGTTGAAGCCAGGGTGAGGAACTCAGAGCCCCATCAGCTCTCGGGGCTCTCCCTTGCTATTCTCAAAGCCATAAGGAATTTGTAAGGAATCCTGATAATTTATTGAAACACATTTGGAAAACCACTGATACAGTCTAGGCTAATGTTTTCCAATAGAACTTTCTGTGACACAGCAAATGTTTTATGTCTACCTTGTCCACTGTGGTAACCTCCTCCCTCCCCTCAAGGATGTTATGAAAACAAATCATCAAACTATATGAAATCTTCCATATCCTAGGAAGAAAAGCTCTTTATTAATTTTCAAACTTATTACTAAACCCAAAAAAAACAAGGTTCCCTGAATATAAAACAGTTAAGTTCAAGCAACTTGCATCACTTTGTACCAAACAGAAGCTACGCTAGTGTCTGTTTAGCTAGAAATTCTGTTGGAGTCATTATTTTACTGTTATTTACAAGGAAACTAATGATTCAAAGTGACAGAAGCCAAATTTGTTTGCTGTCCCCCATGGTAGGGAATAAGTGAAAGCCCTGGATATTAAAAGAATGCATTATAAGGTGTATAGACACTGACTTGCTCATAAGTTGAAAACCCTAAAGGAAGTAAGTTAGGTGTTGAATTTCAGGAAAACTCAAACACAAGTTCAAATCATTCTTGTTGTCTTTATTTTTTGTCTTATAGAATACCTGTAATAATGACACACTATCCTGTTATATCCAGAGATGAAATTGCAAAAACAGAGCTTTGGGACACTTTGTTCCCAACCCAAACAACACTCCTTTGGGTCAAGAACATACATGTGTGAACCAGGAGTTGGGGGTTTGGGTGCCAAGTGGCATATGGGAAAGATGAATAGAATCAACTCCTTCCTCCTTGCCCTCCCAGGTCATTCTGCAAATGTCATTACAAGGTTCTCTGTGTTTACAATGA
Source organism: Sciurus carolinensis (assembly GCF_902686445.1). Taxonomy (NCBI): domain Eukaryota; kingdom Metazoa; phylum Chordata; class Mammalia; order Rodentia; family Sciuridae; genus Sciurus; species Sciurus carolinensis. Next base: position 60,339,924 of record NC_062225.1, on the reverse strand, counting down.
GGAACACAATGAGGCACTTGCTATGCTGTGTTAAATAATTGGATTTCTATTCCATGCCCCACTCAAGACAGTCTTATTTGTGTCTGGATTCTGAGCACAGAGCCCAGCATGTGATGGGCAATTGAGAAGTTAATGCTACATTGGGTGATCACTAGTCCCCTAGAAACCAGCTCTCTCAACTCCAGCAGTGTCTTCCCAAACCCAACTCTGTACACATGATTGATCTTGACTTGACAACATTTACTCCAAGTTATTAAAAAAAAGCCTGATTCCAAATGCATAACCAAGCCTTCAATCTCACAAAATACTACATGTTAGCTGAAACAGAATATACCAGTCAGTTTCCTCCCTAAACATGCAATGTAGGATATTCTCTTTGGGTTTTTGCTTTATAATATCAATAAGAGGAGCATTTGCTTACTCCAGTGACCCAATATTCATCAGCACTATCTCCCTGGATATCTGAGTTTTGATCCAGAAGCATCTTGAGTATTTTTATCCAATTTGAAGCCCAAATTAATTTATATGAACTTTCAGAGCAAACTGAAAAATGGTTTCTCAGAAGAAAAGAAAATTCTGAAATAAAGACACAAAAGGTACATTCCAGAAACAAGCAGTCCCTGAAGCATTAAGTATCAATCTTAATAGGGACTTTCAGCTTTAACTAGAACTAGGTCTCTAAAGTAACCAACTGGCCCCATTTGCCCAAAGCTAAGGGGGTTCCCAGGACAGAAAACTTTCAGTTTTTAAAGCAGGACAAGCCCAGGCAACCAGTATCTGGTTCGCCTGTAACTGAGTTCCAGGATATAGGACTTTCAGTGCTAACACAGGGCAAGTTCCAAACAAACTGTGACCAATCGGTCAAGATGCCCTGAAGTCCAGTGTTCACTTCACTACATAAATCTGCCCCTTATTTCAGTTTGATAAAATGTTAGTTTCTGCCTGGAATATTTATCCCCAGCAAGAGCCCAGTGATAAGAAATGGAGCTTAATAGTTGTTGCACTGCTATGTTCCTTCTAACAGGGATAAAACTCTACCCCTTAATTATACCACAATAAATGATCAAAACCAGAGCCTCAAGAATCACTATGAATTTTTTTAAAGAATTTTCGGAACTTTAAATAATTAAATATTTCTTTAAAATCCAAGAGGAAGAATAATTATTGTGGAAAAGCATTATGCAGCCAGTCCTATTAAGCACCAAACTATTATCAGATGTTCAAACTAATCAAGTTGTTGCTGCTAAGAAAAGAACTTGGCCATGGAAGGCTCACAAGGTTATGCTGATTAGCTATCCAGAGAGTCCATTCAAAATGCAGCCATTACTCATGAGGCACTCCTCTGACACTGTGATTAGCCTGCAAGTCCTAGGATTCCAGGGAAGTCTTCAGAGTCTGTGCTTAAATCTCTTACAGCATTTCCCACAGAAGAGAGCTGGAACAATCTTTCCAGTGTTTTAAGGGACTTGGGATTCTGACTACGTGCTGTCTCCATTCATCATAAAGTTAGTTTTCTTCCCTCTAATTAGCAACCACACAAAAGCAGATTGTCAGGGACACTTAGCAGGAAAGCATTACTGGATTAGACCAATTTTATATCCAGAAAATAATAGATTAAGTAGCCAGACATCTTGTTGGGCACTTCAGACAGGGTTATCTTCAACACCATTCTTTAAGGCTCTTGTCATTACAAGGCTCTCTGTGTTTACAATGAGGAAGCTGAAGCTCTGTGTATTCACTGACTTCCAGACCACAGGGCTAGTAAGAGGCAGAACCAGAATGAATACGAATCTTGTCCCTGAGTAAAGTCCCTCCCTATTGGTCCCACCATCAGACACAATGCTCAGCTCCCAGATTCTGAGAAGGTTGGGATTGTACAGGATCATGTATCTCAAATAGTACATATGGAGACTCATGGAAAAAGGGGACATGTCAAATTACCCTACTAAAAAACAAAGTCTGCCTTAAGAGGGAAAAGGTTAACACATTCATCAAAACCCTATACATCAGATCTTAAATTGACCTGCCACTTTGGAAATCTCCTCCCCAATTATGGGTGGTTAATGACCCAAACCAAGTCTCTACAAGCCAAAGAACAAAACTCCTTGTTCCACTAAGAGTGGTTCTCTAGACATTTATATTTTTAGGAGAAATATAACAGACAAGTTATATACACCAAGTGACAAAAATGAAAACCTGGAATACATGCTTCCCTGAAAACGAGTTCTTGCCTTTGAATTTCTTCCTCTTTTATTTTCTCCCTTAAAAAACAAAACAAAATGAAACTAAAAAGAAAGTTCCAGAACTTTCAGCTGGAAAATTAACATTCCAGATTGTTCTCCTTCCCAAGGAAGATGATAATCTGATTTACGGCCTGCTTGCCTGGTTTAAATCAGTAGAGAACATCAAGTACAAGTTCTAGATATTTTAAAAGACAAATTTACTATTGAAAAGGGCAATGCTACAAGCAGCCAAAGATTTCAGTGCCCCAGCTATTAATAAATCCCCTTGAGTCTTTGAAATTTTTACAGCAAAATCGTCCAAATAGCAAGTCCTCAGACCCTTGGGATTGAATACTGTGAGTTTCTAACCTAGGGTTCTTGTCCTGGTAACTTTGTTTTTTGTGCATTTAGCAGGCATTTCCACCTCCTTTGCTCCTGGAGCACTCTGGGGATAGCCCTGCCTGTCATCATTCAGTGCCTCTCTCTCTGCAGTGAGTCCCCTGGCGAAGAAAAGCCCTCTGAGGAAGAATATCCAGAATTCCTGCAAATTCTACCACTTAGAGAAGTTGCATGACTATTTTTAAAAACAAAGTCTAAGATTGCAAATTTGGAATCAGAATTTCTTAAGAGAAAAAAATGAAAGCAGGACAACCTCAGGAGATCTCCTACACTCGAACTGGAAATGCAGTTGTACAAAAAGATCCTTTAAAGTTATTTCTCTGATAAATGTTTGAGATGATGAACAGCCTACACATCCTGAGTTGATTATTACACACATATAAATATACAAAAGCATCACTCTGTGTCCCATAAAGATACACCATTGTGATCTCTCCATTAAAAAAAAAGGCTTACTGCTAAAAAAGAAAAAAGTGATTACTTTTAAAAAGTTCACATCAAAGATCTTAAAAACAAATTCTCCCCTATCCATTCCAACCACGATTCCCATTATGATGCAGTTAAAACAGGATACCTCAGGAATTTGAATCTTACCATACAATGGATACTGTGCTTCCATAAACCTTACACACAGTTTGAAAGTCCCTTGTGTGTTAAAATTCATCTGACCCAAATAACCCTAGGAGAAGGAAGCCTGTGTGCCTTTGGAAGCAGGTGGGAGGTGAATGTTCAGCTTCCATCTCTCTGATTGGTGCCAGCTGCTCCTCCAACTCAAACCTACAGGCCCCAGCAACTGGTTCCTCTCTCCTGCTCTGCCAGCTCATCTTTAGCTCATCCCCTAGTTTTTTTGCAGCCCACATCAAGGTGGGCAGAGGAAATAGAACAAGATAAAATCAAAGCAATCATTGCTGCTGCTTTTGAACAGTTCTGATGAAGAACTTACTACATGAGAAAGGCCGTAGTTACCACTATCTGCAACAAGGATTTAGGATTATATGTGAATTTCAATTTTCCATGCTAAACCTATCTCTCTGTAGCCTGACTGCTGTCAAATCTCCAGAAAAGATAACCTGCTCTCTTCTGAGTCATGATCTCCACCACTCTCAGCCCTTCGTCTGCTGACTTGAGAAAATGCTGAATCACTGGCTTATTTTCCAAGCAAAGAGACGATCTGGTTGCAAATTTCCTACATCCTGTGGCTCATCCCTTCTACCCAAGTCCAACCAAATGGCAGTTCTTACCTCTTTCTTAATCCGGAGAGAGAGGACACTTTTTCTTTCAAGCACCCTATTAATTTTCCCATCATTCTTTGTTACTGAGGAGTTACTTCCCACCCCTGGTACTAGCTCTTCCACGAAAAAAAAAAAAAAAAAAAATAGTCTGAGGCAAAGAAAGCTGGGGCTGCCTGTAGCCACACACAGTCAGCATTCTGCTAAGAGACTGGACTGAATGACAATCAATTACTCCCACTTCCTCCCCTCTGCAACGATGATCCACTCTTTATTCAGATCCAGCAGTTTATAATTGTCTATCCGAGGAGTTGGGTAGGTTCACATCTGACAACATGTAAAGCAAGTTCTGAAGAGGGAGCCCAGAGAAATACCAAGAGCACAAGGCTGGAGGTCAGAAACTGACACTGCCATTTGTCAAGCAGTGAGGCAAAAATTTGAACTCAAGCCTGTTTGGCTCTAAACCCCATAATCCTCAATTATTCTGCTTCTTACGTGAATAATATATCATATGTATTACACATGAACTTTATGCTGAGCGTGTGATTGGGCATTGCTGTACCCAATTTTTATTGTTTAGGAACTAACTTAGGTAAGTACCAGTGAGTGGTAACACAGCACTGGTATTTGAGCCCTGGTCAGACTCTAAAGCCAGCTGTGGCACCCTTCAAATGTCTGATGATCAAAGGCAGCTGAGATGGGAAAAGGGAACAGGACTGCAAAAGCACCTAGGACCACGAGGCTTGCTGGGAGCTGAGTCAGGACAGAACTGGCTACTCAAGGAAAGGGGTGAAGGCAATGTCAGCTTCCTGACAGTGGCAGCTAAGGGCTGGGATAAGGTCATCAGTATCCCATGCCCTGTGAAAAGTCTTAGGGTCACAATGAAGCAAAGGGAACTTCTAGGGGCTGCGGTGGGAAGGGACCAGAGCAGACCCAACAGGATTCAACAGCAGGTCACTAGAATCAGGGGCATATGGGATGAAGAGAGGGTTATGAAGCTTTAGGTAATAAGTAGACCCAGGAGTCATAGGCAGTGACCAATAAACATCATATTGTTTAAGGTCTTCCTCCAACAAAACAAACAAGAGAGGCAAAAAGAGAGGCAAATTTCATGAAAGCAGAGGCTAGAGGAGAAAGAAAGTTGGCTCTAACTTAGAATCAGATGTGTTACAGGATGCTCCAAAAAGAAGGCATGCCTTTACTCAGTCATTAATTTCCTTAAAGGTCATTATCTTGGCCATAATTAGAGGATTTAAATACCAAATTATACATAAAAGTCTGCTAGGGTGTAAATGTGAACAGCATAGAAAGTTAATCTCAATCCTTTTGCCAAATATCATGTTATTCATGGCAATGTGTATCAAGTGTTGTGATGCATGATTCAGAGCCCAGGAGACCCATGCAGCCTGGGAATAAGCCATGGAGGAAACCTCTGCTTTCTTTTCCTTTCTTCAGCTCTCAGATAGTTTCAGTCTGTGAGTCAGTCCTGTCTTTATTCCTTTCCTTGCTCCCTCCAGCCTCTAACCCTTAGTCTCCTCTACTTCTGATCAGACATCATGGTTGGAGAACAGATATGCAAAGTGAAAACCATAAAAAGCCTATATATAATTTTTTTAAGCAGAAAAGTAAAAGAAGGCAGTTTCTGACATCTCTGGGAAATGACCTGGAAGCTAATGATAGAGATATAGGTAAAGAAGTCATCAGCCCCCAAAACACTAGCCCAGTCTGGGGTTCATACTCATACCTCTTCAGCAGCAGGCATGGAATTTTTGAACTGCAAATCAGCATTTATCCTGACCCTGTGGATATCTAAGAGATTGATTGGACAGAGAAACAAGATGCTATCATTGACCCTGAGGAACACTGCAGTCTTATAAATCCTTATGGGCATTTATAGTCTCAAAAACTTGTCTCAGAGCTGAGGTTCAATGTCAGGATATGGGAGAAGTCTGGTCATTGTTGGGGGTAGGGGGTGGTGAAAGAAAGCCTCAAAAAACTCTCTCCTCTCCTGGCCCTGCATCTGTACTCTTGCTTAAATGATGCAAGAAAGTTGAACGGGGCTGAGAGGAAGGACTTAGCCTAGAGCTCACAGTTGTGATCAGGTTACTGCAGCACTGCTACAGCTCCAGACCCAATCCTGGTCCTGCTGGGATCCCTAGAGGCCAAGAATCTGAGAAGAATAGTGATAATACTATATTATCATTAAGTCCAAGATACTGCCAATTGTAAAATGCATTCTGTCTTCAGAGATAAAATATGAAAGAATGGCCTATAGTGATTACAAAATATTGACTGTAATATACATCCCAATTTCAGAGATGCTAAAGTGGAAAAAAAAAGGTGAATCAATGAAATTCCTCAATACCACTTATGGTTGGCACTACTAAAATATATGAGGTTCTTGTGAAATGATACCCCCATACCCTCTAAAGTTAGGGAAGACTATGTGGCCAGTTTGAGTCAATGAAATGTGAACTGACATGAATGTTACTTCTAGACCAAGGTACACAACTGTGTGACTATTCAATTCTCCAGAACTATTCTCTTCTGTGTTAGTCATCACAGGAGCACATGATGTAACAAGGGATAGCATCACAAAGAATCTTATCAAACTGGATCTCTGACAATTTCAATGAGAAGAGTTTCCCTGCCCATCCACCTCATTTTGAACACATAGTATAAGCAAAAAGTAAACTTTGCTGTTTTAAGCAACTGAAATGCTGGGTTGTTTGTCATCACAGCACAACCTAGCCTCTTCTGACTGAAATATCATATTATGTTTGACCAAGGCATTGTATCCTTTGGTCTTCATAATTACACAGTAAAGCAGGCAAGGCATGTACTATTGCCATTTTTAAATCAAATTGAGACTTGAAAAGTTACCTGAATTGCTCAGTCACATTGCTAGGATGAGGAGTATTTAGGTCAAGAATTTATGTTCTCTAAGTAGAAATACTGTCTTTGTCATCTCCATCTTGTCACCAGTGTCTCCTTGCTCCACTGCTCATAACTACATACACAAACATGCCTACCTTCTTTGTGTACATGGATTTGAACCCAGTATCTTTCCTTTAAGCATGGGCAAAACAGTCAAGAACCTGACCAAAAATAGAATTTTTGATGCAGAATTAGGGTAATAGCTCAGATCTGGTTGCAATGCCATAGTGACATTTGTGGCTGACCTATGAGCTGACAAGCCCTAGAAAGACTAAGAGAAGGATGCTGAGATGAAGAACACTTCCATAGTCAAAGAAAGTAAGGTGTGGGGGGGTGTTACAAAAGCAAGGGAGGGAGAAGGCAGAGGGAAAGAGAAATATAAGGAAAATTTACTCTTCATGTTTTGCATTTTATTCCAGTTGCATGAACATGCTTTACATTCTGACTAGGAAGCAAGACCCAGTCCCTGTTTGCTATAAAGTTGCCAGCAATAATGTGATGACATCTGGGAATTCCAGTTTTTTATTAAAGCATGTAAGGTAAGAGAATCCCTCACAGGACCAGGCAGCCTCCTGGGGTTCCTTACCCATCACTCTCACTCCAATTGCATTCGTACTCAGAACCCTCAACTCACTGACCAGAGTGATTTTCCTGACTCAACACCATTACTTTAATGTCAGCTATAAAAAGAAAGTGACCTGGAGTCGATTCCTAAGGTCAAACTACAAAATGACCAGCTGGTATCAGCAACTGGCTCCAGCAGTTTTGCCCCAGGCGCTCTGAGCAGCCTAATATTTAAATTTAAATAAATAAAATGAACTTTATCATTTGCCCTATTTGGGCAAAACCCTCAGATTATTCCTCTTTTCCATCACATTCTCTCCCTCAATAGACCCTGAATGCTAAGCATCTACTCTCCAGGGACTGTGTTTTCATTCATGATTTTCAGAGTACATGGCTCTGAAAATGTCAATGTGAAACTGTCCCTAGGACATACATGTTTGGAGACAGTGTTGTGAGCATGGCCCAGCCAATCCCTCTGAAATTCTAAGCAAAGAAATGCCCGTAGAGTCACTAAGTCCCTGTTTCCTTTACCTGATGCCCCAGCAACGTGTTTCCCTGCAGTAACTTAGCAAGCTAACCTACCCACTGGATAGGCATTCACGGGGAAGGTGAAAGCTTTCTGAGTTTCATTCACCTTCCCAGGAATGCATAGGGATTTTGTTAATACTAAGCATTTTCTTCTTAGAATGGCAGGCTTTTCAATATTATTTTTTGGCAAGATAGTAAATCTGATCACCAAGGAGCCAGAGGGATTGTCTGGGATATCAAAAAAATAACAGCCATGTTGTTTCCTATAGTAAATAACCAGAAGGCAGAAATTCTGCCTAAGAAGATTCTCTATCCCTTTCCTCTTACACAAAGAATGACTTTCCACAGCAGGATTTTGCTATCAATTTCACAGATAGAATCTGAGATAATGTGCAGCTATCGTACCCTTGAACAATGGTTCTTGACCACTTGGGGGTTTCCAGACCCTTTAAAATTGGTTGTATGCATCTCTAATAAAGGCTGTTTGTAATTTCATAGCCCATCTACTTTTTCCTTGCTTTGACCCTGATCCTATACTTCCCTCCCACAAAAGGGGATGTTTATGCAGAAGATGCAGCTCACCCCACCTGGTAAATTTGCTCCCTTTCTCCCAGAGGAGCTTGCTATCTACTCCGAACAAAGGCAGTCGCCTTAATTCCTCTGAATTTCAGTTCCTTCACAACACAGGAACATAGTAGGTGCCCTCAAATCTCATGGGATATTGAGGAAATCAAATGAGGGAAGAGATATAAACATATTCTAAATTGCAGCTTAAGCATTGTGGATGTGTGCGGTATTGGTGAAGAAGGTATGTGTCAGTTATAATGGGCTCTGTTCATTCTGTTTCCAGCCTCTTTCATCTACATTTGCTAAACACACCAGATTGCTGATTTGGTTTTTCACGGAGGGCTTCTGGTGTTTACATGTGACTGTGAGGATGTGTGTGAGGGGAACTGCAGGACTGTCAATTTTTTAATGACAGTGTATTGGCACCTGGGGAACAGCCAAACATTGCTGCAATCCCAATAATTCAGGGGCCTCCATAAATCACCCTGAGAAGGGAAAGCTAAAGCAGGGATATTGCTTTTGCTGCCTAAAAGAGAAAGTGAATGGTTTAAAGGTGTCCTATGGGGGTGGCCTAGTTTTCCCGTAACATATTCTTCAACATCATCATCCTAAGCTATCCTGTGTAACCAGAGGCCTCAAAGTTAGAACACAGGTAAAAATAAAGGTGACAATGAAAATATTGAAGTGCATCGGTATTAGCCTTTTCTGCATGTTAACTCCTTTAATGGGTTGATTTGTGCAAATTTATTTGCTAGCATAGGCTAACTACTGTAACAAATAAATCCAATGATGTATAACAAGCTCATGTGCAATAAGAGTCTGTTTCTCCCGTAGATGAACAGTTCAGGGAATTTTCTGTTCAATTCCACACAATTGTACAGGGGCCCAGTTTGGTGGAGTTTCTGCCATCCTCAACACATGTCATTTGATGTTGTCCTGGAACCAACATGTCACAGGCAGAGGGTAAAAAGCAGACAGAATTAGGTTTGGGAGATTTAATGGGGCAGACCTGAGAGTGAGACATAACTCTTCTCACATTCCATTAGCTCCACTGAAACTGAGAAATATAATCTAGCAGTGTACCTAGGAAAAAGAGGAAATGGATTTTTGAGTATCCACATTTTCCTTTCAAGAAATCATTTTTAAAAATTAATTATTCTTAAATCTATTTCTGGCCAACATTTGGATGAATACACTTAGCTGGCTACATTACTCACACACCCATTCACTTATTGTTCAATCTTTTAAGCGCCGACTCCATGTTAAACACTCTGGCATTGAGAATACAGCAGTTTTAAGAAAATGGTCTCCATTAGCATAAACTTTATGTTCTAATTTGGTCACAAAGATGCCAAGTAAGTAAAATGTACAAGACATGAGATAGTAATAAGTATTAAGAAATAAAGTAGGAAAGGAGATAGGGAAGATCAGTGGAAAGGGTCTTGCAACTTCAGAAAGGGTAGCTGGGGAAGATGCCACTATCAATATCTTGGGCTACAGACTTAACTGTTCTCCTCCAAAAGTCCTTTGCTGAAGTCCTAACCCCCAATGTGACTATACATAAACACAGGACCATTAGGAGGTAAAGTTAAATGAAGTCACAAGAGCAAGTCTCTAACTCTGTAGGATCAGTGCCTAGATGAAAGACATGATCGCAGCCTTCCAGCCTCCAGAACTGTGAGAAAATTAATTTTTGCTATTTAATTCACTATCCATGCTGTTTTGTTTGACAGCCCACATTGACCAAGATGCCAGTTGAGTTTGGTTTTAAAAAGAAGTTTCTGATTTTGCTCCTTTTAAAAGAATGCATTGTAAAGTAATTCTTACATAAAAAAGAATACATTATGCTTTTTAGTGCAAAATATGAGCTCCCTGAAACCCTCGAAAAATAGCATCTCTGCTTTGCTTGGCAATGGTTGAATCAGGCTCATGATATTGGAGTCAGCCCTGAAAGTCATAATTTTAAAGACATAAACCAATCAGAACATATTCTGAGAGAAGCAACCACAATGCAAAAGAAAGCTGAAACCACAACCATATTCAATTAGCCATTTATATACCAATGGCAAATGTATTCCAAGCACTTACTATGTGCCTGCTTCTCTTCTCTGCATAGCAGCTTAAAAAGACAAAAATAGGTCAACAAATAAACAAGACAACAAAGATAGTAAAAAGTACTATGAGATAGTAAAGAAACGAATAAAAGTCATGAAAAAGGAAGACTGGGAGGGGGAAGACTTAGGAGAACTAGTGAGGGAAAGACCTCTCCAGAGAGGGGGTATATGAGTGAGGGCCTGCTTGACAACAAGGTGCCAGCCATGTGGAAATCTAGGGAAAAGAGATTACTGGGCAGAGAGTTTGGCAAGTACGAGGCCTGGAAATAGGACTGAGGTTAGAAGATTCAAGTAACATGTTATAGTTTATTTACAAGTTGTTCCCCAAAAAGCTCATCTGTGAGATAATGCAAGAAATTTCAGAGTGAAATAATTAGGAAAGCTGTAACCTAATTGGTGGATTAAACCACTGATGTGGATTAACTGGGTGATAACTAAAGGCAGGTAAGATGTAGCTGGAGGAGGCAGGTCACTGGGGACATGCCTTAATGGTTTATGTTTTATCCCTGGTAAGTGAAGCTCTCTCTTATTCCTTGTTGCCATGTCCTGAGCTACTTTCCTCCACAATACCCTTCCACCATGTTGTTCTGCCTTATTCGGGCCCAGAGCAATGGAGGTAGTCATCTATGGACTGAGACCTCTGAAACTGTGACACCCCAAATAAAGTTTTTCTTCTCTACATTGTTCTTGTCAGGTCTTTGGGTCACAGCAATGAAACAGCTAACTAAAACATAAAAGGAGGAGCCATTCAACTAAAGCATCATGAATCTTGAGTCCTGGAGCAACATGAAATGCAGCCGCTCTCTAGTCCGCCATCTTGAACCTTCCTAGACAAAGGGGCCAAAAATATGCAATGGAGAAAAGATAGCCTCTTCAACAAATGGTGCTGGGGGAATTGGAAATCCATATGCAACAAAATGAAAATAAACCCATATCTCTCACCGTGCACAAAACTAAACTCAAAATGGATTAAGGACCTCGGAATCAGACCAGAGACCCTGCATCTTATAGAAGAAAAAGTAGGTCCAGATCTTCAACATGTCGGCTTAGGACCAGACTTTCTCAACAGGACTCCCATAGCACAAGAAATAAAAGCAAGAATCAACAACTGGGATAGATTCAAACTAAAAAGCTTTCTCTCAGCAAAGGAAACTATCAGCAATGTGAAGAAAGAGCCTACAGAGTGGGAGAAAATCTTTGCCAATCATACTTCAGATAGAGCACTAATCTCCAGAATCTATAAAGAACTCAAAAAACTCAACACCAAGACTACAAATAATCCAATCGACAAATGGTCTAAGGAAATGAACAGACACTTCACAGAAGAAGACCTACAAACAATCAACAAACATATGGAAAAATGTTCAACATCTCTAGTAATAAAAGAAATGCAAATCAAAACCACCCTAAGATTCCATCTCACCCCAATCAGAATGGCGATTATCAAGAACACAAGCAACAACAGGTGTTGGCGAGGATGTGGGGAAAAAGGTACACTCATACATTGCTGGTGGGGTTGCAAATTAGTGCAACCACTCTGGAAGGCAGTATGGAGATTCCTTAAAAAACTTGGAATGGAACTACCATTTGACCCAGCTATCCCACTCCTTGGCCTATACCCAAAGGACTTAAAATCAGCATACTACAGAGATACAGCCACATCAATGTTCATTGCTGCTCAATTCACCATAGCCAGATTGTGGAACCAACCTAGATGCCCTTCAGTTGATGAATGGATAAAGAAACTATGGCATATATATACAATGGAATATTACTCAGCCATAAAGAATGATAAAATTATGGCATTTGCAAGCAAATGGACGAAATTGGAGAATATCATGCTAAGTGAGATAAGCCAATCTCAACAAACCAAAGGAAGAATGATCTCGCTGATAAGTGGATGATGATACATAATGGGGCGTGGGAGGGGTTAGTTTTAGGGTTAGAGTGAGGGTTAGGGAGGGGGGCAAGAATGGGGGAAGGAAGGACTGTATAGAGGGAAAAGAGGGATGGGAGGGGTGGGGGGAAGGGAAAAAAAAATAACAGAATGAATCAAGCAACATCACCCTATGTAAACGTATGATTACACAAATGGTATGCCTTTACTCTATGTACAAACAGAGAAAGAACATGTATCCCATTTGTTCACAATAAAAAAAAAATAAAGTAAAAAAAAAAAAAAAGAATTTTAAAGTAAAAAATAAAATATACCATATATATTAGCATCAAAAAAAAAAATAAATAAAGCATCATGAACAAGAGAGAAAGATAGGTTTTGAATGGAAGGACTGGTGAGACCAAGTACAAACCTGCAGGTCAGGCTGAAAAGCTTGGTCTTCTATTCTAAGACTAATTGAAAGTCACTGGATGGTTTGAGTAGGCAATGATGATGTGAATATATTTGTTGCTGCAGCAGCAAATTAGTACCAACATTGTAGCTTAAACCAACACATATTTATTCTCTTACCATTCCAAGGACCAGAAGGTCAAAATCAGTTCCACTAGGCTAAAATACCAATGTTAGTCTAACTAGTTCCTTCTGGACTTTCCAGGGGAGAGTTTTCCTAGCCTTTCTTAGCTTCTGGAGATCTTGGGAATTCCTTAGCTGGTGACTCTCTTCCTCACATCATTCCAACCTCATGCTCCTATTGTGACCTACTTCTTTATGTAACCCAATCTCCCTCTGCTCCTTCTCACAAATTCTCTTGTGATTACAATTAAGGCCCAATATACTCCACCATGAACTCTGCAACTCCAGATCCTTCATTTAATCACATTTGTCAAGTCCCTTTTTTGCCATAAAAGGCAACATTCAAGGATTCAGGGATTAGGACATAGATGTCTTTGGGAGCCATTACTCAACCTACCACAGAGTACCCAAAGAAACTCCAGCAGAGAACCTCATTTCCCAAAATATGTCCCACAAATTTTGAAGATGTTACTAGTTGTTAACATCCAAAAGATATGCTGAACAAATTAGCTTGGGACAATTGAACTAAGCAAAATTAAATGGTTTTCTTCACTTCTCCAAGTCTCCAATTCTCTCAAAGATGAAACATAGCGGCAACTTACATGATCACTGAACCATTTCTTTTTACACAGAACATCTCACAAAACTGATATTCCATGAGACAAATTCTAGGAGGTCCAGGCCTAGAAAACCCTCCAGGGGTAAAAAACTACTTTGAGATATTGAAGAACTGTGATGAAAATGACAAAGTGGACTTGTATAAGGCCCTAGATGTGAAACCAGGAACAAATGAGAGAATGATAAAAGGTCAGGTTTTGACTCAATAATCAGCCTTCTAAGAATCCACTACAGCAAGAAGGGCTTCTCCAAAATGTACCAAGTTCTACAATACTGAGGGTGTTCATGATGGATTGAACCAGCGCTTCTCAGACAGACTTTCCTGCAAAGATGTATCATCTCAGGGTTGATAAAATGTAGATGCTAACTCTATAGTTCCAGGGTGAGGCCTGTAAGACTGCATGTCACACAAGAAGTGATAATGATGTTGCAGAAAGATGAAAAGAGATTTCTTCTTCTGATCCTAAAGTCCATGTATAAACTACTGGAATTAGAAGTAGTTTCCCGATCATTGAAAATTTATCCTCAACAATGAGCATGACTTAATAAGATGGTTGATATTGCAACACAGGAAGTATACAAGTCGGTAAGTTGTGTGTAATATGTGAGACTTCTTTCCAGGTTTGTATTTCCAGGTTTGTTCTCTTCCCACTCTCCCTGAGAGGTATGTGGACATAGATGTAGGTATGTAATTTACATACGTATATTTCTTTTGATCATTTATGCACTTGGAAACCAGGTAAACAAACTTGTTAGAATTGTATATGGAAGAAGAGTACATCTGTTCTGAAGTGCACAATAAAATGGGCCTGAATTTATTGGATCAGCCCAAACATAAACTAAACTTGATTCATTCAACAAATAATTTTAGTGCCTACTGGGTATCTGGTACTGCATTAGGCACTAGGGAGCCAGCAGTGGGCAAAACAGACATGACTTCAACTTTGACAGAGTTTAGCACACCCTAAATAATCACACCAGTTAAACAATAACTTTGAAAAGTGCTATAGATTGCATTTTGCAGGGAGTCCTAAGAGTATATGAAGTATAGGAACAAAAAATGAAGTCCTATTAGAGAGACAGGTTTCTTAGAAGTAGCTTGAAAACCCTCATTTCTATCTACCTTTCAAAAATTTCTCAGGAAATAATGGGAAAAAAATAAAAACCACCAAACTATTCTCCTTCCTGAATAGAGGAAATACTCCAGAAAAAAAATGCAGTATTTCTGCCCAATGTGTTCACTCTTTCCATGGTCATGAAGGTGGGTAATTCCTCATTTTTACTTTCAGAGTTTTCTCAATTGAGGAGATGCTAAAAAGTAAAAATAATAACAATACCAAACTTTTCTGCTTGAGTACCTGCTTTCTGTCTAGAAGGACCTACTCAGAAGAATTAGACTGGCCATGAGTAGAAAGCTTTATTATCATTTCTTCCATTGTTTGAAGGATATTTTTTGTGGTGCTACTACTTGTGGGCATGTTTCCTACTAAATTATTGACCATTAATATTCGGTAGAGATTTAGAAAACTATGAATGGGCTTGTTGCTTTTGTGTAGCAAAGACGAAAAGATAACTCCTTGATTTTTACTAATATATATCACAATTTATTTATTCTTTGACATTTAGAGTATATGTGTACATGTTTTTGTGGGTACATAGACTAGAAATGGAATTGCTGGGTCAGTGGATCTGCATATATATTCAGCTTTTATACACACAATCAGTTTCCCAAGGTGGTGGTACCAATTCACACCTCCTACCTGTAGCATGTTACTGTTCAAGCCACATTTTTACTAATAATTCATATGATCAATTCTCATCACTCTGGAAGGTGTGTCAAAAATGATTATGGTTTTAATTTGCATTTCCTTGATTAATGAATCTGAATAACTTCTGTTTTAGACACTGGATATCCTGTTTTTTTAAAGTGGTCTCTCCATGTCTGTTTCCCACTTTCTAGTAGGTGGTCTTTTCATTTGGTTTTTATTCCTTATTGATTTGTAGAAATATTTTGGAGATTTTGTCAACGAGTTCTTTGTCAATACTATATATCACAAATACATTCTCCCCTTGATAACCTGCATTTTCACTTTCTTAGTGGTTTCTTTCAACGAACAAAAAATCCTAATTGTATAAGGCTGTGCTCTCTTTTTTCCTTAAGTTTCATTGTTTTGCCTTTCACATTAAAAACTACAGTACACCTCGGTTGTCCTTTTTTAATTTACATAGCTATGGAAATTTTCAAACATATGCAAAGCTTAAATAATAATATACTAATCCCAAAACTCTTTCAACCATCCAACTTGTCAATTGATAGCCAATCTTGCTCCATTTATGCCCACATTTACTTCTCTCTCACTCTGGGTTATTGTGAAGCAAATCTAAGGTACATCATTTCATTCCTAAATGCATCAATATTTATCTCCAATATATGATGACTCTTTAACATATCAATAAACAATCATCGCAATTTTAAGACTTTTACTATTGTTAAATATCCAGGAAATATTAAAATTTCTCCAATTCTCTCATAAATGTCTTCTGTTAGAGTTCATTTTTCTCAACTCAAGAGCCAGATAAGGTACACACTGTTCATTGGATTGACGTGCCACTTAAATCTTCCTACATTTTATTCGCTACCCTCTATCATTTTCCTTCAAAGTGCAATTATTGAAGAAATTCCTGTATCATTCCCTTCAGTTCAAATTTACTATTTGCTAATATAATTTAATATGTCTCTCTTTCCCTTATATATTTCCTGTTAACTAGCAATTAGACCCAGAGACTTGGATCAACAAGCTCTAGGTCATCTGCACATGGAATGTTATTTGGTAATAATAAAAAAGAAGAAGAAATGAGCCATCATCCATGAAAAGACATAGAGGAGGTTTTACTGCATATTCTTAAATAAAAGTAAAAACTAAAATATTATTTCAACTATATTAAATTATAGAATAGGAAAAAATATATAGCCAGTAAAATCATCAGTGCTTGATAGTAAGTTAGGGAAACCAGGGCTATGTTGAATAGATAAAGCATAAAGGACATTTTTCAGGATGGCAAAACTACTCTGTATGAGTCTTTAATGGTAGACATATGACAACAGGCATTTGTTAAAACCATCGGACTTAACAGTACAAAGAGAGAAACTTGATGTAGGTAACTGTTTTAGAAAAATCATTGGGGAAATAGAGGTATCCTGGAATTGGAGGTAGACTATGTTAAAAGAATCTAATTGTATCATAAAACAACCTCACTAAACGGAGTTGGGGGAGAGGTGCTAACCTAAGTCACTTTGGAAATGAGTAAAGTCTGTAAGACTAAATGCAAAAGGAATTTCACATGTGTTGTATAAGCACTGTACTCTAGTTGATAAAGTTGTTTCCCAGGGGACTGAGTTACCAAATCTGATACTGCTGTACATGCATACTGGAATTTTTTAAAATTAAGTAAATGTATAGTGGATGGTGGTTGGAGTGGAAGACTACAGACAAGTAAAGGAAGGAGACCAGAATGATACGTGTAGATTAGAGTTGGAGACACAGATACAGATGGTTACATACAGAAATATTGGCATATAAAAAAATACCTGCACATATGTGCATATACACAAGTTAGTACACATACTATATATTTCCTGGCCCTGTCTTCTGAAAGGACTAGAAGCAACATACCCCAGTAGTAACTAGAACAGCCAACACCCAGATCTTGGTTTCTAATTCCATACTCCAATAGAAGGAACCAGGGCTCCTTGAAGAAATAAGTTATTCTAAGACTGGAAAAGGAAATATACAAGATTAGTCTAGAATATTATGGTGTGCTAGAAAGTAAGTCAGTTCTTTAAAAAAAAAAAAAGTTGGTAATATATCAAAGGAGCTCAACTAAAAGAGCAACCAATGGCCAAAGCTGGAACAATTTGAGCAACAAAATACAAATAGTATTGCTATATTGTAACCCAAAGTATAAGATAAATAACCATTACTGACAGAAATGAATAATTGAATAAATAAGTAAAGGAGAGAGAAGAAACAAACCATGCAGAAGAATTTCAAATAATTTAAGTAGAATACTGCTCCCTCAAGGAAGTGGAGCACCATTCCCCACTCCTTACCTCTGGGCTGAAACTAATGCCTCCCTTAAAAGAACACAGTATGGGAATAGGAGGGAGAGTAAATTGACAGAGGAGACCTGACTATGGTCATATATCTGTAATGATAACTCATTATGATAGTATGCAGCTTTGACCTGATACTAGAAGAATGAGAGTTTATCTCTGTGATCTTCCTCCCAAAACATCCTGTCTAGGTATAAGAAAAACATCAGACAAATTTCAATAGAGAGGAATAAATAAATCCAGATAAATAAGTAAATTCCAATAAAGTATGAGGTTTTGTTTATAATAATGCATTGATCTTAGCTCATTAGTTATAAAAAATTTACCATGCTAATCTAAGATGTTAATAATAGGGGGAACTGAGTCTACCATCCATTAAAGCTACAGATTCTCTAAATCTAAAACCATTTTAAACAATAAAGTTTCATTTTAAAAGATAACCATTCTAATTCATTCTGAATGACATATGCCTTCACTGCTGATTTGACAAGGTCTTCATCTTGGGAGTTTGATGGCATGAGATGGGAAAGAAGGCATGAAAGAATCTGAATTCAGTGAACACTGGAGGCCTTCATTAGCCTCAATTTTCAATATAGAAGGGAATTAACTATTTTTCTTTTGACTGCATAACAAATATCTCATCTAGAAAGCAGTAACTCACAGATAAGACAAGAACTATGTCTGAAGACCAGACTCACCTCTGGTTTCTTCATTTTGAAGTTCTGGTTCTCTTTGCACCACTAGGGAGGTAGCCTCCCACTGCCACCTGCTCTGTCACAATCTATTGATACTTGCTCTTTTTAAACAGAAAAAAATGAAATTCCATAAGGCTCAGTGGCTGGCAGATACTAGATCTTTATACATAATTTGTTATTTCTTATAATTTTGTTTTATTATTGTTTTATCAATTATAAATATTCCACTTAGCAATGAGACAAAACTACACTCGATAAATTAAAGTCCTTAACAAAATAGGGCTTTATTTTCTTGCACAGCTGTGATGTCCAGAAATTGTTCTGGTCAGGTACAATTTTATTTTGGAACCCATGTACTGGCACCAGAACCCAGTGATTCCCCATCCTTTGGTTCTGTCTTCTGGATCCATTTTCAGGTTCCACGTGGTGGCTGCAAGCAACTATCATTCACATTTTCCCAAGTTCAAGTTCAATGCCTAGAGAGCTTTATTCTCAGCTCAACAGATGTAGAAAATGTCCCATTATACTTTTCTGACTCCAATGCAACAGGAGTCTATCTCAGAAACAGGAATGAGATGACCTAATTGTTTCCATGGCTTCCCTGAAGCGGGAGGTGGGAGGCAGAAGTGATCCCCACCCAAAGCACATCAACTGAGACTCCGGAAGACAGCAGTTCCCTGGAAGAAAGATGGCATAAAACTAATTGGAGCATGGAGAATGGGTGCAGAGTAGCAAACAACAAAGCAAAGCAGGTTAATGCCAGGAAAACCAACAATTACAGACAAGCATAAGATGAACATGAAGAGCCCTTTAATACTGACACTTTCAGAGCCAATCATTTTCTAAGTGCTTTTCCTTCCAGATCCCGCCCTGTCTGCAGGCTTCCTGGTGCACTTGATGGATCTGCCACATTCAGAGCCACTCTGTTATGTCTGTCATACCCACACCATGTACTGCTCCATCCTCCTTGTCTGCTTCAACCCACTCTTCTGTCTCATTCATGCTATACGCATTGACAGGGAGTGAGGAGAAAAATGATCCCTCAGGAATTAAGAATTTATGCTGGGATATTTTTGTGAAGACTTATTCTGGGTTTTCAGTGTCAGAGAGACAAAAAGGAATTTCAAAAGACATGGAGGAAAACACAGATTCCAAACCCAGTTTTGACAGGATGCAGTTTTAGGACCTTTGAAGTCACTTGACCTCCTCTGAGACTCATCTGTAAGAGTTTAGACCAGGTTAGACTAGATTTAGAGACCTGCAGGATCTAACCAGAAATAATGCTACAACCAACTAAGTTTAAAAGAAGTCCAGGGCTGGGGATATAGCTCAGTTGGTAGGGTGCTTGCCTCACAAGCACAAGGCCCGGGGTTCAATGTTCAGCACTGAAAAAAAAAAAAAAAAAAAAAAATACAAGTCCAATGTCTAAGTCTCTTATTAACTTTCCCAGGGCAGATTTGTTTATTTGTTTTGTTATTAGCAGACAGGAAAGCTATTAAGCAGCATACATGTGTAGGTAACTCCTCAGGGGCAGTGTCTAATTTGCATTATAATAGTGCTCTCACCGCAGTGCTTTGCACACAGTGAGGGTTCAAAACCTGTTGAATAATTAAATAATGATAGAAAGCAGAACCAGAGGAAGGGGGGAAAACAATAATAATCATAAAACTTACTTCTTTGGATTTCATATGCCAACTTCTGGTGGGCAGGTGTGCATGCACCTGATGCTAGTGGCAGAAGCTGTGTTGGGAATGTAGCATCATAGCAAACACCAGAGTGGACTCCTCCCCTTGACTATGGGTACTGGCTTCCTCCCCGACTGCTGAAGCAAGGGCAAAGCTTTGATCTTGTTTGGAGCTGTGGTGCACGCCTATAATCCCAGGGGCTTGGAAGTTGAGGCAGGAGAATCGTGAGTTCAAAGCCAGCCTCAGCTACTTAGGGAGGACCTAAGCAACTAAGCGAGACCCTGTCTCTAAACAAAATTTTTTAAAAGACTGGGGATGTGACTCAGTGGTTAAGCACCCCTAGGTTCAATCCCTGGTACCAAAAAAGAAAAAAAAAAAAAAAAAAAAAATCCTTGGTCTTCAGACAGGCTGCAAATAAGGAATGACCAAATAGGCTCAGACCTGGATTCCTATCATGGATAGGAGACAGGAGAACAGGAAACTCAGACTTTATCCCCTAGAGTAGCTGGATGGCTTAAGTGCTGTGTCATTCTGTCCCCTATTCAGAGTTATAGATCCAAGGACATTCAGTGGGACCTGTGGAGGTTTCTGGTTTCACCCAATTCTCCCCACCCTTTTACCAGAAATGACCATTTCCATTGACCAGAAATGTTTCTAATTAGTTATTTGACAACCACAGGTTCCTAGTCTACTCATCTTCTTTCCCATCACCCAGGCTTTCATGCAGCATCCAAGCTATCCTATCCTTGACCTCAGGCTCAGTCTCAACCATCACATCTGATAAGTTACAGATTCTGTAAATCCTCCCACAGGTTATTTCTTCCCTTCATCTTAATCAGAAAGGTTAAGACCCTCATCACTCCTCTAGAGTACTTGCCATCTCCCTCCCCATAAGCCCTCAGAAGGCCTGAGTTATCTTTCTGAAACGTAGATTCAGTCATTCATTGTCACTTGTCTGTTATAAAAAAAAAGAAAAGAAAAGAAAGAAGGAGGGAGGGAGGGAGGTAAGGGAAAAGGAAAGAAAAGAAAAAAGAAAAGAAGGAAGGAAGGTGGGAGGGAAAGGAAGGGAAAAAGAAAGGAAAGAGAAAAGGAAAGAAAAGACTTCCAATTTTTTGACAAAATAAAGTCAAAGTACTCACCAAACATTCAGTGGCAAACTAGGTGGATTCAGGTTTCTTTTCTAATACCCCCCATGTAGCCTGCCCCTGGATGTCATCCAGATGAGGTGACCCCACTGTGTCCTGCACTCTCTAGCCTCCAACACTTGACTTGACCTCTCTTCCAACTTCCACCACTAATACTATCCAGCCATTCCACCTTCTCAAAGCATCCATATTTCTTCTTATTCAGAATCTATCTCATTCTCTTGTTTTTCTAACCACTTTGCTTTATGGCACATTTAACCATTTGCAATATTTTCTTATTGTTCACTTCCTTGCCATACCAAGGAGGGAAAGAACCATGTTTTCATGATCTTATTATGTTCATCTCATCACCTGATGGTCCTAAAAGCACATAAAACAAGGAATCTAACTCCATTCCAATTTGTTTCATATGCATTACCTCATTTAATCCTCACAATAATCTTGCAAAGATTATATCATTGATTTTATAGAGGAGAAAACTGAAACACAAAGAAATTCACCACCTTGCTGAAGGACATGTACTTGATGGGTGAGACTAGCTTGTGGAGGTCATGCGTCTCCTGCCACACAACAGCTGAACATGAGACATTGCAGATGGCACAGGCCCCAAAATAGTAGTGCTAATTTAAATTTCTATCTAAATACTCCATAACTAATAACAATAGCTCAATTACAAAACATCATATAGACTAACTCTGAAGTATTTGATGGTAGCTTCAAACTCTCTTCATTGTATCATACTTTATTTGTATTGTTTACATTTCCTGCTCTTCTACTAAAAATAGAGAACTCAGACTGAGTTCTCCTTGTTAAAAACAAGGGGGGGACTTTGATTCCCTTCTTTCTTTCCAGGGCCTCTTCCCTTTTTCTGCCCCCCCACCTAAGTTATGATGCAGCCCCAACAATACAGACAGACTAGAGAGAAGATACAGAGACCTCACATCAGGAGCCTGCAGGGCACTCCAACAGATGGGCCACTCAAGGCCCACCAGTAAAGTTCTAGGCCAGAATTTTCCTTCTGTTCAGGTTCAGCCAACTGCTTAAACTCAAACATACACCAAATTATTTACAAGATGACTGACTAATGACACATTTTTTTTCTCTTCTGTAAAAACTTGCATTGAGATGATTGTGTACACCCAGGTGAGTGTGTGGATATTCTCTGGGAATCTAACAAACTAGCCTTATTTCTTTTGTGTGGGAAGCATTTCAATTAAATGAGAGAAACAAGCTCCATCAACTTCAATCACCAAGAATACACAATGAATGGAATTTCTTTTCTGCTGGAACATTAATTAATCAAACAGAGTTGACAAGGATAAGTGGTCTCACAAGGCAGGGAGCAAGGGTCCTTGCTGTTTGCTAAGTGGTCAAAGCAAGTACCTTTCCCTGCAGCCTGCTTAGGGGTAGTACTGCTGCTAATTTCTTTGGGTGCTAAGTTTCCTTCTAATGTTGCCATGGCAACATACAAGGTTTGTTGTTTGGTTTTTGTTTTTTTTTTTTTTTTTCCTTCAGGTTCTCAGGTGAAACATTTGAAGGAAAAGCCCCTTGTTGTCATTACTGCAGAGACAAGAAAAAAAGACTTTTAGTCCTTGGCAACACAACAACAGTGTCTTCTGTTTGTGTCTGCCCTTTTACAGGAAGAAGACTTTGATGTGCAGTATCTCTGGCAGCCTCACAACCACCCTGGGAGCAAGGGCATGGCCTACCACCACTTTACAAATTTTATAAGCAAGAAAACTGAGAAGCAGAAAGGGGAGAACCATGAGAAATACAACATAAGGAAAGATTCAGAAGAAATATAAAGAGTCTCAGATTCCAAACTAAGGGCACTGAACTTAAAAATATAATTACCAACAGCACTTATAAAACAACTGCTCACATTTATTTTACCATAGCACAATTATCTCAGTTAACCCCTGTCACCATCCTGTGAGGTAAAAATTCTTCATGTGAGGTAACTATTCTTCATTTTCAGATGTGGAGATTATGGCTTCTAGGATTAAAGTTCCACAACCAAGATCAGAGAAGAGATAGGAGTCACGTCCTGCAGGCCATTTTAAGAGCTGATGTATAGTGAGGAGTTTCAGAAATGATTTAAGAAAGACATCACATGAGGGTCAATCTGGCTGCTGTGTTGGAAATAGATTGTAGGGATACAAGGATAGAGGCAAGGAGATTCCCAGGCTACTGTAGGAGTCCATGCCAGATATGATGGTGATGTGGCTCTGGATTGCAGAAGAGATAATAAAAATGATCAGGTTCTGGATAGATACTCAAGATAAAACCAACCATATTTCCTGACTCTTCTGACAGGGAGTAGAAGAGAAAAGAGACTAGATAACTTCAAGTTTTTTGGCTTAAAAAAATGGACTAATGGATTGCTATCAAAAATGGGGGAAGGCCACAGCTGTTGCAGGTTTGGCAGCAATCAACAGGACAGAAATTCAGTTTTGGATAGTTTCAGCTTGAGAAGATGATTAGTCATTCAAGTAGAGGTGCCAAATAAGCAGTTGGATATAAGAATCTGGAGTGTCAAAGAAAAGTCTGGACTGGACATACAAATTTTGGGTTGTTAGAAGATAGTTAGATCCATGAAACTAGATGAGATCACCATGAAAGTGAATACATATTTAAAAAAAGAGAACTGAAGACTGAGCCCTGAGTAGCACCGACATTAAGAGATCAGGGAGGTAAGGGACTAGCAAAGGTATCCAAGGAGGAGTGTCAGGAGGGTGTGGTGTACTGGATGCCAAGCATGGAAAGTGTATCAAAGAGCACAGAAGAAGCAGTTGTGGCAAATGGTATTAACAGTTCAAGTAAGACAAAGATTAATAACTAACCATAAGCTACAACAACATGGAGGTCATGAGTAACCTTGATGGAAACTGCTTCCATGGAAGGATTGGAGAACAGTCCTGATTAAGGAGGTTTAAGAGAAATCAGAAAGAAATAAATTGGAGATACTGAACATAGATATTTCTCTCTAGGATTTTTGTTGCAATCAGTACAAAGAAATGGGGCAGCAGCTGGTGGGGAAAAAAGTATCTATTTAAAGATGGGAGATTAATAGTATGTTCATAAGAATGATCCAGTAAAGAATAAGAAAGTCAATGAAGAGAAGGAGAGAGTCACTGTAGTCATGCCCCGAAAGAACAAGCGGAGCAGGGATTGGCCTTAGATAGGAGAGACATAGTGAGCAGTGCAGGTGCTGGAGGGGAGCAGTCTGTGGAAGCCTCTTCCAAAGGCTTCCATGTTCTCAATACAGTAGAAAGCATGGTTGTCAGCTTAAAGCAATGTTGGAGGTTTGAAGTATAAATTAGTTGTCATTTGGGTGCACCAAGAGAAAGAGTGCTTTACAATCTTTTAGTTTAAAAACTAAGGACCTGCAATTATAAAATGTAAAACAATTCCTTCTGTCCAAAGTGAAGGAGTAACTATACCATTATAAGATATTGATTTATATAGCAACTTTTTTGAAAGAGATTTCTACAGCCAAGAACAAAGTGAAATATTTCCAAGTAAGTATTTTCCCAACAACTACCTATGACGGGATAGTAAGAGGATGGGATATCAACCTCAAGAGGGAACAATTAAAACCCTTTACCAGAAGCCATTACTTAAGGCTAAACCTCATCTTTTACCTCCTGTGCCACTAGAGGTGGTAGCTAGAATCCAAGTAGAACCACAATCAAGAATGCTAAGTGAAACCATCAGTACATAAAGCAATGAAAAAGTGGAGGTAACCTAAAGGCTGGTGCCAGGAAAACACTTGGTCAGGATGTAGGATCAGTGAAGAGCAGTACAGCCAATGCTTCAGCACCCCAGGGAAAGTTGCTGTGGCATATCATGAAGAACAGAGGCAATAGAAGGAGAGGATGAGCTCCCACCCATTGGGACAGAGCCAGACCTGAGGCGGAATGCTAGGAAAAGGAGAATTGATCAGGGTGAGGATCTACTTTACCATGGCCTGATTTTGGCCTTTCTACCTCTAACCTGCCCATTCCTCAGTAGGTTCTAAATGTTACTGAACATAAACCAGGGAATTTGCACAGCCTTTCCATGTGGGGGTGAAACAGTCTAAAAGGCACCATCTGAAGACATGGAAACACTGACCTGACTGGTTTTCTTCCAAGAAGTCACTGATGAACTCAGCATGGAGGCATTACAGACTCAGGAGCCCCAAGGCCATTTGGCCTGAAGTAATTATAAAGCATTCCTATCCATCTTTCCAGAAAGAGCCTATTTCATTCAGAATAGGTATAGAGTGGTAGTAGAGTTATGTTAGTTATGTATTGCTGTGCAATAAATTGTCCCAAAACTTAACAGCTTAAACACAAATTTACTATCTCACATTTCCAGTGGCCAGAATCTGGGTGCTGCTTAAATGAATCTTCTTCTTAAGAGTCACAAGGCTCTGGTCAAGATCACCTGGGA
The DNA here is from genome assembly GCF_902686445.1 of Sciurus carolinensis. NCBI lineage: Eukaryota > Metazoa > Chordata > Mammalia > Rodentia > Sciuridae > Sciurus > Sciurus carolinensis. The sequence continues at coordinate 60,314,200 of NC_062225.1, read as the reverse complement.
CTGCTGTCACTGCAAGGATCCTTTTCAGAGGATTTGCTTCCAGACTCATGTGGTTGTTGGCAGCATTTGGTTCCTTGAGGTTTGTTGGATTCAATTCCTTGGTTCCTCACTGGTTGTTGACTGGAAGCCAGGTGAATTTCTATAGAGCACTTCACACCATGACAGCTCATTCCACCCAGAATGAGGTGAGAGGGCAAGTGAGGACAAGCAAGGTGGAAGTCAGGCCCTTTCTTTTTTTTTGTAACCTGATTTGGAAAGTGGCAGCCATCCTCTGCTGTATTCTGAATTCTAAAAAAGAATTCAGTCACTCATGGCTGGGGTGAGGTGGGAGGTTGCACACTGACGAGATACAGGTATGTAGGGATCATTGGGGACCATTTTAGAGGCTGCCTGCCATAATAGTGAACTTGAGAGATAACCAAAAGTAGCTCCTGGAAGACCATTTCAAATTGTTTGCCTTTATTCCTGGCTCTAAGCAAAATAAAGCTCAGAAATGAAAGGAACCAGGTTGTTTGTCTTCTAAAACACTGCTTTGCTAGGTTGTGGTTTAGCCACAGGGGACCATTCTTATCTTTTAAGGCACACAAGCCTCAAGCTGTAGGCTTTGGGCCTCCTTTTGGCTCAGAGTTCCTGCTGTACACACTGCTTATGCTGGCAACTCTCAGCTCACGTGGTCCCTCAGGATTCACCCTTCTTTTGGAGCTTTAGTTCCTTCATTGTCAGCTCCCACCATATTTCCCACTCTAATGACCTCTCTCCACTGCCAGGGATACAATGCATTTTGCATCCTGTCAGATTTCCCCAAGAAGGTGAGTGAATGGCTAATACCTCCCTCATTCAGATGCTCACCTGTACTCTCTCCATCACGAGAGAGAAATGGATGATAGAATTCAGTAAGTGGGAGATATTTCAAACTTCAGTTTAGACACAAATGTCCAGAAAATTGAAATGCCAACTGATGAAGCACCTCTCAAGAAATGAGTCGTGAGGGAGTACACTGCACCAGAGAGACAGTCACCTCCCTGGGCATTGTTTCTGCCTTACAGAAGGGCGGCTACACCCCTCTGAGGGCTGGGAGCTCAATGGTAAAGCCAACCAGCCACTTCCCTTCCTAGCACCTTCTACAGCTGCAAGGGAGGTGGGCAATAAGGGCGGTGACTGGTTCATGTGCTCTGGTGCCTTACGAACCTGGGCTTAAATCCCAGCTCATTTTCTTATCCACTGGACAATGCAGAGTGAACAGCTGAATCTTCTCCGCTTATTTCACACCCTTAGATAAAGGATGAGATGTTGCATTTCTTACCAGAGCTCAGAGGCCAAGAAGCTACCCCACCCTCTGAGAGAATTCTGTTCTCCCAGGGATGCCCCTTCCTGAATTGTCCAAAACTATCCTATCCCACTTAGCTGTGCTCCCATTTTCCCCCAGTTCCTTCCCATAAAAACTCACCTTTAGAAATACTATACCAGGAAAACCCCCTCTGAGAGGCTCTTGGATAAAAACAAGTCCATGAGAGTCTTCATGCTGTGACATCAAGACCCTGAGGCCTGTTTCAGTGACCCATCAAGAAGGACTCTGTGGTTAAATAGTAACATGTTAGAAATACTGTGAAGTGCCCCTCTCAGATCTAATCCCAACCTATAATCTTGCCAATTCTTAGCTCCAGTTAAGCCCAATCATCCATTTTATCCACTCCTGTTCAAGCTGTTGAAAATTACAAAAGCCTGATGACCCGTGCCCATTATAAATCTGTGTTATTCAGCATCAGTTACTCTCTAATCCTTTTATTCATCCTTATTAACTGTCTATCCCACTCCATATGGCAGCAATTTTGATCTGTTCTACTCTAATCTTCAAATACACCATCCCCTTTTTACAGAGCCTCCTATGTCACTGAAAAATGTAATATTCCTTCCTTTAGCTCCCCTTTCCTTCACTAAGATAACCTGATTACTTCATCTGGCCCTATGGACTCCCCAGTATGCAAAAAGAAAGGATCAGACCCTTTTCCAAGGCTACCAGTGGACTTTTGATCCCATTTTTCATGGCTCCTCCAAGAAGTTGTCACAGTAGTCACCCCCTTTCATTCTCTTGCAGGTTCAACACCTCCCTTTCTGCTTTAGGGGGTTTAGGCCTTTTCCATGCATCCTCACCCTTATCCCCACTTCAACAACTGTCCTTCCATCCACCAGCAGTCTAGCAAATCACCTTCTCCATCCCCACAGCTCTATATCATTTCCCAACTCCCTAGAATCAGGCTTCCATATCCAATATTTCACAGAAAATACTTTCTCCATGTCTCTGATATCTTTTAAGTGCTACGTCTAATGACCTCGTCTCAGTCCTCCTCTGACCCAACTCTTCTTCAACCTTTAATGTAATTGTCCTCTTCAAAAGCTGCTTTTTCATTCTGTCTTCTCCTTTTTCTGCTGTTCCAAATCATCTCCATTGTCCATTATCTCTATCCTCTCGCCCCTTACATTATTATGTTCTAGGGGGTCATCATTATATCAACACTAAACATTTTTAAACCTGCCTCTCTACAGCTGACCTCCCTGCTACATATCAGTTCCTTCTGAGAATTCTTATCTCAGACCAAACTCAATCCCCTAAATTTACTGCCTTCATTGTTCAGCTCACCTATTCTAGAACTGTTAGGACAAAATTCATCACCTACCCACCAAACCCCAAACCATCTGCTTCACCGGTGTTTCTTCTTCCACTATCCCTTTACTTATTTTCTCTTCTCAGCCTGTTTCTATGGTTAGATTCTTCCTTCATTTACCTACATAGAACTCCAATTCTCCACATGACTGAACACCACTCAGTCACCCCATCTGCTGATTCTTTTCCATTTCCATTGATACCATCTTTATCATTTATCACCAGGACTGTATTGCTGGTAACTCATGTTAAATCTCTTCCTTCCCCAAATGATGTGTATTACACAGCAGGAACAGAGTCAAAGCAACAGTCATGAGGAGTGAGAACAAATCACTGGAGAAGTATACTGAGTAGAGGGAAATAGTGAGTGGAAGCAAGACCAGGTTCAAGACAGTTGCCACTAGGCACAGGGGCTACCTCTCAGTGTTCAGTTACAAAGAGGGATACCAGCAGTAGGGATGGTAAGTCTCAAACACATATGTTCTTCAATTACTTGGGACTGAGAAAATAAGGACACTGAACAATACGTTGTCCAAAGGAAGGAGAGTCTCATACTTTTTATCAGAGCCACCAGAAAAGAAAATGGCTCTGAAAAGAATTCCAAGAGTGGTCATGACTGAGTACAATTGTCTTCTTTAGTTCTTAGGGCCACAACCTTGGAATTAGACACAGTATATCAAGGGATTCTTTTCCTTTAGAAATCAGGGCTGCCATCCCTGATCATTACTTCACCAGGAAAGAACATCCCTGTCTTAGTCTTGTTCCCATGGGACCAGCTTACCAGGGCACTCCAATGAAGGACAGAATGCAGAAAAGTTACCTTCTCCCATCACCTTTAGCTGGTTCAAAGGTTCTTGAGAATTATCAAAACATCAAGAAAGACAGGAATATGGTTCTGAGCAAGCATGTTTTTTTACTGGCAAGGAACTCGTGAAGCAGATGGGAAAGGGCAGAGACCATCAGACGGCCGTCAGCCAAGCAAGGCCAGCTTTGCTAACCAAATGATTCAGGCACATTTGTCATTCCCCACCTTCTGCCAGCAGGTGTTGCATCTTAAAAACTCAGGGCTCGTGTTTCAGCAACCCTATGTAGAAATGTACAGCCTATTTCCACTTCTCTCCATGTCATATATATCATTTCTTTTCCTAGTTCCACTGTGATTTATAGGAGTTGCAGGCAGCAAAGAGTCAGCAATGATTAATTGGAGGAGATACCTCTCAGTCACAGATCAATTCACTTCCTTCTTGAGAAATCTGAAGAAGGCATCTCATTTTTTTGTGATTATTTTAGTGCCTTTGAATCTCAGTAATAAATGAGATTCCCAGAGCTCATCTTTGTCTGACAGTGAGACAGACACTATCTTAGGGGTGGTGGATAGCAGGGGAGAGAAGAGAAATTTTATAATGTGCATCTCCCATCAGGACATACAACCCAGATAGCTTCATCCTGAAGCACCATGAAAACTCATTTCACTTTATGGACCATCAGAGGTTCTGCCATCACTTCTGAAGTGGTAGGTGAAGAGGCAGGTTCAAGATGGCATATTTCATGAGTTGGGCAATAAACATTTGGGAAGAAGTCCTCAGTCCTGAAGTAAACATTCACCAAATTAGCTTTTTCCAGTTAAAGAAGAGAGTAAAATAAAAATTTTAACTGCTACCTATTTCCCTGAGAAATGTTTCCATGTCCTCCACCAGACTGGAGCTGGTACCAGCACATCAAACCCATTTAGCTTGATCTTCTTCCCTGACACAACCATGCAGTTGATATAAAATGGCCACAAAAACAAGCAAACAGATTAGGTTGAAGAGAAAGTAGGAGAGGCACAGTGAGCCCATTCTTGTTAATTAGTCCATGAATATTGTAGAGCTGACTGCATGGCTACACTCCAAATCACTTGGAGAGAAGGCGCTAGAAACTGTAAATAGCTGAAATCCAGGGATACCATAGCCAATAAGGAATAGTGGCTTGTGTCCTTTCTCTCAGGCCTCCAGAGTCTCTATGACTTGACTCCATTAACAAAATTATCAAGAAGGAACTATATCACTGTTTTAGTATTTATTAAGTATAAAATAAAAGATGAAGACAGAATTCCATTTTCATGGTAGTTCCAAGAGAAAAAATTAACAACCACACACAGTATTCCTTTGGCTGCATGACTGTAACATCACTAAATAAAAAGCAAGACAATAAAATGGCTATCCAATTTTCTGGCTATGAATCACCTTGGGCCAGTTATTTAACTTCTCAGTTTCTCTCACTATAAAGTAGGTATGATAATAGTTCCTACTATCCCATTAAGCAAGGTTTCTCAATATTGTATTATCAACCTCTGTGGTCAAATAACCCTTTGTTGTAGAGGGCTGTCCTGTGCAGTGAAGGATGCTCAGCAGTATACCTGGCCTCCAACCACCAGATTCTAGTAGTACCTCTCTCTCCCTCCCTTGGGTATGACAACCAATATTTCTCTAGATATTTCTATATATCTCCTGGGTGGGCGGGGGCAAAATCATTCTTTTTGAGAAGTGTAAAAGAACCAAGAAGGTACATAAAATGCTTAGACTTGTTCCAATCCATATCAAATGTCCTATTACTTGACCCAGAGGATGAGAGTTTGAAGAATAGACAGTGTGTTCTATAATGAAGAGGACTCACTATTCTGCTAGAGCTCCTAATAAAGTGAAACCCTTCTGAACAACTCTCTGTCCTTCAAAGACCTTGGTGAAAGGATCCAGGTGGCATTGAACCCCTAATGAACTTGTAAGCACTTACATTATTATCTCGCTCTTCTCTATTGAATGGCACAAGCAATTTGTTGAAAATGGTGTTTATTGTCCCCAGCAATACTCGAATGCATGCCCAGCCAAAGACATCGTACACTATAGAGAATATTTTTATTGAATTTTACAAACAATAAAAATAACCCATCTGGTCTCACCCTTTTTATTTTTGTTTAAAGTCTGTTGTACTACAATACTGATAATTTGATTTCTCTGCTGCATAGAGGAAATTGCTCTTGCAACTCTTTGACCCTTTGATGCCCAGCACTGTCCTGGTACTTGACAAATAATGAAAGCAGCCATTGCATTGACAGACACTGCTCTGGAAAGTTTATCTTATCCCAAGTCTTTCTGTCTTCTTGTAGTCTCTCTGCACATTGTCCAGTTAGGTACTAATTATAAAGCTACTGTGTCAAACTCCATGGCCTTTGAACCCACTCACAAGTTCTGCTCCTTTTCATGGTAGAAATCCAGATAGGTGAAGATAATGACAATTCCTCAATTTAGGCCTCTCTTCCCTGACTAAGGTTTGCCATTCCTCATAGGTGATGATGTCCTGATCCCTAACCATACTGGTCCCCCCTCCTTTAGATGAACTTTAACTTGTCCATGGACTCTCAGAATGAGATGAACACATTGCATGCCACACTCCAGGTGAGATCCGAGCAGAGAACCAGTTGACCTGCAATGAGCTGAAGATGAGCTATCTCTGTAGCAAGTGAAGCCTCACAGTCTCACTCTTTAAGGCAAAGTTAAACCTCAGGTGTTTGTCATGCACATTCCCCCACAGTAAGTTCATCCCTACCCTCTATTTTGAACCAAAAATGTATAATTGTCTATTTGTTGTATTAGATCTTGGTGTCCAGAGTAGAGGCCAGGATGTCAAGATAGCTTTCACTATTGATTCCAGAGTTTTGTATTGTAACTTTTTCCAGAAACTTTGGACCCTCTACCAAATAAACATTTATCTTCATTTAAAACAGCATACACAAACTATTGCCAACAGTCTGAATCTAGCCATCACCTGTTTTTGTAAATAAAGTTTTATTGTAAAGAGTCATTCTCATTTGTTTACATACCATCTAGTCTACTTTCCCACTACAATGCCTAAGTTTCAATAGACCAAAAATATTTATGGCCCTTTATGGAAAAAATTTACCAATCTTCAAATCATAGTCTTAACGTATATATGGCAGAATCAAGGCAAATCAGGGCGCTGTGGGTCTCCACTTAAAATGACTAAGCAGCACATTTAAGAATAAAGCCTTACACAGCTTTGCATGCAGGTAAAAATGCAATCATTCCTAGTATCTAAGCTGAGCTGAAAATACACTATGCTTTTGGCCTCTCCTGATCCTAATAATCACATCAATGTAAAAGTGGAATTAATTAATTAACTGTTGATTAGTTAATTCAAAATTGTTCTTATAAGTAGATGAGGGGAAAGAACGTGAAACAGAACAAATTTTGAAGAACAGGAGGCTGAAAAGAAAATTGATTCTAAGAAGCAGCCAAAGGCGTAGAACCAAGTGGGGCTTCAGCAGAGATGAGTAGATTTGTTCTGACAGTGGTTAATGTTTCCCATTCACACAGACCTGGGTTTGTGGGGGGTTTAGTGTTGCTCCTAAGACAGGTAACTTGGAAAATTACCACAGTTGCTGCTTGAAACTGCTGCCAAACAGGCTCCCTCCTTGTGGGCCCCATAGAGACAAGTGGTTACTCACTACACCCAACACTGTATTGAAATCCAATGGTACTAAATTCTCACAGGCCTACTCCAGGCAACATAAAGCCATGTGGACCTTTTAAACTCCATGTCTTTTCTCATTTCCAACTAGCAGTTCACACAGCAGTTTCCCAGAGCCTGAGCTTAGCTATGTAGATCATGCAATGCAGGGATATCGCTCAAAGGAAATAATATTCACATTTGAACACACAGACACACTCAACAGAATAGAGAGTAGGTCATTAGCCAAGAGGAGAGACTATTGCCAAGTAGTTCAGAAGAAGGGCTTTGGTATCTGGCAGACCTGGACAAGAATCTTTGACCTGTTCCTGATCCCTCCAAGTGTCAGTTTCTTCATCTTCAAAATAGAAATACTAGTGATTCTCCATCACAGGATCATTGCAAGAATAAATGATATTGTTGCACATTGAGTACATGGCATCCGGTACTTAGTAAGCATTCAGGAAATATTTGAATTACACTGATTTCTAAGACAATGCCCCAAATGCCCGCCCCTCTTTGGGCAACAATGAAATTACAAGCACCACTTAACAAATGAGAGCATAAGGACAAACAAGTTTTTAGATTTTCCCAAGGCAAGAGAACAAGCACTGATGCTCACACGGAAAGAATGTTTTCAGTCCACTGCCTACCCAGGCAACTCCCATTAAAAAAAAAAAAAGTCATTATGTTATTAAACAAGCAATTGCCTTTGTTTGATTATCTTTCCAAATAAAAATCACCCATGTTGAACCTCAAGGCCAGCTGTGCAGGCATTTCCACATCCTCTGGCCTTTGAGTAACACTTACCTGTTAAACTTATTAAATAAAACAAGGTTCACTGCTGAACAAAAACACTGTGGCTCACACAGGTAGATGTTTATTCAACCCTATGGTAACAGTCCAGAGGTAACACAGGGTGTTAGGTTGCTCACCCCCATAAGAGTAACAGGGACTCCTTCCACTTTGTGGTCCCTGAACCAGCAAATCGGCATCACCCAAGAACTTGTTAGAAATGTGAATTCTGGAACCCCAGCCTAAAGTTACTGGATCAGAAACTCCAGGGTGATGCCCAGCAATGTGTGCCTTAACAAGCCTTCTAGGTACTATCCTTATCAATGCAGCTAAAGTAGACTTAGCACCCCTTCCATGTTCTAGACCACAGAATGGAGGAAAAAGGAAAGAAAGACAAATCATCTCCTTTCAAGGAGGTAAAATAGAAATTGCACACATTGTACATTCAGTTCACACTCCATGGGCTAGCACACAATCAAAAGGACACATCCAGCAGCCAGGCAAATACAGTGCTCAGCACTGTGGTGATGTACCTGGTGAGGCTGATGGAGTTGTACTGTTAAAAGCAGGAACAGATGCTGTAGGACAATTAGAATCTTCTACCCAGTATTTAAATGGAAATGGCTTCAACCTCCTGTTCTTCACACAGCAGGGAATTCAACATCCCCTCACTTCTCAAAGAGGTTGCTTTTTTTTTTTTCCCTTGACACCTCTAGTTTTCACTCCCTTTTGCCCCTAAATAATTATCTTCCTCAAGTCAGTCTTCTAAAGGCTGATTTTTTTCAGCAAAGTTCTTTCCTTCATTTACCTCAAACACTTTCATAAGAGCAATTCCATGAACAGTGACTGTAGAGGAACAATACTGTACAACAGACCATCTAGAATCAAATACGTAACACCCTGTTCTAAAGAGCCCCTGGACCATTCCCACCAGATCCCTTCACTGGTCAACTTTTTGATACTTCTCCATCTCTGAACTCATCACCCCAAATTTTCCTAAACAAAGGCAAAAATCTCACCCCAACAGGTACTCTGTTTGTTACCAGGGTTAAAGCCATACATTGTTTTTTTCTCCCCCTGGAAAAAGGTCATAGTGCCACCCTGCATTTAAGTCAATCAAATTAAAAGGTCATAGGACAAGGGAAGGGATTAGCCAATAATAAGCATTTGTTTCACATTTGTTTTCAATTTTTTAAAATGGTCTCTTTGATATTAAATTTTAACTCAGAAATGGCACTGATTTTTTCTAGGCTTATCTCTAGAAAAGAATTTCTTTCCATGTCATTATCTGATTATTTCCCTTAGTTGCCAGAGGGGTTGAAAATATTTAGTTAATTAAAATCTTTAAATAAAAGATGTACATAGAGGCTGGGGATATAGTACAGGGGTAGACCACTCACTTAGCATTTGCAAGGCCCCGGGTTCAATCCCCAGCATGAAAAAAGAAAAGTACTTTTAAAAAGAAAAAGAAGAAAAGAAGGATGTAGTTTAAACATTGAAATAGCCAGGAAGTATGAAAAGAAAATAATTCCCTCCTTATTGTTTCTTCCCAAAGACTGCTTTATTAATGATTGCTTGTGCATCCTCCAAGGAAGAAAAAAAAGTGCATATTATGAAGATAAATACATGTAAGGATGCACCATATGCTAATCCTGAGCTGGATACTGCACTAAGCATTTTGCATGCAAGCCTACAGTCCTCCCAACAATCCTATCTATTCTTAGCCCTAATTTTACAGGGAAGAAAACTGAGGTACTGGAAGAGACCGCAGCAGTTCACTCAATGTCACTCCTTGAGCAGCAGAGGTGAGAATCTACCAGGGCAGGTGGAGTCCATGGTCCAGACTCTTCAGCACCATGCTTACAGATCTTCACACAGTTAGCCACGCTTCCTGAAGGAATGCCATGGAGCCATCCCCTCCTGGGATTCCAGTACATGAGAGACATTCTCTCCTGCAGTTGCACATGCGTTTCTCATTTGTTCCCCACCCAAGAAATAAAAGTGTATATTTAAAAGAAAATTGCAAAACAGAAGCATGTAGAAATAGAGATGGACCCAAGAAGTAGCCACGGGATAAGGATGAAGCCCCTCTTCCTTTCCCTTACCCTGTGTGACCTCTTCTAAGTGTCATGGGAGAAGAGTTGTCTCTGAAGAAGGACCTGAGGAGTTCCTGGAGAGAAGGGACCAGTGAGGTTCTTGGCTTATGTGAGTGAAATGAATTTCAGTATGGACCAGAGGCATAGACAGAGGTTTATTTAGGAAAGCAGATACACATTCAAGGGAGAAAGGGGGCAATCTCAAAAGAGGGACACTTTTGAGAGTAAAGCAAGGAATACACATTTAAGGGAGAATGTGGGCCATCTTGAGAATGAGAGACAGGATTTGGGGGTTCCCAGCTCTTCTTTCAAAGGAAACTTGGTGAGGGGTAAGTATGGAAAGTATGTAGGAGTGATCTTAAGACAGTCTCTGGATCCTCAGGCTGATGTGGTCTTCATTGTCTGATCAGTAGATAGTTCTGGGAAGTTCCCTAAGTTAGTGTCCTTAAGATACTGTATCTCTCTTAGTTTAATCTACTTTTGGGGAGTTAATTAACAGAGCACAGGTAGATTTATGGATTTCCCAGGAATCTGGGAGTGACAGGCCTGGGAGAGAGAGTGGCTTAGGGAGTGATGGGTCTGGGAAAGTATGCAGAACTAATGAATTAAAATCTTATTTCCTTGTTCTTCCTTTATGTCTCTTTCTACATTTTTTTCCTTCTGTCCCACCTGATAAGAAAACCCTGGTGTGAGCTTTCCCAGGTACCAGATGGAAGCAACAGGAACCAGAAGGGGGTTCCTCCAACCTGGAAGTGAAGCTGGTAGCACACCTCCCAGAGTAGCTCCATGTGGGGAGAAGAGGTTACTCCACAGGGGGTGGTGTGATTCCAGAGCCCCCAAAAGAGAGGATTTGAATGCAGCAGTGTCAAAAAGTTGCACCAGATGGAGTTAAACAGACAAGGAACACTTCGTCAAGACCATTGTTCCAGAGGGGTGGCTCGAACTCAGCTGCTGTGGAATGGGCTAGGTGAGCCAGTGCACATGTCCTGGAGGCCTATGATAGGCCCGAGGCTGGTCAGTGTAAATCGATGCATAGGAAAGTTAGGCTTCTACCTTCCCTTCCTGCTCAGGAGGTTGGGGTTCTATCTTTTTGATGATTATATTTCAAAAGGATTGTTCTAGATCCTTGAGAAAGACATTCCTAGTTTATAAAACTGGTAAGAGGCAGGGAGAAGACTTGCATCCCAAAGGGGCAGAAAAGGAATTTGCAATGGAAAGTGAAATAAAATAAATGCTCTAAATAAAGGGAGGCGAGGGACCTAGATCCAGAAGGGGTTGTCTACAGTTCAGGCAAGCCCAGTGGAACCTCAAGGTTATCTTGGTCAGCAAGCTCCTCCCACATGACAAGGCTGGCTGCCTTACAGATTGGCCCTGAAGCCCTGATCTGCAGCAATACTCTGCCCACCACTGCAGTTCAAAGCTGATTTTTCCTTTCATTGTAAAATTAGCTCCTGTTTTTGGAAAATGATTTTTTTTTAGCTGGCCTTTCTTCCCTCTCCTTTGACATCTAAACTGTTAGCATTTTGAAAATCATTTCATTTAAAGAGATAGAACTTAATAATGAAGCTTTCATAATCAGTTCTCTGCACTGCACCAATTTAGCTGACTGTGCATTTTTTAAAAACTGCCCAGTTCCCTGCAGAGGCAAGATAGCAACCGTTTAAACACCACTGTTGCTAGCAGGCTTCCTTCTGCTTAATTCGGGGCAGCTTTTACCTGAATGGCTCAGGTACAGTTCTACTCAGAGATAAGACTCTCCAATGGGAGACCGTTGGCAAGGAAGATGCTGAAACACTGTTGACAGCAATTCATGCAGAAAGAAGAAGAAATCCTACTTAAATAGAATTACTAGATACACAGTTCACAGCCTTAACTATGGACAATACCTTTCTCTACCTTAAAAACGACAAATAAGTCATTCTTTTAAACCTCTTCAAGGGACACTTTGTCAAAGCTTATTTAATTCCCTTCCATGGGGATGTGAAAAGTCTCCTCCATAGCCCCACAGTGTAATCACATTTCCTTTTCATTAGAAAGCTCAGTGTTCACATCATGGGAAGAGATGTGTTTCAATCCTGAAGCCTGAATCAGTCTCCTACCTGGCCTGTCAGGAGTGAAAGCCACCATAGCAGTGGTCAGTCTTGCTCATTCCACTGCAAACTAATTCTAACATTAGCAGTAAAGAAGCTGCTTTGGAGAGAAGTTGAAAGATTCTACTGTGAACTCTATTTCTACATCCTTTCAACCTACTCGGAAAATATACCCCTTTGTATCTCTGCAGGCACTATCAGGTGATCCCTGAAAACAGGTTCAGGGAGTTCCAGAGATGGTCCCCTTGGGACAGTTCAGGACCACCCCAGAAATCCTGTTAGACTACTCAGAGTAAATTTAGGCAGGATAGGGAACATGGAGAGAGACAATTCCCATTTCATAGACAAAGTTGAGCAAAGTGCATATACCTCCATAGGCTGTGATCTCTGATACAGGTAACAGAGCACCTTTCTCTTCCTGAGGAAAACTCTGGTGGCCATATGTGACATTCCACCTATAGGGAAACGCAGAAAAGAGCTGTCATTCATTCAGCAGCTCACAGTAAACAGTGGCATGGGGCATCTGACCTCATCCAATGCAGCTTAAGTCTATTGGGAGACAGATCAAATCCATCAACTTGCAGAGTTGCTGGCCTGCCCTGAGGACTCACAGTGCCTGACATCTAGTCTCTTCCTAAACCAGCTTAATATTTCAGGAAAGGGTTTTTTTGACTAAAACAGATCAGCTGTTACTCTGCATTTTGTTTGGGGTTTCTTGTTTGTTTATTTTGTAATGCTCTTAACATTGTATTTTTTTAATACCATTCAACTTGCCTTCCTTGAGACATCCCACATTCACAACTGAATATATCTGTTTCCCTAAATAAATTTGTGTTTCTAAAATAAAATACCATTGAACTAATGTCCACAAGTACGTGCTGCTTTTCAAATCAGAGACTGTTCTCAGGTGCAAATAATAAAATAAATCTTAATTATTTTTAAACATGCATTTTCAAATACTAAAATGCAAATATGTTCTAAAGACCAAAGTAATTATCAGGGATTGTTATACAAAGTTTGAAGTGAGACATTTAAAATATGGTAGGAAAACCTCCACATCTGTGTCATTCCAATGATGACAATGTTTAAAGTCCCTTGTGCCTGAATGAACAAGCACCTCAGCCTGTTTCCTCACCACCACCTTTATAGATCCACAATTGAGACCATTAAAATAAGAACCAACATGAAATCATGAAATGAAAGGTACCCCAGAAACTTCAGGACAAAAAGAATGGTTTCAATTCACATTCAATTTGGCTCGTAGCTTTGGGGAAAAACATGGCAAAAGGAAAGCATCGCAAGCTTCAAGGCTCATTCATCTTTGCACTAGTATAAGCTCTAATGGGGTCCTGATTCACCCTTCCAGTTTTATAAATAAAGAAAGCTCTAATGGAACCCTGATTCATCCTTCCAGTTTTACAAATAGAGAAACTCAGACACAGAGAATTTAAGAGTTGGCACAAATTTACAGACCTGAACTGAGTCTGAACTTGAACCCATCAGCCGAGTCTTTCTCAACTCCATCTTCTATCTTGATATTTCCCTCCAGCTCTCAAATACAGCTCTTCCCTGAACATAGACAGAAACAAGCAATCCAGCTGCCAGAGAAGGCTTTGGCAACAGCAGAATTCCTCTTTATTGGCTATTGGGTCATTAAACTGAAGATTACATATGATCACATGTTTATACATGTGCTCACAGTTTTTGAAGGTTCCTAGGAGATGCGAGATGGATAGAACTATGCTCTTCACTAATGAGCTGTGTGCACCTGGCAAAAAAGACTTATAGGGAGGAAAACTAATGCTCATGGCCAGGCCAGCCTTCTTAGTGCCAGGCACTGAGCTAAGAGTATTTGCATGTATTCACTTGATTTCAGATACCTGGACAGCTTGCAAAAAGAGCAAATTAAGGCTAGAGACAGATAAATAGTTTGGGCAAGGCTGACAACTATTGTTGCAAAATTACAATTTAAAATCCAAATTTGTGTGACTCCATGGCACAGACTCTTTCCACAAAACAATACCAGTTCCCAATCCTACACTGTCATTCTTCATTAACAAGATGGGGAGTTGCATGGAAGTTTATCAAGAAAAAGTACATATGCAGATGTCTGAACACATATGTGCATATCTGCCTGCAAAGGATCATAAGGAAATACACCAAAGTGTTAAAGGTGGTTTTCTCTGGGGCAGGAAACAAGTGTAGCAGAGAGAGAAGTAAAGGAAGAAGGGAAGGAAGATATATATAAACCTAGGCCCTTTATAACTAAAACACATTTATGTATCATTTATGCAATTAAAATAATAGAGACCAAACTAGAATTCCAGACCCTTCCAGCTATACCATTGTCTAATTCTCCTTACTGAGCAGCAGCTTCCACTGCCTCCTGCAGATTCACTTTCCCTGAAAATGCAATGTGGTTTTACTAACACTGTGGGGCAATTCTGCCATCTAGTGATCACTTAAAATTATTCCAAAGCACTTTTTATTAAAAAACAGGAACTTGGCCCATGACATGTGTTCAGCATTCAGCTTCAAGGAGAGCAAAATAGTTCAATTTTCATGTAGTAATAAGTGAGTAAGTTAATATAATAGAATTAATTTGAACTACGATGAATTTTCTTTATTTTTTCCCCCAAGCCAACGCTGTGTTCTATGTGATTCCCATATTAACACTTTTCCCTCTTGGTCCATAGATTCACCCAGTGTCACATTCAGAAAAAACTTAAAGCATCCATGGCATGTGCCCTCCTCATTTCACAGGGGAGGAGTCTATCTCCAGATTGAGGATACCCTTTTCCATCAACAGTGCTATGCCACCTCACAGCACCACCTCAAGACATGGAACACCAGGAGGAAGTCTCCCTTCTAGGTGCCCAACCTAATTGTTCTGGAGCTGCCATCCGATGCTGGGTTAAGAGGCAAGTCACACCAGACAATGCTTGACACAGAATCTCCAAAAAGCATCCTTGGAAGGATTTCAAAGTGACACAGAATCTCTAAGAAGCATCCTTGGAAGGATTTAAAAGTGTTGTGCCCTTAACCTCTCCCATGTAACTGATGAGGTGTGAATTGCGTTTGTTCCCACAATAAGATTTGAGATTTGAAACATTTCTTACCAGTTTCATCCTCCACTAGTGTTTTTACAAACTGCATTATGAACTGACAGGCCATCATGTCACCAGTCAACTATCAGTCATCTGAAGTTGGACATTGCAGTCAACTGAAATTCTGAATTTGAAATTATATATGAAACAGTGCCGGTCTAGGGATAAGGAATGTACTGCATTACCTGAAAGGATGCACAGAATAGGGACTTTTAAACACTGCTGGTGAAAATGTGGATTAATATAGCCTTTCCTAAAATCCATCTGGCAACATCTGTTACAATTCTAAATCCTTCATAAGGATATATCCCTAAGGATGTTTCTTATAGCATTGACCCTAGTGGGAAAATAAGTAAATAAATAAAAGAAACTAGAAGCAAAGAAAATGCCCAAAGATAGGGAAGTGGTTAAATACACTAAGGGATTTTGAGGCCACTACTTAAAGTGAATTTGAATTTTTTTTTTAAATGGACTTGTAGAGATCTTCAAAAAGTATTATTTACTGAGGGGAAAAAAGCAAAATTAGAGAAAAAAAACTGATTTCATATGAAAGTCAAAATCTTTGTATAAGCATATATGGGTGTTTACTTTGCATATATGTTCGTATACTATATGAAAGATAGGAAGGATACCTCTAGATTAACATCAGTTAAAGAAAGGAAGTGGTAAGGGTGAATATGTGCATTAAATTATCTGGAAAGATAAAAGATAATTTCAAGAGAATGCCAAGTAAATTACAAAAGACCTTGAATGACTGCCCTCCCTATGACACCGCTATAGTGTCCTGTTGGGTCCTTATACTGTTCATTGGGCCCCCATTGGTGAGGGGGGATGTAGAGGAGTACTGTATATTTATTTTATATAAAAACACACGTTCATACAAACACATGCACACACAAAACATGTGACCATAGCTAAAAGGGAAAAATTGCCCAATCATCCATCCACGAGGCTGAGCAACACCGCCAGCCCCACAGAGTCATTCTAGTGATCAAGACTGTGGGTCAAGATGGCGGAGTCAGGCGGTTGCTTGTGGTGTGAGACCCAGGAAGCAAACGGCGGGGTGAAAAGAGAAGCCTCACCAGGATTTAATACCGGACGCTCAGAACAGCGTAGGGACTCAGAAGTTTGGATAGAATAAAATTTAAAAATGAAAAAAAGAAAGAAAGAAACTCACTCCTGGCGCCTCTGGCTGCTGAAGCAAATCCACCACAGGCAAATCCCAGAGGGGGACTAAGAAGCCTGCACTTCACATGGCACCTTGGCACGTCTTGAAACAGAGAAATGAGTGACCACGGACATTGCCGCACTGATCCCCCGGCGGCCCCAGGACTTCCCGCCACTACGGTGGCCAGTAGGCGCGGCTCCAAACCCAGGCGCCAGACGCAACCCCGCGAGGTCTGCACCGCCCAGAGTGTGACTAGAACACCAGGAGAGACTCAGACGTGGAGAGTCTTGCACGGAGAATTCGGGACCTTCAGACGTGAGAGATCCTGGGTGTCTCTCCCTTTTCGAGCCTTGCAGTTCACCAGATGAGCTGGGCACTTGATGGAGCAGGGACGGGATGGTGGGTGGTGAACTTGGACTTTGGGACTGAGCCGGGGAGGCCAAGATATAGGCACCAGAGGGGTTCAAAGGACAGGTTCCTCTACCGCCAATGCAGAGCCCAGGGGAGATTCCAACAGTACAGGCTTCCAGCACCGATGGGAAGCAGCATGCCGTGGAGATGTGCTGATTTAAAAGCTTCAGACCAAACCACATTCAACAAAGCACCTGGGGTCTAGCTAGACCCAATCTCCACCTCTAGGAGCTCTGCCTCTGGAACCCCTTTCACAGAACTGTACAGCAGCCCCTTGCTATGAGTGGAATTGACAATACTCTCCAACCCGCCACCGCCTCATACTGCGTAGGAGGGAAAATCTGAATAGCTCCACAAAAATAAGGAATGGACAGATCCGGACTACTACTCTTGTGCACAAAACTGAAAGTGGTCAGGCATGGTGACACAGGCCTGTAATCCGAGGGGTTTGGGAGGCTAGGCAGGAGGTTGCAGGTTCAAAGTCAGCCTCAGCAACTTAGTGAGGCCCTAAGCAACTTAGCAAGACCCTGTCTCAAAAGAAAAAGAAAAAGAAACAGGACTGGGGAGTGGCTCTGTAGTAAATCCCCCAGTACCAAAAACAAAGAAACAAAAAAGAAAGACAACTGGGAAATGACAACCAACATATAATATTATAGACAATTTTTTGACCATCCCAATGGAAACAATCTCTTAATCTTCCATTAAGAAACTTTTTCCTTAATTTTGGTGTGCTGAATGGTCCATGGAGATTTGTACATATACATATTTGTCTCACTTTTCTCATTTCTAGCATTACTTGAAGGTAGTTATTTTCTTGATTCAGTCTTTTGAGGGCTAGGGTTTTTGATTAGTATACTTCAGTTTTGTTTTATATTGTTTTTCTGCTATTTCTCTTGATTTGCTTCCTCTCTTTTGCTAACAAATTCTATTGTTCTCTCTCTCTCACTCTTCCTTCACATTTTTACACTTACTCTCTCCTTCTCCCTTACAGTTATTGCATCCCACATCTCTCCTTCTTTCTTCCTCTTCACCTTTTTGAAATAGCAAACCCTTTTGCAAACATATTGTTTCTACTGTTGGCAATTTCTTACCATACTATTCTGTTTATAATGCTAATTAACATTGTAGATTGCATATTAGGAACTAAGTATTTAGTTTAATGCTATATAGTCTTTGCATTGGTTGTTGTTATTATTTGTCTCCCCCTAAACTGTGAGGTACTAGGACCTTCATGACACTATAAATTCGTAGAGTAGAAGTTCCACCGCCTCAGATTCTCACTGAGAAGTGGGTGGGCATACAAACAGTATGAAAAAGCAAGGAAACACATCATTCAAACAAAAAAAAAAAACCTCATTAACAGACTCCAGTCATATCACAGTGGAGGAAATGTCAGAGAAGGAATTTAGAAAGTTCATAGTTAAACTGATCTGTGCAGTAAAAGATAGTGTAAGGAGTGAAATCAGAGAGAAAAGCCAAAATGTGAAAGATCACTGCAATAAGGAGATAGAAATCCTGAAGAAAAATCAATTAGAAATCCTCAAAATGAAGGAATCAATTAAAAACTCAATGGACAGCATCACCAACAGACTAGACCACTTGGAAGATAGAGTTTCAGAAAATGAAGACAAAATATGTTAACTTGAAAATAAAGTTGACCGTGGAGAAAACAAGTTAAGAGACCATGAATTTTCAAGAAATATGGAATAGCATAAAAAGACCAAATTTATGACTTATTGGGATTGATGATGGCTCAGAAGTTCAAACCAAAAGAATGCACGACATTTTCAATGACATAATATCAGGAAAATTCCAAAAACATAAGAATAAAATGGAAAATCAAACACAGAAGGCTTACAGGACTTAAAGTATACAAAATTACAAAAGACCCACACCAAAACACATTATTATGAAAATGTCCAACATACAGAATAAAGATGAAGTTTTAAAGACTGCTAGAGAAAAATGACAGGTCACTTGTAGAGGTAAACCAAACTGGATTTCAGCTGATTTCTCAAACCAGACCCTAAATGCTAGGCAATCTTGGAATAATATATACCAAGCTCTGAAAGAAACTTGATGCCAACCAAGAATACTATATCCAGCAAAATTAAGCTTTAGGTTTGACGATGAAATAAAAACCTTCCATGATAAAAAAATAAAAAAGTTAAAAGAATTCACAACTAGAAAACTTGCACTCCAAAACATGATAAAATATTTAATGAAGAAGAGATGAAAACCTAAAGTGAAAACCAGCAAAGGAAGGAACTACACTAGAAGATAAGTCAATCAAAGTAGAAATTAATTCAAATTAAGAACCAGAAAGAAATTAAATTGACAGGGAATAAAAATCACTTCTCATTGCTGGGGATTGAACCCAGGGTCTTTGTGTGTGTGTGTGGGTGTATGTGTGTGTGTGTGTGTGGTGCTGGGGATTTGAACCCAGGGCCTTGTGCTTGCAAGGCAAACACTCTACCAACTGAGCTATATCCCCAGCCCAAAAATCATTTCTCTATAATAACATTGATGTAAATGGCCTAAACTCATCAATCAAAAGACACAGAACGGCAGATTGGGTTAAAAAACAAGACCCAACAATATGCTGTCTCAAAGAGACTTATGTCATAAGCAAAGACATCCACAAACTGAAGGTAAAAGCATGGGGAAAAAATATATCACTCACATGAATTGCATAAACAAGCAGAGGTTTCTATCCTCATATCAGATAAAGTGAACTTCAAGCCAAAGTTAACCAGCAGGAACAAAGAAGGTCATTTCACACTGCTTAAGGGAATTATAAAACAATAAAAAATAATGATCATACATATTTGTGCCCCTAACAATGGAACTTCTGTGTTCATCAAACAAACCCTTCTCAATTTCAAGAATGCAATGGACCACAACACAATGATACTGGATGGCTTTAAGACACCTCTCTCATCACTGGATAGATCATCCAAACAAAAGCTAAATAAAGAAAATATAGAACTAAAAAATATAATTAATAATTTAAACTTAATAGATATATACAGATTATTTCATCCATCAATGACTGGTTATACTTTTCAGCAACACACAGATCAAGTTCTAAAATAGACTACATCTTAGGCCACAAAGCAACTCTCAGCAAAACAAAAAACAAAATAGAGATAACACCTTGCATTCTATCAGATCATAATGGAATGCAATTAGAAATCAACAACAAAATTAAAAATAGAAGATACTCTAATATCTGGAGACTAAATAACATGCTACTGAATGATCAGTGGATAGCAGAAGAAATAAGGGATGAGATTAAAAAAATATTTAGAGGTAAATGGGAATAGCAAAACAACATATCAAAATCTCTGGGGCACTATGAAGGTAGTTCTAAGAGGAATTTCATAGCACCGAGCTTATTCATTAAAAGAATAGGAAGTCACCAAATAAACTACTGTTACATCTCAAGGTAGTAGACAAAGAACAAATCAACACCAAAATCAGTAGAAGACAGGAAATAATTAAAACCAGAACTGAAATCCTTGAAATTGAAACAAAAAATTTTCAAAAAATCAACAAATCAAAAAGTTGATTCTCTGAAAAAAAACAAATAAAATTGATAAGCCCTTAGCAATGCTAACCAAAAGAAAGAGGGAAAAAACTCAAACTACTAAAATTCATGATGAAAAAGGAAATATCACTACAGACACCACTGAAATACAGAGGAATAATCAGAAACTTTTGAAAATTTATACTCTAATAAAATAGAAAAACCTGAAGACATCGACAAATTTCTAGAGACATGCCTACCCCAAATTGAAACAGGAGAACATAGAAAATTTAAACAGATCAACTTAAAGCAATGAAATTGAAGATGCCATCAAAAGCCAACCAACAAAGAAAAGCCCAGGACCAGATGGATTCTCAGCTAAATTCTACCAGACCTTCAAAGAAGAACTTACACCAATCCTCCACAAATTATTCCATGAAATAGAAGAAGAGGGAACCCTTCCAAACTCATCCTATGATGCTAGTATCACCCTGATACCAAAATCAAAGACACATCAAGGAAAGAAAACTTCAGACCAATAACCCTGATGAACATAAATGCAAAAATTCTTAATAAAATACTGGGAAATTGCATACAAAAACATATTTAAAAGATAGTGCACCATGATCAAGTGGATTTCATTCCATGGATACAAATTTGGTTCAACATATGGAAATGAATAAATGTAATTCACTACATCAATAGACTTAGAAAGACAAAAATCACATGATTATCTCAATAGATGCAGAAAAAGCATTTGACAAAATTCATGCTTAAAAAACTAGAAAATCTAGGGAATGTAGGAACATACCTCAACACTGTAAAACCTATATACATTAAACCCAAGGCCAACATCATTCTAAATGGAGAAAAACTAAAAGCATTCTCTCTAAAACAAACAAAACAGGGATGCCCTTTTTCACCACTCCTATTCAACATAGTCCTGGAAACTCTTACCAGAACAGTTAGGCAAAAAAGAAAAAGAAAGAAAGAAAATAAAGGGATATGAATAGGAAAAGAAGAGCTCAAACTATGTCTATTTGCCAATAACATAATCATACATAGAAGACCCCAAAAAAACTCCACCAGAAAGCTGCTAGAACTCATAAATGAATTCAGCAAAGTAGCAGGATATAAAATTAACACCCATAAATCAATTGCATTCCTATACACCGATGATGAATCAGATGAAAAAGAAATTAGGAAAACTATCCCATTCACAATAGCCTAAAACAAGAAATCCTTGGAAATCAACCTAATAAAAGAGGTGAAAGACAATAAAAACTATAGAACACTAAAGAAAGAAATTGAAGAAGACCTTAGAAGATGGAAAGATCTTCCATGTTCTTGGATAGGCAGAAATAGCATTATCAAAATGGCCATACTACCAAAAATGCCATACAGATTTAATGCAATTCCTATTAAAATTCTGATGATGTTCTTCACAGAAATTGAAAATGTAGTCATGAAATTCATGGGGAAAAAAAGAGGCCCAGAGTAGCCAAAGCAATCCTTGGCAAAAAAAAAAAAAAAAAAAGTGAAGTTAGAGACATCACAATATCAGACCTTCAGTCATACTACAAAGTTATAGTAACTAAAATGGCATGGTATTGGCACCAAAACTGATACAAAGACCAATGGAACAGAATAGAAGGCACAGAGACCAACCCACATAAATAGTTATCTCATACTGGACAAAGGCACTATACACATACATGGGAGAAAAGATACCCTCTTTAACAAATGGTGCTGGGAAATGGGAAATTCATATGTAGCAAGAAGAAATTTAACACCTATCTCACACCGTGCACAAAACTCAATTCCAAGTGAATCAAAGACCTAAGCATTAGACCAGAGACCTTGCGCCTATTAGAAGAAAATGTTGGTGCAACACTCCATCATGTCAATTTAGGAAGTGACTTCACTATCAACACTCCTAAAGTGCAAGAAGTAAAATCAAGAATCAATAAATGGGAATGGCATCAAACTAAAGAGCTTCTTCACAGCAAAGGAAACCATCAAGAGCATGAAAAGGGAACCTACAGAATGGGAGAAAATCTTTGCCTCCTGCACCTCAGATAATGCATTAATCTCCAGGATATACAAAGAATTCAAAAAACTTAACACCAAAAATACAGATAACCAATTCAAAAAATGGGCAAAGGAACTGAACAGACTCTTCTCAAAAGAAGAAATAAAATGGCCAGCAAATATATGAAAAAATGTTCAACAACTCCAGCAGTTAGAGAAATGCAAATTACAACTACACTGAGATTCTGTCTCACTCCAGTCAGAATAGCAACAATCAAGAATACAAGTAACAATAAATGTTGGCAAGTATGTGGGAGAAAAGGTGTACTCATACATTGATGGTGGGACTGCAAAATCATGCAACCACTACGGAAAGCAGTATGGACATTCCTCAGAAAACCTGGAATGAAACCACCACTTGACCCAGCTATCCACTTCTCAGTATATACCCAAAGCACTTAACATCAGCATACTACAGTTGACACAGTTACATCAATGTTTATAGCAGCTCAATTCACAATAGCTAAGCTATGGAACCAACCTAGGTGCCTTTCAATAGATCTATGGATAAAGAAAACATGGTATGTATACACAATGGGATATTTCTCAGCCACAAAAAGTAATTACTTTATGACCTTTGATAGTAAATGGATGGATCTGGAAACTATCATGGTAAATGAAATGAGCCAATCCAAAAAAGCCAAAGGTCAAATGTTCTCTCTGATATGTGGATACTAACACAGAACAAGCATGGAGGAAGACTAGAACTTCAGTGGATTAGACAAAGGGGAAGGAAGTGAGGAATGGGGTACAGGAGTAAGATAAACAGTGGAATTAATCTGACATAACTTAGCTGTGTACACATAGGAATATACCCCAATGAATCTCCACATCAAGTACAATCTCAAGACTGGGATCCTAAATAGAATAAATTATAGTCCCTGTTGGTTTAAATATGCCAAAATATATTCTACTGTCATGTATAACTAAAAAGAACAAATTTTTTAAAATAACAAAATTTTTTTAAAAAATTCTGTTCCAGGAATGTTGTAATGAAGTGTCTAGCACAGTGCCTTGCATACAGTAAGTATTCAATTAATGTTGGTACTGTTGTTGCTACTGTTTCATTATTGCTAAATTAAGACCAATGGCATGCAGCTTTAGGCCCTATGGAGTCTCAGGCTCTCCTTCTCTGGCATGTCAGACAGAAGCCATATGATCAGCAGTCACCCAAGTTGCTTAAGAGAGTGGGAGATTGAACTCCTGGAGTCTGATATCTCTTCTAATTCCAAGGCTCTGTGAGTTTGTTTTTCTATGATTTAACACATCATAGGGTCAAAAATACCTTCAGTTCTTCCAGTCCCACTCCACCTCAACATCTGACAAAAGTTATGAACCTGACATCAAATAAAGAAAGAATATGTGGTAAGAGAAACCAATATAGCCACAATTTTTCCCTTTATTTGTTTAACAACTTTATTGTTAACAACTGTTACAATGCCTGATGTTGCCTCCATTCTTCTCTTAACGCCACCCCCCCATTATGTATCATCATCCACTTATCAGAGAAAACATTGAGCCTTTGGTTTTTTGGGATTGGCTTATTTCACTTAGCATGATATTCTCCAACTTCATTCATTTACCTGCAAATGTTATAATTTTATTCTTCTTTATTCCACTGTATATAAATACCACAGTTTCTTTATCCATTCATCTGTTGAAGGGCACGTAGGTTGGTTCCAGAGATTAGCTATTGTGAATTGAGCTGCTATAAATATTGATGTGACTGTGTTACTGTAGTATTTTGATTTTAAGTCCTTTGAGTATAAACCAAGGAGTGGGATAACTAGGTCAGAAGGTGAGCCATTCCAAGTTTTCTAAGGAATCTCCAAACTGCTTTCCAGAGTGGCTGCACCTATTTGCAACTTCACCAGCAATGTATGTGTCTTTTTCCCCACATCTATGCCAACTGGAACTTTGGATTGTGTAGAGGGAAATGGGGATGGAGCAGGGATATGATAGATGGTCAAATGAGATAGACATGTAACCTATGTACATGTATGATTACATGAATGGTGTGAATCTACATCCTGTACAACCATAGAAATGAAAAGTTGTACCCCATTTTTGTACAATGAATCAAAATGCAGTCTGTAAAAACAAAAATAAAAAATAAAATAAAATTTCAAAAAAAATGCCTGACATTTAATAAAAGTTTCTTTAATTAAGTATCTATTGGTACTCTTGCTTTCTTTTTTTCTTTCTTTAATAAAGAGCATCACCTTTTTCTTGCCCATTGAAAAAAATGAGGTTGGACATCATAGTTAGTGCCTATCTTGACCTATACAAAGGATATGTGATTTCTACTCTTACTCTCATTAAAATTAAAGTCCTCTACAACTAACCTACTTTGAATTTTTCAAGAGGATTCTTAATCTCTTGCACAGTGAATGTCTATGTCAGTGTGATGAACACCCATAAATCCATAATTAAGATGCATTTTGTTATATACTTGAGAAACCAGTTGTATTGAAATAGAGTTCCATCCAAGGGCCCTCAAGGGTTGCTGGACCCCAGGTAAGAACCTTTAGAAGGGACACCACAGGTATACTTCCCAGGGACACAAGCTGATATTGAAGTGCTAACCTGCTGAATTGCCGTAGTCCCTTGCACCCTATTTTTGTAACAGGTCAATATCAGCTACATGTTCTCTTCTGATCCAGGGAAGACAGCATCCTTGAGTGAGCCACCTTTGTGCTGACTTATTTTATTCTATGTTTTAGGAAATAATTGTGCATCTAAGGTAGCACAGAAGTTTTACTTCCATTTATCTATTAACCCAGGAGCCTCCATTGGCACCAGATAGAGCATGAATTACAAGGTCATCACAGCATAACCTCAGGGCAATAACTTTGGAATGAACCAACACAGATTTCTGAATCTCATTTCTGGACTGCAGTAAGGAACAGAAAAACTGTGTTACAGGAATGCATAGGCAGGGGGTCTAGCACAGAGCTGGCAGATGGTTAGTGTTCTGTAGGTGCTGATTTCCCTCCTCCACACAGGTAATGGAAACAAGCCATGTTTCTACTCCCATTTGCTCTTTCTAATCCATTCCTCACCCATCTTTACCCTGTTCTTTGCTGCAGGAGGTTAACTACAATGGACCTCATCAACATATTCCTGTGCCTGCCATTTGGCTTCAGTTAAATCTGGACATTCAATACCATTCAATTGGTATTGAATACTGGAAGAAAGGAAGAAAGTAAACCAGGTTTGCATTGCCATAGCTTTTTCTCTACCAGGTCAGTCAAGCTGAGTGCCTAACTCAAACAAAAGCCACGGCCCTTGTCAGGCAGCCCTTTCCATGAAGCTCTTCTCTCTGGGCTCCCAAAACTACTTCTCTTTGCTCCTCATGCCTCAGGTAGAAATGACTCCTGGGCTTCTGGTCCTGGAGTAATGGACCCCTTATAATTTACCCTTAGTCCTGCTCACACCATTATGAATAATTCTTTTACAAAAGACTCATTAGTAGGACTATCAACATCACTGTCCCACTGGAACTTAACTGACCTATTTAGCAATTGGCAAAATGAGGAGGGCACCTTAACCATCTATGAAGCACATGCCAAATTATTCAGACATGAACATACCCCCCCCACACACACACACATACACACATATGCATAAACACATGAACAAACATATACACACATGAGCATGTACTCATACACATACAGAAACACAAACATGCATACATACCCTCACATACACATAAACATGCACTTACACATGCATACACACACAAGCACGCACATGCACATACACATGCATGCATACACCCATGAACACATACAAACATGCATATTATCATGGTTTGGATATGAGGTGTCCCCAAAAAGGTTGACAAAATCTTGAGCTAGACAAAAAATCATATGATTTAAAAGAAAGAAATTGATAAATTAGTTTTCATCAAAATTTAAAAATTCTATTCACAAAATGACACCACTATGAAAAAGAAGACAAGTCACTGACTGAAAAAGAACTTTGCAGCCTATGTATATGATAAAAAAATTCTTATATCCTGTATATGTAAATAACTTCTTTAAAACAATAATAAAAAGATGAAAGCCTGAATTAAAAATGTGCAAAATGCCTACAGAGACTGCTAAATACATATATATACACCCAAAGAACAATAGGCCCCCTCAACATCACTAGACGTCAGGGAAATGAAAATTAAAACCATGATGAAATAATACTTCATTCACACTAAATGAATGACAAAAATTAAAAAGATTAATCAAGTGTTGGTAATAATGCAGACCCACCACAACTTTCATACATTTTTGGTCAGTGTTAAAAAACATTACAATTACCTTGGATAGGCTTGAGTTGACACTTATTGGGTTCATGGAGATTCTTTACTCTTCTCTCCCTACTTTTGTACATGTGCAAAAGTTTCTAAAATAAAAACTTTTAAAATGGGAAGGGTTTCAGAAGAGAATGGGAATTCTATTGGCAATTCTGGCAAAGAACTTGCCCCATTTTGTCCATGTCCTGAGACTGTGTGAAGCTAAATTTAAAAGTAATTGGTGAATTATCTGGTGGAGGATATTTCAGCATAGCATTCAGATATATATTGCTATCAGTTTTTAACAAGGTTTACTGTGAGAATTAAGAACAGAAAGATTTTATAAACTTTCAGTTTATAAATTTTCAGTTCAGAAAAGTGTGAAAAACTGGGGCTAAGGAAGGTGTGATTGTTGAAGAGATTATAGCCACTAAAGATATGCCAAGTACTTTGCACAAGTACTAGGAAAGATACCTTGAGGCTCAGGAATTTACAAGACCATAACCCTCACAGGCTCAAGAGTATAAAAGTAAAAATTTCTTTAAAAAGAGATCCTGGGGATGATCACACAGGGGGCCTAGGAAGTTGTTTCACCATGCCCAACCACCCAGGCACTCAGATTGCTTCAGCCATGATCCCAGGAGACCCAACTACTGCACAAGCTTGTGGCAGATCTTGGCATCATCAATGTGATGCTGGTTCTATGGGAATGCAGGATGTTGGAGTCAGATGGTTGTGCAGACTTTTCCTGAGATTTCAAAGCAAGACTTCAGAGCAAAGTGTAGCAGGGTCAGAATCCCTGCAATGTGTGAAGTTGTGAAGTAACATGGACTGTCCAGGAAAACTGCTGGTCACAGACAGAGTCAAGCTATTAAAGAGGCCATGAGCACTACAACTGGCAAGGTCAAAACCTTTTGGAGGGACCATCTCACCACCATTTGCCCCAGATGCTATTGGCAGAACTCAGGAAATGTTTATTCAGCTGTATTTAGGTCTCGTTCCCACTCCTTTCTATGCCCCTATTCCTCCCTTTTGGAATGGGAATTGTTTACATATCAGATATATATAACTTGCTTTTGATTTTTTACAGGGGCTCACAGCAGAGTCTGCCTTGAGTTACAAATAAGACTTTGGACTTGGATTTGGGGTAATGCTGGAACTATTAAGACTATGGGGACTCTTGGAAACAAACTAAATGTACTTTGTATTGTGAGATAGATCTTAACTTTTGGGGCCTCAGAATGTAATATTATGTTTTGGATATGAGATGTGTTAATGAAGAAATATTCAGAGGTGAAATTATTAATTATGAGAATTATAACTTAATTGGTCCAACCTGGTTTGAATGGACTGAGTGGTAACTATAGGCAGGTGGGGCATGGTTATAGAAGGTGGGTCACTGGGAGTGTGCTCTGGTTGTGTTCATCTTCCTTGCAGTAACTTCCCCTTTCTTTTTCTGTTTTCTGGATTCCATGTACAGACCAGTACTATTCTGCCACACCCTCCTACCAAAATGTTCTCCTCATCTTGGGCCCAGAGTGATAGAGTCAACTGGCCATTGACTGAACTTCTGAAACTATGAGTTCAAAATATACTTTTCCTCCTCTAAGTTGTTTATGTCAGGTACTTTTGTCACAGAAATGAAAATCTGGCTGACATGAGGTTATAGTCAGGCAGGCTAACAAAGAGTCAGTACAGGTACCAACCATTCCAATCATTTCTGCTGTCTGTCTCTCTTAACCCTAACTTCTCCACCTCTTGCTTACCCACTGTTGGGGGAACAATGGAGTCACTTGCTTGTACTTTCCAATGAGGAAGAAGCTAGAGGTCAATCTCAGTGGTAGCCTTTCAGTTCTGAAGAAACAATACATGAATCACAAGGAAGTTAAGCCAACAATTTATAGGAACTGTAGAATTGAATGTTATTTCACTAGCAGAGAATTCACCTCTCATTTTCCTCTCCTGAACATTCTTTTAAAATAAGAATAAGAAAAAAAAAACTATATGGTATTGTTTTCAATGACTATATCAAAAATATGGCATATCCCATTATTTGATTTGGAAAGACCTAGGGATATCATCTAGTCCACCCATCCCCCTTATTTTACAAATAAGAAAACTAAGACTAGAGAGGTGAAATGATTCACCTATATTCACCCATCTGATTGAGAGCAGAGTCAAGATAATCTGATTTCCCAACTGGGACTTTCCTCCTTGAACCACCCAGCCTCTCCACCTATCATCTACTAGCAAAAATTGGACCATGAGATCCCAGATTAACAAGAGAATGTGAGCACCTGACACTGATATCTCAAATTTATCTCTAAATGTGACTTCCAAGATCTGTGTCATGGCAATTGCTTGGTCTACTTCAGATGGAAGAATTTTTAATGCCGAGAAAGGAAGTAAATGTCAACAAACTTCCTGCTGGCTACCCTAAGAAGTCCTAAATCCAGAAGGTAGGCAGTTGAGTGAACCACCCAAGATTTCACCAAGTTGTCTCAAGCAGGTGTGCATGAAAAGGAAGTGGGACTCATAAGTTTCCTGATAAAGTCTAGTCAAACCCCAGCCTGCAGGCTTACATGCTGGCATCCCAGAAACTGATTCAGTTGCTGCAGAGATCAACAAAGTCCCCGTTATAATCTTCTCTACTCCTACCTTGCACCCTCACCGACACACCCACTGCTAAGCCCTCTGTGATTGGGTGAAGGCTGACAGAAGGGCCCCTTCCCTCATGAATTAGGCATTCATATCTGTGGGGATGAGATGCAGATGGTGGGAGGCAGAGAGGTGGCAGACCCCATGGCCCAGGGGATATTCTTCCCAGTTGGAGATAGAAGGCAAGCAACAATGAAGCAATGACTTAGGGAGGCTCATCTAAATTAAGATGAGCTCTCATGAGTATGAGATACTTAAGCATACTTCCAACCATAGATAAGGGAAAAGACCAGAGATGTCACAGGGTTCCTTAAAGCTGAGAGGTAAATCTTGAAGACGGTCAGTCGAGGGCAGCTTCCTGCAGTCCATGCCACAGAATTCTTTACCATAGCCCTGTCAGTTCCCTTTATAGCACATAGCAATTTGGGATTATAAATTCAATTTTTTATTTACTAATTCATCTTCTTCTTCCTAACCTGATCAAGTTCCACAGGAAAGAACTTTGGATTTAATATGCACTCAAATAAATACTGATAGAATTGTTAAATAAATGGAGGGCTCTAAGAAACATCCTTATTCCTAAAGAAAGGCAAACCACTTGCAAAGGCCAACAATTATAATAAGGATTGATTACTATAGATTCTTGTGTTTGCACTCACCTGCCAAGCTGGGACTCCACCACAACCTGTAAGGTAATAACAATAGCTAACATATGTAAAGAGTTCTCCTGGTCTTGGAGCAAATTCATATCTGTTAGTTGATCCTTGAAAATACCATCTTCATTTTGCAATTGGAGACATCATAGTTTTAAAAAAAGGAAATGCCTATCCAAAATAACTGCATGAATGTATAGGAAATACTTGTTTCACCTACAAATTCAACACTCTTCCTCAACTCCAACCACGATCCTAGCTCTGAACAAATACCAGAGACAGGTACTATTGTCCATTTCTGCAGAAGGCCAACAGGGACTTCAAGAAAATATTGACTCAGCCTATAGCAAGAGCCAAAACTCCCCCTTAAAGAAGAGGATTTGAAATAAGAAAAAGAGGGATGGAAGAGTAAACTGGCTTTAATCTTACCCCAAGATGGAAGAAGAAAAATAAGAGAGAAAAGAAAAGTAGAGGATAAAATGATAGAGGAAATGGGAATGTTTCTAGCCCTATGACTAAACAGTGACATTAACTACAAGTGGCAGCTAATCCTCCATTTGCCCCAGATAAAGATAGGAAAGGGCAGCTCAGTCCACTAGGAACTCATGTTTGTTACAAACTCACTGACTTGTGTTCATGGAAGACCTTTCTTTTGAAGGGCAAAGTGCTTAACATATAACTATCATCATCATTAATAATGCCAACTCTTTAGATATGCATAGCCTTCTATACATATCATCTAATACTCCCTCAGAATTTTATAAGAAAAACATTCCCAGAGTACCATGTAAATGCACATAAGAATTCTTTAAAAGATTTAAACACATTTCAGTCTTACCTATACCCATCTCCAAAGTGCCACCTTCTCACATTTTCACTTTGGTTGTCTGTCTTTGAAACACTGATTTTTGCAATATGAAGCACAAAAGAACAATTGCAAGTCTACACTCTAACCAAATTCGTGAGTCCTTCCATACCTCCACTGTCAGTGTCAGCTATTCTCCCCCAGGTTTCAAAAATAGCACAGCACTAACCTCCCCCTCCCACCTTTTCTTTGCTGTTCTTTCTGTTCCTGGTGTAGGTAAGGGATAGAAAAAATAGTCCACACATTTTTGGTTCCTACACTATGCCTGGCAGTATGCTCATTGTAGTATCTAATCCTTATGGTTGAAACTTCTAGTTGTCACTAGAATCCATTGTAACAGAAAGTTTAACTGGACTCACAGTCACCCATAGAAAGATGATGTTTTCCAGCCTCCCTTGCAGCTAGGTATGGCTATCTGCCTACTTTCTGGCTAGAAAGAAAAAGTATTCTGTGAAAGCTTCCAGAAACAAAATGCTGTCCCAAAGCACTATCCCTGCCTTAACAAGGATTTCCATTGAATTTTATAGTCTAAGAACCTAAAGCATGATCCACTGATAACTTCCACTTTATCATTTTTCTAATGGCAGTTTAGTGATTTCTCACTATTCCCTATTCCCTGACTTTTCCATTTTATCCCTTCCATATTGATAGGTTTTGTTCTGTCTTTCATAGACCAACCTAGACTTAAAGGAAGTCAGTCTATAACTTTCAAACAGGTAAGAATAGTTTTCCACTTGTTCTCTTCTTTCCAGGACATTACAAACCTTCTTCCTTCTCCTCTCCTCCTTCCAATCCATACATACACCACTATTCATCATGACCAATTCTGCCTCCCAGAACAGAGAGCCAGGCTAGGACCCCCAGAATTCCTACTGCTTACCTCTGCTGACGTCACTCATACACCCCATCTCCTCTGCTGCATTTCTTCTCAGCACACACCTCCTGGCCTACATTATCTCAGTCATTTCACAATTTCTCTCCTCTAGAACTGCTATAGCTATATTGGCTTCTTCCCATAATCTCTATTGGATTAAGGAGACAAATGTTTATTATTATCCCTATTTTACCAATGGAAAATGGAGGTAAAAGTGGGAATTTGCAAAAGACTATACAAAAAAGGGCAGGTGACACCATGACTTTGGAATCCCAATCCAGAATCACACTTCTTTCCCTGCATTTCTTTCTTTAGCCCATAGATCATCCCAGATTCAGGAAGGCCATTCAAAATGTAACAACATATTATGCTTATTTATAGACACATACAAGGACATTTCCAAGGTCCCTTGCCCTGTCTGCACTGAAATAGGAACCCAATGGTCATCACTCTGCCAGTCCCATGCTCTACCACAAACTAATACTAGGGCGCTAAGGAAGGCGACTTGTTTTTATTTGTATAGACCCCGGCTCATGGGATCCCTGGCATGAAGAAGAGATAGATATAGTTTTAAATAGTGGGTCCCTCAATACTAAAGGTACACTTAAGAAAGTTCAGAAGAGGTCATGTGTTCAAGAGAAAAGGGTCTTGGCCTGAGCCCTACCATTCACTAGCTCAGAAGAAGACAAGAGTTCAGGACAAAAAATTAAATAATATGTGTGACTTTGAACAAGACCTTTCCCTTCTCTGGAGATGCTTCTATCCTGGCATCAGGATCCACTGGAACAAGGTACTCAGGTACTAAGGAATGGTGCGTGTCATATGGAAGCTGCAACTGTATCAGAAAGTGCCCTCTAGAGATAGAGGTGAATGGAGAGAATAAAGTTTCTTTTGTTTTACTCCAACAGGATGTGCAAATCAAAGAGAAGTGGATAGAAGCCAAAAAGTCACCACTTCATAAGGTCAAGTGTCTTAGCTGTCTTTGTAACTCCAGTTTTTATCACCCATAGAATGTCCTAAATATTTGATGAATGAGAGAAGAAAAGGAATGAAATGGCAATGGGACTAGGAAGAAGTGGACCAGACATCCCTTACTGGGTAAGATGGCTCCAGATTCAATCTTTATTTTTGTGTCTACATCAGCAGTCCCAGATACCCAAGAGGCTGAGATGAGTACAGTATATTTTCCTTCTTATTTCAAATGGTTTCACATACTGCATTTTTAAGTACATTCTCATACATAACTGTTTATTGATATACCAAAAAAAAAAAAAAACCAACAGAGAAAGTCACAAAGATCAAAACTGTACTTCAAAGGACCTGATGCTCAGAGATATTGAAATAGCAGATTCCACATATTCCGCCCCCAAACCTTTGCTTGTTACAGAATCAGGTATATAAGCATATGGACACTATAGGACATCACCCACAGAGAGACTGAATCACCCAAGATCACATAGTGAAGAGGTGCATTTCATACCATCGATTTCTACCTTTATGAAAGGCACATTTAGTCCTCACTACTGGGCCCCTGGATCGTCCAAGGCATTCTGCCAGTGCAGATGGAAAAAGAAAAAAGTGCAAATGAGTGTCCTTGAGAACTAACCTAGAGGGCTGGGGTTGTAGCTCAGTGGTTGAGCACTTGCCTGGCATGTGTGAGGCAAACTGGGTTCAATTCTCAGCACCACATATAAACGAATAAAATAAAAGTCCATTGACAACTAAAAAAAAATTTTTTTTTAATGAACTAGCCTAAAGAAATGAAGACAGAGAGTCCATGGGTGGTTAGATTCCAAAGCTGGCAAGGTAGTGGAAAGGAGTAAAAAACTAACATTTCTTAAGAACCTAGTGTGTGCCCACCTCTGACTAGACACTTTACAGACAATATGTCTTAAGTACCTACAGCAGTACTTCTCAATCCACAGCATTAGGCTATTTAACAAATAAGGAAACAGAAGTTCGGGGGTGACCTCACCTGTCTAAGGTAAAATAGTTGGAAGATAACAAAGCCATGACTCAAACTCAAGTCCACTGGACTCCAAAACCCACCTCTCTGCGCTCTTTACTCTGCTAAACTGTAATGATATCAGCAAATTGCCTTATTGCCCTGATATTACCATCAGTACAACGATAATTCCATAAAATGGAATTGTTTGTATAAGAGACTCTGTTAGTTGGCTACCCATCCATTTTTTCTTCCTCTTTCCTTAAGGAATCCCCATTCTGTTCAACTCTACATGTATTTCCCATGTATCCCACATGACTCATTGCTAACTCGAGGGGAGGTTCTGATTAGTCTAAATGAATCAATAGATGGCATTTTCCTGGTCACTCTTGCTAATCACAGAGTGAGCACAGGACCTAAATTTCCCCAAACAGATCAAGTAAAATAACTTACATTTCATATATAGGAAGTCATCTCTCCCTCACTTTCTCCCTTCTCATGACTCCTCTCTCCATTTTTATCTTCCCCTCCCTTTCTTCTAATGAATGAAAGCAAATGCACCCGTTTCCCACTTTCCATTGGCAGCTATCTTGTGACCAGGAGGAGAATAAATAGTTGTGGATGACATATCACAGATATGGAGACAACCTGGCCTCATGTTGCTATTTCTGAGGTACTGAGTCAATCGGTTATGAAACTTAAACTACTTACAGAGTTACTGTTATATAAAATAATAAATATTTGTTTAAGTTTGTCTGTACCAGAATTTATATTTTTTGTAGCCAAAATCTTAACTGAAAGATTGTTTGGCATCTGCTATCTTTATGAAAGATAATTAAATGCTGGAGATGCAGCTCAATGGTAGAATGGTAGCCTTGGGTTTGACCCCCAAGCACCAAAAAAAAAAAAAAAAAAAAAAAAAAAAAAAAGGACAGGAAGAGGAGGAGGGGAAGGAAAGTGACTCATGTTACGGAGGGAGTAGTTAATGCATAAAGGAGAGTTTGGTTCATTTACACTTCTGTTATACAGTACTTTGAAACCATCGGTGATCTTCAACACTGAGTGGGACACAGCACGATGGACAGCACCCCCACCTCTTTCATCCTGTCCTGGTGGTTTCCCAGTACCTTTGGATTTGATGAAGAAAAGCCAGAACTCGTGCCATATGACTGTGGAGACTAGAGACCATTTGAATTTGTTTCAATTAAGTATCTGGAAGCTGAGAGGAAAACTTGGATGAGTTGAAAATCCTCCCACCGTGTGGTTGTAGGACAGCAATTTGAGCAAAAAGGAAGCTCTGAGTGAGCGATGAGAAGAGTGAGATCATGTCAACCACAGTGTGGGTTGGGGCAGGTGGGATTTTTATTCTCCATTGGTAGGTGAAGAATGCCTGAGAAAAAGCAGAAGTGGAAAACATGGGTACTGGAACAAAATGAACCTTACAGAAGGGAGAAGAGAACCCAGGAGCTAATGGTCTTTGTGACACTCCAACACTTTTGACAGCCTGAAGACTTTGGGATCTTCTAGAGATGTGAGAGGAGGCTCATTTCTTGCCACATGTGAGGCACTCTCTGGAAATTTCTGAGAAAATCCAAGAGAGTTTCAGAGGACTAGGTTCCTACAGTTATGATTTCAGGACTTGAGCTATCCATGTTTAGGTATTGATTGTGGGCATATTTGGTTTCTCAGGTTTCTGATCCTGAGATATCTGGATTATAGTAATATCTGTAGGGCACCATTTCATCTGAGTTTTTCTAAGACTTTCTTGATTTTACCAATGAAGGCCTCATGTTCCTGGAATATCCTTCAGTCCCAGACAGCCTAAAATGGTTGGTTACCCTCTAAGCATGTCCTACCCTTCTGATATTGTTTGAATGTTTCCCTTCAAAACTTATGTGGAAATTTAACCCCCAAAGCAACAATGTTGAGGGGTGAAAATTTTAAGAGGTGATTAGGTCATGAGGACTTTGCACTCATGAAAGCTAATGGGAATGGGTTAGTTATATAGGAGTGGGCTCCTGATAAAATGGTAAGTTCATCCTCCTTCCTCTTTGTCTCATGAACTCATTTTCCCAGTTACCATCTGCCATGGAATGATGCAGCAAGAGGTCCCCACCAGACACCCAGTCAATGCTGGCATTGTGCCCTTGGACTTTCCAGTCTCCAGAACTGTGAACCAAATAAACTTCTTTTCTTTATAAATTACCCAGCCTCAGATTTTCTGTTATAGCAGCAGAAAAGAGACTAAGACACCACCCAACTCAGACTGAACATGTCCCACATTGACCATTTTCTTAGTCTACATTACAATTGTTCAACAAGACCCAGCAAAACTAAAAGCTGGTGATTCTTACTCCCCTGAGCCTCACCTGAGCTACTGAAATTATTAGCCTGGTTAGAAAGCAAGGAGCATCCTAAGTGGAAGAAACCTGGACCTGGAGAAATGAAGAGGACAGTGGATGATATCAAGGCAATGGCAAAAATCCCCAGTGTACTACGTACTGCATACCAAATGTCAACCCTTGCTTATTTTGGGAAGCTGCCAAACACCTAATGAGCAAAAGAAAGGCTAGTTCAGATGCCTCTTAAAAATAAATTAGCCAGGGAACAATTAAAGGCCTTGAATGAGCAATTAACTCAACTGGCAAAGACTTATAAATCCTCCCTTGATCAAAACAGTTAATTGAAATTATCAGCCTTTGGAGGCAAATTACTCTTTTTGAAATTAGTGAATGTGGCATTAGGGTGATGAAGAGCTACAAGAAAAAGGTCAACAAAGCACTTATTCAAAAAGAAGAGGTCTAAATGCTTTATTCCAAACCATTGTAATTCAATCAACAATGTATTTAGCCTACATGGGAATCTTTGACTATTATGTTGAATATAGCATGGTATACTTTACTATTTTGGAGCAGAGAGGTTATAGGCCAAATCTAAAGAAGGAAAATAAAAGCATAAGTAAACCAAGTATTCTGATACTGTCACCCAAATTTAGTCATTGGTGTGAGCACTAATAATACAGGTTCCCAGACACTGTCAAATTTGGACTATATACTTTGATATTTCAAATCAGAGTCAGGATGCTTTTAGCATCCTGTCTTCCAAGTTCATTGTAGCATACATGTTCAGTAAGACTTAGTTGTTTTGACTGCACTATTGTGTAAATCCCAATAGTTTTGACCAGTGGTGCTCAAACAGAAATACATTTGCCCCCCAGGGGCCATTTAGCTATGCCTGCAGTCATATTTATTACACCTGGAGAAGGGGGTGCTGCTGATATCTAGCGGGTAGAGACCAAGGATGCTGCTGAACATCCTGCACTGCACAGGTACAGGAGTTGTCCCCACAATAAATTAATCACCCAGGCAAAAATGTCAGCAGTGCCATTGTTAAGGGGTTTTGATTCAGACATACTCCAATTTGACATTTGAATTCATTCCAACCACAAATCAAAAGGCTTTCTTTGACAAATTAATGACACTGGCATGATAAATGGAAATGTTATTTTAATTGAGTAACCACATAACAGTAATTGAGAAACTTCTTTGCATATTAACATTGAGTTTAAGAATGACAATATTTTTGTCTTTTCCTTAAAGTCAATCTGTCAGAATTTTTAAGTGGCTATCTCTTATTAACTATAAGTTCTTCAAAGCACTAGCACTATATATCAATTTAAATCCTCTATACTTCATATATTTTTCTTATTGACTGCATTTCTCTATATCACTGAACCAATTTTTCAAAAATATTAGTTTTTTTCTTATTATAATAAGAGCTAGAACTAGAGAGAGAGAAACAGAGAGAGAGGTATATGACAGTTATTCCAAAATGAGTTCAATTCACAGATATTTTTGTATCAGGGATTGAACCATTGAGTTACATCCCCAGACCTTTTTTATTTTTATTTTTTTATTTTGAGATAGGGTTTTGCTAAGTTGCTGAGATTGGTCTTGAACTTGCAATCTTCCTGCCTCAGTCTCCAGAGTCTCTGGAATTAGAGGCATGTACCTCCACACCCAGCTTGCTTCTTTATTTCTTTTAATATTTTTAGATGTTGATAGACCTTTATTTTATTCATTTATTTATATATGGTGCTGAGAATCAAACCCAGTGCCTCACACATGCTAGGTAAGTGCTCTACCACTGAGCTACAACCCCAGCCCTTGATTCTTTATTTTTAAGCAAACTTCTCTTTAATGAGAACTCAACTAAAAAGTGATATCATTTTTATAGTTTTTAAATCTAGTTAATCATCCAGATTTTTTAAAATAGCAAAACAACTGCTGCCTATTTGCCCACAGCTTGGCTTCAGGAGATAAATTTTTGGTTGGGTTTTTAAGTGTATATTTTATTCCCAAGTATTCAACATTTATTACCTGAGAGACTCCTTTGTCAACAGAGTACATATTAAACCAGTTACTGGAAGTATGTTAAGATTATATACGTTCATTTGCATTTGACAAACTTGCCTCCCCAGTGTGTGCTGAGACACTAGCTAAATGCTAAGCCCGACTTGTATTATCAAAACTCACATAAACAGAAAAGCCAAATTCCCACATGTAGCATAAAACATGAATTACATGATTCAGTAAGGGTTCCTAAGAACACTTAGGAACAGCTTCTGAGGAAAAACGTACATATTCCAAGGAAAGTCACAATCTTTGATAAGTCACAGATTTTTTTCAGCTGCTTGGCTTTGTCTGGAGGAGTAAAGGAGTGCCCTTAGAAACAACGAGAATGCACGTGGTTAAAGCATAGAGTGTCCCTGTTAGTATTTTGATTTTTGCCATTGCTACTTGGTTTATATTGTAAAATCTTCCTTTCCAACCCTGAAAAACAAGGAAATAACTCCAAAAGGACAAGCTCAGATGTGGTGGAGTCCTTGAGTTTAGTGATACTCTGCCAAGGGGCTGACTATGACCTTTAGCTCTCTCATTCAGAGCTGTTACTGGCTGGGTAGAGAAAGAGTGTTTGGCCCAAATTAAATATCTCCAAGCCCTTTTAGCATATTCTTATGATTGACAGGCTATTTCTAGAGTGGTTTTAGGTTTCCAGAAAAATTGAGCAGAAAGTACATAAGAGTTCCCACACACAACCTTCACCCCTGTCCTCAGTTTCCCCTATAATTAACATCTTGATTAGTGTGGTACATCTGCTAAAATGGATGAACCAATACTGATACATGATTGTTAAAGTTCACAGTTACAGTAAAGTTCACTCATTGTCTTGTAGAGTCTTCCCAGGTTTTGCCAAATGCATAATGTCATTCATCCATTATTACAGTGTCTCACAGGAAAATTTCATTGCCATGAAAACGTCCTATGCTCCATCTATTCATCTCTTCCTCAGCCCCTGGCACTGATCTTCTTAGTGCCCTTATAGTTTTGTTTTCAAAAATGTCATATAATTGGAATTGTATCATATGTAGCCTTTTCAGACTGGCTTATTTCACTTGACAAAATGGACTTAAAGTGGATTCATAGCTTACTTTTTAATCATTGAATAATTTCATTGTATAAATGTACCATAATTTATCCACCAAACTATTGAAGGACATTTGATTGCTTCCAAAATTTGCAATTCCTTAATGACTATGATACTGAGCATCTTTAAATATGCTTATTTGCCATCTGTATATTCCCTGTGGTGAAGCACCCATTGGGTTATATTTTATTATGATTGGTTTTAAGAGGCTTTTTTGCCTGTTTTGGATACAAGCCCTTATCATATATGTATTTTGCATAAACAGCATATTCTCCAAGTCAATAGCTTGTCTTTTCATTCTCTAACAGTGAATGAAATTCTTTTTTCAGAGCATAAATTTTTAATGAAATTGTAGCTGAAACCCACCTTGATCAGTGTTTTCTTCCACGGATCATGCTTTTGATATTGTATCTAAAAACTCATTGCTAAACTCAGGTCAACTAGATTTTTTCCTGTTATTTTCTATAAGTTTCATAGATTAATATCTGTGATCCATTTTAGGTTAAGTTTTATGAAAAAACGTAAGGTTTGTGTCTCAATTATTTTTTGTTGTGGTGGTTTTGGTTTTGGTTTTGGTTTTGGTTTTGGTTTGAAGTAATAAAGACTGAAAATTTTCCAAAATCAATGAGAGACACAAAACCACAAATCCAGTAAGCTCAGAGAATACCAAGCAGCATAGACACCAAAAAATCTACACACACACACACACACACACACACACACACACACACATATACATATAAATTCAAAGACAAAGAGAAGGTCTTGAAAGAAGACAGAAAACAAATATGTTACAGTGGAATCAGACATTCCCTTCAGGAACCACACAAGGAACCAGGGAGTAGAAAATGACATTAAAGTGTTGACAGGAAAACCCCCAAAGGTCTCCTAAACAGCAACATTAAAATTTTGAAAACTTCAAAGAAATGTTTCAATGATCCTCGATGAAAAATTATGCAATCTTAAATTTTTATGTTTAACCAAGGCATTTGACGTGCAATTCTACGGAATACTGTCCTCAAGAACTCTCCCATTTTGAAGAACCTGCTGGAGGATGTTTCATCCAATCAAGAGTTGACTGAAAAATTTTACCAAATTCAGTTTTAGAATTGACTATAATGATAAATCTAAGACCAAAACAGAGATGACACACGTTTAAAAATAGTGTGCAAAATGTAAATAACACAGCTTTAAAATTTAAAGCAAAATGGAGAAAGAGAAAATAGAATACATTCCTTGATTGCCACATAGAAAGCTAACGAAACAAATAATAGTTGCTTAAAAAAGGAAAAAAGAGAAGATAAAAGTATAAATATTCAAGAATTACTTTGACAAAAATGCAAACCTTCTTAATAAAGAAAAAATAAATGAAGAAATACAGTAGATATAATATAAAACACATGTAAATATGACAGAAAATAACACCAGAGTTAAGACCAAATATGTCAGTAATACCACTAAATATAAATAAACTTAGTTCATTGTCTTAGGTTGGGTTCCTTTAAAATAAAATCTGGGGTAGGCATTCTCATTTAAGTGATTTCATAAGGCTCTTCTCTCAAGAGAAATCTATGAGAACAGAGCAGAAGATGAAGATAAGCAATATCTGGGTTCATAGAAAGTCTAGCTTCAGTTCATCCTACAGGGAGCTCTGGAAAAAGAATTGCACCATAGAGTTTATCACACCCAGAAACTGGGTTGTTATGTAGCTACATTCATGATTCACTGGCTGGTGTTGCAGGTAGAGCTCATAAATTCAAGCCATCTTGCAACTAAGTAGTTCCCATCAGCCAAGGGCAATCCCCCACAGAAAGTTGAAAGGTGGATGGTATGAGCCAGATTTGGCAATACTTTCAGTACCTGGAGTATAGGTACTCTGGCCCAATGAAGTCAATTGGGTCTGGGCACAAATGTCAATGCCTACACTCAAATGTTAAAAGCAGTACATTTAGATGGAGTTACAAAGAAAAACTGAACTCTATGTGGTACACTCAATAAACAAGCTAATACTGACAAAGAGAAACATAAAGACCAATGGAATAGAAGAGACCAAATAAAAGTCCACACATAAACAGTGAACTGATTTTTGGCAAGGGTGCCACAAATACACAGGGAAGAAAAAACAGTCTCTTCAACAAAAACAACAACAACAGAAAAGAAAAACTGGATATCCATATAAAGGAGAATGAAATTAAACCCCTACATTATGCCATACATTAAAAATCAATTAGAAACAGAATAAAGATTTAAACATAGGACCTAAAACTGTAAAACTTCTTGAAGTAAAGGTAAAAACATTTTGACATTGGTCTTAGCAATGACTTACTAGGTAGACGCCAGAAGCACAAGCAACAAACACAAAATTAAACAAATAGAACTCTATCAAAACAAAAGGTTTCTTAGAGCAAAGGAAAAAATCAGCAGAGTGAAAAGCAACTTACAGAATGGGAGAAAATGCATGCAAACAACATATGTCATAAAGGTTTAATATCCAAATTAAATTAATAAGGAAAGCATATGAGTCAATATGAAGAAAGTAAAAACTCAATTGAGAAATGGGCAATGAACTTGAATAGACATTTCTCCAAAGAAAACATACATAGGTCAACAGATACATAAAAAAGATTCTCAGCATCGCTAATCAATAGGGACATGCCAATCAAAAGTACTGTGAGATAGCTATCACTTCATGCCCACTAGAAAGGCTATGAAGTGTTCTTTAAAAGCTAAGTGTTAGTGAGGATGTGGAGAAATTATAATCCTTGCACACCATTGATAGGAACGTAAGATGGTGCAGTTACTAAGGAAAACAGTAAGGAGGCTCCTCAAAACACTGAAATAGACAACTATGAGTAAGCAATCCTACTTCCGGGTATATATCCAAGACAACTGAAGTCAGGATCTCGAACATATCTGCACCTCCATCGTCACTGGAGTATTATTCACAATAGCTGAGATATGTAAACTACTCAAGTGTTCATCAATAGAACAAGAGATAAAGAAAATGCTGTGTAAACATACAATGGGATATCATTCAGTCTTTAAATGAAGAAGACACTACCATTCACAACAAGATAGATTAAACTGGAGGACATCAAACAAACTAAAAGAAGCAAGTCACAGAAGAACAAATATTGCATAATTCCACTTATAGGAGGTATCTAAAATGGGCAAACTTACAGAAGCAGAAAGTATAACAGTAGTTTCCAGAGGCTGAGGAGGAAGAATTGGAAGTTAGAACTGAACAGACATAAAGTTTCAGTTACACAAGATAAATTCTAGAGAACTACAAGACAAATTAGTGCCTATAGTTAAGAATATTGTATTATGCACTTAAAATTTTGTGAAAAGGGCAGATCTAATTTTAAGTATTTTTATAAAAACAATAACAAGTGACACAGGGAAACTTTTAGGCATATCTTCATGATATGCCTATTACTTTGATAGTGATAATGATTTCCTGAATGTATACATGTGTCCAAATTCATCAAATTTTATACATTAAATATGTGTAGCTTCTGTATATCAACTCTATCTTCATAAAACTGTCTCCCCCCAAAAAAAGACAACCTAAACCAAAATTATTTAAAAACACTAAAAATAAAGAAATGGAAAAATATGCTTGAGGTAAATGAAAAATACTAGAAAGCAGTGATTGCAGTCTTTTCAGATAACAAAAAAAAAAAAATCAAGACAAAACATATGAAACAAAAAAGGAAAATTTTTAGAAAACTTGGATGGAACCCAGTTATCCCACTCTTCAATTTATAACCAAAGGACTTAAAATCAGCATACTACAGTGACACAGTCATACCAATGTTTATAGCAGCTCAATTCACAATGGCTAAGCTATGGAATCAACCTAGTGTCCTTCAACAAATGAATGGATAAAGAAAATGTAGTATATATACACAATGGAATATTACTCAGTCATAAAGAAGAATGAAATTATGGCATTTGACAGTAAATGGATGTAAATGGAGAATATCATGCTAAGTGCAATAAGCCAGTTGCACAAAACCAAAGGCTTAAGTTCTCTCTGATATGTGGATGCTAACACACAGTGGGGATGGGGGGAAATAGAAGTTCATTGGATTAGACCAAGGGGAATGAAGAGAAGGGAGATGGGATGGAAATAGGAAAGACAGTAGAATGAATCAGATATCACTTTCCTATGCTCTTCCATGAATACACGACCAGTGTAACTCCATATCATGTACAACCACAAGAATGGTATCAAAATTGAAATAGGTTGTACTCCATGTATGTATAATATGTCAAAACACACCCTACTGTCATGTATACCTAAAAACAACAAATAAATAAATAATAAAATTTAAAAAGGAAATTTTATAAAGGCAAACCATAAGTTATAATAAAAATATAATGGTCGATGATATCTTTGTGTCAAATAATATAGCAACCATATTTATAAAGTAGAACTACAAGAGGTTCCAGGAGAAATGGCAGAAATGCATTAAAAATAGGAGATTTTAACAAACTATTCACAGTCCAAGACAGGTCAAGTGGACAAATCAAAAGTAACAGGACTACAGAAAACCTAAACAACCAATCAAATGGAGCTTAACGATATAAATTGAATTCTTAATACAGAAATAGAGAAAATAACATTTTCAAGTGTACATGGGACCTTCACAAAATGGATCATGTGTTAAGTCATGAACCTCAATAAGTTTCATTTTTAAAAGGGACATTAAAAAATAGAATGTAAGTGAATGCTAATGATTCCCAATGATCTATGGCCTTGTTTGAATATCAACAGTATCTGTGCCATGCTCATAACCAGGAGAATGTGGGGAAATGATGAATGTCACGCCCA
Organism: Sciurus carolinensis; assembly: GCF_902686445.1. Classification (NCBI taxonomy): domain Eukaryota; kingdom Metazoa; phylum Chordata; class Mammalia; order Rodentia; family Sciuridae; genus Sciurus; species Sciurus carolinensis. Next base: position 60,270,129 of record NC_062225.1, on the reverse strand, counting down.
TGATGATGTTACATTGTCCGAGACCCCGTATCAGTAACTGGATTGAGATGTTCTTCTGTCGGTCTTGAAGTCAACAACCATGGGTGGATTATCTATGAAGATCACATGGCAAGAAGCTGCAGCAACCCCTAGGACCTCCATCGGACACCAGGAAGAAGTCTGCACCTTCTGTTACAGTAAACTAATTCTACTAACAACCTGAGTGAGCTTGAAAGCAGATTCTTCCCCTGTTGGGCCTCCAGATGAGACAGCAGCCTAGCTGATACCTTGAAGGCAGTTCTGTGAGACTCAGAGCAGATGATCCAGCTGAGCCACACATACATAGACTCCTGACCCCCAGAAACCATGCAAAAATACATGCTGAGTCTGTGGTAACTTGTTACAAAGCAACAGAAAACATACCGAAATGGGCTGCTGCAGTAACAAATACCAGGGAATTGGCTTTGGAACTGGGCAGTGAATGGAGGCTGCAAGAGTCTTGAGTGGTGTGATAGAGAAAACCTGAAACATCTTTGAAAACCTAATGGAAAATTAGACTTTAATCTGTGGGTAAGAACTCAAATGGGCAGGCAGAACATGTTACTTGAAACTGAAGGAAGGGTGATCCTTGTTAAATAATAGCACTTCATGGAAGTATCTTTCCCATTTATGTGGAGAGCAAAATGTGTAAGGGTGACATTGGTTATGTAGCTAAGATTTCCAAGCAAAATGTCAACGGGGGTCCCTGGTTTCTTCTTGCTGCTTATAATAAAATGCAGAGGACCTGATAATTTTGAAATTTCTCAGCTTCTCCAGAATCACAAAAGACATGAACACTAAGAGATTTAATATCAGGAAAGTAAGCTTTAGAGAAAAGGATGAGAGTATGGTTATACAGACTTGCTAAAAACTCAGAAAGAGTAAAAGATCAGACCATTCAGTTGTGAGAAGGACCTTTTCAAGAACTGAAGAGTGTGCTCACAGATGTTCTCCATCAGCCAGAGGGCCTCCAGGAGGCCGCAGACTGTGGCCCTCAATCATCTGAGCAGGCGGCCAATATAGAAAAGAGTTTCCTTGGAAAAAAAAATCCACCTATCCAACTTTTGTCTAATAGAGTGAACCCCAGGGAAATCTACAGAGGATTCGCAAAGTTCTCCAGAAAATTGTTTCAGTGGAAATAATAGTAATTTGGACAAGAAAGGGCAGAAAGAGTCTAAAATGACAGGAGAGGGTCAGACCTCCAAAATGCTACTGATGATAGGCAGGCTGATGAAACTACTCATCTGCTTAAGTGCTGTCATGGAGAAGGAAGTCTGGTGCAGAGGACAGAACCAGAGCTCCAAGGAAGGAGACAAGAGCCGCAAGGGATTATTCCATTTTCTGTAGGTTCGAAATGTTTCAAAATAAAAAAATGTTGGAAAGAAAAAGAGAAACCGAGATATGCAATACATTTAAATCATGACTTGAAAAATACTGTAAAAGACCTTTTTTAGACTGTCAGGGGAAATTGAATGCAGATCATATTGGATGAAATTAAATGATTGTTTTTTATCAGGTAGAATGTGCCAATTATATATGGCTGCATATTAGAAAATATATATGTATACAGTGTGTATATATACATGTACATAGAGTGAGAACATTAAAAGCTACTTCATTTCTGAAATTGGTAGCATGTTGAAAATTAAAGTGTATTTTAAATTACAAGAACATAAATACAATACTTGTGATCAATGTTGGGGAGTAAGTGAAATAAGAGTGACAAAATGTCAATAAATGATGAGGCTAAGCGATGGGTATGTGGAGCTCATTACCCTGGTCTCTGCTTTTGTGTGTTGAGCTTTCCCATAATGATATATTTAAATTAAAATTTAAAAACAAATTGTGGCTGAGAAAGTAATACACATTATATTCTGGAAATCAATACAATGGCATATCCCTCCAACGTTCTCATCAGCTGGTGTTAATCGTCCCCGTTTTAAAGTGAGCAGACTGAGAATGATCACAGAACTCCCCGTGTCGGCTTGGGCCCTTGGTGGCTCTCCAAGCTGCACCAGCTTGAAGCCGTGCCATCTAAATTATTCAACAGCCCTGCAGTCCACAGTGAAAGAGGTGAAACAGCATCTCTCACCAAAGTGGTTTTGAATGATGTGTCCAGCCTTGCAGATCCCCTGACAATCCAGAGTGGCACAGAAGCCTAGCAACCATCCCACAAAATATACATACTTCAACAACATTATTTTGTACCCATACAAGTACATGTGTTACGATGTACACTAGCAATTTTATATGTTGATTCAAACTTTTAGAAAATTAAAACAATCTCTGACATGCAGAAGCTAATTCACAATAAAGGTGGGGAGAGGGAAGAATAGAGTTACTTTATATTAGGTAGAGGGGAGTGAAGGAAGGGGAGGGTATGGGGAAGGAATGACAGTAGAGTGAAACAGACATTATTACCTCCTCTACATATATGACTGCATGACTGATATGATCCTGCAATATGTACAATCAGAAAAATGAGAGATTACACTGTTTACGTATGATCTACCAAAATGCATAATGTATTCAACTGTCATGTACAACTAATTAGAATAAATTTTTTTTATTTTTAAAATAAAACGAAGAAATAAGAAAACTTTGAAATGTTTTTAAAAATATAATGGATTACACTTGCAACCCATAATGACACATTCTAATGCCCCACTCCCCACCCCACATGTTCCCTTGCCCAGTCAGGTCCCCTTGCTCTCTGTTTGATCGAGATAGCCAGAGGCAATTTATCTTTCATAGCCAGATTCCACAGGAGCAACTGTGCCTTCCAGCTCATTCCACGGGAAGTTCAACAGAAAGTGGGGATGGCTGAATTTCCTGATTTCTGAACTCTGAGATACTGAACCAAAATTTAAAATGCACAGAAGTCTCTGGCCCCAAATGAGAGAATGCATGTGTTTCTACAAGTACAGAGGCACCAAGGAAGAGCATGGTCTACCAAAGTCATCCTGAGAGCTCCAAAATACAGATGACCACACCTGGGTCACCCCTCTGTCCTCCCTAAGGCTGGTCTGCCTCTCCCCAGGGAGAGGCCCAGGCATGTGTTTTGGTTTGCTTTAGTATTTTAAGCCTCCGGTATAATTTTTAAATCTTTCACATACCAAAGTGACCTGAATGGTTCTTGGAACAAGTTTGGATAATGAAGATCAGACGATAACGTTCTGGGACAATCTGTGAAATTCCTATCAGAATATTCTAGAACCTCATCTGTAATTGATATGGGAATGGTCCCAAGGGCCACCTAAGAAACAGCCCCAGAATGTCTGCATAAGAATCACTCAGAGCTTATCAAAATACAAAATAATAGGCCCATCCAGAAACTCTGAGTTGGTAGAAAGAACTAGCAGCTGGGTTTTAAGCTTTCCATGACTGGGTTTGTGGCTCAGTGGTAGATGTGTGCTTGAGATCAATCCCCAACACCAAAAAAAAGGAAAAAGAAAGAAAAGCAGGTAGTTCTGATGTGCAGTTAGGATTGGGGACTATCAGTGTACAACACTTAAAAGGCCATTTTGGAGCCCTTTGGGCATTCATTTATTGTGCATTTACTTTGTGCCAAGCACCTAGAAACTAAGCAATAAATAAGACTCAATACCCACCCTTGAGAGGTTCGCAGGTCTTGAAGGGGACACTAATCTGTAACTGTGTGGCAAGTGCTTTAACCGGCTATGTGCAAAGGGCTTTAGAACACAGGAAATAAGTCAGTTAGTTCTACCAGTGAATCAAGAATGGCTTCACAGAAGAGGTGACAACGTTTGAGCTGAGACTTGAAGAAAATTAGGAGTTTGCCAGTTGAAGAAGGGAAGAGAAATTCCAGGTAGAGATCCAGAGACATAAAAGGACATGACATGTTTGGGAACAAAAGGGGAGCCCAGCACAGCCAGAGTCAGGGAAGCGGGGGCGGTGGCAGTGAACCAGAGGTGACAGGCTTGAGCCAGGTGAAAGAGCTTTGATTTCATGCTATGGAGAGTCATCCATTGTTTTTAAGTTTGGTAACATGATCATGTCTGTGTTTTAGAAAGATAATTTTGGTGCTTGTGTGGAAAGGAATTTCCTTGAGAGCAAGGAAATTAGAAAAATATGAAATAGTATCAGTGACAGAGGGAGTGGTCCTGAAATGGGGAAACAGCCTTGGAATAGATTGGAAAGGGATTTCACAGGTAGAATCTGTAGAAAGAATGGGCATTGCTAAAGAAAGAACTGTCATGGCAGAAATGTCCTTTCCCAGCAGATCTTTGTCCCTGCTTAATTCTCTCCTAATCTGATCACCTTATCCTGAGGAAAGAAAGTCAAGCTGAGAAAAAGAATCTCCTTTGCCTTCTGTTATTACCTACGAAATTAGTCAAAAACAAAACCAAATAACCCATGTCCCAATCCTTTTAAATGAGCTAAAGGATGACAACTGTCACATATTGTCTACTAGGATGGGAGGGCCCTAGGTGATCATCTTTGCCCCAAAATCCCCACATTGTGCACAATGAAGAAATGGGATCCAGAAAAATTAGGTAAATAGCTACCATCACACAAATCTTTTAAAAAATAAATAAATAAACATTGTATCTTCTCTCGGTCCCACTGGAAACTCTGAACAGGCATGACAGTCCCCTGGGTAGTGTCCTGCCTGCCTACCTTTCTTAAAAGATGCTAATACAAGCTAAAGTCTGTCATTATCCCTGCTATTCTTTTTTTTTTTTTTTTTTTTTTTTTTTTTTTTTTTTTTTTATTGTAATAATCAAGAAATGTCCTGGCTTCTCTGGCAGTGGACGGAGCCTGAGGGACATCTGGTGGTTCATCTGCAGAACTGCATCTTTCTTTAAGCACCGTATCATTGTTCCTGGTTGATGAGCACACTGACTAATAACTTTAGATTGGTGATCGCAACCTGCTATTGTTTGGATGAGTATCTCCCCAAAGGCCGTGTGTTGAAAGGTCAGCTCCTGCAGGGGTGCTATCAGGAGGTGTGGTGAGACCTTTGCTAGGTGTGGCTGGTGGGAGGCCCTTAGGTCACTGGGTGTGTGTCCTCAAAGAGGACTGTGGGACCCCAGTCTCTTCCTCTTTCTTTGTTTCCTGACTCATGAAGTGAGTGGTTTGCTCCACCACATGCTCCTGCCAGGTACGTGGCCCTCATCAGACGCCCACAATGAGGTCACTCAATCTTGGACTAGAACCTCCAAACAATGAGCCAAAATAAGCCTTGTCTCTCCTTCCAGTCTCACCCCTAAGTCAGCTCTATGAGGGAGTTTATTTTTCTTTTTTCTTTTTTTGGTTTATTTTCCCATGATGTGGATGTAAGGGACACTTGATAAATACTGTTGAAAGAATAATGTTCCCACACCCTGAAAAGTTGTGATAGTAAAATAAATAAATAAAACTTGTATCTTTATAAGTTACTTTTAATTGCCACAGTTATTTTGTTTAAGTAATGAGAAACTGACTAATTCAACCATCTCAAATCCAATACTCCCTTCCTTTTATTTTTTTATTTTGAAGAATAACTAAGCAGAATTATGCTTTATAAGATTCATGGTGCAAAGCAATACTCCCTTCTTATGGCAACTAATTAACTTTTCTCTTCTGCAAGGAAATTCATGCAAAATTCAACATAGATGTGCAATTGCAAAATTCCAATACAGTACCCTAAGCATAACAAAGAAATAAAAGGAAATTAATTACTAGTAAAATAATGCTTATTTCATATATGAATTCTGGGCATGACCACACTTGAAATCATGATGAAGCAGCAAGACACTTGCCCCTGTATGTGAAACCGCTGCAAATGCAGCCCTAGTAAATGCAGACAGGTACAGGGTGTGGAGTTGGCAATCACAGTACCACAAGCCACACTGCCATTAGCTATGTCATTTCCTGAAATGATGACCAGCTTCTGGTGACGGGAACAAAATAAAGTGCAATCCTTCTCTCATTTCACACAGCTGTTGTATTCCTAGAAAATGACTAAAAATAATGTGTGACAGATGTAAAGCAGAGCTGGAGTCTCAGTTCTGATCGTTACAGTTTTATTTTTGCTCCAAGCATACCTAGGAATATGTAGTACAAGTGCTTTTTCCTATTCTTCCTGCTAAGTACAAATAGGAACCCTGACCCTTATGTATAAAAAGCATAAGGAAACTCTGAAAGGTGGAAAGAAGAAAGCACACCAGTTAAGACCCCTAGGACCTGAAGGGAATCACATGGTGGTATGTTCTCTGGGGTTTCTTTTTATCTCACATATCCCAGGAGGGTGCTACAGAAGCTGGCAACATTGAAAAGTGAATAGGTACAGACAACAACATCCAAACAGAGCCTGGTCTCTCTAGCCAAAGGACCAGGAAATAGCATTCTAGAAAAGCAGAAAACTAAGAATATAGTTATTTTCTTGCAGTCAAATATCAGAGAAAAAACTATGACTCCCTCCCCAATCCAAACCAGCAAAGGCCATGTGGGAACCTAGATTCCCACTCTTGCCAGACTGTAATGCAACACCCGGAACCTCTCCTGGGAATGGAATCAGAGAAATTCACACTGAAACGGATCTTGTCAAACATCTGAAAAACAGATCTGTTAAGACAAAACTCTCAAAAGCAGCAAGAGACAAATGGCACCCCACCTATAAGGGAACATCAGCCAGTGTCAGAGTGGATTTCCCATCAGAAGCCACCAAAGTCAGAAGAAGTGGATACGATGTTTTGCAAGCGCTAACAGGAACGGGGGTGGGGGAGTCAGACCCTAGCCAGGATGCTACATGAAGCAAAAATAGCCTTCAGGGCTGGGCCTTGTAACACACATATATAATCCCAGCTATACACACATGTATATCCCAGGAGGCTAAGGCAGGAGGATCACACGTTCAAGGTTGGCCTCCACAACTTAAGGAGATCCTGTAACAAAATAAAAAGGGCTGGGGCTATAGCTCAATGGTAGGGTGCCCCTGGGTTCAGTCTCCAGGGTTGCCAAAAAAAAAAAAGAAAGAAAGAAAAATCCCTCCAAAAAATAAATAAGGACACTATCAGATAAAGGAAACTTAAGAGAATTTGTCATCGCCAGATCCACCCCCAAAAATGACTACAGGAATTTCTCCAAACAGAAAGAAGCTGCTTAAAGAAGTTCCTGGAAACATCAGAATGAAGAAGGAATGCAGTGATGTAGAGGTGAACAGGCAGGCTTCCCATCCCTTTAATTTTCTGAATCATGTTTAGTGGTTGAAGCAAGAACTGTAACACTGTTTGATGTGGTTCTAGGCAAGTGCAGAGGAAATATTTAAGACAATTTTATTATAAATATGGAAGAAAAAGGGAACATAAAGAGAAGTAAAACTTCTACTCCTTGTGGGAAACTTGTGAAATGGTGACATCAGCACTCGAGAGGGTGGTGACATGTGTATGTGAGTGGTGTGTGATATGTGTGTGTGGTTTGTGAACATGTGGTGTGTGTGTGTTTGTGTGTGTGTGTGTGTGGTGTGTGGTTTGTGAGCATGTTTTGTGTGTGTGTGGTGTGTGTGATGTGTGTGGTTTGTGAGCATGTGGTATGGCGTGTGGTATGTGTGGTTTGTTAGCATGTTGTGTGTGTGTGGTTTGTGATCGTGTGATGTGTGTGTGGTATGTGTGGTGGTGTGTGTAGTTTGAGCATGTGGTGTGTGTGTTGTGTATGTAGCTTGTGTGCATGTGTGTGTGGTGTGTATGGTTTGTGAGCATGTGGTGTGTGTGTACGGTGTGTATGGTTTGTGAGCATGTTGTGTGTGTGTGGTTTGTGAGCATGTGATGTGTGTGTGGTGTGTGTGGTGGTGTGTGTAGTTTGAGCATGTGGTGTGTGTGTTGTGTATGTAGCTTGTGTGCATGTGTGTGTGGTGTGTATGGTTTGTGAGTATGTGGTGTGTGTATATGGTGTGTGGGTGGTGTGTGTGGTGTGTGTGTGGTTTGTAAGCATGTAGTATGTGTGTGGTGTGTGTGGTTTGAATATGTGGTGTATGTGGGGGGGGGTGTGTGGTGTGTGTGGTTTGTGAGCATGTGGTGTGTGGGTGGTGTGTGTGGTGTGTGTGTGGTTTGTAAGCATGTGGTATGTGTGTGGTGTGTGTGGTTTGAGCATGTGGTGTATGTGGGGGGGTGTGGTTTGTGAGCACGTGGTATGTGTGTGTGTATGTGTGATGGTGTGTGTGGTTTGTGAGTATGTGGTGTGTGTGTGTGTGGTATATATGTGTAGTGGCATGAGACCTAAAGAAATCACTAGAAAAACCCTACAGGGAGATATACTCAAAACACTACAAGGGAATCAACATGCTCACGACACACACAGGAAGGCAGGAAAAGGAAACAGAAAACAGGACAAGTGCAAAGCACACTGGTGCCCACGGCTTCCCCTTCCCGCTTGGTGCATGAAGGCTCCTCCTGCCAAGGATCATCCTCTTGGCCTTCTGGTCTCACCCGCCCCACCTCATTTCATTGACTTCACCATCTCCGCCAGCGGCTTCACACTTGCTGCTCTCCTGGTTTCTCCCTCCCAGGAGACGAGCGGCCCCGTTAGCCCTGCAGCTCTCCAGAGTACAGCCCGCTGCTCTCGAGGGAGTGTGCGTAGCCTTCCTGCTTTCTCAGAGACCTTCAACACACCTTCATCTCCACCGACCCTGCCTCAGTCAAGACCCTCAACATCCACAAACTGAAAATGCAACAGCTTCCTAGCTGGTCTCGCTGCCCCTAATCATGCCCCCCAGCCATCTAGTCCATCAATCATGTTAAGTGATTTTTCTAAAATGTCCCTCTCATCACGTTGTGCTCTGTGTTTAAACCCTTCAGTGATTTCTCATTGCCTTTCAGGTAAAGTCTAACCTTACCAGAAGCTCTACTGTCTCTCTGGCCTGGTCTCCCACCCCCTGCCCTATTCCATACCTTACAACTATCACCTCCCACAGGAAAGGTCTTTCAGGTCTCAGTGCACCAAGAATCTCTTGTTCTTAGAACCCATTCTCTGGAATCCTTATCCTTAAACTCTCCCTTAAGTGAACAACCCCTTAGTTGTGGTTCAGACATTGGTTAAAGCCACTTCTTGACCTCCACCACTTGATGAGGCTGTGTGTCCCCTGAACTGTTCCCTCAACACCCCATTCTCTCCTTATCATGACCCCTGTTACATCTTTCCAAAGTTGTCTGCTTACCTATCTCTTTTCATTAACCTGTAAGCCTCTTGAGAATAGTGGTCCATCTTGCTCACTCTTACATCCATAATGCTAGCACAGTGCTTCAAACACAAAATAAATACAGGTTTTTAATAGAAATTAAAGAATGAGTAACATGTCAAGAAATCCAACATATAATGGTAGCTCTCCTGGGACTCAGCGGTCCCCTCTGCTTCATTTTCTGGTTTATGTAACCTTCTGGTGACCACTGTGAGCCACCATCTCCAATCTCTGCACAATTTAACCAGTGTCCTTTGTTTCCTTATAACAGATTGTGCTCTGTTTACTATCATGTCAGCTTTGAAAAAACAGTGTCCACACAGCATGACCTGCCAGACCAGCTTCAAGAAGGACCTCTGATGTCATGATTTCAGGAACCAAGAGAAAATTCACTCCCTGTCCTACTTCAAGAGAAGTACTTTTCACTCCTATTAGTCCTTGAAACCCTAGCCAGAGCAATTAGACAAGAGAAGGAAATTAAAGGGATAGAAATAGGAAAAGACGAGCTCAAATTATCTATTTGCTGAAAACATGACTCTATATTTAGAAGACCCAATACTCCACCAGAAGACTTACAGAGCTGATATGAATTCAGCAAAGTAGCAGAAAACAAGATCAACACTCGTAAATCAATTATGTTCCTATACTCCAATGAATCTGCTGAGAAAAAAATTAGGAAAACTATCCCATTCATAATAACCTCAAAAAAAAAATAAAATACTTGGGAATCAATCTAACAAAAGAGGTGAAGGACCCGTACAATGAAAACTAGAGCACTAAAGAAAGAAATTGAAGATGACCTTAGAAGATGGAAAGACCTCCCATATTCTTGGATAGGCAGAATTAATGTTGTCAAAACAGTCATACTACCAAAAGTGCTATACAGATTTAATGCAACACCCATCATGACATTCTTCATAGAACTAGAAAAAGTACTGCTGAAATTCATTTGGAAAAATAAGAGACTCAGAATAGCCAAAGCAATTCTTCGTAAGAAGAACAAAGCTGGAGGCATCACAATACTGGACTTCAAATTATACTGTAGAGCTATAGTAACAAAAACAGCATGGTAATGGAACCAAAAAAGACATGAAGAATAGAATAAAAGACACAGAGACGAACCACATAAATACAGTTATCTGATACTGGACAAAAGTGCCCAAAACATACACTAGAGGAAAGATAGCCTTTTTTTTAAACAGACAGCTCTGGGAAAACTGGAAATCCAGATGTAGAAGAACTATATTTTTTTTAACTGACTTAAAGGTGCTTTACCACTAAGCCACATCCTCAGCCAGCTTTTATTTTTTGTTTTGAGACTGTCTCACTAAGTCGCTCAGGGCCTCACTAAGTTGCTCAGGCTGACTTTGAACTTACAGTCCTCCTGCCTCAGCCTCCCAGCCTGCTGGGATAACAGGCGTGAGCCACTGTGCCTGGCTAGAAGAATGTAACTTGACCCCTATCTCTCACCCCGCACAAAAGTCAACTCAAAGTGGATCAAAGACTAGGAATTAGACCAGAAAACTCTGCAACTGCCAGAAGAAAATGTAGGCCCAACACTCCAGGATAGTGGCACAGGAACCAACTTCCTTAACAAGACTCCTAAAGCACAAGAAATAAAATAAAAAATCAATAAGTGGGATGGCATCAAATTAAAAAGCTTCTGCACAGCAAAGGAAACAATTAAGAGTGTGAAGAGAGAGCCTACAGAATGTGAGAATCATGCTTGGTGGTTGACGCAAGAATTTTAATACTGTTTGATGTGGTTCTCAGCATGTGCAGAGAAAATATTTAAGACAGTTTCATTATAAATAGGGAAGGAAATGGGGCATAAAGAGGAGTAAAACTTCTACACTTCATGGGAAACTTGTGAAATAGTGATAGCAGCACTGTAGAGTGTGGTGATGAGTGTGTGTGTGTGTGTGTGTGTGTGTGTGTGTGGTGTATAAGAAGACAACCCTATTGAAAAAAATGGGCAAAATAGTATAGAGGCTCCTCAAAGAATTAAAAATAGAACTAACATACAATTCAGAAATCCCACTTCTGGATATACATTTAAAGGAAATGAAATAAGTATGTCCAAGACACATCTTCATTCCCACATTCATTGCAGTATTCCTAATAATACCCAAGATATGGAATTGATCTATGTGTCCATCAACAGATGAATGGATAAAGAAGATGGGATACTGTTGAAATGATGGTTGATGGAATACTATTCACTCTTGAAAAAGAAGGAAATCCTGCCATTTGTGACAATTTGGATGAGCCAGGAGGACATTATATTAAGTGAAATAAGTCAGGCACAGAAATATAGATATCACAGATATCACATGTAATGGAATCTAAAATAGTTAAACTCACAGAAGTAGAGAATAGAATAGTAGTTACCAGAGGTTGGGGGTAATCAAAGGATATAAAATTTCAGCTATGTGGAAGGAATAAGTTCAAGAGATCTAACATACAACATGGTGAGTTTAGTTAATAACAGTGTACTGTATTATTGAAAAATGCTGAATAGATTGCGTTTTCACCACACACACACAAAAATGTGTCTATGAGGCACATTTAGATATTACACAAGTATACAGATTCCAAAACAACATGTTGTACATGATGTATACAAATTTCCATTTGCTAATTACTTGATTAATTTAAATGCTTTCAAAAATAAGTAAGATAAAATGTCTCCTGCTGTTTTGTTGCCATATAATGGAATGGGCAAAAGCTCTGGGATCAGACATACTTGGAGACATCTTGGAAAATTTGCTTCTTTTCAGATTCTTTGTCTTAAGCTGAGTTTACTGACACCCATCTTGTAAACTGATAGTGAGTGACTAGTAAATGAAAAACGATTACTCACCACTATTAAGACATTAGTAGGAGTTTCTGTTGAATTCTCTTTCAGCATCAGAGAAGTACTGACAATGAGAATGAGAATGAAGTTCAAGTTCATGCCCCCCAACCACGTGGAAGCTGCAGATCTATAAGGTATAAACAAATAAGCACATATTTTTCCATGACCTAGACCTGTGATCACGGCCCATGCGTGGTCCTCACCCCATGATGGTGCCACAGAGTTTAAAGTTGGCCTTGTACCATAAAACCAACCCCTGTCGTCCAAAAGGAGGATAATGTTCTTTCTCTGCCACATTTGCTGTGACAGGGAAGGGACTCAGCAAGTGTTTTTTGACACAACTTTAAATTCCCAGACAAAACTTTTTCCTAGGATGGCCAGATTCAGATGAGTTCAAGATTCTGCTGCCACATCGTACCCTGACACTCACGTCTCATTTTAAAATCAAGTTCTCCTTGCCCAGCTCCTTCTTCTAAGTTCTTCCCCAGTAGTCTCCATCACCCTCCCTAGATAGGACATGACACACACACACGTACACACACACACACACACACATACACACACACACACAAGGGCACCAGTCCATCAGACATAGACATGTCTGATGTCTCATGGTACAACTGTGTAAATGTTTGAACATGAGCACAACTACAGACAACAGCAAAGTCTTTTTCCAAGGCTCTCTGCAAATAAATGGTTGCAGATAGTTACATTGGGTTACCAAGGTCTCCTAACTCTACTCACCAAGAGTCCCAGTCAGTCCCACTAAGATGCACTTTGTTATACAGCTTGATAGGTCAAGAGAAAGAACCAGGAAACAAGCAACTGATGGAGGAGTCATCCCAGAGCTAATTCTGCCCCACCCGACCCCTTTCTTTGCACAAGCTCCCTCATCTATGCCAAAACCTTTAATTTACCCAGGTGGTTAACACATTTTTTTTTGTTTTTTTGCCAAAAGGATGATACACTTTCCAAAAATCTCAAATTAATCAACTCATGACTGCTTCTTAAGATAAAGAGAACTGAATTGTAACAAGGCACTGTAGGAAGCAACTTGACAGGACCATGTTGCTTCTGTTTCCTACCTCTGGTTGCCAGATGCCCGGCTGTGGATGCCAATCCATCCACAAGGGATTTGTGATTGGGTTTGCATTCTCTAATGTTGTTTCTGGAAAAGGAGCCAGAGCCACTGGGGTGTCTGCAAAGAAGGAGAAATACTTTGCCAACCCAGTATTGACATGCCCGAAGGCACTTACTTCAGCATCCTGAATTTGACTTTGGGTGGGCAAGAAATATTTGGCAATTGTTGAATTTCAGAAGCCAGTGGGGACTAAGACTTGAGGGTTTGCCTACTTAGCCAAAAAAGAAAAAAGAAAAGATAGGCAGTTCAAAATTCCAGACTGACTGTGCTGGCCTTAATGTCCCCTTTCAAATGAGAACTTACAACGTAATTCTCCAAGTATGTCTCAATAACTGGGTATTTTACATAGTTAGGGAAAAAATGTTTTGGTAAATATTTAACTTGAATTTTTATTTTCTATATGATAAAGAATTTTTCAGGATTTTTCCATTTCCCCTGTGTAATTTATGATATACCAGTCCAAAAACACAAATAGAGACTAGCCCAGTTTTATTTGGACCACCTTTTAGGGGAATGGACTTAGAGACAACAATGCAAGTTCTCCAAGGGACATCTAACAGACTACTCCGTGGCTGCTCATCCAGTCCACACTGTTAAACTCTTAAACTCGTCCATGATTCTTTGACAGTCAAGACGTCTGGTTCTCAGCCCTCCTCATAGCTCCCTTTTATACTTAAAAACTTTGATCAGTACAAAATAGGAAAACTTGTGTATTTATTTTCTAGGGTTGCCATAACAAAATACCACAGCCTAGGTGATGGAACCAACATAAATACATTTTCTCTCAGTTGTAGAGGCTATAAGTCTAAGACCAAGGGGCCAGCAGGACAGGTTTCCTCTGAGGACTACAAGGAAAGATCTGCTCCAAACCTCCCCCCTCAGCTTGCAGATGCCACCCTCTGGTTGCCTCTGCACACAGTCATGGCCCTGTGCACAGCAGGGCTGGTATTCCCCATGTGTCCAAATTCCCTCCTCATATAAGGACACTAATCAGATTAGAATAGGGCTCACCCTATGGAACTCATTTTAACTTCATTTCTCCTTTAAAGGTCTTACCTCTAAAAACAGTAACACTGGGCAGTCCTGGAGATTAAGGCTTCAACAGATGAATTGGCAGAGGCTGGGGTGGGGGACACAACTCAGCCCCTAACAATCTGCATTTATGGAAACTTTCCAAACTAGTTCGAACAATAAAGAAACGCAGGCCTAACATAAGAGCCCTATGGTTGTTCAGAGACACTTTGAAAGATACAGTCAGAACCACGTGTGGTTTAGTTTTAGGGACTGCATGATTCTTCCCCCTGAATACTTCACCTGCCTGCAAGTTCTCCTGTTAGGGCCTTTTTTTTTATCCCAAGGCAGGTTTCACCAAGTCACCCAAGCTGGTCACAAAATCATGATGCTCTTGCCTTAGCAATCCAAGGAGCTGGGGTTACAGGCCTGCACCACCCAACCCAGCTTAAACGTTTTTTAAACTTCAGAGGCTTTCTTCTGTTACAATGCAGCCATCTTTAGTTGACTTCAGTACAGCTATCACTCTCTTACTGAGAGCAACTTTTCATGAAGGACAGATCACCAGACATCTATAAAGCCAGAGAACAGTGAGGGAGGTCCATGCATGGAAGTCAAAGGAAGAGAAACAAGAAGCAGGAGGCATGAGGAGAAGAACCTTCCTAGTTCACCATTTCACCTGAAGAGTGGCAGAAAACAATTATTCATTCTCTAGTTCAGAGCGTGAGACCTGTCATGAGAAAACAGATGCTCAGATGGAGACTATATTCCCTAGCTTCTGGATGAGGACATGTGACAGCCTTCTGGACACTGGACTGTGGGCCATGATGCACTCTAGTCCCACACCTGACTGGGACATTTTCTACCATTTTCCATCTACCAATAGAAACAAAAGTCTCTGAAACCCTAAAAAAGGGCAGAACCACAAAATGAAAAGAGATTCACCCCAAATCACCCCATGAAAGAACTTCCACTAACACTTGCACTAAAACCATGGAGCTTCTGTGTGAAGGTTCCTCAAAAGTAAGAATGGAACCACCATATGACCCAGTTATACCACTCCTTGGCATTTATCCTAAAGTTATTATACTAGAGGAATTCATGCATGCCCATGTTGATAGCAGCACAATTCACAATACCCACGTTATGAAAAGAGCCTATGTGTTTACAAGAAGAGTAAAGAAAATGTGGTATACATGCACAATGGAATTTTACTCATTCATAAAGAACAAAAGTACTTCATTTGCAGGAAAATGAGGAGAACTAGAGAACATCATGCTAAGTGAGATAAGCCAGACTCAGAAAGTCAAGTGTCATATGTTTTCTCTCATATGTGGAAGCTTTCATGAAAACAGAAACAAGACCAGGAAAGTAGAGAAAGGGGATAGAGGGAGGCAGGGGTGGGAGAAGGAAGGTAGAGGGGAATGAAATGAACCAATATATGCTACGTGCAAACTTACATATAATGTACAAGTAATTCATAATCAATACCACCCCTATGTATAATCATAATGCACCAATAAAAATTTAAAAGAGAAACTTTGGTCAGGTATTGATAGAGCACCCCAAATAGGTTTAGAAGCAGAGGATTTCTCACAAACCCACATAAATGTCCCCCAGCCAAGCAGAATAAGGTTGGAAGCTTCAGACAGAAAAGAGTCCTATATAGCTGTCCTCCAGGACCTCCCCCAACTCTCCTCATCACAGAATTACTGGGAGAGCATCAGAAGGTTCTTCCCAACTCCAGTAAGGGTACATATTTGGCATTGAGGATACCAGTGGATCAGCAGAGGCAACTCACCTTGAAAATCAGGATGTGGATGATTGGTGTGGACCTGGTGAACAGAGCAAGGGCAGAGTGGGGACCTCAGTGACTGGTAGCCGCAGACACACAAGTCTTCAGCCATTCGGGAAAGATCATAGTGGGCAGAAAGTCACAGTGGACCGGATATCCCCTCCCCATCCCCCATCACCAGAATCTGCCACCCCACATGGGAGTGGGACATGTGCAAGAAACCTACTTTATTATTTAACGCCACTGAGATTGGAGACCATTTTTGACAATCATTAGCTTACTTGGATTTTTATCAAAAATAAGGACATATCCCATTTTATTTTGCTCAATTTAATAGGTCACATATAAAAACTGTACCCAATAAGTGATAGGTACTAAGTAGAAAATGAAGCAGAGTGGCATGAGGGACAGAGACTGCAAAAGAAATAAGTGATCTCTATCATGAATCTGATCTCTCTGAGAAAATAATATTTGAGCTGAAACCTAAATGTTGAGAAGAAGCAGGCAACCATGTGAAAGTCTTGAATATGAAAGGTCCAGGCAAAATAAATAACAAACACAAAACTCTGAGGCAAGGATGAACGTGGTGAGTTTACACAACTGAAACGCTGACGTGGCTGCAGTCAAGTAAGCAGGAGAGTGTGGTGAGGAAATGAATCAGAGATATGGGCATGACCACATCGGCTAGGTCTTCGAGGCCACAGAAATAAAGGAGAGACGGTATGGTCTGATGTATCAATTATCTTGGCTGTTGTTGGGAGAAAGGGAGAGGGACAAAAATGAAAACTGAGAGGGAATAGAGGAGAGACCTTTAAAATAGTCCAGAAGACAGATGATGATTGTATAAACTGAAGGTGATTGCCATAGAAATGGAAAGAAGCAAACATATTAAGGATATAACTTGGAAACAAAACTCATAAACTGCATGTGACATATGAGAAAAAAAATGGAAGGGCTCCCAGATTTTTGTCATAAGAAACTAGGAAAAGGTTATGCCATTTTCCAAATAAGTGGTCAAAAGAAGAAAGGTGAGGGAGAAGAAAAAGCAGAGAATAAAGAGTTCCATTTGGGGCCCGTTACATTTATTAGGCATTGGAGTCAGGTAAGCAGTTTGACATCAAGTAGGCAGTTTGATTTATGAGCCTGCAGCTCAGGGGAAGGTCAAGAGTGGGGATTTACATTTGGGAGTCATCTGCACATAGATAGTATGAATACTAAGGGAGTAAATGAAATCCTCTAGGGAGACAGTATAGACAGGTCCCCTGAAGGTCAAGCAAACAAGATAATGCCAGCAATGAGATTGAAAGAGAGTATTCAATGAGATTTGAGGTGGGGGGGGGGGACCAATTTGAGAAGCTGGTGTCAGAAGCCATGAAAACAAACTGCCTAGGTTATCTTTACTCTGAAATTAGAACAGATAGTTCATAAGGTCTGCTGAGTTGCTTAGAGTCTTGAGTCAGTAATTTCTATCTCACTACTCCTCAGAGAAAGAAAAATGTCAGGGTCATGGACACAATCCCTGGTGCATATTCTTAGTCTCCTGTGGAGCTAATGGGCAGATTAATAGCCCTGCTTCTTCCTCTCTAGCTTGGAATAACTCATGTCTTACTGGAACCGACTCAAGAGAGTCTTCTCCATAGTCAAAGAATATTGCCTTTCAGGACAGATAATTCAAATCAACTACATGTTTGGGAGAATGACTTTCTCTTCACATATATATTACGCATATTATAATATCAAACTATAGCTTACCCTCACATAGGTCACAGATGATGACTGGGTGTGTGACTTGCTTGTTATTAAATGGGTTGTTTGGGGGGAATATATTTTAAGTGAAATATTGTTAATGACCACTACCTTGTCTAAAAAGATAGCAAATGCTACCTAACTCAACACTCCATGAGGGTAAAATAAAGGGTAAAAAATACTTAAAGGTCCAATGATATAGGAAGAAAGGTCCCTCATCATCTAAATCACCTCATTTCTCATGTTAACTGTATCTTATAAGACAGTTCTTTCAGCAACATAGTTTACATAGAATATTTTCTTATATGAGGTACACTTGTATGCATTCTCCTTGCCTGCCATCAAGAACTAGAGTTTCAGTTTTCAATATATAGTCTTCACAGACACCGTTGTTATTGTTTTTATTCTTTGGGAAAATGGGCAAGCTCATATGAGAATTGGAGTAAATTTCCCCACAGTATATGGAGTTTCAGAATTTGGGTGCTGTCCTAGGTCCTAAAAATGCTGGTGCAAGGTCACCTGGAGCTGTCCAAGGTCCCAAAATGTCTTAGACTAGTGCTTCTCAAAGTAAAATCAATGGGGCATGAGTATTACAATGCAGATTTCTGGCCCATCCCAGAACCACTGGGTCAAAGTCTACTTATGCATTTTAAATATTTTCTCAGGAGATGCTACTGTCTGATGCTAAGGTAATGTCTACCAAATGTTAATAACACTTTGTTAAATGCCCATCCCCTCCAGTTATTGATACTCAGACAACTAATGATCTTTCTTTCTGACACACAGTTTTAGCTACATCTTTTAGAATTTTATATAAATAGAATCATGCACTGCACTGTATCCCTTTTTATCTGATATCTTATAACCATGATTATTTTTGAAATTCATCCTTATTATTGCATTATCAAGAGTTCATTCCTTTTTACTACCTAATCATATTCCAGTTATCCCAATTTTATAGAGAAGAAAGTTGTGAAAACAAGCAACTAGTCTGAGATCACGTAGTAGAAGGTCAGATTCAAATGTAAGTCTGCCCAACATAAAACCCCCAAATTTTCCTACTAATAATTCTGTCTTTTTTTCCATTTTAAACTGAGAAATAACTCCACATAAATCTCAAGAGTGGGAGCATCATAACCCCACCAGAGTAATCAGAATATAGTAACCACACCAAAACTAGTTGTTGGATGATTCATTGTAGAGACTGCCCACTACCATACCAACTGACCCCACTACACCCACACACATGAGTACCACTTTCAAACTTTGGGCTTCACATTTCTAGGTAATTCACTCCAAGAAAAACCCCCAGAATTGTGTGGTTGTCAAGATACATGATATAGCTGTATGCAGGGCCTATCCTCTAGCTACACTCCTCTCTTATGAACCAAAAGGGAAGTGTTTGGGACAGATGAGAGGTGTTCACAGTAGAGGAGGGACAATCCAAGAAACTTGAAGGTCTTTTAAACTATCCTAATTACAATAGTTAAATGATAATAACTGGGTCACTTCAATGACTTGCTCTGATGGGAAGAATTTTAATTAGGGACAGGAAAGTACATAATAATTAGAATGGAGGGAGGCATTTGAATTACCCCTCACAAATTCCCACTGTTCATTTGGTTATCTCAGGCATTCATAGCTCTTGAAATGTTAAAATTTTAACAGAGGGCTGGGGTTGTGGCTCAGTGGTAGAGCACTTGCCTAGCATGTGTGAAGCCCTGGGTTTAGTTCTCAGTACCGCATATAAATAAATGAATAAAATAAAGGTCCATCAACAACTAAAAAAATTTTTAAACTCCTTAACAGAATACAGCTTTTCCATGATCCTCACAACATACTTTTGAGAAGGAATTAATAATAAAATAACAATAACTAATAGTTACAGAGTGCTCATTATGTACCCAACACTGTACACAAAAACCTTATTCCATTTCCATTTTACCAGTAAGAAAACCAGTTCTCAGAAAATATGTGACTTGCTCACAGTCAATAGCCAGAGTAAGTTATAGCCAGAATGTGAGTCTCTGAGTCTCATTCCAGTGCCCTTCATGATTCACAGGATTCCAGGATGACCTGCTCTCAACCACCAATCACCCAACCCCCTCCACATGCCTCGCTATGATCCTCCATCACTATTGCTGGTCCCATCACCCTACAGTATACACCAATGTCAAACCCCTGACACCCTTTCATACCTCATCAGAACACATCATTCTGTGTATACTGTCTTCAGAATACTCTTCAACACTAGAGTCAACTAATATTTTCTGATAGCTTGTTCTGCACCCAAACGTTAACAATTAGAATGTTGTGCGACTGGGGCTTAAGAAGACAGAGTCTTAAAGAGTGACGTAAATTGGGACAAGGTTGTGATGGGAAGATTTTCCAAGTTCTGTCTTCACACATGTGAAAGTCACAGATTTACAGATTCTAACTCCAGACCAAGTAAGCTATCATTCCTCTTTCAAAGGGATCAGCTTGGGTTGAAGTGGTCCCTTGTCAGAGGGAAGAAGAGAAGTAGTAATTACAATAGTTAGATGACGATAATAATAGGAACCAACATTTATCAATTGCTATGTATTGGCTATTTTACCAGTATTATTTCAATTAAGCCACAATTCCATGAAGTCAGTGCTGCTGTTGGTCTCATTTACAGATAAGGAAAGTGAAACAGAGAGGCTGTTCTTTCCAACTCCAGAACGCTCATTCTTAACCAGTGACGGATCTCCACTAGTTACCATTTATTAGCACGTATTAATGTCTGGCACTGGATGAATCTTAAGCACAATAAATCCACTGAAACCTTACAGTATTATTATTACAAGGTATTATTATTACACCTATTTTACAGATAAAATCCAGGAAAGGAAATTGGGTGTGAATATGATTCCGAACACCGGCCATTTGGCCCCAGAGTCTGCGCCCTTATCCAGCACGACCTACTCTTATTCGAATCTAGGCATTTCTCTTCCTATTTAGGTTAAAAGATTTTCCTCTTCAGGAGGCAGGCAAGACAAACCCACACTCAGCAAGGCCATACCGTCAAGGGTTACCTCGACCGACCACACGGGGGCGCCTTCGGACCGAGATGGTGGGGACGGCGGGAAAGCAGGGCTTCTTCCCCGCCCGACGCTGCGTGGGCCCCTCCCCAGATCCGCCCCCAGCCCGCAGCAGCCAATCAGAAACTTCGCTGCCGCCGCGCGCTCTCCGCAGCAATGACCGCGGATCGGGACTAGCTAAGTCTCTTAACGGGCTTCTGCTATCCAAAGATGTAAAGGGTTACACACTTGACTGGAGGCCTCCAAAGGAAGCGTGTTCTCCATTTTTACCCAATAGTTCGCTAGGCGAGGAGCCTCTTGCGCCATCCTCCCAAATGGAGAAGGCGGCACCCGATCCCGACAGTCCCCTTGGGTGTTTGCTTTCCACCAGTCAGTGCTCTGCCCTCTCAGCCTATCAGGAGCGCGGTCTGCCGCTTAGCAGTCACGTGGTCCAAGAGCGGGCCAGGCTGTTTGTGGCCGGAGCCCTGGATGATGCCGCATGCCTTGGCCAGTACCTGCCGGCATGCGTGGTTCTGCTGACTGTGGATGTGGAAAAGCCCCGGCCTGGGACTGCAGCCATCACGGTTTTTTGGTTTCTGCTGTAGTCAGAATGGGGTCCCGTTCCAACTCAGACCTTGAGGCTGGCCCTCCCTCATTCTTTCCAGGCCTTGCACATGCACCTTCACCCTTCAGGATCCCATACAAAATGTCTCATCTTCCCCTGCAGGGATTGATCCTCTTTGAGCGCCCTTGGAACTTTGTAAATATCCATATTATGGCCTTTACTGCGTCTTTATTTCTCCCGTTTTGGAATGAGGGTAGAAACTTTATTATAAATATCTTTGTGTTGAGCAAGTTATTTAAACTGTTATGTGAGATCCTTATTTCGAGCTGTAGAATGAGGGTAATGGTACTACATAATGTTGTGTGCATTAAATTAATGTTTGTAAAGTACTTAAAAGAGTGGCTTCAATGCAGCAAATGTTCGTAAAATGTGAGCCGCTCTTAACTCCAATGCCCACACTGGAGTATATAAGTACTTGATAGGGTTTAGAATCAATTTCATCTATTCATTTTTAAGGTTTAAACCTCAGCTTCCTCAGAAGTTCTGCAAGAAGGAGATGGTAAATATATAACATGTATATTATATAGCCATATATAAAACACATATATGTCATGGGGATAGATAGACCGACTGTGTGTCAGGGTGCTGCAACATGTTCTCACAATTGAGAACAACATGCTGGAGCAGAGGGTCTGGGTTCAAGTTCTGACTTCACCTTACCAGCCGAATAACCTTGGGAAATTACCAAAACTTTCAGCTTCTCAACAGTGAAATGGTGACTATCATAGTAATATTTACTTTGTAGGGTGTGACATGCTTAGGACACTGGCTGTCCTATAATAAGCTTTCAACGTCCTTTCTCCCATAGCCCACTTTCACTTTAAGAGCTAAGACAAGAATGTAATGGCAAATCATACTTAAATATCTCGACTTTTTGTTTGTCTCCCACTTTAACTTTTGCAAAACACACTGGAATGTTTTCACATTTAATACTCACAGCACCCTGTGAGACTTGGAGCTCTTACTAATAAAACCTGAAGTGCCCATGATGAGCTGGGACTTGACTCCTTCAAGTTCAGTTTCAATGTCTGTTTTTTTGTTGTTGTTTTTTTTTTTTTAACCACTGCACGGTCTTTCATACCTGAATTTATTTACTTAATATATTTTATACATTCTAATTTTTGAAGCATATTCTATTGAGTCCCCTTCAAGGCCCAAGGCTTTGATTGCTAAGATTCTAAACAGCCTCCCCCAAAAGATTCAGGTCACCAGAAAATTGAATCCTTATTGTAAGGAGTTTTTTCCTGTCTGTTTCTCCCAAGCTGCAGCCCAAGGTTCCCACAAGTCAGGTCCCTCCTGCTCAGGTGGGAAGAGGATGTTCATCCAAAGGTCAGTGATGGATGATGACCTTACTCCTCAATGGTACTAGAGTCAGGGGTGCTCTCTCAACCCCCAAAGCTAGGATTTTCTCTGCACCTCTGCCCTTGTATCTTCCCCATCCCAGCCCTTCAGACTTTGCTCCCTAAGAACTCATTTGGAGAAAGGGACACACTGTCCCATTATCAGATGCACTGTTACACTGTTGAAGCACTCAAGAAATTCTGGGAAAGCGCCCCTCAGGGATCTGGCTCATCCCCGAGATGGAAGTTGTGCCCAGAGGCCATGTGCACATGCTCTCACCCTGGGGACTCTAAGAGATTCAATTCTGTGTAGCCAAGTAACTTGCTTACCCTATCTGAACCTCCATTTCTGCTTCTGTGAATGGAACTAGGGGACGAGAGGAGCAAGAATCCCAGACACACAAAAGGAGGAGGAGCCGTGTGCATGCCATGAGTAAAGGCAAAGCTGTCGAATGAGGAACAGGAGCCAGCGCCAGGCCTGGGATGGCATGTGGAGGCGGGGGGCTCACACCAGCCTGAGAACTGCAGCGACAGCAGCTCTTCTGGAGTTCAGAAAGGCCAGCCTCTCTCTCTCTTCAGCCTCTCACTCTCCAACAACACGCATACCCATGCCCAACATAAGGTGGAACTTTCTGTGTGCTCAGGGATACACTGTGAGCTGAGCATTCAGGCCCAAAAAGAAGGGTAAAACTTTCCCAGAAAGACTGACTGAGAATGTGCACTCCTATCTTAATGTCTGCAAAGACCTTCATGGTCCAAAGAGATCTCCAACCACCCCAGGACTTTGCTCAGAGCTAAGGCCAACTCTGGGGCTTTGAAAGTCTTATACTTCCCTCCAAACATCGATCTACACAGCTATGTTAGTCAGCTCTCTGTCATTGTGACAAAATACCTGAAGAAAGTAACTTAACGGGGCAAATTTCAGAGTTTTCAATCCATAGTTGGCTGCCTCCAGCACTTTTTTGGCAGTAGTGAGGCAGAGGATCGTGGTGGGAGGAGATGGTGGAGCAGAGCAGTTCACCTCATGGCAGCTGGGAGCAGAGAGAGAACCAGAAGAAGGGTTCAAGGACAAAATATTCCCTTCAAAGGCACGTCCCCAGTTGTTAGAAATATTGAGCATTTAGAAATCAGACAGGTGCTCAATTTTGCCTTCAAAATTTACTTCTGCAGAAGGGTGTACTACCAAAAAGAATCTGGTCAACAAGCTCATTGAGCAGAAAGTCTACCCACATGTTTGAGTTGAATGCAGCCCTGCGCCTAACTGATAGGAGGAGTTCAGGGTTCCAATCCACAGGACTGACTAATTTAAATTAGGGAGTGCCAGGGGAGGGGCTATAGCCATGACTGGATTACCTAGTAAACTACAGGCATTATGATTAGAAGACAGGACAAAGGGAGATGTGCTGGGGGGACCCCAAATGGCTACATTTCAAACTCATGGTTTTGTGACTTTAAAAACAGCTCCACCCAACCAGGCACTTTGACAGTGACCTACCTCTTCCAACATGGCCCCACTCCCTAAGCTTTCCACCACCTCCCAATAGCATCGCCATCTGGGGAACCAAGCCGTCAACACATGAGCTTTAGGGGACATTCCAGAACCAAACTGTAAAGACGGCCAACAGTTTTTCTGATAAGGTGTAGCTTGTGTCACTCTTTCTCTTCCCTACGGCTCTGGTGACCCTCATGGCCCAGACCTTCCTAGGCCTACCCATCCCACGCCCTATGCCCACAAGTGTCTCCTGGCGTTGAAGCCTCTTGGTTCAGGACACAGACTTTGGAATTGAATTGTGGGAAGTGGGAAGTTCATCCTGCAGGAACTTTCAGAGGCACACAGGACCTCGGATCCTCAGATCAACCTAGAAGAAGTGATGCAGGCTGGCCATGGATGGGTCCAGGGACAGTGCCACTTTAGGCAAAATGAAGAAGAGATAGGAGAGTGCTAGGGTTTGAATGTCCTCTCCAAATTCGTGTTGAAACTTAATTGCCACTGTGACAGTTTTAAGAGGTGGGACCTTAAAGAGAATGTGGTATATATGTACAATGAAATTTTATTCAGCCAAAAAGAAGAATGAATTTATGTTATTTGCAGGAAAATGGATGGAACTTGAGAACATTATGCTAAACAAAATAAACCCAACTCAGAAAATTAAGGGTCATATGTTTTCTCTCATAAGTGGAAGCTAGAGAGGAAAAAGGAAAAGAAAGATAGGGGCAGGGATCTCATGAAAATCGAAGCAATATCTGTAGAGTGGAAGAAAGAGACTAGCGGGAGGGAGGAGGCAAGGGAAAGGGGAAGTACTAGGCAGTGATATTGGCCAAATAACATTGTTGTATTGTGTGCATGTACAAATAGGTAACAATGAATCCCACCATTATGTGCAACTACAATGCACCAATAAAAAATATGAGAAAAAGAAAAGGAAGATCCATCATGGATGGATAAATGCCATTGTCTCAGGAGTGGGTTAGTGATCATGGGAGTGGCTCTTGATAAGAAGGGTGGGTTCAGTAGAGTTCCTCTCAGTCGCATGCTGCTCACCTGCTCTTCTGCCATGCTGTGGTGCAGCACAGAGGCCTTCACCAGAGGCCAGGGCCATGCTCCTGACTTCCCAGGCTCCAGAACCATGAGCCCAGTAAAGTTTGTTTATAAATGACTCACTCCGTGATATTCTATTACAGCAGCAGAAAAATAATGGACCATGAGAGAGTGGGGGTGGACATCAGCAGACCAGAGACACAATCCAATAAGAAAGATAATCATTTCTTTTTTTTTTCTTGACTTTTTTTTTATTGTAAACAAATGGGATACATGTTGTTTCTCTGTTTGTACATGGAGTAAAGGCATACCATTTGTGTAATCATAAATTTACATAGGGCAATGTTTTTTGATTCATTCTGTTATTTTTTCCCTTCCCCCCACCCCTCCCACCCCTCTTTTCCCTCTATACAGTCCTTCCTTCCTCCATTCTTACCACCCTCCTTATCCCTAACCCTAAACCTAACCCTAACCCTAACGCTAACCCCTCCCACCCCCCATTATATGTCCTCATCCGCTTATCAGTGAGATCATTCGTCCTTTAGTTTTTTGAGATTGGCTTATCTCACTTAGTATGATATTCTCCAATTTCATCCATTTGCCTGCAAATGCCATAATTTTATCATTCTTCATTGCAGAGTAATATTCCATTGTATATATATGCCACAGTTTCTTTATCCATTCATCAACTGAAGGGCATCTAGGTTGGTTCCACAATCTGGCTATGGTGAATTGAGCAGTTATGAACATTGATGTGGTTGTATCTCTGTAGTATGCTGATTTTAAGTCCTTTGGGTATAGGCTGAGGAGTGGGATAGCTGAGTCAAATGGTGGTTCCATTCCAAGCTTTCTGAGGAATCTCCATACTGCCTTCCAGAGTGGCTGCACTAATTTGCAACCCCACCAGCAATGTATGAGTGTACCTTTTTCCCCACATCCTCTCCAACACCTGTTGTTGCTTGTGTTCTTGATAATCGCCATTCTAATTGGGGTGAGATGAAATCTTAGGGTAGTTTTGATTTGCATTTCTCTTATTACTAGAGATGTTGAACATTTTTCATATATCTGTTGATTGTTTGTAGATCTTCTTCTGTGAAGTGTCTGTTCATTGTCTTAGCCCATTTGTTGATTGGATTATTTGTATTCTTGGTGTAGAGTTTTTTGAGTTCTTTATATATTCTGGAAATTAGTGCTCTATCTGAAGTATGAGTGGCAAAAATATTCTCCCACTCTGTAGACTCTCTCTTCACATTACTGATAGTTTCCTTTGCTGAGAGAAAGCTTTTTAGTTTGAATCTATCCCAGTTTTTGATTCTTGATTTTATTTCTTGTGCTATGGGAGTCCTGTTAAGGAAGTCTGGTCCTAAGCCTACAAGTTGAAGGTTTGGACCTACTTTTTCTTCTATAAGATGCAGGATCTCTGGTCTGATTCCGAGGTCCTTGATCCATTTTGAGTTGAGTTTTGTGTAGGGTGAGAGATAGGGGTTTAATTTCATTCTGTTGCATATGGATTTCCAGTTTTCCCAGCACCATTTGTTGAAGAGGCTATCTTTTCTCCATTGCATATTTTTGTCCCCTTTGTCTAGTATGAGAAAATTGTATTTATTTGGGTTTGTGTCCGTGTCCTCTATTCTGTACCATTGATCTACCTGTCTATTTTGGTACCAATACCATGCCATTTTTGTTACTATTGCTTTGTAGTAGAGTTGAAGATCTGGTATTGCAATACCCCCTGCTTCGCTCTTTCTGCTGAGGATTGCTTTAGCTATTCTGGGTAGAAAGATAATCATTTCTTGACTTGAATTCCAAATCCTTTCTACCCAGACCTCAAAGTAATTCACTCCCTCTCCTTTTCTCTGCTCCGACTGAGGACTCTCTGAAAAAGGAAAGAGATGAGCTAACATCTCATTGCACAATTTCTAGGGACATCTCCAGCACTCAGTGTTTCGGACATTTAGCCAAAAGGCACACATCCAAGGTCAATGACATAAAACCCACATGCAGTCAGGTTCACAGTCAGGACACCAAACTGAATCATGTTGAAATGTTCTGCTTTCTAAGACCCAACCGAATGATGGACAGGAGCCACACTAAAGTCAAACTTAGCAGGGATCTTTGCCTTTTGGAACAAGACTGTGTTTTCCAGACTGGTTAGCACTAGTTATCTGGCCCATGAGATGTAAGAGAGTGTTATGGGGGACTTCCTGGGAGGCATAATCAAGAGAGCCCCAACCCGTTTCCTTCCCTTCTCTCAGTCCTGCTTCCTGGGAATGAGGTGACCTTCACTGAGGATGACAATCGGCATGGCTGTACATCTGGGCAGAAATATTCAAAGATTTTTGAATCTTGATGGCATATACTTTGAACCGCCTACCTCCAGACTTCTTTGATGTGAGAAAATAAAATCCTTCTATGGATAAGCCACTGTCGTTTTAGGTTTTCTATTATATATAGCCTGGCCCCATTCCTAACTGACCAGCCTCTCCTCCCCAAGCTTGCAAAGTCAGTGGGAAGAGAGCTCCTTAAATTCCCCTGACTTTTTTCTTCTAAGAACTGAGCAGAGGAATTAAAGTCTATTGTTGGCTTGACTACCTTAACTTACTTAGAAAGACACATTTATAAATTAGAACATTCTTATGACGGGGTTAGGCTTAACTGCACAAAATTAGCCTTGGATTCTTGAAACATTTGAAGCCAAAACATACAACATACTCTATCTAAATGACACATTGGTGCAACCCAGGCTCTCCATTTTCATGCAGAAAGAAAACATAACATTCTGTGGAGGAAGATCTTGAGCACGCAGGCTGTACATTTTCTTTGGTGGTCGTGTTCAAACTCCAAGCTGAATTCTCAAAAGAAGCTGCCTTTGAATTTAGTCCAGGCTCTGAGGAGTGCACAAGTGTCACAGCTGACTTCTGTCCAAAGCCTCTGAAGCTCCAACCCAGGTTCCACCATGGAGGGACTCCAGCTGGCCCTGTCTTAGCAAACCTTTTGCAATCCTGCCTCCACAAGCTGTTGTGGGAAGGACCCTTGTCCTGGAGCAATGGTTCAAACTCAGAAGTGCCTCAGAACCACCTGGGGGGCTTGTTGAAACACAAGTGATTGAGCAGATTCAGTAGATTCTGGGCTGAACCCAAATATTGGCAGCTCTTATAAATCTTCAAGGGATGCCAGTGCTGCCAGTCAGGGAACAGAGTTGGAGACCACCAGCTTAGGGGAAGGCACATTTCATCAGTCAGCTTCTTTCAGGCCTTTGTGGGGTAAGAGGTGTCCCCCAGTGTGTTCAGAGGTAGCTGGAGCCTGGTGGTGGCCTCTGCACAGCTGCCCTGAGAGCCCGCTGCCAGGCCCTGTCTGCCTTCCCAGCCCCAGGGCTCCCCTCAGGCACTGCAGGGAGTGCTCCTCACTGGTCCATTGGACCAGGTACTCCATGGCCTGAGCTCCTCTGGGGTGTGCCTTACAGTGTGCAGGACAGGATCTGGAAAGGGGAATACAAAATTAAATGACTTCTTTTTCTTCAATATCTAAGTATGTTTAAAACACATTTTATGATTAAAAACATAAATTAAAAATGTAAATGAATGCAGACTGTTTGGAAATGTGTGTTAATAACTAACAGTTACTGAATACTTACTATGACTAGGCCCTATACTAAATGCTCATCTAACTATTGTCACTGTATTCCAGATCTAAAACAGCCTTGGAGAAGTTAAGTAGATTGCCCAACATAACACAGCTAGACAATGACAACAGGAATTCAATTCAAGGTCCACCCAAATTCAAAACCTAATTTTTTTAACACTTAGGGAACACTGCAGTTTGAAAGTGCTGCAATTTTCTAATGCTACTAGGACATGCATTTGCAAAGAAGGTGATTTTGCCCTGAAGAGAAAAAGTTGGCACTTGGGGAGTAGTGAGTGGATCATTGCTCTTTAGGTAAGAAGCGCAGATATACAAGCAGTACAGTTCATCTGTAGTGTTAAATTGCCATGAATGGCAAGGGGCATTTAGGGCAAGATATCTAACTAGGCTCCCTGCAAGAACAATAATCAAGAAAACAAGGCAGAGAAGCACAGTGGTAGGACCTCCTGGGGAAGAAACTATGCTCTGAGAGAGCATGCACCATCTTACCCAACTTCAAGGTCATATGGAGCAGATGAAAGTCACAGCACCTACCATCGGTTCCCTGAAAGCTTTAGTCATGATGCTGTTATGGTTCCCCCAAGAACCTCCCAGTGAAGACACTAAGGATACTATCCACTTGTTATAGATGAAGAAACTGAAATTTGGAGATAATAACCATTCACCCAGATTTAACACCAAGCAAAACTGTCCTTTGAGAGTAAAGTGATATGAATAACTTTTTAAAAAACAGACCCTCAGTAAGAGAACTCTAAAGTCCAAGATACAAGACTGAATGAAGGAACATGTGTTAAATTTCCAAGTTAAAACATAATAGCTATCAAGCATAAATCTGCCAAATTAAGAGAATGAAAAGTGGGAGGAGCAAATTCTACGTTCTCACTGCAAATGTTATAAATCATAGAGAAATTACCAAACTGAGTCTTTCTCTTTAAATTTACTTAAAAACCTCATCTTCAAATGTAGTCTTTGTTTAATGTTGCATAAAATCAATTGTATGAATAAATATTTTCATTCTAAATTTCAAAGTTATTTTTATAACTAAAAAACTACCCATGGCTCAAACAGGGTGGCCCATAACTCCAGCTCCCTGAGATGCCAAGCCACCAGGAAAAGGACCTGGGATCCAGCCATTTGGGGGATGTTGCACTCCACATCCTCATCTGCATACTTTGCCAAGCTCAGAAATTTAAAAACTTTTATACTCAGTTAAAAAAATCTGCTTGCCTTGGTCAACCCTGGTGTTTTCCAAACACCTTTCCCCTACTTCATGAAATATACTAAAACTCTGTGGAACCTGTCTGGAAAATTCTAGATTAAGCCTGAGTTTGAGCTGGGTGGTTCAGACTGAGGACTCACCATACACATAAAATGTAGACTCAGTTCTTAAGAAGAGTTTACAAAACTGTTAAGACGGTTTGGAACATAACAGCATCAGCCATTTGCACAAACTCACAGGTTCACTCCTTGGTACCCACACATGCCTTCGTGACCCGACATACATGCTCAGTTTCTCTCATGTGGACTCCTAGGAAAGGCAGACAGCCGCAGCAAGGAGACAGCGTGCCCACACCCTCTCACGGGCTCAGGCCTCCTGCTCTTCCACACGAGGTGACCACTGCTGACTTCCTCACCTGACTGGTTCTCACTTGTTCAATGTTCATCCCCCATCACCTCCGCACCAACTGTGGTTTTCTCAAGTTTGGTTTTGGATGTTGGAAAAGGAATGAAACCAGAGATTTCTGAGGAGATCCTCTGGCTCCTTGGGTTAGAGGCCATGGATAAAAGTGCCCCAGGAAAGTCAGTTCCTTTCCCTATCTGGACCTCAATCTCGCCTAAGGAAGGAGTGGATGACTTGGCTTGAGTCTCTTCTAATCTCTGACTGTGCATTTGTAAAATAAAGGGATGGAAGATGTATTCTGACTTTTTTCCAGCTCTAACTTCCTCTGATCTTAGGAATTGACTCACTTCATTCTCTTTCAAAGAAGGCAACTATAGTCCAGAGAGATAAAGCAAGTTACCCAAAGCCACACAACTAATCACTGACAGGGCAGGGACTGAACCTGCTAAGATAGAGTCCTAAATCATTATTCATATTTTACCTTTATGCTGTACATATATGGGGATACATGACAAGGTGACATATTCCAAAGACTCTTGTTGGACTGTGACATTTCCAAGGGCTTCCGTGCATGTTTGAAGTTCTATGTAGACAGTCTGGGATGTGAGGCAGGAGAGGGCAAATGTGGGAAATAAGAGCTACAGAAATCATCCAAAGGACCAGGTCTTCTTCTTCTTGCCCAATCTCTCCCTCACAAGCGCCCTGCTCCTTGCTTAGAGATCCGTGTGGCTCCAGCCAGCCAGCCAGCCAGCTCCATGAGTAGTTTATTGCTCCCAGCTCAGGAGGGCCAGGCAGGACTGAGCACAGCTGCCATGGATCCTGGCTGACTTAGCCTAGAGCCATAGCCACTGCCTCCACATTTTGACTCTCAGTCGATCACCACGAAAACAACACTGTCAAACTGGCTAATTTGGGGCACTTCCGCAACTTCCTGTTTCCATCCCCTGCATATCTCCCCTCCCCACCCCACTATTCCCCTTACTACCAACCCAGGTACTAGGGACTGAGCCAGGGGCTCTCTACCACTGAGCTGGCCCCCAGCCCTTGCTTCTATTTTATTCTGAGACAGGACCTCGCCAAGTTGCACAGACTGGCCTTGAAATTATGATCCTCCTGCCACAAGCTTCCCAAGTTCCTGGAATTACAGGTGTGTGCCACTGTGCCCGGCTTCTATCAGCTCTTCTTTACTGAGGCTCTTTCCCAGGATCCATGAGGGTGAATGTCCTGGACAGCTGCTCCTGTAAGTCTCCCTACTTTGGTCAAATTCCCAGGCCTTCTGATCACCTCCCTGCACCCCGCAAACAGTTTACACCTTCCTGGTCACTGGCTCAAAAGAATGCCAAAATTATGATTCCTCTTCCCTCTTTTCCACCCATGCTGACAACAGCATCTCTATAAGTACTTAAACTTTGATTGACTTCTCCATGGAAACACAGATCAGTGCCATTGACTCAGTGTGCGGAGGTGGTGTGTGTGAGCAACAGGGAGAGCACACACGCACACAAAGGCTGAGATGTGGGCATCGTCACCAACAGATCCACTGCTGTATGGAGGGGGAGTATTGGGTATCTTCAAATTCCTGTTTTCAGAGTCACATTTTCAGAAATGTCACTCCCAGCCATTCAGATTACATTAGCACCCTTTTCACCACAGTGGTGGGTAGGTCATGCCGGTTCTCCTTCCACCCCCAGGAGTTCCTTCCAAGGTGCTGGACACCTGCCCGGCCTCCACAGTCAGCCCTGGCACCATGGTGAGGTAAGGATCCAGCTCAGCTCCAGGTCTGGATCCCATGGGTGAAGGGGCTGGAGTGAGTCATCCCTCACCATCTCACTGGGTGGGAGGAGGCTGGGAGGCAGTGGTGGGAGGGAAGCTGCAGAGGCAGAGGGGCGTGGCATGGTTGCTGTTGCTGTTCTTGGGGACGGAGGCTTTACAATATAGAGCCATGAGAGGTACAAGAAGGCTCCACAGCCCTGGGTTTCAACTGAGTCACACAGCAGAATCCTGGGTAAGGTTTTAAATAAGGCGAATGGCTGAACACACCTCAGTGAAATTCCAGATGTAGACCAAGAATATGCGTCAGAAAACAGCTCCCTGGTGATTCAGTTCCATACACTGCACTAAGGGACAGTAATATGCCCTGACTTTAGAACCTCCTGAGATGACACAATAAGCACACAATATCACCAAAGAAGCACTCCTGCCAAAAATGACTGATCTGAATCCCACTGTGAGAAAGCAACCTGACAAAATCCGTGGTGGGACACTCTACAGTACAACTGGCCTAGACGTTTCCAGAAAGTCAGTATTATTTTTAAAAAGTCAAGGATATTAGCCTGATCAAATGACACTAAAAAGACATAATGCCTTTATTAGAGCTCAGACTTACACATCAAATATAGAAAATATTTTGGAGATTATCTGAATATAAAATGTAGACTAGATATTATTAATTGCTATTTTTCCTAGTCGTGACGATGACATGTGACTATGTAAAATGATACTCGCAAAATGACTGCTAAAAAGATGGAGATGGTGGCGCACGCCTGTAATCCCAGGGGCCCTGGAGGCTGAGGAAGGAAGATAGCAAGTTCAAGGCCAGCCTGGATGATTTAATGAGAACCTGTCTCAAAATTAAACAATAAAATAAAAAGGGCTGGGGATGAAGCACAGTGGTAAAGTGCTACTGGGTTCAACCAAAAAAAGAAAGAAAGAAAGGAAAAGACTGATAAATTGCTAAATATTTGAGAGTGAAGTGTTAGAATTCCCACTGCTTTCTTTCAAATGGTTCAGCATAAAAGAAATGTAGAAAGCAGGAAATGGGGCAAATCATAACAACTAGTAAATCTAGGGAAGGCTAAGTGGGAATTCATTCCACCATTTTTTAAAATTTTCTCTCTATGTTAACATTTTATTTATTTATTTATTTATTATTTATTTATTTGGTACCAGGGAGTGAACTCAGGGATGCTAAACCACGGAGCCACATCCTCAGCCCTTTTTCATTTTGAGACAGGGTTTCACTAAGTTGCTGAAGCAGGCTTGGAATTTACAATCCTTCTGTCTCGGCCTCCTGAGCCCCTAGGATTATACTGTGCTACTGTGCCCCACCCAGCTGTATGGCTGCACACCTCAAAGTCACCTCCCTTCCTACCTCTTCTCTGACCCAACCCTCCCAGACCTGAAATCCTCGAGTTCCTAGAACAGTGGGTCTCAGACCCCAGTGCACCCAGGCCTGGAGAGCTGGTTACAGTACAGAGCTTTTGATACAGTAGATCTGGGATAGGGCCCCAGAGCTTGTACTTCTAACAAACACCAGGTGCTGCTGCTGCTGGTCAAGGACCACACTTTGAGAACCACTGCCCTAGAGGTTAGAGGTCAAAAGCACCTACCCATTGATAGGTGTGCTAGGGCCTCCAACCCTCAAAGCCAAGATGCTTGATCTTTTCCAGGAAAATTCTTTGCAATGAGGCAATAATGCCCACCAGGGGGCAGCAGACACTCATGAAAAGAAATTTTCCTACCAAGAAAGGAATTGGATCCACAAGGGACCCTTACTGAGGTCTTTAAAACAACAGGGATCAGGGCATAATTCTTTCTTTTTGGTTAGTGGTTCATGGATGTCAAACTTTCCCATGTATCTCCTCACCTGAAGTCTTCAACAGTCCTGGCTCAATAGAACATTAGCATCTCTGTGTGACAGTTAAGAATATGAGGTCCAGAAAGGTTGTCCAAGACCAGAGAGGGCTGGCAATTTATGAGATCAGGAATTGGAGCAGGCTATCTGACTTCAGCAGGTTCAGGTACTTTTCCCTCCTGCTAACCTAACATCATCATAACCGTGATTTTTCCAGCATTCACTAACCATGAATTCCCTCGTTTCATCCACAGGACAACCTATGAGACATACTCTCAATTATCCCCACTCTACAGATAAGGAAAGTGAGGAGAGGAAGTAAAATAACTTGCACAATTACTAAGTCAAGAAACTAGGGTTTGGGCTGGGGATATAGCTCAGTTGGTAGAGCACTTGCCTCCCATGCACAAGACCCTGGGTTCAATCCCCAGCACACCAAAAAAAAGAAAAGAAAGAAACTAGGGTTTGACCTCAAGTCTGTTTGACTCAAGTCACTGACACCTACTGCTTTCCCTTGGTCACTTGTCATCAGCAGCCATGTGTCAAGCAGCAAATGCTGTAGGTCCCATACTGTGTCAGCCACTGGCTATGCAAAGTCCTAGTCATCAAGCAGTGACCAGCCTAGGAAAACCCAAGATGAGGGTGCCCTACCACATGCCACAGGAAGCCCTCTAGGGTGAGTACTATTGTCGCCGTTTTACAGATGAGGCAATAGAGCCTTGAGAGTTTGCCTAACTTGCCTAAGACCACAATAAAATAAGGGATGATCAGGGATTCACATTTGGGTCATGTGCTACATCTGCTGCTTCCTTATATGTCTCAGCCAAAATATTGGAAATAGAAAGGATCCCAAAACATGTGGGACATTCATTGCAATGGTCATCCCGCAGATCCCCAAGGCCTCGAGTCCTGAGACTCCTGCCAGGAGTTCACTATAGAACTCCCCCTGCCCCTTCCTACTGCCAAGTCAGTCTTTCATTTCCTAGAATGACCCAGAAAAATTAAGTCAGATCATTTTGCATATGGAGGCCCTTTGATGAACAGCTGCTGTTGGAAGACAAAGATGCTTCCCTGTGACCCTCACTTGTCTGCACACCTCTACCACCAGAGTAAGGTCGGTGCCTGACACAGCACGGAGGCACGTAGGTGCTTCCAATTTGGGCCTTGGAGTCCCCTGCCCAAGCAAGGTTCGCTTTCCAGGAAGTTCCTTTAGTTTTTCCAGCAGATTCTAGTCATCACACTGCTTCCTGATCTTCATGGCTGACACTTCTTATGGAGCACCCTTGGGGATGTTCTGATTCTCTGTCCTTAATACACAGTGGAATAACATGCATCTCTTCTGTGTTGCTCCTAAAGCAAACTCACAGGCCTGCTACCAGGGCAGCGGCATGGTGTGTTGAAAAGAACACTGGATTTAGAAATCTGACTTCAAAAAACTGGGTAAAAGCCCACTTTTAGTACCCACAAACAGGGAGCTGGGATAAAACTCTTAATTTCTCTGGGCCAGGCATAATTTTCCTGTTATTACCTTGGGAATGATAGTTCCAGGGTCATCTAACAAAAACCCTGGGTTATAGTGAGGTTAAACAGAAGACAGGTTGAACCATCTGAAAATCTGAAGTCCAAAGTGCTCCAAAATCTAAAACTTTTTGAATGCCAAAATGGTGCCACAAGTGGAAAATTCATGAAACTGGTCACAGTTAAAATGTGGGTACACTAAAAATATTGTATAAGATAACCCCCAGGCTTTGTGTATAAGGTGTATATGAAACACAGGTGAATTTTGTGTTTAGATCCCCAAGATGCCTCATTATATATATGCAAATATTCTAAAATTTGAAACACTTCTGGTCCAAAGCATTTGGATCAGGGATGCAATATACCATAGAATACACTTTTTCTAAAGTTGTTTATGATAAGCATGAATGTTGACAGCAGAAATTGTATCATTTGGTAGAGTTTTTCATGATGCAGATATAATACTATGATAACTAAAAAGAGCTTTGTGGTGACATCCTTTACATTCTACCTAGTTACAGGAGTGGGGGTAGCATGTTAACACTAAGTAGGATTTCCTATTAGTGAGATATGTTGGAGATATAGAACCAGAAAATAGGTTCTGGTTATTCCATCAGTCAGTAAAGGAGGTTCCTGGGATTATTTCAAATACTTCTTTAATTTCATGCCACTGAGCTTACACCCAGGTGGGGCGGGGTAGAGGGCAAGAAGATTCCAAAAACTGTGGGAGAGGAGAAACAGCTTGAAGCTACTGAGAGAATAATTCAACTCCTGCTCTTTGGAGGAGAGCAAAATACATACAGAAATACATACAGAAGTTAAGGATCTGGAAACAGACTCCTTCTATGTCACGAAATCTTCTGGAAAGTCCTCCAACAAACCCAGTTTGAAGATCTCTGAGACGCTGCTCTGGGGCCTGTTAAAAGAGGTTTGGATCAGAGAGAAGTCAGTTAATCATCCCAGCACAGTCGACCACATTCCTACCTACCCCCGTGTCTGTTCCCAAGGTGTTCCCTGCCCTTGGATACACCTGCCCAGTTCACAAAGTTTCCCTCTAACCTCCTGGTCCTTGACCTCAAAGCCCCCTGAATACCCCATCTTTCACAAAGCAACTTAGGTCTCCTTCTATCCTTCCTTCCCCGGTGAAATCATACTCTGCTGTACCCCGTAGACACTTTGACCATAATATGTGTAATACTTTCTTGATTTTGTTTATACATCTGTTCCCCATTTTTGGAATTAGAGTTTTATTCCTTTCTGTATCCTCAATTCCGGAAACATTGTAGAAGTGCATTAAATGTTGGTTGAACTAATGAACCTGAGGCCCACTTGTTGTTTCTCTATTAATGACAACCTCTTGTTTCAATCCTGCCAACCTTCCCTTCACCCAGGCCTGACATAAAGGAACCAAAATCTGGCCATAGCGTGACCTGGCTACAGAGCTTTCCACCCCATCAGGATGTCATTTGCAAGCTCAGGCACTGACAGCTATTCTCATGCTGGCTGTTCATTAGGATCGCCTAGAGAGCTTTTTGGAAATGGTGATATCCAAGCCTCAGCCTAGACCACTAAATCAAAAACTCAAGAGGATGGGACCTGGGCATCAGCATTTTGAAATCTCCCCTGGTGTTTCTAATGGGCCACCAGGGCTGAGAACTGCTGTCTTAGCAGAAAGGAGCTTTGGGTTTGCAGTGCCTGGAGACGGGAGGAATTCTCAGTCCAACCTCAAATTCATTTCCTAATCTTCCCTCCAGGTGTGGGCTCCAAACCTTTTCCTCCAAGCCATATGCACATCCCCCTGGAAGTCAGCCCAGCATTCAAGCCCACCCAAGATACCATATGTCTAAATATTTAAAAGTTATAAATTAAGTTTAAACTGTCAAATATAGTATGTCCTTTCCTCCTTACTTGACAAATCTAATTTTTGTAACATCGAGATGAAAAATATGTGCAAAAGCATTGTGGGGTTTTTTATGACTAAAAGTTGGTAAAATAAGATAATCGATTGAGAAATGATTGGTTGCATGGGTCTGGTTTGCATGTCTTAGGTGGGTAGTATAATAAAGGCATGTCATCATTAATTCATTATTATAAATTTGTTCTATAAAATGTATATTTCTTGTCCCTTATTTTAGAAAATCACTAATTATGTTGCTATAATCAAAAATTTTCAGTCATGCCAGATTCAATCATTTCAGTTTACAGAAACACTCAGCTAAGCCAATAGCCTTTGGAATTATCAATAAAACTCTTAAAGCAAATACTTAGATTGCAAATAACAATTTACAAACAAATCTTGAACATCATAATGGGATCATATATGGTAAATTAGTGTTTTCACTAAAACACATTTAATTTTATTGTAGAGGTTACATAGAAAATGTTAGCTTCTCAACACAATATCTAGATGATACACTATTTCATAAATTCTTCTTTAAGATTTCTCTGACCTGGGTTATAGTAAAGAAGACCAAAAATAGCAATATGTTCATGTTTGTTCATATTTCTTTTCAATCAAGAAAACTCCTTAATCTAGAATAGCCAGGAGACGGTCTATGGAAATCAGTTTCCAGATGGTACAAATATAAACCTTCTCCTTTAGAGTCATGCAAATGTTTTTGTTTTCCTGTTCAACTTTCCCTGTATTTTACTACAATTTAACTTTTGTGGCATACTTACCATGTAACTTTTTTCTGCTTGGACTAACAATTTTTCTTTAAATTTTATTTATGTTTTTAAAATCTACTTACAAGTCAGATAAAGTACTTCACTGTCTTGCTTTTATTTCTGTAAAATT
This sequence comes from Sciurus carolinensis, assembly GCF_902686445.1. Classification (NCBI taxonomy): domain Eukaryota; kingdom Metazoa; phylum Chordata; class Mammalia; order Rodentia; family Sciuridae; genus Sciurus; species Sciurus carolinensis. The sequence goes on along the minus strand of NC_062225.1, from coordinate 60,231,626 downwards.
TAATTACTATTAGTTTTAGAAACAGTTCAGAATTCAAAATTAATTTCACTTTCTGCCAAAGTCCAAGATTCGCTCTTTATTTGAGGATCTTCTATTGTTTTTCTTTGCTAATGTCTTGCATATCTTGTCTAATTAAATCTAATTGCTTTAAGGGCATTTTCATTGGAATTCCCCTTGTTTGTACCCAGAGTGTCCCTGAGGTCAGATCTGGAATGTGTTTCATCAAGATGCTCCGCCTTTGGAGAGATATGGGCAACAGCAGTCATCTCTGAACTTTTGCAAGGAACACTGCTGCTAGCCACACAGCTGAAGCTCTGCACTTCCTGGTTAGCATTCAAACAACAGTTCAAAGAAGGCCTCTCTACTTCCAGCCAAAGTTCTGGATCGTATATCTTTTTAACAATCATGAGCCTCATTATTATGAACTTGCCTGCGATGACCTTTTAAATCAAAATGGCAAAATTTAAAGCTGTATCTTCGGTTAAGACAAAAGCTATATTTTCATAACAGGTATAAAACCAATAAAATACTTTTTAATTTCAAAGTTCCTGTTTTCTTCTTCTGATAGTTTAGCAGTATTATAAATGTAAGTCTTTCATATCATTTGATTCTGCTACCATCTAGTTGAACTGAGTAGTTATTACTTTGTTAAATGTAATGTATCTTGTGATTTTATTAATAATCTCTTTTCAATTTTCCATCCTCAAAAAAGATTAGGGTTTAGTCTCTTCTAAGATTGATCATTTTAGCAGCAAATTTTTAAATCACTTATTCAAAACTCAGAAAGCTATTCATTGCTTTTCTATAAAGAGCCTATTACTACTGAAAAGCATCATTCTTTTTGGCAAAATAGTATTTTTATTTTAAGAATATTACTCCAATATTCTGCCAGGTGCAGTGGCTAAGCCTATAATCCCAGTAGCTCTGGAGGCTGAGGCAGGAGGATTGCAAGTTCAAGGCCAGCCTTAGCAACATAGCGAGGCCCTAAGCAATTTTAGTAAGAGTATGTCTCAAAATTTAAAAAAATAGGACGGGGATGTGACTCAGTAGTTTAACACCCCTGGATTCAATCCCTAGTAACTAAAAAAAAAAAAAAAAGAAGAAGAAAGAAAGAAAAAAAGTTATGCCAATTTTTTGATTGGTGTTCACTTGTGTTTGATGACTCCTATTAACTGTTTCCTGCTTATTCACCATTCACCTTTTTTTTATATGTAAAACAATTGCCTGTGTGCTTTTCTGCCTACAAGTGAATTTCCTTTCTGGCCCTAAATATCTGCTCCAGTTAAACCTGGTCTTCAAGATCGGTGACAGTTAATACAGAATTCACAAAACGTTTTGCCTTTGAACTTAAAAACAGCTTTCTACAATTTCTTCCTCCCACTGAAGGAATTCTGGTGTAAAATGAAATATTAAATGTTCTGCCATGTTTAACTAAGAATCGTAATCATTTGTTTGGACAAGACTGCTTTAAGGAAACATTGTCCTGCTATCAGAAAGACGAGCTGAACCGTTTTTTAAAATCAGTCTCCAACAAGCACAGCAAAGACCCCAGGTTTTCGTTTCAGTTTCTTCTCCCATTGGGCTAATTTCAGGAATGGAATTTTCTTGTCTCCCAGGCAGGCATCTGCCTCTGTGGTTTCTGAGTTGTGAATTTGATAGGAATCATTCCCTTTTACACTCTCATTGTTTTGATCATTAATTAAATCTTCATTAAGCAAATTATTTCAAAGTACTGAGTAAAAACTTTATGTGGGATAATCAAGAAAAGCCTACTCACTTCTATTATTCTCTAATTTTATTATTTCCCTCCTTGATGATTTTCTTCTTTTTAGCTTCTGAGGTTTACTTTCCTATTTTACTTTTGTATTACAATCTCGACTGGTATATAGCCTCAACAATAAAAAGGATTAACATGAAATTTATGTATTCCAAATTTATGTACTTTGAATATATTTCATCAAAACTGAAAAAAATAAAATTATTTTCACATATCTATTAACTTTAGCTTTATTTTTAATTATTCAAAATTATCCACTAAAATGAAAAGAGGAATGTGAACAATAGGGAATATAAAACTTAAAGTAATAGATACATTAATTTGCTGAGAATTTAATTTGACCACATTTAACATTTTCACAAAAAAAAAAGCATCCTTTGTTTTTAAATTGCAACAGAGCACTTCAATCCTAGCACCCAGAGCCTACCTGATCGCCCAGTAATGTAAAGAATGGGTACTTGGCTGCACTCGTAGTATCTAGGTGCTCATGTATGCAAATATAAGAGTGACATCGGGGGCTGGGGTTGTGGCTAAGTGGCAGAGCACTTGCCTAGCACGCGCAACGCACTGGGTTCGATTCTCAGCACCACATAAAAATAAAGAAAATAAAAGTCCATTGCCAACAAAAAAAAAAATATTAAAAAAAAAAAAAAAAGAGTGACATCAGTTGTTTGGAGTTGTTAATGTTCCCCGGCCACTGGATGCAATCATAGCAAATATCGTGCTGATTCCTGAGTGCCTCTAGCACCAGGAATCAGAAGTTGGAGAGCAGCAAGAAAATGAGTGCTTAGCACTTCTGGAAAACACTTGGTAAAAATCTACAGCATTTATGCTGCGATGAAAGTTCGCATAAGTCCACTGAGCTTTTGTTTTGTGTTTTGTTTTTATTTTCCTCTGCCTAAGTGCTTCTGCCACCAACAGAGGCCCTGTGCTTCAAATCAGTGTCCTTCCCTGATACCTGCATCTACACCGCTCACAAGCCTTCCTCCCATCAGAACACAGCTACATGTCAAGGATGTGCCACTTGGAACAAAGGGAGAAGCCTTTGCTAGAGCCTGAACGATATTAGAAAGTAAAAGTTTGAGTTTTCAAATCACAGGAACCTTTGTTAAGAGCCACACTGAGTGACATCCTCTGCATGTTAGTGACGTGGGGCGGGGGGCGGGGAGGGGGGGCCCTAGAGCCCTCCTACCCTGGCCTCTGGTCCTGCTTTCTAGATGGGAAAAGCACTTCCTGATAAGAAAGGCACTTTTCTGGTCCCAGAAAGACAAGAAGGGCCCTACCCTTCCTCAACCAGCCACGGCATTCTTTAAGACACACTCTTTGGGAGTGACTGTGGGTCCACCTGAGATCCCCGCGGTCCTCGACCTGAGTCTTCCCATCCTGTACACTTTGCCTGAAGAATGACATCGTTCCAGATGATGTCGCTATACCAAGGTTCTGCTCTGGCGCTTCTGCCTCATGAAACCAGACCAAGCAAAGCTCACAGACTAACACCCGACAGGCTAATGATTTGACGACTCTTCAAGCCCAGGTGTCGTTGTCATTTTTGTGGTTGTTTTTGTAGCTAGAAACAGAATAACAGAAGGATTAAGAACTGGAACGCTGGCATCCCACTACCTGGTTTGGCATTGCAGTTCTGACTCTTGAAGTCAGTTTATTCTTCTCTTTTAATGCTCAATTTTCTCCTCTATAAAATGGAACTAATAACTTGCCTCATAGCATTGCTGTGGATCAGATAAACAAGGACATACTTAAAGCCCCTGTTACTTAGTAAGCACACCATAGTTATTTGCTTTAGTGTTGGTTCAACGTTTGGTTAGATGTTTAGGAAAAATTTCATTCTACACTATTAAAAATATTATACCTCTTTCTTGACTTAGGACATGATATTTATCACAGATAATTTTCCAAACCAAATTACTGGGAAAAGAGGAGAACAAAGTAAATGGTTTTAAATCAACACAATAAAGTAAATCATTTATAACAAGCAAACGAATTAGGTCAACTTGTCTCAGAGTCATAGCAACTGTAAAAACTCAGCATCAAGCAACTGTCAGCAGATGGACTCAGGGTTAGTGGGGTAACCTCTAAACATGCCATCAAACAGACCTCCACATTTGGATGTATAGGAACCTAAGTTAACGGGCAGTCCATTTCCAGTGTGACCTACCAATGTCTGGTTGTCCCCTTTTGACTGGTACTGAAGCAGACCCAGACTGCCAGCCCCTCACAATGCCTAAGAACTGGTTTCTGTCACAGACCCTGCTCTGCATACAATTGCCCATGATCAGGGGTTTGCCTGGATCACATCAGCACCCTCTAAAAGCCCCCAGCACCTTCGCGTTCTGCTTCAGAGCCACTTTCCTTCTGGGGCCTGTTCCTAAATCCCAGTGTCTCTTGCCTCCAATTTAGGTTTGGTTTGGTTGGCTCTTGTGTTCTCCAGACCTACTTTGAAGCCACTGAAAACATATCTTTACAGGTCTGCAATATCAAAATACCTCAAATGTACAGTCACACTCAAACTGGCTTCCAAGAAAAGGAACCTGGTTCCCTCTGCCAACCATGTGCCTCAGTCTGGGGTCTGTCTCCACAGGACACCAAAGAGGTCGGGTCTCATCCATTTAGTGAAACAAAAACCACACAAACCAATTGTTTGGCATCATGTGAACCAAGGACAAATAAACTGGAAAACAAATGGTGGCCAGAAGAAAGAAAAGTCGCACATTTGTGTAAACCTTGAATCCTATCCAGGCCCAGCGTCTTTGAGAAACACCAGGAGCATTAAAAACTGGACTGTGCCTGACCAGTTTGCCCCATAGAGGTTCTGAAGCAGCAACCAAAGCTCCCCTTTTCAATGTGGGAAGACGCCATCATGGGAAGAAGTTTCTCTCTGCGTGATCCCTTAGAAAGTAATTGTCAATTTCTTTGTCTTTGTCCTGGACTTAGAGCTTCTCAGGGGACCTTTTGTTTATTTTATGATGAAAGGACACTGAGGAAAGACTTGTTCTCTAAAACGTTAATATGCAAATGCTGGACAGTCAAAAGCATTCTAACAACTTTTTCTCCAACTTTGTTGCATTACAGAAGAGAACCCTAATTCACAAGGTCTTATTATACATCAGTGGCCTTTGTCTGTCTTTCTCTTTCCCCTTATCTGTTTCCCCCACTTGCTGTTACACGTTGTTCCTCCAAATGACAGGCATACTTGAAAAAAAAATTTTTTTTCACATTGTTTCTTTCAAAACGAATTCACTTTCTCTTTATTTAAGAATTCCACTTGTGGGCTAGGGATATAGCTCAGTGGTAAAGCACTTGCATAGTGTATGTTAGGCCCTGGGTTCAAATCCCAGCACAGCCAAAAATAAAAACTCCTCATCAACATTTCTTACTGAATTGCCGTTCTGGTGCAGAGTTTCTTAAAATAGTCACCATGTTCCAAGAGAAAATTTTATCCCTGCTTATGAATTTACCTTCCCCTCAATTTATTCTTCCCATATTTCATTCCCAGGATTTTGAACAAGGGACATAACTTTCTGATGACAGCCTTTCTTTAAAAAAAAAAAAAAAAAAAAAAAAAAAAAAAAAAAAACTATCTAGTTTGAGTTTTGTCTTCTAAATCTGCACATTCTAAACCCAATCAGCAGCCCTCCAGTAGTACAGAACATGCTCCCCTGGCCCCCTCTTTTTTGGGGGGAATGATACTAGAGATTGACCTAGGGGCACTTAACCACTGAGCCACATCCTCAGCTTTTTTTTTTTTTTTTTTTTTTTTTTTTTTTGTATTTTAGTTGGACAGGGGCTCACTGAGGTATTTAGGGCCTCGCTAAGTTGCTGAGGCTGGCTTTGAACTCAAAATTCTCCTGTCTCAGCCTCCTGGGTCCCTGAGATTACAGGCATGTGCCACCACACCTCGCTTCTCCCTCACCCTTTTTGAGTGTTTTTTTCATAAACAAAATCTTTCCAAAGATAGAAAATAATATTCTTACAATGTTTAAATCTACCGACATGGAGCTGGAAGAAATTCCTGGTCACATGAGCACATAGCACGGGCCTCAGACTTCTCTTGTCCACAAAGGTCCAACTCCAGATGGTCTCTGAAGTTCTCTACTGCTCAAACTTCCTTTTCTCCTCACTCTCACAGGGAAAAGCCATAGGAATCTGACTGCTGGTGGGAAGAAAAGGAGACCAGAGAAATCGTTCAACTTGGAGAGGGACATGGAAAGGTAGCAAAAAGGAAGTTGTCCCAGATCCAGGTAAGAAAGAGGTCTGACCCAGGGTGGCACCAGCTGGGGAAAGGAGCTGCTCCCCTTCCGCTCCTCACACCACAAGCACCAGCACACGCGCCCACGCCCCAAACACATGTGCCTACATACCTGTACACTCGCCATAAGCACCTTGCAAAGAGCAGGCCATGACTTCTATTTCCTATTGGGCCTGGGCTTGGGAGCTGCTAAGGAGCTGGGGGTCGGGGTGGCCAGGGAATAAGGAAACAGAGAGGGGCTTTGTGTGAGGTTCCTTGGATCCCACCAAGTGTGTCTTTAGTCCTGGGTGGTTTTCTGTTGTGCATGGGCAAGAGGAGCTGGGTTGAGGTCTGGGGATAGAGGCCTCAAGGAGGCCAAGTATAAGCTCCTGAGGAGGCAGAAACCAAGAAGGAGAGGCAGGAGGTGTGGGAGAGCAAGATGTGGAGAGTCAAGAGCAGTGATTATGCCTGGGGCACAGCGGGTCAGAAGAATCTGTTGGTTTCTGCTCTGGACTGCATCACCACTTACCAAAACTCATGCCTGGAATTGCCTGGCCATGCGGCTGGAGGGCCAGGGTGCAGGGTACAGGTAGGGGCTCAGCTCTAAGCTCTATGCACAGTGCCGAAAAATCAGCTCATCCCAGCTGGGCAGCCGGAACCCGCCCTCTGCAAACATCCCACAAATGGCCACAGACATCCCACAAATGACCATTTCAATTCAGGCTTTTTAACACGTGGGCTCTCAAACCTTATGTCATTCTCCACCCATCAATTTCTAAATGTAAATCACATTTGGGCATTTTATAGAAGGTCAAGATGTTTGCCACCTACAGCGGCGACGGGCAGTTTTCTTCCCTCCTCTTCCTTTTGAAATGATATCCAAACCCCAGTGGTTCCGTCGCCTGGGAGAAGGCTGTACCACACCAACATCTGTAGGCAATTAATTTTCCAAATGGGAGATGGTCACCACAGACGCAGAACCTTTCCAAATAAACATTAGAAAAATATTACCCCGGCAAAAATAAAGGCCTAGGATCTAAGTGAGTCCCTGGTACAAAGTGATAGGATCCAGTTTGCACTGATCAAAGCTGCATCCTTGCCAGCCCACCATGCAACAGCAAGAGAAGTGGAGCTACAGAACTCCAATGAAGAAGAGAAACTTCCCAGGGTATCCCAGCTCCCACACAGTGGGGCAGTGGAGGCCTGGGGCAGGAAGTAAGTGCCTATCTGTCAGGACTAGAGTTCAGGCCCAGAGCTTTCTGCTCCAGTTTAAGGACATTTTAACATTTTGGACATTTTAACATTTTGTCTTTTAGGAAAATAGGTGCCTCTGACACTAAACTATTGCCTTTAACCCCTCCTTGAGGCCTCTTTGGGGCAATAGGGGGACTCACAAACTGGACCTCCTAAGTGTGGGTGCTGTCTCTCACCCACACCCCTCACCAGTCCTGCAGCTGGATGGCAAATAATGAGAAACCGTGACATTAGAGAGGCCAAGGCTGGACAAGGCTGGACAAGGCTGAAGGAAGCCCAGGATATGGAGCTCCACTTGGGCAGCTACTTCTTATCTACTCTGTGATATGAGGTGGCCAAGCTTGAGGACCCCATCCTCAAAGGCTAACAAAAGCCAGGTCACTGTGACTAATATGAGTTGTGGAGAACAGGGAGCAGGGCAGGCAGGACATGGCAATGTGTCCACATCCTACCACCACCCTTCCTCTCCTGCCGCAGCCATGAATGTGGAACCTTTGACCTGGGAGGAAAGCAAGGCACGTGGTCTATCCCCCAAATAGCCACTGGTTCAAAACAGGCGTCTATCGTTGTTTAAGCTAGAAGTGGAATAGAGGAAATTTCAGGGACAAATTATACTTTGAGAGGAATTTATTGCTCCGGCCAGGTGAACCCTGCACTGTGCTAACGGGTGATGCTTTATCAACTGTTAACACCTTATTGTTAGTTTATCCCTCTCTTTCTTCCCTGCAGGATGATTTTCTGCAGTGATGCTCCAAAAGACAAAAGCTGAGTACTGCCAGGAAAAAAAAAGAGGGAAGAGGAATAGATAGATAACAAGGGTATAAGGAAAAAATTCTGGGCAACAAGAGTGGCAGTTCGGGGAAGAGGAGGATCCCCACATGGGGAAGAAGGGGCATCTTGGAAAGAGAACTGGGAAAGCCATGGAATTGGAGTGGTGGTGGAAATCACAGGTATGGGTACCACCAGGGGGCGCTGCTGCACCATCAGCAGTCCCAGGAGTTGGTGGCTAAGCGTGGTGGAAAACTTCCCACCCTTCCCCAATCCCAAACTCTTTCTTAAGGCTTTAAGATATCCCTTCCTGGCTCTCTGCTAGTAGTATCAAAGAGTTTTAGAGATTCTCACCCCTGTGAGTCTTTTCCTGACAGTGGGCAACACAGCCTGGCCAGGCAGCCACAGGGATGATGGAGGCACTGGGCGGAGAGTGAAGAGGCCCCTAGAATCGCCCCCCAAATTCTGCTCCCAAAGCATGACCAGGCACCATAGAGGTGGGAACAGGAAGGCCTCTGTTGCAGGTTGCAGATGGGGTGAGCTAAGGCAGAGGCCCAGGCTGGCCACAGAGTCCTCTTCCTATACTCTAAAGCTCTGGTTCCCAGCACATTCAGGAGGGAAGTGCTGTCCCTGGCTCTCCTTATCAAACAGCAAACTGAAAAGATAAACCAGAGTGCCAGGGTTCGTGGAGGGACACCCTACAGCCAGCAGTGGCTCGGACTTGCTCTTAAAAGCCTCCAATCTGAGCCTGGGGTTTGTGTGTTCCTCCGGCCATTCACAGCAAGCTCTGGTCCCCCAAGTCTGAGGCTCAGCACCTGTTGTCTAGGATCAGCGCCGACTCGCCTGTGCACAGACACCCTGACAAATCCTATACCCGCCTTGGCTTCTCCATTTTCAGTCCTGCTGCTCAGACATCAAAAGCCCCTATCACTGCAACCTTCCCCATATTGCTGTCTCCAAGACGGCAGGTATTGGTTACAGTTCAAATCAATCGATAGGTCCTGCAAGGATTTCAGGGAGACCTGCGCCTCCCAAGTCCTGATCACATCATGGAATGGATCTACTACCAACTCAGAGATTCTTTCAAAAGATATGCATCGGTCTGCTCTTGCTTTTCGAGGGGCATGAAAGAGGCAGGCTTAAGGAACCTACTATGTTCGCACTGTGTGTGAATGGTTCCAATTTGGGCCTCACTCCCGTGAGGGCGCTGAGCTGTGCGAGGCAAGCTCAGTTATGGTGTCTGCAGGTAACCGTGGGGAGTCCAGTCCCCTCACCCTCAGAGCAGAACTGGGCATGGGGTAGGACCCTGAGCTGCCCATCCTGAGCAGGGCTCCACCCAGCAGTCCAGGGGAAGCCTGCAGCATCCCAGAGGCCCCCAATCTTGGATGGAGGCTGGAGGAAGGGGAACAGGGTCTGGGATACTAGACGAGTCTATAGTTGGATGATGGATTCAAGAACCGCTGCAGCCACCATTGGGGATGGGGGCAAATAGGAAATTCTGGAAGCCAGACTGCCTCTGACATACCCAGTTGTCATTTGGAGCTGAGCAAAGGAGACTGGAGAGGAGGAGGAAGGCACCCAGGAGCCTGTGAGTCGTGCCTGAGCCTCTGGATCCCACATCTAAGGAACACGACTTAATATCAGCTTTGAGTGGTGTTGCCGTGGCCTCTGAGGTTTCACCGAGGCACGATTGCTGCTGATTGAAAACATGAGACCTAACTCCAGCCCCTCCTCCCTCCAGTCTCAGGCTGAGGCTCCACATCTATTTCCTGCCTTGGCCAAAACTGGCTCTGGATTGGGACAGGCACACCCAGTGACTCCAGCTGGGAGGCTCAAAGGTGGGTAAAGGCAAGGCAGAGGAGCATCCCAGGGCAGCGACACACAGAAGAGCCGAGGCCTGGTCCTGCCCACCGCAGGGCCTCACAGACTCCAGGCGCATGCCAAGGAAGGGTGTGGAGGTCACTAGCATAAGTCCGTCTTGTGGCTGTCGTGCTGAAGAAGCGGTGCAAAGACCACCACCTGCCCTGCCACCAGCCATCCTTTCCAGGCCAGTCCTGAAGATGGTCAGCCCTGTGGTGCTCACAGAAAGTCAAAGGAACACATGGTGTTGTTGTTAGAAGGATCCTAGCGGATGTCAGGTTTAACCGAAGCCCTTCACAGAGTTCCAAGAGTTTAAGAATCTCACAGAGCAAGGTCAACGTCTGCAGCTCCTGACTCCTGAGGTCTAATTGAGTGCTCCTTCTCTGACACCAGCACTTTCCAAAAAGAAAGAAGCAGCTCTGGTCAAAACCTAGACATCAGTTTCAATCCTGGTGCGGTGGCACACACCTGTCAACCCAACGACTCAGGAGGTTGAGGCAGAAGGATCACAAGTTCAGGTCAGCCCAGGCAACTTAGCAAGACTCTGTCTTGCAATAGAAAGTAAAAAGGGCTGAAGTAGTTCGGTGTTAAAGTGCCCCTGGGTTCAATCCCCAGTACTGCAAATAAATAAATAAATGAATAAACCTCAAAACTATAGTAGCCAGTGCATTTCTTTGCAGATAAACATGACAACACACCATTTTATTGAGCATAACCCTGAGGTCCATGCCTGAGGGGAACCACTGCGACCTTTTCTGTTTCTTCTTCAGTTTTCTCACCTTGAGAAATAAAGCTGCATCCCTTCCCCAGAGGGCTGCCAGGAGGATGTCATAATAAGTCATGTGCCTACGCAGCGACCTCTCCTATCCTGAAATCGCCACTCCAACTCATAATCAAGAACAGGGAACACTGGCCCCCAACAGCCAGTGTAGACCTCACAAAGTCCAGGTTCCAAAGTTTATGCCAGGAGCTCACTGAAGGGTCCCCTCATACTCGTTCTGATTTTTTTTGGGGGGTGGGGGGAATACCAGAAATTGGACTCAGGAGACTCAACCACAGAACCACATCCCCAGCCCTATTTTGTATTTTGTTTAGAGACAGGGTCTCACTGAGTTGCTTAGGGCCACACCATTGCTGAAGGGGGCTTTGAACTCGAGATTCTCCTGTCTCAGCCTCCCAAACAGCTGGGATTACAGGCATGTGCTGCCTTGCCCAACTCATTCTGATTTTTAAAATTCTTGCTTCAGAAACAATTCCAACAACTTACCTTTTTTTGAGTTTTTTTTTTTTTTTTTTTTTTTTTTTTCTTTATGTGTTTGGTTCATTTTGGATTTTTGCCCATGGAATATTAGAAGCAGCCAACATATTAGCAGGAAGGTTTGAACTGCTAGTGACAGGCATACTGGGGACGGAAAAGTGACAGATGGCTATAAAACACAGGGTCACAAACACCATACAAATAGGGGTCCCAAAAGCACAGACTCTAGTGTCATTTTAGTGTAGGGATCAATAGTCATGTACATCTCAGTAACCCGAGATCATTCTAAAAAGAATAAAAATGTAGTCTTTCCACCCCTCTTTTCAGTTCACAAACAACGGTCCAGCCTTACCCGGTCCGTAGGAGGTTTATTCCTGTTGGTCCAGTAGGTTGCCACCGCATTCCCCAAATCAGGGTCCAGGCTCCTGTGCCAGCTCTTCCTGGTGACACATTCAGAGCCAGCAGACCCAGGCCCTGGGCTCTCCCACACCCCTGCGGATAAGAACATGGTTGTGAATTAGCACAGGGATCCTTCTGCAGGATCGCACAGGAAGGACATCCTCAGCATCCTGGAGGAAGGTCTGACACACTTGAGAACAAACGGTTTTCAAGCTCCTATAAGCAGTTTAGAAGTTCTATTTGTCTACAAATAATGGATCTGATGCAGGTGATCTTTTATTAAAGGAGGCCCTGAGAGTGCCTCTAGGCCACCAATGAGTGATTGAACAAGTGGATGGATGGATAGATGGGAGGGGAGGGTAAATAAATAATCCCAGGGATATAGCCAGAGTTATATGAAAATAACTGCAGATTCTCAGTAATTTACATGTTTCTCCCCAATGAATCTGCATCAGTGGCATGTGACAGTGTTCCTGTCATTTCAGATCATTCTGGCTGTTTATATTCCAGGATGACATCCAACATTCAGATGACAAGTCAAGAATCCATCACTCTGAAGCGTCCAGATGGTTGGCACCGGCAGATACAAGCACTGTGTATCTGTTCATTGCACAAATATTTATTGTCTGCTTCACGCCCTGCTCTCCAGCAGGGCCCTGAGGATCCCGACTGAGTAAGACCACTTAATCAGTCAACTTCACAAAACCAGATCATCTTGAAACTAAGAGGAAAAGCAATGTACATAGAACCTGTTCCATGCCTGGCACTGTTTTTAGGCACCTTCATTCGATACTCTTTTTCATTTCATGACAACTGTTGAAAGTAAATCAACAAGTCACAGATAAAGAAACTGAAACTCAGAAAGGTCAGGTAGTTTGTTCAAGTCACACAGCTAGTAAGGGTCAGAGCCCATGCCTCTGCACAGCCCACTGTAGGGGTCTTTGTTGGGAGCAGAGAGTAGACCGGACTCACTTTGTTGCCCTCTGACTGCATCACTTCATAAAATAGGAAGCTTGTTTGAGTATCAGTTTCTTCAGCTGGGTAATGGGAACACAGTCCCACTCTCAGAAGCCAGTTGTGGGAACAAAAGGAAATAACATTTGTGGGAGCTCCTGGTCTGGAACCCAGTGTGCACTAGGTGCTCAGCAAGTGTTGATGACATGACACTCTCAGAACAGGCAGAGCATGATGTCCTGAAGCACCCCCTCCTGGAGCTGGAAAGCATTCTTGTATCTCTGCGGGTCCAGACCACGCCCCGTGTGGAAAGGACAGGAGAAGGCAAGGGCCATCCCTGGACGGTTCCATTTTATCTCTGGACACAAAGCCTGCCCATTTTTGAAACATTAGGAAAAAACAAGGGAAGCACGGGAGGACGTTACCAGATGCATCGTCTTCAAGAACAAGAATGGGAGGCAGCAGCGGTGTGGTAGAGGCTCACGCTTCCTCCCTCAGCCTCCACTCTCTTCAGCCTACCAAGGATCCGAGCTGATCCCCAGGCCAAAGAAAGGTGGCCAGGCCTCCCCCCGCATCCTGATGCTCACAGAACTAACTCCTCATTTTCTCCATTTCCCCCTCTGTCCTGCCCAGTCCCCTTGTGAGCTATTGTTCTGTGTAACACCTAAGCCAGCCAGGGATCCCCTAGCCTGGTAAAAGACCAATCTCGCTCTAAAGTCTTCAGTCTGAACCACTAGGAAAAAATAATAATGAAAAAGAAGACTGTAACTATTAAGCAAAGTCGAGGAAGCAGCCCTCCCCAGCTTCCATCATTATAATTAGAAAAACAGGTGTTAAAAGTTCCAGCTTTTGAACTGACTTTTTAGATTATATTCTAGTTCTACTGCTTCTAACTAATAATCCTGACCAAGTTATTTAACCTCGGTATGGCTTGATTTTCTCATCTGTTAAATAGTCTCTCCCTTAAAGGGTTGTGATAAAGAGTAGGGATCAGGGATATGGTCCAAGGGCCAAATGTGGCTGACAGCCTATGAGCTAGGAATAGTTTTTACAGTTTAAATGGTTGAAAAATAAAAAATCAAAAGAATATTTTGTGACGCATGAAAAGTATATGAAATTCACATTTCACAGCCCACAAATACAGTTTTATTGGAACACAGTTACACACACTTATTTGCATATTACCTGTGGTTGCTTTTCCATGAAATAGCAATATTGTATAGTATGCCAGATACCTGATAGCCCACAAAGCCTAAAACATTTTACTCTCTGGCTCTTTACAGAAAAATGTTTGCCAACCACTGGTAAAGAGAAAATAAAGGAATTTCTAGAAGTGCCTACAATAGAAAAAAAAACAAAACTAAAAAACGTCAGCTATCATTTTTCCTTATTAACATCTAGCTCCTGCCCAGCCATGATATATATGTCACTTGTATTTGGAAATATAGCCTCAAGTATTTATAAAGTTTTGCTAAATTTAAAAAAAATTTTTTTTTGCAACTTTGGGGATTGAACTCAGGGCCTTGCACATACTAGTCAAGTTCTCTACCATTGAGCTGCACCCCCAGTCCCCAGGAAGTTTTTTAAAAATCATTGCATAATCTACTTCCTATATAGAACATAGTGGTACCTAGTTTCAAATAGCACTGCTGATACAGAACGTATTGCCCCCACCTCACTAAAAGGCAGCGAAGAGAGGGCTTACCCCCTAAATGTCATCCTCTGCTCTTTCCTTATTGGAATACACAGCAGAAGGACTTGGAATGGAGCAAATAATTTTAAAAATTTCCAGATTTCATTCTATCACAGAACACTGAAGGGAGAATGTGCCTAAGAAATTCTCTGATCCAGTTGTCTCTGTTTCACCAATGAGGAATGAGGCCCAGACAAAAGGAGGGACTTCCCCAGTGCCCCCAACTCTCTGTTCATCCCCCATTTAAGAGCCTCTCCCACATGTGCTGTTCTCTGCCGTTCTTCCTGACACACCACTTCCTTTCCCTTTGATTTTAAGTCTCGACTCGAATGACATGTCCTGGCTATCATGAGATGTGACCTTGAAAAACTGTGTACGTACAGATCCTAGTTTAATAGATGTTAATAATCTTGAAAGAAAATCAAGCGCATTTCTAAAACAAAGCAGCATCTACTCTGCCCCAGTTCATTACAGAGCCAGTGCTGCCCTTTAATTTCCCAGTCACAATCTGGCCTCATTATTTTTACAATCTGACCATGCTCAGCCAACCTCCTCACAGAGTCCGACCACCGCCTCCCTCACCACCTGTGGAGGTTCTAGAACAGGTGAGAAAGGGAGAAAGTCCTGCTCAGAGTTCTGAGAGCCAGCCCTGAGAGTCTGCCCTTCATACACAAGACAGAAACGGCTTTCAGCTTCCTTTTCCATGTCATGAAACCAACCGAAATTACCTTTAAATGAGGAAGAAAGTCATTATTTAATCAATAGGATTGCGTCAATTGAGGAAAATTTGTCTCCAGTGTAAACAAGCGGAACGTCTTTGCGCTCTGTGAAAACAAGGTTAAATTACTTGCAGATCTGGGCGACGGGGAGAGATGTAGGAAGTGACCCTGAAGCCTGACACGTTCAAGGTCTGGGAACCGAAAATAATAGGAATTGTTCTGAGTTTTCCAGCGGAATGGAGCGCAGAGATGGGCCCGCCTCTTTGCAGATCCAAGGGCTCCTGTGCTCTCTTCTTTGCTTGTGAGGAAGAGGAGGAGGAGGAAGAGGAGGAGGAGGGGGAGGAGGTGCGGGGGGAGGAGGAGGAGGAGGAGGGAAGGAAGACTAGTCACCAGGAAAGGTAGCAACCAACAAAGGTAAAATCCAAGCCCAGGCCAGCTGGTCCCTCCCAGGCTGGCCACGGTCAGGGGCACAGCCAGCAAGAGCTGAGGCTGCAGAGCTGCATAAAATGAGAAATGCCCAGATCCCAGAACTCCAGCCTTTCCACAGTCCCTTCCTTTGCTCCATCAGTTCCATCAGATAGGTCATGCTGAGAGTCAGTCGTTACAGTGGTAGCTAGCACGCACACGCGTCCTCTCTGGTCTGGGCACGAGAGGCACAGACTTTCGTGGCTGTGCTGTTCGGCATTGACACTGGCCTTAGAAGGAGGGGGCAGTAACAGCTGAAGAACAGTAGCAGTTCCACTGTTCCCGAGGCCATCGTCCCAACTGCCCCAGGACCATCTACTGCTGGGTGTTCACCCTTGTGCTGTGCACTGCAGAGTCACAGGGTGAATACAAGCCGGTTCTGCCCTCTGGACATGCCCATAGCCACGGGGAAGAGCAGACAGAGTGTGGCTCTTGTTTAGGGTTGGGCTCAGCCCTGAATCCTGGACTAGCGGCCTCTGCCTGGCCCCTGGTCCCATCCACATGATGTACCTTTGTCCACCTGGAATGAGCCTGTCAGTGGCAGATGTGATCTCTGACACAGTAGTAAGAAAGGCATATGGGGAGGGCTGAGTTCCTGCTTCCTGACAGGACTTCTTAGTGGGAATTTGGCCTCTGGGTTCTCCTCACCTACTCAGAGAACTATGCCAGCACCAGGTGAAGCTCACTGATACCTGCCCTTCATTAACGACAGGACTGAAACCAAAAATATTTAGCTCTGGACCTTTCTCTCCTCCCCCCATCTCCAATATGAAGGTGTCCGACCACATGGTTCATAACTTACTTCCTCCAGCAGCTGTGTTCCTTATGCATCCTCAACTGAGATCAGAAAATTCAGTCGCCACACAAGGAGGCCCTCAGTGACCCTAGCAAGGATCTGAGGAGGTCTAGGGCAGGCCCTCTGGGCCCTCTCAGGACAGACTGTGACTTTCTGGCCTGGGTACATGTCATGGCAGCCTAGCCAAGAGAGCCAGAGTTGGGCCTGGCAAGAAGGAAGAAGTGTTTTCCATTTAAGAAGAAAAGTGAAATGAAACATATTTGACCTGGGAAGAAATTTTAAAACTCGCAAGTTGCCAGAGTGACAAATGAGACAGGGAGGAAAGCAAATGTGAACTCCTGGGGAGTCAATCGGGAGCCCAGATGTGATAGAGGAGGCCGAGGCTGACCATAGGAGCCAGGGGGGGACGATTTATCCAGGTCAGTTTTGAGACCAGTCAGAAGGCTCAGGGCGGCCAGACAGTCACCCTTTGTACTGGCATTTATCTAACTTATCAATTTTATAGCCACATTACCTTCCAAGTGTGCAGGAAAGCAGATATTGGTGCTGTCAAGAGGCCTGGCTGTGGTTTGCAGGGCCTAATGACAGATGCAGAAAACAAAGGGGAGGGGAGGGGGCCTTCAGAGACCACAAAAGAGCCTTTATGATTATGCCTCTGCCTGCCTCCAGAGCCGCCTCTCCCTCCCCGCGAGGTGCCCAGCCAGTTGGGGGGTGCTGTCTTCCCCGGATATGCGGATATGCAGGGCAGCTGCCCAGCGCGTGTCTATTAACAACCCTGCATGGGCTTGAAGGGAGCTATTACACGCCACCCCTCTTCTCCAGGCTAAATAGCTGCAATCCCTTTAACCTTTCTTCATGGGCCTGATTTTCCATCCCTTTAATCATCCCTGTCACTTTCTGCTGCAGTCTCCACTCTTACCACATCCCTCCCCCCAGGGGGGAGACACAGAGCCAGCCAGAATAATGGGTTGTTCCTTTCCTGCTGTACCCCTCATGATCCTGCCCTGCAGCCCTGGGTCCCGGGAGGCCTGTGTGTTGGCAGCACCCCTTCCCCGGGCTGAGTTACTGCTGTTCATGACCCAGTTGGAGCTCTCCCTGTCTCTTGGACGTTCCCCATGACCAGAAAGTCACTGAATCCAGCAGCCTCCTCTGAACTGATTCTCCCCTGCATCCTCACTGCGTCAACCTCTCCTAGTCCAGACTACCTGCCTGAACTTGGGCCATGAGAACAGCCCTCCAGCCAGCTTCCCAACCAGAACACTTAAAGGCCAGCATTAGAAATAATTTTTAAATACAATGTCACTGTCATCAAGTCCTACTCCCCCTCAAGAGCCTTTCTTTAGTGGCTCCTGTTCCTCTCTGTTGCAGCAGATGTAAAAAGCACCAGATTCCAGGTCCAGAGTGCCTCACCCCTCCTTTCTGCATAGGTCCAGGGCCTCATTCAAAATGGCCTTCACTAGTCGATCTTCCCCTCACTCTGTGCACCTAGCACCGGTTCTCACAATAATTTATCAAACATGGTTTTGAGTGTGTGGCTATACATGAGTTGGGACTCTTTGACAAGAAGCCTCAGAAACTAATGTTGACTAGTTTAAGGAACCAAAAGGGGGAAATTAGAAATGAAAGGTAGTCTTCAGAATTCAAAGAAAGATGAATCCATGGGGCTCTGAAAAGGAAAGAACGAGGTGGCTCTGAAGATCTTTCTAGAACACTGCCATCAGATGATCCACTCTAGCTACCTTCTATCCTAATTTGTCTCTGCTTAAGATTCAGTTTCTGGAAAAACTATTGTGATCAGGGGCATAGTCCTGTTACTGGTCACCCTAACAAAACCACTCTGGGTTAGGGGAGGATTGCCAGGTTTAGCAAAGGGAAATACAGGATGCCCAGCCAGATTGCATTTCAGATAAACAATAAATAATTGTATAGATATATTCCACGCAGTGTTTCCTAGATTTGTCCTCCCATTCCTCCCCTCAGCTGCCTGTCACTCCTGAGTGGCTAAGCCTTTCCTCGGACCTGTGCCTGAGTCCCCTCTGGCTGCCACAACACACTGTTGGACCTCATGATTGACAGTCTTCAATCCCTCTCAAGACAGCTATGACTGTTATTTCTTTCCCTTTAATTTTAATAACCCAGCTTAGCTTGTCTCAAAAGTATACATTAGCTGACACAAATCAAAAGTCATATGTACCCTTTAGCAATGATCAATTACTTATGTCCTCTTGACCTCTACTGAGAAAAAACAAATTCATTTTCTTCTCCCTTTTACCAAATACTTATGAAAGAGCCCTCATGATATGTGATCTTCGTGTAACTCTTTACATTTTGACATTGGTTAACTTATTCAGTATCAGAAGTCCTCCATGAGTCTGGTGGTTAGTTATTTCCCATCTCACAGATGAGAAATAACGACTTGGGGAGGGAGATTAGATTAGCAAGTGTGGATCCAGGACTTGGAACAACGAGTTCTTTCCTCTACCTCAGGGGTCAGCGAATTTCCTCTAAAGGACCAGATAGTAAATATCCTAGGTTTTGGAAGCCATGTGGTCCCTGTTGTAACTTAACACTGCCATGGTAGCACAAAAGCAGTCACAGGAAATACATAAATGAATGCACAGATATTCCAGTAAATTATATTACAGAAACAGCCATTGGGTCATTTCTGGTCCATGGGCTGAACTTTGCTGACCAACCCCTGCTCTACACCACACAATAACACTTTCCCATCTTTATGAGTCTATCAAAGTTGTCCTCCCATCAGGATGCCATTATTTTTATTTTAACAATGTTAAATCATTCACATTTTTTCCTTTCCCTTTTGTGTCTGTGCTTTAGTATTATTGGCACAATAACTAACCTGACTTTCTACTAGCCACCGATTCTTCCGATGCTGTGGCAATGTTTTCTCTCACGTATGTGAACACATCAGCTCGACCTATCCTTCCTCCCCTGGATCCTTCTCTAGCTGCATGTGAGATCAGTGGCAACAGACCTCATGAGGAGGTAGGACCTCTCCTAAGGCCCCTGGGCCTCATCCAGGATGAATCATCCTTCCAGCTTCCCTTCACTCTGGTCTTCACCTTCACCATGGCAAGTTTGTCCTACAGAAATTCATGAATGGTAGCTCTAGGAGCAGGTCTTCCCGGGGCCCATTTGAGCTGTGGTCAGGAAGACAGGGATGGATGTGGCTCCTTCTTCAGTCTGCAGAGTGGAAAGCTTGCTCAAATGCTCTCCCAGGGTGAGCAGGAGCGCCCCCTAGTGCACACAAGTGGTTTGGATCACAGCAGTGGTCACTGGTTAGAGCTCCAGGGGAGTGAAGAGTAGAAACTGTGCCAGGAGGCCAGCTGTTTAGATGACTGGGGTTGCCAATCCCCAAGCATCGTAATTAACCACCCAGAAACCAAATTCCACATAATGGGAGCCAGTGGAACATAACTGATGCCTCACCAAGGAGACACCGGGCCTTTATCTGGGTTTCACGGATACACACGTGTGACGACCAAGCCTTAAAGCAAGAAAGACCAGCAATCAAGTTGCCCAAACTCCTCTTTGAAAAATAAGGAAACTGAAGCCCAGAGACACCACCTTAGTTTATCATAATGCCAAGGGGGAAGGATCCATATGGTCTTTATAAAGAGTATTTATAAAGACAATGATAAACTTAATGGATGAAACTGATATTTATAGCTATGAAGCTTTATTGAAAAAAATTAGGGGAAGGGGAGCTGGAGATTGAACCCTGGGCCTGGAACATACTAGGCAATTGCTCTACCACTGAGCTACACTCCCCAGCTTTTTAAAAAAAAAATTATATTCAGATAGGTTTTTGATAAGTCATCCAGGCTGGTCTCAAACCAGCAATCCTCCTGCCTCAGTCTTCCAAGTCAGTGGGATGACAGGTGTGTGCCACTGTGCCTGGCTGAATAACAGTATATTTTAAATAGAGAACTTGGAATGTGCCCATCCCAGCATAGCTCAGAAGATATGCATTAGGTAAGTTCTTTCAGAAATACTGAAGTGTGGTCTTCTCAAGATTTCTGTGTGTCCCAAAGATAGATTTCTCTGGGAACACCAAGAACCCTCTCTAAATTTCTTCATAGCCTTTAAAAGTATCAAGAGGCAACAAAAACAGAGGCAGGAGGTAACACTTGGGCTTTGGGTGCTGCCCTGGCTCTAGTGTTTAGAAGTTGCTAGACCTTGAGAAAACCATTAAATTTCCCTAAGTCCCAATTTTTTCTTTCTGTGTATACAATAGTACTCACTTCATAGAGAACATGTAATAAATAAAGTAGATAAAGCATAGAGCTGGCTTACTTGTTGCTTCTCAATAAATACTATTTGTACAGTTGTTGCCAATAATACCTCTGGTTTTTGTCTTAAATTCAAACTCTAAATTTTAGTTGACTACTCTGCATCCTTTTCTGATGTGAAACAGATAATCATTTAACAAGAGGGATGGACACTTAGATGTTAGTTATGACCTGGACAAAGATCTCTGGCTCTCAGAGCCACGGGCAGCCCTGAATGACCTCATGGCTAGGAGATAAGGTAGCTTTTCTGAGCAGGGTTTTTTCTGAGGGAGTGGCTTCCAGCCAGGACCCTAGTTTTCTACAAGAAGTCGTGAGCAATAGCAGGTCAGAGGTACAGGAAATTAGGGGAACAGGCCAGGAAATGTGAAAAAGGGTATTGCACAGTTTACTTTGTGGACAAGCTTTCTGGCACTATGATTCGGTTTTTTTGTTTGTTCGTTTGTTTGTTAGGCAATTGGTGTCCTCCTTTGAAAGTCGTATAGGCTGAGAGCAAAGGGACTCAGAGAATTTCTACAACAAGGAGACAAAGGGCCCAGATAAAGTCATCTTTCCAAAACTCCTCAATAGACCAGACTATAGCATTGACATAATCTCCCTACCATAAAATAAAAGGAAAAACAGGCAGAGCACCTAGAAATTCATTTTCCTGATGAGAGAGAAATGTGCTAGACAGTGCAACTCCTTTCGTTTTTCCTAGGCTACTTGACAACAGCAGAAAACACTTGACAAAAAGTCTGGAAGGGTTCAATATTGAATTTGAAAAGTACAAATTCCCATAACTAAAGGAGCAATAGTTAAGCCCTTCACAGGAGTCTGCTTATTATTCCCATTAATGCCAAGAATCTTGTTTCTATTCTTTCTGATTTAAGGTCATTCACTCTGTAAACTAAACGTTTTGTTGAATCTTGTTGAGCACCGTGCACTGCCACTGGTTTCGGGGGAAGAGAACAGGGCAAGCTAGAGTCCCTGGGAGGGAGGGAAACCTCAGCTTCTGCTCCCACCCGGATGCACTTCCCTGATCTTCTTCCAGTTTCTGCGTTAACCCCAGTGTCCTGCACTCTGATGGTGGTGATGCCTCCATTCTGAGGATGGCCACTGCCAAGGGAGAACACAGGGAAGCTATTCCTGCCTTTCCAGGCCTGGTCGTGACCTGGCTGAAAGAGCCCTAAACCAGTACTCATGTCTAGAAAACGATGCCACAACTCAGTTTCCATCTGGATAATGAGAAAGAATAGAGGCCAAGACAGTGAAGTAGGGGCAGGGGTTGTGGCTCGGTGCTAGAGTGCTTGCCTGGCATGTGTGAGGCCCTGGGTTCGATCCTCAACACGGCATATAAATAATTTAATTAAATAAAGGTCCTGTGACAAGTAAAAAAAATTTTTAAAAAAGACAGTGAAATATCTTGCTCAGGGATACACAACCAAGGGCAATTTTGCACCCCCAGGGGACATGTGGCAATGTCTAGAGACATCTTTGGTTGTCACAACTCAGGACAGGGGTACCTTGCAGCTCTGAGGTGCAAGCCAGGGATGCTGCTAAACATCCTCTAGAGCACAGGACAGGCCCATTACAGAGACTTCTTTAGCCCCAAATGTCAATAATGGCGAGGTTGAGAGACCCTGAGACAGAAACATGGAGAGCCTGCAGAGCAGGACCCTGGCCAATCCCCAGCCTCACTAGGCACCACTCCCCCTCCCCTTCTGAACTCCAAGTGCACAGACACCTTCTGGTTCTCGCTGCCCTGTTTCCTGGGCACATCCAGATCCCTCTGCTTGCCCAGCTCCTCTGCCCTTTTCCTCTAGTTTAGGTCTTCTTGTTCCCAGATCTTGGCTTAATAGATATTTTCTGGGAAGTCTTCCCATCAAAACCAAGTCACATCACCATTATGTGCCCTCTCCCCTTTTCAAGGGGTTTTGAAAGTATCTCCCTGACTTTTCTGAACCCCCAAACTCCCTGCCTCTTAGCTCTTGAGTGAGGGGCTCACGGCGCTGCCTCTAGAGTCAGAACAGCCCAGTTGAATCTAGTCCTGGAGTGTTCTAGCTGTGTGATCTTGGGCAGGTACTTAATTTCTCTGTGTGTTTGTTTTCTTAGCTCCAGCATGAAGATAATAACTAGCTCATGGGGGAAGTGTGAGGATTAAGTGACACTGGCTTAGAAAGTGCTTTGAACTGTGTCAGGCCCGTCGTGAACACCATATAAAATTTTTGCGATTATTATTACTTTGAGAATTAAAAACTGCCATTCCGAGACCCAAAGCTACAAGATAAGGAAGAGATGCAACATAGTCCCAGGAGCATGACCCCACGCCACCATCTTTCAAAAGAATCGAAGCTCAGATCATTTGAGACAGGGGCCTGCATCAAAGTCAAACACTTCCTTTCCACAGATAGAGAAATCAAGACTCAGGGAGGTTAAGGATTTGGAAAAGGTCACATGGCAGGTGTTTTTCTACTTGTTCTCTCCCTCCCCCTCCCTTTTTGGAGGCGATAACTGGTATGACTCCTGATCTACGCTACACAAATGATCACTTAGCAACTATCTCCATTAGACTACAGGTCCCTGCTCCCAGCTTTCTACAAAAGACCTGGAGTTATAAAATCCAAGCTTATCACAATAGAATACCAAATAGAAAACGGCAATTTTCCTCATGGAGTCGAGGTACTTGCAGGACAGCCTAAACAAAAGAAAATTCTAAGCCAGGGGTGGGGCAGTGGAGGGCGTAGATCAAAAGCAAATAATAGCCTACATAATTAAGAAAACACTAGGGTAGACTTCTGCAGCTTTCTGCCCTAAGTCATTGATCCTGAGAAAGGGCTGCTGAATGTCCCTGCAGGGCTGCGCAGGTAGGGCCACAACTCAGTTGCCTGAATTCTCCCGAGTCTTATTTACCCTTTGACACCCTCCCAGCCTCTCTTAACAGTTCTTTCTTTTTTTCCCATGCCCTGTGGGTTTGGGGAAGCACACTCTTTACCAATATAGTGATGTTTTAGCTCAAAGAGTTCCTGGGACCTCAAATCTCTGGAGGGGAGTGAAGATCCTGACCATGAATTGACCATGACCTCTGACCCTAGTGTAGCCATAGCAGAGAACCCAACTCTGACTGGAGTCCTGCTCTATAAGAAGGACACAAACACACTGGAATGCAGAAGAGAAGTAGAATGGATGAGACACCTCATTGTGCGAGGGTCAACTGAGAAGACATAGGAAGGAACAAACACCTAAGACATATCTTCGACAACACAAAGGGCTGTTTGGTTTTAAGTTTCCAGCACCAAGGCAGACCGAGCTAATGTGAACTTTTACTCCCTCTGCAAACCCTTAAAAATACTGGTAATACATATCAAGAATTTATATACATGTATATTTTTACAGATCTTGTTGAGCTTATGAAAATAAAGTAGAACTTTTATAAGCAAGAAATACAAAGAAGGAACTTCTAGTTAGAGTGGAAAACTTTGACTGATGCTTTGATAATCCAAGAAGATATTTACCAAATAGATATGGCTAGAGGCTGGAGTGTTGAGGTCTAAATAAGAGCTAAAGATGGAGTTTGGTGACCCTGAGATGGAGAATCTGGAAGCATAAAGTGGAGACCCTGGGAGGACAGTTGCTTCAAATTTTGAAGCTATTTATGAACTCCACTCATGGACCCAGGGAAGCACCAGTGATACTGTGTCTTTCCAGAGTTGCAGATAAGAAAACAAAATCACCCCTGAGAAATAAAACTCCAAATCAGTACTGAACACAAGTGTGTTCTACAAATTTCCATTGTTTACCTAATGTATTGATCAGGTACTCCAGAGAAATAGAATAAATATGATGTGTAGAAAGAAAAGGAGAGACTTTTGAAAACTAGCTCATGTAGCTATTGTAGGATCTGGCAAGTTCAAAATCTCCAGTACACACCAGCAAGTTGGAGATCCCCCTCAAGTTCAAAGTCAGTCTGGAGACAGAATTCCAACTTTCTCTAATGAGGCCTTCCTGACCAGATGAGGTCCATCCACATTATGGATGGCAACTCACTTTTTTAAACTCTACTAGTTTAAATGTTAATTACAGGATCAGTTGCAGTCACAGAGCAAGCTAGCGGGCGAGTCAGGCCACCTGCATCGCAGAGCTAGCCGGTGGGCACCCAACCCGCCTGCCTTGTGAAACTAGCTGGCGGACAGCCAACCTGCCCAACCACCAGGCCAAAGTCTAATGCCATCGAGGAGCGACCCCGCCCGACCACCACGCCAAGGTCGGTCACCATCACGGAGCAAGCCAGCAGATGAGCCAGCCTGCCTGCATTGCAGAGCTAGCCACAGAGTGAGCCAGCCCGCCTGACCCCCACACCGAGGTCGGGTGCCATTGCTGAGCCTGCCTACCTGCCCCCTCTACTACTGAGGGACACTGCAATTGCCTCTGTGCTGACTCAGTGCACCCTCCCTGGGGCTCCCCAGCTTCTTCATAGGCTGGTGCAGGCATTTTGAATTATTCCTGAGGGCATGGCCATCATCATTGGAAGGGCAGCTCCCTTCCTGAGACACCCACAGGAGACTAGAGGACCTTTGACAGGACCCAGGAGTCAAGAAGAGGAAGTATTGAGAGACTCAGGACCAACTCAGAGGAGCCGGGTGAGTCTCTCCCACTGGTTAGGCTCCCTGGATGGGGCAGTAGTCCTGAAACGCAGGGAACTTTGTGGAGTAGAGTGGCCCAGTGAGACTCCCCGACTGGAGCCATGAACCCAGTCAATCGGGATCATCGCAGAGGAGAGCTGCACAGTGAGAGGCTTCGACGCAGAGTGAGGGTCCAAGGCCTAGGTGGTAACTCTGGTCCCCAGGGAATGTAGCAGAGGAGGGCTGCTCAGCGAGGGAGTCCCTCACAGGGCCAGGCTCCCCAGCCCAGGCAGTAGGTCAGGACCCCTGGGAACATCGCAGAGGAGGGTTGCCCAGTCCAGGTGGTAGTTCTGGACCAAAGGGAACTTCTCAGAGGAGAGCTACCCAGCAAAACTTCCCCACCAGCTGAGTCTTCCCCACTGGGCGAGGCTTTCCCACCAGAGCAATAGAACCAGAGACATAGGCCCAGATCAGACGTGTCCCAGTCTGCAGTCTAGTCCCCCTTTGGCTGACCATCAGTCAACAAGTGAAGGCGCCTCTTCCCACTGACAAGGAATATACCCAACTGAAGTCCACCACCCCTAGAGGGGAAGCTTCCTTATGCAGCACCACATTATCAAGTTCCTCCAACAGTTCAGGCTACTGAAGACTAAGAGGTGAGTTATTGGAAATCTATAGAGACACTATTAGTCAATAGAGGAAATCTGCAATATCTCAGAGTTTCACTACTAGAGGGGTAGATACCTGAGCAATATGAGAAAACAAGGGAAGAAAATGTCCCAAACAAACCTAGATGCTACATCAATAAAATCCAATGACAGCATGGCAGAAGAAATGTCAGAAAGGGAGTTCAGAATGTGCATAATTAAAATGATCAGAGAAGCAAACAATGAAATGAAAGAGCAAATGCAGGCTTTGAATGGTCGCACCACTCAACAGTTAAAAGAGCAAATGCGGGAAGCAAAAGATCATTTCAATATAGAGTTAGACATACTGAAAAAAAAAAACAGACAGAAATCCTTGAAATGAAGGAAACAATAAACCAAATTAAGAACTCCATAGAAAGCATAACCAATAGGATAGAACACCTGGAAGACAGACCTCAGACATTGAAGACAAAATACTTAACCTTGAAAACAAAGTTGACCAAACAGAGAAGATGGCAAGAAATCATGAACAGAATGTACAAGAATTATGGGATATCATGAAATGGCCAAATTTAAGAATTATTGGGATAGAGGAAGGCACAGAGAAACAAACCAAAGGAATGAACAATCTATTCAATGAAATAAAATCAGAAAATCTCCCAAATCTGAAGAATAAAATGGAAAATCAAATACAAAAGGCTTATAGGACTCCAAATATACAAAATTACAATAGAACCACACCAAGGCACCTTATAATGAAAATACCTAACATACAAAATAAAGACAGAATTTTAAAGTCTGTGAGAGAAAAGAATCAAATTACATTCAGGGGGAAATGAATACCAATATCAGCAGATTTTTCAACCCAGACCCTAAAAGCCAGAAGGGCCTGGAACAACATTTTTCAAGCTCTGAAAGAAAATGGATGCCAACCAGAATCTTATACCCAGTAAAACTTACCTTCAGATTTGACGACAAAATAAAATCTTTCCATGATAAACAAAAGCTAAAAGAATTTACAAAAAGAAAGCCGGCATTACAGAACATTCTCAGCAAAATAGTCCATGAGGAAGAGATGAAAAACAACTATGTAAATCAGCAAAGGGAGGAACTACCCTGAAAGAAGAGCCAAATAAAGGAGAAACCAAGTCATGTCCAAAAAAAAAAAAAAATGAGCCAAATGACCGGGAATACAAATCATATCTCAATAATAACTCTGAATGTTAATGGCCTGAACTCATCAATCAAAAGACATGGACTGGCAGATTGGATTAAAAAGAAAGATCCAACAATTTGCTGCCTGCAAGAGACTCATCTCATAGAAAGAGATACCCACAGACTAAAGGTGAAAGGATGGGAAAAAACATACTATGCACATGGACTCAGCAAAAAGCCAGAGTATCCATCCTCATATCAGATAATGTGGACTTCAAGCCAAAGGTAGTCAGAAGGGATAAAGAAGGACTTTTCATACTGCTTAAAGGAAGCATAAATCAGCAAGACATAACAATCATAAATATCTATGCCCCAAACAGTGGCTCATCCATATACATCAAACAAATCCTTCTCAATTCCAGAAATCAAATAGACCACAACACAATAATACTAGGTGAAGGTAACACACCTCTCTCACCACTGGACAGATCCTCCAAACAAAAATTGAACAAAGAAACCATAGATTTCAATAACACAATCAATAATTTAGACTTAGCGGACATATATAGAATATACCATCCAACAAAGAGCGAATATACTTTCTTCTCAGCAGCACATGGATCCTTCTCTAAAATAGATAATATTTTATGCCACAAAGTTAATGTTAGCAAATACAAGAAGATAGAGATATTACCTTGTAGACTATCAGATCATAATGGATTGAAAATAGAAATAAATAAGAGAGTAAAAAACAGAAACTACTCCAACACCTGGAGATTAAATAATATGCTGTTGTATGATGAATGGATAGCAGAAGGCATAAGGAGGGAAATAAAAAAATTCTTAGAGGTAAATGAGAACAAAGAAACATCATATCAAAATCTCTGGGACACTATGAAAGCAGTACTTAGAGGAAAATTTGTTTCATGGAGTGCATTCAATAAAAGAAAAAAATCAACAAATAAACAACCTAACACTACAGCTCCAAGCCCTAGAAAAAGAACAGACCAACACCAAAAGTAGTAGAAGACAGGAAATAGTTAAAATCAGAACTGAAATCAATGAAATTGAAACAAAAGAAACAACTGAAAAAATTGACAAAATAAAAGTTCATTCTTTGAAAAAATAAACAAAATTGACAAACCCTTAGCCACACTAACTAAGAGAAGGAGAGAGAAAACTCAAATTACTGAAATTTGGATTGAACAAGGAAATATCACAACAGACATGAGTGAAATACAAAACAGAATTAGAAGCTATTTTGAAAATCTATACTCCAACAAAACAGAAAACCTCAAAGACATCAACAGGGTTTCTAGAGAATATGAATTACCTAAACTGAACCAGGAGGACATACACAATTTAAATAGATCGATTTCAAGTAATGAAATAGAAGAAGTCATCAAAAGCCTACCAACAAAGAAAAGTCTGAACCAGATGGGTTCTCAGCCGAGTTCTACAAAGCCTTTAAAGAAGAGTTCATTCCAATTCTTCTCAAAGTATTCCATGAAATAGAAGAGGAGGTAATCCCCCCAAACTCATTCTATGAAGCCAATATCACCCTGATACCTAAATCAGACAGAGACACATTGAGGAAAGAAAATTTCAGACCAATATCCTTAATGAACATTGATGCAAAAATTCTCAACAAAATCTTAGCAAATTGCATACAAAAATATATTAAAAAGGGAGTGCACCATGATCAAGTGGGTTTTACCCCAGGGATGCAAGGTAGGTTGGTTCAACATTTGGAAGTCAATAAATGTAATTCACCTTATCAACAGACTTAAAGTCAAGAACCACATGATTATTGCAATAGATGCAGAAAAAGCATTTGATAAAATACAGCACCCCTTCATGCTCAAAACACGAGAAAAAATAGGGATAGTGGGAACATTCCTTAACATTGTAAAGGTCATCTACGCTAAACCCACGGCCAATACCATTCTAAATGGTGAGAAACTGCAAGCATTCCCCCTAAAAACTGGAACAAGGCAGGGATGCCGTCTTTCACCACTTCTATTCAACATTGTCCTTGAAACTCTAGCAAGAGCAATTAGACAGAACAAAGAAATTAAAGGGATACGAATAGGAAAAGAAGAACTCAAACTATCCCTATTTGCTGATGACATGATTATATATTTAGAGGAACCAGGAAATTCCACCAGAAAACTTTTAGAACTCATAAATGAATTCAGTAAAGTAGCAGGATATAAGATCAATGTTCATAAATCTAATGCATTTTTATGCATAAGTGATTAATCTTCAGAAAGAGAAGTTAGGAAAACTACCCCATTCACAATAGCCTTGAAAAAAATAAAATACTTGGGAATCGATCTCACAAAAGAGGTGAAAGACCTCTACAATGAGAACTACAGAACACTAAAGAAAGAAATTAAAGAAAACCTTAGAAGATGGAAAGATCTCCCATGTTCTTGGATAGGCAGAATTAATATTGTCAAAATGGCCATACTACAAAAGTGCTATACAGATTCAATGCAATTCCAATTAAAATCCCAATGACGTACCTTACAGAAATAGAGCAAGCAATCGTGAAATTCATCTGGAAGAATAAGAAACCCAGAATAGCTAAAGCAATCCTTAGCAGGAAGAGTGAAGCAGGGGGTATTGCAATACCATACCTTCGACTATACTACAAAGCAATAGTAACAAAAATGGCATGGTATTGGCACCAAAATAGACAGGTAGATCAATGGTACAGAATAGAGGACATGGACACAAACCCAAATAAATACAATTTTCTCATATTAGACAAAGGTGCCAAAAATATGCAATGGAGAAAAGATAGCCTCTTCAACAAATGGTGCTGGGAAAACTGGAAATCCATATGCAACAGAATGAAATTAAACCCCTATCTCTCACCCTGCACAAAACTCAACTCAAAATGGATCAAGGAGCTTGGAATCAGACCAGAGACCCTGCACCTTATAGAAGAAAAAGTAGGTCCAAATCTTCAACATGTTGGCTTATGATCAGACTTCCTTAACAGGACTCCCATAGCACAAGAAATAAAAGCAAGAATCAATAACTGGGATAGATTCAAACTAAAAAGCTTTCTCTCAACAAAGGAAACTACCAGCAATGTGAAGAGAGAACCTACAGAGTGGGAGAAAATCTTTGCCACTCGTACTTCAGATAGAGCACTAATTTCCAAAATATATAAAGAACTCAAAAAACTCTACACCAAGAATACAAATAACCCAATCAACAAATGGGCTAAGGAAATGAACAGACACTTCACAGAAGAAGATCTACAAGCAATCAACAGATATATGAAAAAATGCTCGATATCTCTAGTAATAAGAGAAATGCAAATCAAAACTACACTAAGATTCCATCTCACCCCAATTAGAATGGCAATTATCAAGAATACAAGCAACAATATGTATTGGAGAGGATGTGGGGGAAAAGGTACACTCATACATTGCTGGTGGGGCTGTAAATTAGTGCAGTCATTCTGGAAAGCAGTGTGGAGATTCCTTAGAAAACTTGGAATGGAACCAACCATTTGACCCAGCTATCCCACTCCTCAGCCTATACCCAAAGGTCTTAAAATCAGCATACTACAGAGATATAGCCACATCAATGTTCATAACTGCTCAATTCACAATAGCCAGATTGTGGAACCAACCTAGATGCCCCCTAATTGATGAATGGATAAAGAAACTGTGGTATATATATAGAATGGAATGTTATTCAGCCATAAAGATTAATGAAATCACAGCATTTGCAGGCAAATGGGTGAAATTGGAGAATATCATACTAAGTGAGATAAGCCAATCTCAAAAAAGCAAAAGATGAATGATCTCACTGATAAGCAGATGGTGACTCATAATGGGGGTGGGAGGGGGGCAAGAATGGAGGAAGAAGGGACTGTATAGAGGGAAAAGAAGGGTGGGAGGGGTTGGGGGTAAGGAAAAAAATAACAGAATGAATCAAAACCAGTACCCTAGGTAACTGTATGATTACACAAATGATATGCCTCTACTTCATGAAAAAACAGAGAAACGAGATGTATCCCATTTGTTTACAATAAAAATAAATTTTAAAAAATGTTAATTACATATTTAAAAATACCTTTATAGCACCACACGAGTAAGACAAGTAGAAAATTACATGTAGGTTCATTTTAGAAACTGCAAAACATCATTCATGGGGGAAAAAAAAGAACACCAGGAAGAAAAGAGACAGAAGACTTGGCATTATAATGGTGACCAAGAGGGTAATTCTCTCATTGGAGAACACCAAGCAAGCTCAACTCTCAGTCCAGTGAAAGGGCTTTTCAAAACACATCACATCTTCAGAAGCAGACAAGAGAATGCATCACTTACAGAAGGAAACTGAGCTGAGAGGAAGAAATGGGATGGAAGAATCAGTGGTCGGTGAAGAAATAGATAAATCTAGAAACATGAAACCTGAGAGGGAATGGTTAGAATAAAAGCATTCTACGTATCTACAGATTCTGAATAATTATAAAATTCTCACAGTAATACGCATGAATTATAAATACGTGTCGTGGCTGACACAATACGTACTTTTTCCTTCCCTATATTGCTTGATTTTCTACAGGTGAATGATGTGCTCAGGTAAAAATACTCGCCTTCCCGGGCTCCCTTCCCACAGAGGTAGCAATGTGCTGCGGTTCCAGCCAGTGAGAGACAAACAGAAGCCTACTCATGGGCTTCTGCGAAGAGTGCTTTGTCCCTTGCCCACCTCCCTTTTCTCTCTTCCTATCTGGGATAAGGACAAAATGCTTGGAGGAGCAGGGGAACCTCGTGACTGTGAACAGAGGACAAAGTCCCACACCAAGGATTAAAGGAAAGGAGGATAAAATAATCCTGTGCTTGAAGATAAAGACGTGTTCTAGCTCTGACTACTTAACTCTGGTCTTCTTGCTCCAGAATAACCCCCTACAAGTTTAATCCATTGTTTTCTATTATGTGCAGCCAAATGTAATCCTAAATTGCACAGTGTGATATAATTAAAAAGAAATGTTTGATCTCTGTCCCTGGTTCCTGGCACACAGCTCCTAAAACCCTTGGAATCTCCTGAGTAGTGAATGTCGTCTATGTTAACAAGATGACCGGTGGCTGGGGAGCTCTGGATAGCTTTAGGACATCAGGTCTCCAGAAAGACCAAAGTGTGGTGTGTGGGGCTTTCAGCTTCACACATACCCCCAACCTCCAGGTAGGGGAGAGGGGCAGAAGGTTGATTTCTGTTACCCACTGCCAATGACTTAAACCTACATACATAATGGAACCTCCATAAAAATCTGTAAACAAAGGGATCCAAAGAGTTTCAGAGTTGCCAAGCACATTCACATGCAGAGAGGATGGCATACCCCAACTTCACAAGGACAGAAGCTTCCACCTTGGAACCCTGCCAGATCCAGATCCCACCCTATGTAACCCTGCATCTGACTGCTGTGTGTCCTTTACAAAAAAAAAAAAAAAAAGTAATAGTAAGTCACACGTCTTTCTGTGTTCTATGAGTTATTCCAGCAAATTAATGGGATGTTGGGGACCCCAACTTTGTAACCAAGTAAGACTGAATTGTGGGTACATTGGGCACCCAGTACTGTGACTGGATCAACTGTGAAGGCAGTCTTCTGGGACTGAGTCCTTAAGCCTGGACACCAGTTAGTATCCAGAGAGTTGGAAATGACTGTTAGTGTGGGGGAAACCCACCCATTTGGTGTCAGAAGTGTTATGAATCCCAACAGTTCAAAATTGGTAGCATTCACAGCATGTTAAAAATGAAAAGATCAAAAGAAATTACAAATGCATGTAACTTTTAAAACAGTAAGAAAAAGATAAACTAGTCGATATAATAGAAAGTTCAGTCATTACCTAAAAGTGCCACCTCTGAACCTTGCTGTATTGGGGAACGTTGCTTTCAACACATGTGCTTTTGGGAAGACATTCCAGATCCAAACCACAATATTCACCATCATAGTGAGAGATTTCCAGGAGAAAGAGAAAGAACTTATCCTGTGTAGGTCTGAATGCAGGTCGTGAGAATGAATGGAAGCTACAGAGAAACAATGTTGACTCAATCAACAGAGGACCTGTTTTGATTTTCAAAGCTTTCCAAAACTGATAAGGGTTGCCTTAGGAGGGAGGGAAAGTTCCAAAAGCATGAAGGCTTAAAGCAGAATTTAGACCATCACTCAGTGAGACTATCATCCTCATATCTGCGTATCAGACATTTAGCCGATTTCTGTCCTGTTCACCACCATATATCCAATACCTAAAGCAGAGCCTGGCATGTGACAGACAAGAACATGGGTTAAATCGTTTCTTGAGTGGCTTGGATTCAGATGCCCATTCTTTTGCTTTTGGCTCTTACCCCATTGGAGTACCAGAGTCACGGCAGACCCAGGAGTCATGAGGCTGGGAAGGAGAGGCCAGGACGGGGCAGGAGGAATAGACAGAAGAGTCACAGTGAAGCCAGAGGATGGAGGCCAGGTCCACAAGAGCCTTCCTGCCACAGCAATTCCACTTGGCCACAGTCACTGCCCTGGCCCTGGGCCTGGGGGGAGGTGGTGACAAGGCAGCCTGTGGCAGGACCTCTGGTCTGCAGCACATCTTGCCTGAGCTGCTTACAAGGAAGGAGCGGCAAGAGTGGGAATAGGTCACTGGGTCAGACAGACCCCCAAACCAGGCCCTTCTCTGTTCCAGAGAAACAGGGAAGGAAGGGGTTGAAGTCTACAGCTCTAGGGATCCTTAGATGGAAGTGGGACAGGGTCCCTGCCCTTGAGGACCCCCCCCCAATTGGATGGGGAGGCACAACTCAACCTTCTTGGAGCTTCTAGAAGGAATGCCGAATGACCCCGTCTTCAATCTGACAGTGGAGATGGGGCCCCTGCTATATGGTTCCACCCTCCCACACACCCAGGACCAGGGCAGGCCCAGGTCCATTTCTGTGATGAATGGAGACTGTGAGCGCTATGCCAAGGGCTCTCGGGACATTCCCACAGACTCATGCCAGGACCCCTTCCCTCCCTCCTCCCCACCATGATGCCTGACCTTCTTGGAATGAATCTGAGCCCTGAGTCTATTTCTGACTTGGGAATGTTGGCCCCTTTGTCACGTCCTGCTCGCCATCCAACTCTGGTTTTGTTCTTTTTCTCACCCCAAGTGTCCCTCCCAACCTGCCATTTCCCAAGCTTGCCCCAGGAGAGCAGACCCAACAGCCCACTGGTGATCTTGTTTTACATGAGACATTTCCAAAAAGAGACCAAAAATTACTTTCCAGGAAAATGCCATTTTAAAAATTCAGCTCCAGACACGGCGGCAACATTAGGAAAACAAAGGACTTGGCAGAAAGGTTTTCTGAATCCGGACTTTCCCTCTAAAATACCTTTTCCAAATTGCCTCCAGTGGGAACAACTCCGAGGGTCAGTTCTGGAACACCCAGGCCAATTCAGACAGCAGCTCCTGGTTTTCACAGTATTACAGGCCTGCCCTCGCCTGGACCCCTTCTCCCAGGCTTGAGAAGTGAACTTGTAGGGGCCCGCAGATGTCTCTGGAGAGCCAGGAAATAAAGTTGTTTCCTCCCTTCAGAGGGGACTTCTCAGCCCCTCTCTCTTGCCACCGTCACAAAGCGTGGGGCGGGTAGGCTGGAGACCAGAAACATACTTTGCTTAGTAGAGAATTGACCTCCTCTTATCACCCAAGTGAGAAGAAGAGAGGATTCCTTCTAGGGCACACAGGGTGGTGTTAACTCTTTTTTGTATGTGTCAGGTATGACCACCCAAATGTCACATATATATATAAAATGACCATTATTTATTAAACATTTACCTCGGGTCCACCACTAACCTATCATTTATATTTGTTTCATTTTATTCAGTCCTCATACAATAGCTGTTATGATCTGCATTATTCACATTAAAGTTCCAAAATTCACATTAAAGTCCTAAACCCTCAATACCCCTGGAATATGATTATGTTTGAAGATAAGATCTTGAAAGATGTGATTAGGTTAGAATGAGGTCCTAATTAGGGTAGGCTCTGATCCAGTATGGTTGGGGTCCTTATAAGAAGAGGACATATGAAAACACACACACATACAGAAAGAAAAGACCCTACTGTGTCCACAGCAAGGAGGAGGCCATCTGCAAGCCAAGGAAAGAGTCCTGGGAAGGAAATGACTGTTGATGTTGGACTTGACATCCTTATCTTGAGCTTGACATCTTGATCTTGGACTTTCAGTCTCCAGAATGAATGAATTTCTGTTGTTCAAGCCACCCCCACACCCATCTGTGGTATTTTGCTATGACTCTCTAGCAAATTAATTTAACACCCATAAATTTAATATGGTTATTATCACCATCTTCCAGAGAAAAAACAGTCTTGAGAGCTTATGACACTTGCCCACACAGCCAAAATTTGAGACTTAAGCATCTGACTCCAGAACACAAACTTCTAAAACTATGCCAAGCTGCTTCTCTTCTGTGCTCAGTCATGTATGTGCATGTTCCATTTATTTCTTGCTGCACAACAAACCATTCCACAACTTAAGAGCTTCAAACAACAGCATTTATTTTGCTCAGAATCATCACTTTAGGCAGGGCTTGCTGGGGACAGCTCATCCCTACACTAGTTGGTGTCAGCTACAGCACTTGAACACTGGACCAAATCATCAGGTCTCACTCATTCATTTGTCTGGCAAGTAACTCTGTCAATTTGGGACCTTAGCTGGGACTGTTAGTTCAAAACTTCATGTGGCTTCTCTATGTAGCCTGAGCTCCCTCCTAACATGTGACTGGTTCCAAGGGCAAACATCCTGAGAGAGGGATGCTCATCCTTTCTAACTATCTTAGACCACTTTTACCACATTTTCTTCATGAGAAACAAGGCTGGTTCATGTTCAAGGGGAGAGCAATTCAAAGCTACTCTTTGATGAAAGGAATGTAAAAGAATTTGCAAAAATGTTTTAAAATTACTACAGTGCCTGTGCCATTGACGTGGTTATACTTATTTGCCAGTAGCACCAATATCATTGAAAAGGCATCATCGTGGAAGTCAAAGCCCTGAACAAGAGCCTTCCAGCTGTACAGGGTCAGAATTCTAAAACTCATCTATATAAATAGCAGTATCTGCTTGTCCACTCTGGTTTAGCCACCCTTCTATATGGGACTGAGGTCACTTAACCCGCTTCAGTCTCTAACAAATACTGACCTCAGAAGGAATTTTAGGATGCTGCTTCTTGAACTCTTAGTTTGGCTTCCTGTAATAATAACCTAGTCCCTGTGCCCAAGAAAGTCTCTTGAAAGTATAGCAATCTGCGAATCAAGTGTTTCCTCAGCACTGGGCATCACAGAGAGTGCTTCATGTTTATCTTGTCTACCCTGTGAAGGAGGTAATATTATCATCCCCATTTCACAGATAAAGAAACTGAAGCTCACAGGAGGTGAGTTATACAGAGCAGAGCCAGAACTGAACTGTGCTCTGGTCAGCCCTCTTTGTTCCAGGATCTGCTGTTCTGCCCTTGAACCCCTGTCCAATACCCAGGGTCTGCTCCCTGCTGGCAGGTTTCCTGCACCCTGCACAGCCTTCTGGGTTGTCCATTTCTCAGCTCATCTCACCTTTCAGGGTCTCACTGTGCTTCCTGTTGGATCCTCTCCTATTCCCATTATGAACTACTTACTGAACTTCTTGGGGAGGATCATCACACCCTGTTCATCTTCCTGCTGTCGTTCCAGGTCCCAGCCTATCTCAGGTAACAGTGCCCTGGCCTGGCTAGAGAGCAAGACCAAGCAAGAGTACGTTCCAAATGAAAACAGCAGAGACCCTGGAGTCAGACCAATCGACGTCCAAATCCTAACTCCACCATTTATTACTTGTATGTAAAAATAATGAGGCCCATGTTGCCTCATTGTAAGGATTTTCAATGAGTTAATACATGGACTGAGTTTGGCACAGCGCCTGGCACATAGTAAATGCTTAATAAATATTAGTTATCTTTGCTGTTGTTGTTATCAATAATATTTGTAAAAGATTCACAAGAGAGCCTAGCATATGGTAGGCATTCAAACAATGATAGCTGTTAATCTCATTGTTTAAGTCCTGGAAAAGCTACAGGAATTCAGAGAAGGGCCAGATAACAAGGTAGTGAAGACAGAAAACAGGCTGCCTGAGCAACTGTGCAGATCTGCAGCTCTGTGCCTAATCCTAGAGCGTGGATATGGCTGGCCTTGATTAAGTGGAAATGCCTCCCAACAGAACGCGCATCCTCATCTGCCTCAATTAGGAGATGACAAGAGCTTCCCGAGCTTGGAAGCCCCTGGGGGAAGGAATTTCAAGACAGAAAATCAGAAACACCCTCTGTCTGTGCTCCTGCCCAGCATCCCCCACTGTGGCAACACAGGACACCGGCCACCACATTGTGCCCTGCTCAGCTAACTGTTCTATGGGGTCTGTGGTTCCATAGGCTTCATTCAAGGCGGCAGGTTCTCAGAAAGTGAGTGACAGGGTCACAAAAGGTATCAGTCCCCCAGCCTCGAACCTACTCTGGGTTGAGGTATAAATGAACACAGCAAGAAGGTGGACAGCAACCACCAGATTTATAAGAGCTAAACCATCCCACACGCACATGCAGACACCTGGGAGCCTTTGGGAGCTGAGCTTGTCTGTTCTTCTATCTTATTTTTCCTGCTCATGCTTTCATGGGACCCTCAGAACCAGATCCACCACTGCACCCAGTTCTGGGTCAGTTGTGACCAAGCTGTGGGGTGTATGAAGCTCAAGCAGCCATGATGGCTTAGAATAATGTCACCAACTCAGTTACAACTGCCTGGCTCCTGTGTTTCTCCTGATTTTCCTTCAAGCCAGATGATCAATGAGGTGACAGGTATTTCCCCCAGACCACTCTCATTTCCCTCTTCCAATCATACGTGGGTCTGGTGCCCTCTGGAATGACCTCTAAGAATCCACATTACTACTCATGTTGCCTCTGAGTCTGAGCTCTCCCCTCCCCTCCTCCAGGCTGGACCTATTTGGGTACAATCAGGCTCCTTGGCTCCTAGTTGTACATTTTTCCTAGGATTCAGTTCTCCTCTGTATTAGTTAGCCATTACTGTGTAATAAACAATCCCAAAGTCTTAACGGACTATAAAAGCAATCCTTTATTTTTTCCCATTCACAATCTGTGGGTTGGGTTAAGGGACTCTGATTTAAGCATTGGGTCAAGTAAAGA
Organism: Sciurus carolinensis; assembly: GCF_902686445.1. Taxonomy (NCBI): domain Eukaryota; kingdom Metazoa; phylum Chordata; class Mammalia; order Rodentia; family Sciuridae; genus Sciurus; species Sciurus carolinensis. Next base: position 60,193,504 of record NC_062225.1, on the reverse strand, counting down.
TCAGTTTCATACATTTCTGGAACCAGTAACTTCCTGGGGCAGAATCTTCTCATTATGGATGGAAGAATACAAGAAAAGGCTAGTGGAGCTGGATACTGTGGCACACACCAGTAATCCCAAGCAACTCAGGAGGCTGAGGTAGGAGGATATCAAATTTGAGGCCAGTCTGGGCAATTTAGAAAGACACTATCCAAAAAAAAAATTAAAACTTTTTTTTTTTTTTTTGGTACCAAGATTGATCTCAGAGGCACTCAACCACTGAGCCACATCCCCATCCCTTTTTTGTATTTTATTTAGAGACTGAGTCTCACTGAGTTGTTTAGCATCTCACTAAATTGCTGAGGCTGGTTTTGAACTCATGATCCTCTTGTCTCAGCCTCCTGAGTCACTGGGATTACAGGCATGCACCACTGCACCTGGCTCAAATTTTTAAATGATAAATAAAAATGGCTGAGGATGTAGCTTACTGGTAGAGCACTGGCTTCAATCTCTACTACCACCAAAAAGGAGGGGTTGGTGTCTAGTGGACACCACTTTCATGACTTTACATGACTCCGAAGACCTCACCTCAGAACTACCCCACTGTCAAGTTCATCGATATTCCACTGGCCCAAGCAAGTCAACTGACCACACCCACAGTTGAAGAGATGGGAATTTTTTTTTTTTCACCTATTCTAGTAGGGAATGTGCAAAGCTATATGGCAAAATGCAGGAACATGCAATTCTATTACAGGAAGAGAGTGAAGAATTGAGAATCATCCAATCTCTATCATTCCTTAAACAAGAACCCTGCTATGAGCTCACCTGGGGACACTTCCATCTTCTGTTTACCCCTTACTCCAGCTCACTGGCTTAGAGGTTGGCTCTGTGTGGACAGACTCCTTTCACAAAGGGATCCTGCCCACTTGAGTGCCAGTCACTGGCTCTCATCAATGGTTAACCCACCTGATTGCTCCTCCTGAATTCTTAGAGCAGTATCAACAGCCTAGTTCAGCTCTGCAGTCCCTCATATATATTGGCCTTAGGAGGGGCTGGAACCAAGGACTGGAAACTGGAAAACTGTTGGGGAGCCAAGGCAGCTTCCCCAGCCCCCTCACTCCCTCTCACTGTAGGTTAGATCCGTTTGCTCTTGGCACATGGGCTCCATTTTTCTCCGCAGGTGAAATAGGGCCTGCCCCAGCCCTGGGGCCACAGCAGCGCTACCTTTAGCACCATCACTAGCTGAAGAGTATTTCAGTGCCCTGCTTCCTAAATTCCAGAGAAAGACACCAGTGAACCATGGTTGGGATCATGAAGCCCAATGCCGGCCCACCCCTCCAGAGGGGAAGCCTGGTGCTAGTTGCCTGACACAGAGAAGAACATGGACGCCCGAGGTTTCCGCTGGAGTCCTCTGGGCTGACTCTGGCCTGGGATGTGTTTGACCCACAGTGGTTTGTTTTGTTTTTGTTTTTGTTTTGATTTTTAGTGTTTTGAATTACTTGACAAAATTTAAGAGGAATTGAACAGTTCACATAGGAATCCACATGCTCTTGTCTTTAAAAAGTAAAAGATCTCAACTAGAAGGGAGTTGGGGGCTGGGCCCTATGGATCCTGATACTGTTCTGTTCATTGATCTAGCTGCAGACTATTCTACCACACTCTATTTATAAAAATTCATCAAACCATATTCTCCAAATACACCCTTTTATATATATACATTATACAAAAGTTTTAGAAATTTAGGATCTCTAGAATGGAATCACATTTTACCAGGGAATGAGTTCTCTACATCTGAGCAACTTTCCATATTGCCATCCACCCCACCATTCCCTATTCTTTACCCATCACTGAGTCTGTGGGTCAGTACTTACAGATCATCATCCTGAACTATATCTATCTTTAATAGATTTAAGAAGCAAGTATCCTTCTATATGTATGTGCGTGCCTATGTGCACTGCCTTTTGAAGTTATAAACTATATGTGTGTGTGTCTGTGTGTGTACTATATATATAATGCAATCAAAAGAGAGGAAACCAAGAAGCACCAAAGAGGGATGTGTGTTTGCATGTTTGCAAAGAAATTTGGAAAATATCTTTTTTATGTGTTTCAGTTGAAAACAATCTTCCAAGTTTGACAAGCAAATTAAATGTATGCCTATCAAAAGAGTCTAACCAACGAGGCCACAACTAGCATATGGAAACTTAATGACCTAAAATAAAGGACTGATGTTTCAATATGTTTTCTTTTTCAATGCAAATAAAACAAGTGATGCAACTGTGAAATGAAGTTATGGAGAAGGTGAAAATATCGCTCAGGCATTACAACCTCTTATGAATGGTGAGTTTATAAAAGAATATCTACTAAGGACAGAAATTCCTGCCTTGAACAAAAACAAGTATTTGCAAATGGAAGACTAAACAGAAACGGTGTTGCTCAACGAGATGACGACATGGCTGAGAACTTACAGGACAGGTTGTGTGAACAAGTTAAATCATTTGTGGCATTTCCTAGTGAAGCTTATAGAGAGCCCAGTTCAAATAATACCACCCAGTCCGTTATATTTATTTATGGTTCCAAAGAGACTTCAATGTGATTAGAGAACTTTGGGGCATGGTGTCCATCAGAGGCACAATTTCAGGAAATGACTTAGCTTTGTGTGTTGAGCAGTCTTGAAAAATTTAAAACAGACAGGTCAAAATTAGTAAGCTTGGCTATGGAACAGAGCTCCTGAGATGGTCAATGTTAACACTGACCTTGTTATGAAACTTAAATCCAAGGTGGCAAATTTCACACAATCATGGAAACTAAATAATTTGCCAAGAAGTGCTAAAAAGTTAAAATAGAACGTATTATGGGTCTCTGGAGACACTCCCAATGGCTGAAAGAATAGAGTTCAATGCTTTATTTGATGAACTAGATGAGCAATATTGGCGACATTTATCTGTTCTAATAAATGAAAGATAATCATGTTGGGGTCTCTTGTTTGTGGAATGGGGAGAACAGAGGAAAAATTATAACATGTTCACATCATCCAACAAAAATACTCACCCCAACCAGCAAATATTGGATCACGGATTAACCTTTTCAATAACTATCACAAGCCATCTAACACTTTTGGGTACTTCTCTGTAAAAATCTTCACAAGTATGCAAGTGAGCTATTTAATTTGTTCATTCTTAGTGGAATTTTATCTTAGGGAAATTCATTTGGTGAAGAATAATCTGACCCACTTTCTTGTGCTGAAATCAATTTTCAGAAATGAAAGAGATCACTTCAACTGTTCTCCACAAATTGTGGAGTTAAAGACAGATTTCCAAAAAAGATTATAATTTTATGAAAATTCATCTTTCTTAATTAATATTGTGCATACATGGAACTTTTTAAATTTGTCTTTCTCAATTAACCTTGTGCCATAAATGGAATGTTTGAACCACAATTTAGTCCTAAAAACTAAAATTTGCAACATTAGAATGCCAGAATTCTACAAATATCTCAGGAGCAGTTACCCTAAATATAAAAACCATCGTACAAAGATTCTATCCATGCTCAGCCATGAACAGCTGTTTTCCATTATGAAACTAAATAAAACTATTGCTCTCAGTTAAAAGATTCAAGGTTGAATTCTATACAGCACTTCGCAATATGAAATGCAAGACTCAAGATTGACATGTTGGGGCCAAAGAAAAAGTGTCACATTTCTGGTTCTAAAGCAAAGAAGTAATGAGGTACGAAGCAAAAAAATTAATAATTACATATTTCTATTTTTTCAAACATTAGTTTTTTCTGTTTCAAACTTAATATATAATCTCCAATATCATACATGTTTATATCGTATGTGCTTAAGCCATGGTCAAGTAGAAATGAAAGAAAGCTTGATTACATTTCTGGCAGTTGGTTTTTTTCTTATCCAGTCCACTTTACTGATTTTCACTGCTTCTCTGAATTCTGTAAGAATCTGAGTGTGTAAGCTCTGGTGAAAACTCTACATATATTATAACCTATTTTCTGGGGGGAAAAAAGTCATTGAAAAACAATAATGCTCCCTTAATGATGAAAACAGAATATCCAGAATAGAAAAGGACTGCTCATCTTACCAGGTGAGGGTACTTATCCCCCCCCAAAAAAAAAAAAATGAACTTATAGAATAGAGAAAAATGGTCCCTGACTTAAAATAATTCAATTTACTCTATTTTTCACTTTTATGATAATGCAAGAACAATATGCATTTAGTAGAAACTACTTAAAATTTTGATCTTTTTCCTGGCTAGCGATAGGCAGTACCAACCTCTCACCGTACTGGGCAGCAACAGCAAGCCACAGCTCCCAGTTACCAAGGCATCATAAAGGTAAACAACCCATTCCCTACATGTGCTGTTGCTAAGCTACTAGGCTCAGCAGGCAGGTGGATTAAATGCATTTTCCACTTACGATGGGTTTATCAGGACCTAGCCCCATTGCAAGTACATTGACAGCACCTGCTATCAGATTTTTAATTAAAATGCAATTATACTACACAGAAAGTTTTATAGGTTTCTCCTAAAAATATTTCACAAAAGAAATGTTAATGGTTACACATCATTCTGTAATATATTTGTGACATAACTCCCTCAGTGTATTTGCTCTTGTTGCTTATTTGAGTTTTTCCCAGTTTTGAATCATTGGTCTTGAAGTCGGTCCTGGCTCCATCCTTTCTCTATCCATAGCCTGGTTGTTACTGATAATGTCACGTACCCAGTGCCTGAGTTTCCACTTACAGCTTCCAGTAAAGTTGGATTTAATCCAAGTAAGATTTTGGTATTGCTCTGAGGAAACGGGAAAAAATGACTCAAATATACAGGCCCTTCTTGAACCCAATAAGACTAGCACTTCTGTTTTTCTGGTCCCCTAGTTATTATTGTTCTAAGGGCTACAGGTTTGTTTTGTGTGATCAGAGGACTCTGGTTGGTTCATTCACCTATAGAGGTTTTTTGTTGTTGTTGTTGTTGTTGTTGTTGTTGTTGTTTTGGTACCAAAGATTAAACCCAGGGGCACTTGACCACTGAACCACATCCCAGTCCATTTTTTATTTTAAGATAGGGTCTCAGTTGCTCATGGCCTCACTAAGTTTCTGAGGCTGACTTTGAACTTTTGATCCTTCTGCCTCAACCTCCTAAGCCACTGGGATTACAGGCATGTCCGCCATGCCTGACTTGTAGAAGCCCTCTTTTTTTTTTTGTACTGGGAATTGAACCCAGGGGTTTTGAACCACTGAGCTACATCCGAAGCCCTTTTTATGTTTTATTTGGAAGCAGGGTCTTGCTAAGTTGCTTAGGGCCTCGCTAACTTACGGAGGCTGACTTTGAATTTGCAATCCTCTTGCCTCAGCCTCCCAAGATGCTGGGATTATAGGCAGGCACTCTTGAAGGGAAGCCAGAGCTGTTGGAGAAAGGTAACAGCCAAGCTCTCCAAGTCAGGAAAGCCTTAGTACAGTTAGAGAGACTGCCGCTGAGGTTAAGAGTGACAGCTGAGGCCCAATCAGCCAGGACAGCACAGTTATTTTTCCTCAGATTTATCTCCAATCCCATGTTTACCACTACCTGTACTTGCAAATGTATACACATGTCACATATGTCTATAAAATCCTCCTGGTCCAAGAAGAGATGGAGGAGTAGATAGGTTGCCTCCAATCTGATAAAGGAGGCAGTCCCTTTTGTAGGTAGTCCTCATTCACAGCCTTAGGGGTTCCCAGTTTGACAGGGAGGTGGACCCCACCATCAGGGAGCCTCTGACTTGATGAAAGAAACCCTGTTTGCTGCTCTGATCAAAGGTTCTCAGGGAACTTGCTGATGGCATCAAGTGGGCAGGTCAGCATGTGAAAATAAGCAAGAATTTGCAAAGGAGGGGAGAAGAACTCAGGACCAACTGCTTGGGCTGGGGCTGCAAGACAGCAGCCTGGGAACAAGTGGAGAAATATATGTCTTATTATAGCTAGACTAAGAACATCACAACTTTATCAGAGCAAAAACCTACAGAATAAATATCTTTTTTAAAAAATGATGAAGATACAAATTGAGCAGCATAGAGTAAGATTTTAAGTGAAAGAAGAGTCAAGATTGTCCAATGGCAGATGAGCATTCACTTTCTCTCCTTCATGAGAGCCCATCAAATTTAATTTTTGAAAGCTATAAACTCCTTAATAAAAAAGAAAATGTGAGGAGTCCTTCAGCAGAGGCAAAATGTCAGTCCATTTCTGGAAAACGTAAAGCCAATAGAAGAGAATTAGTCGATAAAGCAAACTAGGTGGCAGAATAGGAGTCCTGACCTCCTAGAAACTTCTAGAAGGAGCTGTAGCTGCCCCACCTGGGATGAGGTCCAACTCAGAGACAGCAGACAAGGTGAGTGGTGAAAATGAGAAGAAGTAGGAGAGTAATTCAAACTCTCTACACATATTGGTGAGGGGCAGTCTAACCCCCTCCCTGACTCCAGCTGCCAGAGAGAGTTGCCGCCTCTGCAACCAGGTCCTTGGTAACAGAGAAAGAAAAGATCAGAGGGGAGAGAAGCAAACAAGAGGGAGGAGAGAGTGGAAATAGAGAAATGTCACTGTCGGGGAGAAGAGGAGCAGCAAGGGTGGTTGGTGGTGGCCAAACCAAAGCTTCCCAGTGGTCACCCATAAACCAGAGCTCCCATTGACCTTCCAGTCCCTCTTTGTCACCCACCAACAGACAACCAAGTCTCCCCAGACACTGAGGAAAGTCTGCAACATAAAAGAGCTATGGAGAGCTGGATCCTCATCCATCAGGACTAGAAGGCAGAAGACCATGCCTGAAGTTGATAAATCAAAAAAGAAAGGCATAAGCTGAATGGCATTAGAACTGAAAAAGAGGAAGAGATAAAAGCGATGTGTCTCAGGAGCAGAACGGGAGATGGGGGAGTCGGGCAGGAAGGACAGGCAACTGTTACTTTTCATTGTAAGTCCTTTGGTATTATTTGATTTGACTTTTTTTTTTTACTTTTAAAATATTTTTAAGGTAAAGTCACATTACAAATGTTGTTGCCAAAAGGGAAATCACAGAATACGTTGCTGTGCGATCTTAACTTCTACTCCTGAAGTTTTGTTTTTGCAAGCGACCCATGCAGATGGAGACCCTCTAGCAGTTCTTTCATGTGTCTATATCAGGTTGCAAGTGCTTATGTTTTGGGGAAATCTTATAGAGAAGGAACCCAGTTCAATGGCCCCTAAGTAATTTAGTGGAGGGTTTTGTTTGTTTGTTTGTTTTTGTTTTTGTTTGCCCATGAAATCAGGGAGAAAGAAGAAATTAAGATAGAAAAGATTAAGTAACAGTTTTCCATTACCTCCAATGTTTCTTGAGCCCACACTATGTGCCAACAAATGTTCTAGATGCTGAAGTGATAACAGTAAACAGGACAGATAAGGTACTGACCTAGAACTAACACCTTTCTAGAGGGAGATGTGGGCAGACTGTGGACAAAAATAAGTAAACAAGTAGAGACAACAATAGTGTAAAGAGCTTTGCAAAGGGTGGAAATGATTTGATGGTAGGGTCCCTGAGTTCCTACCTTAGTGTAGATGATCAGGTTTGACTGGTCTCTTTGAGGGGTGACAATAACATTTAAACTGAAGTCTGAGTGAAAAGAAGAAGCCAGCCTTGTGAAGAACAGGGCAAAAAGGTGTGGTATTCCAAGTAGAAATGATGGGGGGAAGCTTTCATGTGACATATGTTTGTGTTCTGAGAATAGACAGAAGGCCATTATGTAGTAGGTGAGAGGGGCGAAGAGAAATAGGGAGATGGGGCAGAAGTGCAGAGACCAGAGCATGTAGAGTTTGTAAGCCATAGTTAGGAATCTGGAATGTATTATAAGACTAAGGAAAAAACTTTGAAGACATTTAAGCAAGGGAGGGACTTGATCTGACCTATGTTTTCAAACTACTCCCTACCTGGGATAGTTTAAAGCCAGTTATTTCACATGTATTTAGTTATTAAGCAAAAAAGAGGATTAAATGAACTCAAATCAAGTTAGTATGTCTTCTTTGTTAGGAAGACAAATTTTCATTCATTCATTCATTTGAAACTATTTGAACATCTGCTAATTGTTCAGCACTGTGCAGAGAGTTGGAGATATACAAGTCTTTGTCCTCAAGGATGTTGCATGGAAGTGTTGCATAGAAAAACATCATTGAGGGGCTGGGGTTGTGGCTCAGTGGCAGAGCACTTGCCTAGCACGTGTGAGGCCCTGGGTTCAATTCTCAGCACCATATATAAATAAATAAAATAAAGGTCCATTGCCAACTAAAAAAAATATTTAAAAAAACAATATCATTGACTCTTATATTCAGCTGAAATAAAGTTTGGGATGAGGAAACACAAGCTTTTCTTTCTCTGAGAAACTTATCAGGCCATCTGGATTTCATAGGAACCAAGAGGGGACATCTCCTTTCTATCTTCAAGAAGATTACAGAGATAGCCTCCTGCTATCCCTTCTACTCTGACTCTGGGCTGGCCTTGTTCTGGCTGATGGGACAATGCCCAACATAAGGCAAACAGAGATTTGAGAAGTATTTACACATTAGGACTCACTCCCTTTTGATACTCTCGAGAACCTTGCAACTGCCATCCTGTGAACACACACGTGCTGGCCTGCTGGACAATGAGAAACACATGACTGGGTATTCTCCATTACTCCAGCTGACATAGGACCAAACACCAAACATGAGTGTGAGCTTCTTAGACCATTCAACCCCAGCCAAACCAATCCAGACCAGGCAGTCTGCCCAGCCTAGCCACAGAATAGTAAGAAATATTTTGTTATTTTGAGTCAGTACTTTTCGAGGGTGGTTTGTTTCACAGCAAACGCTAACTGATACAAGAATACAGAAAAGGTCACTTTACATCTCATAAAGGAAATTTCCTCAGATACTTCAGACTAAAGATGAGCTCCTTCTTGTCAATGACGAGTATTCATCTTTTCCTGCCTAACACCTCATACATCTATCAGTTCTTCCTTTGAATACTCTCCTACCTTAGGGGAAGAAAAATTGATGGCCCTCACCAAGATGACCGCTAACCCTCTCAGAGGTGGGTACAAAGGATCCAAATAGGTCACAAAGGAACCCATGCCAGCAGCCTGTAACAAAGTCAGAGCAACTGCATTGCAAATACTGGGTAGGGATTGACAAGAGGGTAACCAGGGAAACTGTGGGGAAGAAAACACCCTGGGTAGCTTTGCCCTGAACTCTGCCCTATCCAGGAACTCTTCACCCACCCTGGGATCCGCAACTCAGTGGAGAGTCCATGAGTCAGTAAGAAAGAGTTTACAGCTTCTTTCCTCAAAAGGCTCCAAGATAAACAGAATAAACACCAGTTGGTCTCAGCTGGTCGCATGTCGGCCTGCCTGGAGGCGGGGATGCAGAGCCAGAGATAGCTTCTTGAGGTTGCTCCCAGCCCCGCGTTTCTAGGAAATAGACAATTATGAACAACATGGATTTTATTATCGTGACATCGCTAAGGTCTCTGCATAAAGCCTATATTTAAAAATATAAACATGTAAGTGAAAAAAAATGTCAGGGGAATAAATATTTGTCTTAAAAGAGACCATCTGTTTCAAATTTTTATTTAAAAAAAACCAACATGTGTTTTATTTTAAATTTGTATGTGTGTTGTTATCCTTGGGTTAAGTATTAGGTAAATAGACAGAAGCATTGAGAATCCATTTTCCAGCAAATTTTGGTTAGAAATCCTTGCACACGTGACGCAGGAGATAATTTGGGGGCTAATTGGAGCTTTGTGGGCAGCCAACTCCTCGCAGCCCTCTCCCCCACGCAGTCCCTGCTTAACGGGAATGAGGGTTTCCCCGGCACTCCGGTTTGTTTTGGACAGATGGCATTTACACCTCCAAGCCAGCTCAGATGGACACCCAGACACCATGCAGCCAGTGTGGCAGAACCACAGAGCCCGCTTTTATAGGAACCTCTGCTGTGACCTCAAAGCTCAGTCAACTTGGATGCAAATCCCATTTGATAGTGGGAATGGGGGTCAAGAAAAACTTCCCAAAGGAGATGACAGTGAGCTGGTTTTGGTGGGTGAATAAGGAAAAGGTATGGAAAGAACATTCCAGAAAGACAGTCCAGCATGGAACTGTGAAGAGATTTGGGGTATTTGGGGAATGGTATCAAGATCTGGGATACTTGGGAACAGTTCCGGTGACTGCAGAGCGGGACACATGATGGGGAGAGGCTGGAGAGAAAGCAGCAGTGGTGGCTGAGAACACTGGGTGACGTTCACTCTTTGTTCTTCATTCCTTCCTGATCGGAAGTGCCCCTCCTCCATTCATTCCAGGGGATCCATTCATCTCCACCGTCTGGCCTGTCCAGCTCTCCATTCAGAACACTCCACCCATCCTCAGACACAGCCATCGGTTAGCTTGTATCCGTCAGCTTTTGCTGGTAGAGACGTGCAGAGTCCTTTATGGTGAGATTAATGAGGATCTGTGAAAAAGAGCTAACCCTTTCCTTCTGAGATCCTGGGATGAGAGGATCCAGTAAGTCATCTTTATCCTTCCAGCCATGTAGAGAGTCCCTGCTTGTGAATCAAAGCCATCACAGGAAGAAGAGAGAGAGAGAACTAACATTAGTTGAGTTCCTAGGCCCAACTCTACCTAACCAGGATATTTCCATTCTTACTAAAACTGGTCAGGGTTGGGGGTTTGCCTCTTTTACCATTGAAGTTGTAAGCTAAAGTTGAACTTGCAATAAGAAGCAGACAACTTTATCTGACATAGGCAAGAGCCCAGTGGCTCCTTAATGTAAAGCAAGCTAGGAGCTCATCAAAATATATGCTCCCTTCTCCATTGTTCAGGGTTATAACTGGGAAATGGCTGTCCAGTCAAGGATTATATTTCCCAGTACGTCTTCCTCACTTGCACCTAGATGTGGTATGCAACGAATGTTGACCGGCAGAATGTGAATAGAAGCGATACAAGTCATTCCCAGAACAAGACTTCGAAATGGCCTGCCTTCTCCACAGTCCATATACCCTTGGTCCTGGATGGGGAGAAAGATAAGAGATCCTAGGGGATGATGGCCCTCAATGTAGAAGGAGCCTGTATCCCGGAAACATCACACTGAGGACAGACACCGTCAAAGAAGGATACCTGCTCTGGACAAATAATATTGGCAGGAAATTAAGTTTAAACCATTAATACTGTTAATGCACTTTAGAGATCTAGTTGTTACAGCAACTGAGGCCACCCCTGCTAATACCTTCCCCTCCCCTCCCCATTCAGGAATTTGCTTACAGTTCCAAAAGTCTTCTGCCTATTGCTTTGCTCTCCTTTGCCAGAGTTAGATAAGTGATGTCTACTGATAAAACTCACCTCCATAAAATCTACTTATTTCATTTGTTTTTTGAGTACCTGCTGCAGACCAGGTCATGTACAGGTGAAGGGGGATACAATGGTGAATTAGATATGCCACATTTTACTGACTCTGAGTCACTATCAATTGTGAGACTGTTTTAGTCAGCTTTTTTTGCTGCTGTGACTTAAAGACCCAACCAGAACAACTGTAGAAGAGGAAAAGGTTATTTAAGAGTTCACAATTTCAGAGGTCTTAGTCCATAGAAGGCTGACTCCATTCCTCAGGGCTCAAGGTGAGGCAGAACATCATGGTGGAAGAGTGTGGCAGAGGGAAGCAATTCATATGGTGATCAGGAAGCAGAGAGAAAGACTCCACTCTCCAGATACAAAATATATACCCCATAGCCAGTCCCCCAATGAACCACTTCCTCCAGTCACACCCCACCTGCTTCCAGTTACCACTCAGTTAATTCCATTAAGGATTAATTCACTGATTGGGTTATGGCTATAGCCCAATCATTTCTCCTCCAAACCTTCTTGCATTGTCTCACACATGAGCTTTTGGGGGACACCTCACATCTCAACCATAACAGAGACATATTATATGGACCTCTGAAATAAAAAGTATGTAACACTAAGAAAATATATTGCAAATTATGCAATGACTTGCCATCAAATACTATCCTAATTTCAGAAATGTAAAAGTGTATGTTAAAACTGATGAAATACAAGCCAGGTGTGGTGGCACACGCCTGTAGTCTCAGCAGCTCTGGAGGATGAGGCAGGAGAATCATGAGTTCAAAGCCAATCTCAGCAAAAGTGAGGTACTGAGCAACTCAGTGAGACCCTGTCTGTAAATAAAATAGGGCTGGGGATATGACTCAGTGGTCAAGTGCCCCTGAGTTCAATCCCCAGTACCCAAAAACAAAACAAAACAAAACAAAAAAAAAACTAATGAAATACAGTATTTCTTAACTTCAGGAAGCTGAAGATCTTCTGGGAGAGGCAGAGAAGCAAAAGAAAAAAATATATACATACATATATGTGTATATGTATATATATGAATATATATGAACTGTACAATACAAATACTTTCATGGGTATTATATAGTTCATCTAGGAAGAAGTAATTAGTTTGACCTTGGGAAGGGGGAAAGTTTCACCAAGGGAATTTGAGCCAAATTTTGAAAGAGGAAAAGAAGTTCTATTGAGAAGCAGGGTTAGCAGGTCTTCCACAAACCTCCTCACCTTCAGAAGCTTGCATGCATCCCCAGGGACTATAATGGGTTAGCAAAAATCTAAAAACACTATACAGTAAATTCCAACAAGACAGCTTCATTTTCTGGACAAATGGAGACTAATCCTTTAGGTGCCAAGGCATCATTTTAACTGGATATTTTAAAGTGGAAAATCTTCCAAAATATACGATAGTAAACCCTTGGCATCTGCAAGGGGCACATCAGGGGGTCTTGGTGAATCTCCAAATTCACAAATTCAGCCAGGCCTGGACAGACTCCTGGCTTTCTCCAGGATCACACTTACAGGAAAAGCCACAGTCATCCACTGTGAAGCCCAGCACCACACACCCACCTCCCTTCCCACGGACTCTATACTTTGTCTTTGCTTGATGAGCAATTATATGTAACCAGTATATTGATCACACATGACTTCTGATGTAGTCAAAACACAGTTTTTGTTGTTGTCGTTGTTTGTCTCCTATTATCCCTTTAAACCCCATTCCACATGGCTACTCTTTCTGTACCACTGACAAAAAACTCTGGCAGGTCCATGACTTTTCAGTTCTGCCTTGTGTGGTTAACACATTAAGTCACTTGAAGTGACAAACAACAGTCCCAATGCGGTGGCTTGAATGCCATTTCTGTGCAATAATTAAACTCTCTAATTTGATTTAACAGCATGTCCTCCGCCCTGCTCCAGCTCCAGTTTGCTTTCAGCTGGAAGCCTGTGGTGGGAAAGGAGGGCAGACTGCCACGTGTGTCTTTTACCCGCCCCCACCACACGAGCATGCACGCATGCACACACACACACACACACACACACACACACACACACACCTCGTTGGAGGGAGTCACAGCAGTACAAAAGCTCTCATCAGAGAAGTCTGTCTCCTGATCTATTCTCCCTCTCCTCTGCCTCGCCCATTCCATATTCTCAAGGTGGGTAACACATGTCAAGAATTCATTCTTGGCTGGGGAGATAGCTCAGTTGGTAGAGTGCTTGCTTTGCAAGCACAAGGCCCTGGGTTCAATCCCCAGCACTGCAAAAAAAAAAAAAAAAAAAAAAAAGTTCGTTCTCCTTCGAACATTTTGCAAGTGATGATCTAACCTTGTAATTTCACAACTATTGTATCTCGCTGTCTAGTCCAATTTTTATTTTTAACACTCTAGGAATATGTTATTATTGGGGACTAAATGTCTATGCGCCCCCTAGAATTCATATGTAGAAGCCCATCTGCAAGGGAGAAAGAGAGCCCATATAGGACTGGAGCACTCCAACCTCAGTCCTCCAGCCTCCAGAACTCTGAGAACGTACATTTCTGCTGCAGAAGCCGTTTTGTTATGGCAGCCTGAGATGGCCAGAACCCTTGTTGAAATAGTTTAACACATTGCTTTCTCTAATCTTTCTCTAATTTCTGTGTTGGGCACATAGTAGGCAATCAAACAATATTTATTAAATGAATGAATGAGTGGATAGATGGAATCTGTCACTTCAGTTGTCCAAGCCACTACAGAAGGTTTTCATGTGGTGTCTGTGTGTGTGTGTGTGTGTGTGTGTGTGTTTTAAGTATGTAAGAACACCTTTGTGTGTGTTTGTGATTTAAGTTAAAAAACATAGAAGCAATACATGACTATACTCCTTTGGTTATACATATGTGCTTGTAGGTTAAACAGTGCAGAAAATGGTAGAAGAAAATGTCCAAAAGTCCCTTCACCAAACTCCCCCCTCCCCAGGCCATTGCATCACTTCCCCAAGAGAGACACAAACACACAATTAGCCAGATCTGTTTCTTATCAATCTTTATGTTGTGCCTACATGCCTGTGAACCTGTATTACATGATATCGTACTGTGTGTGAACTACTACAACTAGCAATTTCTCTTATTTCTCATTTGTTTAAGTGCAGAAACATACTGTTTTTATTTATACCTACCCTCTATCAGTGGGCATTTCAGGTGTTCTTTAATTTTCCCTCATATAATATTGCAACACATGCATCTTGGGGCATGTATACAAGTTGTAGGTTCCTCCAAGACCATTTTGAAGTTAATTCCTGAATTGAGATGATTTGCACATTGAGATTTTTGATAGCTTCTGCCACGTGACTGTCTTAAGGACAGAGTCAGGTTATGCACCACCAAGATTTCCCCCCTCAATGGGATATTTTATATCAAACTTTTATCAATGTGATATTAGAAAAATCTCATTGCTAACTTTTAATTCTCTAGTTACCAATCAAGTTATCTATTTCTACTACCAATAATCTGGTTCTGTTTTCTGTGTATTCTTCCATCTAATTATTTGTTGTTTCTATTCTGTGCATATTTTTTCCATTTGGTTATTTGTTGCTTAATTGTTAGCTTCTAGAAACTCTATTTTGTAGTTATCAATCCTGTGTCTGTTATTGTATGTTACAAATCCTCTCTCCCAGGTTGTTATTTGTCTTGGGGTTTTGTTCATCATTGCCTTGTGTTTTGTACAGAAGTTTTTTATTTTTATGTAGTCAAATATAACAAATGTTTTCTTTGTGGCTTTCTTTGCTACTTCCAAGATTAATAAAATATTTAGCTGTATTTTCTTTAAATATTTTGAAGTTGCTTTTTAAATTTGGCTCTTTATTCCATCTGGAATGAATTTTTATAGAAGGAAAAAGGGGGAGCCAACTTTTTCCCTAAATTTTCAATAAACCCAATCTCGTTTATTGAGCAATCTATCCTTTCCCCCTTCATTGGCAATACCATATTTATCACATACTAAAACACTATGTGTGTGTGTGTGTGTGTTTGTGTGTGTGTGTGTGTGTGTGTGTGTGGTATTTCACTCTAATTTATCTAAAATGTTTCTTTTCTTGAACTTCTTCAGCTCTTTCACTAGCACCAGGAATTGACTTTGGAGGAAGATCTGTTTCTCTCTCTCTCTCTCTCTCTCTCACACACACATACACACACACACACACACAGAGAGAGAGAGAGAGAGAGAGAGAGAGAGAGAGAGAGAGAGAGAGAGAGAGATTCTTCTCACTTCCATGATGGAAGACAGAATGCAAATGTTTGAGGCCATTAATAAGGGGTTTCCTTCTCCACTCCAGGTTTGCACTATCAGCAAATAAAATTTGTGTTTCAGCAAAATATCCAATTCTTACATGTCAGGGAGCATGCAAACTTGACATACAGCTATTCCATCCCATTCTACAGTAACCCTCGACCCCAGGAGTATATTAAATGACCTGACAAGGACCCTGACCTTGGCCCCTTAGAACTTGGGCTGTTGATGCCAGTCTAGAACCAGCTCTGAAAGACGGGATAACCATCCACATCAGTGGGATTTGGCTTCTGACTATAAAAACAAAAAGTCCAAGTATTTTAGAGACGTGTTCTCAATTTTTTTTCCTTAGCTGTTTTCTAGCTTGTTTCCTAATGATCTTTCAGACATCCTGGGTGCCAATCCCAACCTCCCCATCCAGAGCAAAAAGACAGACATTCTTATATAGAGAGATGACATTTTATTACCTCAAATTAGATGTGACCTGAAAATAAATTTGCCATACTAGCCAATTATTTCCAGAAAGCAAGCCCGCAAGTCAACTGTCCTAAAACTCAATATATTATCTCTGATAGGCACTCCACATTTTAACCGACTTATGAATAATGACCCAGTACAAGTGACTTCATTCAGTTACCTTGGCACTAACATAGAGTTTGTCTTGGATGGGGTCCTGACAGTAGCATTGCTCAAAGCCAGGCCTTCTCAGGGGCATTGCCAAGATTTTATTTGGCCATGGCAAGGGTCTGGCTATACCAATCTTAAACATTCTTAACCACGGGCATTACCTCAGCCATGTTGAATGAAGTTGACTCTGGGGGCCTGGTTTGCTTATTCATTTACACACTGGAACAGACTCAAGGCAACTTCAGAAGAGAGTCTGGTGTTGCTGGTGGACAGTGATGGAGGAGGGTTCCTGCTAGCTAGATAGTCAGTGAAGGCACATGAATAGGTACTCAAAGGATAACATAGAACACTGCCTTCAAGCCATCTAGGGAGTATAGTTTGAATGTCCTACTACTAAATATTTATATAAGAGCCCCACTGAGAAATAACACTATTCAGAGAAGATTGCTTGAAGGATAAGCAGTTCATCCGCTCTTCCAGATTTTCTAACACCAATCCCTGGATCTCGCCAGAGCAGCTCAAACACAGATACCTGGAGAGCATCACACTGGCCCCAGCAGGATTGCTTTTGCTAAACTGTTTTTGGTGTGACGCCATCAGCATTTTTAAAAATGTCATTACAAGAAACAGTAACCCCCTTGGGCTAACCAGGTTGTTGAAGACATTGCCACTACATCACACGGCATTCTATTTAGTACCCTCAGAGCTAATTTTGTCTGAATTTAACAGGAAAAATAGTAGTCCCTCTTCCAGGCAATTGGTTTATCTCTCTGTGACATGGTTTTTCCAGAGAGTGCTCTGAAATACACCAGGGCAAAAGGTCTCCTGTGAAGAAGGTATTTCATAATTCAAAAATTCACACTTTCTTCACTTTGTATACACACACACACACACACACATATCCGTATATGGTAACACCTGTTGTTGTTTTGTTATTTACTTCAGTATTTCTGAGCTGTTAATATACATTATATAATGTTACCAAGTATAATATTTACTGGGGTCCAGGGATGTTCATAACAGGCCATTTTTGTGTTGGGTACTAAGCAAAAAAGCTAATGTAGGGCCAGGTGCAGTGGCACATGCCTGTAATCCCAGCAGCTCAGGAGGCTGAGGCGGGAGGATCATGAGTTCAAAGTCAGCCTCAGCAAAAGCAAGGTGCTAAGCAACTCAGTGAGACCCTGTCTTTAAATAAAATACAAAATAGGACTGGGGATGTGGCTCAGGGGTCAAGTAACTCTGAGTTCCATCCCCTGTAACCCCCACAAAAAAAAGCTGATGTAGGTATCTATCCGCCAGAATCACCTTGACCTCTGCATTAGACTGACCAGTCCTCTTCAACCTGCTCTAGGTCTCAGAGGTCCTGTAATGTGACACCGTCCATTCACAGCAGATCTTTTCTCTATGGCTCCCACCTCACTCCTCCACATCTGGTTCTGCCATGCCCAGGCACACGCACCCAGGCACACAACGCAGGAGAATGTCTGGGTCTTCAGCAGCTCCTGCCTGACCTGCGAGGCTACTGGGTCTCTCCATTTTTCACAGCCTGGCTTTGTCCTCACCTTGAACAATGTCTGCTGCCAATTCACTTTCCACTGCTCTCGATAGCCAGGGTCTCTTCGTTCCTCTCTTTTCTTTTATCTTACCTGACTATTTCTGGCAAATTTCTCAAGACTTTAGGGGAAAATGCTGGCATTCATGCACATCAGTAGGTAGTCAAGAATCTGCTTTCCTTCAGTGCAAGGATTAGACTAATCAGAGGGCATAAAATCCTCTTGGAATGTGTGTGTGTGTGTGTGTGTGTGTGTGTGTGTGTGTGTTTTCCCTGGTTACTGTTTTGCACCACCTCACTGTCTTCTAGATCCAAGGCTAATGGGAATGCCTTAAGAGTCTAGAAACCACATTCCGATTACTGCATACAACTGTGTATCATTTTCCTTCTTCCTTAGCAATAGAAGCCCCAGGTTTTAGCCGGCACCTGGCCACCCAGAATAAATGCTGCATTTCCCAGGCTCTTTTGCAACCAGAAGCCATCGTGTGACTAAGTTCAGCCAGTGAAATGCAAGTGGAATATTTGCAACTTCCAGGACACTTCCTGGAAGACTTGGCTATTCTTAATCTAACCCTTCTTTCTACTGATCAGAACATGAATGTGACATTTGGAACTCTTGTACCCTTTTTAAACCATGATTTGACACCAAGAATGACAAAGCAGTGAAATGTAAGAAACACAGACCTTACCCTTCCTAACTGAACCCTTCCTGTCTCTCTGTTTAAACCTCTCTTATTTGGGACTTTTCTATAATTCACACATACTTTGTCCTAATTCAAATATTGGGAAACTGGGGTTTTGCTGGAACTGAGAAGAGATGGGATTCAGAGTGTAAAATGGTAGGGATCCTCAAGAGAGGGAACTTTTCAGCTGTCAAAAACAAAGTACTGAACAGAAAGTTGGAAGTACAGCCCCTGGCTGCACGGGAGTACCTGCCTAGGGTGAGCTGGGCAACTCTGCTGCTCCACACACAGGATCTGCATCAGCACTCCTGGGGGGACTCCTGACACTTTATTAAAAGTGCAGAATCTTGGCCCGGTGAGGTGGTACACACCTATAATCCCAGCAGCTCAGGAAGCTGAGGCAGGAGGATTGCAAGTTTAAAGACAACCTCAGCAATTTAGTGAAGCCCTAAGCAATTTAGTGAAACCCTGACTCAAAATTTTTAAAAAAATTTAAAAGGACTGGGAATGTGGCTCAGTAGCTGAGCACCCCTGGGTTCAATTCATGGTACAAAAATAAATTAATTAATTAAATAAAATAAAATAAATAAACAAATAAATAAATAAATAAATAAATAAATGGAGAAGCTCAGGCTATACCCAGAACTACTGGAACACAAACTTCATTTTAACATGTTCCCCAGGTGAATCATGTGTGTATTGAAATGGGCAAAGCACTGCTTTAGGGCGGCCTTAATAGCACTAGTATGGTTTGGATCTGGAATGTCCCCACAGGCCTTGTGTATTTGTTATGGTTTGGATGTGAGGTGTCCCCCAATAGTTCACCTGTGAGACAATGCAAGAAGGTTCAGGGGAGAAATGATTGGGTTGTAAGAATCTTAACCCCATCAGGAATTAATCCCTTGATTGGGATTAACCAAGTGGTAACTGAAGTGGTAGGGTGTGACTGGAGGAGGTGAGAATTGGGGTGTGGCTTGGGGGTATATAATTGTATGGCCAATGGAGTCTCTCTCTCTCTGCTTTCTGATCGCTGCATGAGCTGCTTCCCTTTGCCACATTCTGCCGCCATGTTGTTCTTGCCTCACCTGGAGTCCTGAGGAATGGAGCCAGCTGCCTATGGACTAAGACCTCTGAAACCATGAGCCCTCAAATAAACTTTTCCACCTAAAATTGTTCTGGTCAGATCTTTTAGTCACAGCAGTGAAAAGCTGACTAAAATAGTGTTGAAGGTTTGTTCCCCAGTGCAGCAATGTTCGGAAATGAAGCTTTTAGAAAGTAATTTGATCATGATACCCCTGACCCCATCAATGGGCTAATCCATTATATGAATGCATAGCTAAGTGAACTATGGAGAGATGGTGGAAACTAGGAAGTGGGACCTAGTCGAAGAAATGGGTCCTTAGCAGCATGATCTTGGGGATTATATCTTGTCCCTGGTGATGACTCCTCCTCCTCTTCTTTCTTCTTCCTCCTTCTTCTTCTCCTCATCCTTGTCCTCCTCCTTCTTCTTCACTTTCTCTCCCTCTCCTTCCATGGCTGCTTTCCTCAGCCATGCTCTTCCACCATCATGTTCTGCCTCACCTCAGGCCCAAAGCAATGGAGCTGGTCAACCATGGACTGAAACCTTACGAATCATGAGACATAACAAATCATTTCCTCCCATAAGTTGATTTTCTTTAATATTTTGTCACAGAGACAGAAAGCTGGCTAGTACAAGACTGTAGCAACAAAAGTCAAGGCCACAGTTTCTATTCATCACTGGGAGCTGAAACTAGGCAGCAATCATTCAAAAAGGATGATTCCATCAGAAAAGCCCTCCCATGCTCAAGGTGATAACAGAGAAACTGCACCTCAGGGTGCAGGTAGCCAACAAGAAGAAAGAGTTCATGAAAGAAATTGGAGCAATTGTCCTACAAATGTTAGTGTAAACCCCAAATTCACATACTCCTTGGGAATAGAAGTCCTCAGTCAACAGCTTGAAGAGAACTGGTTTAAAAAAGAGAATTCCAACTTCAGAAACAAGCCCAGTAGGCTGCCCCTGTGTCCTAGAAAACACCCAGGACTCTGCATGAGATGATCCCTGCTGAGAAGGAGACATAAGTCACCACAGCACACAAAGAGATGATACCAGCAACATCAGCAAGTGTTACAAATGGGAGAATCCATTCCCAAAGAGTCATCAGTAATGGAGAATTCTGAAAAGGAATTTAGGTATGTCTTTAATGTCTTAAAACAAGAAGCATGTCATCTAGACAGTGAGTGCAGAACACTATGAGAAGATTTGGCTTGCAAAAGAACTAAAATGAAGTTTTAAAAAAGAAAAACATAATCATCCAAAATAATTTTTTTTTTTCCTGAATCCTCAACAAGTTGGTTAAATGGTCCATGGACACAGCAGTTTAAAAAAAAAAAAAAAAAACTGGAGGATATGTTTCAATGGTCCTGAATCAATAGTTGTTGATCAATACTAATACCAATAGCAAAATCAATACCAATAGCCATAGGTGTTACAGAAAGAGAGGCCAGCAAGAGTAGGGGTGGAAGGGAATATTTGAAGAGAAGATGGTTAAGGATTATCCAGATTGGAGAAAAACTTATGAACCTTGGGTTGAAAAAGTCCATAGAATAAGTAAAAACAAATACGTACTTATTAGACACATGATTGTGAAACCACAGAATGTCAAGGAAAATGATAATATTTTTAGAGACACTAGAGAGTAGAGATAGATTATCTTCAAAGAAATGTCTCTCAGATTGATACCAGTGTTCGTACTGGCAGCAATAACTGCCAAAAAAATGAGAGAATAATATCTTAGAAGTGCTGGGGAGAAAAAAAGTCACGCTAGAAAGAAAAAGTCAGCTGGTCCACATCTGAAACTAGGGACAAAGATATTTTCAAAAGAAAATTATGAGTTAACTGAACACAGTTCTTCACTGAAATAACTACTAAAGGATTCCTGCAGAAAAACAGAGGAATGAGGATGTGAGAAGCAATTGCATTCTAATACACACACCCACAGACACCACACACACACACACTTTGGTAAATCTAAATAGGTAAAGATTCTAAAAATAATGATGATGACCAATGGCATGTGAAACTAGTACAAGGAACTCCTAGACCACGGTAGCAGGAATGATGGGGCAAAGCTAAAGCATTCTGAATCCTGCATCTTTAGGAGGATGTGTACATCTTCAGGGGTGCATGTTTAGGAATATAAGTGTTTAAAAAAAATCAAGGAAATTTCCAAAAGAATAGATATACTAAGAGTAACTTCCAAAAGCAAAGGAGGAAATACAAGATCTCAAGAGAGTACATGTTCGTGGAATAAGCATAAAAATTATGGACCAAAGAGGCACACATTGAAATTGTGACAGAGATTTGCCTCCACATGACCTTGAGAAAGTGGGTCAAAGAAGATTTTAGCATTATCAGTAGTGGTTTTTTTTTCTTTTACTGAAAAACAAAATCTGAGGCAAATGTTCAGGGTTTAACATTCATCAGACCTAGCAGTGAGATAGTGTTATGTTATTTATTCTATGCCTTTCTGTAATTTAAATTTATTTTTCAATTAAAAAAATTTAAAAAGCAGTGGATGAAAATCCAAAAGGACTTTGTGTTTGCTCAAGAGACGATGGAGGCAGGAGTAGAGGGCAGGCCTCTTTTCTGTCCATCATGCAAGCTGTAATGGAAGGACAATGGCCCATGGGAAGCATCCAGATGTTGTGTGGAGGAGAGAAGCTTAGGCTGCTGGTGTAGCACTCCTAGGTGCCATCCTCACCATGCCTTGGTATCTCACAACTTCCTTCAACAGCTGGTGCTCACCCTGCATGAAACCATTCAGCCCCACAGGGCTACCTGAGGGCCCTGGTCCCGGCCCCTGCAGATGGTAACCAGGTACAGCACCCTTATGAGGAGGAGAGGACCTGCTGGTGTGGATGGAGACTGGGGTTGTGACACACACTTAACATAAATTATCTCATTTAGTTAAAGCCCTAAAACAGCTCTTTAAGATAAGCATTGTAAGCAGGTGCGGTGGCCCATGCCTGTAATCCCAGACTCAGGAGGCTGAGGCAGGAAGACAGCAAGTTCTAATTCAGCCTGAGCAACCTAGGGAGACCCTGTCTAAATAAAAAAAAAAAAAAAAAAAAATTGCTGAGGATGTAGCCCAGGGGTAGAGCCTCTGGCTTCAATCTCTAGTACAGAAGGTCAGGGGACGGAGGGAAGAAAAGAAAAGAAAAGAAAGAAAAGGAGGGAGGGAGGGAAGGAAGGAAGGAAGGAAGATGAGCATGTTATAATCCTACCACTCTTTAGCCGTCACTTTAGCCCCTAATAAATTCTAAAGTTAGATCTGGCACAAAGAAAACAGTATCTCTCATGAAGGTCTCCAACACTGCTGTTATACCGTGTCCATTTTCCCTCCACTCCTCAAAACCTCTGCCCTCTTGCCTTGACCCTGGGTGATGTCCTGCCACCACCACCATCGGGCCTACAGGCCTGATCTTACTAGTTGGGTGGCACCACTCTGCCCAGGCAAAGCCACAGCCTCTACCACCTGTATCTAACTGCAACCACCAAGCTGCCAACGTCAACTTGCAATTTACCCAGGCTAGAAGGAAAGTGGACCAGGTAAGGCCGGGGGACCCCACATCCATCCAATAGGCCAAAGAGATGGAATCAATATTTGTGGAATTATACTCTGTGCATTGACTGGGCTGCTGGCAGGTACTTTCTCACTTAATCTTCCCAAAAAGACTTCAAGGTATCATTAGCTCCATTTTAGATGTGTAAAGGAAGGGTAAGTGACTTCCCTAAATTTATGAGCTGTTTCTCTTTTGGAAAGAGACTGAGAGATAGGGACTCCGGGCTCCTGAACATATGACTCCTAGCCTGCCATAACCACCCCAGAGTAGTCCTCCAAGGTGATAGATGCTGCAGGAGGAGGAGGATGATAGCAACAACATAGCAACAAGATTTATTGAGTTCTGAACATGTACCATGCACTTCCTATCCATTCTATCTCACATAAATGTATCAAATAAAATAAAATATATTTATTATAACGAATGTAACATATCTCATATATAACAAATATATGAGGTAAGTTCAATAATGTCCTCCACTTCCCAGTCAAGAAAACTGGAGGCTTATTGAGGTTATGAGATTTGTCCAAATCAAGGTCTATAAAATGATTAGAGGTGGAACTTCAATCCAGATTATCTGACTCCAGAACCCAAATGTGTGACCCCTGGGTGAATTACTGTTAGAACCAATGTGACAGGAAAGCCCAGTATTACAGCGACTTACACGAGGACTCCTGGAAACTGACCTGGGGATGGGGCTCAGTTGGTACAGTGCTTGCCTAACAGGCACAAGGCCCAGGGTTTGAGAGAGAGAGAGAGAGAGAGAGAGAGAGAGAGAGAAAGAAAGAAAGAAAGAAAGAAAGAAAGAAAGAAAGAAAGAAAGAAAGAAAGAAAGAAAGAAAGAAAGAAAGAAAGAAAATAAATGCTGGAAACTGATGGTCCAAGGCTATTTGGCATTTCCTCCATCCTCTGGATCTAGGTTATCACTCTGCCATGGCTAAAGGAGGGTCCCTCATCCTCCTGTTCTAAGGTGATTACTACAGTTCAAGCCGCCATATCTGCAATAGCTAGGTAGGGGGAAAAATAGAGAAAAGGGTAAGTAACCAAACATCACTGATCTTTTAAGGATGCTTCCTAAAACCACCAATGCTGGGCATATAAAAACTGAATTCCACTGAGGTCTTCAGTCCCACACTCATGGGCCAGACCAAGCAAGAACTCAGGGCAAACAGACTTAACACCTAGATTGGTGGTCCCTGGTCCCTTTCTAGGAGGTCTGTCTTGCCGTAAGTGCTACATGGGAAAACAGAGTAGTCTTTGGAAGGGATGGAAAACAGAGAAAGGAAAAGTCCCTAACTCGAGAACATAAACAAACCACCCTCTCCCTCCCCCTCCCCCAGGGTTTAAATGTGTCTTTTAGCAAAGGTGGCATAACTGGGTTTGGATTTGAACCATGGCTGACTGGCTCCAAATCCCATGTACTTTTCAGCACACCACCTCTCTCTCTCTCTCTCTCTCTCTCCTCTCTCTCTCTCTCTCTCTCTCTCTCTCTCTCTCTCTCTCTCTCTTTCTCTCTCTCTCTCTCTCTCTCTTCCTCCCTTCCTCCCTCCCTCCCTCCCAACACTATCCTCCCAGTAGTTATTCAGATACATGGGACCCAGGAGGTTAAGTAGCACAGATGTTTCTAAAGCTAGGCAATGGCTCCAAGGGTCCCTTCCACCCAGCCAGGAGCCACCTGCCCCACAGTGAGAGCTAGTGTTCTAAGTCACTCAGTGATGGAGGGAAGCCACAAGATCTGACAGACAGGATGACTTCATGATGAGTCACATGTGGTGATGAGAAGCACAGGGCTGCTCACAGGGGTCTTTCTAAGTCGCTGATGTCTGCACTTTCCTTTTAACTCCGTCCTGCCCAGCGAAGACACGCAGCCCACAGAGGGAAGCAACTCCATTCTGCTCTAACAGGGGCTTGCTTCCTCCTACCCTGAGACTTTCTCCTGGTAGAGACGCTGAAGCAGGATGTTTTGACCCCAGGGACATTCGTCCCACAGAGACATCTGAACACACTCTCAGCAAAAATGTCCCTTAGCCTTGATTTCTCTTCCCTCTGTCATTTGGCATCGTAGCTATTATAGAAACTTCCTATGGCTGAAACACTTACTAAGGTTTTCTGTTGTGGAAAAAAAAACTGATAAAGTAATCAACTTTTCCTATATCATTTACACTAAGTTGAATTGATTCAGGTAGAATAATTTTAGTATTAAGCACGGTAGTGCATGCCTATAATCACAGCTACTTGAGAGGATGGGGCAGGAAGATCACAAGTTCAAGATCAACCTGAGCAACTTAGTGAGAACCTGTCTCAAAATAAAAAGGGCTTGGGATGTCCTCAGTAGTAAAGCAGCCCTGGGTTCAATCCCCAGTAATAGATAATAATTTTTTTTTCAGTAACATAAAAATGGGAAAAAATTGGAAATATTTTGATGGCATCACACATTTAAAAACTAATTACAGGAGGAAAAAGCAAACAAGCCCATTTAGGCAAAATAAAACTTGTCCTACCACTTGGCTTTAAAATAAAATTCTCACATGGAAGTTCCCTGTTCCCCTCCAGTGTTTCTTAGACTGTTTGAAGTCACTGACATCTCTGTGAATCTTATTAAATCAGTAAATCCACTCCCCAGGAGAAAATACATATGAAAATTCAATAGCTTTTTCATTCAATTTCTGAAAATTCATAGACTCCAGAAGCCTATCCATGGATTCCCAGAACCCCAGTCTAGGTTATGTGAGGGGGGCTTGCCCCAAACCCTTCCAGGTGAGGAAGAGGCAGAGAAGGGAGAAAGAGAGGATGATTTCCTAAGGACTGACAGGGAATCTCATTGGCAAGAATCCCTGAGATGTGGCTGGGTTAGAATATGACAACAAGCCTTTAAACCTTGCCAAATGTTCAAAATTGAAATTTATAAACTCTTTCAATGCTTTTTTAAAAATTCCTTTTAATTCTCTTCATTTCCCACTTTGAAAATAAAAGACCCATTTCATTATATTTAACTAAAACTAAGGGTGGAGACAAAAGGGAATTCTCCCTTGATTTAGATTCTAACAAGGTACTCCTGTGGGCTTAGAGCTGGGTATAAAAGACCAAGAAAGTGAGGGAAGTACTAGATTGGGGGTGGGGTGACAAAAATTCAGAATCAAAACCCTCTCGTCCTTAATCTTCCCGAGCTCATGGACCGCTAGTGTGAAGGACTGAGGAGGGTCTTTGATAGTACATAAACGGTCATGAGGGTCTTTGATAGTACATAAATGGTCATTTGGTGTCTCTTTGTGAGAAGGTCACTTGGTGACCTTATACTGTTTGGGTAAGTCATTACATCTAAGTCACATGTTCAATGAGTGGTACAGTGTAGACCCCAAATAAAAAAAGCATTCCTTTAAAGAATGTAGATGTTTAGGGGTGCAGTTACCTCAACTCCACATAAGGGGGTGTTAAGGAGGCAGAAGGCCCATCCTAGGGATGCTCAAGCGTGAGTGGCGAGTTCCATTTAGAATGCTAAGGGCCAGAATTGCCCACAAAGATGCAGAACAGAGCACAGCTGACAACCATCCTCTGAGGACAGATTTAAGGCCGAAATGTAGATCAGCCTTTTGTGGAAAAGCATGAAAGGAAAGCTTTTAAATAGCAGTCAGAGATGGAACAGAAAGCACCAAAGATAAGTCATAGTGCTTCCAGAAAGGGGGAGGAAGGATGCTGCTGTTGACATTTTGACCAAAAAAGCAATTTCTGAGTCCTGTCTCTACTGCCAGGAGTCAAACTGAGTCCTGTCTGGAGGTACAGGAGAACTTTCCAACCACCCCTTTTCCATGCCCAGTGCCACTGCCCAGAAGCAGCGCTGGTCAGGCCCACATATCCAGCAAGGAAAGCAACTACCACCCAAAGTGAAACAGAGCAGCCCAGACTTTCCCCATATGAGATTATTTCCAGAAAGGAAATCTGCCAAGAGACAAGAGCTACTGAGAGCAGGGAGGGGAGATGGCATATTGGGGCCATGTGGGGAAAGTTGATTTCTGGCACTGCCCATACTCAAAGATAGCAGAGGAATCAAATGTATGAGGAAGGGGTGTCTTCCTTCACACACACCCCCACCATCATGCATTTATTTGGAAAAAGAATGTCCGTTTCCTCTGGAACCCAAAGGTGCTATACTGGTCCCTGCTGGTCTCCCTCTGAGGACCCAGAGAGAGATCACCCTCGCCCCAGCCCACCCCACCTCCTTTGGGCATTCCTTCTCTGCACACATCAAATTAGCCTGAGTGTCAATCCAAAACACAAGGAAAGGATATGCAAGCAAGGAATCCACAGCCCCTCCACTCTGAGCTCGTTCCCCCTCCTCTCTCAGCCCTCATCTCGGGCTTGCCTCTTCTTGGCGGAGCTCAAGGCAGGCTTATTTCCCCCAAGGTTGTCACAGACCAATTTTCTAAACTGCATGAAAACAGAAAACAAACAGAAAACTAAATCCACCAAAGCTGGAGTCTCAAGAACAGCTTGGCAGGCCCGAGCAACGTGCTAACAATTTCATGCTGTTTTAAGACTTTCTAACTAAGCAACATGTACCAACAACCAGATGTGCCCTGATACCCGGAAAAAAAGAACATCGGCTTCTAGCGACAGAGATTCGTAAAACAGGAAAACACTCATCAAGAAATGTAGCTTCCAAGCACGCTGGGGTTGGGAGGGAGCCTGTCTCTGTCAGTCTGACAGGACAAACTCAGTCTCTGAGCCACTTTTCAGTTATAGATTTTGACCGGTCTTCTTTGTGCTAGTCACACTAAGATGCTCAGAGATGCTCACAGCCTGTTCAGGACAAAGGCAAGGGAACAACCGTAATCACAGCACAATACGTGATGCTCTGAAATGGAGCAACTCCTACAGGAGAAGAGACCTGGCTCAGGTGCTCGTTAGAGAAGATTTGACACCATTGACAGCGTATATTTGAAGCACTTATTATATGGTAGGGACAAAGAAGGGGGAAAGTGAAACATCATCCCAACTATTTGGGAAGACAGAAGTCATCAGATAAGTGATTGAAGGCACATTGGCTGTGCCTAAAGTAAGTACCTTGAAGAGTTTATTCAGCACCCACTACCCTCAAGTGCTAAAGCCATGGCCCAGCATGGATGCCCACTTGCCAAGAGCCATAAGCCTTTGAAGGAAGCCAGAACCACCTCTTGTGCATGAGGTCATCTCTCAGTGTTTCTTAGCAGGGCTTAGCCCAACTCTAAGAGGACCTCAGTAACCAGCAGAGGCCAGGGCCCTGAGCTTCATGGAATCATTCCCATGGAGTGGGGTGAAGGCTTACCTAGGACAAATGACATCCACCAAGCCACTTCAAATGTATATTGCAGTAGTTTCTCTTACACATGCTTGCAGTACACAATTCATAGAATTCCTGAAATCATCATTAAATACCACAATTATATTACATTTAGGGTTTAAGTTTGTTAGTCTGATAAATATAAACATAAATTATAACATGATTTTTGTAATGCTCTATTTTATTTTGGCATTCCTCTTCTTCCTCCTCCTCCTTTTTAAAAATGTACTTGAAAGCTAAAGAGAAAAAGGTAGCTGGGAGCTAGCCTGGGCCTCCCCTGGCCTGAGAGGTCACTCTGGGTCAGCAGTCTTGAGCCTCAGGGAGTTTCTCCTCCCTGGTAAAAGTTCATTAGCTCAGACTTACTGCTATCCTAAAGCCAGTGGCCCTCTTTATTAGGGCTGTGTTTGTCACCTGTTAACTTGTTTATTGGACCAGTCCTGGCCAGTGGGAGGGAGGATGGGCGTGAAGGTCACAAGTAGGTGGGAATTGCACACCTCAAGCCTGAGCCTCTCCCTGGTCATTATTTTCCCAGAATGACCTCTGAGGGGTGGTGGGGGCTAGAGTTACAAAGACCTCCTTGAGCTAACACATGACAAGCCCTCACAAAAGAACTGCAAATAGGCCCCTAATTAATGGGTTTGCTTAGAGCTATTTCCCTGTTTAGGGACTTCTTCCCAATAATTGCAGGCTCCATAATCATTAATCAGTCACCACTACTTTTCCGGGTGCTGACCACAAGCCCAGCTCTGTTCCAGCAACGGTGAGAAGAGACAAGCAGTAAACAGGAATTGGGTCGCATGAAGTGCCTGCACTGTGTCATGTGCTTCCTGGGCCAGAGCTCAAGAATCCTCCCAAGGACCCTGAGAGGGAGGCACCGTGAGGAAACTGAGTCTCAGAGAACTAACCATCAGCTTGTAAGCAAGAATCAAGATTAGAAACAGTGTCTGGCCGATTCTCAAGCGTGGGTTCTTGCCCTCTGCAAGTTAACAAGGTGAATCTTTCAAAAATGGTGTAAAAGCAGAAGAGCTCAGAGCTGGCTGTATAAGACACATTCTGATCCTAGCAGCCCAGAGAGGGTGGGAGACACAGACCTGAGGTCCCAGTAAAAGAATTCCCAAGGGAGAGGACACATGCTCCAGGGCCTTAAGGGTGGGGAGAATTATACACGTCTAATAAATTGTACTCAGGCACTTTCTCCAAACACAAGTCCAAGGTTGGAAAGGACTGTGGAATTTGTGCCTCACTTGGGGCCAATAAACATTTAGTTAAATATCCAAGGAGGACGTGTAGACACACACACACACACACACACACCACACACACACCTTGGCAGCTCCAAATATTGCTGGGAACAGGCACAGTAAAAGAGGACTTCAGCAGGCAGCAGGTACTGGCATCAGGCACCATGGGGATTAGGGCAAGTGCCAAACCCAGAGGAGGACATGTGGAGCCAGCCAATCCTGTGACCACCCTGGGCCCAGAAGGTTGGCAGCTCCCAGGGAATGTCTCATCCAAGTGCCCAATTTAGACCTTGTCCCAGAACATGAGAAATGCCAGTGGAGAAGAGAGAGGCCAGGAAAGGATGAAGAGTGAGCCCTTTCCAAGAGCTGCCCGTCGTCTTCTTTCCCAGTCATCTAGCCGCGCCTCACCCCTGAGCTCGCCCTCAACCCCCTCCACATACACTGACCAGGTGTTCAGACCCCCAGCTCCATAGGGAAAAAAATGCACATCATTACCCCAGACAGATTCACCAGGGAGTTTCTCCCAGGCACTGGCTACATTGATGGCTCTACCAGGCAGAGACTCAAGACTGTCAGGCCAGGCCTGGGCCTGGCCAGAGGTGGACAGAAAAAAGCCAGCCAGGTTCTGGGCAGTAAGGTCCACACCAGCCCATCTCCCAACCAGGCTATGTGTGCCAGCCTGGGGAAATCCCATGATGTAAACAATTCTTTCCTGGAGCTGGGTTACAGTGACCCTGGCCCCAGAGGCTGCCCACGCCCACCTTCCACAGTTGCCAGGACCTGACACATTGCTTATGTGACAGTTACACAATCCATGTCATTTCACCAACAGGCTATTCCTGTAGGCTGCAGGCCTGGAGGGCCAGACCCACTCTTCCTTCAGCAAAGAGCAGCCTGGTCCTGAGTATAGACTTGTAGCTCATGGCCAGACGCTGGTCAAGAGTTGATAAGCCAAACCCCAAAGAGCCAGATAGGCTCAGGCCCGGCTTTTCCAACCAATCAGCATAGTTCATAGTTCATCAGCTGTCCCTGCCTCCGTGCAATCTGAATGAGGCTGCTGGACTTGGAGTTCCTGCAAGGGAGAGCTTAGAGGTTTCCTTGTTCTGAAGCTGCCCCCTCCCTTTGCCCAGCTTCTCTTCCAATCTTTCCCAGCCTCTGGTTGCTCCTGCCCTCAACTAAGTGGTCAGGGAAGCAAAAGTCCTTTTATCATTTTATTTAGCCATGAGGTATTGATGTTTCTCTTAAGAATCTTCCCCACATCATTTCTAGGGTACCGGAGGTAGATATTCTGGAAATACCAGCACTCCGCACAGCAGCCCATCAGGAATGGAATAAGAGAAAACAGGAGACCAAAAAGGAGACAGAGGAGCCTGGCTTTCCTGAGCCCTGAATCCCAGAAGAAACACAAAACCAAGTCTGCAACTTCTTTTAAAACTGCCATGATTTATTACTCTGGAAAGATGGTGATGTCAGGAGGGAAAAGGAAGATTTCCAACAGGAGGTAGTCTACACAAGATTCTTCCAAGAGGTGCTGCTCTCCAAGCCTCATCAGCCTGCAGACTCTGACTCGGGGAGGAGCCTGGCACAGGGGCCCTTAGCCTCCAGAGAGCCAGAGAAAAGGAGCCGTGGCCTTGGAACCTGGCTGGCCAGTGCTCCAGCCTTGCTTACCCTCTTGGGCTTCTTGTGAAGCTCACTGGCTTAAAGATCCTGCCCCAGGGAACAGGCCAGGACCAGCTTTTTTAGGGCAGACTGGAGAGATAAGTCCAGCTTCCCTTCCTGATCTTCCTGCAACTTGCTGCATGTACCCAGCCATGTAACCAGCAGGGTATCAATAGATAGATTGATTGATTGGTAGATCTCATCTTGGACATCTCTCCAGCTGTATCTGTGCTTCTCTGGCTGCCAGCTGTCTTTTCCCACTCTCGGCCTCCCTTTACTCCTCCTGCAAGCCTCCTCCCAACTCTGAGTCAGCCAGGATGAGCTCGTCTGAGCAAAATGGAATAGGCAACTGTGCTTTTGACTCTGAGCGTGTTTCAATGGAGTAGCCTCTGCTGAAAGCCAGACATTCAAGCTCAGACGTGGCACAGTCGCTTCAGGGAGAAGTGATGGCTGCAATTGGTGAACTGAGCTTGCCTTCCCCCCTCCTTTGCTATGTATGTCTGAGTTACCATCTGCTTAACACTGTCACCCCCAAGACCATCAAGCTCCCTCTTTCTTGGATATACACAGCCTGCATCAGGCAAGCAACAGGCAGAGAAAAGGGTACTTCTGAGGAGCTCCCTGGAAACACCTCAATAACAAGGACTTCAAGAGAACCTGGAAGAGGTGAAGGTTAAGGACATAGTCCATAGACAGAGTCATATACACACACACACAAACACACACACACACACACACACACACACACACACACACACACAGGAGGAGCCTCTGTGGAACCCAGGATGGTGGATCTCTTGAGGACAGGGTTCCAACAAATGCACATGGATCTCACCTCAGATCTCAAGAGCCAACTCAAAGCCTGGAGAAATCCCCATGCACAGGGAAGATATTTCCAATAATGAGAATTTAGAATTGGCTGTAGAAAAGGGTTGTCAGATAAAATAGAAGACACACAGTTAAAATTTAATTTCAGATTTTCTAATATAAATATGTCCCAAATATTGTATGACCCATACTTACACTAAAAAATTATTCATTGTTTGTCTGAAATTCAAGTTTAAATGAGCACTTTGTGTTTTTATTTGCTAAATCCAACAACCGTACTTTAAAACTACTCGATTCCACAGTCACGTTAGAAATGATGAGAGTATTACAGGGTAAAGGGACGAGAAGATGCAATCAGCTCCCTGAGCCCTCCACCTTGAACTTTCCTCCATCCCACCTGATGGCTTAACTGCTCTGAGCTCCTGTGGACTAAGCACAAACCAATGCTTCTGTCCCTTGAGTCAGCTTACTTAAATTTTTCAAAAGGAACTTTATTAGAAAACTAAAGAAGCATACAAATATTTGAATTCATATAAAAATATAAAAGTATAGTCATAATCACATGTAAGGAGTATAGATATCAAAGTCCCCATATCAGGTTTGTTGATTTCCTTCAACCATTCTTGGATCTATTGACTTACAGGAAGTTTTTTAAGCTAATTTTCCCTTCAACAAAGCTGGACCAACATTCTGGAATAGAGGCTCTAACTGGATGTACATTCAAATCACCCAGGAATTTTTTTTTCTGCCTATCCTAGACCAATTAATTTGGAATTTCTAAGGGTAAGGCTCAGGTATCAGGATATTTAAAAGCTCCCCAGTTGATTCTAATATGAAACCATGGCTGAAAACCCATGCACATTGGAATCACCTGAAAAACCTATAAAAAAAAAAAAAAAAAAAAAAAAAAAAAAAAAAACTACTGATGCTTGCATCCCACCCTCAGAAATTCTGATTTAATCAGTATGAGGTGTGGCCTGGGTACTGGGATTTTTTTAAAAAGCTCTCTAGATGATTATAATGTGAAGCTAAGTTTGAGAACCACAGCTCCTCATGTTTTAATATACTTTGAATCTCCCAGGGACCTTGCTAAAATGTAGATGTTGACTGAGTAGGTCTGGGGCTGGGCATGTCTAAAGTCCCAGGTCACTCTCCTCAGACCACATTTTGATTAGTGAGGTCCTAGATCAGGTCTCAAGCCTGGGTGTCCATTGGAATTACCTTGGGGAGCCTTTAAAACTACTTCAACCTGGGAACCCAGTATCCAACCCCCCAGGGATTCTGATGTAATTGGTTTGAGATGGAACCTGGACATCAGGTTTGTAAAGCCTCCCCAGGAGATTTCAAAATGCAGCCAAGGTTGAGAAAGTTGGCTGCAGACCAACACGGAGATATCATTTTACAAGTGCCCCTACAACCCTCAGTGGGGAATACCATTTTCCTTTCTGACTCACCTCTGTTCCCTGCCCCAATTGGCAGAAGATACTTTCTCCCCCATCTCAAAAGGCCATGCCCTCTAGTAAAAATTCCCTTTCTCCCACTTTGGACTGAGTGAAGTTTCTAATTCACAGCCCAGATGCAGAAGAGACATGATGGCCACCGGACTCTGAAATCATGACTGGTCCGAACCTGCCCATCCTGCCTTGACCTGATCACCAACTGTTTTCCTTGCTCAAGTGGTCTTCTCTAATGACACGACTATCAGAGGAGCTATGAGCCACAGAAAAGCAAACGTCACCAACAGTCACGCACAAAGAACAGAAACTCTGTGCTTGACAGGACGCCATCAATCAAAGGTGTTGAACCCTTTTCATTACTTAGCAGTTCCCAAGCCAGTTAACATACACCTCTCCCCTCTCCTGCCTCATCCCTTTGAAATGGAGTTGCAGTGACACATGGGACAAGATGTGGCCTGCAGAGAACCAAAGGGAGAACATGGAATTAAGGAAATTATTACTCAGTTTTTGGTGTAATTTCCATGAAATTATTTATGAATCTTTTTTCCCCTAAGGGGTGACCATAAATACCACCTGTGATGTGTCTTCATTAGAAGCTTTCATCTTCTGACAGGGCCTCTATCTTTTGTTTGAAGTCGAATGCTGCTGGTGGAAACGCGAGTCCACATCTCGGGTATACGGAGTTTGTGTAAAATACGAACTCTAATGTGTAGAATTTGCAGGTCGCTGAAGTGTCACAGTCTACTGAAATGGGTCTGGAATCAATAAGGTACACATCAAACTCAATTGTATTTAATTTTCATTGCTACCTAGAGGAAAGTCTCTCCCGGCCCTACATGCATGAAATTAAACATGAAAGCCCGTCTAAAGTGTAGAAGCAATACTTAAAATAACCTGTAAATAGGGAAAAACATGGCAACCCAGCCCATCGCAATATTATCATTTGTTTCTCCTTCCATAGTGAAGGTGACGGCCCCTGTAAGAAAATCAGAAGAGACATGAGCACATGGCAGATCTAAAGGGGAACAAAGTGTTTTCAGTTACACACCAGCAGGGCTTCCCTCTTTGCACACCCCTGGAGTCTCTTCCAAGTGGAAAATCACACTCCCGTCCTTCAGCAGAGAGCAAAGAGGGAAGGCGAGTAAAACAAGACCCTCCTGAATTTGCAACTCCCGCCCCCCCCATGACCCCCATCCTGGCCCAGCTCAGCTCCTTAGCCAGTGAGATAATGGAAGGTTCCAGTCTTGCAGCTGACATGGAGTGGGGGGCAGACACCCATTCTGGGCACTTCCAGCCGACCCTGACCTTTCAGTCATGGAAACATTCCCCAGACCGACACTAATCGGGGGCACATCTGGTGTTTGGACTGTGTCCAGATGGGGGTTTGTGTTAGTCAAGTCAGCACAATGACCTGCTGGGGAGGCAGGGAAGGGGGGCAGAGTGCACCACTGCTGAGAGCAAGCCCCATCTCTTGCTGTGTGTGTGAGACATGGTCAGGCTGTGGCCAGTGAGTCATAGAATAGATGCCACCCCATCCCTATCCACCCCATTCTCCCTATCCCACCAACAGAGGACAAAACTGAATGGAACCAAAGAACCAAACAACTTCTTCAGTGCCATAACTAGCCAGGGGAGGTCTCAAATCCAGTGCCCCACTCCACTACCGTGCACTTCCAGGTTTCTGCACTCTCTCAGTGTGGTGCATTAGCTGGAGATAACATGCAAGCTAGGTGATGAAAAGAATCCAGCTGTTTCTTCTCTGTGGCCTCCCCGTGGTTTGTGAACGTATGGGACCATTTTCCAAGGCAGTGATCAACCCCTTGGACACCTTCATCCCTCATGCCTGCCTCCCCACCCCAGCATCTTCCATGATAGCTGCTTCTTTTTTGTGGAGGAGAGGGCAGAGATTTGCAAGAAGCAACTGCCCTTCCTGACTGGTTTCTGAACTTTCATCGGAAATGAACATAATACCTTATCACCCATCCCCATGGCAATGGACAGCAATTGACAATAAGACTTCATAGTCCACCCCTACAGGTCACCTTGGCCAGTTCTCAGCCCCTGTCTTTGCAGTCTGACACCTGTGACAGCCATGAAAAGCACTGCAAAAGAGGAAATCAAGCAAACCAAAGCCAGGATAAAAGGGATTATGTCCCACTCACCCACAGAAAGCTGTCCCCAGCTGTCGGAAAAAGTTCTTGCCATGCTGTCTGGGGTACCCTCCTAGCTTGTGGGCACCATGTTTCCCACCTACCCCAATGATTCTCTCTCATACAAACCTCCAAGCACAGATTATGAAAACCAGGAATCAAACCCACCAGCTCAAATCATGAAGTAGTCAGCAGGCTCTGCTTGTATCTTCTAGTATAAATCTATTAATAACTACAGAACTCTAGTCATCCTTCTCCCTTATTATAAATTCATAAAGAAGTAGGGAAATAACCCAGGCAAAGGCAAGATAATGGTTAATGGTCAGTTTCCAAGGTAAGTTTCAGCTCCTGCATTAACTAATCAGGTTGCAGAACTTGCCAGCACTTTCTCTTCCTTCTACATCAAGTCTCCATACAAAACAGCAACTACCATTCACCACCCAGTCATTTCTGTCTTTCCAGAATAATCAGAAAGGAAAAATACCTTCGCTCCAATTTCCCTACCCCATAGATTCCTCACTTCTGTTTTCTTATCTGAGAAATGTGCTTGATCCACTCCAGTGGACAGGGCAGTAGTAATTGAAACCGAAGAATGACCGTCCTCCTCCTTTGGGGAGTGGCCAATCTACCACCTCCTCAGGAAGACTCTGGATACTCCACAAGCCCTCCAGGGTCTGAGAGGAAGCTCACAGACACTGTCACTCTACCTAAGCCTGCCTGTCAGGGTCTCTGCTGGTGCCAGTCTTCCCCCCGCACCACCAACAATGATTTGGTACAAAGCCAATCCATGTCCCAGGCCAAACCCGTAATTCGCAACACTCATCAAAATCTGCCTGCATCGACTGACTCAGCATTCCTTCTTTCCTAGCTCAGCCAACCTCCCTAACACCCCAACACCCCAGTCAGCAGTCTCACTCTTTATATCTCATGAGTGAATTGGGTTTACAAAGCCCAATTCCTTATGGATAAAGGATGTAGACAGCTCATCCTCTCTGAAAGGCTCCCTATGCCAGGCCTTGACATCCCAGCCAGAAAGCTTCTCAATGGGGCTCACAGGGACAGAGTGGGGGACTCCTATTACCACAGAAATCACTGTGCCAGTTTCCAAATGAGAAAGACGACCAGCTGCTTTGTGGGCCCTGCCTTTGCCAGGGTGTCCTGTGGAAGCTGAGGAAGCTTCCAGCCTGGGGCAGCTGTGGACAGAGCTTAGGATCACTGAGGACTCCTCCCCGCCTCCGCCGTCATACCTCCTCGCCCAGGGAGAGCTGACCCACCACAGACACCCCATCTGGCCTCCGGAGCGGTTTCTTCAGCACAGCTCCAGAGCCAAATTAAACGTTCACTCTGTGTCTACAGACAAAAAGGGTTTTGACTGAATTCTGTGTTTGAGAGAGTGAGTGAAATTCCGTTAATATTTTAGGGGCGGGCGAGAGGGATGACAAATAACAACTTGTCTGAATGTTTTACACTTCTCCCCACTGCCTCAGGAAGGTTCACGACGGGGTCACCAACGATAAGGAGCAAGACCTCCCAGCCGAATGTCCCACAGCCCCAAGCGGACACACCACAGAGATCAGCTGACAGGACTTGGAGACTGACTCACACTCTGCAGAAGAACCTGGGACAGAGTTGCGGGGAGAGGAGCCAAAGTCCCAGGGACAGAGTGTCTAGGAGAGAGATTGACACACGATGTCCTTGGCTGCAATCACTGACAACTCAACACTCGAGGGACATGGAAGAAAGGGATGTCCCCATCAGGATGTATACCTGAGATGGTAAGCTCCCAAAACTGAGGCTTCGGCTGCTGGAAATCCTGGAGGCAGAGATAGAAAAATCTAATAATAGACTTTGAGGAACCAGGTAGTCTAAGCCAAGTATAGTATTATATTTATTACTTATAGACACCTTTTGAGAATAAAAAACAGCGTACACCCATTTTACATATATGAAAATTGAGACTTTGAGAAGCTACTGAAGGACACACAGCTAGTAAGTGAAGGGGCTGGGATCCACACCACGGACGGTATGACCAGAGTACACACTCCTGTCCATTCCGCCCTAGAAATGGCAACCATAGCTATCAATCAATTAGAAACTAGCGTGTGGATGGTGTGGGAAGGAGTTTTAAGATTCTAGAAGACAGTCCTTGCCTTCATTCTGACCAGGGGATTAGTCTCCCGCTCCATGCAGCACCATTTTCAGGAAAGGTATATCATGGCACTCATTAAGGTATATCATGGCCAGAGAGAATTCTAACACGCCTCACAGCAAATCACAACCCGGCGTGGTGGGCTGTGCTCAGACTCCTCAACAGAGTCCTTTGATGTTCCATCTGCTAATTGCCATACCGATCCACGATTCCTCCACAGCAGGCCTTTGGGACACTTTGTGAAGCCAGAGCAAAATGAAGAGGCTCCCACGCACCTCATTCTTCCCCAGGAATTTTCTCTAGCTTCCCATACCCTGCCCCTCCCCAAATGACCCACCAGAATTAAACTGAAGGCTTCAAGAAGTCCACAGAAGGGCAGGATCAGGGCAGGGGTCAGATTTTCTCTTTCAGTTGATTGTTTTCTGATTATACTCCGCTTGGTCTAGTGGGGCCAAATCCATCACTCTCCACAGAGAGTGGGTGGGGAAGGCAACTGCAGACTCAGAAGTATACAGGATGTTTAAAGTGTGAGCAAAGAGAAAGGGAAAACTAAACCAGAAGAGGTGCAGTTGTACAAAGTTAGGGGATCTAAAGAGTCCCCAAGGTACCAGAAGGACCAACATAGTAAGGGTTTTAAGAGGTGATAAAGGTAACTGCTGTCAAAGCAGGCAGATATTGCTAAAGAAACAAGTGAAATTAATTCCTCTTTCAAGCCACCATAAAGGTGAATGGCTACCAGATGGTCAGACAGAAGTACCTGTCCACAGGCTGCTGGAGAGAAAAATAAATGCAAGAAGAAATCAGATCCTCTATAGAGCAGGTGAGCAGGAAATTAAAATATCTAAACACTGACCACAATGTGAGACCACACATGTTTGTGAAGAGGACTTGAGGAAGAGTGTGAGTGTGAGTTAGCATTGACCCTCTGTCTGCAAGCCTGCACCCAGAGAGCTGGTCACAAACCTCAGGGTGCCAGAGGGAAACACCTTCCCAGAAAAACCAGCAATACCCAAGAGATGAAGATGGGACATCAGAGACCTAGGCCAGGCTGGGAAAACCTAGCACACATCCTAGACAAGTCATTGACCAAGTAACAATAATATCTTTTTCTTGAGCACTTCATATGTACCAGGCATTTTTGTTGGAATCTTTCTAAATGTCATAGGCAGTTTCTGAAATAGCTCTCGATGATTCTTACCTCCCAAGTAGCTCCTTCCCCTTATGTGTGGGCTGGACCTAGTGACTTGCATCTGATGAATAGAATATGGTAAAAACTGTAGCATGCTACTCCTGTCAAGAAAAAAAAAAAATCCAAATTTGTGCTTCATAGACTCCCACTGAAAAGGGACCACTGTGGGACAAAGGGCACATGTACTTCCAGGCCATGGCTCCTGGCTTAACAGGCAGATGCCAGGAGACTTGGTATGTACCACCCTCAACCAGTGTCAATTTTGCTTTGCTGAGGTCAGGGTGCTCTTTCTGTGTTCTCTTGAACAGCTGCAGTAACTTATCTTCAGCACAGACAGAGCAAAATGCTTGAGCTGAGTGCCAGCTGACACCGCCACCTCTCCAAGTAATCAATAAAATCAAGCTCCCTTCTTCCGTTGAGAGAGCCAGCCTGGCATCTTCTTGCAGAAGCCTTGTCTCCATTCCTAAATGGAAGCCCCAGTAAAATCTTTGACTGTTGGTTTGCTCACCTGATTTCTTTTCCATCAACTTTGACTCAAAAAATCCTGGTGTCGGGCACCACCATCTCCCTACCCTAGACTTGCCTCTTTCAAATTCTGCCCATCCGGGACTTAATCTTCATCCTCTCTTACAATCACCCTTTCTGAGGGCTTATTGCTACTTCCTTCCTAGAAGACACACACAACACACACAACACATACACACACACACACACACACACACACACACCTCTCCAGGAGTAGGAGGGAGCTCAACCTCCTCTTGCCATTATTCAGCTCCTTCCCAATCAATCTCCTGCCAACCACAAATTAGCATTACACAGGCATTTACAGTGCAGCCCCCAGGGACAGATAGAAGCTGCTAATCCTTCAGAAGGGGCCCTGGTACAATAGTGAGGGGCCCACGACCCGTGGGGTTTTCCTCTGCTGCACTGGCAGCTCTTTTGTGAGCTGTCCAAGCCAACCACAGATGGTGGAGTCACTGGGCCTGGAGCAAAGGGGAGACAGCGGGAGCCCAAGGAGCACCAGGCTCTGCAAATGACTGCAAGACCCACATTCCTGAGGACTGGGTTGATCCCTGGCAGGCGACTCCTTTGGGTTTGATTCCTTCTTTTTCAAAGCATTCACTTGATCTTTGTACATTACTCCATTTTCCCACTTTTACTGGTTAACATTAACAAATGGCTCCAACTGGGACCCATCCAGAGTACCAAATTCCCTGGGGCCAGGCTGTCCTTATAACCTGCTCTACCTTCTCAGCAATGTGGATTGACAAAGTTGCGGGGATGAGTCTTTTTCTTAAGGAATTGAATTGGCTTATGAAGTCTGATTGAAATTCCTGATCCCAAAGGAAGGCATCCCTGACTGGGCTCCCAGGGCCATTTCTATTCCCAGGCATTGCCCATCAGGCCCCAGGGCCCCCTGTGATGGCAGCCCTACCTGCTGCAGTCCCAAAGGCTGGCCTCGCAGCAGCCTCCTCAGAGGCTCCCTGCTTAGTTCCTGGCCCTTATCCTACAACCCAGTCTGAAAACAAGGGGAGCTTGCAAGAGGGGAAGCCTCTTATCACAAACATTTCCTGCCTATTCCCTCCCGACCCTGCACGCCACAGCCCTTCCCTGGCTAGCTGGGCCACCGATGCTGTGCAGTGCTAAGCTTTTCACAAAGGATTTGCAAGGCAAGATCCCTGACTATCTATGCTTCAGTTTCTTCTCCATCCACACTATCTCCCTTCTCTAGGATGCTTGGAAGATCTCACAGGCCACCCAAATGGTTCAGTCACCGAAATACATGAAGGAAGTCAGGTGGAACCTGAAAGAGGCAGGTAAAGATTTCTACTTCAAATAGAAGAGGTGACTCACAGCTGGAGCTTTGCCCAACTCCTCTAGGACCCTGCTGTGCTATCTCTGCCAAAGAGATAAACAGAGACAGAGTTGAGAGGCAAGCCGCTGTGAGCATCTGTTTCCCTGCCTGTGCCATCCCTGTGCTGTGGGCACGCGTGTGCTGCATGTGGGGTTGGAACCGCAGGGTCTATTGCTGGTTTGTGTGCTGAAGGGCTGGGAGCCAGGGACCAGCGGTTGAGCACCAGCCCAGCCCAGCTGTGCTCAGCAGGTCACTGAGCTCCAGGCCACTCTCCCCTCCCCACACCTGGGGCAGCCTAGTCCCCCTCCCTACGGCCCACACTGGCCTTCTCTCTGCCTCCGGCCCCCAACTTGCTGTGTGGTCCGAGCCCTCTGCCACAAGAAGAGCCAGGGAGGGAGGGATGGGCTGTGTGTTTACAGTCAAGCATAACTGAACCTTTATTTTAAATAAATAAAACTTTTAGCCAGTTTTTTTTTCCCCTTTCTTTCAAATAACAGTTTTCTCCCTCCTCCTCTTTCTCCTCCTCCTCTTCCTCTTCCTCCTCATCAAGGCTGAGCCTTTATCTGCAGGGCCACCCAGGGAGGGGCTATGGGAGTGGGGAGGAACAGAGGTCAGTCTGATCCTGGTGCCTAGTGTCCTCTCAGGCCATGAATCCTTCTCTCTCTCTCTCTCTCTCTCTCTCTCTCTCTCTCTCTCTCTCTCTTTCATGCCCAGAGTCCCTGGGGTCCTTATGCATTCAGGGATGTCCAGGCCTGAGGAATAGAGACTAAACAGGAAGCCCAAGCTCCATCATCAGCATGCTGTCCATCTGTTCTCCCCCATCATAGGGTTGCCCACTCCCCTTCTCCCACCCCATATCCCAATTGCTGTCCATCTGTCTTCCACTTTGGCCTGTCATCTCTCTGTCTTGCCTCTTGGACCCTCATCCATCTGTCCCTCCCACAGGACCACAGTCTCTGTGTCTCCTTCGAGTTGTCATAAATCCACCTTCCCCATGAGATGCTCCATCTGTCCTTCGCCCCATTGTATGTCATTCCATCCAATCCCTTGATCATCATTTCTTGTCCATCTGTCTCCCCGCATTGGACATATTTTTGCCCATCTGTCTCCCTAAATGGAGCTTCTAATGGTAAGTCTCTAAGGTGTGGAAACAGTTGGGATTCTTTTCTGGTTTTGATCCAGCACCAATAATAGCAGTGACCATCAATAGTCTAGTAGTACCGTACAGTCTACGTACATCATGCCCTTTAATCCTCCGCCAGTCCCTGAATGTGCATTTCCCAACACAATAATGAGGAAACTGAGGCTCAGAAGAGTTCAATGTCTACCCAAGGTCACACAGATCCTAGTGACAGATGCAAGATGCAGAACCAGCTCTGCCTATATACATTGTGGTAAAGACAGTCTTCCTACTTCTCCGCCCCCCCAACCCCCCCCAGGATGTGAGGCTCCCCCTCCCCTGGCCTCTCCACACATTTAATTTACACTTTGCTGTTGAATGTTTTCAGCCTGATGACGTTTCCTCCCTGCCCTGGCTCTGTATGAAAAAGTGAGGGAAGAAAAGCAGCCAGATGTGAGAGCAATCCGAAGGTCTTTTTGGGGGGATGAGGAGTGATGTTAAATAAACATCCAACGGTATTCTTTCTGCAAAATGATCCATTTTCGTGGCACCCAGGAGTTCGTCCAAGGGTCTCTGGGTCACTGGGGAGAAGTGTACCGTGTGTCTTGGCTCCGTATTCTACCATTGGCTACAAAGAGCTAATTCTTCCAATTAATGAAATCAGCACCACTGATGGAGATGTCCTGACCATTATTT
Organism: Sciurus carolinensis; assembly: GCF_902686445.1. Taxonomy (NCBI): domain Eukaryota; kingdom Metazoa; phylum Chordata; class Mammalia; order Rodentia; family Sciuridae; genus Sciurus; species Sciurus carolinensis. The sequence continues at coordinate 60,150,723 of NC_062225.1, read as the reverse complement.
TCAAGATGAATATATTCACACCGATGGTGAGGCTGATAGGCTTGAAGGATTTGGAGGCCACAGGGCGAAGGTCCCCCTGCAGCCAGAGACACTGAGGTCATTCATGGTGGCCAGGATGTTGGCCACAGCCTCAAGGGACGCCTCTCTCCACCCGGAGCCATGGAGCCTGGACTGGGTTGTGTGTGTTGAGGGGCTGCCTATCAATGGGCTTCTGTATGGCCTTGCCAGGTCCCCAGCGCCCCCACCCCCACTCCCCTAACCAAGTCCTCTTCAGGGCCTACTCTGAAGGGCCTATTCAGCATTTAGGATTCCCTGATGGGAAGTGAAATAGAGACAGACAGATGCTTCCGTGGAGCTGTGGAAAAGCTGGAGGCCTGGAGACAGGAAGGGAAGCCTAAAGCCACAGGGAGGAGCCCAGGGAGAAGAAAGCCAGCAGGCTGCAGGCCCTGCAGGGTAAGAAGGAAAGGAGGGATGAGAGCCAGGGAGGCTGCAGAGGGGAGAGCAGTGGGAGAACGGGAGAGAAGGGGAGGAGGCCGGAAGGAGGCCCCCAGGCAGAAGGAGAGATCCCAGTTGGGAGACAGACCAGCGCCAGAAAGTGGTGTGGGATTTTTTTTAAAGCCACAGATTTAATTTCCTGATGATGTTTTTAGCGGGCTGATATTAGCAGCATTTTTCATTCCCTGAGTAGTTCTGAGCATGCTGGGTAATAGGGCCCAACCTGGGCGACCCACAACACTGGTGTAAGGTCAAGCCCACATTTTATCTCCTAGCCACTGGAGGATAAGGACAGGTGTTGTTTCGGGCAGTCCTAGAGGAAGGCGAAAGAAGAGTTTTGAGGTAGATCTGGTGAATATGTGATATTCGGAGGCCCAGAGCTAAATTATCTGTTAATTTTCTTTGAGGTGTCTGTTTCCCTGCCTGAACCCTGACTGAATTGAGATTCTGAGTTTTGAGGGCTATAAGTTAGAAGCTTAAGGAACCCAAACCCACGTTTGCAGCAAAGCATCTTACACTACTACTACCAAACCATCTTTCTAAAGTTTTACTTCCCTACTTAAAATCCATCCCTGAAGTCCTGGGCTTACCAAGGAAAATTCATGCCTCTGAGCCAGGAAGTAAGGCCTGCTAGAGCCAGCTGCCCATGATGTGGTCCAAGACCAGCAGCCTTGGCATCACCAGGGACCGCACAGAGAATGTGCTGAATCAGTTTAGCAAGAGCCCCAGGGCTCCTGTGCACCTGACAGCGTGAGAAGCCCTGCTCGTGACAGCTTCCAACCCAATCCTGCAAACCGGAGTTGCAAAACTCTCCAAATATGCCTTTCACTTTTCCAATTCTGAGTGCCATCTCATGATGTTCCTCCATCTTGAAGACACTTTCCCTTGCACCCACCTGTGGAAATCTCACCCACATTTTAAGACCCAACTCAAATGCCATCCCCTCTGGTGAGCCTGTCCTCCCCTCTTTACCCCTCCATGGCAATTTGTTAGAAAAGACCCTTGGTGTACTTTTCACTTTCTATCCCACATTTTGGTTACTCCAATACTCACCAAGGAGGCAGAACTGTGTAGTAGTTTGCAGGACTTGCTGGGTTCATTGTCCCACTGCTTCCTAACTTTGAAGATGAACAAGAGCTTAAACTCTTTGGACTTCGATCTCCTAGTTTGTGAAATAAGGTATGTAATTGTACCCACTCAGAGTTGTAAGGATTCTTTTAATATATTTATCGAATATCTACATCCCAAGCAACAGAGATACCAAGAGATAGGACCAAAGCATATCTCTACTGTCATGAGGGATTATGGTGCTGAGAGAGTTCAATCCATAGTCAGAGTCAGTACTCAATGAATTTCAGCTATAATTATGCCTTATTGCTTCCACCATATCCTGAGCATTTGTGTAAGACAAGGACCATGTTTTATGACTCTGTAAAGATACGTAGGTATTTTATCCCCAACACTTAACAAAGAGCGTGGTGTATAGCATGTGCTCAATAAATTATTATTTACTTGAAATTATCTGAAGGACAATTATCTTAACTGCACAGTAAATGAGGGATACTATCCATAAAATTCAGTTATCCAAATGACACAGCCTTTCTAGGCTGACCATTCTGTTTCCCTTTTTCTAGAACCACAATTTGTTTGTTTACTTTAATCAACGATTGTTGTTTTTCTAATAAAAATTGGTTGAAAGTCCCGCCTCCTCAATTTGATTTCTATGCCGTCCTTTCCTTGTGTCCTTCCTGTCCTATTCCCTGGTTCCCCTCTGAGAGCTCCATATTTTCTGTTGGCATCTTTTTAAATATTTCAACCAGTCATAAGTCTTTTTTGTTTTATAACTTAATCAACTGTCTTATTAACATTCTCTTGACTCCCCCCGCCAAAACTGCTTCTTAAAAACTTATTTTGTGTTTTCATCTCCAGGGGAACACTTTGGCTGTGTTCTCTAACAGGGATGACACAATTGTTTCCACAGATATGTGGAGGGGGGATTTGAAAACCAATAGTCATATTTGCCCAGCTCTGTTGCCTGGATCCTACACACTATAAGAACTCATGCTGCCTGGTGTGGTGGCACATGGCTGAAATCCCAGTGACTTCAGAGGCTGAAGCAGGAGGATCACAAGTTCAAGGAGGCTGATGCAGGAGGATCACAGATTCAAAGAGGCTGATGCAAGAGGATCACAAGTTCAAGGTCAGCCTCAGCAACTTAGCAAAACCCTGTCTCAAAATAAAAACTACATAGGACTGGACATGTAGCTCACTGATAGAGCATCCCTTAGTTCAGCCCCCACTACACACACACACACACACACACACACACACACGCACACACACACACAAAACTCTTAAATTCCTCATATGCACAAGTTCCCAGTTCTCCTGCTGGCCATATTTCTCAATGATATCTCCATTAAGAATGTTCTCTTTATTGTTAAATCCTAATGGAAAGTGAAGTAGATACCATAAAAGAAGTTCATTTGAGAAGTTCAGTCCAGAGTCCAGTTGCCTTGGATCACAATGGCCCCCGATATATAATATTGTTTGCTGTAGACTCAATTATGGAATTTTTTTTATTTTGATCGATAAGCATTTTTAATTTCCTTTCAGAGTCCCTCATGGCAACCGGTTTGGATTAGATATAATTCAAATATTGTCTGGCTCCCATCCATAATTTGCATGTCTCAATCTTCTTTTTATTATCCAGAGGCAAAATAATGTTCAGTGCAACAAAGTTCCCTCCACCCCAACAGAAGATTTTTCCCTTGTCTTGCCCCACTCCCTCTAGCTTTAAGAAGGGAGAGAGACAATTAAAGCCACTTGTTTAGGATTTCAAGGAACTAGGGACAAATGAGACCTCCGGCAAGTGGGAATGTGATCTACATGGGAAACCTCTGAAAGGACACCTGCCCCTCCGTGCTCTTTGTGTGACTCCTGGAGGGGCAGCCTCAAGGGAGTGTGACCTGTTGGAAAGCAGGGCACAGGAGCACAGCACCAATGAGCACAGCGGGCTCTGTCTGAAGGAAAAGGACAATTGGTGAACTTTCAAGCCCGAGGGGTGGGGGCAAAGTTCCAGTTTGAGCTAGACATCTAGAAACTCAATATTGCCTAGGCTATCAGTTACCTTGCAGACTCAGACCCCAGCCTGCTCAGAGGGTCACAGAAGCCAGGCAGAACTCGGACATGAAACGCTGTGCACCTTTGCATAAACGCTAGGAAAAATGTGCATTGGGGTTTTCCAGAAAGGGGACTTTTTCTAGAAAGGAGCCATCAAGACAGGGATTTGAATATAACAAACATATCAAGAGGTTTTCCTGTCTGCCTCGGCCCAGGGGATTAAAAAGCAGTGGGATCACTCTTTCGATCACAGATTTGGAACTATTGCTCCCTACCAAAATGCTACCCCAGGCTTCTTTCCCAAAGAGAATCCTAAGAGCTGCCTCTACCCCGCCTGCTGTTTGTTACCCAACATCCTTAGAACACAAGCATCAAAATATAAGAAACCATCAGGTCTTGATTTTATACAGTGGGTAGTTCCAGAAACACAGCTGAGTTACAGAATCCTACTTGACATCTCTGTTTGAATTCCTTCCCCCAATCCCTCTGAGCCTCCACCAGACTAACAAGGCTCCATTCTTGTATTCAACATTTAGTGTGGACCCACCAATATGCTTGACACTACTGCAGGCACTTGGAAACAAACAGACCCAAGACATCATCATTTCTGCACTCCAGGGGCGTATTTTCTAATAAAGAATACTCATGTGTGAATTAATAATAATAGCAGATACAGCTTCTTGAGCCCTTACGTTTTGTTAAACTTTAGGCTAAGTACTTGTGGTAGCCAGCCTCTAAGAGGGTCCCCAGTGATCCTCACCTCCTGGTATTCCTAAGCTTGTGTAGTCCCTTCTACACTGACGAGGGTTGACATGTGTAACTAATAGGATTTGTGGAAATAACTGTGTGTGACTTCCGAAGCTTGGATATAAATGACAACACAGCTTCCACCTTGCTTCTCTTGGATCACTCACACTACGGGAATCCAGCTGCCAAGTGATAAAGACACTCAAGAAGCCCTGACCTATGGGGAGGTCCCCATGGGGAAGAACTGAAAGTCGCTGTCTGTAGCCATGTGACCAGGCTGCCTTGGAAACAGAGCCTCCCGCCTCAGCCACGCCTCCAAAAGACCCTACCCCAGCTACCTCTGTGACTGTTACCACCATGGGAACCACCAGCCCAAACTGCCCAGCTAGTCTGTGCCCAAATTTCTGATAGACAGAAACTGTGGGAGACAGTATTATTGTTGGTTTAAGCCACTGCCTTTGTGGGTACTTTGCTATGCAGCAATCGATAATGCAGACAGTGCTTCTTACTCCTTTCCTGTTAAATCTTTTTGACAGTCCTATTTGGGCTTTTATTATTGTCCCCATATTACAAATGAGGAAACCGGGATGTAGAGAGGCACAGTCAGAGCTGAAAATTAAATCTATCAAACTACTAAGCCTGTGTCCATAACCTCTATATAATAACATGGTTCGGGGGCAAATGCAGATGTCTATGCAAGGAACAGGTCACAGTGGGAGAAGTAGTGAACTCTACCTAGGAAGTCTGAATCTGGAGGTGAGGAGGGATTGGAGATGATGTGTCACAGGATGTAAAACTTGCAGTGAAAATGGAGAGGGGACAGATGTTCACCAGGCGGGCAGCAGGGAGAGGGATTCCAGAAGGAACAGCATTAGCATTGAACCACCTGGGCTGTCAGAACCTGTCTGGAATTTCTAGTCCTGGAAGGACTAAGAACTTGTGGTTCATTTGCAAGGGAAAAACCTTTGTTCTAGTCCAAGATCTACTCTTGCCATAACAGGACCCCCCAAATCACTGGACAGATGCTTCATCCACAATCTAGGGCCCCAGTCCCACCTCTTAATTCACTCAAATTCTCTGTAGGTCCCCACTTCTCATCTAAGACAGTTCTCTTTCACAGACCCAGATCCCTGGCATGTCTGACACATACCTCTCTTCTTCCTGGCAGGCAACTCTTGCTCTTTACAAAATTATACGTTATGATGTTTACATTGACCTCCATAAGTTATCTCTTCTCTACTGCAGAATCTCACATGAACCTGACTTCCTTCTTTAGCAGGATTGCTAAACTGCACATGTGTTGAATTTCAGAAAGGTGCTTGTCTTTCCTCCAAATCGTTTTCTGGATGCATTGGTGGATTGCAAATTAGAGAGGTACAAAATGGGGACTCAGCTGTTGACATAATAACTACACCCAAAGGCTGCTGACCACAGGTTATTGTCAAGTTCTAGAACATAATCTATGTTGGCATGACCAATGGCTCTGCCCTCAGCCCTAGCCTAGGCAACATCTTTTAAACCAGTAACTTGAATGCAGATATAGAAAACAGGTTTATCAAACTCCCTGATGGCTGAAACTGGGTAGCTTAGTAATCACAGGAGCTGGCAGAACTGAGAATCTCCGGCCTCTCAAAGGGCTAGCATGGGTTAGAGCTACAGAGGTGAAAGAATCTTAACCAAAATGCAAGGTCCTTTACTTGAGTTCCAAAATCAACTGCACAAATAAATGCATCGTGGAAATTTCGGATTCTGCAATAATTGTAAAGAGAAAGTCATTGAAGTGTGTTAGTCAACGGTGAGTTAAACAAGAGCAAAGCCAAGGTTTGCACTAACTTGGCTTTCTGTTGAGTAGGAAAAAGGAGGAGGGGCAGTTTGACTGAAGGCTTCCTGCTGAGATTCTACAGCCCCACCACCACCCCAGGGCTCAATTTAGTAACTTGCAGTCCACTCCATTAAATGTGTTTGGGTTCCCAGCCCCTACCCTGACCCTCCCCCCAGACTGAGCTGGGGAGCCCTTAGAAGGTAATGAGAAGGCTGAGAGTCTGGGAAGAGCTTGGAAACCAAAGCTCTCAGCCTCTCCCTGCACAGCCCTATCCCTGCTGATAAGGCTGAGAGCAAAGCTAGCTGACAAGTGATTGGAAACAGGAGTTCCCAAACCCTTTAACCCTTCCCTGCCCTGCTATTGCAAGCTGAAGTCTCCAAATGCTGAGACCCATCTCCATGCAGCTGCCCATCTGTCAGGGCTCTGCCTCCCCCACACCAACCTTTCCATTAACCTCTGTTTGTCCTGATGGGTCAGTGAATGATGTCCTTCTGGGAAAAAAAAAAAAAAAAAAACAGACGCTACCACCACCAAAGACGCAGCCCCTCCACACTCAGGCCACCCTACAAATCATCCAGGGAGTGTCCCTCTGGTCCAGACCTTCCCAAGCTCCCTTAATCACCACACCTGTGCTCCTCCAGGGCTGCTGTTCAGCAGCAGGAACCGACCAAGTGGATGTTGGTCCTCTTTGGTGTTTGTGGGTTCCAGTAGGGGAGACCCAGGTCCAGTATCAGTAGACTCAGTATGGGGCTATTCTTTGCTGCCCTGGCTGGCTGGCTATGGAGCCCCATCAGAAGACATCACGGGTCACCCCCAGAAGCCACACCTGACTTTGCCAAGTCACTGTACCTAGGTATTGCTTGTTGCATGAACAGGCCTCCTTCAAGGACAAATGACTAGGGGTCTGTCCCTAGCAGTGATCAGCTTGGTTGAACACTGAGAGGCAAGAAGCCCTGCTTAGCCTGGGGTGGGAGGGCATTAAGGAGAAACCAGGCTTACTAGCCACAGTAATTAAGTGTAAAAGAAGCTTCCTTCATAGAATGGAATTCAGATAAACTGCCATTATCATGCAAAGCGGCTTTGCACCTTAAAGCCCTTACCCAAACAGGCAGTTTAATTAAATCCCTAATCTCCTCTGCCTCTTCTGACCCCTTCCTCCACCTCTCCCTCCTCTTGTACCCCCTTCCTCCACCCAACCACCCACCACCTGCCAACTTCAGGATTCCATTTAAAATACCTAACCTCTAATCATGCAAAACATACCAAGAAATGGTGGGTTTGGGGTCCTCTTTGAGGGTCTGGTTGCTGTATCTTAGGGTGTTAACTCCCTAAGTCTCAGAAAGTCCTAACTGGGGTGCTGGTTGGCAATGATGGAGGTGAGATGATGGTGGTGATCTTGACAATGGTGGTGGTAGCAAAGTGAGGAAGTGGGCATGGCCTTGAAGAGGAGGGTGTACACATGTCACAGCCCACTGCCTCCTGACCACCCCAGGAAGCCGATGCCCATTTGCAGTCCAGTTCTGAGAAAAGCCTGTGATCCCACCACCCACAACATATAGCAGCACTTGGATGAAGAATTCTGGTATTAAACCAAAGGAGGCAGGGATGGACAAATTGACCTGTACGTGGTCAACTGGGCACCCCCAAGTCTGAGGCTGCGCTCACCCTGCCAGGAACATGAGGAGGGACACTAAACCTGTTAGAACAAATTCTACTGGGGACAGCCAGGAGCTGTGGAGCTTAGGCTATATGCTGTAGGAAGAAGGAGAGGTTAGGACAAGGACGAATGAAAGGATGGGGTGGAGGTGCAGGACTGGAGAGCATTGATAGGGACAACCAAACAGTACCTTCTGATGTCAGCCAAGTGCTCTAGAAGTCAGTGTCTTCCTGCAGGAAAAGGACAGAAACTACTCATCAGATGCCACTCACATTCTCTCTTCAATTTTAATCTTGTAAAGTAAATCTTATTTTTCCCCACTAGAGGAAACTGTGATTCGGGGAAGTGAAGTGACTTGGCCAACAGCAACTATGATTGGCAGAGACACCACGATCCAAACACCAGTCTGCCTTCCTGAAAATGGATGCTCTTTCTGCTAAACCACAGATCAGCTGCAGGGATCATCTTGTTGGAGGGGGGATTAACCACCCAACTATACTCTTCATGCTCTGCAGGCTGATCTCCATCCCTTCTTCCTCCTGCAGCCAGAAAGGTCCCATCCTAAAACCATCCATTTCCTCTGGGCAAGGGTCTGAACAGGGATGAGAGAACCAACCCTCAAACCTGGGGATGCAGGGAGTCAGTCTTGCAGAGGGACACTAGGGGTTCAATCCCAAGAGGTCCAAGACTCCTGGAGGAAACTTTTCCTTACAGAAGAGAAGCATCCAGGGTTGTGGTGGGGGAGGGGGCATCTGCAAGTCATATAACAAACACCAGACCTCTCCATTTTATACCTCATTCCTTGGGTGGGAGTGAGCAGAGGAACCATCTCTATTTGGGAAACAGTGAAACTCAAATCACCGTGAACCCTGCACTTTTTCTGTTAATTGTGTGGACTTCACTGTGCCTGGAGAACGCATGAGACTTCTTGAGAGGAAGTTATATTTCTGGAAATATGACTCTACGGATTCATGAAAACCCCTGTTTCTTAGGGGGATTCCCTACTTCCTTGCATTGTGGGTTTTCTTTGCAGAAAGTCGGAGCCCTTTGGGGAGGTTCCAATAAATCTTATGGATAAAGGAATGAAGCTGGTGGTGTTTGGAGGCAGTACAATACCCAGCCCAGACAGTTCCTAAGCGTTTCAGTCTTTGGCTCTGGGCCGATTCTGCCCAGTCAGGCCCTATGGCGGCTACCCTGCTCCAAAGCCAACTATTTCCAGGGGTCATCCACTTGGAATAACAGGTGCTGCTGTTTTGACTTCAGAAGGGCAGCCCAGGACAGAGACTCGGCTCCAGGGCTGATGTGGGTGGTGAAGATAGTGGGATTTTGGACAAGATCTGTGACAGGGTCCTTTGTCTCTCTTATAGCAAAGACAACAAAGAAGAATTTAAAAGGCTGTCTTGGTCTCCAGAACCCCTCTGGAAGCAGATGGCATGTCAACAGGTTCCAGGGCAGGCCCCAGAGGCCCCAGACCTGGGAGCCTTATTGGAATGCAATTATCCTAAGTGCTGGCTGTTAGGATGAAAAGGCAGGAATGCAATTATGGAAGGAGCAGCCGAGCTTTCATTGATTAACCTGTCCTGTGTGATTCCATTCCCCATCAGGGTGGCTTCTGAGGCCCTGAGAATTGCCCTGTGCCCTTGGGTGATGAGAAAGGAAAACAGTTACTGCAGAAAGTGAACACCTAAAACAAGATGCAGGAGGGCCTGTGGACCCCTGAGACTGTCTGGGGAACATGCTGGTGCAAAATGTGCATTTTCTAGGAAAAGGCTCTCCTCGTTGCTCACTCAGAGGGGTCTACAGTCCCCAAAAGGGTTAAGAACCACCACATTATAGGGGCAAAAGATCAGGGAAGTTGCTAGAAAAGGCCTCCAAGAGAAGTTTCTTCAGTTTCCAACTCCAAGTGGCCATAATTCACCTGGGTTCAATTCTGGCTCCACCATTTACCAGCAAGTTACTTAACCTCCTGTGCCTTGGTTTTATCTGTAAAATGAGGGTAAAAATACCTACCTCTGGGGCTGATGAGAGAAGTAAATGACATAAAGCATACATAGCTCTTAGCGCAAATCTAGCCCTTAGTAAAATCTCCGTAAGCGAGAGCTATTTTGATAACCATTACCTGTTCAAGTAGAATGTACATACACAAACTTCTGAGTGATCTTCTGACCTCAAACCCACAGTGTAGATTCCACCGGAATCCCAATGCAAGATTCTCCTCCAGAACTGAACACGGCTATGAGCCGTAGGGTCTCCAGATACTGCTTCCTCAAACCCTCTCTTCTCCCCTGAGAGACACCAGAATCTGGCCACACTGCGAACAAGACAAGCTACTGGAAATTGGGGCACATCCAGTATTAGCATGGTGCCAATACAATGGAGGGTTTCCTGGACTTGAGTTGGAGTCATCAACTGGTCCCATCAAGGATGTTTCTTGCAATCTCAGTCACTAAAACCTTCCTGCTTGTTGGGATAACACATTCAAATGCTGGTTTGTGATGGACTCTCTATCCTATCAGGCCTAGAATGAGACTAACTGGAAGCCTAGCATCTGCTGAATGACCAGTGCAAGATTAAGAAAGTAAAAATCAGGATAGTCACAGTGATACACACCTAAAATCACAGAGACTCAGACTTCTGAGGCAGAAGGAACACAGGTTCAAGGAAAGCCTCAGCAAGTAAGCAAGACCCTGTCTCAAAACAAAAAATTAAAATGAACTGGGAATGTAGCTCAGTAGTAAAGAGCTCCTAGATCCAATTCACAATACTTCTCCCTCCAAAAAGAAAAGAAAGAAAAATCCAATCTTTCCTCTCCCCCTCTGCCCCCCATACCCTTTCCTTCTCCCAGATCCTGGGAGCTCTCCTCCCTCAGAACCTACTTGCTGCCCCAGGACCCTTCTGTTGCCTCCTTCCCCCAGCAAACCCTGTACAACCCAAACCCCTGCTTCTAAGTCAAAGCTTCCTACACCTCCAGGGTCAGATGGGGGTGATCCCAACTATGAGGGAAATTCCAGAGGTGAGGGCCATGGGAGGATCTTGGTTCCTTGGTTCCCAGGATAAAATATACCCAAAAACAGAAAGGAGGAGCTGGCTCCAGGCTGTACGTTCGTTTATTCATCAATCATTCATTGATTCATTAATCATTCATCCCTCCCACCCAGCAATCATTCATCTGCTTACTTATTCATTCTGTTCGTACCTCTTCCTTGCCATGGTTGCCACAGATGTTGATCTGCTCCTTCTTTGATCTGTCCTGTCTGTGTGGCAGCTGTACAGCAAGAGCCTTCTCTTGCACCTGGTCAGGTACCTGACTGAGAGGGTGTCTCCCTCTGAGAGGCCTGAATCAACCAAAGGGATACTGCAGAGCTGTCCCCTGCCTGCAAGTCCCTTTCCATTGCAAGATCTAGCTTCCTGTTCCATGGGTCAGTGGGAGGAGTGGGAAGGGGCTGTGGAGGGGTCTCGGAGGTCACACAGGGAATAATGGTCAGACGTGCCTTACCATGCAGGGGCTCTGGTTCTTTAAAAACCATTATTCTGGTTCACCCAAAAGTCAGGGAACTATAGGAGGCTCCAAGCCCCTGGGCCTGGGAGGCCCAGAGGACATGGTATGGGGGAATAAGGGGCTACAGTTTTGGAGCCTAAGCTCTTAGCCTCCTGACAGTTTTCCCAGATTCCATTCACCCTAACCCACCTCCTCCCTTAAAGTTTATTCTCAGTCAGCAGCCAGAGGTCTCTTAAAATCCCACCTAGACTTCCCATTCACTGGAGAAGAAGCTGAGGCTGCTTGACCTGGTCCACCTTGTCCCCCACTCACCTTTCAGCTCCCCGGGGCTCACCCTTCCTTAACTGACCAGCCACACTACTTCCTACCCGAGGACTCTTGCTGGAGTCCTTTCCTCTGGGATACTCTTACCCCTGGCTTGCTTTCGAAAGTGATTCACTTTCTCTCCTTCAAGTCTTTTCTCAATTGACATCGTCCCTGTGAGTCTACTCTGTCCCATCATATTTAAAAATACAAACCGCACACGCACGCACACACACACACACACACACACCCACAGAGAACTAGGACCGCCCTTGCTCCCTAGTGCTCATCACCTTCTAGTGAACTGTGTCATGTTCTTATTCCTTCTACTGTTTCAGTCTGTCTCCGCCTGCTAGAAGGCAGCCTCCAGGAGAGCAGGGGTCTTCACAGATGTTTCTCGAGTGTGTGACCAAGGATGCTGGTACCTCACAGGAGCTAGGAAATCATTCCCTAGAGGAAGGAAGGAATGAATGGTGGGCTGCAGGGAGCTCTGAGGATGAAGCTTGTGAGTTTGGAGCTTTCTGAGGCTGAATTTAGGAGGCCCACAGTGACCTGTGTTGGATGTACTGAGGAGAAAGAAGTCAGAAAAATTGCCGGCTGCCAGTCTTCTCAGGGAGGGAAGGTAGGCAGAAGTGAGGGCGGGGCTTGCGCTAACTCGAGATGCCAGCTCCGTGCCGCTCTGGGGCTGGCCAGCGCTCTGGATGTCATTAGCTGATTTGTTCTGCTCTGCAGAATGTACTTTTCATATTTAGGCAGAAAAAACAGCTTTCGATCCTCATGCCCTTTCTTCTGTGAGCTGTAGCACATGGCCTGCTTATTATGAATTAATCCTCTAAAGAGCATGTTCATTATTCTAATTTAATTGTGTTTCGTTTCAGAAAATAACTAAACCCAGTGCGGAATAAACTCCAACACTGATCGGTTTTCAAGAAGTTAACCTAAGACAAAATACTGCTAGAGGGCAGCAGCAATTTGGAATCATTAAAGGGAACCCATGTAAATAATAAAAACAAAACTAAAATGCAGAATTAAATTAAGGAATAGGAAATTAAATTTGTGAATCTAATCTGAAATTGAGGCCTCATATGCACAGGCTTACCCTGGCTTGGCTCTTCACTCAGGAGTGCTCAGGCAGGAAGGTTCTGCAGAGGGTCCGGAGACCAGAGATACAACTGCCTCCTCCTGAGTGACAGGGAGCTGCCCTGGGAAGAGGGAGGTGGGCCAGAAGGAGAGGAAGGGGACTTCCCTCCCATGGGGTCCCCTCTGATGACCACAAAATTCACATTGTCATAGTTACATCTGGATGACTCATGCAGAGTCCTATTGAACAGTGAGGGAGAAACACCTGCAGCCAGGAGGCCACACTACTGTTCAATAGGAGGAACCGTTCTAGTGAGGATGGAAGTGGGGTGGCTTCAGGACTGAAGCTGGGAGCAGAGCAGCTCCTCCTGCCCCGCTGCACCCCTGGGCTCTGGTCATCCTTCCACAATGACCCAGGATAGGGACTGAGGTCTGTCCTGCCCAGACAAACAGAATCCTGGCCTCTCCACCACCGCTGTAAGAGCCCTGTTTCAGATGGACAAGATGCAGACACATCTGGACAGTCACAGCACATCAGTCCTCCAGCAAGCATGCCAAAGAGGAAAGAAGGGGACTGGGCTGGCAGGAGAGCCAACTTACAGACCTCAAGGAGTGCATGCGAGTTAAGGGCGCAGTTAGCACGGGGCTCAGCCTTCATGACATACTTTTCCAGGATTTTTGAGAGCTGTGTGTTTCCTCTCTTTCCTCCCACTTCCCTCCTCAAAGTGAAAAGAGTGTAGCCTTGTGAGACAGACAGTCAAAACCAGCCTGGAGTCGCAGGTCTTGCTCCTACATGGTCTAGAGCTTGGACAAACTCTCTTACTCTTTTTGACCTCCGTTTCCTCATAAGTAATAAGAATAATCACAATACCTGCCCCCTTAGGGTTGTGACAGGAGTAAATGGCAAAATGCACCTGGCACAGAGCAGGCCCCCAGGCACCTCTGCTATTTCGCTTTCTGTGTCACCAGCCCTTGTTCATGCACACTCTCTCTCCACACACACGCACACACAGGCTTCCTCCTCTGTCGAAGGCCTTAGGCTGTGTTTCTAGAGAACAGCAAGTAGTTGGGGAAAAAAAGTTCAATTGACTACTTGCTCTGATTCACAAAGGCAAACATTCAAACAGATGGCTATAGTCGAGGATCTGAGGGAAGTTTTCCTTTTCCATCTTCATTTCGGTTCTACTTAGATAAATTAGTCACCTCAGAATAGATCCTTTGCTTTGAAGCAAGAAAGGAATACACACAAGCAGAAAAAAAGAAAAGAAAAGAAAAACGACTGTTACTTCTTGTTTGATTTGTATCCTGAAGTCCTGATCAAGAAAATGATGCACATAATTTAGACCACAATGTTGTTGATTGGTCAGTTAATTAAATACTGATTACATCTAAAACTATCACATGTGGAGATTAGAAAGGCAGAAAGAGTTAAAGGCTCTTTGGAATTCCCTAGCTACTTGTCCTGATTGCTCAACGTTGCCAGAGAGTATTCTAGGTTTCTTACACATCCCTCAACTTGTACCTATAAACAGAGACACCGTGATGCATGGCCAATGTCACAACAAATCCCAAACCACAGAGCAGCCACATGGAGTGGGTCCAAGAACCCACAAGGTGCACATTGGTGACAATGGAAAGGAAGAAGGAGAGCCACACTCTGTCCTGAGCTCTCAGGAAGAAGTAGTGGTTACCTGCCGGTGAGGACCTCATCCAGGAAGACTGCGAGGTTGACCTACATCTGGATCCAGGAACAAATGCTGCAAAATGACCCCTCAGCCCTTAACAGTAGTTTAAGAAAAGGACACTGAAACCTTTTAAACACACAAAATGCACGATGAAGAAAGCCGTCGAAGGGGCCTTGTCCCACAGGGCCCCGCCCCTGAGGGGGTTCAATTCTAGGAGACTGAAGTGAGCTTGGTCAGTTAAATGGTACTATGAATTGCTGGCCTGGTTTCTCTCCAAAAGTCATATGTTGACATCTTAACCCCCAATGAGATAGTATTAGGAGGTAAAGCTGTTGAGGGGTAATTAGATTTAGAGAAGGTCATAAGTATGGAGCCCCCTAATGGGATCGGTGTCCTTACAAGAAGAGACTTTAAGCATGTGAGGACACATCAAGAAGGCAGCAAACCAGGACCTTCACCAGACACTGAATCTGCCAGCACCTTGGTCTTGGATTCCCAGCTTCCAGAACCGTGAAAAATCAATGTTTGTTGTTTAAATTACACACCCTGTGATATTCTGTTCTAGCAATTTGAGTCAAGGAAGGCAAATGCTGTCTGTATTTTTGATTCTCAAAGCACACCTCTGCTTCCAGAAGATGGACTTGCCTATCTGGGGGGACTTCTGTATAGAAGCAACTTTACCATTTGAACGTAGAAGACTCAAGTTGCATCTACCCAACAGGAGAGCTTCCAAAGTGGCTACACCTTACAGACCCCAACTCCTTTCTCCAAACCAACCAAATTCCCTTCCATATGAAGTCTCTGTAACTTTCATGACTCTCCCATGCATAAAATCTATCTCTCAAGAATCCCTTTCCCCATTGGACAATGATGTTTTTATAGATATCACTAGCAAGATTGTCAACATTCATTGAGAGCTGACTCAATGCTAAACATTCCTTCTAAGTACCTTATAAGAATTAGCTTATTGAGGATTGGGGGTATATCTCTGTGGTAGAACACTTGCCTAGCACATGTGAGACCCTGGATTCAATCCCCAGCATTGAAAAACGAGAGAAAAAAAATTACCTCTTTAATCCTCACAAGAACCATGTGAGAATGTGTTATTCCCATACTACAGATGAGGAAAATTAAGGCCACAGAAATCCAGCACAATGCCCATTACAAGAAAACAGCAGCACTGGGGCAGTGCGCCCAACTCTGGAGCTTCCTGTACAGCTCTTCCTGATTTTCACCAGCTCCCCTTTTTGCAAATCTAAATATAAGAGACATGGAAAAGAGAGTTCCCTGGGCCTTCGGTGACACATCTGGAAGGCAGGCTCATGCCTTCACAATGCCTGCACATCCCTCTGCTCCCTTGGTCTGAGGAACGGGGTGACTGGGTCTGCATGGTCATCCTTGCCTTCCAGCAAATGTTGTGGCCTGGTCTCTGTGGGCTGTGTGGCTTATCGACAAGACTGGGCTTTATTGTGTTTCATGGATCAGCAGCTCACAGCCTGTGAAGGCAACACGGGCTTGGCATCCTGTAGAATGTTCCCGGAGGAAACAGCCTTGTCAGTGTGCAGGTACTCATTTAAATTCCAGATCCTGGTTTTAAGACACACATCTGCAGTGAGCATATGTACGGTGATAGATGAAAACAGAAATGGTTTTCCCTTGTATCTGTATTATTAGATTTGACCTCCCATCGAAACAGCAAAGAAAGAGTGGAAAATTAAAGGTGATTTGATATTAGCCTCCCATTCATATTAGAAAAAGTAACTGCTCTTGCGGTTTTCCTCACAGAGGTGTCTTTATTCATTTGACATGCCTTTAATAACTAATTCTAGTTGTCTGGTTGCCAAGAAAGATTTCCTACGGGCAGACTTAAAAGTGACTCGGAACTCTTTGCATGCCCGGCTTCAAATGATCCCAGAACAGCAAACATCCAGCTTCCCTCCAGACTTCTGAAGTGTGGGAATAACATGAAAGAATGAACAGGAATCCTTCTCGGCCCGCATATGCCGTGAGCAGAGCTGTCTGGCAGAAGCTGCGGCTCTGTCTACATGGACCAGGCATAGTGAGATTTGGACCTAATCTCATGAATTTTATCTGTGGAGTTAGCCAAACCAAATGATTTATTTCAAGAAAAGAAATCTACTTTGGGGTCAGAATGATCCAGGTCAGTCATAGACAGACAGAACCTTCCTTCCTCTGTCTGCATAGACCTTGAGTGGGCAGAGAAAACCACCATAATTGCTCTCATAGGGTCACAGCCCAAGAGAACAGACACCCTACCCATCCACAGATGCCAGGCTAAGCAGAGGACATACATAGTTTCATTTAATCCTCACAACAATCAGACCAATGTGGTAATAGTACCTGTTTTACAGATGTGAAAACTGAGATCCTGAGATGTTAAATAACTTGCCCAGAAGACACAGGTTTGGAGGCAGAGTTCTAGTTATTCATCAAGTGTTTCCCTTTTCCTCTGGGGCATATAGCAAGATCCCATTTCCCTAGCTGCATCTAACAGTGACTCAATCCTGGTCAGTAGAAAGTAGATGGAAATGATATATGTTATTTCCAGTTCTGGTCCGCAAATTGTGTCCGTCCACATTCCTCTCTTTTCTTATTCAGTAATGGCATGGAGCGAATTCTGAGGACTTCAAGGAGAAGAAACACTGTGGGTATGGAAAAATATCTAGGACTTTGAGCAGTCACTGCTTTGAGCAGAACCCCTTCTTTGTCAACCTGCATTGGACAGTGAGGTGAGTTAGAAATCATCTTCTGTTGTGTTAAGCCCCTGAAATTCTATGACTGTTGGTTCCAGCTGAAAACCAAACTAACACAATTCAAAAACTATTTCCAAATTTGAAGACTCCAAACCCCATGCTCTTAACCTCTCCCTTTGTGACTACACCAGGTCTGATCAACCCCCGCCTAGAGCATCAGGAAGACCCTCTTAAGTTTTTTTGTTGTTGTGTTGTTATTCATTTGCTTTGTTTTGCAATGCTGGGCATCAAACTCAGAGTCTCGGGTATGCTAGGCAAGTGCTCTACCACTGAGCTGCATCCGCAGCCTCTCTTTTTTTTTTTTTTTTTTTTAGTTCTGAATATCCATCCTACTGCCTGCTATGTAGGGCCTAACTTCTTGGTTTTCTGCTAACTTTCTGATTTTCTGCTTTCCTAGCAATGTAGACACATTCCCACTTTTTAAGAATCTGATTAAAACTACATATTCTATCTCCTGGTTAACCCATCCCCATTGTAGAGCTCCAAGCTGTCTTTGATTTCTCTCTGATGTAGACATATTCTTGCCTCTTCTACTTGGTCCTTCACTTCCTCAGCCAGGGCTCTGTTCCAGCCCCCATCATATCTTGCCCAGTTTAATCTTAACACCCTCCAAATTTATCTCTTCCCTTCCTGCCCATCATCCCATCACCTTCAAAAGAACTTTTCTAAAATAAGCCTGTTCCAGAACCCTCTGCATTGAATTCTTCCATGTGAGGTCTACCAATATCCAATATGTGAATACCCTTTAACCAAGCAAGTTTGGTTTGAGACCTTTCTTTGTCTTATATTTATGGACATGTGCTCAAGATGATTTAAATGCAAGGATATTCACCACTTCATTATGTGAAGTAGTAAAAGACTGGACATGCCAAATATCCATCAGTAGAATCAGACTATGGAAAACGATGAGCTTTACTTAAAAAATCTGAGTTGTCACCAGGCATGGTGGTGGACATCTGTACTCCCAGTGACTCTGGAGGCTGAGATAGGAGAACCTCAAGTTGGAGGCCAGTCTCAAAATAAAAAATAAAAAGACCTGGAGTGTAGGTCAGTAGTAAAGGTCCCCTGGGTTCAATCCCCAGTATAAAAAAAAAAAAAAATCTCTGAGATCTATAGTTAAGTATAATAAGAAAGGTATACGGTGATGTATATATCATGCCAATATTTATGTTGAAGAGATATAATTACATGTGTGATTGCAAAGGCATAAGCCATCTCTGTAAGAATTCACAAAATGCTGGTTACAGCAGATGCTTCTGGGAAGAGAACTGGGTGACTGGGGACCAGGGATGTATCTGTTGGAAACTTCACTCTGTGCATGTATTACTTTTTAAAAATTAAAATGAAACCTGACTTCCTAGTGTTTATTTGATAAAATTCAAATCCCTTAGTATGGCAGGAAAGACACTCCAAGTTCGGGCTCCAACACGTTTTCCCTGCCCCTCGCCCCTCAACAACACCATTCCCTGCGCATTCCTGGTACTCCCTCCTCTCCATGCCTTTGTTTAGGTCTCTCCCGCCCCTGGAAAGTCCCATCTCTGCTGAGCAGAAATGAACCTCATCTGTTATCTCTCTTGCTTTTTTTACAACTGTACATTATGGCCCCTTATCCCTGTTTGCTCTGCATGAGAAATAAGTGCCTTTCTTTCCTACAAGAAATGATGTCTTATACAAAGAAAGTGTGCCAAATATGCTGTGCCTTGAACCAAAGTTATCATTCTACGTGTCCCAGCGACAGCTTCTGGGAATGGCTGGGAAGGGGAAGAGGACAGGCTCATCTTTCCCCAGAGAGAAGTAATAGGATGGGAAATCTGCCCCACCAGACTGAGGACTGGGCAAGGTATGACATATCTCAATCTGAGACGTTCTACAAGCACAGACCTCCTTCCTCTGCTTAACTCCCAAGGCCATCCCTCCCTTCTTTTTAACCAAAGACCCAGCAAGTCAATGGTGCTACTAATGCTCAAGAATGAGCATCAGCTAGGTGGAGTCAGGTTGACTACACAGTATTTTCTATGGAGAGAGACATCCATTACCCTGGACCACAGTCTGGGGTTTAAACTCAGTTGTCACAATTATTTGAAGCCTATTAAGTTTATTTATGTTCCAAAGCGAGTCCACTAGAGAAGGACCATCATAGTCATAAATATCAGGGCTGCTGTTCTCCAGACACAGCTGGGTCCTGGCTCCTCCCCTTCTCAGCTCCGTGGGCCTTGCTTATAGTTAGGAGCCACACAGACAATTCAGTGCGGGCCTGCATCCTGTTGAATCAATTCTGCCAGCCAGCACAACACATGCTTCTGCACATTTTGTGCAGTGGGAGTGTGTTTGGGAAAGACTCTGATACCAGTGTGTGCCATGGTGTCTTCTAACCCTGCCCCAAGTCAAACACAGAAGGTGCAGGAGCCCAGAGTACCAGGCTTTCTACTCAAAATCCATAGAGACCTCAGGATGGGCACTGAACCTGGGCAGATCCCAGAGTCCTTCTAACCCAATCTAGCAGTCTTTAAGAGAACAAAGCACTGATTGCATGTCTGTTGAAGCTGTCCTACAATTTCTTGGCTGAGTGAGGATTTCATCATTTTATTCGTGAGTGATGGTTGAAGGAAATCACTTAGTCCTTAAAGCATGTACCACTCTGCATCTGTCTTGTAAGATTCTCCCTGAAAAAGTAAAGGAGATTCTGTGGTCAAAAGCGTTTGAAGTTGAGTGGAGAGGCACATGCCTGTAATCTCAGCAACTTGGGAGGCTGAAGCAGGAGGATTGCAAGTTGAAGGCCAATCTGGCAACTTAGCGAAAACCCGTCTCAAAATAAAAGAAAAGGGATAAGGATGTAACTCAGAGACAGAGTGCCCCTGGATTCAATCCCAGTGCTGAAAAAGAAAAAGAAAAGAAAGAAAAAAAGGAAGAGTTTAAGAAACACTAAATACTAGATCCTCCTTTGGAGAGATTCATGATGCGTATTTGCATATTAAAAGCACTAAGAAATTCTTCAAGTAAATAAATTTTCCAGTGTACTCAAAGATGTTCAATAAAAGAATCCCTTTTTGGTGACGTCTATGAACATCCCTTGGCAGGAGTGTTACATGGAGTATGTGTGTCACCCACCCCCCAGGGCTTCAGGAGACCTGACATAGCCTAGGAGGAGGAACACCAGCCCCATTTCCAAGTTCTCCAGTCTTGAACTGGCCAATACCTGCCTAGATGCAAGTGTTCTTCCTCTTTCCCCTGGTTCTTTTTTTTTTTTTTTTTTTTTTTCCTGTACAGGGGATTGAACCCCCCAGAGGCCCTTTGCCCTTTTTATTTTAAGACAGGCTCTCAGTAAGTTGCTTAGGGTCTTGCTAAGTTGCTGAGGCTAGCCTTGAACTTTCAATCCTCCTGCCTCACCCTCCTGAGCCACTGGGATTATAGGCATGCACTACCTGACCTGGCTTTCCCATGACTCTTTGCTTCTCTGCCCCAGCCCAGGATGCTTGCAGAAGGAAAAAGTGTCAACTTTACCTTCAACCCTCTGAGCCATTCCTCCACCCACCTTAATTTGGCCCTTGGTCCTTATCCAGTGGCCGATTAGCTTTTACTGTTCCTCATTTTTAAAGTGTGAGATGAAAAAATTGCTATTTGTACCCATTTCTAAACTTTTCTCCAAATTTGCCTCCTCCAGGAAGCCTCACCTCAAGACCAGAGCTTGCACTGTTGGTTTAGGGCAGTAGCTGTCAAAATATGGTCTCTGGATCAGTGGCCTCTGAGCAGCAGCAACACCCGGGGCCTTGCTAGAATGGCAAATGGTCAGACCCCTACTGAATCAGACACTCTGGGAGAGGGAGTCAGCAATTTGTATTTTCAAAAACCCTCCAAGCAATTCTAATGAAAACCATTGGTCTCAGATTTCAGCAATCTCCTTTTCTGAACAGGTTCTATTCTACCTCATTCATTTGCTATATATTTTCTATTTATATCATATCCAATTCCAAAAAGGATGTGGACTGCCAATAATAAAATGTTCAGGTTTCTAGTGCAATTAAGCGAATCTGCAGATAAACCCTGTCCCCTGAAGTACCTGTAGGCTTGCTCCCTCAGCGCCTCCGCGAGACCCTCCTTGAGCATCTCCAAAATGTCCACTTCTTCCCACTGTCCTCCCTACTCCTTTCTTCTGCTGCTTTATTTTCTCCTTAGCGTTCATTACCATTTAATGCCTAGATCTTTTGTAAGTTCTTGTGTTTATTTTCTCTGTCCTCCCTTGAAGGTAAGTTCCCTGGGGGCTTTCATCTGTTTTATTCCCCGCTTCATCTCCAGCATCCCAGAATGGCTCCCACCTCAATGTGTATTTGTTTAATAAAGGGACTTCACCCTGAGAAAGCTGGTGAAGTCCCTTTCTGTGACTGAACATCAAGTTTCACTCTGAGCTTCCTGGCAGTCAAAGAGTTACAGAGGCTCTTCATCCAATAGCAGGAAATCAGACCCTTCTCATCAGACCCTCCTCAACAGACCCTCCTGGACCCGGGAAGGACAGATCAGTGGACACGCTTCTTTTTGCCCTGGGAGTTCCTTGGGTGGGTGACTGCAATTCCTGATAATGTGTCCCCTGGAGGGTCTGCCTGATGTCAGAGCAGCCCTAAGAGCCTAGACTGATTTCATTCCCACCGATCCCATCCCAGGGAAGTTTCTCTTTCTCTCCAGTGAAAAACAGGCAGATTCCTGCCCACAAACGTCTGTGCTGAACTCATCTTCTGGCAGGAGAAGCAAAGTGCACACAAATTGTAGGAAAATGTCTTCTCACTTACAGTCTGAGCATATCTGTGGGTTCCGCATACGTGGATTCAATCAACCGTAGATTGAAAATATTTGGGGGAAAAAATTGTCTGTATTGAACATGTACAGACTTTCTCTCTTCTTTTTTTTTTTTTTGTTTTTTGTTTTTTGTTTTTGGACTTTTTCTTGTCTTTACTCCCAGAACAATATAGTATGACAACTATTTATACAGCATTTATATTATAAATGATCTATATTTTATTATAGCATTTAAAATCCATACTTAGCATTTCATAATCAATACTATACTATAGCATTCAAGTGATAACCTAATGTAGAAACTGAAGTGTGTGAGAAGATACAAGATATATGCAAATACTGTGCCATTTTGTATCAAGCATTTGAGCACCTGCGGATTTTGGCACCCCTGAGGACTCCAGGAAACAGAAGTGGTCCCTCTGCTAAGGGACAACTGTAATCAGATTTGTAGGTGAGACAGGATGGGGCTGGGGTGTGAGGGGAGGAGGTGGAAGAGTCTGTTTTCAGCTGCCTGGAAGGGTAATCCCCACCTCGGGAGAATGTATCCAGCACTGATAAATTTATAAAGTATTTGACCTTTAATCAATCCTAATATTTTCAATCCACAGAGCCTTCTTAAACGCCTGCAGCCCTGCCCCTGGCCCCCTATTCATCACAATTACTGCTCCAACTGTCGGAGGCAGGGCATGAAACGGCGCACGCTGACGTCCAATATTTTATCACTAATAAAGAGAAACATCCCAAGTATTTGCACAGTTCTGATACTTTCCAGCCCCGAGCCCAGGAAAAGGGGGGCATGGTGATTTATGCTCACTGCCCGGCATGGTTAATTGCCTTCTCAGCCACAGACCAGAGTGTGCAGAGAGCAGTCTGTTGGGGTGCAGGAGGGGCCCCAGAGCACACAGTAGGCCTTTCCTGAGCATCTGGGAAGTGGTATGAAGCACTATAAAGGACAGTTCTTCAGCATCAAGATTTGGCAAGTGCTTGCCTACACTGGTGGCTTTACAAACAGATCTAATGTTTATGAGAGATTTCGTTCCAGTTGTTGCCACGGCTGCGATCCTCGCCCAGTTCCTTGTCTTGCTTTCTGCCTCCCCTCACCCCATTCTCAGGCATCCACTACCCACAGCCCCACTTCCTTCTTCAAAGTTCCTCCCTTCTGCCTCCTAGCTGCAAAGAGAATGAAGATTCCAACCACAGCATTCAGAAGACCCATCTATGTGGCACCCAAACATCTGGATGAAATGTAAACAAAATAAGCAGATGTTTCTCCTTTATTACAGCAGGTACCTTGGCAGAGCCCTGAGCCTTGAGGTCCAAGAACCCAGAGGGGGCTTAGGAGGGCTGCATATCATTGCCCTTGTCAAGGTCTGACAAAAGGGAACGAACAAAAAAAGCCAGACACACCTGGAAACAAGGTGCTGGTGAAACTGGCCATGGAAGATGGCATCTGTGTGGACAGATACAGGTTTGGGAGTTAGGGGCAGGTTGGGGTAGAAGGGAAGATGTCCGTGCAAATCAGTGGAGGCAGAGTTACTGTCAAGAGTCCTCTCTAATTCCGCAGTGGCAAAGGCCTCCATATTCTACACCATGGCTTCCAGGAAAAGGACTGTCCCAAGGAAACACGAAGGGACCTGCTCAAATCTTCTGCTTAGCCCCAGGGTCTAATACACAAGGGGAATTGGATTCTAGGGACAGAAAATAACCTGGGGCACGGAAAACAGTACCAAATTCTCTTTCCCAGCCCAACCTCTGTCTAAAAGGCAATGAAGGGCTGCATTACATCTGACTATTAAAGGCAGTTGAGGTATTCATGAAAAGGGATGGGGACCATGAGGAGCAGAAGTGACAGGAACTACAGAAACCAGAGGTAAAAGAGATTAATTAGTTGCCACTTGCCTTCCCTTCTCCCTTCCAGCATGTCCACCCAGACTCTGTGTCCCACTAACACACTTCTGCAGCCCCTGGGCTGTGTAACACACAACATTTCCCAGGCTTCTCTGCGACACTCAACACATCGTCCCATCCTTTCCCCCACTCTCTAAGCCTGTGTGTGACACTAAACACACTCCCTCAGATCTCTACTCCTTGAGCTGTGGAGGCCAGGACACATTTTCTAATCCTGCCCCCAACTTTCCCAGTCCTTAGATGTAACGCTAAATGCACTCCCAGTCCCCCAGCCCTGTGTGACACTGAACACACTCCCCCAGTCTCTCCCCTAGTCCCCTAGCCCTGTGTGCAACACTAAACACACTCCCCTCAACTTCCCAGGCTTCTGAGTGTAGCACTAAACACATTCCTCCAGTCCTCCAGTCTGCTCCGCCAGCCCTGGGTCATAACACTGAACACACTTTCCTGGTCCCCTTCTCTTCCTCAGTCCTGGTGCACCATTAACACACCCCCGACTCCTGTCCCCCGCTCCCCTGTTCTGTGGGTGAGGCGCTGCCGTACACTCCCCCACAGCCCTTATCTGTCTCCAACACATTCCCCAGGGCCGCCTTCCTTGTGAGCCGCTTTTTCACTGTGCTGTCTCCACAAA
Source organism: Sciurus carolinensis (assembly GCF_902686445.1). Lineage (NCBI taxonomy): Eukaryota > Metazoa > Chordata > Mammalia > Rodentia > Sciuridae > Sciurus > Sciurus carolinensis. The sequence goes on along the minus strand of NC_062225.1, from coordinate 60,126,211 downwards.
GTCTCTCAGCAGTCTACAGTGATCTTTTCCTTTGCTCCAACCCAGCACCAGCAAGCAAGGGGGCAGTGCAGGGGCGAAGGGTGGAGAGCAGAAAAGGCAGCAGTGGGGGGTGGTTGCTCCCCCTTCACCCCACTTTCCCGTTGTCCACTGATTATGGGAGTTGGTACTCAAGGCAAACATTTTCCTTTGACCTCAGTGTTCCCATGTGTGAAAGTGAGCTGGAGTCTGACATCCAGTACCCACGGGAAAGGGCTGACTCCCACAGACAGTTCAGACTTCAAGGGCTGAGCTGTGGTTAGGACCAGGTGCGGCACCACTTAGGAGACATGGACTCTACGTTGGTCGGGTGGTTTAGTGGTGGTGGGGCGGGGGTCTTGCCTTCCTATGAAACAGGAAGCACCAAGTGATGACCCACGTCTTTGGGTTTACCATGTGAAGAATTCCTAACCTGATGCCCACAGCAACCCTTGAAAGCAGCGGAGGGCTTCCGTTCACACTGGGGGTGGAGAGGAGGGGTAGGAATCAGACACAAAGAAAGCTGAAGTATGGGTGATCCAATCCCCCTCCCCCAAGTAGCCTTGCTTTTTAGCTCCACGGGTTAGAAGTTTATAAGAATTCTGGATCCATGGTTTCCTATGGTCGCTTTTACAGATCTTGTTAATTTATTACCCGTGGTTACACTTTTAATGGAAATCATGAAGAAATGGCAAAGGAAACATGAGCTAATTTTTTTCCAGTGACACATTTCACTGCTATTTAAATAGCCGTTTTGCCAAACCAAACACAGCGCTTACAGCCAGCGGTGACACATGAAGGGGATCACTGTGGCCGATCCTGCCTGCGGCATCCAGAACAGGCGAGACTTTCTCTCAGCTTCCCCAAGGGCTGGAGGCCAAGCGGGGGTGGGCTGGGGGGAGCTGAAGCAGAGACACAGCTGGAGCCCCAGAACTCAGTGACCGCACCTCCCACCCTCCCCCAGGCAGGGTTACTTCTCTGCAGCCTGATGTCCACTCTTCATCCTCTGAGGGGCTTTAAGGAGACTGTTTCCCCATCAGCCTGGGAGGACCCCAGAGCGGGCCACAGCCGGGCCACTAGCAAGGGCTGCCTGGCTCTCACTGTGGGATGATTTGCCCACGCCTGTAACTGGGAACATTATTGGGTTGGGTAAAACCAGAGATAGACTTTGGGGAAACCCTGACCGGTTTCATTCCAGTTCTGTGGTGCAGCAGCAGCACTGCCGTACCCACACCAGGACAGGGCGCCTTTGTTTGGCAAACCCGGAGGCTCTGACTCCTCCAAAACCTCCTCTGCTCGGATGCTCTCTTGCTCCCCAGCTTGGGCACTGTGATGTCACCAAGCATTTATTAACTTCTCAAGAAGCCAACTGAGACTGAGGCACTTGGGGAGAGAGACTGCAGGACCTGGGGTGTTGGAAAAAGGGGAACAGGCCCGCAGAGCCTCCGGTCATGGCTGCGGAGGGAGGCAGTGAAGGCGATTCCTCAAAGCAGCCACGTCAGAAGCTCCCTAGGATTCAAAGCTGCAGTGGGATTGAGGGGTGGAAGCACTTAGGGGCCATTGTCCACCCTCAGGCCCAACGGCACCCACCTTCTCCCCAAGAACTCCATTGATGCAAAGCAAGGAAGTGGGCTACATGAAAGGGGCATAAAATGGGGAACCAGGGTCCGGACGGAGGAAGGAACCCCTCAATTAGGGTTTCTGCCTCCCCCAGGCACTGCTGGATCTGGAACAAGTCTAACTACTTCTCCAATTCCTCCTCAGTGGGATTCTCTCTAGACCCCGGGATCCCCCTGCAAATGTCAAGGTGGGCAGAGCAGAGGGGCTATGACAGGGTTTGGGCAGCAGGCCTGCTGGCGTACTGGGAGAAACCACTCTCCCTCCACTGCTTTCCAGGGAGAAAATCCACTCTAGTGAGACTCAGGCGAGAAGTTAACTGTCATCTTCCCTTTGCCAAAAGTATATTAAATTCACTGACCACATTTTTCCAAACCCAAGTGCAGAGGACATTAGATCAATGCGCACTGGCGGGGCTCTGGTGTGCTGGGCACCCCACACATTTCATTTTGCTTTATTAATATTTAAACCAAAGCAGCTGTTCTCCATACACACGGAGCCTGCCCAAGGCTCCTGTGGTGACATTTCCCCGGGGCCAGATGCACCAGCTAGGAAGCCAATTGTGGAGACTCAGGACTTTGGCCTCCTAGGGGGAATTCCCCAGTAGCCATTCATTGATCAAAAGTGACCTTTCTGGATCTGGTGGTGGATTCCAATGATCTGGTTTAACTGAAATTCCCTGAGGGAGTAGGTGGGCGAAAGTATCTCTTTGAAGCACCAGACTCCCATTCTGAGTCCTTTGCTCCCCAGTTAGATATTCTGGGCTTTCCTTTTGCAAAACCAGAGCAACTCTGATGTCAAGCATCTGTACCTTGGATCCTTGGGTCATCTTCCTAGGCAAAGGAAAACCTCATCTCTAAGCCTGGCCTGGAAACTCACCTGAGTCCCCACCTGCCTCAACTCTTCCACCTCTGCCTCATATTCCCCAGAGCCCTGTGCACCCAGGGCTGCTGTCTGTTTCCAGACACACTAAATACTGACCTTCCACAGACCCTCTGCTACACCCGCTTGCCTTTACAGTTGCAGGACAAAAATCACCTTGCTAGCCGGACACAGTGGTGCATGCCTGTAATCCCAGCGGTTCAGGAGGCTGGGGCAGGAGGATCTCAAATTCAAAGCCAGCCTCAGCAACTTAACAAGATCCTCAAAATTTAAAAAAAATTTTAAAAAAAAATTTTTAAGGACTGAGGATGTGGCTCAGTGGTTAAGCGCCCCTGGGTTCACGCCTAGTACAAAAACAAAAACAAAAAAAAAAGTCACCTTCCTGCCAAGCCCTCACCCCCAGGATGAATTAAATGACTGACTTACTTTCCTCTCTTTCCATAATGCTCTATGGTTATGATCCATGGGAAAGTTGAACGCGTTAAATGAAATATTATGAGAAAAGCATCAGAATCAACTCTTGTCACATTTAGACACACACAGTGATGTCTTGGGATATTGATTGAAGTGTTTTGACAGCAATGATGATGACAATGTGTTGTTGTGGACATATAATGCCTTAGAGAGCTCCCAAGGCACTGCCCTAAGGGTAAAATTCACAGCTATCATAAACCAAGTATTATTTTTATAAGTCAAATATTATTATAATGATTCTATTCCAAACACCTAGAATCCTATCATGATTCACTCCAAAAGAGTGACTTAGGACAATAACATTTGTTTTCCTCGCAAATCTGCAATTAGAGTGGGGAAGATCTTTCTCTCTGCTCCATTCAGCACTAGCTGGGCCAGCTTGAGGACCAAGCCACACCCATGTCTGGTCATTGATGCTGACCATCAGCTGAGACCTTTGCTAGCAATCTCAGCCAGACTCTGTGCATGCCCTGTCTTGTGTGTCCTGGGCTGTGTCATGGTGTGGTGGACAGGTTCTAACTGGAGGACGAGGAGAAAGAGAAAGAACAGACCCGCAGAAGCCACGTGCTTATGCAGTGTCACCCCTAACACATTCTATTTGTTGAGGCAGGTTAGGGTCCTGGAAGAGCATATGGAAATACTGGAAATACTGTGGCAGATTATTCTGGAAAATATACAGAGGATAACATTGGGGATGGGGAGGTCACGTGATTGGCTGTGTTCTTGCACAGGCCCCATGAGTGGCAGCACCAGAACTTGAACCCAGGTCTTCCAGCTCCTGTGCATTTCTCACTGTACAGCCTGCCTTCCCATCTGCCTCTCTATCAGCACTTCAGAAAGACCCTGACCTCTCCACACGGTGGGCTGGACCCCACTTTGCTGCTTAACTGCTAATGTCAGGCTGAGTTGGGGGTTGAGACCAGCCAGGAACCAGAGCTAGAGGCCTGTGTGCAGGGGTGAGGCAGGAGGGAATGACAGGGAGGGCCGAGTCTGGGATGTGTCATTCCAGATGACAGCAGAAGCTAAGAAGACTGTGAGCAACTGGGGGACGTTTGGAAAACGTGAGTGTAATGTCAACCTCAATGAAAGAGAGGAGACGTGGGGCAGGTACAGGGAGACTATCCTGGGTGGTGGGTTGGGGAAGATGAGGGGTGTGGAGTTGTGGTGGGAGGATATCGGGTTGTTCCAGAGAAGTTTAACCCAGGATCATTCTAGAATGATCCACTGTCAACCCATCACAACCGGAGATCCCTCACCTTGATTCTTGGGCCATTCACTGAATCTCATGGAGACTTAGTTTCCTCAACTTTACAATAATATTTACTCCAAGGAGTTATTCAGATCCTTAAATAAGATTGTATAGGTTCAGCAACCACCACAGGGTCTGGCATACGAAGAGTCGATAAATGGTCTTTCTTACTCCTACCCCTTTTTCTCCTCTATTCCTTTACACAAACCCAGAAGCATGAGTCATCTTAAGCTTCATCCAACCCAGACTTGTAGAAACCCCAAAAGGCAAAGCTGGTAAAAATGTGGAGGTGAGGATTGGGGACAAAATACTCCTACTCTCAAATGCAATTGCCACCCATGTAGGGGTCCATGGCATAGAAGCCTGAGACATCAGCCCCCACTGTGGGAGGAAAGAGGTGGGGGGCTGAGAGGGTCTCTCTGTCACCTTCTGCTATCTGTTCTTAGGGTCAGTCAGTCCCAGAGTTTGTCCTTCAACCTGCCACTCCAATAGGCCCAGCGAGGTGTCAGCAAGAAGAAAACAGAGCACAGTGGCTAGCAGAGGGTCTGCTCGTCCCCACGTTGGAGCCAAGGTCCTGGGTCCATGCCTCTGTGTCTTTATCCAGAAAACAGGAGCTTTGAGCGGATGGTGTGCTGCTGGCTTCACAAGCTCTGTGGTCATACCAGCTCTCTCCATTTCCCTCTCTCCCCTTGAGACGCCTCCACCCAGGCCTCCCCTCAGAGGAGCCATGCCTGCCAGGAGGCGCCCGGTGGCCTATGAGGATTTCTCTAAAGTCCTTCCTGCAGCTCTGGCTCCTGAGTCCTCCAAGTTCTTTTCTGAGCCAGGATTGGGATTTGAACAGACAGGATGATAGCCCTTACCATCCTAGAGGACTCTGCTGCTATTCTCACCCTTGACCCTGGTGGGTGTCCTTCCCTCTGGGGTTCTTGGCTGCTTCCAGCATTCCTGTGTTAAGAAATAGATACCGTCCCTGCAACCTTAGGAAGGAGGGTTAAATTTTTTTTTTTTTTTTTAAGCCTGAAACCTCGTCTATGGCTTTCCTTTGAAACTACTAGCAGCCTGAAACAATCTCCCCACTCCTGTCCCCTCTCCTGGCAACTCCAGAATCCTCCAATTCAGTCCTGCCTGGGCCGGATTGAGGAAGGGGGAGGTTGTGGTCCTTGGAAGAGTCATACCCTGAACTTTATGGGGGTTACAGAAGCCAGGTGCAGAGCTGGGTCCCGCCCTTTCTCAACAAGAGCCAGAGAAATGAAATGCAGGCTCCGTGGGGCAAGGAGGAAGGCGGGGTGGGAAGACAAAAGACTAGTTATTGTAGGGGGCAGAGGGCAGCCCCAGGTAAGGAGGGATAGGGGGAAGTTACACACAGGTTGCTCAAGTTATAACCAGTAAGCCATGGGAGATAGGAAGTGTCTGCGGGTTTATAGAGGTTTCTGACTATGGGAGTGACTTTCAAGCAGGTGTAAAAAGCTGGGTTGCACTTGAAAAGAGCCCAGGGTCACCTTCAAGGGTGGGGGAGGGCGGCCACAGTTCACAATTACCAAAGGACTCATGGTCAGGATCTTCTCTTGGGAAACCCATTCCCGCCTTCTTCAATCCCAGACCTTCTGCTCCAGGGAGGAGCCTCTGGCAGTTGGAGTCAAAAACTCCCCGGCCTCTTCCAGTCCCAACATTTATCTTAGGGTTATTTTCACTCCCAAGAACAAAGACGCTTTCTATTCAGCAAGTGGCAAGAACCCACACCTTTGACAAGCCATAGATCAACCTCAGGGAGGGCCAGAGGGGCTGCAGCGGCACGTGGGCTTGCTCCTTCCTCCCACTCAGACCCTCAGAGGGGGTGTCTGGCTGTGGCTTGCGGTAAGGGTCCCAGGAAGAAAGCAGAAATGGTGTGGGACAAACAGCTTGTCAGAGCCCGAGGCCAAGACTGGGCAGGATGGGAGATAGGGAAAGGGGACTGACCAGCTCTCCAGAAGGGTAAGACTATCAGGATCAGTAAGGAGCCCTGAGCAATCCCTGCTTGGGTCCAAACTCTCTGGGTTCATGGGATCCCATGCGAGATACATGATGATCATCTGAATCACCCAGGAGCTTTAAAGAAAGGTATATAAGATTAAGAGTACAGGAAAATATATAGCAAATCGTCACTCCCTCTGACAGGCACTGAGCTGAATCTGTTTCCTTCAACAAATAATGTATTTGAATACACTATCATATCTATAGGTATAGCAACACAAACAGATATGCTTGTATATATAAATATGTATAAATATCCAATTTTACACATTTGGTAAGAAATTAAACACATTCTTCTACAGCACCCTTTTTACATTTAATCATATAACTTGTAAGCCAATCCATATTCATACATCTAGAACTGTCTTCTTTTTATTGGTTTCTCAATTTTTCATTGTATGACTAGTGGTGGGTATATAAATAATTTTCCATCACAAATAACGCTACCATAAATACCTATGTAACATACTCCTTTATGCACTTTATGAATAGCAGTAGGGTCATTCCTATAAGTAGAAGTGATAGATCGAAGGGCATGTCATTTTGTTATTTTTGTTTGTTTGCTTGCCTTGATAGATACTGCTCAATTGCTCTTTTTAGAGGTTTCATTTATTTACACAGATACCAACAATGAACACGAGCACAAGTTTCTCCACAGCTTACAAAAAACAATGTGTTTTACAACTTTCTGATCCACATTTGATTTGATAGAAGAGAAAAATGGCATTTCACTACGATTATAACTTGCATTTCACTCACTACAAATAAGTTTGAGGAATTTTTAATGCATTTTAAAACCATTTATATTTAAACTCACTTTTAAAATATGCCGATCTCAGAGTCCCAAATTCAAAACTCTGATTCAATAAACACTCAAATTAGTACTTTTTAAAAATACTAAAATTGGGGTTAATAAATATTTCAATGTCACCCTTTAAAATATGAGCTCACCAGAATCAACATGAGATGGAAGAAGAAATAACCCAGCCAAGAAGTGTCAGGTAGATGGCAGAATAAGTCCTCAATCTCATCAAGGAACTAGACATTTCCAAGGGACCATAATAGAGATACATGTGTTCAGCATTCCTCATCACTGAGGGCAAAACACAAGTGTTTGCTATGCTACCTTTAGAAAATAGAGACAGAAGAAACCTCATGATAATCAGAGGCAATAAATAATAAGACCAGGCTAAGAGTTAGGGCCATAGGCAGAGACCAGTCAAGACCTGCACTAGGAACACAGCAATGACAAGGCAAAGGAGGGACACAGTAGACTGGGACCAACAGCCTGACGGGACTATTGCTTCCTAAAGCGATAGACTCTGTCTTGATCATCAGTGGATTTCTGGTGGCTAGCACAGTATGGAGCACACAATACATAGACAGTATTGTCTGCTGAGTGAACTAAAAAGAGCATTATCACCTCATGTACATATATGACTGCATGACCAGTGTGATCCTACAATAGGTATCATCAGAAAAATGAGAGATTACCCTCCTTTTATGTAGGATCTATGGAAATGTATAAATGCACTCTACGGTCATGTACAACTAATTAGAACAAATTTTAATGATTTTTTTTTTTTTAAAGAGGAGGGAAATCAAAAGAGCATTGGCCTGGTTTAAAATAACAGTGGCTGGGAAGATGAGAATTCAGAAGAGGGTTTAGAAGGAAGAGAAGAAAACTGTGGGTTATGTTGAAACTGAAATCCAGCAAAGCACCCAGCTGGATTGAGCTAGTCGATAGTTACAGAAACAAGACTGGGGCTTGCACCAGAAATGCCCACCAGCAATTGGACATGTAAAGTCATCCTTTAAAGTGACTGCTGAAGCTGTATGCCTAGATGACAAAGAGAGAGGGAGAGTAGAGAGAAGAGGCCTGAGGATGAATTCAAGGATAAGAAACTATGGAAGGCAATAGGAAATGGGAGAAAGAAGAGACAGGAAATTGGGGAATCGGCACACTCACAGAGGAAAGTGCTCTTGGTTCAATTCTATTTAAGAAATGATTGCTGCATCCCTGTTTCCTGAGTACTCTCATGGCGGAAAAGATTAGCAGACAAACTATGGATATGAAAGAGAAATAGATAGACCTGGGGTCCAAGTCCAGCTCTCTTACCCTTTAATTGGGAAGTCTTAAGCAGGATACTTAAACTTGTATTTCCCAAGTGGTTCACTCTTCTATTTTCCAAACGGTTAAATAGAGGGTCTAATATGATGTCTATATCCCAAGTTGCTGCAAGGATTAAGTGAAGTTATATGACAGTGAATGAATGGATTATGCCCAGCCTAGGAACTGGTTCTTATTCCCTCCCCAGGCTTCTCCTACTGTGGGCCAGGCCCTGCACTAGGATCTGATGTTGTGATACAATGGAGCCAGGGAGAGCTGAGTGCTCACCGACCACACACGGAAACTGGAGGGAGCTGTGCACACTGACCAAACCACCCAACCTGACAAAACCGTTCCAGATTCTTCCATTAGTAAGGAGAGGACCCTGAAAAGGGCTGTTTCAAAAGGATAGCGGCAGGATGGGGTGAGAATGCAGAGGAAATGACTTTGTCAGCAGGAGCAAGGAGGCAAAACTGCCACTAAAGGAGTGACTGCACATGAAGGAAAGGTCCTTGGGTTGGGAGCAGCCTGGACTATGTGGTCAAAGGAGCCAGGGCAGAGGCAAGATGAAGATACAAGAAAGAAAAGAGCTAGTTGACTGGAGCAAGATACTTAGAGAGGCAGTGAAAACAGAATCAAAAGAATCAAGGAGGGGTTCCAAGCAGGGGTGCTCCAGGTTTCATGACTTGGGCCTGGGGTTGGTATGAATTGTGTGGAATCAGGGAGGAAGCTCTGCAGAAAAAGCAGGTAAAAGTGTGAATACAAAATTTGATGTGAGAGCCCACAGAGTGGGAGAAAATCTTTTCCACACACACTTCAGACAGAGCACTAGTCTCCAAAATTTATAAAGAACTTAAAAAATTTACACCAAAAATGCAAAGAACCCAATCAATAAATGGGCTAAGGAACTAGGCAGGCACTTCACAGAAGAAGATGTACAGGTGATGAACAAATATATGAAAAAGTGCTCATCATTTCTAGTAATTAGAGAAATGCAAATTAAAACCACCCTAAGATTTCATCTAACTCCAATTAGAATGGCTATTATCAAGAGCACAAGCAAAAATGAGTGTTGGTGTGGATGTGGGGAAAAGGGCACCCTCATACATTGCTGGTGGGGTTGCAAATTGGTGCAGCCACTCTGGAAAACAGTATGAAGATTCCTCAAAAATATTGGAATCCACCCACCATTTGACCCAGCTATCCCACGCCTCAGTTTATACCCAAAGGACTTAAAATCAGCATACTACAGTGATGCAGCCACATCAACGTTCATAGCAGCTCAATTCACAATAGCTAGACTATGGAACCAACCTAGATGCCCTTCAATTGATGAATGAATAAAGAACTGTGGTATGCATGCATGCATAATGGAATATTACTCAGCCATAAAGAAGAATAAAATTATGGCATTTACTGGTAAATGTATAGAATTGGAGAATATCATGCTAAGTGAAATAAGCCAAGCCCAAAAACCCAAAGGCTGAATGTTTTCTCTGATAAGTGGATAACGATATATAATGAAGGAGGTTGTGGAGGGGTGCAAGAGAAGAATGGAGGTACTTTGGATTGTATAGAGGAAAATGGAGCATTTGGTGGGGACTGTTTCCACCATGCTGCTTGACAAGGTCTGAGCATGCGGAAGGGCTTGGCAAGATCACCGTTCCAGGAAATTGCCACTGTCATCTCTCCTAGGACTTGGGTGTTTTCTTGAAATTTTCATACTTATAACTACAACTGCAAATCATATTCCCTGGATTGTTGTGATAAGAATTTAACCTCAATGAGTCTGCAGAGCTTGGGGGAGGATGAGGAATGCTTTAAAAAATGTACTATATCACTCATAAGTCTGAAAGTACAGAGTTTGAGGAGTTCTTCAAAAAACTACAGTTACAGGAATTACTTGCTCCTATACTGACCACACCTGCCCCAGTTAATGCTTTACCAGCAAAACAGCCTGACAAACAGAACAGGAAACTTCTTGCCCCCACAGTGCAAGGACCGCCCTACTTAGCTTACAAGATTGGGGGATGTTTGTGGTATCCACCTAGAGGGAAACAAGTGAATAAGTATAAGAACCCACCTCCCACAGATCCACCTCTTCCTATACAGGAGTGTACAATGAAAATAGTGAATAAATAATTAATATTTATGGTAATTGGACAAATGTCCAATGTTTGTCCTTCCTTCAAGGGTTTGAATGTCGAGGGCCACCCTGGAAATGTAGGACTAAAGAACAAAGAAACAGCATACGCAAACAACTAGAAAAATATTATCTTAACATCAAATGCCCTCATTGCATGTTAACTGTTTAAGTAGTTTATGCTGGCTTAGGTCTCACATATGTGTCACGGTAGGTAGAGGATAAATCAATAACATAAGGAATATTAGGATAAAAATTAAGCACTCACATTGATTGTTTGGCAGTAAATAACCTAACTTAGTTTTAACTGAGCTTGTTTAGGTAATAGAGTAGACCTCTAAGGTTAAATCAAAAACATAATAATACGAACTAAAGATTAAGTGCATGTTTTTCTTAGCAGTTCGTTAAATTTAATTTAAAATAAAATAGAGTCATTATGCTGACAATAGGTCTGACACCAAAGGGTAAACAAAGGCCAGTAGGATGAAAAGAGGACAATATCTTTCACAGTAATATGCTTATGTGAGTAACTTTGAGTAAATATAGAGAGTCGACCTCAGTGTACCCGCTATGTGTTAGACACCTGCTGGGAAGTATGCTTCATATAAATCCTGTGGTGCTTTCCCTATAACTTGTATCTTGTTTAATCCTGCTTTACTTAATACCATAAAAGAAGAGCTGAAATAAATCAAGCAGCAGGAGCTTCAAGTTGCTCCAGGGGTTCGAGTCCTTCCTCTGCGCAGACTCCACCCATCTTTCCGGAACCCTGCAAGTAGCTGAGGCTGGTTCCCGGAAGAGCAGGAGCGGGTGGGGGAAGGAAAGCGAGCGAACTGAGACAGACAGTTTTACCCTCTGTATACATATGATTACCTGAACGATGTGTAATCGTAATTTCTATGGTGTACAACCATAGAAATGAAAAGTTGTGCCCCATTTGTGTACAATGGATCAAAATGCAGTCTGTAAAAATAAAAATAAAAATAAATTAGATGCAGAAGTGTATAGAGGCTCCCTCAGTATCCTGGGGGATTTTGTTCCAGGACTGCCCACAGATACCACACTCTGAGGAACTCAAGGAACTCAAGTCCCTTTTATAAAATGATGTCATATTTGCATATGGCCTCTGCACATCCTCCTATATACTTTAAATCATCTACAGATAACTTACAATGCCTATTACAATGTCAATACTATGTAAATTATTGTTATACTGTATTATTTAGGGAATAATGACAAGGAAAAAAAAGTCTGTACCTGTCAGTACAGATGCAAATTTCCAGAGTCAGTTGAATCCACAAATGCAGGACCCTCAGATAACTGAGGGTCTTCTGGATGTGTTTAGAATAAGAAAATCATTCAGCTTTTTCTCAAATTAAGCTGATAAATACCACAATCATCACAAAACCCAGAAAAACAGCATGTCTATTAATTCCTTGCCTTACAAACCTTGAGACTCTCAGGTACATTTCTTTTCCTGTGTGCTCTTTTATTGATTTCTCTTATGTTAAAGTTTTGTGTACCATTTTCTATGGAGACTATAGAAAATGGTATTTACTCTATCAGTATTTACTCTAAAATGGTTGATCAGAATTTGTTTTTTAATATTAATGGTTCAGATAATTTTCTTTCAGTGTCACAGCTTGAAATTTGTAATGTCATGTAAATTTTTAGGATTGTCCTCATGTTTGGGAAAGTCACTATCTAGGTCCTTCCATAGATAAGCTATATAGATTTCAAAACCTTCTTGAGCTATAACTCATCTTAAATATTCTTTGGAGTGGAAGTATTCATTAACCAGTTTGCTGATGTTTTCATTATAGTAGTTTATTATGAGTTTTACACAGTTTCACTGATATCAGTATTTCATGTCCAATGAGCTAGAAATTTAACATTATTCATATGATTCAGTGATAAACTGAGAACCATAAACACATGACTTTTATAGACAAGCATCAAGCTATGTGTAGCATTACTGTCAATTTGTGCCACACGAACAGAGGAATTCTGTCTGAATCAGATTTAATATCAAAAGGAAAAATCTATGATGTAATTGTAATTGAGTATATTCCTCATGGGAAAGGAATTTCTATTTTGATTCAGCATTGATAAGAACCAAATTCTTGCTTATAGTTTTAAATTGCTGACCAAAAAAAACCTCAAAATTCCTAGACTAACTTATGGTACTGTAGTGAGTTGACTGGTGGGCTCCCAACTGATGTAGGGCTATGTCCTCAGTCTCCAAACTTAACCTTATTTAGAAAAAGGGCCTCTGAAGATTTAATTAAATTAAGGATATTGATATAGTCCTGGATTGTTCAGATGAGCCCTAAATCCAATGACAACTGTTCTTATCAGAAACAGAAGAGCAGACATGGATGCAGAGAAGGCAATGTGAAGACGTAGAGAATGGAGTTATTCAACCACAAGCCGAGGATCGCCCAGTGCCACCCGAAGTCCAAGCAGGCAAGGAAGGGTTTTTCCCTCTGGGCTTTGTGGGGAGAGCAGGCCCGTGTATGCCTTGGTTTCACACTTCTGGACTTCAGAACCTGAGTTGTTTTAAGCCAGCCAGTTTGTGGTCACTTATCACAAGAGTACAAGGAAAGAAACTAATACCACATATTCCAAACCAGGCTTCTGCACTACCCAAATGCCCAGTAAATGGGGCTGCAGCAAGACACACTCCCAATGCAAAATGCCCTCTGACCATGTACCTTGCCATGCCAGACAGTGCAGAGAAGGCCTCAGAAGCCCTTCCCAGCCTAGACAGCCAGTGATAACCTCACTACATACGAAAGTGACTGCAAGTCACATAAACACAGCTCACAAAACCCAGATTCGGTATTCTGAATTTGGCCTCCCCTTAACTGGAGCCCAGCAAATTCTCTCACCCTCTCCAAGGTCACTCAACACAGCAGAGACATGAAGGTAAGGAAATCAGAGTGGAAAGAGACAGATGTCTTAGCAACCATGGTTAAAAGATCTGACTTCTTCAACTGTACCAAAACATCTCACCCTAAGGATGCAGCAGGGATTCCTACCCCAGGTCCTTGTGACGAGATACACAAGTGGCAACTTGGAGCTTAAACACCTTGGCTTCGTGGTAATTGTCTCTGGGTTCATCTCCAGCAAGGAGGACCACATCTTTGCCTGAGAGCTAAAATCCATGGCCTGACAGAATGTGTTATAGCAGGCCCTGTTTCTAAAAGGAAAGTGATTGACCTGCAAGTATAGTCCCAGGAAGACAAGAGCATGAGAAAGGTTTCGATGAGAAAAAGATCTTAAGAGAGTACAAAAGGCCCCTTTAATTCCATTTAGCATAGGAAGAAGGAAAGTGTGAACCCACTCCTGGGGTTATTTTGGGAGCAAAAGAGTGACATCGTGGTCTGGAAGACAGGTGAATATGTCAAATTCAATTTTTTTTCACCTGTTGATGGGAAATTTATTACTCTTGTTTCACTTGGACCTTGGTGAAGAACAGCATGAAAGGAAAAGAGAAATATTATTGTAATTCCCACAAACTCAATCCCTCGACTTATTAACATAATGTTTGCATTATTGCTGTTCTTTTTGTTATCAGAACTAATTTTGCTTCCATATTCTAGACAAGATTTTCAAGCCAGAAATAATAAATATGTAGCAGTCAGCTTAGCAGCTGGAGTTACGTGAAGAGGTTCCTCGAGTCTGAGGCTTCTGTCTCTTGGCTCATGTTTTACATACCAGGGACTCATAGGAACTTGTGGATGAAATGGGCGAGTAGCTTCAATGTGTTGTGACGGTCCAGAGAGATGGCGAAATTCTGTAGCTGAGCAGAAATGGTTAGGAATTTTTCAAACAGAAGAGGCAGATACTGGTAACCGTAGACTATCAATCTCAGGCAAAATTCTGAGACAGACTTTGAGTAAGAGAGTGTGTGTGTGTGTGTGTGTGTGTTTGTAAATTTTCAAGACAAATTCCCATAGTATTTTCAAGTACCCAGAGAAGTTTGTGACCCCTAAAATGGTTAAAAACCACTGGGAAACAATTATCTTAGGGAAAAAAATAATTTAATCCTGGGACTCTTCTAATGCCCTCTTTTCACAGCTGGTAAAAATGAAGACAGAGGAGGAATGGAAATTGCTTTGAGGTCACACAGCAAAGTGGTGGAAGAACAGGATCAACACACAGTTCTCTGGTTCCCATTTCAAAGTTCATACTTTCCTCACATTCTTCCTGCCTCCCGAGATACCACCTTCTCTTTACATATAACCACTGCTAGCTTTTTCCAAAATGCTTTTCTTTCTCCATGAGAAGGTATCATGAAAGCCCAAAATTCAGCTGTGGGGGAGGGTGTCACTCTGTGCTCAACCATCCCACTCCAGAGAAGGGACCCACAGATCCTGAGCATACCCCTCAAAACAAACGGAATCCCCTGGGATTTGGAAATCCCAGCCACACCTTGAAAAGTGAAGCACAGAGCCTGAGGATCTGGGAAAACCACGGGAGGCACTTGACCCTCGATGGAACGCCTTTTAAAACCATTCTGGGTTTTCAGAAAGGAAGGCCAAGGACTCCAGGAGCAGAGTGGGGTTGCCAAGCCTCCTCTGTCCTGCCAAGTTCATTTCACTCTTTCCATAGACCCTCGATACTGCTGGATTAGGGAAAGTGGATGTGGTTTATCTGAATTTTTGCAAACTCTTGGTGAAATTGCTTATAACAGGAAAGAAATGCTATGGGTTATTTGATTCAAAGATGCTTCGAGATTCACCCTTGCCCTGCTCTGTTCAAATTTTTTATCTGTGATGAAGATGAGAATATCAATGACATGCTTACTAATGTGCATACAATGTCGAACTGCAGTCATTGGCCCACCAATCAATAAACTTGATCAAAATCTTCTAAAGAAGCCAGGCACAGTGGTGCACACCTGTAATCCCAGCTACTTGCAAGGCTGTTACAGAAGGATTACAAGTTCAAGGCCAACCTTGGGCAACTTAGTGAGACCCTGTCTCCAAATAAAAAGTAAAAAGAGCTGGGAATGTAACTCCATGGAAGAGCTCCCCTGGGTTCAATCCCCAGTTCCAAAAAGAAAAGAAAAAGTCTTCTAAATGAAGAAGCCAAGAGAATAAAAGATACTTCTTCCTGTAAGAATTTGTAGTTCAGAAGCAAAATAGACAAGACACCATTACAAAACACAGTGACTTATGCTACTATAGAGAGGGATGAAAGGGGTTACAAAAGCCCGGAGGATGAGCCCCTGCCACCTGGGATTGGCATGGATGTGACATCTATGGAGTATGTAGAATAAGATAGTGATTAGCCACGTAAACCTAGGTGGCGAGGGTTGGGGGGCAACCCACCAGATGGAAGAGACACGCAGGTGTGAGTGGGCACTGTCAGGTCAGGAAGTTGAGGTGGTTCCAAGAACAAGGAGTTAGAGGTAGAATCTGGAAGAACTGGTTAATATTGCTTTAAAATGTAGATTTTTCTAGAATGCAGTGTCACTTAAAACTTTTTAAAATTTTATTGTATTTTTTATACCCTTATTTTATTTATTTATTTTATGAGGTGATAAAGATCGAACCTGGTGCCTTTCACATGCCAGGCAATTGTTCTACCACTGAGTTACAACCGCAGGCCCTCACTTGAAACTTTGAAGGAGGGTGCGAGGTGGAGTAGAGGTCTAGAGTCAATCATGCAACCCCAAGGGACACAGCCTAGCCACTTCCACTCCCTACTCTACTCCAGCCACATGGGCCTGAAAGCATGGAGCAACTTCCAACCTTAGGGACATTCACACTGGCTCTTCCCCAGCCCAGAATGCTCTCCCACCCCTCCCCCATCCCTATACCCAATTAAATTCCTAAGTCTCTAAGTCTGTCTCAGCTCAAACATTACTTCCCTACTTTGACTCCCCTATTAACATTTCTCTTAGCATTTTACTTCACAGCATAGATGACAATTTATAATCTTTTGAAGTGTATATTTATTTGCATTATTGCTGAATGCCACTTTATCCACTGCACTCTGAGCCTCTAAGAACCAGGCTGAATATGTTTTGCTCATGACTACATACTCTACAACTGTGTCAATCATTTGTATGTTTGTTTAAAGAAGGAGAAGGAGGAGAAGGAGGAGGAGGAAGAAGAGGAGGAGGAGAAAGAAGAAGAAGAGGAAGAAGAAAGGAAGGAAGAAAATGATGTTCTGGGCTGGGAAATTCATTTCTTCCACATGGTGTCCATGGAGGTCACTAAGCAGTGTCAGTTGGTAGATGGCTGGTTTGGAGGGTCCAAGCTGACTTTGACCACATTTCTGGTCCTTTGATAGCTGGGATTCTGAACTCAGGCCTGGTGTTTGGAGGGGCTTCCCCAGCATGTTATCAGGGTAGTCAGACTTTCTGCATCATAGTGTTCCAGGAGACCTGGGTAAAAACCTCACAGTAACGTACAACTTGGGTTGAAAATTCCAGACATTGACTTCCACTGCATGCAATTGGCTAATCAAGTCATTCAGACCAGTGTAGATCAAGCAGAAGGGATTAGACTCCCTCTCCCCAATGGGAAGCATGTCAAAGAATTTGCAGGCATCTACAAGCCACCACAATGGAAGGGTGCAGGGGAGTGACATTTACCTTTTCACAATGTGATGTCCAGGAAGGATGAAGAGGAATAGAATATGCATAAAGAGATCCACTCAGAATCTACTAGAAAAGGAAGTGCAAAAATGAGGATTTAAATTATATTAACTGAAAGAGAATTGAAGACTTGGATTTGGGAGCTATTTCAGGAAGCAATAGAGAGTAGCAGTCAGAGCATGAACTTTGGAGCCACACAATCTAGGTTTGTACTGCTAGAGGAAACAGGAAGGATTCCCCCTCTGACTGTGCATCCTATTTGTCAGTGATGTGAGAGGTACTTTAAGCTTTCAACTGCACAGTTATACCATAATTTAGAGTGTCACAAATCCCAAGACATGGTTACTTGTTAGGTTTACTGAATTTAATAAAGGTAAAGGAAAAGGAGCAGATAAAAAATGCAGAGGCTTTCCAGTCTGGAGAAGCTGAGGGTGCTTCATAAAATGGCCTGCGTGTTCATAAAATGAACTAACTCCATCAGCCTGAGGGCCTGCTCTTTCCTTGCTCTTCCTTCTTTCAGCCAATGGTGATTTTGTGTCCATTCTCTTCAGTGCTTGTGCAAGAGTCAGGGCCTACAGTGTGACTATGTACACTGTGCCTGAATTTAACCCATAAGCAATGAGTGCAGTGCAATGTCACAGGGATTGCATCTTAGAAGATGAGATGTCTCTGGATACGAGGCAGGGCCTTCCAGACTGGTGAGCTGCAACCAGGTAACAGAGGTTGTCAGGTTGGTGTTCCGTGTTGATACAACTAGAATACAGGGTGTGCTGCGCTTGCGTGGCAAGAGCACAAGCTAAAGGGGGACAGCAGTCAGACCCAGGACAGCGTCTGCAGTGGCTGGTCAGTGGGCTTGGGGGCACATGGGCCTTTTTTCTGGATTTGCCTAATGCCTTTTCACAGAAACAGCTCAGAAAGGCACTGAAATGTTGCCTGCTGTCTTCTTGTGGGGACAAGGACTGGAATCTGTATTGCTACACCTGAGGATTTCTTCAAAGGGCTTGAAATGGGAGCAAACTAGTCAGCTTGACAAAGGAAGGCAGGGCTTGCTTCTGGCCACTGCTGCTTGAGGACTCCACTCTGTGCCTTGTGTCCTAGGACTGGAGTTCCATAGTCCTGTCCCAACTTCCTGCCATGTAGGAGGACAGACCAACATCTGGACCCACTGTTGCCTTCACCCGCCACCTGCTCCTCAGAGAGCCAGAAGAGATGCACCCAAAGGTTGGGTCTTGTCAGGCTTCCCAGGAGACTTGCCGTGGAGTTCACATGTGGCATCTGAACTCCAACATCCTTGGGAGGAAAAAGGCTCACCCTCATTTCATTCAGCTTCAGACATGTGGCAGGACCAGGACTCACACCCAGTGGGAGCAAACACTGAGATGTGGTTCAGCCCCCTCAGGTGGACGTTCCTCACCAAGGAGCTCCCAAGAGTGCGGCAAAGCACCTGACCCAGGCCTAATGCTAACGCCAAGAGCAACCATGCCCCACACCCAACCCTGTGAGGAACTTTAATCCAACCTAAGCCCAAATCCTACCTGAGCCTCACCCACAACAATCTGAATCCAAGCCCAGGCCTCACTACCCAACACTAACACTAAATAAAATAACTGACATAACTCAAACAAATCCACTCCAATTAATCCTATTCTTCCCTCAGCCCTAACTTTAACTCCAACTCCAGCCTCGCCCTAAGGCAGAGGAAACATGGAAAGGAAAGATCTCTGGGGAGAGTCATCACTGCCCACAATCTGGTGGACTGGACCCACAGCTGTCTGCAATTAGTAGTTTGAAATGTGCTTTGAACAATTGTCCTTTGGGTTTAAAATCTCATAGGAGACCACTGCCATTCCTAAAAGGCTTAATACACAGAAATCTCTTTGGAAAAAAGCAGACCTTGGAAGTCCATAGCTGAGAACTATTTTAGTAATTTCTTCCATGAATAGCAGGCTGGGATGGAAGTTCTTAAGAAGTTCTTCTCCCGCAACCCCTGGTCTGCAGGAAGTCATCAGGAAATGGGATTATCTGCAGTTTGCAAATGATGAATAATTGCCAGCTTCTAGGAAGGGGAGCTGTGTCACAGATAGGAGAATCCAAAGGGAGAGCTAGGTTTTTAAAGAGACCCAACATGTTTAACTCTAACTTAGAGTTCTACCAGGCCTGAAAGGCTGATTCCAATCCCCAGTCTAAAGCCCACCGAGTACAGGGCTAAATGTGAGGAGGGTAAGTAGGGGTCTCCCAAGTCTGGCTCAGAGCATGAGGCCCTGAGGTGAGTCTCAGGGATGTGAAGGCGGGGGTCAGTCTGGAAATGTGACTCCACAACGGAGCAGTCAATCAAAGAAAACAGACAAATAACAGAGACCCAGACACAAAGCCCAAGGGCGGTGGGGAAGCGGGAGCAGAGAGGGCCAGGAGAAACAGCAGGCAGGAAAATGGGGTGGGGCAATAGGGGGAGGCAAGGGTCTGCATCTGGATGCCTCCCACCCCTGGAGTTTACACTCTCACAGACTGAGTTTGTAAGAAAAAAGATTCCTTTTTTTTTTTTTTTCACTTAATTTTTTTTAATTGACACAAGATTTGTACATATTTACAAGGTATCATCTGATGTTTTTATTATAATCATTAACACACATTAATTGTACAAAATAATGGGATACTTTGTGATATTTCATATATACATATAATACATTGTGATTTTACGCACCTCCCAGTGACCCTATCATATTCCTTTTTGAATAATCTTTTATCTTTCAGATTAGGGGAAGAAATGAAAGAAAATTTAGGAAGTATTGAAAGTTTGTGGAAGCAAATTAAAATAAACTACAACATTTGACTTCAGTCAGGGTCACTTAAAGGGGCAGGATATTACTAGCATTTAATAATTTCAAGAATGTATCCCTCAACCCTCTAGGTGCAGTTACTAACTTCTTAAAGAAGAAAAAACTCCTGCTCCCTTTCTTTGTCTGATGCTGATTCTGCTTGCTGCACGCTGAGGGGAGGAGGCAGGGCCTTCACACAAGGGCTCTTGTTCCCTTCCTGTGCCAGGCCTGTGCTGGGCCCTGGGCTTCAGTAGGTACATCCTTTCCTTAGGGTACTCATGCCTTTGGCATATGTCCCCAAAGGCCAGTCCCACAGCATACCACTGACGCATGCTCATGTGTATGCGCTCACACAAACCACAACATCACATACGACTGCACAGTCCTGCACAGGGATTCTCCCACTCACACACACACACACACACACACATCACACTGATGTAGACACTCACAGACTACACACTAGCATGCACTCACACACACACACACACACACACACACACACACCATGCACCCACACTTTTATGCACACCTCTACACCACAGCAGACACAGGTCAAAATACACCCTTAGGCAGTTACTTTTCTTTGTATCCCCTGAGCTCCTTATGAAAAGCCAGCTGTGGCATTTACTATGATGTAATGTGATTCATTATACAATGTCCCCTCCTCTGCCTCAGCTCCGGAGCTTCCTAAACTCATTTTTGTAAGCCCATCTTCCTGTATATTGCCTGGCACATAGTAGGTGCTCAGTGATGTTCACTGCATTACTTTAAATGCCATGATTTAGAACTTTGCCTCAGAAGCAAGCTCTCTCTCTCTCTCTCTCTCTCTCTCTCTCTCTCTCTCTCTCCCCCCTCCCTCTCTCTCTCTCTCTCTCTCTCTCTCTCTCTCTCTCTCTCCTCTCTCTCTCTCTCTCTCTCTCTCCCCCTCCCCCTCTCTCTCTCTCTCTCTCTTCTCTTCTCTCTCTCTCTCTCTCTCCCCTCTCTCTCTCTCTCTCTGAAGTTGCAGTGGGGAACACCTCAGGAAAATGCCTAGTTTTGTGACAAGGTTCTTGGTTCAGCTCTAGATCCACCCCTCAGGTAGATGCAGTCAGACAGCACCCATGATCCTTTGCTGGTTGTCCCACGTGTGTGTACAGGAAACCTGTGACCTCGTGAGGAGAGGCAGGAGGGCATCAGATCTGCGTGGCAGTCTCCAGCCCTCCCCCCAACCCCAGCCAGTCCTCCTCTTTCTCCTTTTCTTTTCACAGTGTTAGTCCTCAGTGAACCTTTTGCACACTTAATTCCAAAAGGAGGATGAGTGGGGAGGGAGGGAAAGGAGGGGGAGGAGAGGAGGAGAAGAGGGTGACCACGGAGAGGATGGGTCAGGTCCAGGTCCAGGTCCAACCCTCAGCTTCAAGGATCCAGACCTGGGACTCCGCAGCCCCTGAGGCATGCTCACCAGTGTCATGCAGTGTGGTGGACAAACCTCAGGAACAGGGAGTGAGGAGCGGAGGAGAAGGGGAGGACCCCTCCATGCTCCCAGGAGCGCTCACTCCAACATTTATAGAGCAGACAGCAAAGGAGACATCCAGGGAGCAGCCCGAACCCTGGGGCTGCTGAAGCGTGCCCCCCGCCCACCCCTCCACTCTCCACCCCAGTCACCAATTTTTCTCATGCTGAGAAAGCTGCAGTCCATGTCCAGGGCCAGACCCAATGCCAGTGTAACTTCAGAGCCTCCCACCCCTTTCCCTGCCCCGGTATTTGGTCAAGTCTGGCCATCATCAGTCATCCCAGATGCCCCGAGGGTGCTGTGTGACCCCACCCCCACCCCTCCCAGGCACCTCCACACGCAGCCCCAGGAGCCAGCTCCAGATGCCTGTGCACGTGGGAGTTTCCGCGCTGCCCACACGACATTCCAACACCGGCTCAGCTAGGAAAGGCAGGATCTGCCCGTCTCCCCCTCCCCCACCACAGGCAACCAATACTCTGTCCCCTCTTCCCCTTCTGCAAGGCTTCAGGAAAGACTTGCTAGTCTTTGGGCGGGTTTCCCGACCACCAGGCTTTGAGCTTGCTCCCCACCTTGGGACCCATTAGCATTTTTAAGGTTCTTATTCCCAAACACATCCTGCCCCGGGATTGTCCTCTTCCTTGAGGCATTAGCACCTTCCACACGCCTTTTATCACCCCAGCCCCGCCTGCCTGGGGTCAGCCTTCAATCCACAAGTGTCTGGGGAAGAGACTGGAAGCGGGTCACACTTCCCTGGCACGTTTCACAGCCCGTCCCTTCCTGTCGGAGGCACGTCCTGAAGTCGGGAGCCCCCCCGCTCACACTTTCTCCCTCCCCCTCCAAGAGGTGTTCCCATAATCAGTAGGCATCAGTCGACTCTAATCAACCCCCTGTTTTGACTATTTTAGCGGCAATAAAAGGGCCATAAAGAGCAAGTCAGTGGGCCCTCTAGGAGCATAGAGCTCCTTCTCGGTAATATAATGAAAAACACCAAGTGCTTCCTCGGAGCCCTAAGTGACAGCCCTGGCAGCAGAGCTATTGGAGGAAGCCTAATTATGCTATAAATTAAAGGGCTTTTTTTTTTTTTACCCAACATTATGACCTTTAATAAGATTGTTTTTACAACCAGCTGTCAATAAATCATCCAGGAGCAGCAGTGAGAAGCACTCTCGGATAACTTCTGTGAATTTCATTAGCTGCAGTTTATTTGGTTTTGGTGCTCTATGATGTTTTTTAAATCTCAAATTAAAGGCTCTGAACCATAAAAGCTAATTCAGAAAAGTTCCTGTTTTGGCCTCTAAAAACAAGTCTCCCTAATTGCAGAAATTAGCTGAGATGTGGCCAGGCCAGGAGGTCATGGGCTGAGAAGGAATGACAAGTGGCTGAGCACCCTCAGAACCTGTAGGTGACAGTCTCAGGATGGACACTGGCCCTAGAGTGGCCAAGCAAGGGAGGTTGTGGCCCTGAGCACTGCTGACCTCAAGAGACAGGCCAACTCACAAACAGACTGGAAGAGGCTAGCCCTGCCACCCGAACCAGTGTCCTTGGCCTGAACAGGTACAGGAGTCCCACCAAGCTGCTTAACCCACTGCTCAGAACTCCTCCCCACCTCCCGCTCTGGGGGCAGAGTTCTTGTCCTCTTCAGAACACGGGCAATGCACAGGTATTACCATCCTCCTAAAATACGTACAAGGAGGTAGATGAAAAGTAGAATATAAAAGTGACATAGAGGCATCTGCTCTGGTGATGAAGTACACAGAATTAGCAGAGACAGGGTCAACAGAAACAGAGATGATATGTGGACGCCTTTTAAGAAAGGCAGAGGGGCCATATATACAATCCAGCAACTGGCTCTCTGTCAGGTCAGTCCAGGTCAGTCGTAGGAAGCCTGGGTTTAAATTCCAGCCCTGCTGTTACTTATAGAAATTGGGGAAGCTTAATCCAACTGGGAGTTTAGAGGTGGGGCCTTTGGGAGGTGAATACAATTTGATAAGGTCATCAAGGTAGATGCCCCATGATGGAATACTAGCAGCTTTATAAGAAGAGAGAGACCCCAGAAGGGACACACACACACTTACTCCTTGTCTCTTGCCATGTGATGCCCAATTCCACCTCAGGGCTTTACTAGTAAGAGGGGGCATCACCAGATGTTGGCTCTTGAGTCACCAGACCTCTGAGCTAAATAAACCTCTCTTCTTTATAAAGTTACCCAGGTTCAATTATTTCTCTATATTATCCAAAACAGACCAATACAACTGGTAATACTGGTAGTAACAGAGGTAGCTGTATTTACCTCTCTAGCTCTCAACTTCATCATCTAAAAAAAGATAGAGTGGGATTAAACGATTTCTAAAGCCAAATCCATCACTGTAAGGAAGTGACTCAGAGACATGCAAACCCCCTCCTTAAGCCCTTCAGAGGCCTCCCACTGCCTGCAGAATTAAGCCTAAGCTCTTCAGAAGGAGCCTGTTTGGTTGGGGCCCTGACTACCCCTCCAGGTCCAGCTCCCTGCCAGTCACACTAACACAACTTTGTATTCACAAAGCCTTCAACATCTGGGCCCAGGTGCACAGTCTCCCGGCTGCCTGGATTCCCCTCCAGAGCCTCTTCCTATTTCTTCAAGGCACCAAAAGTTCCTTTGCTCCAGGAGTCTTTCCTAGACCCTTCATCCCTGCCCCTCCATTCCCACAGGTGCCTGTAATTCCTGGCACTCCTGCCACTGGAGACCATGTCACCATACCCCGACTGCTTCATCCGACCTGCTGTCCCCATCAAAGTAGGCAGCATAAACCATGTCTGTTTTGGTCTCCTTGATCCCCAAATTCAATACCAACCTTGGCTTATGGTATCCTCTTAAAATACTTGCCAAAGGAATGCTAAATAACGTGCAGCACATAGAGAAATAATACAGAAAAAAATCTTATGCAGACATAGAATAAGTTATCTTGCAAACAGCTACTTATTTTGTAACTAGGAGTCAGGTCATTTTTGTTTTTGTCTTTGTTTTTGTTTTGAGATGGGGCCTTACTGCGTTGCCGTGATGGCCCTCACGAAATTTTGATCCTCCTGCCTCAGCCTCCCGAGTCGCTGGGATGACAGGCATGCCTCACGTCCATGTCCAGTTCCAGCTTTCTTTATTCCAATGAAGTGATTCTGTTAAAAGATTGTCAGAAAATAAAACTAATACATCTAACCACAGTCTTACCATCCCATCCTCATTTCAGAGGAAGAGAGGAGGAAAAATTAAAGGACTAACTAAGGCAAGACTGGACTTGAAAAGGTAGGTTGTGAGGACCTAGAGAAACCGAGGCTGGAACCCACAGTCTCCACATTCCGGCATCTGCTCAACTTTCCCGGCTCAGAAGTCTTTTCTCTTAGGGCAGAAACATCAATGGTCCTAAAGTTTCTGAATGAAAACCATCCGCGAGGCTGTGAGTGGGGAATGAGATACCAGCACCTGGGCGTGGGCGCCTGTGAAGGACGCGTGCCATCGAGGCTCACCTGGGCTCCCTTCGGTTGCCTCATTAATCAGCTCCCCAGGTCATCGATGTGTCTCGCTTCAGGCTCACAGGTCTGGTTTTTGTATAATACACATTTCCCCCAGTTTTTATTTCATCTGTTTTTTTCAAGCAGCCTTTCCATTATTTCTGAACATTTGAGTTGAAAAAAAAATGTAAATTACAGACGCCTGTGGATTGACGTAATGTGAAAAGAAGGCGGCTGTTTCCCCTCCCTCCAAACAGGGAACGCGGCTTTTAAAACTAATAAACCCCTTAAGTCTCACGAAGCCCACTTCAACCTTTTTCAGGGGCTATTTTCAGAAGGGAAAAGGAAAAAAGAGGAAACAGGGAAGTGTTTGAGATGGTGTCATGACAGGAGAGGGACACTCCCAGTGGCACAGATAGAGTCTGTCAGTTCCCTGGGGTCCAAGGTTGCAGGTTGACCACCGTGGGCCTGGAAGAGGAAAGCCCCTGGGCTGGGGACCAGCCTCAGAAGCCTTAGTAGGGAAGAGAGAATGAGCAGATGTAGGAGGGAGGGATTTCATGGTATAGTCGGTTAGGGAGAAGGTGATAGCAGAGGAATCAAGAAAGCAATGGGAGGGATCGGTTTACAAACCACAGCTGGATTTGTGAGCAGGGACAGTACCCGTCGGAGCAGAGGGTAAGGAGTCTACCTGGAAGGCAAAGTCAACATTGTATGTCTTCTCTAGAAGTGCAAGTTTCAAATGTAGAGCGGACATGGAGTTGGAGGATCTGGCTGGTGGGGAGATCTGAAATACCACCATCAGGACCTTCCAGGGAAATAACTCTGGGAGTCAGGACTGATCTGATCTCTAACCTGCACAGAATTCTTCTACTTTTGGATACCTACAGGGAGGAGGGTCCCACAATCCCTAGGGATAAAGTCAAGAGTTACTTACTTTTCCAGAGCATTCTGTCTATTCGGGCATTGGGTCTTGTTCTGCCTACAGTCCTGAACCAAACACCTGGCAGAGAGTTAGACATATCGAATGTTTCCAGCGATATCTATTGAATGAATGAACTAATATATGAATGGGTGGATGAGTAAATAAAGTTCCAAACAGGGAAAGTGGCCTTTAAATCTCACAAACCCCATTTCAATCTTTTTCGATGGCTATTGTCAGAAATGAAGAGGAAAAAGAAGAGGCAAGGAAGCGTGCTTGAGGCCATGTCATGCCAGGAGGCAGATGCTCCCAGCCTATGCCTGAATATCTTCTAAGCCACTGTAATCTTCTGGGAGGAAGTATGGGAAGCTTTCCCCCAAGAACACCGAGATTATTACCCCCTCCCCAGAAAAGGGGGTTCCCATGAAGAATTGCACAGGTACTAGGGATTCAAATAAAACGTTTGCTTCCAAAGTGGCATGTCATTCCAGAAGCAAAACATTCTACTAAGAGTTGCGAAATCTCTTGTGTTCTTTCTCTCTCCTAGGTTTAGTCGGATGGGATTTGACAATTACAGAAGGCAAAAAGGACAGCAAAATCCACTTGGAAGTACCCCCAGAGAGAGGCAGGTAAGAGATGCCTGTGCTTCCCATATGCATTGATGATCTCCACTACTTAGAGGCGGAAAGCAGGTCTTTGGAGTTTCTGGATTTAGCTCCTAGAGAGATCTGCCAACAAATCAACCAGAACTTCCCTTCTATTTCTGTCTGGTTTGAAAATAATTTCTCCAGTGTTTCCACCTCCTCATCCCTTGAAGAAGCTTTGGTTTGTATGTTTTTTAACAAGTTTAGCCCTTCCCTGCCGCTGCAGACCTCCAGGGGGAAGACTTCTGTCCCTGAGATCCAGGCTTTCTTCTAGGCAGCTGCAGCGGAACGGAGGGAATGGTAGAAGATGAGGATCATGAGAAGAAAGAGAGAACTTGGGAACCAGCCCTTCCTCGAACAAAGCCAGAGAGAAGAGGGTCAGTGGTCATTACAAAGACAAAAGCAGGTGTCCCTTGCAATTTGAACTGGCCTTGTGACTGCTTCACCATTGTCATGCTACTCTGGTTTATAATTTAGGGAGCAGAGAATAAGGCCTTAGAGAGCTAGAAATCTTTTTTTTTTTTTTTTTTTTCTGCAGTGCTGGGGATTGAACCCATGGTCTTGTGCTTGTGAGGCCAACTCTACCAGCTGAGCTCCATTCCCAGACCCGAGCTAGAAATCTTTGAGCTTAAAAACAATCACTTTAAAAATATAACTGCTTATCAAGTTTATTCGCCTCCTATTTAGATGTGAAAAAATGCTCTAGAGGGAGGTTTCCTGAGCAAAGGCCAGGATTTACTGTGTATTTCCCACAAACAGGGCTTGCTGGTTTGCTCTGTGAAAAAGAACTCCAGAGGACCCACCCAAGCAGGTCGTGCGGGCAAAAAGGAGTCTAAGCCAGATTGGAAAAAAAAAAAAAATATATCCACTTCAGGACTTTTGTTTTACTGCTGGAGAACTGTCGATGGGCAGGAAAATAGCACATCTGGAATGTGACTTTATCCCCATGTTGGCAGGTATAACTCAACATGTAAGTTTTTTTGTTGTTTTTGTTTTTTGATTTTTGCTTTTGATGGTTTTTTTGTTTTTGTTTTTTGTTTTTTGGTTTTTTGTTGTTGTTGCTGTTGTTTTTTAGTGGCCAAGATTTATCTGGCTTCTATTCATTGTTTAAATCCAGGGTAAGTATAATTGTTAGTATGATATTTTTACATTTGTGTAAATTAAAAGCCATATTTCACTACTGAGCAGCTGACTTCTTGCCTTCAAGGTAAAGGGTGGTAAAACTAACCTGTATGTTCCAGGATACAGAACTGTATGTTCCAGGATAAGTTCCAGGATACAGGATACCCAACTCATTCAGAAGACACTAGAAAAGAAAGATCTTGCGATTTTCTTCACCAAAGCTATATCCCCTTTGTGCTTTTATAAAATCCGGTTCTGGAAAAGTTGGTGCCAAAATTCTCAAACTGAAAGTAGGCTTCCGGATAAATTTAACCAGTCATGTTCTGACCGTGGCAACCAGATCTGTTATAGGCCTTTTGTGCAGCAAGCAAATTGGTCTGTAAAATCGATACAGCCATTTTAATTCCTAAAGAGATCTGAGAAGAAATGAGTGGATTTTTCTGGAGACTAACTCTCTTTCTTACTTTTGGTCGGGGCTGACATCAGTTTTGACCATAAGGGAATGTCTTTCTCATGGAAGTCCATATTTGGCATTTGCTGTTAAGTTAAAAGCAAGACCAATGTAATAAACATTTGGTAACAACCCCCCACATACTTAGATTTATTGGCCAGTTAAATCTTTAATGGTTAAAGTTAAAAACCTTTTATTTCAATGGCCTGGGGATTTGCACAGCTGGAATGTTACATTTTAATATATTCAAATTGCAATGGGAAAGTCAAAGTGACCAGGACCAGGACATTGACTTTCTTTCTTGGATGCCCCCAAGTTGGTAGTAAGCTGACAACCTGCCCCTGGACTTCCTTCCTCACTCTAAGCCAAGCCCAAAGAGGGGAGAGAAGAGGGGAGAAGTCAATTTGAGTGGCTTCCTTCCTACTTTCACTGGCCTGCTCTAGTTCTCCACCCAAGTTGCTGAGAAATCAAGGAGTATATACCTATACTCTGGGTCTGCCATCAAGTGACCTATCTTGGCAGGGTCACATGCCACTGATTTT
This sequence comes from Sciurus carolinensis, assembly GCF_902686445.1. Classification (NCBI taxonomy): domain Eukaryota; kingdom Metazoa; phylum Chordata; class Mammalia; order Rodentia; family Sciuridae; genus Sciurus; species Sciurus carolinensis. Next base: position 60,097,632 of record NC_062225.1, on the reverse strand, counting down.
AGTTATTTGGGAACTCCCTGGTTGAGTTATCTGGCCTGGAAAGCTGGTGCACAGCAGCACTGGGGGAGAGCCTGGGGTGACTGACTTGCTAGAAGTGGATTCTGTGATCAAGGGAGCTGGGGAGAATGAAAGACCATTGAGTTATAATGAAAGGACAGGATTTAAGAGAAGGAGTGGTCCCAGCAACTTAGGAGGCTGAGGCAGGAGGATCGGGAGTTCAACGCCAGCCTCAGCAACTTGGTGAGGCCCGAAGCAACTCAGTGAGACTCTGTCTCTAAATAAAATATAAAAGGGCTGGGGATGTGGCTCAGTGGTTAAGCACCCCTGGGTTCAATCCTGGCACCAAAAAGAGAGAGAGAAAGAGAGAGAGAGGAGAGGTGGAAGTGATGTAAGTGACAAGGGGTATTCCTGTGCCAGGTCTTTTGAGGTTGCTCTACATAAACTATTTCACAGAATCTCCAATTTAGTACTAGTTTATTTATGTATTTACTTACTTACTTACCAATAAGGAAACCAAGGTGCATAGAATTTAAGCAACTTGCCAATGCTAGAAAGAGATGGAGCCAGGCACTCTGACTTTCTAGCCTACAATCATACTGCTGTCTTATAAGGGTGGGAAGGGAAATACCAGAGGTCTTGGACCAGAGTGCTGGTCACAGGTAAAGGAGAACCAACAGGATAGTTCCATTACTTTCAGGAAATTCTCATCTTCATGCACTTCCCACAGATGCACACCACCACTATCCCAGTAGTTCCTTATTCACCTTAATGCACAGAAAAAGACTCTGACAAAGACATTTCTTACACTCATTCACTTACTTCATAAGCACACGCTTGAGAAACATATGCCCACTGTCATACCAACACTCTCATGCACATGCGCCAACATTCGGACTCAAGTCTTCTAGTACCAACCATGCACACACATGCTTGAACACACCAGAAGATTGCCAGATTCAGTCATTTCTTGCTGTTCCCCTGGGACTCAGACATGCCCTTGTTTCTCAAAGGTCGACTAAGCCCTCTGTCCTGCTGACCCAGCAAGGCAAATCCTAAAAGATGAGGGATAAAGCATGTGAATCAGATGGCCAGGAACATAAGATAATCCAAAGCCTCCCAAGACAAGTGAGATAAAGAGAAACCTCCACAGATCACTCCCAGTCTCCTACCCTAAGAACCTGGGCTCTCAACTTAAAAAGGGTCAAATCAGCTTTTGCCTATGACCTTTGCCAGTTCAAGGTTAAAGATCAAACCTGGGTCTCTGGTCACCAATAGATATCTCAGCATCCAGGATGAAGGTTTCAGATGGCAGGGATTTGGGTCATTCTTGTTAAGGAAACTGGATTGCTGGGTCCAGGGAGAAAAGTCTCCTGATGGATGGAATATGCTAGGTTTCCAGTGAATTTTCTAGTTCTGAAACACTAATATTTCTCACATGGAGGCTCACAGACATCAACGGGGTTTTTAATTTCAAGGTCATTTTGTTTTTTTATGGGGTTTGATGTTCTCTGCACAAACATAGGTTTAATAATTGACAGAGGGCCAGGCTGCCCACTGTAGCACTTGTAGTTCTGTCAGATAGGACATTGAGGCCACTCAGCTTATATCACCCACAAAGCCATGAGAGTCTATTCCCTGGCACCAGAGACCTTGCCAATTGCAGGAAGTTGGGAAATAGAAGAAATTTTTCAAATAAAAAGATGTCAATTTAACAGCCGGGGACCTGGAAACAGATGTTCCTGGCCTAGACCAAGAGCCGCCCACCCGCCCGCTCATCCGTCCTCCCCTCCCTGGGTTTTCAAAGTCACTTCTTGTCAGGTGCCCTGGTTAAGAGGGAGAATTAATGAGCTGTGCTCCATTTTACGGCTGCCGTCTGATGTGGGAGCTGTGTGCGGAGAGCTCCATGGACAGGCCGGCCCGGCCCCCAGCCCTTCCTCCTGCAGCTCAGCCCGGATCAAAGCTGAGAGCAGCTCAGCTTTTATAGCAAAATGATTAAAACCACGTGGGGCTTGTTTCCTCACACGTGACCTCCCGACAAAGTGCATGGGGGGAGCAGAGGAAAGGTGAACCCAGGGGTCTATAGGCCCAGGGAAGAGCAGAACCCAAGAGGCAGAGACCATAGAAAATAAAAACAGACTCAATCACGCACATGCGTGCACACTGCTTTACATGGTCTAACATATATATAAATAAATGCCTTTTTTCTGAAAGTTGAAACAGCCCACATAGACAAATTCATAAATAAATAGTTCCTAGTTCTTTGATTATTCCTAGTGCTTTCAGAAAGTGCAATTGGATTATACTTAGAAAATAAGGCCCAAATGTCTCTTCTGGGCTTGAACAAATAATTTCTCACCCATCCCTAATCTTTAGCTAATAGACACACCTGGAAATCACACTCAGTTGATCACCTGGTTGATCCCCCTCCCTTGGTATCCAATGTGTAATCTCTTCCCCCTCGAACCAGAACTGGATTTAGTGACTTGTTTCTAGTGGACAGAATGAGGCAGAGGAGTTGAGATGCCACTTCCAAGATCGTGTTCCCAAGACTGTGGCTGCCCTCCTGAGCATGATGTCTTGCTCTGGAGGAAGCGTGTCGCCATGGTACAAGCTGAGCCGAACTTCAACAGGCCCACATGGCAGCCAGTAGCTTGTGGGGAATGAAATCCTGCCAATAGCCACTAGAATAAACATAGAAGTGGACCCCCCCCCCCCCCAGTCAAGTCCCCAACCCAAGCAACACCTAGATGGCAACCTTCTGAGAGACCCATGCTGTTCCTGAATTCCCACAGGAACAGGTGAGACCCCAACCTTTGTTGTTTTAACTGCTAAATTTGGGAGTTATTTGTTATGCAGCCAAAGATAACTAATACACCTGCTTGGCTTCTCTTTGACCCTGAAAATCACAGCTCCCTTCATCTTTTCTCCTCCCCTGTCTGGCACAATGTTAGCATGCATCTTAGTACATATAGGCTGCTATCACAAAGTTTCATACACTGAGTGGCTTATAAACCACAGAAATTTATTTTTGACCCTTCTGAAGGTTGAGAAGTCCAAGATCAAGGTATCAATAGATTCAGTATCTGGTGAGGGCCCACTTTGGTTCATAAATGGTACTTTCTAGCTGACAGGGCTTGGTGCTCTCTGGAGCCTCCCTTATAAGGGCACTAAGTCCAGTTATGAGGAATCTACTCTCTGACCTCCCCAAATGCCCTACCTCCTAACACTGTCACCTTGGAGGGTCAGGATTTCAGTGTATGAATTTTGGGGGTGCACAAATATTCAGACCTCAGCAACATTCAATAAGTATTCACTGAATGTATTAATGAGAGGAGATACAAACTTCCCAAATCCTAAACACCTACTGTTATCTGGATTGTCATGAAACAAGTAAACACCATGATATCCAAAGTCCCACAGAGAGCACAGGGAATACTGCAGTTTGAGCCCCCCAACATCCTTTTCCCCATGCTTTCTCCATTGCACTGTGTGGCTCTCTGCAGTTAATGGAATACTTTCAAGGCAATGATGTCATCTCACCTTCACAATGACACTGGGAAAGAGGAACTGTAAAGCATCATCTCCATTTGGACAGAAATTGGAATTGAAGCTCAGAGAGGCAAGGGTATTTGTCTGCTTGACACAGTTGGGGACAGGGAAGACAGCATTTCTTCAGGTCACTCATAAGACATAAGCACAGAGTTAGCAGACACCATGACTAATAGGAAGTGGCCTCTCGTCAAGTTCTCTTGTTTCCCACTCTTCCCCTTGCTCCCCATTCCTCACTCCCAACCCCATCAGCAACTGTTCCTATTTGACCTGTGTCTTTATGTTCATGCTTTCACAAAGTGCTTATTTTTCTTTGTGCAGAAGTATTTGTAATTTAAGCCAATAATGTTATGTTGTATGTCTCCTGTTTTTCACTTTTCCATCTAGCACTATGTTTCAAAGATCTATGCATGTTAGTACAGGTACATCTAAGCTGTTGCTTCCAACTGTTATAAAACGTGGTGTGTAGCTACCACAACTTACCATTCACTCCTCCAGGGATGGCACGCAGTCACTCCCTGCTCCCTGCTCCACCCAGTGACCACCACCACAGTGCTGCAATGGATGCATATTCTGCCAGGTCCCCTTCTCCTGCTGCCAGACTGCTGGCTCATAGGCTAGAGTCTCCTCCACTTCCTTTTTTTTTTTTTTTTTTTTTCCCCAGTACTGAGGATTGAACTGCTAAGCTACATTTTTGTTTTTTATTTTTTGTTTTGAGACAGGGTTTACTAAATTTTCAGGCTGGTCTCAAACCGGTGACCCTCCTGCCTCAGCCTACCACCACACCTGACATGAGTAGAAGAATCTTGATTCCATGGTGACTTCTTATTCTATTCCCAAAGACCCTCCCAGAAATAAAGCCCGAGATTTTTTTGTTTTGCTTTGTTTTGTTTTGTTAGGAATTGAGCCCAGGAGCTCTTTACCACGGAGCTAAGTCCCCAGTCCTTTTAATTTTTTCTTTTGAGTCGGGGTCTCACTAAATTGTTGAGGCTGGCTTTGAACTTTCAATCCTTCTGCCTCAGCCTCCCGAGCTGCTGGGATTTGTGCCACCCTGCTCGTGACTACAGGCATGAGGCACCGTGCTTGTGCGTGAGCATTTTATACTATCACATCACTGTCGGCACCCGGTGTTAACAGCACCCAATGTGATCCAGCTTTCTAATTCTTGCCAACCTGTCCAATTGTTGTAAAGTGACAGCTCATTATTTCTTTCATTTGCATCCCTCTGATGATTTAAGAGTTCCTATTTTTTGAAGAGGGGACTTTAAGATTCTCCAAAATGAACTAATCATATTTAAAGTGGAAAAGGAAAGATCAGCCCACTTAACTGACCTGGGTCACCACCCACCTGTGAGAACACATAGTCACCCTGCCCTGCTTTGCAAGTGGACTACACCAGAGAACACAATCCCTTCCTGCCTCCTGAGGCCGCAGGGGAGGCAAGGAAGGACTATCTTATGCTTATGTGTGGGTGGGATTTTATTAAGAACCAGGTGTTTCCAAAAAACAAATAACCCAATCAATAAATTGGCAAAGGAACTAAACGGAAGAAGAAATATGAATGGTCAGCAAATATATGAAAAAATGTTCAATAGCTCTAGCAATTAAAGAAATGCAAATTAGAACTAAACTGAGATTTCATCTCACTCCAGTCACAGTGGCAATTATCAAGAATACAAGTAACAGTAAATGTTGGTGAGGATGTGAGGGAAAAGGAACACTCTTACATTGCTGGTGGGACTGCAAATTGGTGCAACCACTCTGGAAAGCAGTGTGAAGATTCCTCAAAAACTTGGGAATGGAACCACCATTTGACCCAGTTATCCCACTCCTTGGTATATACCCAAAGAACTTAAAATCAGCTTACTATAGTGACACAGCCACATCAATGTTTATAGCAGCTAAATTCACAATAGCTCTGGAACCAACGTAGGTGCCCTTTGATAGATGGATGAATAAAGAAAATGTGGTACATATACACAATGGAATATTGCTCCATCATAAAGAATGAAATTATGTCATTTGCTGGTACATGGATGGAACTGGAGACTATCATGCTAAGTGAAATAAGCCAATCCCAAAAAAACAAAGGCTGAATGTTCTCTCTGATATGAGGATGCTGACTCACAATGTTGGGGTCAGGAGGTGGGTTTCCCCGGACTGGACAGGGAGAGGGGATGGGAATGGAAAAGGCAGAAGAATGAATCAGACCTAGCTTTCCTAGGTTCATATATGAATACACCACCAGTGTAACTCCACATCATCTACAACCACAAGAATGGGAAGTTATACTCCATGTATGTATGATATGTCAAAATACACTCTACTGTCATGTATAACTAAAAAGAACACACTTTTAAAAAGGTATTTTTTAAAAAGAACCATGTGTTTTATATCTTTTACTCCACTCACGTCCTCTTGCAGCTGAGGGAACTGGCATCTCTAAAGGCAACGCCACACACCTACATCCACATTGTGGTTAATGCCAGAGCCAGACCTAGTTCACAGGTGTCCTGGTTCAGGGATCTTTCACGCCACCCTGCTCCCTTGATCTGGGCTGGAGCAATCGGTGGAGGCTGCATAAGGGAGGAACAAACTGCCCCGGATGTTGAAGGAGGGAAGCCACTCACAAAGCAACAGAGGCAGCCAGATATGCAAGGAAATGCCAGCACCAGGAGCCCAGCAATTTATCAGCATCCTTCCTGAAGAGGAGCTGTTCTTGGAAGTGGGGCAGAAAGAAAGGCTCTCTCTCCCGGCCCCCACTCTCTTGCCCCTTCTATAAAGCCCCAGGAGTCTCTCCTCCCTGCTGCTCTCTGTGCCCCCAGATTTATTTTGCTTTCTTTCGCTAAATCAAACTTTATCAGACAGTTTTACTGTCAGCCGTTAAACCAAAATGTGTTTGTGCAACAGTAAACACCTTGTTACTGCAGGGAAGGATTACATAAACAACGGGGGGACCCAGGAGCCTGCTGCCTCCGCAGCCACGGAGGAGAGCAAACAGGAGGCACTTCAGGGGCATCCCATAGTCGGAGACAAGGGGACGGGGCTCGCTCTGGCCTGGGCTTCTGCTGCAGAATGGAATGACTGGCAGCCCCTTCCTCCAGTCAGAAGAGCAGTGTCCTCCAGAGATCTCACAGGCAGATGCCACCCTCCTCAGAGCCCTGGGAGAGGTGGCAGGGAGAATGGAGGTACAGAGGACAGACAGGCCAAGAAGGGGAAAGGCTAGGCAGGGGCGAGGTGGTCAGGTTTTTGTAATCTGGTGGCATGGTAGGGGGCTAAATAAGAGTGCAGTGGGGGGTGAAGGCTGGAAGGAGTAAAGAAAGGAAAGTTAGGATTGAAGACAAGTAGGTGAGGAAGAGTGTGACCGGGGGGGCTACGGCTTGGCCAAGGGGTGGAAAACTCAGGGCCCGTTTGGGGATCTAAGGCACCTGGACATTTACACTGGCTTGGGATGAGTGTCAGGAAGAGACACTGGGTGTCAACCCAGGGGTAGGGACAATGGGCATGAGCCAGCTCAGCGGTCCTTCTCACTGGGTCTGCTCAGAGTCCCAGGTCTCAGCGCCGCCTGTCAGGGCACAGCTCACCCTCCACTCAGGTTCAAGACCCTCTACTTAGGGCTGTGTACTGGGGCTGAGAGCCAAGGATCAGAGCAGTCTAGGAGGCCTTGAAAGACTATGAGGCTCGAGAGAGGCCTCTAGTGCCGTGCAGAAGGGAGAGGACAGCCAGAGGGAAGGTGAACACCAGGTTACACATGTGCCCTCTGGGCACCAGGTCTGCGCCAGGAGCTTCTGCATCACAGACACTGATTCTTCCTGACTCTCACACCACAGGTTGGAAGAGGATGGTCGTCCCCACGTGCCCTGCTACCTGTTCATATCGGTTATCTCACTCCTCCTGTGTGACTACTGCTCCTACTAACAGCTATTTTATTGAGTGTGACTATATGGCAGGGACTCTGGCTATATATTTTGTTTAATCCTTACATCCAGCTTATGAGGCAGGTACCCTTTTCGTTCCATTTTATAATTGGGGAAACCAAGACGCAGTGGTTAAGTAAATTGCGGGGGGTCACAGAGCTACTAAAATCTGATACAGAATTAGGACCCAGATCCCTCTAATGTCAAAGCCTGTGTTCTTCCTGCCTGGGTCCAGGCTAAGAAGAGGGTCTGGAGGGAGGAATTGAAACAGTGATGATAAAGAGGAGCAAGAAGGGAGATCCAAACACAGAAAGGTTTGCCCTGGACACGCAGCATACTGAAGCCCCTATTGAAGACGAGAGAGTAGATATCCACTTCACTAACTGGGGTGCTCCTTGGCTGGCATGGCCCCAAATCCCTTCTGCAGGACACCAGGGTGTGCCTTCCAGAGCCCTGGAAGCCACTGGCCATTTAGGCTAAGGGTCTTCAGCACTATCCCCAGCTGCCTGAAGTCCTGACTGGTGGCATTCTAACCTGGAGATCATATCTTCTTCTTTTCTCCAAAGAACAGGTCCCATGGGTACCCTCAGCCCTGCATTGACCTTAAGCTGCTTCCCAGGCACTTCATCTCCCCATTACCACCCCAACACCCCAGCCCTCAGGCCCCCCTGCCACAAACTGACCCAGTTGCTGGACCATAGCCCTGGAGCCTGAGGCCACATGGCAGAGGCCTCACCCCTGAGGTTAGCCTGACCTCAGGGCCTTAGATCAGCAGGGCTGCAAGTCCTCAGGTCATCGCAGTCTTTCTGCTCAATTCCCGAGCACACACAGGCCCCTAACTTCACTGGCAATCATACCCCTTCAATGAGACCAGGGAATCGAATAAGTTGAATCCTGGGCTGTGGACCAGGGTCCAGGTCCATTTAGCAGAATCACAAAGTGGGTTTCAACAGGGCAAGCCCAGGGTCCTGCACTCAAAAGGACCCATGCTTGGTTTAGTACTCTGTTGCCATGGTCTTAAAAGTCTTAATGTTCTTTACAAAAAGTCCTGCACTTTTATTTTGCACGTAAGTCTGCAAATTGCAGAGTCGGTCCTGCCCCAAAGCATTGCCAGACTCTCTTTTGAGGTCACCCTGGGCCAGTGTCAGATCTAAGAGGCCTGGTGTGAGCAGAGCACCCACCTTTCCCTACCTGCCCCCCGCCACACACACACACACACCTGTGCTGAGCCTTGCTGGCCCAGAGAGCAAGTCAAGGCTGGCCCAGGGAAGGGCACAGTTAGACAGATCCCTGGCACTGGTACTCAGGCAACAGAGGGAGAGAAGGAAGGAGATTACAGTTTCAGAAAGAGGGTGAAAGAGAAGATTGGCTTCCAGAAGCCGGAGCCAGAGGATCTGGGGAAGTGAAACAATCAAGGATCCAGGAGAGATCCCACTTAGTTTGTCCCCAGGGTCCCTGGAACCGTAGCAGCATGGCCATGGCACACAGAGGCAATGTCATCTTGCTTCCAAAAAATGTGGTTTCCTCATTTGTAAAATAAAAATATTGCTCACACTGCAGGATGAAAATTAGAGACAACTTAAGAAATGAACAACTCCTCAAATGCCTGCCAGCGGTGGGGACACAAATCCCTGGGGAGGCCTCATTTTATTCCAATGTCACCCTGCGAGGAAGAGATTGAGGCTCAGAGAGGACCCGCCCAAGATCTCAGGACAGGTGAGGAGCAGAGCTGTGATATGCCAAGCCTTCTGGGCGCCACGGCCCTGCCCCGTCAGGTGGTGCGGTGTGGAGCTGCGGCGGGGGTTATTCACACCAGCTGCGGAGATCTGCCAGTGGGCATGATTCCAAGAGTAAATTACATTGAGAAGTTTCTTTCATGGACTATCATTTAAAGTCCCTCTTTTGGGGGAAAAAAATCCTTTTTCTAAAAGGATAAGTATAATTAGAGACCATCCAGTGTCTCCATGGAAGCTGCCCCTCCTCCCCACCATCCACCACCCAGTCGGAGACAGAACTGAGGAAAAGTTGCCATCATGTTTGGAGTGAAGGATGCTGGGATGCCTGCCAGCAACCCCATCCCTCCCATAAACCCACCACACTTATTGGCTTATTTTCTATTATTTTTGGGAATATAACTTACATACTGAAAGTGTTCAAATTAAGTACGCAGCTTGATGAATTTTCACAATTAAACATACCCATGAAAACTAACATCAAAAAAAACAGAACATTCCCAGAATTCCTGAAGCCCTTCTTGCTACCTTCAAATATCTATCCCACTTCACCACAAAGGGTGAATCAATACCACTGATAGTTTTACCTGTTTTAAAATTTTGCATAAATGGAGTCAAGAGATATGGACTCCTTTGCATCTGACCTTTTGTTTCACATTATGTTACAGATAGAGCATCATCTAGATTTTTCCATGTTGTTCACATTGCTGTATAGTATTCCTTTGCATGAATATGCCATAAGTTACCTATTCTGGATGTTTGAGTAATTTCTGATCACAGGTGGTGGTGGTGGTGGTTTTTCTGATACTGGGGATTGAACCCAGGAGCCCTCTACCACTGGGCCATAACACCAGTCCTGATTATTTTTTATTTCACTAAGTTACAGAGGCTGGCCTCAAATTTGCTATCCTCCTGCTCTAGCCTCCCAACACTTACAGGTTTTTAATGTCTTAGAATTTTGAGTAGCTAAAGGGCAGACTCTTAAAACTCTGTAAAAGTAATATTATGCTCCATTACTGAGGACTTTTAAACCAGGAAGTTGAAGATTTTTTTCTCTCTGAAGTTGAGGCCTCATAATCAATCAGTGTGATAGTTTCACCTCTAGTAGAGGTCCTAGAGAATATGACCTTAAAAAGTCAATAGCAGAAAGATCAGTAGAGTAGAGGGAAGAGAACAGTGGAAGGAAGAAAGGAAGGAAAAGGGGAAGTACTAGGGACTGAATTAGAGCAAATTATATTCCATGCTTTTATAATTACATCAAAATGAATCCTAATGTTGTATAGAACTAAAAAGAATCAAAATCAAGGGGGAAAAAGTCACTTTGAAACCCAGTTCAGCAACTGCAATCCCAGCAACTTGGAAGTTTGAGGCAGGAGGATCGCAAGTTCAAGACCAGCCTCATCAACTTAGTAGACCCTGTCACAAAAAAATAATAAATAAAAAGGACTGGGGACTTAGCTCAGTGGTAAAGTGATCCTGAGTTCAATTCCTAATACAAAAAATAAAAAAAACATTTTGAACAAATACTTGGGTTTTAAGGCATCTGTCTTGGTCTGTTCTGGCTGCTGTAACAAAATACCACAAACCAGGTAGTTTATAAACAACAGAAATTTAATCTTCACAGTTCTAGAGACTAAGTAGTCCACGATGAAGACACTGGCAGATTTGGTGTCTGGTGATGGCCCACTTTCTGGTTCACAGAAGGTGCCTCCTTGCTGTGTCCTTATGGGGTGGAAGCAGCATGGCAACTCACTGGGGTACCTTTTACAAGGGGACAAACCCCATTCCTGAGAGCTGTGCCTCTATGACCTAATCATCTCCCAAAGGCCTACCTCCCACCAGTCTCAGTTAGGATATCAACGTATGAATTGGGTGGGGGACATCAAGATTCCGACTGCAGCAGTATCCCACCGAATCTTCTCTTAAAATCAATTACAGTTTCAAGTAAATGTTGGAGACTTCATAAAGCCAACTACTTTATGGAAAAGCAGAACAAAAGAACATGGTACCAAAAATGGTTTGCATAAATTGTCACTCACACAGAACAAGTAGGAAGACACTTTCACCTGGTAAATGCTTGTCTTTTTTTTTTTTTTTTTTTTTTCCCTAAAAATTTGGGAGACACAAATGTGACTTAAATGGCTAAAATAATTGTCCTGTGTTATAATGAAGTCATGAGAGGAAGAGGCCAGGATAAGCAACATGCATAATCATGGTAAATTAGCAATTTCCCTTGCTGTGAATTTCTCTGTTGCCATAAGGACAGTACTTAACATTAAAGTACTGAAAATGCCTGAGGTCTCATTTGATCCCAAAATATCACTGAAGTTTTAATGGTTATTCTTTTTGTTTTTTGTTGTTTTTTTTTTAACTTTTCCTCACTGAGGCTGACACTTTGTGTTTTTTCTTTCTTTTTTTGGTACCAGGAATTGAACCCAGAGGTATTTAACCACTGAACCACATCCCCAGACCTCTTTTATATATATTTTATTTACAGACAAGGTCTTGCTGACTTGCTTAGGACCTCGCTAAATTGCTGAGACTGGCTTTGAATTTGCAATCCTCCTGCCTCAGCCTCCCAAGCTGCTAGGACTATAGGGCTGACATTTTTTTAATTGCCAGAGAGATACATTGAGAACACTGAAAACAAGGATCATGAATGTTACTGGAGCCACTTGGGTGAAAAACCCTCCTTGTAGAGTTCTTGCAAGGTAGTATAAAAGATGGTGGGCGTTACTAGCTGGGTTATCTGTGTTCAGGTCACTGCACTTCTCTGAGCTCAGTTTTCTTTTTTTCTTCTTTTTTCTTTTTTTTTTTTTTTTTTTTTTTTTTTTTTTTTTTTTGTAGTTGTAGATAGACAGCATGCCTTTATTTTATTTGTTTATTTTTATGTGGTGCTGAGGATCAAACCCAGTGCCTCAGATGTGCTAGGCAAGCACTCTGCCACTGAGCTACAGCCCCCCAGCCCCTCCATTTTCTTATCAATAAAATAGGGACAGCAATGACTACCTCCCAGGGTTTTGTGTTGATTAAATAACTTAATATGTGTGGAAAGCCCCTTAGCCCATCCCATCACACTTGTTCAGTCTATAATAAGTATGAACAAAGTAACAGAAGGAAGAGGAAGATTCCAATTATAAATCAACATATTTAAGTGAAAGTTCATCAAATATGACCCCAGTGTCATCGTACTTCCTGTCTACTATGTTGATGAGATCTCAGTTCAGGCACTCAATCCCAGGAAGTACTACAAATCCTTCCAAGAGCAGATTAAAAAGCAAGTCAGTATAGAAAATGTCTAGGCCAATTCATAAGTCCCTGAACTATCTAACCATCCAACCATTCACACAATAAATATTTATGAAACCTTGAATCAGCAATCCAGTTGTGCTGAAAGGCAATAAACAAGGAAATAAGCAACAAGGATGATTGCAAGTTTGGCAAATTGTAATAGGGACTATGAAGAAAACAATCGAGGTGCAACAAGAGAGGATGATGGGAAGAATTTTTAGATAACATTGCTAGGAGGGTCCCGGCAGATGACATTTAGGATGAAATAAGGAACCTGGTGCGGTGGTGCACACCTGTGATCCCAGCAGCTCAGGCGACTGAGGCAGAAGGATCGCAACTTAGTGAGGCCCTAAAGTAACTTAGTGAAAATATAATATTAAAAAGGGTTGGGGATGTGGCTCAGTGGTTGAATTCCTGAGTTCCATCCCTGGTACAAAAAAAAAAAAAAAAAAAAAAAAGATGAAATAAGGAGGTTAAACAGAGCCAAGCAAGCTAAGAATGGAGGAAATATCCCAAACAGAAGGAATAGGATTTGAGAAAGAACTAAAGGAAACCAGTGAGTCTGAAACATGCAGATGGAGGAGAAAGAGAAGGAGGAGAGGGAGAAAACAATGAGGAGCTGAGATGATCAAGGCTAGACCCATGGTCATGGCTCCCATTACGCAGTCTTTATAAGCCGTGGTGAGGGGCTTGGTGTTCCCTTATCTGTGACTACCGACCAGTTTCTACATTTTTGAAAGAAAAGAAATACAATTCCCAAATGTTAACTCTTCAAATTAGAATATCAGGCAAAAATACATTGTTCCCTCATTGTTCAAACTAACATGATCTTTCAAGGTAAATTCAAGAGTCTTCTTGCAAGCTTACCACCCACAGCAGGGCCTGGGCTGCTGTTCAATTTTCCCTAATTATTGATAATAATATCCAAGATTATACCATTGGGGAAAACTGGGTGAACAGTACTTCAGCCCCTGGATATTTTTCTGAAACTTTCTGTGACTCTATAATTATTTTTAAATTTAAAAGTTTAAAAAGAATAGATAGCCCCGTCGACTTGGGGTTTAATTCATTCCATCCTGTCTTTCAATGTCATCTGAGCAACCAGATGGTATTTTAAAGACTCTGAAGCTGAAAAGCTGCTCCTTCCCATAAGTTTGTTATCATTCCAGAGGGCAATATAGAAACACAGCCTCCAAAAACTGCTTCCAAATTACAGGCATTTGCAAGCTATTCAAGACTTAGAATTTGCAAAACATCTACTTTTCTTCCATTTGAAAACTTATGTAGTGGGGGTAGTCTCTTGGAAACCTTTCCTGGCAAAAGAATTACATTGAAAAGTCTAACCTTGCCCTACACTTTGTGCACATTTTTGGTTCCATTTACACTTGGGAGTCAATTTTTTTTTCTTTCATAACTATGTTTAAAAACACAAGTATGGAGTTGTGTTAACAAACATGTATTTAAGCAGTCTGGGTTTGCAATCAACAGGGGAAAACAATCTCTTAACATTGCAATTTTGCTAAAAATTATTGAAAAATAATGTCATCTTTTTGGTTGGGTCTACTAATAGAATTCTTCCCAAAGAGGCTTTGTAGTCCCTCATTGATGTCTCCACTTCATTAGTTCCCCCCACCCAAAAAAGATCCTGAGCATTCATGTACTAGGCACTGAACTAGCTACTGGGAGCAGCCACAAGGTTAGGAGACAACATCCTGATGTCCATTCAGAGTCTTTCAGGACAGAATTGGATGTTCTTCAGTCTCTCAGCAACAGATCAGACTACCAAAATTCACAGAAGCAGTAATGGAAATGAGAATTCTAACATACACAATTTATATGGGATTGACTCCTCACTCCCTTACTTGGAATCAAAGTACTTAAGTCCCCAGTCAAAATATTCAACTGGATATGCAGGCCCAAGGAAGTGGCTAAAAGAGGGGACCCAAGAGCCCAGCCAGCTGCCTGGGTTTGATTCCCAGCTCTCTCGTTTATTATCTCTGTGACCTTGGACAAATTCATTAGCCTCTCTGTGCCAATTCTGTCATCTGCAAAATCTAGGTAGTAACAGCAACCTATACCCTTGGTTATTGTGACAAATAAATGAGATAATACATGGTAAAGGACTTAGCACAGTATTCTCTATCATTTCTAAGTGCTTAGAAAGTATTCCCTAGTATTAATCAGTTGAATTTACCAGAAAACTGTTTGTGAACTTAGCTCAGGAAACATCCATGAAATATCCCTCATCTCTCACAACAATGAGCACCCTCTGGTCACTAGGCTGCTCTTGCATTCCACATCCTATATTCCGCTCTTCAGCACCAGGCTGGAGAAGTTTGGCACATCCATCTTGCTTTTAGAAACCTCTCTTTCCATGTGAACTGCCTCTTCTCTGTTGGCCCATTTTTTTCTTTCCATTTAAAGTGCAGTGTCTTCCCACAGTCCTAGTAGATATGGTATCTCCACCCCATCCTGATCCAGTTTGGTGCTGATTCAATTAGAATCACTCCCCAAGCTCTGGCTAAGGCACCCAAGGTCAGAGCCCATGTGCACAAATCACATTACCTTTCCTGTGAGTCACAACCCATCATTTCAAATTTGTGTCAGCAAGATTTTTCAATAAAAGCAGTACATGCAATTTATAGTTGTATAGTTCCAGCTTTCCTTTTTCTTTTTTTTTTTTTCTTTTTCTTTTTCTTTTTTCTTTTTTTTTTTTTTTTTTTTTTTTGAGCACACATACTTTTATTTTAGTTTCCATTACTTTATGTCTCACAGTGGAAACCATATATGTTTGCATATTGTTCTCCATAACAGGTAACCATGATGATAGCCCTTACAGATTTCTTTTATCTCAGTTTTGGTGCTTAGCTGAAAGCCAGCTACTTCTATCCTAGCCATGATGTGTTTGGATGACTGGCTTTGGAAATCTGGCCTGGGCATATATAACTGTTGACAATTTCCCCTTGATTTCCAAAAACTCCTTCCATTCAAAATGTCTGAGTCCAAATTCAAAATCTGATGCTCCAAACTAGATCTTCTTCCAGGATATCCTTATCTGAATAACAGCACCTTTATCCATGTATCTGAGACCTAGTGATCGTTCTTAATACCTTCTCTCTTTCACCTGATGTATTCAACCCCTCTCCAAGCTTTGAGCTCCTGAAACATCCTCTGAATCCATCCATATCAGTGCCTCAATGCTAGTTCAAGCCAGCTGGGTTCTGAGTTAGATGATAACTTCCTGACTAGTCTCCGGGCCCTCCTTCCTGTTATTCTCCATTCTCGTACCAAGAAGTGTAATAGTGACCCACTTCACCTTGTTTTAAAAGGGACATGTTTTCTTTTCCTCTTCTCCCTCTCCCCCTCCCTAACTTGGAGCCAGGAACAAGATTACCTTTTCCCCTCCTAAACCAAGATACCTGTTCTTGAACACACATACACACATCACAGGAAAGAGATGTCACCAGAAAATCTGGGAAGTGACTATCTCCCAAATTAACATGTGAATTTCAACACACCATCAAGGCACACCTGGGACCCCCATCAGAGCACACCTGGAATGCAGCCTTTGAAGAGCTTCTTTAAAAGCCCTGTGTTTTCCCTGATGGGCAGAGCCACAGCCTCTGGGACTGGAATCCCCTGTGCTTCTCCTTTGCTAGCAAAGCAACAAACCTTCTTTTTCCTTTTTCTCAAAACCTTGTACTCCTTATTAAATCAGCACTGGGGACAAGGACTGAGATTTCAATAATTGAAGCAGGTTCTGCTTTCCTTGTGGAGGTGTGGTTTCAAAGCTTGTTGCACATGGAATCACCAGGTGCCCTTGCTAATACACAGCATCCACCTGTGGGGATTTTATTCACTGGGTTTTGAGAGAGATTCCAGAATATATTTAGTAAGCACCCGAACCACTTGGGAGAATGAGGCAGGCAGATCACAAGTTCGAGGTCAGCCTGGGCAACATAGTGAGACCCTGTCTCAAAATTAAAAGAAGAAGGAGGAGGGGGGACAAGGAGGAGGAACAAAAATCTTAAAATGATTCTAATGCACCTAGTCTGTGACTTAGTGTATAAGTGTCATTGGCTTTAGCTCATCAGCCCCACCCTGGCCCATTTTAGAGATGGCCACACGTGTTTCTGACATGAATGAAAGAGTAAGTACTAATCTGACAAATATTTATTGCAGCCCTACTATATGCCAAGCTGTTCAAGAACTAGGGATACAGTAATATAGAAAACGGACAATGGGGTTGGGGTTGTGGCTCAGTGGTAGCATGCTCGCCAGCATGCGCGAGGCTCTGGGTTCAGTTCTCAGCACTGCATAAAAATAAAGGTATGGTGTCCACCTACAACCAAAAAAAAATTTATATATTAAAAAAAAGAAAATGGACACACACAAAAAAAAACTTGTCTTCATGAAGATTACATTCTCAAGGTAAAAGACAAAAATAGAAACATGAAATGTTAGAATGCAGTAAGTGCTATGGAGAAAAATAAGGCAAGGTGAAGGATGAAGGGTAGAGCTGTGGAGGGGGAGATAGGTTGTGGTTTAAAATGGGGTGGTCAGGGAAGACATCACCGGGAAAGGGGCAACTGAGTCAAGATTCTAAAGAGAAGAAGTAAAGTCAGCTGTGGGGACTCACATCTGCAATCCCAGCTACTCAAGAAGCTGAGCAGGAGGATCACAAGTTCCAGGTCAGCCTCAGCAACTTAGCAAGGCCCTGTCTCAAAATAAAATTAAAAAGGGCTGAGGATGTAGCTCAGTGGTAGAGTGTGCTGGGGTTTGATCCCTAGTACCACAAAGAGAGAGAGAGAGAGAGAGAGAGAGAAAGGAAAGTGAGGGGGGAGAAAGGCCTACTCCATGAGCTCTAGCAAAAGCAAACAAACTTTGCTCTTCTGGCCTTCTCCAAAAGAAAATATGTATCCTGTAGCTCTCATGTTCATGTTGTTACGCCTCAATTCAAAACTGAACAAGACGTTCCCCATAAAATGTGATACTTCTCACCTTGTCGTTGTTGTTCAAGTCTTCCCTTTTCTGAAAACCTACTTCGGACCCTTCCACTGGGAAGCTTTGCTAACTCACCTCTTTGATGGTCCACCATGCCTGGATGACCTTCTGCTACGGGTATCTAGGATACAGCGTGGTGTTTTCTGGTTGACATGTTTGCCTCCTCCATCACCAAGACCAGGTGAAGACCACTTCAGGTGGTTTCTTTACCTAATCCCTTATCGTATCCTCAGTACACAGCAAGTAGATTCTTCAGTGTTAAATGCATAAAAGAGTGAGGAAGGAAAGAAGAATGGAAGGGGGAAAAGAGGAAAGAGGTGGGGAGGGAAGAAGGGAGGAAAGAAGGGAGACCTAATGTGGCATTAAGTGCAAGGATAGTTATCACAGAGTAGTAAATCTGCAAACCCAGGCCTCCTGCTGGCCAGTCCTGTGGGAAGCGACACCCTTATTCTTTAACCTTCTTTCTACAGTCCCTGTGGAATCACCTGCAGGTGCAGGTGTGGGAGAGGATCATAAGATAAGGCAGTGATAACAGTAGTCTCCATGAGCAGGCCTCTCTTGGGCTCCTCCAGACCATCCCTCCCCCTCCTTGTTTACTACTTGTCTCTTGCTTTTCTCAGCAGGGAAGGGAGAGATCCAGAACTTCAGAGCCTCCATAATGTCCTCAGGAGCTCAGGGACTCTTCAACAAGGCTCTACTCAGAGCAAAGGAGACAAAGACAAAAAGAAGAAACAAGAGAATCTTCTTAGGGAGTTTGGGGAGGGTAGCTGGACTTGGAATTGGATTGAACAGAGGTCCAAAATCAAAAGGTTTCTAAGGGAGATATACGTGTCTTTTGAGTTGGTCACCAACAGACTTGGGGATGCTTGGCCCCTGGTGCTGCTGCAGTAGAGTCTTTCAAGGTCACCCAGCCACCATCCAGGGCCACCATATTGTATATCTCCAAGGATGCCATTCCTCCTGGGTTGCAAGCAGGAGATTTCTTTTACTGGGTCCCCAGACCTGAAAGGTCCATATGTCCACAGGATTTCTTATTCATTGCACAGGGACCCTTTCCCCACAGCAGTTCTCTGTCCGCCTTGATCTCACCCTCCTACATTTCTGACATTCCCAAGAAAAACCCTCCTTTCATTGGGTTTTTCCACCACCTGAAGAAGAAAATATTACTATAGGGAGGGATGATGAGGTACTGGTTCTTAGGTTCAGGGAGAAACGACATGAAAAGGGGTCTAGTTTGAGCTGCAGGCAGGGCCTCTGATTCTAAGAGCTCTAGAGAAACTTGACACCAAGGCCAGGTCCAGGCCAGGATTGGGGGGAGGGAATAAACCATCTTCCCAGAGCAGGAAGTACGGAGAAAGAGTGAGCTGGCTGGGGAAGCACTTTGTTTTCTTTGGCCTCCTCCAGTCCTGGAGGGAACTGGGAGAGAGAGGGAGAGAGGCTGGAGGGAGGAGAGATCCGGCTTTTGTGTCCTACCCTCCGCCAGGAGATGGAGACTTAAGAAGGACAGGGGGCCTGGAGGGGACACCCAGGCCAGGCCAAGTTTTCTTCCTGCTGCTCCCTATGAGGGAAAGGGAGCCAGGGACACAAAGTCCTGGAATCAGAGGCCAGTCCAGTGAGAACATGGAATGTGTGTGGGGTGGAGCAGATAAGTTGGTGGGAGGCATGATGGGTTAGACAAAGAAGGAGTAGAACTAGCTGCAAAGCAGAATTCAACCCCATTGAGGCCCCTACCTTCTCTCAAGTCTTGTTCCTGCTCCATGGCCTTGGGCACCAACCTCTCCACCAGAATAAGACCTGACAGTTGGGGCAGGGTGGGGGGCAGAGAATTATCCTGGGAAAAGCTCCAGGCTTAGGCAGACAGACAAGGGTATCCCTTCTGGAAGTTGAACCTTGGGCAACCAAACGTGTCTCTTGAGTTTATGCTCGGACTTACCAAGACATAGTTGTTCTAGTCCTAACAGAAAGAAGGACTTCTCAAGGGCAACTCTCTTCCTAAGCCAACTTTTCCCAATGACTTCCATCCCAAACATCATTCTAACCCTGAACTCAATCCCAACACCCATCCCTCACAGGACCCCCAAACCAGTCTCAACCCTAACCCTTCAAAATTGCTGAATTAAACCCCATGCTTTTATCTGCATCCAAATTCTGAACTTTACCACTACCCCAGCTCCAGGTTTTCATACGAACATCAAGAGGAAAGCTGATCTAAACACAGATGTCTGCTAGAGGGGAGGAACTTCACAAAAAGGAAGAGTGAGCGGGTGCAATGTTGGACACCTATAATCCCAGTGCTTTGGGAGGTGGGAGCAGGGGGATTGCAAGTTCAGGGCCAGCCTCAGCAATTTAGCAAGACTCTGTCTCAAAATAAACAATAAAAAGGACTGGAGGTGTGGCTCAGTGGTAGAGCATGTATCTCATAGGTGGGAGACCCAGGGCTCAATCCCTAGCAGGAGGAGGAAAAAGAAGAGGAGACAACAACAAAGAAGATGAAGAAGAAGGGAGAGAGGGGCCAAGGAGAAGAGTTAACATGTGTTGAGTAATTATGAAGTATTAAGCACCAAAATAGGCTTTTCCAGTTTTCTGTCATAGTTACATCATGCCACCCTATGAGTTAGGCATGACTATAATCACCATTTCAGAGACGAGTAAACCAAGGTTCAAAAAAAAGGTTGGATACTCTGGTAAGGCGCCCCCAGCCCTGAATAGGACTAATGGAAACATTCACTCCCATCTGCAGTATTGGCTGAGTGAGGGTCAGGTCTCAGCTGGACATCTTCTATCTACATGGGGAATATTATGCTGCTCTAGAAGCCAAACCAAGCCCTGTCAGATGAGATCGTGAAGGGGGCTCTGCTCAATAATCAACTGAGAGTTGGCCCTGAGACTTCGGAGCCTGGAAATACACAACTGTGTGGGTGGGAAGGATCAGACCCAGGAAAATGACCCCTAGCCTGGTTAACCCCAGGTCCACAGAGTCACTGAGGACCTCACAACTGCAGCCCTGATCCCACCACTCTGAGAGTACATTTCCTGATCAGTCAACCCAAACTGGGCCCAGATATTATTCCAATCCATTCTCTGCCAGCAAAAAGGCATTCTAAGTGACCAGGCCATCCAGAACACAGGGAGGGGATACCTCCACCACCACAGGGACCTTAACACAGTGGCTTAACCCACGCACACATCCACAAGGGGCACTCCCATGCTGCTCAGGTCAGGATCTCTCCAGTTTCTTCTCTCTCCCCCAAACCTGATGATTTCTTCAGCATGTA
This sequence comes from Sciurus carolinensis, assembly GCF_902686445.1. Classification (NCBI taxonomy): domain Eukaryota; kingdom Metazoa; phylum Chordata; class Mammalia; order Rodentia; family Sciuridae; genus Sciurus; species Sciurus carolinensis. Next base: position 60,076,863 of record NC_062225.1, on the reverse strand, counting down.
GAGGGAAGCCAATAGGAGGTCTATCCCCCTCATCCAAGAGGAGCTCACTCAGGGGGACTGATATGCAAAAATCTATAGACATCAGCATGTCTGGGTCCCACGAGAGGAAAGGCACCTACTCCCTGGAGTCCTCTATTTCTTCCTGGGTCAGGCTTTGTGTCTGGGACTTTATGACCAGGGATCTGTCCAACCATGAAGGACAACATCAAGAAATGCTCAGCAGACCCTACTCCACCACTCTCCCTCAGTCTTTACAAATTGGCCTAGCCAGGTATCCCTGGCCACAAAGAAGCCTGATCAGAGACCAAGTGGGAGACCCAGTCTATGACCCAGGATGCTCTGGCTTAAAAGCCAACAGAAGTCCCCTCATGGAACCTCCTGGTACTGGAAGCACTGAACATCTTGGCCTGGCCGCCCTCAGCCCTGGTGTTGCACACTGACATTTCCCAGAGCCTCGACTCCCAGGATAGCCAGGAGTGACTTCCTGAAGCCACCTGTGTCCAGTCCCATCTCATTCTTCTCCCCCCTCCCACATTCATCTCCCTCTCGCATGTAACCTCAGTGTTCTTCCACCGCTGTCCCCATTTGTCACGTGGGAGCCGTCACCTGGAGTCAGTGACTATAATAGTATAATGAGCTCCTGGAGGAAGAGGGGCAAGTGGCATAAGCAGAGGAGAACCAGGAGAGAGCGAGTGTCTGGACAGGAAGATCTGAGGACCGCAATGGGATGGTCCCCAGTGGTCTCCGTCAGGAACCTGAAAGAACCCACGAGTGCAGAGAGGTGGGGGCCTGGTCCTCCCCAGCCCTCCCCTAGAAACTGACAGCTCCTGGAGCTGAAGACCCACCATCCACAGACCCCCCACCCCAATTCCACAGATGCAGATAAAAGTAAGAACAGAAATAACCAGCTCGGAGAGGGGCGGATGCAGATGTGGCCATCAGAGTCCCAGATGTGGCTCAGCCCCGGCCGCTGCCAGGGCTGCTGTTGTGGCTGTGAACAGGAATGCACACCCAGATGGGGCCAGAGGAAGGGACAGAGCTGCTTCTGGGCTCCAAGAGGAGCACGACTCTGAGGAAGAACGAGATCTAGTGTCTGACTTCACCAAAAAATGCTCAGTCGATTTTTCCCTGGGGAAAATAGATCCCTACGAATAAATATTCCACCATCAGGCACCCCAAACTCCTGACCATTCTCGGCTCTCCTCCAACTCCTTCTGTCCATCCTGACCTCAGCTTCACGGGGACCTTTCTCCTTGGGCACCTCCTGCCACTGAGGGGAGGGCAGCAACAGCTTCCTGTCTCTGGGACGGGGAGGGAAATGTCAGTTGCTGCTGGCAGGTCAGCCTCTGTCCTAAGCCTCACTAATACCCGGGCACTATGAAGATGAAGGGGCCACAGCCCTGCTCAGGAGCCCCCGCACACAAACACCCCCAGTGATAAGGCTGCTGTACCACCACCCATCAGGCACCTTTACTTCCCACTTTGTTTTCAATTTTCATCTCAGGAGAAGTTTGCAAATTGCTCACAGCAGGAACTTTCCAGAAGTAGCAGAATATAATCAGTGCATATAATCAGTCTTGCCACTTTCAGACAGAGCTCTCCCCGGGAGTGTCCTACCAGGGAGCAGAGGAGACCCGAGGTTGGCAGAGCCTAGAGTGGAAGAAGTCATACAGGATGACCTTGCCCAGCCCCCACCTGTCGGTGAGCTTGGCCTGTCCCCAGTCTGTTTGTGAAAACACAGAGGCCAGCCCACACTCTGCTATTCCAGGAGGATTGGCTGTCTCAACATAGAACATCTCCCCTGGGCAGGAAGTTCTTTAAATATAGCCTGAAGCCCTCCCATCGTAGAACCAGCCACGTCCTTTGGTAGGACCCAAGGAGAGGAGACTAAAGAAAGACAGCTGTCATGGTCATCCACTGGGGAGCCACAGTACTGGGAAGGCCAAGGCCCCCAGCTGCCACACAGACCTGTTCATATGCAGAAATCTCCTCTGAGATCTACCAGACTTTGGGTGGAAATCCTAGGACTCAGTTTCTCAGTATCAACCTGTCCCTTCTATGGGATGTCTAAGGACAGCTGACTGCACCTAATTTTTTAGGAAAATTAACCTCTCCACACCCTAGTTTCCTCCAAAAAGCCAAACATTTCTGGAGCACCTGCCACATCCTTCACATACTCTATCACATCTAATTTCACCTCGACAGCCCTACGAATGTGGAAATACCACTGGCATTTCCAACATGAGTAAACAGCCTCAGAGAGGGTGGAAAATTCACCTGAGGTCACACAGCTAATAGATAATAGCACTGAACCCAGGTCTAATCAGCAATCTGTGCCTTCTCCATGTTCTAGTCACACCTGGGACAGGTGTGCTGGAGGGCTGTCCTAAGCCTCACTAATACACAGGCACTATCAAAATGAAGGGGCCCACCTGAGGGTCACTGGGTGGCAGAGCCCATGAAGCACTGCTATTGGGTCCTCACAGTCTCACCTTCCTGACAAGTAAGCAACTGGACTCGCAGCTGGGCCCAGGGGTTCCAGCAACCAAGCAAGACCCAGGAGCAGACAGAAACATCACTCCCCATCCTCTGTCAGAGGAGAATTAATAGCTTTTAGAATTACAGATTTATAGGGATTATTTGTGTCAGACAGATTTAAATCAAGGCAGTCTCCCAGGAAGAGGGGAGACCACAGCCAGTTTTACAAAGATGTGAAATTCTTTAGGGCAGAAAGAAGGGAGAAGGAAACCCCAGAGCTGAGACTAGAGGAGATCAAAGCAAGAGAAGTGGGCCCACCATCATGCGGAGGAGGTGGGGGTCCAGGAGGCATACTACGTGGGGTTCCACCGGCCATCTGCAGTTCTCCCATCCCAGAGGCTGGAATCTGGATCCCCGAGGGCTGCAGCAGCGCTCTTCATGCGTCTACTCCACATTCCTCACATTCTTTACGCTCAATTAAGGAGAAATAATCAGGGTAGCAAGCAAGGCCACAGCGGGGCGGCCATGCCCCAGGCTGCCAGGATCACGTGTGTGGAAACAGGCCCCTCAGGCAAACCAGATGAGACCTCAGACCAGAGGGGCCAGCAGGGAGGAAGAAAGCAAGCAGCAAGGACAAGATCCCTCCACGCTCCACAGAGACCAAGGCCAATAAAGAAAAGTGGGCTGGAGGGACCCGCAAAGAAAAGGAGCTGAGAGGGCAAGGTCAGAGCTAAGGGAAGGCCTCAGCCCCCCACTTAACACCACACGAGAGCTTTACTGCAAGTTCCATTCAGCACCATCAATAAGGCCCTTAGGACCTCCCTGGATGCTTAGAATGTCATTCACCTTCGTCAGTTAGTGCATACACTAAGTATGTCATAGGAATAGTCTTCAGAATATGCTGGCTGTCCTCAGTCTGCAGGGGAATACCATTCTTGACCTCAGTGGAGTATGCATGTTATTTCCCCGTCTTGGACCAAATAGGTCAAGCTTCTGACCAAGACTGCCTCCCATCTCCAGAGGCCTCTCCAGACATCCCAGCAGACCCAGGGTCTCTTTCTCAGTTCCTCCTTCTTCCGGTACGTGTAACCAGTACGGTTTCTCCCTTGCTGTTTTGTCATTGTAGGTGTGTATTTCTGTATCTCCACCAGAATAAGTAATAACTAGGTGAACTATCATTGTTTATTGAGCATGTTCTATGTGCCAGACCCTGTGTTAGCTTTTGATAGATGACTTCATTTAATCCTGTTAGCACCCTAAAGGCCACTGTTATCCCCACTTTACCCACAAGGAAGTTGAGACTCAGCTAGATTAAGTGATTGGGTCCAAAGTGACCCAGCTAGTAAATCTTCCTTGATTTACTTAAAGGGGGACTCAAACACAGAATGGTGAAATGCCAAAGCCCAGGCTGTCAATCTAACATGAAGTGTAAGGACAAGGTTTGTGTCAATCAGCTCTTCATCACTGTTACCAAATTACCTGGCAAGAACATCTAAGAGGAGGAGAGATTTATTTTGGCTCACAGTTTCAGAGTTCTCTGTTTATGGTAGGCTGACTCCATTGCTCTGGGACCAGGTGACCCAGAGTATCATGGTGGGAGGCCACACCCCAGTAACCTTTCCAGGGCACACCCCCAATGACCTACTTCCTCCAACTAGGTCCCATATCCTTGTAATCCACTCAGTCATAAATGGATTAATCCACTGATGAGGTCACAGTCCTTCACGATCCATTCACTCACCAAAAGTCGTACCGCTGAACACATGAAACTTTGGGGGACTTTGTAAGAACCCAGAAACCACTCCGGAGGTGGGAACTCACGCAAGAGTTTATTAAGCGGACAGACAGAGTGTATCCCTGCAGGGTAAGAGAAAGAGTGTGTGCAAGAGAGTGAAAAAGCCAGGGGAGAGAGAGAGTAAATGGCGGGGGAGTCATTCTTTTTTTTTTTTTTTTTTTTTTTTTGGCAGTGCTGGGGATCGAACCCAGAGGCTCATGCTTGCAAGGCAAGCACTCTACCGACTGAGCTATCTCCCCAGCCCGGGAGCCATTCTTAAGCAGTGGAATTTGGCGGGCTAATAACAACCGACCAATGGTTGGCAAGGAGGTTCATGGGCTAACAATCTGGACCAATTACTGGGTAGGAAGTTCACGGGCTAACGATCTGGGTTGTAAGGTGGTGTCAGGGAGCAGAATAATGGCAGCGGCAAAATAGCAGATCTGATGTCAACAGACATTCCAGAGGGTCTCTCTGTATTTAGCCTTGCTTACTACTTCACAGCAAAGACTAGGTGCTTAAGATAGGGTGGATGGATGGATTGATGGACACAGTTGGACAGACAGATGAACAGATAAATATAAGGATGATGTAAGTTCTACAGAGTTTTAGAACTGGGCTCCCCAAAATACTCTTTTATCATCTCCTTTGTAATCAATAGGTCAAATGTGTGAGTCGATTTGTCTTGACCAAAGACACGTTCTGTGCTCTTTGTTGGCTCACTGATCATGACACTAGTCTGTGGTCACTTTGGAGCCTGAGTCTGTGACCATATGGCAGTCTCAGTTAGTAGCCACCTTGGCTTCTCTGTCTGGGGTCAGAAATAGGAGCCAGTTTATAATCATTGTGGGGATCAGTCTGGGCCCAGGTTAAAGGATCAGTCTGTAGCCAGTGGAAGTCTCTCCGGCAAGCTGACTCGCTGCTGAATAGAATATGCATAGTCCTCAAGCCGGAGTCCTTCTTTCTGGCCGTCTGGAAACACAGAGAAGATGTGTGTGAGAGTAACTGGGTGTGTGACACGGTGCAGGCTGGCGCACCCTGGGAATGGGGGCCAGGAGCCAGACCCACCAAGCGTGCAGCATGTCTGCTGAGTCCCACTTACATGAGAGCGCACAATGTGGCACATGTGTGTGCTGTGCACTGGGGCGACAGGGCCCGCGAAGGGTGTGGGAGAGACAAGCACACACCTGTAATAACATTGGCTTCAGACGCTGGGAGAGAAGAAATTCCCCCAACTGTTTTATCAGAGCCGAAGTTACCAAATTATGTTGTTGTTTTAAATTTGAGCTTCTCTGCCTGCAAATGGGGGAATCTCAGGTTCACGAGCTTAATGCTTGGCTAGGCCTGGAACTCCACTTCCCAACCCAACCAGGGCTCCCAGAGCTCCCAGGCCTGGGGAACAAAAGTCTTCTCTCTCAGGGCTTTGAAGTGGAAACACTAACTGCTCCCTTTAATTAGAAAGAAACCCCCTATTGTTCCTGCTTTATTACTGATGGATGAAGACGTAGCAGGGGGGAGATTGTGAAGAGCAGGGGTGCAGTGGGGGCGGCGAGGTGGGGGCCAGAAATCTCTCTTCAGAATAGAGAATCTCCATGCTCCTCCATGCATCAAACCAAACCTCTTTGTTCACCCAACCAACAAAGACCTCACTGGGCACCCAGCCTTTGATTAGGCATCCTAGGGAAGATAGAAGACAGTCCCAGCCTGCAAAATGTTTATAATCTAGGTAAGAGAGGCAGGGCAGGAGGATGAGAAATGAAAGTTAATTGATACAAAATTGGTCATGTCAATATAAGCAGTAAGAATTTAGGATACACCTGTAATCCTAGCTACTTGGGAAGCTGAGGCAGGAGAAAAGCAAGTTTGAGGCCAGCCTCTACAATCCAGCAGACACAGTCTCAAAATTTAAAAAATATATAAAACATGCTGGAGAGGTAGATCGGTAGTAGAGTACTTGCCTAGCATGTGCAAGGCCCTAGGTTCCATCCCCAGTAACACAAAAAAGAAAAAGAAAAAAGAATTTAGACTAGAGTGAAAGATAGTTACCCAAAGCAACCAACCTCCTAGGAAAACTCTGAGGATAGTGGCTTGGGACTTGGGCTGAAGGGTGCATTCCAGAAAGAACTGGCAGAGAAACTGGGGAAAGGTATTTCCATGCCACACGGGATAAATGACCAGAGCAGGGGCAGCAGAGGCACAGAAGTGAGAGTGAACTAAGCTTCTTTGGAGAACAATTAGGAAAACGGGCCTGGTTTTGCAGGGGAAACCGGGTGTGTGCAGAGGATCTAGAGAAAATCCAGTTGAGAAGAATAGGTAGAACTGAAGCATGGGACACTTTGAAAGCACCCGGGCAGAACGGGGCTGATGAGACCCCTCGGGAGCCACCGGGTCTTTTGGAGGGAGGGAGTGACCCAATAAAAGGTGGCACTCAGGGAGAGTAAGCTGGCAGCTCCCTGTCAAAGGCGTGAGGGGAGGAAGGGCAAAGGGGTGGAAGCCTGCCGGGAGCTCCAGCAGAAGCCCAGATAATGATGGCTTAGACCAAGGTGACAGGTGATGGCACTGAGACCAGGAAGGCAAGGTGAGTCTGGGCTCAATTTCAAAGGAGGAAGCAAGACATGTTGACAGAACAGATATGAGGGGATAAAGGAGCGGGAAGAGTCAAAATGCCTCTAAGATCTCCAGACTGGGAGACTAGGAGGGAGGCAGGGCCGGGAAGGGAGTAAAGCTGCCCTCCAGCAGGGGTGGGGGGGCAGAGGACTTAAAAGTCCCCAAAAGCTTCATTGTCCTTTCCAGAGTCAAAAGATGCCCTGAACCCAGTACTGGGGGAAGAGCAACACCAGCGTAGAAAAAGTCCTGTTCTCCAAGACCCAGGATACCATTCATGAAAGCAACCTTTGTACAATCTTTCTTTCATGCACTTCAAAGTGACTCACACCTGTGCCTCATTTGATCCTCAAAATAACCACAGCAGGTGTCATTATCCCATTTTGTAGATGAAAAAACTGAGACCCAAGAAGGCCAAATAATTTGCTCCATGTCCCACAGCTAGTTTAGAGCAGCACTGGGAACAGAAGCCTTCTAACTTCCAGCTCAGAGCCCCTCCCAGGGCCTGTCAGCAGCCCAGGGAAGAGGAGAGGCCCAGGCAGCAAGTGCCCTGAGTCACTAGGGACAGGGAGTCTGGGGCTCAGAGAAAGGCTCCAACCCCAGACTTCAACCACACCCTCAGTCTACTCCTCACACTCGCAGAGGGCGTAAGTCGGGAGCCCAGGCCTGGAAACGCCAAGTCTAATCAAACCTCACAAGCCCACAGATGGTTTGAATCAAAGTGCTACCTTGATAGGAATAATGAGGAGCCCTGAAGACAGTCTTCTGCCAGCTCCATCCGTCTGGACAGAAAACCACCTCTTCCAGGAGAGTTTCCCTATCCAGGGTCCCACAACCTCCAAGCCAGGCAAATCCTTCACGAGGAAATTCCCTGGCCCCACATCACACCTGCCTCCAGCCCCCCACCAGCAGAACCACCCACAGGTTTGCCAAAAATCTCTGGCCTCAGGTTCCAATTTGACAAAATGACTCCTTTAGACCTTTCTTGAAGCCAAAAATGGTTCCTAGGGAGATGGAGTAACCATCGGTGATAGGCTGGGGAGTGGGCTGGGGTCAGCACAGTGGGGTAGATGGACCTGGGTACAGACAAATGAAGACCAGACAACTTCTTCTTGACAGAAGGAGTATCCCCAATGTTCATTACTCGACATGATAAATGTCATCACGACATTTCTCTTCACGGGACACCTAATTTGGGGTGCCTAAGTCCCATGAAGACTGGGATTGGTGAATCTGTGAGGTCAGAGTCCTAGGAACAGAACCAGACCTGTTTCTGCCCGAGCCCATGGAAGCCAGGCCCCCAGAAAAGCAGCAGTGGCCCTCCTGCAGGAGAGCTTAAGCCCAGGTTCCCAGCCCCCCAAGCACAGCCCTTTGGAAAGGAACCTGCTTTAATGAAAATTTGGCCCTGCCCAGCCCCCTTGCCTTGCAAAGCTTGTTTTGAAGATTAAAAAACAATGAAGTTAATTTTTAAAAACCTTTCATTGAGTTCCATGAGACCTCTATTAATTTTATTGTTTCAATAAAGCATTGATTTAATTGTCTCCAGAAGGGCCCTGCTAAAAGCACAGATGTTACCTGAGTCCAAGAGAGGGAGCAGGAGCCGTTTTCTTTCCACCCTTTCCCGTTAGCACATTAGCAGGATTCTGTTATTGGATTAACTGATTGTCACCTTAAAAGTCACCAAGTAAAGCCCTCAGGGAATGAGACACAAGGCAGGTAAATTTTGAGGAGATGGGCAAGTCACAGTTACAGGAAGCAAGAAGCCAGGCTGCATTTGGTTAAGACAGAAGAGGATTTTTTTTTTTCCTTGCTAGTGAGGAAACATTGGTTATTTAACCTCTGGCATATGACTGATGCCCCTGAAAAAGATCAGAAGATGAGCACATTACTAGATGTACTATGCCCAAATCATAGGAGGGGAAGCGTTCAGATGAACTGGCAAAGATACCTGTAATGTCATGTTTCCATTCCTGAAATCCTACTGTATGTGGTAGCTGCTTGGAGCTTGAAGTGCACAGCAATGAAGCAAAGACCCTGTTCTTATGCTTTCATAAGAGGAGACCCATGACAGAAAAGTAACAGTGTGATGGACATAGCAAGATAATTTCAGAAAACAAAATGTCCTGAGGACATACAACAGAGCAATGTGATAGACAATGGCCAGAGAAGGCCACTTGATGAAGTGATTTTTGAGCCTGAATACTCAAGAGGCAGCTAGTCACAGAAATGCCTGAAGCCTCAGATGTCATCTGCAGGAGCAGGGGAGGGGGGATAGCAAGTGCAAAGATCCTGTGGCCCCATTGTGAAAGGAGCATTAACAAACTGCTGAGTAATCAGAGGAGAGACCTCAGAGTTCTCTTTCATTAAGAATATTTCAAGAAATGTCACAGGAAATGACTCCATCATTCTTCTTTGTGTTCCTGGTTATTTGCTTGGTATCAGGTAAAGTAGATGATCAATAAACAGTGTTGATTCAGGGGAAGGGAATGAGAGGAAGGAGGGGAAATGAATATATGGGGGAACTTCATTGAGTCAAAGTATTATTTATTTATTCATTCATCCTCTGGTATGGGGATTGAACCCAGGGGCTCTATACCATTAAACTACATCTTCAGACCTTTTTGGTTTTTATTTTGAGACAGGGTCTCACTAAGTTTGTCCAGGCTAGCCTCAATAATCCTCCTGCCTCAGACTTCTGAGTGTCGGGAATTACCGGTATGCACCCCCATGCCCAGCTCAGATTATTTTTTAATTTGACAAGCAATTAGAAAGCAAGTCACCATGGTGGTGCACGCCTATAATCTCAGCTACTTGGGAGGCTGAAACAGGAGGATCCCACGTTGGCGGCCACCCCCAGCAACTTAATGAGACCCAGTCTCAAAATAAAAAGGGGCTGAGGATGGAGTTCAGTGGTAGAACACCCCTGGGTTCAGACCTCAGTACTGAGAAAAGAAAAGAAAAAAGAAAAAAAAAAAAAAAAGAACAGAAAAAGAAAACAAAGTTTAGTTTCTATACTAGGTCATCTGTTACCAAGCTGGGGAGGCAGGCATAGGGGTGGGAGGCAAGCTTTAGAATAGGTGAGAAAGGGTGTCCTCAGGTAGCAGTAGCAGCACTTGTTCCAACATTGCTGAAGCCACCAGCCAGGTTGCACTGAGGAGTCATGAAGTACTTGTGTGCACAAGAGAACACAAGAGGTAGGTTGTGACTGACTTGAAATGCCAGGCTAAATTATCCTCCAAATGATGGGGAATCATCAAAGATTTTAGAACAGGAAAATGATGTGTTGGAAGCAGTGTTCTTGGCAGATGAATCTGGAGCCCATACATGCTTTGAGGTGGGAGAACACCAAGGAGACCCAGTCAACAGAGCAGATGTGGGAGGAAGAACCAAGACCGGGCGGTGAGGGAAAAGAGGAACAAATCCAAGAGGTGTTTTTTAAAAGCACAGGACTTGGATTTGAGTTTGGAAACATCAAAGAGGCTCTGGGGTGTCTAACCTTGAAGCCTGGCAGAAATGACAGAACCCAAGGAAAACTGGACAGGCAGGGGATGGTGGGTGCACAGGCATCTGAGGGAACCTTTATACTCTGCACAGGTCACGGTGGTTACCCCCAAGGATGGGACTGGAGGGGCAGGCAAGGTAGTTCTTACTATAGATAATCGCTTTTAATGGAGGGATTTTGTATAATTTTGACTTCCTTTTTTTGTGTGCTTTTTGGAATTTTTCAAATAATTATTTTAATTCCACACAGACTCCCAGAGTCTCATGAACCCTTTGTAAACCATCAGTCTATCCCTCCAGGAAGGGAGAGAGGATGAAATGATTACAGGACCTTCTGGGATCTCTGAAAAACACCTATAGGAGTTCAGTTCTCCTGCCGAGTCTGGTTTTCCCAATTGGGCAAAGGGGGCGGAGGTCTAGGGCGGAGGTCTACTCAAAGTGTCTCTTGTCTCTCTCTCCTTTCTTCCCCCTTCCCCTCACCACCTTCCCCCCTCCCCAGGACATCCCACTTGTATCCTTTAAAGGCTCAAACATCATCGCACGCTTCTCTTAACCGAGATTGCAGTGTCAAGTATCGAAAGACTGCCCTTAAGATTTTTGCAGCTGAAATTCATCCAGCCCATGAACTAAAATCCAGGACAGAACAGGGAACATCACAGGCTCTGCAGTCAGAGGCAGCTACGCCCAAGTTCAGACTCTGCCTCCTTAAATAGCTGTCTTTGAGCACCTTACCTAATCTCTCTATGTCAATTTTCTCATCATGAAAATTGGAGATAATAATAGCATTTATAGTCTACAGTTGTTAAATGGATTAAATGATAATGAAAGGCATTTAATAAGTATACGCTATCATTAGTATTAATAAGAACAATAAAATAATAAATCTTTATGACCAAACTTTGCTGCCCGGAGGCAAAAATGATCTTAATGAACTCCCATCTTGGCTTCTGTCTTGGTGCCAAGAATTTTCCTCTTTGCCTCTCCCTTGGAATTTTCCCCCTCCCCCCAAACAAACAAAGAGCAGAGAAAAGACCCTGAATGGGGATCTGAGTCATTGCTTCTTGATTTCATGTCCACCTGCTCTGCCACTTAGGATTGTTGAAGCATTCAACAGATCCCAGAATTTCATGAGCCTCGATTCTTTCACCTATAAAATGGGTACAATCATACTTCACAGCATGTGTCAAGGGGCCACACTTCCTGGTGCACGCAGGCCCTCGGGGGCAGGACAGGTCTCCACCAGGGTTCCAGGTGCAGGCCAGATCTGTCCTGCCTATCCACCCCCAAACACAGAACACACACACCCAATGCCCCTACCCCTACCCGGTGACCTTCCACATTCTCCTTCACTTGAGAACCTAATGATTTGGGGTGATTTTTCCCAATTATAATGTAAGCTCCTGAAAGGAGTCCTTGATTGGAGGGTCACTCTTCCTCCTGATCCTGGATCCAGGTGGCCTTCTGAGGGAACCAGGGAAGAAGTCCAGAGTCAAGTGCACCAGCTCTGCAGCCCCTCCTAGCTTCCCCTTTCCTCTCCACTTCCCAAACAGCAGTCCTGAGGTTTCTCAAAAGGAACTGCTTCTTCCTACTTGAACATAGCCTACAAAAGTTGCCCCGTCCGCTGGGAGAACATTTGAGTTGGTCAGAGGGATACTGTTTTCTCCTGCACCACCTGGCACTTGCGCTCCCACACCCATGCCCTCTGGACTAAGAGGAGGCCTCTGCTCCATCAGCCTCTGCCAGGAGTTCATCTGTCACCAAAGTGTTCTGATGGCCAACTTTCCATCCCTCTACCTGCCTCTGGGCTGCACCTGCCCCGAGTGGAGAAAGACAAGGCCCTGGGGTTCCACTATTGCAGTTCCTCCTCCCCGGCCGCCCAAAGTTTTCAGTACAGAGTCTCCATTTAGGGTGGGGCCCCAACCCCAAGGTGGCCCCTCACACCTTCTCCGGTGAGATACCCCTGCACAGGTACCTCCCCCCCGACTCCTGCCCACCACCATCACTTCTGCTGACTCTATCATTCGAAGCAAACAGCAAAGGAGGAGACACACACCTCATAAATCCAGAAGAGCAAGTGCAGGAGAACCTCCAGAGAGCATCTCCGTGTAGTGGGTGGGTGAGGCTGAGCCGGGGGGAGGGAGCAGGACGAGTGCCAAGCACAGGCAGGGACACCGAGCAGGACACACTGGATCACAGGCTCAGAGGCGGAGGAGACAGCCCAGTCAGCAGGGGGACTCTGAGAGCTCACAGAGCCTTTGGTGTCTGGGTTCAGGGAGGGCCTCACCCTCTGACAGGGTCTCAGAGCCCAAGCGGCTCATGTTCCCAGCCTGAGACCCACAGAGGGGAACTAAGCTTTTTTCCAGAGACAGTGGAAGGATCTCTCCTGAGCCACTACTTTCTCTGTCTTTGTCTGACTACCTCAGGATGCAGAGCTTTTTGTTTCTCTCCAGGTTTCTGCATCTTTGTCTATCTCTGTTCTCTCTCCGCCCACCCCTCCCACCCCATCATCTCAGATAATTTCTTGGGGACTCTGCCTTGGGGCTCCCGCTCTCCAGTGTATAGGAAACCTGACCTTCATCATCTGTTTTTTATATTTTAAAACATCAGCTTCACTTCCTACCTGGAGGAGGTGGGGGCTGAGGAGCAGGCGGCCCGGTTCTACCCCACCCGCCCCCTTCATTTTGGAATCAGACCCTCCCCCAGAAACTTGCCCCAGGGAGGGCAGAGCTGAGGTCCTGTCCCTGCTCTCTGATGGCACTGTGGCCATCAGATGGCTGAGCCCAGACCCAGATTCATAGTCTTCCCTCCCAGTTGGGAGCTGGGGGGGGGGGGGGGTAGGGGCACCAGTAAGAACTCTTCTGATCAAGTGCTGGTTTGCTGATTTAGAAAAAAGTTAAAATTACAGGTCCAGAGAAAGCCCAGAAGGCCAAGAGATTTCATCAGTGGGAACCAGGCTAGAAAGCGTTCAAAGTCATTTCTGCCTTTAGGCAGAGTTACAGCCAACCAAGTTGTCTAACATGCTGTCACAGATGTTTGTTTGCTTAATATTATTAATACTAGTAGTAGATTACACGTACTGAGGGTTTGTCTTATGCCAGACACTTTGTTTTGGCATTTCATTCTCTCAACAACTTTATGCGATAGGTACTATTATTATCCCCGTTTTCCTAATTAGGAAACTTACACAAAAAGAGAATAACTAACCTGCCCAAGGAATCTCAACTGAGATTAAGCATCTGATTCCACTTCTCCATCTCTGTACACAAGACTTCTAAGACCTGAGAAATGCATTCTGTACATTTCCTTTTAAAGGAAATAAAGCTACAGAATTCCCAAGCATATAATCTCCAGATTCTCAGGGACTCAGGTACCCCAGTAACAGAAGCATTGTCTCTAACTCACTTCTGGGAGACCTTGAAGAACCAGCTGGCAAAGATGGAATGGAAAGGCTAGAAGAAGGTCTTTCAGGAAGTGGGTACTGGGAGGAAGGGCCTAGAGGAGAGGCACTGATAGGAAAGGGCAAATAGATGATAGCGGCAAGTCAGGAGCCAGCACCGGCACAGCCCTGGAGTCTGGCTTTCTATAGAAAGAGCCAGGGTCAGCATCTGGAGGCCTGAGGCCAGTTCAGTTTATCCTCCAGGTTTCTGAGCAGGAGAGTGACACTCCAAAATAGGTGTTCAAGACCTGGGCTGGAAGGAAGAGTCAATAATAAAGACCACTGATGGAAGGCTGGTATTACAATCCTGACAAGAACATGCAGAAAGAAGTTACCCCAGAGAAATGTCCAAAGAAATGCAGTCTGGGTCATCTGCCTCCTTCCCAAGCACTGGTATTCCAGTTAGTGTTCTGGATAGGCAGGGGGCAGGAGAGCCAGAGCATCCAAAGCTACTAGCACTAACACTGTTCTGAGGGCTCCTGAGAGCACTTTGCTTGGGGATGAGGGGGAATGACTCCCATCTGAAGATAGCACCAGAGGTTTGAAGCAGGGCACTGGTCTGAGGACTGTGGCCTGTGAGGCCCAGGCTATGGGTCCCACTTGGTCTCTGGATGGATAAGTAGATGGAGATCAGGGGCCTATAGTAGCGCATATAGTAGTGTTTCATGTCTTTCAATTTGAAATAATTCCTCTCCCTCGGTGGCACAAAATATATAAAAGAAAATAAGCAAAATTTGATTAAGAACTATCAATTCAGAAACTACTCTGCTCATAAAGTTCAATCCCTTTCTTTCAAAAGCAAAAGCCTTATTACCATCTCATTGTATATGTCTGCGTGTCTAAGAGTCAGACAGCTGAAACGCCCGTGTTCCTGTGAGGCTCCCACTCGGTGGGCTTCTGTGTATGTGTTGTGTATGTGTTATGTGTACATTTGTATGTTTCTCCGGCCCTGTATGCACTGAACTTTCAAACCATAACAGAAATACTGAAGCTTGGCAGAAATATCACAGGAATCATTATCTAATTTCAGAACATGTTATTATAATACCTACATGATGTGTAATGAACTTCACAATGTTCATGTTATATTCATCAACATGGAGCTGCAGACCCACAATATCAAGCCCTACCCCCAGATGCTTCTCCAAGACTTGAAAGCAGAGTAGGCCCCAAAGAAAGTTCTTTAAGGAATAATCTCCTGGCAAAGGTGTCCTTGTGGATTGATATGCTTGGCTGGGTAAAAACCCATGGGGAATTTCCAGAACCGGGACAGAGCCTATCTTAGGATGGCAATTGCGTCTCCTAGAGTCCCCTTTCTTCCCCAGTAGAGGAGATCCAGAAACTGACAAGGAAATCACAGCTACATTGGGGCCCCAGAGGCAGACAAGCTTTCCCTGACTCAGCTGTGGACCAGTGGGCCTACGATCCACCCAGCTCCCCCTCTCCCCCCAGAGGCTGAATTGGACTGAGACTGAGTGCGAGGGGAATGTTTGCTGTTTGCTGCTGTTCCCTGTTGACTTTAGCCAGTAGCTCTGTTTACAAACCCAGGTTGGTTTTCCCAGCACAGTTAATTAGACCAAAGACATCTGGTGTGAGGGCTGGGGAGGGCATCTGCTCAGAGTCTTCCCCCCACACCAGCAGCCATAGGCCAGTACAGGGCAGAGCAGTTAAACAGGAACAGACCGGACCAAAACCAAAGCTCTCAGGGGGATCATGGCTTCCTTCACCTTGCCTTTCCCATTACAGCTAAGTTAGCTGGGGGACCCCTACTCTCTATGTCTTAGAGGATCAAGAAGTCAGTGTTGGATGGCCTACCTTGGTGGAATCATAGCCTGGCAAGAGAACTCGACCATCTGCTCTGCCCTTCCATGTTCAAAAGGACAGAAATTTCTGTTCCCTTTCTAATCAGAGACCCTGTTTTCTGTAGGAAGTCAGATTTCTTCTGGGAAAATCTCCCCTTCCTGGATACCCCCTCAGAAAGGAGGCTTTGGATCCTTCTTCTCCCCAACCATCCCTCCCCGGTCAATCCTGACACTAGGGAGGGCAGAACAACTTGCCCAGAGGGAGGGAGGAGGATGCCCAGGGAGGCGAGAGGATCTAAGTGGATAGTTTCAGGGCGTGGGGAAATGGAGAACTGCGAGGGGGAGGGGCAGCGCTTATCTCTCCCGGGAGGGGGGAGCTTACTCCAAACAACTAATGCACTGGCGTGTGAAAGCCCCTCAATTAGCACTAATGATGCAATCAGGGAGGGAGGGGGAGGGACCAGACGTTCTGGTGGAGTCAGCACCAACTTCACACAGGGTACACACTCCCTTCCTGGGACACAGTGGTTCCTTCGGACATATTGATGCACACACCCCACAGACGTGCGTGGGCACAAATGAACTTTCTGCACGTGGTTCGTGATCCGCTGCTGACCCGTCAGACCCCCCGGAATTTCAGGGATAAGTCGTGCATCCCCGGCTAGATATGGGATTCAGACAGGGAACTTCAGAAAGTCTTGGCAGAAAGGAGTTGAACAGAGGCATCTCAGAAAGCTCATGATTACTCCTCTGAGCCCAGAGTTCCCGTCCCACGGCGCTCACAGGTGCCAACCCGGCCGTGCCCGCTTCAACAAACCGCCCTCCACCTCACCCCAACCCAGAGTCCAGGGTAGAATAAGGAGCCCCCACCCCCAGCCCCACCCGCAAGAGGCGGAACCCAAGCGCCTTCCCTGTGACCAGCTCGCCCCAAAGCCCGGGGTCCCAGGCAGGGAGCTCTGGGATCACAGGGATCCCCGCTCCGGGCCCTCAGCTGCTCGTCCCTCCGTAACCCGTTACCCGCCAGCTTCGCCCCTTTATCTACCCCACCCACTCTGCTGGGCCAGCTCCGTTATCGGCCTCGCGGTCCCGTTATCCGGCCGCCCCGGCCCCGTTATCCTCCCTCGCTTTGGGCCCGGAGCCCCTGCGAGCCGCGGGATCGCCACCGCCCCCTCTTGCGCTTCCCGGCCTGAGCTCCGGGGGCCGCGGGCTGGGCAGGGCCGGAGCCGCCTCCGCGCCGCTTCCCAAGGCCCGGACGGCCGCGGGAGGAGGTCCCGCTGTCAGTCAGCAGGGAAGGCCGGCCCGGGCGGCCGGAGGGGGCGGTGCCGAGGACGGGCTCGCGCCGGGAGCGGGAGGCGGAGGCGGAGGGGCGGGGGCGGGAGCGGCAGCGGGCCTTATAAGCGGCGGGGGCAGGGCGGGAGGGAGGCAAGTGTCAGGCCGATGTGCCTCCTGCGAGGGGCCGGGGTCGGGGCTGCCGGGGCCATGCGCGCGGGCTGGGCAGGGGGCCGCCGGGGCTCAGAGCGAAGCCGCCTCCGAGCCTGAGCCGCCCGGGGCCGGGGCCGGGGCCGGGGAGCCGCGCGGGGCCGGCCGGCCGGGGGGAGGGGAGCGATGCGGCGCCGGCGGGCGGCGGTGGCCGCGGGTTTCTGCGCCTCCTTCCTGCTGGGCTCGGTTCTCAACGTGCTCTTCGCACCGGGCTCGGAGCCTCCGCGGCCAGGCCAGTCCCCCGGGCCCTCGCCGGCCCCGGGCCCGGGACGTCGCGGGGGCCGTGGAGAGCTAGCCCGGCAGATCCGGGCGCGCTACGAGGAGGTGCAGCGCTATTCCCGCGGGGGTCCTGGGCCCGGGGCTGGCCGGCCCGAACGGCGGCGCCTGATGGACCTGGCTCCGGGCGGGCTGGGCCTGCAGCGTCCCCGGCCCCCACGGGCCCGGCCCCTGCCCGACGGCGCCCCGGGCTGGCCCCCGGCTCCCGGCCCGGGCCCTCGCCTGGGCTGCGCCGCGCTCCGCAACGTGTCTGGCGCGCAGTACGTGGGCTCGGGCTACACTAAGGCAGTGTACCGGGTCCGCCTGCCCGGAGGGGCCGCGGTGGCGCTCAAAGCGGTGGACTTCAGCGGCCACGATCTGGGCAGCTGTGTGCGCGAGTTCGGGGCGCGGAGGGGCTGCTATCGGCTGGCGGCCCACAAACTGCTCAAGGAGATGGTGCTGCTGGAGCGGCTGCGGCACCCCAACGTGCTGCAGGTACGAGGGTGGAGCGCGAGGGTGAGGGGGCTTGCTTGGAACGCCCAGGCCCTGGTCACTGAGGCTGAAAGAGAACGCCTTGGTCTTATAGAAAAGAAATGGGGCACCAGTGACTGTGCCCATCTTAAGCTAGGAACAGAACCCGCGCTAGGGCCCTTCCCATTGCACCACGCTGCCTCTTTACCCAGTGATTCGTGGGTTTCTCAGCTTACACACATCCCTGAAAGACAGAGGCCAGGACAGAAAGCCCCAAAACCCTAGGGATGGGGCAGTGCTTCGAATTTAGGACCCTGCGCCCGACTGGAGCTAGGGTATTGAACATCAGGATATTACCTCAAGCCAAATTAATTCTAAGCCAAGACACCAAACATCCCTGGCTGAGTCAGCCCCCAGCAGCAGTGGTAGAGTCCCCCACAGTGATGGAATATGAACCCCACTTCTTTCAATTCCCAGTGATTTGTCTCACTTTAAAGATGGGGTGGGACTGCAATGGAGTTAGGAAGGGCTGGAAAGAGATCGTGTGGCAGGCTTGATTCTCACAGAGTCCCCACCCACTCAGTCAGAAACCACTGGAAGGGAGTGAGGGAGTTGACCAGAAAATGTCCAGCCTTTCCAAGAAGTGACCCTGGGGGTTCCCAGGGGCTTAAAGAGGGTCTACTTGAACCACTGGGAAAGCCTTAGGATCCTAGGCAGACTGAGGGCCAGAGGCTCAGAATCCTTTTAAGTGAGAATCTGCCTCTCCTGTTTACTAGGAAACAGGCAGGAGAGATGAGACCCCCACCTAATCTCCTCCAAACTGAACTTTCAGTGAGCCTCTCACAATCCAGCACTGCCTTAACATACCCTGCTTCCTTTCTCCTGGGTCCCAGTTCTTAAGTCTGCCTAGGATAAGATAAACTATTCCTGTCGCACATGTCTGAGCAGACTGAGGGGAATCCCTAACTGCTCTAGCCCAGTGAACACAGGGTGTGTGCACTCCCCAGCAGTGAATATTGCCCATGCCTCCCACCTCCCACCTCCTGACCCACTCAGATTCACCTTTTTGCACCCAGCAGAACTGACCAAAAAGCCAGGCATCCCTTCTTTCCCTGGGAGTGAAATGGAATCCTAGGCCCAGAATAAGATAGGTCAAAAAACTCCTTAGACTCCTGCTGGCTCCCAGTCTTCCCCCAGGATACCCCTACCCTGACCAGACACTATGGCAGGGTCCTGGGCCCTGCCTTGGTCACATGTCGGGCAGAGCCAACCTTTGTGTGTAGTTGTGCCTGGCTGCCTGGCTGACACTGTGTCTAGAGCTCCAGGGAGTGAGCCACTGGTTACGTGGCCATTCTAACTGGGAGGATCTTGTTCTCTTCACTTCCCGGGGGCTCTAGAGAACTTTCTGGAAATTCTGGAGTGTCAGCCTGATTCTGAGAGGGTGGAGAGGTCCTGAGTGCCTTAGCAGGACTTTAAATGTTTGTTAATTGACTCAATATCCCCCTCTCAGAATAGGTTTGCCTTTGGTGTGTCCTCCTGTGTCTTCAGGAACTTCTCGCTCACTGACCTCTTAAAACTTCCTGGCAAGCCTCCAGCTAGCCCCCCACACACCTACCACAGAATGATCACCCTGTGTACATCAGATCCCGGTGCTGAAGGTGCTATGGGGGAAAACAAAAAACAAATAAAAACATTACAATTGGACTGTTTTCACCCATTCCCTCATCAAGACTGGGCCTGTGGGTTGGCTGAGTGACTCTCACAGGGTCAGAGGCTGGAGTCAACTGCACTCAGGCACAAGAGTTGCTACGGTAGCTAGGACCCAAGGGAAGTAAAAAAGTGGGGTGCCCTAGTGTGTTTTGGAGTTGGGTCCACCCTGCTTATCCCCTGTCCTCCCAGACCTGTATCCCTCTGGCTTCCTCAGCTGCGCCATCTCTACAGCCAGGGAAGTCTGTGGTGGGGGTCTTCCTGCCCACGAGGCTTGGGTTTGGGTATGCCAGGAATCAGAAGGGAACCAGAAACCGTGTTGTTTTAATGTCTCTTAATTGCTTAAAATTTCAAAACCATTTGTTTGCTGAAGTGGAAGAAACCAGAAGGAAGGTTTCTAGAATTCCCAGTCACTCAGGCTCCTGAGTGCTGCTCTCAGCAGCCTTAGTTGGTGCTGTTGGCTCTAATAGCAGGGCCACTGTGCACCTCCCAACATGCGCTCTGGTCACCAGGATCTTTCTATCTGTCTTATGTGACACGTCCCCATCCCAACACACACATATACGCACAAATTCCCTCTTTCTCTCTCTCTCTCTCTCTCTCTCTCTCTCTCTCTCTCTCTCTCTCTCACACACACACTTCCTCACGTGGTAGATGCCTGGCTGCCTCTGCAGCCCAGGGTCAGAGGGCACAGGGTCTTCCTCCCTCCTCAACTCCATCATCCTGGGAGCTTCAGGCTTCAGATGGGCCCCAGGCCTACTTGGGCCCAGATTCTGGCCATGCTAGAGTGTATTTCTTCTTCCAAATGGAACAAAAGATGTGACTGAAATGCTCAGCCTCACGCTTCCTGGGGGGGTTAATGGTGTCTTTTTATTTTTTTCTGAGGGGTGTTGATTAATACCTCGTTAACAGCGCATTTAACGACCTCCGGGTGTTTAATAACCTTCAGAAGTTTCCCACAAAGGCTCAGACTCTGGGCAAGAAAATGAGAACCAGGCCCCAGGGCTGCTCCCCTTACCTCCCCTCCCCACCTCACCAGGGTCTGAGGCCTCCCTAGGCTGATGGGGGGGTAGAAGGGGAGAGAAAAAGAGAGTGCCTGGAACTGCCCCTGACACCCCACCCCACCCCCACCCCCACCCAAGTGATCTGATGGCCTAACACAGAGTTGCGCTTTCTCTGATTCCACCAGAGTTAGGGCAGCTGGCTCTGGGGAAGGGCAGCTAGAAGGGCACCCTGGGGAGGAAAGGGGGCGTGAAGGGGTCTGGGAAGGGCGTGAATGATGGCATGAGGAGTGACAATGTGCAGGAACATCTAGCCCATGGACTCTGCCCAGCTCTCCCCTCTCCCTAGGCTGGCCTGGACAACTCAGCTTTTGTGTTCCTACCCCACAGGGTGCTGGTTGTTTAGAGCCCATTCTGAGCCCCTACTGCTGTGGAGTGTGCTGGGAAAAGCAGGGCTTCCTGTGGACTCTGGTGTAGGTGTTAGTGACAAAGTCAGTCTGTACTTCCCCCATCAGGTGGGTGGTACTAAGCCCCTCCCTCAGATGACATGGTATGGGCAGCTTCTTGTGACCATGTCCCCAAGAAACTGATCTTCCCTGAGACCCATCCCTCACTACAACCCCCTTGAAACATGTCACCAACCCACAAGGGCCAAGGGCACCCAGGGATGTGCCTCTTTGCTTTTTCTCCCACAAAATCCCAGCAAAGAAAAAAAAAAAAAGAAGAAGCTGCCAGAAAGTAGGAATGGTAAGGAATCGACGAGGATTGGAATAGGGGACAAAGTGTGGTAATCATTTGCTGTATTGTGTATTAGCAAATGGTATTCTTGGAAAGACCAGGTTGTGGAATCCGAGTGGCAGAATTTGAATCCTACCTCCTGTATTTATTAGCAGTGTGACCTTATGCAAGCAACTTAACCTCTCTGAGTAGGTTTCCCACCTGAAATTGGAGACAATAATAACAGTACCTACTGTGCCCCTCAGGGTTATTTATAATAAATTGAATTCCGCATGTAGTGCATTGAGCACGGTGCCTGGTACCTGGTTAACATGTGGTGGCCAGACCTGCCCATCACCCTGAGTGGCAAGAGGTGAGGGGCTGCTGTAGTCAGTCAGTAGGAACTCGGGCTGCCGGCAGCAGGAAGAGGGGGCAGACCTCCCAGGCAATGCTGCTATTCTCCTCTGGCCTGAGCTGTAGCAAAGGCCTAGGGGTGGCCTCAGGCCAGAGGGAGGGGGCATCCAGCCTTTCTCTGTCCCTCCCCCACCCTGTGACCTAATGACCTGCCCTGGGTTTTCCCCCAGCTCTACGGCTACTGCTACCAGGACAGCGAGGACATCCCGGACACCCTGACTACCATCACGGAGCTGGGCGCCCCTGTGGAGATGATCCAGCTGCTGCAGACTTCCTGGGAGGATCGATTCCGAGTGAGCAGGGAGTGGGGCTTTCCTCAGCCTCCTTGCTGGGATGATTCTCCCTTAGAAGGCCAGGCTTCTAGAGTAGCTTTGACTCCTCCTCACCCCAAGGAGAGGGAAGGAAGCTGACTCAGCCATCAACCAAAGGGTTAAGAAAAGAAGCAAGACATAGAGGATCCCAGCATTCTCTGCTCTCACTGCTTCACCCCTCCTCACGTGTGCAGGCGCATGCACACACACACACACACACACACACACACACACAGCCACTGTAGGAGGGCCAATTTCCTGGGACCATGAACGACTAAGGTCATCCTGACCTTCCTTCTACTCCCATGCACTGAACTAAAACCACACTCCAGATGAAGCTTCAGGGAAGAGATTCCTCATCCTTAGACCCCCTGCCTGCAGGGTCAGGCCAGCCAAGGGTTAATCAAAAATCACTGGCCTCTTCTTTAAGGTCCCTAGGTCCCAGAGAATAGAAAGACCAATCCCAAGCTCAATTCAGAGCACCAAAAGAAGGAGCCCAGGGTCCGGCAGGCCCTACTCAGCCCGTGTCTGTCCCTCAGATCTGCCTCAGCCTGGGCCGCCTGCTTCACCACCTGGCCCATTCTCCACTGGGCTCAGTCACCCTGCTGGACTTCCGCCCTCGGCAGTTCGTGCTGGTGGATGGAGAGCTGAAGGTGACAGACCTGGATGATGCCCGTGTGGAGGAGACACCATGTGCAAGCAGTGCTGACTGCATACTGGAGTTTCCAGCCAGGAACTTCACCCTGCCCTGCTCGGCCCAGGGCTGGTGTGATGGCATGAATGAGAAGCGGAACCTCTACAATGCCTACAGGTAACCTCCACCAGGAGTTCCCACCAGGGAAGGAGGTCAAGGAGGGAGGCAGAGCCAGAACCAACATGGGGTCCAGGAGGCCAGCTAGGGAGGAAGGCTCAACCCTGACCAATGGAGCCGCAGAGGCAGGGAAAGCCTTCTGCCCAGTCAAGAGGGAATGCACAAGCTCCTGATGGTAAGAACTAAAAATAGGCAAGGAGAATCCGGGTTGGAGGGTGGCAGCTGGAGGCTTCTAAAAATAGTTTCCAACTCAGGGACTAGAGCTGGCATTTCCCCTTCCCCTTCCATGGCTCCTGACCTCTGCAGTATTTTTCATGGCTAAGAAGCCCCAACCCTGGAACTGCTGTGGTGCTGGGGCTCAGTCAGGGGGTGATGTGGGCTGGAAGATGAGGAAGAACAGGGAAACATGCTTCTGGTCTCAGTTGGGTCTGACATTAGATGTGGTCATATCTGTGCCCAGGCCCATTCCCGAAGAGTAGACTCCCTGGGACACACTCAGGATATGCCTGGTCACCAGGCCTAAGAGATCCAGCTCCCCAGCCAGATTGGGTTCTGTCCCAGGTTGGGGTAAAGGAAGGATGTGTCTCCAAAGGCTGGCTCCCCTGAGCCCTTAGTTTATCTCTGCCACAGGTTTTTCTTCACATACCTCCTGCCCCACAGTGCCCCACCCTCACTACGGCCTCTGCTGGACATCATCGTCAATGCCACAGGTGAGTCTCAGGGCCATCTGCTTCTTATCACCCACCCCTCCCCCAGCAGGGGACAAGAATGACCCGGGTGGCATAGGTCCAGAACCTACCATGTCCTAGGGCAGTATTCTGAGGCAAAGACCCTCCCAAGCCCACCTGTAGGGTCCAGGCCCCAGAGGAAGGGAGGAGCGGTGGCTGGCTGCCTACTGTGGAAAGGAGTAGGAACCCAGGTACCCTGTTACAGCCACACTGCAATTTGCAGGAGAGCTCACCTGGGGAGTGGACGAGACCCTGGCCCAGCTAGAGATGGTGCTGAATCTGTACCGGAGCGGCCAGTATCTGCAGAACTCCACCACAAGCAGTAGCGCTGGTGAGTGGTCCAGCAGGGACCCAGGAGCTGGGTAGGTGAGGAGCAGGTAGGAGGGTAAGTGACCCCCAGTTGAGCTTAGGGACTCACCCTTCCTCTGGGGACCCTTATCTCCAAGGTCATCCTGAGGGCTCAGTTGGGGTGACACAGACTGTTGAGCCTTTACCTTGAGGTCCTATCTCATGCTGAGCTAGGACCTGCCATTCTGCCTGGTTCTGGGGCAGGGGTGGGGGTGCCAACACTCCTTCTCTGAATAGCTTCAAACCCTCTATTTACTGGTTGTGTGCCTTAGCCCTGGACCCTCACTTTCCTCATCTGTGAATTGGGTTCAATATTACTCACCTCACAAAGTTCTTATGGGGATTAGATGGCAGGCCAGGTGTGTAAAAGCAATTAGCGCAGTTCCGATTACACAGCTGGAACACAATATAGGCTTGCTTCTCTTTCCTTCCTCTGCACTCCCTGGACTAGGGGGACAGCTGGAGGTGGAGGGGGACCCCACACTGAAACCAAACAAGACGCTTGCTCTCCCAGGGCTTGAGAGAATTCTGGCCACTGGTTACAGGCTGTGGTCCCTCTGCAGAAGTCCTTGGGTCTAGCTGTGGTTGGCAGGGGGGCAAGGGGTGGGCAGCCTCCGTATTCAAGGCGCTCTGACCAGTCTTAGGGGTGGGGGAGCCCTCGTTAGCCCTGTAAATAAAGTTTAACGAGGTGAACAATGGCTGGCTCTGTCCCTGAGGACGCCGTTTATGGGGCCATAAATCACAGCTAGCCCTGGACTTTGGTCTAGTCCCTGGCAGGAGAAGGAGGCCGGAGGGCGGGGTGGCCAGAGGCCCAGAGCTTCTGGATGATCGATCCAGAACTGGGGCTCCCAGGCAGCAGGAAAGGTGGGGTGAGCAAGAGGCCTGAAGCTGAGCTACTTTCCAATTAGGAGGCGTTTTTAGAACCTCTGCGGTTCTTTCTGCACCCTGGGAGATCTCAGCTCCCTCTCGCTCTAGCCATGGACATTTTGCATCCACTCCTAGGCCTCTTACCCTCAGAACTACCTGACTGTTCCCCTAGGCCTATCTAAGGAGTTTGCCTGACCTCTCTCCCCATAGCCAGGAGAAAGTTCAGTGAGGGGTGCTCTGAACCCTTGCAGCCAAGTGAGGCCTGCATACTAGCAAGACCAGAAGCTAGTTAGAAATGCACACTCTCAGTTCCCACCCAGACCTCCTGAATCGTAAGGCATCTTGACAACATTCCCTGGGGATCACATGCTTATTGCTATTTCAGAACTATGTTCTAAAGGTCTGAAATGTCCTGGCCTCAGCAGCCAGGTTGGACAGCCAGTAGCTGTATGTATCTGTGCCACACATGTGCCTGCTGATCTTGTTGAACCAGTTCAGTGCCCTCAAAATTGAGAGCTGCGTATCTCCCCAGAACCAAGTCTGTGCTTCGTCTTCATTGAACAATCAGCTCATGGGGTGTTTGCCGCCTTCACCTCTGTGCTGGGAATGCTGGCCTGGATCTCAGCCACCACTTAGGAAATGAGTCTTGCAGCCCTCATTCAGAAAGTGACCCCAGCCCTCACCATGCCAGAGTTCTCACGTTTGCTTCATCCCCACCCGTAGAGTACCAGCGCATCCCAGACAGCACCATTCCACAGGAGGACTACCGGTGCTGGCCATCCTACCACCATGGCAGCTGCCTCCTGTCTGTATTCAACCTGGCAGAGGCCGTGGATGTCTGTGAGAGCCATGCCCAGTGCCATGCCTTTGTGGTCACTAACCAGACCACCTGGACAGGTGAGAGGGAAGGCGACTGAACTTCTCTAGAGCAGGTTGACAGGGAGTGGGTCCCTTCAGAAATCTGATGGGAAATCTGGGTATGTCAGCACATATCTGTAACCAAAGCTATTGGGAGGCTGAGGCAGTAGGATTAAAAATTAAAATTAATTTATAAGCTAATTAAAAACCACAATGTAAAAGAAATATAAAGAGTGCTGGGGAGGTAGCTCAGTGATAGAGTGTTTGCCTAGTATGCATGAGGCCCTGGGTTCCACCCCGAAGACCCCCCCCAAAAAATGAATAAGAAACCATAGGGGAGGCTGAGATAATGGAAGAGAGATAGTGTCCTCAAGGCAGTTGCTTTAGGATAGTGGCCCTGCCTCCAAGAAGAGAACCATCCTGACCTGTTACATCTCACCTCTGCCCCCAGGTCGGAAGCTGGTCTTTTTCAAGACTGGATGGAACCAAGTAGTCCCCGATCCCAACAGGACCACATATGTAAGGGCCGCTGGCTGACCTGTCTGAGGGCTCAGCTGACTATCCTCACCAGCTGGGCTTGCCTATGGAGGAAGTGACTTGCACTAGCAGAGCTGCATGTCACCTGGTAACCTCTGCAGACAAGACTGACATCCCAGACAGACCGATGTGACCAGGACAAACGTGCAATAATGCAAAATGTTAAAATGTGAGTTGACAAGGCTAAGTCTGAGACTGCTGGTTCCCAGACCAGGAATCACTGGTTGGGGAGCGACTGCCGCTCCAGCGCTCAGGGCTGCGAGCAAGGCTCAGGCTGGTCTGCACTGGGACAGCTCCGTGGGCAGCCCCATCACTGTGTTCATAGTGTGAGAATGTAGCCAAAGCCCTTGCTGCTGCTGCCGCCGCTGCCACCATTGCTGCACATGCCAAGGCAGGCGGGGGCTGCGTGGGGACAATCGGTCACAGAGCTTAGCTCCAGAGAGGAAACTTGGTGGTGGGTGGGCATGCTCCAGGATGTGGGTGATCCTATACCGACAGGGCGCGCTCCCAGGCCAGCCCAGGGGTCAGGGGCAGAGGTGCACACATCAATATGAGCCAAGACTAGGGTGGAGGAGCAGGTTGCGGTTTGAGCCAGGACCTGGAGTGGGGGTGGGACCAGGACCTTTCTGCCTCATTTGCTTTCAGTGAAAGCCTCAAGCAACCACACCAGGCACCCCCCTCCTGGAGTTTGCATATCCAGAAGCTTTTGTACTTCTTGTTTGTTAAATTGTTTATTTTTGTAAAAAAAAAAAATATATATATCGGTTAATAAAATGCTTCACGGCAAAAACTCTTCTCAAGCTACAGTTTCATGGGCTGTGACTTTCTGGTCCCCCGTCATCTCTTTGGTGTATGTTTGTGGGTATGTGTGTGTCATGGGGGGTGATGGCTTTTGAAGAGTGAAATCTCTGTGGCAAACACTACAGATACCAAATGTGCTTCCAAACCCTCCTTCCGTGGTACCTTCCTCCTGCGTGGCCCCCCCCACCTCAATGTTCTGACAAAAGACATGGAAACACCCTTTTCCCCAGGGAGGCTCTTGTTTTAACCCATCCCAGTTTCTTGTGTACAAAGGAGTCAGGTACCCATGGTGGGATATTAGCCACCTCAGTTAACGGATGGATAAATAGCTCCGAAAAGAATTACTGGACAAGCAACCTCCAGGCAAATCAGCTTTGTCTTCCCACTATCCCCACTGCCTACCACAAGTTCAGGAAGGAAGGAACCAATCCGCTCTGTGACACAAAGGATAGTATATTAGACTTCTGGCCAAGCCTGGATGGTGATTCAAAGGGCATGAACCCTTTGTGGGCTTTACAAAGAAGAACCAAACTTTAACTCAGAACCCACTTTCTCCTCAGTAGAGATGGTGGGTGTTATTTCTCAGGTAAAAGATGTTTGTAGTTCTGAGTGAGTGAGGAGCCGATATCAGCTCCAGAGTTCTCTCCATGGACACTGCTCTGAGCCTCATGGATGTAGCTCCCCACCTCTACCCCAGCTCACAAACCTCCTGTCTCATTTCTGGTATCTAGGCTTGTGACTGGGCAGAAGGGGAGAGTCAAAGTCTCTGCAGCAGCCTCACACCATGACTCACCCCAGTCAAATCCTGCCCCAGCTCACCACCCTCAGTTCTCAGGCCTCTGAGAAGGACCTCGGCTTCCATCAGCCTCCAGACTTCCCAGCTGAATTCAGGTGGCCCACTCCCTGTCATCCAGGGTTGGATTTTGCACCACCCTCCATTATTTTCCAATAATGTCATCTAGCCTATGGGGCTCTGAGGGCAGGAAGGGCCACGTCACCAACCTGGGCCCGAGAAGGTGCCAGAACCTGAGGTGAGAACCTAAGGAGAGATGTCTGAGAGAAGAAAATTGGTGAGATCTCTCAATCTAGAGGAACACAAAGACCTCCCTGATCAGCAGGGAGGCACACAGAGCCCAGGGTCCACATGTCTCAGTAGAAGAAGAAATGGCTGAAGATGAGCCCAGCACTGCCTCCCAGACACTGAAAGGTTTCCAGATGAAAGCTTCATCAGCCCATGGAGAGGGGCAGAGGGAAATGACACCCACAGAGGGCCACCACACTCTGGCCTCAGGGAGGTGCAATTATTCCATTTTTACAGACCAGAAAACTGAATCCCACATCACAGCTGCAGAATGATTTAGTAAGCATATAAACTCAGCCCTAATTCAAAACCCCCAAAGGGCAAAACTGCAGTCAGAAGATTCTGAATTAAAGTTAGAGAGACCCCTCCTTATTTTGAGCCTGTGACAAGCTAAAATGGAGATCCAAAAGGCACAAAGTCTTTTTAGAATAATTCACCCAACTGGGCATGCCTATAATCCCAGCATCTTGGGAGGCTGAGGCAGGAGGATCAAAAGTTCCTCAGCTATTTAGCAAGGCCCTAAGACCTTAGTGAGACCCTGTCTCAAAATAAAAATTAACAAAGGGCTGGGGATGTGGCTCAGTGATGAAGCACCCCTGAGTTCAATCCCCGGTACAAAAAAAAAAAAGATTTGCCCACAAATCTTTGGGATGATAGACAACTTCTCCCTGAGAATGAACTTGGCCTCAGAACCTCTTTCTGAGGACAGAAATGGTCAGGCTCAGTCCTCCAGAGTTGAGAGAACGACATTTTCAAATGGAAGTGGAGAAGTGACGGAGTGCCCAGAAAGAAAGAGGAGAGTGAGCGAAGACCTGAGGCAAAATCTTTTCTCCCCACAGATGACCATTGACATGTAGCTACCTGTATCCCTGGAGAACTTCCGGTTCCTGGGTGCATCTTGTTCCCTTTCCTGAGGGAGCCAGAACCATGTCCCCCTCCACCTCTCCCACAAGGCCTCTGCTGTTTCTACTCCATTGAAATACAGGGATGTCCAGGCGTATGAATGGGAGAAATATATTCAACCAAGAGAAGGCTTGGGAGACTTGCCAGAAGAGAGAAGCCAGGGGAAGGGGTGGGAAGGACAGGTTCTTTCCAGAGTCAGAGAAAGAGGAAGAGACACAGAAGGACAGTGTTGTCTAGTGGTTCCCCATAAGACTCCGGAGCCAAGCCAAGCTGGGCAGGAATCCTGAACAATTCTACTTTTTTCTCAGTGTTATCTGGCTGTGACAACTTCCCTGAGCCTCTGTTTCCTTATCTGCAAATTTTAATCAATACTATCTGCTT
Organism: Sciurus carolinensis; assembly: GCF_902686445.1. Lineage (NCBI taxonomy): Eukaryota > Metazoa > Chordata > Mammalia > Rodentia > Sciuridae > Sciurus > Sciurus carolinensis. Next base: position 60,047,598 of record NC_062225.1, on the reverse strand, counting down.
CCTAGGAGCATTATGGGAATTGGATGAAATTACGTACATAAAGGTCTTAGCCAGTGTCAGCAAATGGTAAGTTCTTAGGAATACTGGCTGACATTGTCATTGTGTCATTATTAGTGGGCTGAGTGCTCAATGTTCATCCATGATCCGGCCTGCAAGAACAGTCAGGTCAGCTGGTGAGGACCCAGGCACAGACAGACTGTTCTGGCCCCTGTCTACTCCCCAACCCCCACCACCAATAGGGAGCACTGCCTTTGACGAGGGGAGGTGTGGCCCAGTTCTCCGGGTCAGTGCCCTGGGAGTTGAGTGTGTAGCAGACAGAAGGAGGAAGAGGATTAACATGAAAGCAGAAAATGGGATTAGGAGGCCTCAGGATAATGTGCCCACCCGCCCCCCCCATCCATGACAACGGCTTCTTGCTTTCACTCCGTGGCTTCTGGAGTCTGGAGCATGTACGACAGTGGTTGCCTTCTGCTCCTGCTACCAGGAAAGGAGATTTGGTGACTGAATAGGAGACTTACTCAGTTTGCTAGGAAAGGGGGCTGGGCTCTCCTGGCTGCCAGCCAGGCCTGGCTGCCTCTGTGCACTTTCTTATTCAGTCCTCACGGCAACTGTGAGATGGGTGGTGGTCCAGAGAGGTCCAGAGGAGTCAAGATCCAAGCCGAGGTGCTTGTGTTCCCCTCCCTCCACCCAGCACCCCTGAAGATCAGTGTCAGTGCATGATCAGTGATATCACTCACACCTGCCTAGGAGAGATTCCGGGGCACGCACCCTGCCTTTGAGGAGAAGCCCCACAGGCAATTAAAGGAGACCAGGTTCACCTCACTGGCATCATCCCCCAAGAGTGAGACTGTCCCCAAAGAACCTGACCTTGAAGGACCTCCTTGTGGTGCACTGTGCAGGACTTCTATTTTCCTTGTTCACCTCTCTGTGACACAGCTAATGCTACCTGCCACTCAAGTGGAGAAAGTGTCGTATCAGTGTGACCATGTGAAGGATGTGGACCGAGATCTTTCTAAAATTACCTCTCTCACTCCAGAGACTCGCTGGTTACTGTGGCAGGGGGAAGGGGGGATTCATTCTCCCACCCTATTCCATTCAAGGCCCTTTGATCCACCTTTTCTCTGGGTCATGGTCCCTTGTTCTCCTGCCCCATCCCCTACATCCACTCACCTGCCCACCTCTGCCTTCATTCCAGCTCCTGAATGTCTCTCCTGAGATGCAGGGACAAGATGCCCACCCCCACACACACTCTATCATCCAGGGTTCCAGCAGGAAACAGCACCATGAGCAATGACAAAATGTGTCACACACACAGGGGAACCTAAGGGACAGTGCTGCCACCTGGAGCTCGCAAAAGCCGAGTCCTTACCATCTCTACCCAAGAGAAGGGGTGGGAGCCATTACCAGGCCCTAGAATGAGAACATCAAAGGAGACCTGTGGGGGTTCACCTCAAGGAGAGAAGGGACCAAGATACACAGACAGTTCTTCTCACTAAGAAGAACACAGACCCCCGCTCTCCTTCCCCCTCCTCCCACTGTCCTGTGCAGTTCTTCATGGGCCAAACCCCACTTGAAGGCAGAAGGGCAGGGAACTTGGCACAAGGTTCATGACTGTCACCCCTTCATGACTGAGCAGGGTAGAGAAGGAAAGAGGGCAGACCAGCTGCACCCCAGCCTTCTTCACCTTTGAGCCTTGGTTGAGAGGAGGACAAAAAAAGGTCTTCTTTCTGTCCCTAGTTCCGTTTTTAGATATTCAGTTACATGTCATTCTGTTTGGTCAAAGTAACACCTCGGGCCCAAACCTTCAGGGGTTTGGTCAGCATGGATTCCCAATAGAGCCACTGCCAGCCCCGTGGAGACAGCCCTTGGTCCTCGCAAGATTAAAAACCTTAGATATTACAATGGTTTATGGCTCTCCAAAGGGCCAGGGGACATAAACAGATATACAGCATACTCATGCTATTAAATTCCATGGAAGTGGTGGCAATTAGCAAAAAGTGTCTAAAACTGTGCTTGATAGCAGGCCACAGTGGCAGATGCCTGTAACCCCAGCAACTCAGGAGTCTGAGGCAGGAGGATCAAAAGTTTGAGGCCATCCTGGACAAATTTAGTGAGACCCTGTCTCAAAATAAAAATTCTAAAAGAGGTGTGGGTGTAGCTCAATGATAGAGAGCCCCTGGGTCAGTACTGGGGGAGAAAAGGAGGGGGAGGGGCTTGGTGATAACAGTGGTGATGGTGGCAATAGGATTAATAAAGCAGAGTAGGTTGAGAAACACTGGCTTACAGTGACCCATAACCCTTCCTTGGGCTGTCATTGAGAGTTCCAAGTCACAACCCTTCACCCTGGAGGCTTTTTTTTTTTTTTTTTTTTTTTCTTTTTAGGGGGATGAAATATTCTATATTTCTGTTAAGTCTAAATAATCAATTGTACTTTTAACATCTATAGCTTCTTTTTTATTTATTTTTCATTAAATTTTTTTTATTTTTACAGACACATTTTGATTCATTGTACACAAATGGAGCACAACTTTTCGTTTCTATGGTTGTACACAATGTAGATTCACACCATTCATGTAATCACACATATACATAGGGCAATACTGTCTCTTTCATTCTACTATCTTTCTGTCCCCCACACCCTCCCACCCCATTTTCCTCTACACCTTCCAGACTTCCTTTATTCTTCTCTTCCCCCTGCCACCTCCCCTCATTATATATTGTCATGCACTCCGTAGTTTTACCGTTATTCTCTAAACTGATATTCATTCGTTATGCAGTTCATAATAAAAACAAATTATGATTTGAATTTCTTTTCACTTCATACTTTACCCAACCTGTACTTGCGCTTGTTGAACATCTTTGGCTTCCTGGAGCCTGAGTGAGCCGCCTCTTCTGCAGTTTCCAGCCCTCGGTTGCTATTTCCCTACATGGAGAAGCTCTGGGTCATTATTAGCAAACCAGAAGATTTCAGTAGACCCAACCTTCTCTTAACTAATCAAGTCACAAAATATTTCTTGTCTATTAGTCAGTGTAATGAATTCTGAAATATCAGACTGCCCCCTGCCCATCAGGAGCTCACAAAGATAGACAAATTCAACAAGGCGATATATAAGATATGACTCTATGGCCATGAGGCTGATTTCCACCCATGGCTTATGAAGGCAAAAGGGTTTTACAGTCATATCTCCAAACAGTAAGGATCAGTTAGCCTGGTGGCCCAGAAGCATCAACCCCTGCAGCAGAAGCCCTGCTGTGAACATTTTTTCATCCAGGGAAAGACTTGTTTATCCTCACTCTTTACTTCTTATCTCTAAGCCGGTTCCCTATTTGTCACCAGACATTCTCCCCATTCCCATGGTGACTCAGCTTCGTTAACAGGCTTTGGTGTGGAGCTTTCCGAGGATTCTTGAGAGTGTAAATAGATTGTGTCTACTGTTACCCCCTTATCCGTACACTTATTTGACCCTTCAAAGAGCTCTAGTAGATTAGGAAGGCATGATTTCTCCTCTGCGAGACAGGCTGCCTTCCACCGGAGGCGGAGTTGGCTCAAGTGCTCCATAATCCTGCCCTTAGAGGTTCCGTCGACTTGCCTGGTGTCCCAGGGAAAAAAAAACTGGTGGGCCATTTCCCACAGACCCTTCTGGTGCCTTCCATTTCTCCACCCCGGGTGCCAAGGTGCAGATCTCGAGAAAAGGCTCTTGTTTTGTCCTCCCCTTCCATGATATTGATCTTCTTTATCAGCCCCAAGGGGTTGGTGAGGAGAAAGGAGCAAAATAAAAATAAAATAGACAGTAGGCTCTGCTTTCCACTACTTGGAGTTTTAAGGCCCTGAATTCATCTGAACTTGTGCAGAAGGTAGTAGTGAGGTTATCTGTATCAGATTTCATTTTATGACATACCACCTTGTTTACACCACTCTCCAGGCTGTATATAGGATATAAATTACCTTTAAATGCTCTGTTCTTGTTTAGTCATTTTTTTCTGCCATCAATAAAAAATTTAAAGGCAGCCATTATTCTAAGAAATGACGATTATACTTAAGGCGCAGAGCTATCATAATTGAGAAAGACAGTTTGTCTTATATCATGGCCTCCCATTTCTTTTGAACAGGGCTTAATGCTATGTGGAGTCTTCTGATTCCACTGTAGAGCTATGCAACATTTTGCTGTTAAGAGCAAATGAGTTTCTTCTTCAAACATAGATCTCTGCTTAGCATATTTAGTACTATTTGACTTGGGTCTCAAGGTAGGGCTAGTCCCGGAATGGACTTTACATGTTGAAAAAAAAATTTTTTTAATTACCCACAATCCTATTACATATGTTGAAATGACCTTCTTTTTCCTGTAGCCTCTCCAACAATTTGCTGAGATGAAGAGATTTCTACCGGGCACTTTGGGTTAGGAACTTCCAGGTTAACTCTTTCATGCTCAAGTCTTTCTGTAGCCCATTCACACTACTTTTGAAAATATATTCTGGGCAAGTAATTCAAGATGCAGAGAGATTCAAATGCACACAGATGTTCCTTGCAACATTACTTAGAATCACAAAACAGGAGGATTATACAATATGATAAAATGTAGATTTGTGGGGTTAAATGCAAAAAACAGGATGCGAATTCAAGCATGTTAAAATGAAAGTGGAAAAGACTATAAGGAAATATGCAGAACAGAGACTTTTGCAAGGATGACAAACTAATTCATGTTTCTCTTTATTTTTCAAAAATGTTCACGTATGTTGTGATGTTTGCTTAATAAAAAATGGTTTTATCTGGAGTGCTGTTTCAATGTATTTGAAGGAGTGGTTCAATCTCCTTCAAATATATTGAAAAATCTCCTATTTTGTTATATAAACTTCATTTTCAATTGGACTTTCAGAAAGTCATTCCCACTAACTCTCTAATATATAAAAAGTGCCTGATGGCTTCATATAGGAGTTGAAATCTCAAATGCCTATAGGCCAGCAGAAGGAATCAGTGGTTCTGGGGGCCACTGGGAGAACCCAGACGTGAGCTCCAGTTCAGGGGAACTGGAGCTTTCTGTGACTCTCCTAATTTGTAGATTTGGGGCTACTAATAAAAACTCAAAATTAAAAAGAAAAAAAAAATTGACATTTGTGGACCAAACAGAACATGCCTATAGGTTGGATTCACCAAGCTGGCAGCCAGTTTATAGCCTCTAGGGTAAAGGCCATTTCTAAAAGCCTAGCCTGCTGCCCAATTTCCCAGCACCCTGGCAATTAAACCTTGCCCGAGTTCCTCTGCTCCCTCCTCTGCAGTGAGCCCTGAACCACTGGAGACTGCTTGATGAGAGTGATGAAGCATGGTAGTCCTCAGAATTGTGAAGGCTTGTGAATCTGTCCCTAGTTGGAAGCATTTGTCCTTCCAGAACATGAAAGCTGGCGACATTTTTGGTATTAATTTGTTTCTCTGTCTGTCGCTTACATTTAGTGTGGCTGTGAGGAATGGATTTGATGCTGTTCAAATATGCCCAATTTCATCCTTAAGCCCCTTTACAGTTGTCAGATGGTGCCAGCCAGTCCCAGGCTCTGTTTCCAGCTTGTTGTTAATCAGACCTCAACAGTCAATGTGCTCATCACCATGTCTTCCAACACTGTCGCCCTGCTTGGCCCCAGTGACCAGCTTCAGAGGACTGATGAGAAGATGGGGCTGCCTTGGGCTGGGGTTGTATCCCAGTGGCAGAGTGCTTGCCTGGCACACTCAAGGCCCTGGGTTTGATCTCAGCACCACCCACACAAACACACAAAAGAAGTCTCAGCTCTCTGTCTCCCTCCCCTCTTGCCCCTGGAAGTACCTTTCGCACAATGACCACTGAGGAATCCTACCTGCTTCCATGCTGGCATCTGCTTCTGATCTGTCATGAGGAAATCCAGGCAACCTTCATTTCTAGAAAACAACACTTTCCCTACAGTGATCCTAGTGGCTTTGCCACACAGGTTTGCCACTGTTCTTGGATCCTTGGATATTCGAGTCCAGTTGACACCCCCAGTTCTGACCATCACTCTCAGCCTCTGGTGTACTCTGACCCCACAAAGTCATTGTAATGTCCTTGCTGCCCTGGGGCCATGGCAAATTGTGTCAGCAGGGTATTCTAGGAGCTTGTGCGTTGATCAATTAACTCATCACCAATCAATAAACGAATGAGTTGAGCCAAGTAGCCACTCTGGCTCCTACATAGTGAACCACCCTTCCTTTCTTCATGCAGGACCCACTGTGATCACAAACGCCTCCTATTAGTTCTTAGTTTATTTTGGGCACTTGCAGATGCTGCCAGATGTTTACTTTTAACGTGAGGAGAATTACACTGCTCTTGTGGTTGGGGGAAGAGAGGGGGAGCTCAGGGCTGCAGGGCTGGCAAGCTCCTCCACAGCCCAGCCACTGGGGGCTCCTTCCCCCTCCCCTCCAGATGTGGCCCAGCCCCCATCCTGTATTGCCAAGTCAGCAGATCCACACTATTCCAAGCATGGAGGGAGGGCCTTGAATCCTGCAGAGCCCAGGCAGCAGCACACATGTCCAGCATGTGGGGTGCATGTGTGTAACTGAGGTCATGCCTGGGCTCCACCAGCCCTCATGGCACTGGGATAGGGACATTCACTGCAGAGTTCCTTTCTCACCTTGCTCTTTGAAATAGGTCCCTCCTTGGAAAGACCGAAAGGCAGAATCCCCCTTCAAATTCTTTCAACAGTCAGAAAATGACACTTTGGGCACTGAGAGCCATAGTAGGACTAACCTTGGAACCCCACAAAGCCTAACCCACTCACAGCTATATTTCTGTTTCCTGATCACACCACAGCTTGAAAATCCAGTAGAATGTTGCTTCTAAGGGAGAGTCAAGGCATATGGCAGAACGGCAGAACCCAGTAGAAACATAGTTCTTCCACCCTGGTCCAAAACCATCCAAAGACATGGTAGGCAATTATCTCCAATCCATATCTTCGGAAGGAAAGTGCTTGGTCACACAATGCCTTATGCCACTACTATCTCCACTGCTGGACAAGGACATCCCTCTAACTCTTGTCCTTCTCCCTTCTGTTCTCTTGGACTTTAATATCCTAAAGTTTAAAAATATCTTCTCTTGGTCTGGGGATATAGCTCAGTTGGTAGAGTGCATGCCTCACATGCACAGGGCCCTGGGTTCAATCCCCAGCACCACAAAAAAAAAAAAGTACCTTCTCTTTTTTCCTTTTCCTTCTTGGTGCCCAAGAAGCAGGACTGAAAAGAAGCAGCTCATAACTAATTCACATTCTCAAACAAAAATGGATGTGGAAAAAAGGGATGAGCAACAGCTCCCTACTCAGCCCAGCCCTATTCAAGCCAGTCAGGAGGAGCCTTGCAGAGGAGAGAGACCCAGGGGAGAGCTACATGTATTGGCTGAGGACTTATGATAAGTATGGCCAAGCTGGTTACAGCCCACATGCTGGGTTCCTCTTGGAAATTTTAAAAAACATGTCCCTCTCATTTCTTAGCCATTTATCTCAAGTCGAGCAGTGATAGAGAGGTGGTAGGAGAACAGAAGATTCTCCTTGATATCTTTCTCAAGAACTTGTTTTTCCAATAATAAGCAGGATACAGAAACCTCAAAGCACAGACTCAGTATGAAACAGTGAACTGACTCAGTGGACATCTTGCCAGCCTCCAGCCCCATCCAACCACCATCCTAACCATTTCCTTTCCATCATCGCTGATCCACAGTATAAAATCATTCAGCTGGAAACTGAAGTACCCCCAAACCAGCTCTCACTCTTCCCCTTTTTCTCCTATGATTGCTCTGAGGAAAAGTCATGCTAAGGTGATCTGCATCACAGCTTCCTCCAGGTAGACCTCCATCATCCCCTCCATGATTACTGCCGCCCCCAGGCACCTTTTCCTTTCTCTTTCCCTTTCACACAGTCTCTGAGCCTCCCAAGAAGATAGATCCATCAATTAATGATTCGGTCATAAACACACACAAGCCTCATTCCCACTTCGTTTAACTGGGTAACTACCCCTGAAAACTTTTAATGATCCCAAGAGAAGGAACACAGGGGAAGAAGAGCCTGGGTACACTTGGGGGGCGGGACTGGGAGGTAAGTGGCTCTGGGACCCCCTCCTGAATGTGACCAGAAGTGAGGTTATTCCAGCCTTCTCTAAAGCAAGCAGGAAATATCCAAAACCTTGACCATGGCCTTCTCTTGTGGTCAGTTGCTCTCAGACCAGGGAGAAGGCATTGGAGACAATAGAAAATGTTGTCAGGGCCCTTAACAGAAGTCACTGAGGAGGTTCTTTGGTTGAGACATTATGAGTGTGAGCTCTAAAGTCAGGCAGCCTGAATATGAATCCTAGCTTCATAACCAGGGTCCTGGGGAACCCTACACAGATTCACTTAGATTGGTTATCCTTGGTTTCTTCATCTGTGAAACGGGGATGTCATACTACTTACCTCATAGAGGAATTGTAAAGTACAAATAAAGTAATATTGGTAAATCTTTGAGCATGCCACATCATAAGTTCTCAGTAAACATTAGCTTTATGGTACTTCAAGATTGAGTTCCAGACCTAGCCCTCCCCTAGTGGTCCTGAGGGAACGTGACCATGTCTCTGGGGGTGAGTGTGCCAAGGACCCCTCCAGGCGAACCCAGCTCTGTATTCAACCAGATGTGGCCAAGTACATACAACAGATGAGGCAGGCTGGGAGGGCCCGGGGCCAGACGGGACCACCCATTGAGCTGGGGAAGGTGCTGGCAGGACGGCCTCTGCTGCAGCTGCCGGGCAGCCGTCCAAGGTGACAGGCACAATGCAGTGTACAAGGGTGTGGAAACAGACAACAGGTGGCAGCTCAGCAACAGTCAGCGCTAGGGAGGGGAGGAGCAGATCAGCTAGCATTTGGTAACAGGGCGAATCTGGCAGCAGGTGGATCACAGCAATGGGCAATTCCAGAGGGGTCTTCTGAAATCCAAGCAGGCAGGCAGCCGCAGGAACATCTGCCTCAGATCCCAGGATGCAACCGAAGGCTAGATCTGGGGGTCTGGGTATTAGGCAGTGACCAGAAGAGCAAAGCAGCACCTCAAGCCTAGAAAAACTAGAAAGGTTACCAGGTGGGGGCACATGGGAACAGAAGCATTACCAGAACATAGGCACCTAGCTGAGGAGGAGAGAACTGCTTTGGTTGGAAGAACAGCAGGTCTCGACATGGCCCAGCCTTAACCCCAGCCCCAAACAGCAGGGCGGGTCTGAGACTATACTGTCCCCACAGTGAGCCTGCAGGAGAAGCCAGCTGGAGGCTAAACATATCTTCTCTTTTACGTTTTCCTTTTTGGTGCCTGGAAGGCAGGACAGAAAAGCAAAAGCTCAAAACCAGGCTGTGCTCCCAAACAGAGATGGACCTGGGAGGAGGTCGGAGGGCGGGAGGGTGAGCAACAGCTCCCTCTGGCAGGAGGCCATGACATGGGGAGGCCATGACATGGGGTAAGTCTCTGTCTCTCTGTCTCTCTCTCTCTCTCTCTGTCTCTCTCTGTCCTCTCTCTGTCTCTCTCTCTCTCTCTCTCTGTCTCTCTCTGTCTCTCTCTGTCTCTCTCTCTCTCTCTCTCTCTCTCTCTCTCTCTCTCTGTCTCTCTCTCTCTCTCTCTCTCTCACACACACACACACACACACACACATACACACATACACACACACATCCTGTCCGATGTTCCTGATTCTTGCCCTGTGCCTGCTTTCTTTCCCCCAGCTTCTACTTACTGCTAAGGAAGAACCATAGGTCAGATTGACTTTTCCAAAATGAAAAGCCCAGTCTGAACAGGCCGCTTGGCAGTCATCTGATAGGTGACATGTCACAACTTCTGTACCCCAATGGAGGAAGTGACCTGCAGCGGTGAACATAGCTGGAGGAAGGTGGACGTCCAGTTAAGGAGGGTAAGGGTCCCACAGTCTCTGACTTAAGTTCATCTCCCACATGTCCTAAGAACACGTTTTACATGTTCTTAGGCTCAGCTAACACCGGCTCCATAAACTCCATTCTGGACCCATGTCTTGCTCAGGATTCCAGAAGACTTTGTCTTGGAGACCAAGTAACCTTGAGGGCCACGCATAAGTTCATCCACACTAGACCCACAGCCTCACAGAGGAAACTCATCCATATTCATATATGTAGGCTGATAAGCTCCACATCTTATACATCCTTATTAGCCCCTAAGCCTCACAAACATACACTTATACTATTTCCCAAACCACATACCCGCTCTTAATCACAGCCTTCGAAACCGGGGTGTGAGCAGTGAAAGTGGACGCCACATGAAAAGTCCCCATGACAGTAAACAGGCACCAGTGCACCCTCACCCCAGCCTGTGGGCACACCAGCCACACTACCCTCCACCCCTGAGCTCTGACTGGGTCCCTTCTTCCTCCCTAGCAAGATGGTCTGAAGAGCTACTGACATGGGCTTGATGGGGTTACCCTGCGCTCTAGAATTTGATTACCACTGTAAATATCATATAGAGCCTCTGGAGCTGAGCCTGCAGGATCCATCAGAGCTAGAACTGTGCCTCCAGTCATGGAAAAACTGCATCATAGGACCTTCCTTGACCTCCAGGGTTAGGCAGAATGACCTATGACATCAGTCTAAGTCTTTCCAACAGAGGAAATTTATTTCATTTTCTTCATCAACTTTAATAACCTATACTCTGTGAAAGATGCTATTAAGAGAATGAAAACACTAGATGCAGCTTGGGAGAAAATATTTCTAAATCTTTCTACATCTGTCATAGGACTTTTTACACAGGATATATGAACAGCAAATAAACACATTTTAAAAGACGTTCAACATCATTGGGCATTATAGACCAGCAAATTAAAATCACATGTACCTATTAGAGTGGTTAAACTAAAAATTATCAGTAATAACAAGTGCTGACAAGAACGCAGAGCAACTAGGCACAGTGGAGCAAGCCTGTAATCCCAGTGTCTCTGAAGGTTGAGGCAAGAGGATCACAAGTTCAACATGAGCCTCAGCAACTTAGCAAGGCCCTATGCAACTTAGCAAGGCCCTAAACAACTTGGTAAGACCCTGTCTTTATATATATATTAAAAAGGGCTGGGGATGTGACTCAGTGGTTGAGCACCCCTGGGTTCAATTCCTGGTACCAGGGCAACTGCAATTCTCATATATTTTGGGTGGGACCAACAGAAGGAATTTAATAGAAGAGTTACACAGTAATGGGAAGGCCAAGAAGCCAGGACTGTCCAGTGTGAAGCCCAGCCACAGAGGGGCCCATGCAACATGAGCTGGAGCCATGAAGAGACCCAGCTTCTGCCAAAGACACCGTAGGAAACCGAGAGAAAGGAATACCCTGGCTTCCCTAGTCCCGTCACCTTCTAGTCATCTAACAGTTCCCATGCTTTCCCAAGTGGTTAAATGCACCTGGAAGCCAAAGGTCAAGGAGTCTGGGGAACACTATCCTTGAAGGGCAACACTGGAAGGTCAAGGAATCAAACAAAAAACAAGCAGGAAATTGATCAGCACCAGCCAAGGCTCACTGGGCCTTAGATGGGCCATTTGCAAGTATCTCTGTTCCAGAGAAATACTGAAACCAGCTCCCCAGGGAGCAGCAGCCTTCTAAGTACTCTTGGACTCACAAAGGTAGAAATGGGTTAACTGCCTCTGATGGAAAAGAGGTCCTGCTAATGAGTTCAATCAGAAGGCTATTGTGACTGGGCATGGTGGCACATGCTTGTAATCTAGCTGCTTGAGAGGCTGAGGCAGAAGGAGTGTGAGTTCAAAGTCACTCAGCAACTTATCGAGGCTCTAAACAATTTAGTGAGACCCTGTCCCAATATAAAATACATATATAAAAAAGGGGGGATGGGGATGTGGCTCAGTGGTTGAGTGCCTCTGGGCTCAATCTCTGGTACCAATAATAATAATAATAATAATAATAATAATAATAATAATATACATATTCTCACAGTAAAATGATACCCTTGAAGGAAACTGGGCATTGTCTGTAAGCAGGTGGTGCTTCTTTGTGCCCTAGTTAGAAACTGGCTGGATCATTTCCTACCCTGGAAGAAGGCATGCCCTGTGCCTTGAGGAATGACCAGAAATCTGGCTGTGGACGAGGAGCGGGGAATTATCCAGAGCACTCAGCATACTCCTTAGAGAAGACCATAGAGCTGTCTCCCCACTCCTCTCCATCCCTCCCCAAATTCAGACCACATTTGGCCCAGCTGCCTTCAGGCGCTTCACCCAAGAACTTCAGCCTGAGCTGGACACTAGCGGCATGCTCCAGTTGTGTCCTTCTCGTTCTTCCCAGGCACAACACATCCTGCTTCCCCCACGGGTACCCTAGGAACCAGTCTTGATATGGGAAGCCCCTCCGTTCAAGGCCCTCAGTACAAGGGACCTGGGAATGAGGGTAAGGGAAGAGATCGGGTGGGGAGAGGAAAAGGACATTTCTGAGATTCCTGAAAGCTTTTCTGGCCTTGCCAGAATGGACTGAGGGTCTGAACATGAGCCCAAGAGAGCATGCAAAATGGGAGGATTCTCCTCACCCCACCTGGGCCCTCCTTAGTCACCCACAGCCTAACTTCTGTTCAGATACTATCACTCACCACTCTCAGTGTGTTGTGTAACTCTTGTGTCATCAGTTGCTCTGCACATTGTCCATAGCTAAGAGTCAGATCTGCAAAATGCAGGGTTCAGCACCTGCTTTGCTCCTCACCATGCTGCATAAATCCAGGGGGTACCTTCGCAATGAGACCTACAGGACTGGGGATGTTTCTCAGTAATGGAATGCTTGCCCAGCATGTGCAAGGCCCTGGGTTCAATCCCCAGCACGGGTGGGGGGTGGGGGGACAGTAAACAATGAGACCTACAAAAGACTGCGTAACTTGTGAGACCCAGTTGCAAAATAAAAATGGCGGTTCCTTGTTAAAAATTGCTAAAGTAATTCAAGACGATGACAATAGACCCGTAAGCCAAAACAAAGACAAATAGCACAATAGCCTTCTGATTGAACATATTTATTGGACCTCTTTTCCATCAGAGGCAGCTGACCCATTTCCACCTTTGTGAGGACTCAGGAGGTGCCACTCCCTGGGGAGCTAGTTTCAGAATTTCTCTAAAACAAAGACCCATGCAAAGCCAAGTGAGCCATCATCTTTGGCTGGTGCTGGCCAATTGCCTGCTTGCTTTGGGTTAGTTTCCTTGACCTTCCAGGGCTGCTCTGCAGGGATTATGTTTTGTAGAATTCTTCTTAGTGTGGGATCCCATGTGACTACACCAGTGGCATGCCCAAGGAGCCAGCCCTGCAGGTGGTGTGTGGTAGCTTGCCTTCAACAGTGCCACTTTCAATTCCTTACCTCCCTATGTGCACATATCACTCCCACATTAAGAGACAGAGTCTAGAACCTAGACTTTTTATGGAATGCAATAGAAATTATATCCTTGTACTTCCAAGACTAGGTTATAAGAATCTCACAGGTTCTGCCAAGATCTCAGGGAATGCTTGCTCTTAGAACACTCCCTCTCAGAACCCAGCCACCATGCTGTGAGAAACCTAAGTTACATAGAGGATCCATGTATAAGTCAACAGCCCAAGCTGAACCCCAAGTGGACAGCCTGTATCAATTGCCAGTCATATAAGTGAGCCACCCTGATCATCTAGCCCCTCAGAGTCTCTGTTAGCAAGTTTTCTGAAACTGCGACAAAATACTTGAGATAAACAATTTAAAGGAGGAAAGATTTATTTGGGGCTCACAGTTTCAGAGGTTTCAGTCCATGATTGCTTAGTTCCATGGCTTTGGGCCTCTGGAGAGGCAGAACATCATGGGGGAGTGGGTGTTGGAGCAGAGCTGCTCACCTCATGAAAACCAGGAAGCCAAGAGAGAGAAGAAGGGACTGGGGACAAGATATGTTTCCCAAAGGTATGCGTTCAAGGACCCACTCCCTCCAAATAGGGCTCACCTCCTATAGTTTCCACTACATCCCAAGAGTTCATGTAAAGCCTGAATCCATCAGGGTATTAACCCACTGATGAACCCAGCACTTCCAAAAAGCCCAACCTCTAAACATTGATCAATTAGGGACCAATCTTTCAATACACGAGTGTTTGGGGGACATTTCAGATCAAAATTATAACAAAGCCTGGAAATGACTGCAGACCACCTGACATCTGACTGCAACCAGATGAGATCCCTAGTGAGAACCACCTGGCAGAGCCCAGTCAACCCACAAAACCATAAAAAATTATAATAAATTGGTAAGTCATGAAGTTTTGTGGTGGTTAGCTGTATAATAGATACCTGGGACATGTTCCAAGGATGTATTCACATAGAATACAAGGAATGTCCTGGAATGTATGACAGGACAGTACTGACTGGGCACACAGTAGGAGCTCAAGAAAGGTGGGTGGCTGACCTGACAGCCTTGGCCCCAGACACGTGGGGCCGCTGACCCAGGATGTACCTTCTCTCTGACAGATACTCTTTGTGATGAAATATTTGCCATCTGGTTCCAACCTGACATTTCGCTGGCTAATGAGGATGCGGAGACTGCTGTCTTCAGAGATTCATGACCACTTCCTCCCACCCCGTTCCTACCCTTCCTATCTCAGGAAATGAAAAGCAATTTTTCCCCAGGGCCTGTTTACCCATGGCAACATAGCAGAATTCCAAACTCGATCTCACAGCCAGTTTCAATATCTGTCTTCACTGTAATAACAACACAGAGGCCACACCTGCCCACAGATTCCGTTCTCTGCTCTTCTATTTGTTCGTTTGTTTCTCCAGGATCTTTAAACATCTGATTCAATTTCATGCTTCAGATGAAAAGTTCTGAAGATGGGAGATTATCAGACTCTGTGACTTTCATGGGGCCTCCTCTCTGCTTGACAGTTTTTTTGCAACCCTGTTCTTGTTCCTCACCCCTTGCCTCAGAGGTCCTCTTGTGTCCTGTGAACTCCTCTCCCAGTTGCTACTCACTCTCGTCTCCTGCCTACAGCCCACCCATGCAACCATGCCGTGGGGCAACCCCAAGAGAAGGAACCTGTGCTGGTACATGGCACATAGCCAACAAAACTGAACTCCCCAAGTAGTCACCTGAACGGAGAGGAACCTGAAAATCCCAGGCTAACATTACATCCCATTCCTATGATCCTCCTGAACACCTGGTCCCACTCTTTATAATACAAACTCCCCCCAAGATTTACCTCTCCCCAAAGTGGGCAGACAGTGTGGAGAACCGTCTAGGTTGGGCTGTGTAACCCCAGGGAGTTCTTGAGCCTACATCTGCTGCCAATTGCTGCCCTGTTCCTTGGGAAAACCAAAGAAAGGAGTCAGAGGAATCCATGCCTTGCTTGGTCTGCATAGACTGATCCTAATTTTTGTTTGAGGAACATACATGATATTCTAGTTATCCTGGTTGAAAGATGGGTCCCCAGGCAGTTCTCATTTACCATGTTACTTGCAAGTTACATGTTCAGCTACCAGGTGGGCAGTGGTCTCAAGGCCAAGAACTATAATGCAAGAGAAAACATTTTTGAGATAACGACCCATTTTTCCTCTCCCAGGAGCTTCCTTCTGTCTTCCCACCCCACCCCCAACTCCTATCCAGCAGTCAGACCGTTGGATGCTCTCTGCCTCAGGGGAGGGATGTGATAGGGAGAAAAGGGGAAATACAAGCTTTGATGTCTAAAAGAAACTGAAATATTTAGAAGAAACATCTTGAGGCCGAGTACGGTTTCTCTCCACCCTTTTTTCATATCCTTAAAAATAAACAGTGAGGAGTCCACTGAAGTGATGAGGGGAGGCAAGAGGGAGAGAAAGTGAGAGGAACCGTCCAGGGAACAGCCCTGACATGAAAAACTCAGAGAAAATATTGAAAATGTGCAGCTGTGTCCCTCAGTCCATGAGGGACACAGCTGGCACCCAGACAGGGCACCAGCCAACACCAGCACCCAAAGACCCCATGGCTGTCTTTCCTGGTGCACCCACCAGGGTGGCTCCACCATTCACAGCAGCAACATGGGAGCTGTACTTTGCCCTCTCCTATCCAAGTCACCCCACCCAGTCCCACAATGTCCAGGTCACCTGAATCATCAACAAAAGGAAGCTGGGCCTTCGACCCCCAGCACCATCACCAGCCCATACACACCTGCTGTGAAAGAGCTCAAAACCCCACTGGCCCCCCAAGAAGCTGAATGAGAATTAAACATATCTCAGTTACAAGACAGACAACCTCGCTGGACGGCAGGTGTCCACCTAGGGTTTCTCTCATCCTACCTCACCTGGTGAGAGAACAGGCATGCAAGTCCCTCCTACCCACTCTTAAGACCTGGCCTTGAACTTAGCCTCTCTGCCAAGCCTCTCCTAGTGAACTCATCCAGGTACTTCCTCTTTCCTCAGCATCTATAACTTCTCTCTTCTATGTACTGCGCTGCATTGTGATTAGTACTAGTGGGTCTATTATTATTACTAGTGGGTCTATATCTATTGTTGGACGGAAGCCCCTTAGGAACAGGATCTTACCCATGTTTACATGCCTTGTAATTGACACATAACAGGCACTAAATTAATGTTCCTAGAGTTAAATTGAACTGTCTATCTCATTCTCTTTTTTCAATTAAAAGTGGACTTCCTAATCTAAAAAGCTGCAGAGCAAAGATGGTCCTAGAGAGCAAAACAATTAAGGATACTGCAACTGGGTGTGAGTACGTGTGGGGGGGGGGGGCAGGCGGGCTACTGGGGATTGACCTAGGGTGCTCTACCACTGAGCTATATCCCAGCCATTTTTATTTTTTATTTTGAGGTAGGGTCTCACTAAGTTGCCCAGGCTGACCTCAAACTTGCAATCCTCCAACCTCAGCTTCCCGAGTCACTGGGATTACAAGCATGTGCCACCACACCTGGCTACCATATCACAATTTGGTAAATCATCATCAGGTCTCACCTGTTCCTACAGCAGAGACCCTAAGCCCTGTCACCTTGATCTCATCTTCTCAGCTCAATGTGAACTTTGGCAGAATCTCACCTCTTAATAAGAATAAGAATGTGAGATGTAAACTCCCTCAAATTTCCATCCCTCTTCCTTGAAATCTTTCTAAAATGACCAACAAAAATATAGGATAAGAGGGAACTTCACACACTGCCTGGTCATCTTGATAAAATCTCAAAGGAGGACAATTTGGTAATGTGTAACAAAATGATTAGGTGCACACCTGTAGTCTCAGCTACTCAGGAGGTTGAGGAAGATCACTTGAGCCCAGGAGTTCAAGGCCTGCACAACATAACAAGACTCTGTCTCAATAAAATATCTTTAAGATACGCATAACCTTGACCTACACATTCAACTTCAAAAACTTTTTCTAAAGAATTGCACCAAGAAAGTGAACTGGTATAGATAGCTTTCTCTCAGCAAAAGAAACTATCAGAAATGTGAAGAGAGAGCCTACAGACTGGGATAATATCTTTGCCACTCATACTTCAGATAGAGCACTAATTTCCAGAATCTATAAAGAACTCAAAAAACTCTACACCAAGCATACAAATAACCCAATCAACAAATGGGCTAAGGAAATGAACAGACACTTCACAGAAGAAGATCTACAAGCAATCAACAGATATATGAAAAAATGTTCACCATCTCTAGTAATAAGAGAAATGCAAATCAAAGCTGCATTAAGATTCCATCTCACCCCAATTAGAATGGCAATTATCAAGAATACAAGCAACAACAGGTGTTGGAGAGGATGTGGGGAGAAAGGTACACTCATACATGGCTGGTGGGGCTGCAAATTAGTGCAGCCACTCTGGAAAGCAGTGTGGAGATTCCTTAGAAAACTTGGAATGGACCCACCATTTGACCCAGCTATCCCACCCCTTGGCCTATACCCAAAGGACTTAAAATCAGCATACTACAGAGATACAACCACATCAATGTTCATAGCTGCTCAATTCACAATAGCCAGATTGTGGAACCAACCTAGATGTCCTTCAATTGATGAATGGATAAAGAAACTGGTATATATATACAATGGAATATTACTCAGCTATAAAGAATAATAAAATTTTGGCATTTGCAGGCAAATGGATGAAATTGGAGAATATCATGCTAAGTGAGATAAGCCAATCTCAAAAATCCAAAAGATGAATGATCTCACTGATAAGCGGATCATGACACATAATGGGGGGTGGGAGGGGGCAAGAATGGAGGAAGGAAGGACTGTATAGAGGGAAAATAGGGGTGGGAGGAGTGGGGGGAGGAAAAAATAACAGAATGAATCAAACCTCATTACCCTATGTAAATGTATGATTACACAAACAGTATGCTGTTACTCCATGTACAAACAGAAACAACATGTATCCCATTTGTTTACAATAAAAATAAATTAAAAAAAAAAAAAAGAATTGCACCAAGAAAGTGCACCAAGAATTCCACAAAGGTATTCTTTGCAGTGTTATTCATAAAACAAATCCTTCTACCTTGTTTTTTGTTTGTTTTGTTTTGTTTTGTTTTGGGGGGGTTGGGGATTGAACTTAGCGACACTCGACCACTGAGCCACATCCCCAGTCCTATTTTGTCTTTTATTTAGAGACAGGGTCTCACTGAGTTGCCTAGTGCCTTGCTTTTGCTGAGGCTGGCTTTGAATTTGAAACGCTCCTGCCTCAGCCTCCTGAGCCGCTGGGATTACAGTCATGCACCCCATGCCTGGATCCTACCTTGTTTTTATCCCGTCTTTAGCTTCTGGGCTTCTGCTGTTCTGGCCTTTCGGTTTCTCTTTTGTCTCCCTCTTTCTCTAATGTATTAAAAGTTCCCAAGTTCTATTCTAAAGTCTCTTCTCCTGTGTCTCCCATCCTGTTCCAATTTCTTCAAGCTTATTCAGAGCCTCCACACATCACCTGGAGATTCTCAGACTCTTGACGAGAGAACACCCTGTGCAGAGCCCCAGAAGCAAGGCTCATGAAAGACCACCAAGGAGTGAGAAAGAGCAGCTCAGGCTGGGCTCCCGCTGTCCTGCCCCTCGCTGGCTAGACCATTCCACCCAGGTATGGGCACCATCTTTTTCTCCTGAGTTTGCCTGAGACAGGTTGGAATTCTTCAAAAGGAATTTTAGGGTTTGGAGTTGTTGTTTTTTATTCTTTTTAAGGGAAAGAAAGAGGCTTGGGGATCAGTGTGGGCTTTGTACGCATGAGGCTTGGGTTCAATCTCAGCACTAAAATAATAATAATAATAAATAAGTAAACAAAGGGAAGGGGGAAATGCAGATATATGAAACATCTTTTAAAAATAACAATGGGGCTGAGCACAATATCACACATCTATAATCCCAGTGATTTAGGAGGCTGAGGCAGGAAATTCACAAGTTCAAGGCCAGCCTCAGTAATTTACTGAGGCCCTCCCTAAGCAACTTAGTGAGATCCTGTCTCAAAATAAAAAATAAAAGGGTCTGGGGATGAAGCTCGGTGGTAAAGCACCCATGGGTTCAATCGTCAGTACCAATAATAATAATAATAATAATTATTATTATTATTATTATTTTAAAATAATAACAATGGAACTGGGATACAACTCAGTAGTAAGGGGGGTGTTTACATGCTCAAGACTTTGAGTTCAATCCCCATCACAAGAAAAAAGAGGGAAGAAAGGAAGAAATGAGGTTGTGTGTTTCTATTCTAAAATCATGACCAACCGGTAGGATTCTTCTTCCCTTGTAAAGCTGACTGAAGCCCAGCCCCAGCTCCCAACCCCTCAGTTCTTGAGCAACCCTACAACACAATTGGCTTCTCTTTCCCAGAGTGGGGCAAAAGGGATGTCTAGCTGGACCTTGGATGAATAATGACAATCACATATTTCTTTGCAGTGGTTATTCCACTATAATTATTAGTGTAATTAACACTGTCTTATTATAATTTCTTAAATTTTTTTAAAAGGAGATACTTGAACATATTTTTAAATGCTTTTCAATAATACCAAAGCATATGCAATGAAACATTTGCTTCCTCTCATCCCTAACCCTGCATCCCCAGAGTCAGGTACTGTCCCCTTGCCAACAAATGTGGACATGCACATGTAGAACATACTCTATACCCTATTCTCCTCCTTGCCTTTTCCTCTTAACAACATATCTTAGAGTTATTCCATAACACACATATAAGCAGCCTCATTCTCTTCTTCAGTTATATCCTCCAAAATCCATACACTAAGTCCCCTATTGATGGATATGTTGCTGGTTTCTAGATTTCGGCAGTTACAAACTCTAATAAATACCTTTATTTATTTCCCATTACATATCTTTTAGAAAAATGCTAAAAATGGAATTTCTAGGTCAAGGCAAATGTGTATTTAAATTTTTATATAGACATTGTCAAATGGTACTCCAAAATAGTATGCTAATTCACACTTCCACCCCCAATATATGAGAGGACTGTTTTCCTCCTGAGTTTGATCAACCTTCCACCAAACATTTGGATCCTTTGTTAATCTAACTTATAAAGGATGATGTTTTGATGTGGTTTTAATTTGAATTTCTTTGAAAATAGGTAAAGGCCAGGCATGGTTGCCCAGGTCTGTAATCCCAGCTACTCAGGAGGCTGAGGTAGGAGAACCACAAGATCAAGGCCAGTCCAGGCAAATTAGTGAGACTTTCTCTCAAAATAAAAACTAGGGTGGGGAGATAGCTCAGTTGGTAGAGTGCTTGCCTCACAAGCACAAGGCCCTGGGTTCAATCCCAGCACTGCCAAAAAAAAAAAAAAAAAAAAAAAAACTGGATATGGCTCCATAGTAGAGCACCCCTGGGTTCAGTCTCTAGCTGCAAAATTAAAAATAACTAAAGTAGATAATATAGATAAGATTAAACAGAAGTGGGTGAGAAGTCAAACCGAGTGACTTTGGGCAATTTATTTAACTTCTGTTTTTGATTTCTCATCAGTAAAATGACATCAGAGTGATGACACTCCTCAAACAGTTATTATAAAAATTAAATGTGTAAATAAGGATAAGGCTCCAAATAAATGTTCATTATCATTATTATCTTTTCATACATTTAATAACATTCGTCTTTTTTTTTTCCTGTGAACTGTCTACTCACATACTTTGCCCATTTTTCAATCAACTATCATTTTTTTCTTTCTTCAATATAAGCTCTTCATATATTTCAGAGACTAACGCTTTGTAATTTGTACAGTAAATGTTTTCCCAACTTGTCCTTGTCTTTGACTTTATTTAAAGCATTTTACCATGTAGAAATATCTTCACATAGTTAAATACATCAACCTTTTCCTTTCACAAAACTTGAACTTTATGCTTCAGAAACCTCACACTTCTTGAGGTATGAATGAGTAGAAGCCTGTCCTGTGAATGAATCGAAGTTATCTCCCAAGACCACCTCAGTGGTATCTCCACATTCAGCCTCTCCCTGCTTCCAACTAAGTCCCTCAAAAGCAACACCAGAAAGGACATTTCCCTGCTCCAGTGTTGAGTGTCTCCCCATTGCTCCTGAAATAAGAACCAGTTTCTCAATAGAAGCTGTGCCTAGATGACACCGACTCACTTTGTCAGCTGGAGAGTATGAGGCAGTTACTGTTCTCTTACTAAGCCATGGACTCTAGATGGTGGGTGGAGACTGCAAGAGCTGCCTGCCCTAGTAGATCTCTCCCACCGCATCATGATGGGTATTGGTTTACCCTTTCTCAGTCACAAGGTGAAAGGATATCCAATCTTTTTTTTTTTTTTTAATTTAAATTTTTTTTAATTTTTACAGACTGCATTTTGATTCATTGTATACAAATGGGGAGAATACCCAATCTTTAAATAAAAAGAGAACTGGCATGGATTTAGGCACTCCAATGTTGTCCCCAAGAGTTGGTCTCTCTCTAGTCTTTGGCTTCACTTCCTGTATATTAGTTCAGGAAGGCTCTCTCCCTCGGTGGGAAGATGGTGGTGACAGCTCTAGTGGTCATCATTCTCCCACATCATCCCCAATTCAATCCGGAGGGAAAGAGAATGTGCCATTCTTGCTCAGCAGCCCCAGTTGCCTTTAGCTGATTTTTTATTGGGTTAGTTGCCCCCCAACCACTTAGTCAAATTCTATGATCACAAGAATGCATTACTCTGATCGGTTAGGCCTGAGCTCACATCCATGCCAGGAGCCAAGGGTCAAGAGGTGTCTACAATCACACCAGGCACAGCGTACAAGCTGCAACAACTCCACAGAAGGAAACTGATGTACCGTTACCAAAAGAAGGAAGAACAGAAGCCGTTGACCAAAACTACCCTGTGTCTGCCAGGAGGAATGCGGAATATTGCTGCCCTCCTCGAAGAAGGGGTAGGCTTGAAGCCCCAACCCTGCTATTTCTCTCCTTCCAGCCACTCTCCCCTGCCCCAGAGGCAACAGTTCCAGCTTCCAAACACAACATGGTCCCCCAAGGTTTGCGGCTAAGCCACAGGACCAGTGCGAACAGATCCTAACCAAACCCCAGACCAGGCGATGGCTGGCGTGGTCCCGCCAACTCCAAGTTATTAGAACCAGGAGTCCCAATCCCAAGAGTTGCAGGATTGTTTATCTTTGTTGGGGAAAAACTGTAGCCAGAGCCATAAATCACTGCCCAGCTGGATGGCTTCGCTGAAATGTTTGTTTAAACAATGAAATCTCCTGACGGACTGAAAATATAGGATGGATCACCCTGTCCTTCTCAAGCCCCATCTCACAGGCTGGAGCTCGGGCCTCTGAAGGGAACTCGAAATTGGCTCCCCACCCCCACTCCCCATCCCTCTCACCCCCAATATTAGCCCTAAAGAATGAAGCCGCAGCATAGCTAATCTGAAACAGCAGATAATGCAAAAGCCATGTCTATCAATCTTTGAAATGCAATCTCAGGAGTGGTTTGCATTGGACGTGCCTTCATAATGGAAGTAGCATTTCTTGGTTAATGTGAACAAAGAGACTGCGAAAGGGTGGCCCCTAGAGGAACACTTCATGGCATGCTCTTAGGCGATCTGGCTCTGCCCTGACCTGCTGCGCCGCATGGGCAAATGATTTAGGCTCTCTGGACCTCAGTTTCCCTACTCATCACGTGAGGGGGTTAGACTGGGTCTTGTGTTTCCTTCCAACTCTTGCCTACTAAGTGGGATGGCTGTGCATATGTATTCCCAAAACAAAAACTAGACATACAGGAGTGGGTAGGGAACCAAGAGGGAAAAGAGGAATCAGAGGATGTCAAACTAGATGATTCCCTTAGGTCTGTCTCTTCCGGCACCGGGGCATTATCTTCTGATATGTCTGGCCCTTCAGAGGAAAGAAGGGAAACTGATGGCTAAGAGCCTGCTTGGCAGAACTATGATCAGGAGCCTGGTACATTCCAAGGAGAAGGTAGAAGGGTGACCACAGATCCCAGAATGGGTATGACATAGAGCAAGTCAAACCCCAGGTCTGGGACCTGTGCTCATGCACCACCTACCTTCCGAGGAGCTGTCTGCAATGATGGGACTGGGTGGTGGCAAGGGAGCATGCAAAGGTGAGCCACTTCCATCTTGGCCTTTTGCTGAAGGAAAGAAGGTAGCCTTTTCAGTCTAGGAACTGTGACCCTGGCTCTATCGAGTGATCTGGTCATTGGCTTGCCAAATATTTTCAAGAATATATTAGCTGTCAGGTAGCTCTCAGTGGGAGGCATTAGGATTGACACGATGAGTAAGACTACAGTTGTCTGAGAGTTTGATGAGATGTCCTGACGAGGTGAGCAGCAGAATTTGCAACAAGCATTGTGGAGGAGACGGAAAAGAGCGGTTGAAGAATTTGTTAATAGTTAAGGGAGGGAGGTGTGGGCAGTGGAATCAGGTCTATAATCAATGTCTCCAGGGCTGGGGAGATAGCTCAGCTGGTAGAGTGCTTGCCTCGCAAGCACAAGGCCCTGGGTTCGATCCCCAGTACCGCAAAAAAAAAAAAAAAAAAAAAAAAACCTAAAATCAATGTCTCCAGTGAAGTCTGTGATGGGATTGTATGTTGGGTATGAGGGAATGTTTAGGGGGAGTTTATTAGTTAGTTATGAAATAGAAATATAGACTGGGCATGGTGGCACACACCTGTAATCCCAGCAGTGTGGGAGGCTGAGGCAGGAGGATTGCAATTCAAGGCCAGCCTCAGCAATTTATCAAGATCCTGCCTCACAATAAAAAATTAAAAGTGTTGGGGATGTAGCTCAGGGGTTGAGCACTCCCTTGTTTAATCCCAGTACCACAAAAAAAGTGTTAAAATCAAAATATAATGGCATGTGTGGTGGCAGGTTTAACAAGGGGTGTGAAGGGTGGGTATTGCTGGGATATGTACTGACAGCCTTTCCTGACTGCCCAGAGAAGATCAGGTTCTTCCTGTTAATATGGCCTCATAGCACCTTATATTGATCATCTGTAGAACTTACCACAATTGAAATGAATCCATTGCTTTGAAACTCTTTGCTTAATGTCTAGGTCCCTTCCCAGGTTGTAAGCCCATGCCGGGAATACTTTTGCTGGATCATATTCATGGCTGTATCACATCCCTGCCCCAGCACAGCCCAGGCCTAGGCTGGGCATAGTAAGCTCTCGATAATTGCTGATGGAACAAATAGATGGAGATGGAACCTGTAATCAGGTTAACTCCGTGATAGTCAGAGTGACTGAGCTAACCTCAAACCCAGAACCAGATCCTACAGGGCAGCTCCAATTTTGTTATCCGGATCAGCGACTTTGATTCTGTTTGAAGGGAGGTGTTGCCATCTGCTGGCCAAATGGAAGAAATACACTGAAGGGGAGCCCACCCTGCTTCACTCCGGCAGCTCCACTAAGGTGCCATCAGCCACCCTTCAGCATGCAGCCTGCTTTAGTCAGCTTTTTCGCTGCTGTGACTAAATGATCCGACCAGCACAATTAAAGAGGAGGAAAGGTTCATCTGAGGGCTCACGGTTTCAGAGGTCTTAGTCCATGGAAGGCCGGCTCCATGCCTCAGGGCTGGAGGTGAGGCTGAACCACATGGCGGAAGAGCGTGGCAGAAGAAAGCAGCTGGCATCATCAGAAAGCTGAGAGACTCCACTCTCCAGATACAAAATATGTACCCCATAGCCACACCCCAATTCCAATCTCCTCCAGCCACACCCTACCACTTCGATTAATCCCATGAGGGATTAATTCACTGATTAGGTTAAGACTTTTACAACCCAATCATTTCTCCTCTGAAACTTCCTGCATTGTCTCACACGTGACCTTTTGGGGGACACCTCACATCCAAACCATAACATAGCCCAGTCCCCAACCACACAGAGCAGCCCCAACTTTTCCACTGACCACCTCAGGGGTGGAGCAAGAAGAGGCCAGAATATGGAAATCACTCAGCCCTGCGCTGGACTGTGCCATTCATGGGTCCCTCCATCAGCTCTCAGGTCTCTGTTCATCATGGGCACTCACCCTGCCTGCTGCAACCTGGGCTCGGCCCCCTCTTCTCTCTGTCTTGGAACCCAACCAACCCTTCATCCTGGAAAGTAACTAACCAAGTTGGGGAAGAGAGGTACACAACGAGAGTTTTCATATGAGAAATTGCTCATCATAAGAAGTTTTACTTGGGGTTGACCAAAACATGTTCAGAAATAGGACGACAGTATGGGTTGGGGTGCCAGGGAGGATCATCAGGACTCTAGCTATTATGCACAGCCAAGAAACCACTATATTTTGCGAAACTGGATTGACTTCACAGTGGGCGCCGAAGGAATGTTTAAGATTCAAGATCCTCTCGCTGACAGAGGAGCATCTTCCTCAGCAGGTACCCTCTGCCTCCTCTTCCTGTCTTCTCTCCTCTGTCCCTTGGTTCACATTACCACTGCACCCAGACCCCCTTTTTTTTTCCTCTCCCTCTTTTTTTGATACTAAGGAGTTAACCCATGGGTGCTCTACCACTGGGCTACATCCCCAGCCCTTTTTATTTTGCAGGCTGAGACAGGGTCTTGCTAAGTTGCCCAGCGTATCCTCGAACTTGTGATCCTCTGCCTCCACCTCCTGAGTGGCTGAGATCACCGGTGTGCGCACCCATACTCTGCGTGGGCCCAGACTTTTGAAAAGTGCAGCCTTCAGACCAAGCTTACAAAACAGAGAAAACTGAGTTCTGCCTGCAGAATAAAGGGAGCAATTGCTTTACAGTGTGAGTCCTTCCAGCTTCACTGATTCAACATGAACTTGTGCTCCTACTGTGTCCAGGCCCCCCCCCAAAAAAAATCATCAGTGAAGAAAGTTGGCAAAAAAATAACAAAAAGGGCGTTTCAAGATGGCGGACTGGAGGGTGGCTGCATTTCATGTTGCTCCAGGACTCAGGATTCAAAAGAGGAGATAGTGAGAGACTTGGGACCAACTCGAAGCTGCTGGGTGAGTCTCTCCCGTTGAGGAGGCGCCCCGGATGGGGCGGTAGCCCTGGAACGCAGGGAACTTTGTGAAGTAGAGTTGCCTAACGAGACACCCCTCCCCCCACTGGAGTGGTAAACACGGACAACTGGGAGAATCCTAGAGGAGGTGGCTCAGCACAGCGCTTGGACTCGGAGCAACCACTGGGGCTGCCTGAGGAGGAGCTGCGTGGCGAGCTGTTTAGACTCAGAACAACTGCTCCTGAACACCGGGGCCTGCCAGGAGGAGGAGGAGGAGCGCGGCGGGTCGCTTGGTCTAGGAGTGACTGCATCAGAGCCACAGGTGGTTGCCAGAGGAGGAGCTGCGCAGCGAGCTGTTTAGACTCAGAGCGACCCCTCCTGAACACCGGGGGGCTGCCCAGAGGAAGAGGAGGAGCGCGGCGGGTCGCTTGGTCTAGGAGTGACTGCATCAGAGCTCCGGTGGTTGCTCAGAGGAGGAGGCGAGTGGTGACTTGTTTGGACTCAAAGCAACCACTCCTGAGCACCGGTGGCCTGCCCGTAGGAGGATCGCGGTGGGTCGCGTGGTCTCGGAGCAATCGCTCCTGAACACCCGGGGGGCTACCCGGAGGAGGAGGAGGAACGGGGCGGGTCACTGGACTCGGAGTGACTGCCTAGGGTTACGGGGGTTGGCGGGAGGAGGAGACGCAAAGTGAGTTGCTTGGAGTCCTAGTGACCGCGTCGGAACACCGGGCGGCTGTCCAGAGGAAGAGGCATGTGGCGGGTCTCTGGGTCTCAGAGCTATTGTACGGGGCTCCAGGTGGCTGCTCAGAGGAGGGGCCGCATAGCCAGGTGATTAGGTGCAGAGCAGGGTCCCAGGACCTAGGCGGCTTCTTGCTGGAAGAGCCGCACAGAGACACGCTTAGGGCAGAGCGAAGTTTCCAGGACTGCGGGCAGATTCTCTGAGGAGAGGCAGCCTAAGGAGACTCATCTGCGAAGGGTGAGGCTCCCAGGCCCAGGAGGTAGGTCCGGGCCCCTGGGAACGTTGCAGAGGAAGACAGCCCAGCCCAGGCGGTAGTTGTAGATTGAGGGGAACCTCTAGGAGAGGAACTGACCAGCGAGACCTCCCCACCGGGTGAGTCTTCCCTGCCGGGTGAGGTTTTCCCACAAAGACAGTAAAACCAGAGACACAGGCACAAACAGGTCTTGCCTCAGCCCGCAGACTAGTTCCCCTTTGGATGACCATTGGTCAACAAGTGGAGGCACCTCTGCCCACTAGCAGGGAATATACCACGCCTGAAGGCCACCACCCCTAGAGAGGCAGCTTCCTTGTGGAGCACCGCATTATCAACTTCCTCCAAGACTTCAGGCTACTGAAGGATAAGAGGGGATATACTAGCAATCTTCAGGGACATTATAAGTCAATAGAGGAAATCTGCAATATCTTAATGACCCACTGATTCCTGAACAATATGAGAAAACAAGGGAAGAAAATGCCCCAAACAAATCTAGATGTTACATCAATAAAATCCAACGACAGCATGGCAGAAGAAATAACAGAAAGGGAGTTCAGAATTACATAATTAAAATGATCACGGAAGCAAACGATGAGATGAAAGAGCAAATGCAGGCATTGAATGATGAGATGAAAGAGCAAATGCAGGCATTGAATGATCACACCAATCGACAGTTAAAAGAGCGAATACAGGAAGCAAAAGACCATTTCAATAGTTAGAGATATTGAAAAAAAAACAAACAGAAATCCTTGAAATGAAGAAAACAATAAACCAAATTAAGAACTCCATAGAAAGCATAACCAATAGGATAGAACACCTGGAAGACAGAACCTCAGATATTGACGACAAAATATTTAACCTTGAAAACAAAGTTGAACAAACAGAGAAGATGGTAAGAAATCATGAACAGAATCTCCAAGAACTATGGGATACCATGAAAAGGCCAAATTTAAGAATTATTGGGATTGAGGAAGGCTTAGAGAAACAAACCAAAGGAATGAACAATCTATTCAATGAAATAATATCAGAAAATTTCCCAAATCTGAAGAATGAAATGGAAAATCAAGTTCAAGAGGCTTATAGGACTCCAAATACACAAAATTACAACAGACCCACACCAAGGCACATTATAATGAAAATACCTAACATACAAAATAAAGACAGAATTTTAAAGGCTGTGAGAGAAAAGAACCAAATTACATTCAGGGGGAAGCCAATACGGATATCAGCAGATTTTTCAATCCAGACCCCAAAAGCTAGAAGGGCCTGGAACAACATTTTTCAAGCTCTGAAAGAAAATGGATGCCAACCAAGAATCTTTTACCCAGCAAAACTTACCTTCAAATTTGATGATGAAATAAAATCATTCCATGATAAACAAAAGCTAAAAGAATTTACAAAAAGAAAGCCAGCATTACAGAACATTCTCAGCAAAATATTCCATGAGGAAGAGATAAAAAACAAAGAAACAAATCAGCAAAGGGAGGAATTATCCTAAAGGAACTGTCAAATAAAGGAGGAACCAAGTCGTGTCAAAAAAATAAATAAATAAATAAAATTTAAAAATGAACCAAATGACCAGGAATACAAATCATATCTCAATAATAACCCTGAATGTTAATGGCCTGAACTCATCAATCATAAGACATAGACTGGCAGTTTGGATTAAAAAGAAAGATCCAACAATATGTTACCTGCAAGAGACTCATCTCATAGAAAGAGATACCCATAGACTAAAGGTGAAAGGATGGGGAAAAACATACCATGCACATGGACTCAGCAAAAAAGCCAGAGTATCCATCCTCATTTCAGATAATGTGGACTTCAAGCCAAAGTTAGTCAGAAGGGATAAAGAAGGACATTTCATACTGCTTAAGGGACACATAAATCAGCAAGATATAACAATCATAAACATCTATGCCCCAAACAGTGGCTCATCCATGTATGTTAAACAAATCCTTCTCAATTTTAGAAACCAAATAGACCATAACACAATAATACTAGGTGATTTTAACACACCTCTCTCACCACTGGACAGATCTTCCAAACAAAAATTGAACAAAGAAACCATAGATCTCAATAACACAATCAATAATTTAGACTTAACAGACATTTATAGAATATACCATCCAACCAAGAGCGAATACACTTTCTTCTCAGCAGCACATGGATCCTTCTCTAAAATAGACCATATATTATGCCACAAAGCTAATGTTAGCAAATACAAGAAGATAGAGACACTACCTTGTATTCTATCACATCATAATGGATTGAAGTTAGAAATAAATGAAAGAGTAAAGAACAGAAACTACTCCAACACCTGGAGATTAAACAATATGCTATTATATGATGAATGGATAACAGAAGATATTAGGAAGGAAATTAAAAAATTCTTAGAGGTAAATGAGAACAAAGATACATCATATCAAAATCTCTGGGACACTATGAAAGCAGTACTTAGAGGAAAATTTATTTCATGGAGCGCATTTAATAAAAGAAGTAAAACTCAACAAATAAACGACCTAACACTACAGCTCAAAGCCCTAGAAAAAGAAGAACAGACCAACACCAAAAGTAGTAGAAGACAGGAAATAGTTAAACTGAGAGCTGAAATCAACGAAATTGAAACCAAAGAAACAATACAAAAAATTGACAAAATAAATAGTTGGTTCTTCGAAAAAATAAACAAAATTGATAAACCCTTAGCCACACTAACAAAGAGAAGACGAGAGAAAACCCAAATCACTAAAATTCGGAATGAACAAGGAAATATCACAACAGACACGATTGAAATACAAAACATAATTAGAAGCTATTTTGAAAATCTATACTCCAACAAAATAGAAAATTTCAAAGACATCAACAGGTTTCTAGAGACATATGAATTGCCTAAACTGAATGAGGAGGACATACACAATTTAAATAGACCAATTTCAAGTAATGAAATAGAAGAAGTCATCAAAAGCCTACCAACAAAGAAAAGTCCAGGACCAGATGGGTTTTCAGCCGAGTTCTACAAAACCTTTAAAGAAGAACTCATTCCAATACTTCTCAAAGTATTCCATGAAATAGAAGAGGAGGGAACCCTCCCAAACTCATTCTATGAAGCCAATATTACCCTGATACCTAAACCAGACAGAGACACATCGAGGAAAGAAAATTTCAGACCAATATCCTTAATGAACATTGACGCAAAAATTCTAAACAAAATTTTAGCAAATCACATACAAAAACATATTAAAAAGATAGTGCACCATGATCAAGTGGGTTTCATCCCAGGGATGCAAGGTTGGTTCAACATCCGGAAATCAATAAATGTAATTCACCATATCAATAGACTTAAAGTCAAGAATCACATGATTATTTCAATAGATGCAGAAAAAGCATTTGATAAAATACAGCACCCCTTCATGCTCAAAACACTAGACAAAATAGGGATAGTGGGAACATTCCTTAACATTGTAAAGGCCTTCTATGCTAAGCCCATGGCTAATATCATTCTAAATGGTGAAAAACTGAAAGCATTCCCTCTAAAAACTGGAACAAGGCAGAGATGCCCTCTTTCACCACTTCTTTTCAATATCGTCCTTGAAACTCTAGCCAGAGCAATTAGACAGACCAAAGAAATTAAAAGGATACAAATAGGAAAAGAAGAACTCAAACTATCCCTATTTGCTGATGATATGATTATATACTTAGAGGAACCAGGAAATTCCACCAGAAAACTTTTAGAACTCATAAGTGAATTCAGTAAAGTAGCGGGATATAAGATCAATGTACATAAATCTAATGCATTTTTATACATAAGTGATGAATCTTCAGAAAGAGAAGTTAGGAAAACTACCCCATTCACAATAGCCTCGAAAAAAATAAAATACTTGGGAATCAATCTCACAGAAGAGGTGAAAGACCTCTACAATGAGAACTACAGAACACTAAAGAAAGAAATTAAAGAAAACCTTAGAAGATGGAAAGATCTCCCATTTTCTTGGACAGGCAGAATTAATATTGTCAAAATGGCCATACTACCAAAAGTGCTATACAGATTCAATACAATTCCAATTAAAATCCCAATGATGTACCTTACAGAAATAGAGCAAGCAATCATGAAATTCATCTGGAAGAATAAGAAACCCAGAGTAACTAAAGCAATCCTTAGCAGGAAGAGTGAAGCAGGGGGTATCGCAATACCAGATCTTCGACTCTACTACAAAGCAATAGTAACAAAAACGGCATGGTATTTGTACCAAAATAGACAGGTAGATCAATGGTACAGAATAGAGGACACGGACACAAACCCAAATAAATACAATTTTCTCATAGTAGACAAAGGGGACAAAAATATGCAATGGAGAAAAGATAGCCTCTTCAACAAATGGTGCTGGGAGAATTGGAAATCCATATGCAACAGAATGAAACTAAACCCATATCTCTCACCATGCACGAAACTAAACTCAAAATGGATTAAGGACCTCGGAATCAGACCAGAGACCTTGCATCTTATAGAAGAAAAAGTAAGTCCAGAGCTTCAACATGTCGGCTTAGGACCAGACTTCCTCAACAGGACTCCCATAGCACAAGAAATAAAAGCAAGAATCAATAACTGGGATAGATTCAAACTAAAAAGCTTTCTCTCAGCAAAGGAAACTATCAGCAATGCAAAGAAAGAGCCTACAGAGTGGTAGAAAATCTTTGCCAATCATACTTCAGATAGAGCACTAATTTCCAGAATCTATAAAGAACTCAAAAAACTCTACACCAAGAATACAAATAATCCAATCGACAGATGGGCTAAGGAAATGAATAGACACTTCACAGAAGAAGATCTATAAGCAATCAACAAACATATGGGAAAATGTTCACCATCTCTAGTAATAAGGGAAATGCAAATCAAAACCACCCTAAGATTCCATCTCACTCCAATTAGAATGGCAATTATCAAGAATACAAGCAACAACAGGTGTTGGCAAGGATGTGGGGAGAAATGTACACTCATACATGGCTGGTGGGGCTGCAAATTAGTGCAGCCACTCTGGAAAGCAGTGTGAAGATTCCTTAGAAAACTTGGAATGGAACCACCATTTGACCCAGCTATCCCACTCCTTGGCCTAAACCCAAAGGACTTAAAATCAGCATACTACAGAGATACAGCCACATCAATGTTCATAGCTGCTCAATTCACAATAGCCAGATTGTGGAACCAACCTAGATGTCCTTCAATTGATGAATGGATAAAGAAACTGTGGTATATATATACAATGGAATATTACTCAGCCATAAAGAATGATAAAATTATGGCATTTGCAGGCAAATGGATGAAATTGGAGAATATCATGCTAAGTGAGATAAGCCAATCTCAAAAAACCAAAGGACAAATGATATCGCTAATAAGTGGATGATGACACATAATGGGGGGGTGGGAGGGGTTAGTGTTAGGGTTAGAGTTAGGGTTAGGGAGGGGGGCAAGAATGGAGGAAGGAAGGACTGTATAGAGGGAAAAGAGGGGCGGGAGGGGTGGGGGGAAGGGAAAAAATAACAGAATGAATCAAACAACATTACCCTATGTAAATTTATGATTACACAAATGGTATGCCTTTACAACATGTACAAACAGAGAAACAACATGTATCCCATTTGTGTACAATAAAAAAAAAAAAAGAAGACGTATAAACTGAAAAAAAAAAAATAACAAAAAACAAAACCCCCCTGTCCAGTGGAACATGCCTGCTAGTGGGGCATCCTTCAGCGTGGAGCCTTTGCATGTCTTTTACCCTGGAGCTCCTCATCTTGTGTCCTTCACCATCAACTGCAGTGACCTCAGCGTCCACCCTGCTGCCTCACAGAGCAATGTGCATATCCTTGAAAGGCTGGTTCACGGGAGCACAGCTGCTCTGTAAATTGAGTTACGATTAGTATGTGCTTGGGATATGTCTTTATGTTTCCATTTTCACCACTGAAATCGGATGAGGGACAGTGGCAACGCCCCAAAGCCATCTCATAGGAGCGTGCCGACTGACTTAAACAGTACCTTCTCTAAGCAAATCCCCACGTATGGCAGTCGCCTTATCACTCCCCTGTCAGGTCCCTAACCCATTCTCATGAGCATTGTGAGGCTGTCACAGCCAAGTTTGGTTTCCTAAGGACAATGGAGCTTCTCTGAGTGTCCCTCCTTAGAACTCTGCTTCTCTGATGGACACGCAGGATCCTGGGCAGCTCACAAGTAATTAAAGACCTCCTCTTGCTCCCTCAACACTGCCCTCCGCTGGCAACCAGAGCAACCCAGGTTGGCACTACTGCCAAAGTTGCAGTTCTCACCGAGGTGGGAAGAAGCACTCCCAGAATTTTTCTTGTCACTCATTTATTTTCCTAAGTGTAACCTGATTGTTTCATTTTTGCTAGAGTCCCTTCTCTTCAGTAATTTTTAAAAATTATTCCCCCAGGGCAAAGTTGAAGGACAGAATACTATCCACTAATGCCACCTTAAAAGTGCCCTTCTGGAGCAGCCCTGGACTAGCGCCCCAGACCTGACCCTTCCCTACCTTTGGGTGAGAGCTCCCCATAAAGGAACAGTCAACACCAGCAGAGGCAGCCCACAGGTCTGCCCATCTTCTAGCGTTTTCTTCACTATTCCTCCTAAAAGGCCCACAGGCCATCCTGGTGCCCACAATTCTCACCACAGGTAGATGGCGTTAGTTTCCCAGGAGACACTTACTGCCAATAGATACTCTATATACGATCTGAAATCGAGTTATTAATACAGAAAAGAAAAACTGGCGCTGAAGATGGAGCTCAGCTGTAGAGTTCTTGTCTAATATGCACAAGGTCCTGGGCTCAATCTCCAGCACCATAAAAAAGAAAAGGAGAAAGAAGGGAAAAAAGATAGAAAGATTAGTAGATAAATGAAGTAACTCTGCCATGTTGAAATATACCCATATATCCACAGTCCTTCTCTAATAAAAACAGCTAGAAATGTAAGCGAATATATCTTGTATGTTGTTCTAAGGGAACAAAGTGGGCACCGTTGACAGAGAAAGCACTTTAAGGACTAAAATAGAAAGTGGGAGGCCATCAAACATTCCTGGCTGGAGCGCTGTAGGCAAGGAAGCCTCAGATCCCACCCTGGGGTCAGGCCCCCGGTGAGGACATCATCACGTGTGTGTAACAGAGACAACACTGCATCTCTCGGTGCTGTCGGAGGGCACACAGTTGGAAAGGACACTCAGAGAAGCTGCTTGGGTAGTGGGGTCAGACCAGTGAGGAATACAGCAGATGCTCAAGTGACAAAGGACAGGGGACCAACTATATTGTGAAGAGACAGACTTTTGTTCAATTGGAGGGATGTGTACATTGGGGGGTCAAAGTGCAATTGCTTAGAATACTGAAAGGGAGACAGAGACTAAAAAAGGAAGGACAGGGAAGGAGAAGTCACAGTGAGAGCACAGGAGAAAAGAAGAAAGGCCAGGGTCTCTCAGGCAAAGGTTTTCTGGGTTTTTTCCGAGTGTTTTTTTGCCCACACCAGTGTGTGTGCCTATGTGTGGGCATACACATGTGTTTGTGTTTTGGTACTAGGGATTGAATGCATTTACATTTAACCACTGAATCACATTCCCAGCCCTTTTTATTTTTTTAATTTAGAGACAGGATCTCATTTAGTTGCTTAAGGCCTCTCTAAGTTGTGGAGGCTGGCGATCCTCCTGCCTCAGCCTCCTGAGTCACTGGGATTAGAGGAGTGCACCACCACACCTGGCTCCATACTTTTGTATTGATGCATTATAGTTGTACATAATGGTGGGATTTGTTGTTCCATATTCTTACATGTGCATAATATAACAATATAATTTGGCAAATACCATTCACCAGTATTCCCCCTTTCCCTCTCCTCCTCCCCCTTCCAATCCCTTTCCTTTACTCTACTGAGCTCTCTTTCATTTTTATGAGATTTTCCTGTCCTCCCCATCTTTATTTTCCTTTTTCATCTCTAACTCCCACATATAAGAGAAAACATAACCCTTTCTGAGTTTGACTTATCTCACTTAACATATTGTTCCCAAGTTCCATCCATTTTTCTGCAAATAACATAATTTCATTCTTCTTTATGACTGAATAAAACTCCATTGTGTATATATACCATATTTTCTTTTTTCATCCCTCTGTTAGGGACGTCTTGGCCGGGCCCATAGTTTGCCTATTATGAATTGTGCTGCTATAAAATGGGCATGCACGTATCACTACAGTATCCTGGCTTTAATTCTTTAGGACAAATACCAAGGAGTGGTATAGCTAGGTCATGTGGTGGTTCCTTCCCTAGCCTTTTGAGGAACCTCCTTACTGATTTCTGTACAAATTTACAATCCCACCAACAGTGTAAAAGTTTTCTTTTCCTTCACATTCTCTCTAGCATTTATTACTGCTTGTCTTCTTGATGGCTGCCATTCTGACTGGAGTGAGATAAAATCTCAGTGTAGGCAAAGAGATTTTAAAGGAGAGTGTAACTGTCTAGCGGAAATTGGCTCTCCTGCCTAACACTGAAAAGAGCATTGTTCCAACATGAATAACAAGAGTAAAACTGGACAACTTACAAAATCCCTAACTCTTCTTGCATTTGTCAGGGAGCTGAGGTGACAGTGCAATAAAATCAGGCACCTCCAGGCAGAGAAGGGGCACCCAGCACAGACTCACCTGCAGTGCAACAGAGTGGTAAGAATTCAACTAAAATGCTTAATATATTGCCAAAAGCCTTGAGCCACTGGGGAAAATCACAGAGCCTGTCATTTTTAGGACACAGATAAAGAACATTATAGCTAGTGAAGAGAAGAAAAGAGAACAAAACAAAACCCATTGGATAAAGGCAGAAAACCTATCAGGACCCAGGTCACCAGAGATCTTTGGCAGCTGGGTGAAGGGTAGGATCCCTAAGAGAGCTCTATCTGTGAGACCCAGGGACACAGGCCTGCCTGAGACTGGGCTAGACCTGGACAACAGAGCAGAAGAAACAATGGAAGTCCTCCACCAGTGGAGAAGGCAGGTGGAGGTAAATCCACTCCAAGGCCAGGCCAAAAGGGAATGCTGAAAGTTGAGGGTGGAGCAGAAACATTGAGCAAAACCTTTCAAGTTCCCAGTACCCACCCTTAACACAAGGTGTAATACTTAAGAAAATTAAAGCAGTGGAAAAGATATACCCGCTAAGGGCGTAAAAATGATTTACCTGTTCTACATAGGATGACTGGCATTCAATTAAAAAATATATAGCTGTATTTTAACTATGTAGTTTAAATATATATATTATATAGTACATACAGAAAACTCAAGAACAAAACAGGAAATAGCTGACCTACTCTCGTGAGATAAAGTAATCAACAGATTCAGAGATAACCCAGATATTAGAATTATCAGACAAGAAATTTAAAAATCTATGATTACCATGTTGAATGCTCTAGTGGAAAATATGGGTGATATGCATGAACACATGGAAAATTCCAGTAGAGAAATGGAAACTATAAGAAACAGCCATATGCAATGCTGGAAGTTGGTAAAAAAGAGAATAATGTATACAATGGGCTTATCTGTACATTGCTATGGCCAAGGGAAGAACCAGTGAACTTGAAGATAGGTCAATAGAAACTACACAAATAAAAAGAAAAACAGGTTGAAAGGCTTAAAAGAACATAGTGTCTAAAAGCTGTGGGACAATATCAAATGTTTTAATACACTCATCCAAAAGAGAAAGAACAAGAAATAAGAAATACTTGAAGAGGGTAACGACTGAGAATTTTCTCAAACAATAAAACATAAAATCATAGATCCAGGATTATCAGAGAATCCCAGGAAACATTAAAAAAAAAAAAAAAAGAATACACCTAGACCTAGTTCTCACCAATGATGGTGGGCTTCCATTCAAATTGCTAGGAACTAAAGATGAAGGGAACATCTTGATGGTAGCTTTGTATACACAGGAATAAAAATTAAAATTACAGCTGATTACAATCTCATCAGGGACTGCTTCAGCCAAAAGAGAAAGAATTAATATTGGGAAGGAAGGAGACCATCATCCCAGAACTCTATACAGAGTGAAATATTTTTTAAAAATCAAGGAAAATATCTAAATGTTTTATAAAAACAAAAATGGAGAGAGTAAAATAGGAGTGGATTTCTCTGATAAGAAATGTTAAAGGGAGGTCTCCAGACGGAAGGAATATGAGAGCAAAAGAAATTGGTATCTATGCAGAGAAATCAAGATCTCCAGAAAAAAGTTAAAAACATATATGATTGTTTTCTTATTTCCAGTCACTCTCAAAGATAATTGACTGTCCAAAGCAGAAACAGTAGCAAAATGTATGGTTTATGGTATAAAAATACAACGACAAGAATCTAAAAGTCAGAATGAAGGAATTGGCATTATGGCTTATGCTGTGGGTAAAATGGTATTCATTGGAGACAGGTTGTGGTTAATTAAATATGTAGAAGTTAAGCCCTAGAGTAACATAAAAAAATTTTAAACTGGGCATGGAGGTACACACACACCTGTAATCCTAGCAGCTCAAGAAGCTGAGGCAGGAGGATCACAATTTCAAAGCCAGTCTCAGCAATTTAGTGAGGCCTTAGCAATTTAGCAAGATCCTGTCTCAAAATAGAAAATAAAAAGGCCTGTGGATGTGGCTCAGTGGTTAGACACCCCCGGGGTTCAATCCTGATACCTGGCCCCCACCCCAAAAATTTAAGGCCTAAATAATAATTCAGTAGTGGAGACGAAAACAAATGATAAATTCTCAATTAATTCAAAAGCAGGCAGAAAAAGCAGGAAATTGGCCAAGCATAGATAGAACACAACCAACAAGATTTTAGATTTTGATACATCTAAACAGTTTAAACAATCTATGTGAAGAATGAGAAATTATACTCTATTATATATGATGTATTATATATGTATATATGTATTATATATGATGATCTATTATATATGATGTATCAAAGTGTATTCTACTGTCATGTATAACTAACTAAAACAAATGTTCAAATTTTTTAAAAAGAGATAGATTGTCACATTGGATAAAAGATTCAATTCTACAAAAAACCCACTTTAAGCCAGACATAGTAATGCATGCCTGTAATCCCAGCAACTGTAATATAAACAGTTTAAACAATCTATGTGAAGAATGAGAAATTATACTCTATTATATATGATGTATCAAAGTGCATTCTACTGTCATGTATAACTAATTAAAACAAATGTTCAAAATTTTTAAAAAGAGACAGATTGGATAAAAGATTCAATTCTACCAAAAAACCACTTTAAGCCAGACATAGTAATGCATGCCTGTAATTCCAGCAACTTGGGAGGCTGAGGTAGGAGGATTGAAGTTCAAGGTAAGCCTTGGTAACTTCACAAGATCCTGTCTCAAATTTTTAAAAAAAATTTAAAGGACTGAGGATGAAACTCAGTGGTAAAGTGCCCCTGGGTTCAATCCCCCCCCCCAAAAAAAAAGAAAAGGGAAGAAAGAAAGGAAGAAAGAAAGAAAGAAAGAAAGAAACCCACTTTAAATATAAATATATACATACATGGGTTAAAAGTAAAAGATGGAAAAAGCACACCATGCAAACACTAATCACATGAACTATAAGCCTGGTGTGGTGGCTTAATATAAGGCACAGTAGACTTCAGTACAAGAAATATTACTTAAAGAATGATGTTACTTAATGAGAAAGGGGTCATTTCACCTGTAATCCCAGCACCTTGGGGAGACTGAGCAGAAGTATCAAAAGTTCAAGTCCAGGCTTTTCAAGATGGCGGACTAGAGGGTGACTGCATTTCATGTCGCTCCAGGACTCAGGATTCAAGAAGAGGAGGTATTGAGAGACTCAGAGCCACCAGGAAGTCTCTCCCACTGGGTGAGGCTACCTGGACGGGTCAGTAGTTCCGGAACGCAGGGAACTTTGTGGAGTAGAGTTGCCCAGCGAAACTCCCCCACTGGAGAGTGAACCCGGACAACCAGGAGCATTGTAGAGGAGGGCCACCCAGCGAGAGGCTTTGGCGCAGGGTGAGGCTCCCCCGCCCAGGCAGTAGTTCCGGACCCCAGGGAACATCTCAGAAGAGGGCTGCCCAGCCAGGGGGTAATTATGGACCGAAGGAAACTTCTCAGAGGGGAGCTACCCAGCAAGACGTCCCCACCAGGTGAGTCTTCCCCGCCAGGCGAGGCTTTCCCAGCAGGGCAGTAGAACCAGAGACATAGGCCCAGACCAGCCATGCCCCAGTCTGCAGTCTAGTCCCCCTTTTGTCTGACCATCGGTCAACAAGTGCAGGTGTGGCGGGCGAGACCCGGGGCCCAGGGTTACGCCACATGCATCTAAGATGGCAACTGGCAGAGAGCCAAATGGTGTGCTGAATGCGCCTTGAGAAAAACAGGAAGCGTTTTCCATTGGCTGAATGATAATTAGTTCAGCAGCCTAGCACATGGACAGATAAATCTTACATGTATGCTTGAGCTCGTGATAGCTTGACCTTTAATAGGTTTGGATGGACATATCTGGTTACAATTGCATATGCATGAGACTGCTTATATATTGAGGGTGTTATCTGAATAAAGTGGAAGCTGCTTCATTAACTTCTGAAGAGTACATGTCGTTTGTCCCGCTGGTCGGTGGCAAGCAGCATGCAGGTGCCTCTGCCCACTAGCAGGGAATATACCCCACCTAAAGTCTGCCACCCCTAGAGGGACCGCTTCCTTGTGTATCACAGCATTATCAAGTTCCTCCAAGACTTCAGGCTACTGAAGGCTAGGAGGTGAGTTATTGGAAATCTACAGGGACACTATAAGTCAATAGAGGAAATCTGAAATATCTCAGGTTTCACTACTAGAGGGGTAGATACCTGAGCAATATGAGAAAACAAGGGAAGAAAATGTCCCAAACAAACCTAGATGCTACATCAATAAAATCCAATGACAACATGACGGAAGAAATTTCAGAAAGGAAGTTCAGAATGTACACAATTAAAATGATCAGAGAAGCAAACGATGAAATGAAAGAGCAAATGCAGGCTTTGAATGATCGCACCAATCAACAGTTAAAAAAGAAAATGCAGGAAGCAAAAGATCATTTCAATAAAGAGTTAGAGATACTGAAAAAAAAAAAAAAAAACAGAAATCCTGGAAATGAAGGAAACAATAAACCAAATTAAAAACTCCATAGAAAGCATAACCAATAGGATAGAACACCTAGAACATAGAACCCCAGACATTGAAGACAAAATATTTAACCTTGAAAACAAAGTTGAACAAACAGAGAAGATGGTAAGAAATCATGAACAGAATCTACGAGAATTATGGGATATCATGAAAAGGTCAAATTTAAGAATTATTGGGATTGAGGAAGGCTTAGAGAAACAATGAACAAGGAATGAACAATCTATTCAATGAAATAATATCAGAAAATTTCCCAAATCTGAAGAATGAAATGGAAAATCAAGTACAAGAGGCTTATAGGACTCCAAATGTACAAAAGTACAATAAAGCCACACCAAGGCACATTATAATGAAAATACCTAACATACAAAATAAAGACAGAATTTTAAAGGCTGCAAGAGAAAAGAAGCAAATTACATTCAGGGGAAACCAATACGGATATCAGCAGATTTTTCAATCCAGACCCTAAAACTTAGAAGGGCCTGGAACAACATTTTTCAAGCTCTGAAAGAAAATGGATGCCAACCAAGAATCTTATACCCAGCAAAACTTACCTTCAGATTTGACAACAAAATAAAATCCTTCCATGATAAACAAAAGTTAAAAGAATTTACAAATAGAAAGCCTGTGCTACAGAATATTCTCAACAAAATATTCCATGAGGAGGAAATGAAAAACAACAATGTAGGTCAGCAAAGGGAGGAACTACCTTAAAGAAAAATTCACTCAAAGGAGAAACCAAGCCAAGTTAAAAACCAAAAATAAGCCCAAATGACTGGGAATACAAATCATATCTCAATAATAACTCTGAATGTTAATGGCCTGAACTCATCAATCAAAAGACATGGACTGGCAGATTGGATTAAAAAGAAAGATCCAACAATATGCTGCCTGCAAGAGACTCATCTCATAGAAAGAGATACCCACAGACTAAAGGTGAAAGGATGGGAAAAAACATACCAGGCACATGGACTCAGCAAAAAAGTCGGAGTATTCATCCTCATATCAGATAATGTGGACTTCAAGCCAAAGTTAGTCAGAAGGGATAAAGAAGGACATTTCATACTGCTTAAGGGACACATAAATCAGCAAGACATAACAATCATAAATATGCCCCAAACATTGGCTCATTCATGTACATCAAACAAATCCTTCTCAATTCCAGGAATCAAATAGACCACAACACAATAATACTAGGTGACTTTACACACCTCGCTCCCCACTGGGGAGAGAGATAGACAAACAAAAATTGAACAAAGAAGCCATAGATCTCAATAACACAATCAATAATTTAGACTTAACAGACATTTATAGAATATACCATCCAACAAAGAGTGAATACACTTTCTTCTCAGCAGCACATGGATCCTTCTCTAAAATAGATCATATATTATGCCACAAAGCTACTGTTAGCAAATACAAGAAGATAGAGACACTACCTTGTATTCTATCAGATCATAATGGATTGAAATTAGAAATAAATGACAGAATAAACAACAGAAACTATTCCAACACTTGGAGATTAAATAATAAGCTATCAAATGATGAATGGATAATAGAAGACATGGGGGGAAATAAAAAAATTCTTAGAGGTAAATGAGAACAAAGATACATCATATCAAAAATTCTGAGACACTATGAAAGCAGTTCTTAGAGGAAGATTTATTTCATGGAGCGCATTCAATAAAAGAAGAAAAAATCAACAAATAAACAACCTAACACTGCACTCAAAGCCCTAGAAAAAGAAGAACAGAGCAACACCAAAAGTAGTAGAAGACAGGAAATAGTTAAACTCAGAGCTGAAATCAATGAAATTCAAACAAAAGAAACAATTGAAAAAATTGACAAAATAAAAAGTTGGTTCTTTGAAAAAATAAACAAAATTGATAAACCCTTAGCCACACTAACAAAGAGAAGGAGAGAGAAAACTCAAATTACTAAAATTCGGAAT
This sequence comes from Sciurus carolinensis, assembly GCF_902686445.1. Classification (NCBI taxonomy): domain Eukaryota; kingdom Metazoa; phylum Chordata; class Mammalia; order Rodentia; family Sciuridae; genus Sciurus; species Sciurus carolinensis. The sequence goes on along the minus strand of NC_062225.1, from coordinate 60,005,112 downwards.
GAACAAGGAAATATCACGACAGACACGAGTGAAATACAAAATATAATTAGAATTTTGAAAATCTATTTTGAAAATCTCTACTCCAACAAAATAGAAAATCTCGAAGACATCAACAGGTTTCTAGAGACATATGAATTACCTAAACTGAACTAGGAGGACATACACAATTTAAATAGATCAATTTCAAGTAATGAAATAGAAGAAGTCATCAAAAGCCTACCAACAAAGAAAAGTCTGGGACCAAATGGGTTCCTAGCTGAGTTCTACAAAACCTTTAAAGAAGGGCTCGTTTCAATACTTCTCAAAGTATTACATGAAATAGAAGAGGAGGGAATCCCCCCAAACTCATTCTATGAAGCCAATATCACCCTGAAACCTAAACCAGACAGAGAAACATCAAGGAAAGAAATTTTCAGACCAATATTCTTAATGAACATTGATGCAAAAATTCCCAACAAAATTTTAGCAAATCGCATACAAAAATATATTTAAAAGATTGCACCACAATCAAGTGGATTTTATCCCAGGGATGCAAGGTTGGTTCAACATCCGGAAATCAATAAATGTAATTCACCATATCAATAGACTTAAAGTCAAGAATCACATGATTATTTCAATAGATGCAGAAAAAGCATTTGATAAAATACAGCATCCCTTCATGCTCAAAACACTAGAAAAAATAGGGATAGTGGAAACATTCCTTAACATTGTAAAGGCCATCTATGCTAAGCCCATGGCCAATATCATCCTAAATGGAGAAAAACTGAAAGCATTCCCCCTAAAAACTGGAACAAGGCAGGGATGCCCTCTTTCACCACTTCTATTCAACATTGTCCTTGGAAACTCTAGCAAGAGCAATTAGAGAGACCAAAGAAATTAAAGGGATACGAATAGGAAAAGAAGAACCCAAACTATCCCTATTTGCTGATGACATGATTATATATTTAGAGGAACCCGTAAATTCCACCTGAAAACTTTTAGAACTCATAAGTGAATTCAGTAAAGTAGCAGGTTACAAGATCAATGCTCATAAATCTAATGCATTTTTATACATAAGTGATGAATCTTCAGAAAGAGAAGTTAGGAAAACTATCCCATTCACAATAGCCTCGAAAAAAATAAAATAATTAGGAATCAGTCTAACAAATGAGGTGAAAGACCTCTACAATGAGAACTACAGAACACCAAAGAAAGAAATTAAAGAAAACCTTAGAAGATGGAAAGATCTCCCATGTTCTTGGATAGGCAGAATTAATATTGTCAAAATGGCCATACTACCAAAAGTGCTATACAGATTCAATGCAATTCCAATTAAAATCCCAATGATGTACCTTACAGAAATAGAGCAAGCAATCATGAAATTCATCTGGAAGAATAAGAAACCCAGAGTAGCTAAAGCAATTCTTAGCAGGAAGAGTGAAGCAGGGGGTATTGCAATACCAGAACTTCAACTATACTACAAAGCAATCATAACAAAAACAGCATGGTACTGGCACCAAAATAGACAGATAAATCAATGGTACAGAATAGAGGACACGAACACAAACCCAAATAAATACAATTTTCTCATACTAGACAAAGGTGCCAAAAATATGCAATGGAGAAAAGATAGCCTCTTCAACAAATGCTGGGAAAACTGGAAATCCATATGCAGCAGAATGAAACTAAACTCCTATCTCTCACCCTGCACAAAACTCAACTCAAAACGGATCAAGGACCTTGGAATCAGACCAGAGACTCTGCATCTTATAGAAGAAAAAGTAGGTCCAAATCTTCAACATGTCGGCTTAGGATCAGACTTCCTTAACAGGACTCCCATAGCACAAGAAATAAAAGCAAGAATTAATAACTGGGATAGATTCAAACTAAAAAGCTTTCTCTCAGCAAAGGAAACTATCAGCAATGTGAAGAGAGAGCCTACAGACTGGGAGAAAATTTTTGCCACTCATACTTCAGATAGAGCACTGATTTCCAGAATATATAAAGAACTCAAAAAACTCTACACCAAGCATACAAATAACCCAATCAACAAATGGGCTAAGGATATGAACAGACACTTCACAGAAGAAGATCTACAAGCAATCAACAGATATATGAAAAAATGTTCACCATCTCTAGTAATAAGAGAAATGCAAATCAAAACTACACTAAGATTCCATCTCACCCCAATTAGATTGGCGATTATCAAGAATACAAGCAACAATAGGTGTTAGTGAGGATGTGGGGAAGGCACACTCATACATTGCTGGGGTTGCAATTTAGTGCAGCCACTCTGGAAAGCAGTGTGAAGATTCCTTAGAAAACTTGGAATGGAACCACCATTTGACCCAGCTATCCCACTCCTTGGCCTAAACCCAAAGGACTTAAAATCAGCATACTACAGTGATGCAGCCACAACAATGTTCATAGCTGCTCAGTTCACAATAGCCAGATTGTGGAACCAACCTAGATGTCCTTCAATTGATGAATGGATAAAGAAACTGTGGTATATATATACACTGGAATATTACTCAGCTATAAAGAATAATAAAATTTTGGCATTTGCAGGCAAATGGATGAAATTGGAGAAAATCATGCTAAGTGAGATAAGCCAATCTCAAAAAAAACAAAGGAGGAATGATCTCACTGATAAGCGAATGATGACACATAATGGGGGTGGGTCGAGGGAGGCAAGAATGGAGGAAGGAGGGACTGCATAGAGGGAAAAGAGGGGTGGGAGAGGTAGCGGGGAAGAAAAAAATAACAGAATGAATCAAACACCATTACCCTATGTAAATGTATGATTACACAAATGGTATGTCTCTACTTCATGTACAAACAGAGAAACAAGATGTATCGTATTTGTTTACAATAAAAATAAAAAAGTTCAAGTCCAGACTCAGAAACTTAGTGAGACTCTGTCTCAAATTTTTTTAATTAAAAAAAAAAGCCTGGGGAGGTAGCTCAGTGGTAGAGCACCCCTGGGTTCAATTCTCTAATACCACACACACACACACACACAAATTAAAATGTCTAGCTTAATATCAGGCACAGTAGACTTCAGTAGAAGAAATATTACCAAAGTTAAAGAATGTTGCTTAGCGAGAAAGGGTTCAACTCACCAAGTGGACACAAAAATCCTAAATTTGTAACACCTAACAACAGATCTTCCATCTATGAGGCAACAACTGATGGAAATGGAAGGAGAAATAGGCAAATCCCAAGTATTGTTGAAGATGATATTGAAGTTATAAAAGAACTAGAAAAGAATCCAATAAGAATGTGGAAGACTATCAATGAACTTGACCTAATTGTATTTGTGTGTGGGTTTGGATGGGTGTGACTGTGGGTGTGTTACTGACGCTTGAACACAGGGGCTGGCCTGCCATTTAGGATCTTCCCGCCTCCACCCCCCAAACTGCTGGGATTGCAGGCATGTACCAACAGGTTGGCAGACCTAACTGAATTTATAGTACACTCCATCCATATGTGGGCACATGAAGCAGCCACCAAGATAGACTGTATTTTCAGATGTTTGTGAAACAAACCTCAACAATCTGAAAAGAATTGGAAGTATATAAAGTATGTTCTTACCAAAATGGAGTTAAACTAGAAATGGATAACAAAAAAGAAGCCTAGACAATCCCTGAAACATTCGCAAATGAAATGACTTATGGGAATATTTATTAGATCATTGATGACACATAACCATCCCCTTCTCTACCATCTCACAAAGATCCTTAGTAAAATCTGTAGATACCTCACTAATGCTTTACCCCAGGGACTAGCAAACTGTGACCGTGGGCCAAATCTGGCCCTTGGTCAGTTTGCATTTGGCCTGCAAGCTAAAAGGGCATTGCCATTATGAGGCTTATAAAGGTGGAGGAGGAGCAGCCGGAGTCTGAAATATTTGTCAACCCAGTTTTAACCCTATAAAATGAGAGTTAGGAGGTGTTTCTTCCTCTATTTCCTGCAAAAGGTTGTGGCACATTGGCATTGTTTCTTCTTTAAATGTTTGATAAATTTCATTAGAGAAGATCTGAACTTTCTTTGTAGGAGGTTTTTTTTTTTTTTGGGGTGCTGGGGATCAAACTCAGGGCTTTGTGCTTACAAGGCAAGCACTCTACCGACTGAGCTATCTCCCCAGCCCCAGGAGGTTTTAAATGCAATTTTTTTGTTTGTTTGTTTTGGTACCCAGGGGTACATCACTGATCCACATGCCCAGCCATTTTTATTTTTTATTTTGAGACAGGGTCTCACTAAATTGCTAGTGCTGGCCTTAAACTTACAATCCTCCTGCCTCAGCCTCCCAAGTCACTGAGATTATAGGCATGTGCCATCATGCCCCGCATTATCTTTGTTTTTTGTAAGTAATGTCGTTGTTCTTCTGCCTGCTTTCACTGTTTTTCGCTTTGTCATTAGGTTTTAGCAATTTTTATAATATGTCTTTGTGTGGTTTTCTCTGTTTTTATATAGTTCAGGGTTTCTTGGATATTTAGGTTTATAGCTTCTGTCAAATTTGAATCTTTTTTCAGATTTTATTTTTTTCCAAAATGTTTCTGCCACATTCACTCTCTGTTTTTTCTGGAACTCTACACATATTTGTTAGACCGCTAATATTATCCCACAGGGCACTGAGTTGGGGGTTTCGGTTTGGAGAGTTTCTTGAGCTGTGTGCATGTTTATACACATTTTCTTCTGCACCATCTAATCAAAGAGCTATTGAGCCCATTTGGTAAATATTTCACTTTGGATATTGTATTCTTTAGTTCTAGAAAAATGCAATACTTTCTTTTTTAGATTCTATAGTTCTCTTCTCATTATGTTTGTGTTCTCCCTTAAATCCTGAACATCTTTATAATAGCTCTTTTTAAAAGGTTTATACTAATTCAGATTTAGACATTTATAGACCTGGTTGCTATAATTGATACTTTACTGGTACAGGTTGTTTTCCTGCTTCTTTGCATATTTAGTAATTTCTTATTGAATACAGCCAGAGTGTTATATTATTGAGTGTCTGAATTTTATCTTTCTTGAAGAATGCTGAGATTGGGGATGGATGGTCAGGTAGTTGCATTACTTCAGAGAAGTTAAATGCTTCCAAGGCAGTTTCCAAGCTTTTAGGGTGGGCCAAGAGCAGAGGTTCTAAGTCAGGAGTGATTTTGACCCTATCCCCACCCTAGGGATATTGGCAATGTTTGGAGATTTTTTTTTTTTTTTAACCAGGTATTGAACTCAGGGGTACTCAACCCCTGAGCCACATCCCCAGCCCTATTTTGTATTTTATTTAGAGTCGGGGTCTCACTGAGTTGATTAGCACCTCACAGTTGCAGAGGCTGGCTTTGAACTCAAGATCCTCCTGCCTCAGCCTCCCGAGCCTCTGGGATTACAGGCATGTGCCACACAAATATTGCTTCAATGCACAGTTTGGCCCTCCACATCAAATAACTACACATGCACACACATGCTAATACCAATAGTGCCAAGGTTGAGAAACCCTGGTCTAGAGTACCTTTACCATAAGATCGGTTTTACCCAGTGCATTGAACTGAATGTTTGTGACCCAAAAATATTTGTATGTTGAAATCCTAACTCATAATGCAATGGCACTAGATGTGGGGAATCTGGAAAGTGACGAAGGTATGCGGGTAGGGCCCTTGTGAGTGGGATCAGTGTCCTAATAAATAGACCCTGAAGAGTTCTCCAGCCCTCCTTCTGCCATGTGACCATGCAAGGAGAATGCAGGTTGCAACCCAGAAGAGGGCCCTCACCAGAACACAGCATGCTGGCACCCTGATCTCAGACTTCCAGCCTCTGGAACCATGAGAAATGAATTTCTAAGTCACCCAGCCCTGATACTTTCTTGTAGCCACCTGCCCTGACCAAGGTATCCTACTACGAAGATTTCTACATATTCGACTGTGCTTCTCCACTCCTCTCTGGCCAGTTGGAACTTGAACATTCTCCAAATTGATGTGAGCTCTGGAAGTTGTTTGGCTTCCAGCTTCCTGGTAATTGTTTTTCCAGTAGTTGTTCTTCTCCTTAGTGGAGTCTTACCCAACACATGCACAGTTTACTATTTGGCCCAAATTCAAGGGAACCCCATGAAAATTGCTAGTGTTCCTTTTCTGCCTAGCTTCCTTCTCTCCAGTATTCTGTCCACAAATGGCAGTCACCTCCAAACCCGAACCCTTCCACTGAAGGAGGACTCCAGGTCTGCTGGGTCCCTGCTCACATCTGATTGTTCTGTAAGGCGACTCCAGGCAGAAAGCCCAGCTGAGCAAAGGGTTCATGAATCTCTCCCATTTCTGCACGTTTTATAAGCCAAGGCACTGCCTTTGTTCCTATCTTTTCAAGGATGTTTACATAATGAACAGCCTTGAAAGAGAGAGATAGTGTCTCCCGGTGGAACAAAGGGCAGGTGTGTGTACTGTCCAGAGTTCTAAAGATAATGCCCCTAGGACCAAGGCCAAATAGGCTAAGAGCCCATTGTGAATGATTCTGATTCACTAAGTTCAGGGTTCCTCTTCTGTAATGCAGTCCACTACATGTCTACGTGTCACCTGGACCTCTTCACGTCCCCCAGTGAGAACTGGAAATTAAGTAATGAATACAAATGCTTATACTCTGGCCACTGCTATTGCTATGAGTAATAAAGTCTTTGTCTCTGAGCTAGTAGTCTTTTGCCTTCTGCCAAAAATCTATGAAATAGTAACAAGCTGACTTGTTAACTTACAGGTAGGGTAAAATCACAGACTCCTTCATGATCAGCAACCTATTACCTTCTAGGCTCTGGTCATAAGATTTGTGCCCCTCACACACATAATAGATAGATAGATACATACATACATACATACGTATGTACATACATACATAGATACATAGATACACAGAGCCCTTCTAAAGCCTCCAGTCCAGCATGAGAAACTACGTCAAGGACAAAATAAAAGAATTAAGCATCTCTGAACCTGCCGAGTAGACAGCATGAGCAAAGTTTACCCTCCCGAGCTGAAAAAATTTATAGATAAGAAGTTATCATCGAAATTAAATGGTGGCAGACATGTCCAAGGAATATGGCCCCTTTATGAATCCTGTGACAGATGAATGTGGGGAGATGGCAACTAATGAGAAACAGAACGATATAGGAATGGTGGTAATACAAGGAAACGGTATCATGATGTTATAATGTAAATAATGACTGTTCAGCAGAGAGATCCGTGTCCCCTCTCCAGAGGGCCTGCTGAACTATGACATAAAAATTGGGTCATTAAACTTTTTGTTAAATGAACTTTTTAATAGCAAAAGAAAAAAAAAAGAATTATAACAGATAATGACAAGAAGGGTAATTTTAAATTGAAAGGTTAGGGAAGGCCTCTGTGAACAGGACACATTTAAACTGAGCCTGAAGGATGAGAGGGGAAAAAAAAAAACAGGCATATGACAAGAAAGAGAAAGCACTTTCCAAGTCGAAGGAAAGCATCTTCAAAGGTCCTGAGGCAGCGGAGAGCTTGGCACATTTGAAGAACTGAAAGAAGACAAGCATTGTCGAAGCAGTGAGTCATAGGCAGGTTGGTGCTTGGTGAGGATGAATTAATAGGCAAGGTATGAATCAAAGCTTCTCCACTCTGGCTCTTTTAGAATCTACTTCAGGAACTTGTTTAAAATATCAGTGCCCAGGCCCATCCCAGACCAATTAAATCAGAATGCTTCGGAGTGAAATTCAACCACTGATCATTTTAAAAACATGTCTAGATGACTCTCATGTGCAGCCAGAATTGAGGATCACTTGTAGCTTGACCTTGTAGATCCTTGTAAGACTTTGGGTTTCATTGAGGAGTATAGATTTGAGTTAAAGGGTAAAAAAGAGTCACAAGAGAAATTTAAGTATTGAAAAGACACTAGGTTTATTTTTAAAAGGACCTCTCTGGCTATAGTGAAAAGAACGGGATTAAAGGAGGTCAGTGTTGAGAACAAGGAAATGAGGTGGGAATTTATTGAGATTGTCTAGGCAAGAGACAGCGGAGGCATGGCCTAGGGTGTGGCCGTGAGAAGAGAACACTGGAAAACAAAACCGGATGAATCGAGTGAGGCCAGATCTTGACTACCAGGTTAAGGAAATTTGACTTTATCCTTTGGGTACTGAGAGCAGATGGGTATTTGAGATTATGAGTTAGGATCACAGTCAGATGCATGTAACAAAAACATAATTCATAGTGGCTTAAACAAAGAGGTTTCTTTTTCTCACATGAGCAAGGAATCTAGAAGTGGTATCATTTGTTAAGCTGTCCAGTGAGGTCAGGAGCAACATCTTGGTCTTTTCTTCATAATTGTAAAATGGTTGCTGCAGCTCCTTTTGTAATCACACTCAAGGCAGAAAAGAAGGAGAACTGGAGATACCAGCCATGATTGCATCTTTTGACAGGCAACGATAAACACCAGCAGAAACTACTGCCACTTAAATTTTACTGGATGTAACTACTTGCCCCAAAGAAAATGTAGAAAAGAAAGGGCTTAGTTTTTTCCAGACTTTATCATGCAAGACAGCAAAAACTACTACCGTTCTTTTTAAATTTTTTTAGTTGTTGATGGACCTTTATTTTATTCATTTATTTATATGTGATGCTGAGAATCCAACCCAGTGCCTCACACATGCTAGGCACTCACTCTACCTGTAAATCACAACCCCAGCCCCTGCTACTTTTCTTGAACTGGGGAATAACATCCTCAAAAATGTATCTTAGGAAGGTATAGCCTGGGGTCAAAGTTAAAAGTAGAACTAAAACAGAGATCAGCTAAAAGGTTACTGCTGCAGCCAGTGGAAGAAAGAACTGAATTGAAATGAAGACTGAAGAAGTAATAAAGGACTTAATTTAAGGAATATGTCTACTCACAGCTATAGGCATAGAGACATGTTTCTGTGCTTTATTTGTCAAAATATACCATTTATTTTGCAAGGACAGAGATATACACTTAATTAGCTTGCATGTGTGTGTTTTGTCTTCTTTTTCCTCTATGGCCATGACTACAGCCTTCATTCGCTCACCCAACAAACACTGAGACCCCACTTCAAGCAAGGACCTGCCATGCACTACAGGGCAATAAAAACATGAGTCCAGCACAAATCTTACCCTCAAGACCTGAGAGGGAGGAAACAGGTTCCCACATCCTTAAGATGCAAATTAGTAAAATAAGTGTCATGAAGTTATGAAAGTCCAGAAGAGGAAGTCTTAGCCAGAGTGGGTAGCTTCCTGAAGAGGATAGCATCTGAGCTTGGTTTTAAAGAATCAGTGGGAGGCTGTGGATGTAGCTCAGTGGTAGAGAGTTTGCCTAGCATGTGCGAAGCCCTGGGGGTTCTAATCCCTGGTACTACAAAAAAAAAAAAAAAAAATCAACAGGATAAGGGAAGTAGGTATATGGAAATATGTATTGTACTACTACAAAGGGTGAGGTACTCTGCTAGATCCTGAACAGCTACATGTGATTGTATGTCTGTGTTTCATATATGTGTGTCTGTTTCTGAACAGGTAAATGTTTCACTGTGTGTACATAGCTGTGTTTCGCTGTGTTTTAATAATTGGGTTTTTTTTTTTTGTACATTCAAGCAAAATTTTGCATGTAGGATCTACATGTAGCCAGCAGATGACGCCACACAATCATAACTAGCAAGGAAAATTCTACCTTCTTCCAGTCAAGTAGCATCTGAAATCCTATTAGGCCTTAGATCACCCTCTACTTCAATCATAAGCCTGTTTTACCATTGTATTCCCGTGCCCAGTACAATACCTGATAAGTTCAAGATAATAAATATGTATAGAATAATTTGATGAAATGCTAACACAATCCATGGGAGCAAAGGAGCTAGAGAGAGTCAGGGAAGGAGAGAAGTATAGAGAAGTTTGCCATCAGCAAAGACCCAACAGGAAGTGGATTTCACAGCACACTCATAGAAGTCACAAAGGGGTCAAGAGGAAGGTGTGAGGAGCTGGGATTGTGGCTCAGTGGCACAGCACTTGCCCAGCAAATGCAAGGAACTGGGTTCAATTCTCAGCACTGCATACAAATAAATAAAAGAAAGGTCCATTGTCAAATTAAATATATAAATATATATATAATATACATATATATATAACTTTTTTTTCTTTAAAGAAAAGGTGTGATAAAACAATAACCTCAGCCTTTGCTGTCACCGTGAAGGTTTCCCTTCTGTATAGGGGCCTCTGACCCTGATCCTTCTCTTCAGCTGAACTTTAGTTAGTGCCTAGACAGTTTAGGGCCTACAGGAAATGCCATCTCTTCAGGTGGGTGCTTACAACCTGGGAAAAGAAATAAAACTTATTTTAAAATGTCCGTTTATACAGCCCTCTCTGCCCATGGCAAGGAAGCCCCTTCTTACCCCTCGGGCTAAGCTCAAGAACAGAGCTGGCTAGCTGGGCATGGTGGTGCGCACCTGTAATCCCAGCAACTCAGAAGGCTGAGGTAGAAGGACCACAAGTTCAAAGCCAGCCTCAGCAACTTAGAGAGGCCCTAAGCAACTTAGCAAGACCATCTCAAAATTTAAAAATAAAACAAGCTGGGGATGTGGCTCAGTGGTTCTGCGCCCCTGGACTCAGAGTCAGAGGAGGGTCCGGCTGGGTCTGCCCAGAGACCTTCTCACCCAGAGGACCTCTGACTTCTGGCACTTCTTTCCCAGCCCCTCCTACCCTGATCAACTTAGGTCTCGCTCTGCCATCAGCCCTGCTGGGCTACCCCAATGTCTCCAGATAGTCAGAGTCCATGTGTGGGATCTCTCCCCTCCACTTTCCCCTCCCCAGTGCATGGCTCTTCATTAGCCTCTCCAGGAGGAAGTAGGCCTCTGACTGCCCACAGTGACTACTGCTCACAAGAACACAGATGCCACCGTCAATACTCTCTTTACTCCCAGGGGGAAACTAAATCTCAGTTAGTTTTGCAGCAGAAAACTTGGACCAACAAAGACCTGATGAAAGGGACCAGCCTCAGGTCGGCTGCACCCTAGAAGGAACTGGAAATATAAAACTCATTAATGATCCAGTCTAGTCATAATGAATAGGTCTGGCTGTTTCCCCTTCTCTCCCCCGTCCTCCCAATCGCCTCACTCCTTTGAGCTGCCAGGAGCGTGTGGAACTGGATCTGTCATGCCTTGCTAGTCAAGGCCTCCTCAGGGCCCTCTGAGGAATTCCACATGCCTCAGCCGGGCACTCAGGGCCCTCTGCAAAGCAGACTCTGCTCCAGCTGTTTCTCCCATCACTCCTCCATACCCACTTACACCCACACTCTCAGCTCCCTAGACGTACTCAACTTCCCTCCTCCTGCACTTAGCTAAGGCCACTCCTCCCTGGAATGTTCCCTCTCCCCATTTCCACCTGGCAAACCACCATCTGCTCTTCAAGGCCCACTTTAAATCCCATCTTCTTCCTGAGGCCTTTGGCGCTCCACCCCAATCTGACGTGGCCTCGCTGTCCTCTCTTGGCATTGTTATCCTTAGCTTACTATCTTAATGCTTTATTATCTGAACACCAATCCCTTCTACTCAACTCTAAGCTCTGCAAGGGAAAAAATCTGTTTCTTATTCATCCAGTTTCCAGCAACCTGTCTGACATGCAGCAGGTGCTCAAAAAGAGCAGAGGAGGGAGTCTATCAAAGTTCACTGTATGTGTGGCTGTCCCTCAATGCTATCAGACACGGGTCCAGAAGACTGAGAGCCCTGAGGAGTACACAACACTGATGCTCTTTCCACTACAAGATGAAAACAATGAGCACTGCTTAGGTGCCCAGTGCCTCCACTCTACCCGCTCAGTTTCCTGGCCTCCTCAGTCCTTAAGGATTGACCACTCAAAATATCTCTCTCATCTTTCCCTCCCTTTCTCCCTTCCCCTTCCCTTCTTTCCCTTGTTGTCCTATAAAACACTGGAGCTCCTGCCCACAGATCCCTAGGGAGAAAAATAAAAGGGCTGAGGGAACCTTCCCCCTTCTGAACACTGGGCGAGGAAGTGATTATGGAGGTCACTGTCTTGGTCAGTTCCTGTTTCTAGAGCAAAGATGCCAAAATCTGTTCCTTTTTCTCATGAAAAATGTTGAGGTTTTGACATTCAAAATTCCCAGAACCACCACTATTACTGCAGGCTGGCTACCTCTATATGAAGGGGTTCCCAAGGCCAACTGGGCCTGGTCCTCATGGGTGAGTGTCTAAGGGCAACCCTGGAAATGACACATCATGCCCTGACCTGTCCTAGTTCCATGGCCATCCACCAGGCCTGTCTGTGGAGGAGCAAACACACTAGGACAGGTCTGGCTCAGGCCTCCCATTTCCTCCCAGGGCCTTGGAAGGGACTTACTCAGAGGAGAGTCCCTCCCCAGACCTGCGTCTGGCTACTTGGAAACCCCTGGGAGGATGGAGATTTAAGCTTGTAACTTGAACATAAGTGAAATAGGTCAGTGTGGGAAACTCCATCTCTGCCCCACTTGGAGTTTGAAACCGTCCTGCCCTGGGGGTAAGCAGACACAGCTGCAGCCATTTCTTGCCCTCAGCCTTGGGCCAAGGTACTTTCTCGTGAGCTCCAGGCCCTTCTGGAATGGCTGGACTGCACCACCTCTTGTGGAATCGGACCCTTGTGAACCCCTGAGAAATGAGATGGTCCAGTTTAGAAAATATTGGAATTAGAGATGGGGGGAGGGTGGGATACGGAAATAGGTACATACCAACTAAGCCATTCTCAGAGCCTAGAGCTAGAGAAAAGAATGAAAATTGGGGTGGGTTGGCATTAAGATTAGGACCAAGGTGTGAAGTTCAGGTGGGTCTTAGGAGGTGATGGACTGGGACCTCCTTGGTGTGCTAATAGAACATGGCAGAGTGTGGGTAGCAGGTTCTCTATATATTCAAGAAGCAAAACTGAGCTTTCTGGCAAGATCCACATCTGTCTTGCTTTTCCTCTCTTTATGCTGCCATTTGTACTATACCTGCCCAATTCCTTCCTCTTTCTACTATCTTGTCACTCAACACAATTAAGCATTGTCCTTACTGTAAGGTAACCATCATGCTAGACAGGAGGCCTGCAAAAATATCTAAGGGCCAGGTAGTGGTGGTTCACACCTGTAATCCCAGCATCTCAGGAGGCTGAGGCAGGAGGATCCCAAGTTCAAGGCCAGACTCTTCGACTTAGTGAGACCCTGTCTGAAAAAAAAAAATTAATATTTTTTAAAGGACTGGAGATGCAGCTATTTGGCAAAGTGTCCCTGGGTTCAATCCCCAGTATTGCCCCCTCCCCACAAAAATATGTAAAAGCACACCAGTGCCTGCTCAAGAGAGCTATTGTCTAACTTAAGAGATAAATTTATAAGCTCGTGTTCAAAATCCACTGTAAAAGGTGCAGTAATGTTTGTCAGAGGCCAATGGAAAGAGCAGATAGAGTGGGTTTCAAAGAAGACTTCACAGAGAATAGAAGACATTGGAGCTGGAAATCAGACTCACCAGCCAAAGAAGGGAAAGGGAGGCCTTCCAGGTTGGAAAACGAAAAACAAAGGCAGGAGAGCATAGGTGCAGCGGTGCACAGGGTGCGTCTAGGGGTGTGAGGTAGAAGGTAAAGACTCTCAAAAGGTCATTCTTGATTGGACCAGGCATCTCACTGAAGTCTCAGGGAAGACAAAAATCCTGGATCAACCAGCCCTGTTCCAAGCAGCAAGGACCAACCTCCTAGCAGAAGTTATTAAGGGCCCTAACTAGAGCCCTCCTCCTTCGTCACTACTCCCTGCATCCCATTCAGCTCTCACAACTGTCCCACCCGGAGCCAGCAGTCTCCTGAGGGACCAACCTCTCCTGTCCAAGTCAAGTCAGCTCTCTGCCTTGTTCTCAATGCCTATAGTAAAGAAAGGCCAGCACAGCAAGTCCCAAGGCCTGGGCCTACATTTGTGGATGTCAGTGGCCAGGACTTTACAACGGCCATGACTGGGACCTACAGAGACCCCACTGCCGGGAGGAGAGTCCAGGGTCCTCAGCACCCGCCTCTACTGGGGCCCACACGAACTGTGAGTTTTCCCACAAGATGGGCCTGACCCAGCATCAGCGGGGGCTGCGGGCCCGCAGTGCAGAAGGCCCACCCAGGGGCCCTGAGCCAGAGACGGTAGTGGGCAGGAGGCTAGGCCTGGCAGGGGAGTCGCAGCGGGAGCCCAGCCTGTGCCCATTCACGTGGTCCCCCTCTCGAGGTTCCGCCGGGTTCTGGAGCACTAGAGTCCGGCTGTGAGGGGTGGGAGCGCTTCCAGGGTATAAGTCCCCGAGGCAGTGCGGGAGATTGGCACCAGGCAGTCGCCCGCCCGAGGCCACCAGGGGCGCGCCCTCCGCTGCGCCCCCCGCCCTCCCCGCGGGGCCGGCTGAGCCCCGCCCGCCCGAGCCCGAGCGCGGCGCCGCGGGAGGAATTCCAGCCATTTCCTCTGCGCCGCGCGGTATGTGGCCTGCTCGCTGCCCGACCGCAGCACGGCCCCGGGTGGGGGCCGCGGGTGCGGGCCAGTCACCAGCCGCGTCTGGCAGCTGCCCGGGCCTCGCGGTGCTGCTCGGGATTCCCGGCTGGCCGCCCCCTCGTCCTGAGCGACCAAACCAGCCTTTCCAGAAGCCCCGGGCCTGTGCGTTCCCGCCGGGAGCCGCCTCCTCCCTGCGCGCCTGGCCTCGCGCTTCGTCGCCCCCACTGGGCCCCCTCCCCGGCCGCCGCGAGAGGAGCGTGGCGGCCAGAGCGTCCTTGCGAGTCCCCTGCATCCGAATTCGAAGCTGAAGTAGGCACTTGCTGTGTCGCCTCGGGGCGCGCCCCGCGACCTAGTTGCCAAGCCTTAGTTTCTCCATCTGTGAAATGGTGACCCTGGCAGAAATGCCTACCTCGTTTGTACTGCCCCGGGGTTAAACAGAAAAGGGAAATCCTGAACAAATGTTAGCAACATTTTTGTTTTTCTAGGTCTCACTACTGCCCTTAACTTTCCACACAAGCTCTCCCTGTCCTCGGACTCTTCTCCAGCCTGGTTTGCGGGTGGAGCAGTCAGGGCGGTTCCTGCAAGTAGGCACCGTAGACGGCCTCTTCCTGGGGCACATGCCCACGGAAGTAGGGCCGACCCTGGGGTCTTCCTAGGTTTTAAGCATTACCCTCTTCTCAATCACTAGGTTCTTGCAGGACCCAAAGGACAGCTATTTAGATTTTTTAAACGATGTTATTGCTGTCTGAGAGTGGCCAGACAGGTAGTGATTAGGGGAAATTGAAGGTGAGGACAGTAAACGTGGACTCTGTAGTTTCGTGTCTGCAAAGAGGATCGGCACGCACCACGCACTCTCTGGGCACCACTTTCCAAATACAGATCCCCCGAGAGAAGGAACATTTGTTTTCATCCTTGAACCCTTCTGAGGAGGGGTGGAGGCACCCGTGAGAGCCAGAGCTCAGGGCGACTTGTAGGGTGGGATCCGCTTCCCCAGTCGCCCACACCTGCCTCACCCACGCCCACGGCCTCCGCCGATGTGACACTGCGTGGGGTTGGAAAGCCCCGAGTTTCACTAGGCCTAACCACCGACCGCTTCGCAGACACAGCACGGAAGAGCTCTGCCTGGGTGTTTCCCTAGACAGCCTCTTGTTTTGATTTTGTAACTTCCAATCCGGCACAGTCCCAAGGCCAAGAGCTATTCCCTTGCAACGAGATGCGCCCCCTCATTCCCCACACACGCGAGTCACAGGCCGCATAAATCCAGGTGGAGACAGGTCTAGAAACACAGGTGCTATAAATACCCTAGTCTGGTGGGATGGCTGAGCTCGCAGACAGCCCCCCTCCCCAGACGCGCGCCCCTAAGCCCAGCACTTCCGGCCATCTCAGGGCAACCGGTGGATTCCTGGCGGTGGGAGGGGCAGACTTCATCTATACCAGAGGCCAGGCTTCCCTTTCTTTCCGCAGGGTCCCAGCTGGGCCTAACCTGAGCTTTTTTTTTCAACTCTGGACCCACTATTCTACCCTGGACCCCTAAACCCTAATCGCTTGCCCCTGCATCCTTTCCTTCCCCTGGTATTTTCAGAGGACCTCCAAGGGACCCAAGAAGGTTGTCTCCAAGAAATGCAGATGGAGTTTGTTTGGAATCCCAGCAACTCTGGAGACTGAGGCAGAAAGATGGCAAGCTCTAGACCTGCCTCAGCAACTTGGCGAGACCCATTATCAAAATTACAAAAAGGGGGGGGGGGGCCCGCTGGGGATGTAACTTAATAACAAAGTGCCCCCGGGTTCAATCCCCAGTACCAAATAAAAAAAAAAAAAAAAAAGGAAAGAAATTCAGACTGTGTCATTTGAAATGGGTGAGAGATGCTGCCAGTTGGTCGGAAGGCAACAACCTAAATCAGATTTCAAATTTTAAATAGTGATTCTAAATTATAGGTAGCATTTTTTGTGGGTGGAGGGGAGAAAAACAAACAAAAGCCAGTCTGGAGGCACAGTACACCTAACAGAGGGGAAGAAGAAGCTGAAAATATAGGCAATGTGGGATGGGCCCCCACCAGAAAGGAAAGTTACCCTCCCAGCAGGCTGTTTCCCACGAGATAAGTGGGACTTTATGAACTGGTTCTGCTGGGCTTGGGACTTGAGAGAATTCACTGAGAACAAAGGGTTAATGAGGTCCCACTGCCTGGGGCTAAGGAACTCCAACGCAGAAATTTCCCCTCGGGTATTTAGAGACCTGATGGCTTGGGGAAGGGTAGAAGGAGCAAGACAGGTTTAAAGATGAATGAAACAGATCTGAACAGTGTTCAAATGTGACTGTAAAAATAAGCTTTCACTAGATAAGTAAATCCCCATTTAAAACATAGTGGGTAAGTCTTCTAAAAATAAAGTCACATTCCTTTTCCAGTGTGGGAGCTTACTCTTTAGACACTGCTAAGGAAGCACTGTGCAAGCTCTATCTCATTAAATCCTCCTTAGAAGGTACTATTAACTTCTCATTTTACAGATTGAAAAACTGAATCAGAGAGGTTAATTAACTTGCCAATGAATTCACAGGTAGAGGAGAGATTTGAACTCAGGGAACTGATTTCAGAGGTCATAGTTTGATCCTATACTGTGGGATAATAAATTTGACTATTCTCTCTGAGGTGGAAGTGTGTCCCCTGCACTCCTCAGCTCTCTTTCACAATAATAATGCCTTACATTCCTCCTACAGACCTGAGCCAATGCATCCTCATTAAACTTGGTGACTTTCCTAAGGAACCCAGGTAACTGATGCGCTAGCATATGGAAGAAACTGCCCATAGAACAGGATTCCAAATGGACTGGATGGAAGTCACCAAGGCCAGAGTTAGTGCCAGATCAGCCCTTCCAGTGTGCTTTCAGCACCACAGGGCAGCCCAAATGATATTTTTGCTAAAAAGTCATCATAAAAGATCCATTGTGCTTAACAGAGCCAGATGTTAAAATATACAAGTCACTGATATTCCACCTTGGTCCACGGGCCCAGAGGACTCAATGATAATTTTATCTGGTTGTCCTCATGTTTTTTAAAAGTTGGATCAATTACCAGAAATTTTAATTTGGAAATTAAAATGCACAGAAATATCTAGATTTTTAGCTTCTCTCCCCCAAATCTGTTCACAGTCACATGTATTCTGTAGTTCACAGCAGTCCCATCATTCCATCCTGTCTCTTTCTCCCGCCTTGCTGGGGGACCCACCCCATCTCTATCACTAAAAAGCAAAGATTCACTGAAGGGGTCACTTTCGAGTCTTCACCATTCACAACCCAATTTGATAATCTTTTCCTGGGGGCTGATAAAGGGAAATTAATTGAGGTGAGTTAAGGAGAGAAAGCATGGCTCCCCCAGACAAGGGGTCAGGACATACCACAGCACAGCAGAGAAGATTTCTAGAGGTCTAGAAAACCACAAGATGAGAAATTGGTGTTCAGGTGGCTGTCATGAAACTAGAGTGTGTGACAGAAACATCACCTGCTTCCCAAGAGCTGGGCATCTCATTGTCCCAGCAAACACCAGGCTTTTCTTAGCATCCTGCACCCCTTTTCCTGCCCCTCTTCTGGAAGTGTCTTGGGTAATGGACAGAGGCAAAGCCTGGAGGTGATTATAAGGCTGCCGACTCAGGCTATGAGCGAGCCCAGAGGAATGGGCTTGGCTTGCTACCAGGGCAGAGCTGAGCCCAGAAGAGGAGTTGAATAAAGACCAGGTCCAAGTGATTAACCAGGGTCTGGGCAGCCAGGAATTGAAGCATGGTCTCATTCACAAAGGTGATGAGCAGCTGTGTTCTCTGAAACATGGACCACAGGAGCAAAAATCACCTTCCTCTAATTCAAAGGCTCTTCCTGCCAAAGCGGTTTATTGTGCAGGCAGAGAGCAGCAGAGTGAGGAAAGGTTTTGTATAAACATGTGGGATAAGACAGGGGCCTTAGGAGGACCTTCCTGCCTGACTTTGGGGCTGTGTTAACTTTCCTTAAATACCTGGGAAGGTTTCAGCTCTGAATATTTGATTGAGGACCTTTTTTGGCAGTGGCTCATGTGGCAAGGGTGTCAACAGAGCCCCGGATGTGTACTCTGGGGCAGGGAGTGGGGTAAATGTGATGAAGTACTTTTAGAGAAACAGGAAGTTCAATAATCAGAGAAAGGAAAATATATTATTTGGTCTCTTTTAAAAGCAGTGGATAGTATGGTAGAGTCAGAATTGTCACAATTGGGGGACTGGGGTTGTGGCTCAGTGGTGGAGCACTTGCCTAGCATGTATAAGGCACTGGGTTCGATTCTCAGTACCACATACAAATAAATAAAATGAAGGTCCATCAACAACGAAAAATAAATAAATAAATAAATAAATAAAAAGAATTGTTGCAATTGCTGGAAAAAAGTAAAAAATTAGAGAAAAGGAGTGGAGGAAGAGAGGGCCCTGCAGGGAATTGGATGAGGGGCAAATTCTATTCAGAGTGACTCCCATAATATTTCCCCATCATCAAGTGGAAAGGAATCCTAAAACTCCCTCTAAATCCCAATGTTCACAGCCTCACCACTATCATCTACCTTGCATCCAAAGTAATTAGTCTTAAAGTTGTGTCAGTCCCCAAATCTCCTTGGTTCAGGTCACCTCATATCCAGCTTGCTAATCCCCATGAGATTCCCTCTATTCTTTCCCTATTCTGTGCCCTTCTCCCTTTCTTCCCAATCCTCCCTCCTTTCCTTGGTTCCCTCTGAAACTCATAATCCATGGCTAGCAAAATTGCCTGGATCCTCAGTATATTCTCTGAGCATCTTTTCACATCTTTGCTTGGGACACCTGGCCTTCCCTACTTTCCCCACCATCTTCTCAAGGGAGGGGCCATTTTTCTCTCTCAGCCCTGTTACTAGACCTGGAAGTGAGAAAGGTGTCCTTCTTATTTTTCTTTGTGACTTTCAGAACTATCTCTCCCCTTCTCTGTAAGCCCTTGAGCCCCACATTGAATTTCATGTCATCAGTTTCTACAAGTGAATACAGTCTTCTGTCCCAGAAGTCATTTTTCTATTCTTTTAGATCCTGTTTTACTCGCACGTCCATGCATGCACACGCTCTCTCTCCAGTACTGTCTTACTCTGGTGATTTCAATATACATGTAAATAATCCTTCCAACACCCAAACTCCCAGTTCCTTGACTCCTCTCCAATGACCTTCCCTCCACTCAGCCCTTAGTTGTGATCACCTACAACAACCATCTCTTCACAATCTCATTTCTTGGATCCCACTCTTACTACAACCTCCTAACCTTCCATTTTACCTCCTCACCTGATCCCAACCATCCTTTGACCCCATCAGAACCTCCAATCTATTGATCCCACCACCCCTCACTATCGCCCACATTTTTGATGTTCCTACTCCCTTCCTGCAAATTTTGGTCAGTCATTATATAAACATCGCCACACTGCACACCCTCAACTCTTTGCCTCTTTTTCTTTGTCCTATCCACCTGGCATGATGATAGATTTAGTCCCATCCATTCTGTGCCTACTCCATACATCTATGCCTACAGCTGAACTCAGCTAAAGAAAAGCAGAACCCCGCTGCTTGATCTCATTTTAAATTCGTGACAATGAAATTCAAGCAGAACCTTCATTCTGCTCAGCAGCCATATTTCCCTGGTCTATTCACTCATTTTTTGCTCCTATATAGTTTCACACTTTGTTTTCTCAAACCTTTAACATCTCCTTCCCATTCCGACTCTCAGACGATAATTGGATTCTTCATTTCTTCCCCACTGGGAAAGCAGGAGCAACCAGAAGAGAACTCTACAGATTCCCACCAGCATGTTTATCCCCTGACAAATAGTGGCCTCTTGATACTTTGCCCTCTTCCGCCTATTACCCATCCATCAAAGCAAAGTCCTCCACTTGTGCACACAATCCAATCCCTCTCACCTACTCAAGGACATTCTTTGGCAATTCTTCCCTTTTTTCTTCTGTAATAAAATTGTTACTCTCTGCTGGGTCATTTCCACCAGCACACAAGCATGCTATTATTTTTCATATCTTAAAAACAACAAAGCCCTTTAATGACTGTACTTCCTTTGGCAGCCACTGCCCCATTTGTTTGCTCGCCTTTAGAGCAAGCTCCTCAAAATAATCCTTAACACTTGCTATATCCAGTTCTTCTCCTCCAGTTCTCTCTTAAACCAACCCCCATCAGGCTTAGATCCCCATTACTTCACAGAAATTGTTCTTGTCAAAATTACTGTGACTTCCATATTGCTAAATCCAGCGGTCAAGTCTAAGCTCTCATCTGACTGATTCACAGCATTTGATATGATTGCCTACTTCTTCCTCCTTGATAGAGTTTCTTCATTTGTGCTCACTTCAAAACTTCTTGTTCTCTGTGTTTTCCCCCAACCTCACCACCCCAATCTTCTTGCTCTTTTATCCTAGTTCGTCCTCTTTTCTCTGACCCCTAAATGTGCAAGTAGTTAGGACTCAGACCTCAGTTCTCAGTCCTTCTTTATCCACTATCCACCTCTTTTGATGATCTCATACAAATAGATGATTTTAAATACCATCAATATGCCCAGGAACTCTGCATTTATATCTCTAGCTCCAGACTTCTTTTAGGAACTCAAGACTCATATGTTTAATATCCAATTGCTCCGTGTCTCCAAACTCAAGCTAAAACTGAACTCCTGATGTACTACCCCAAATCTGATCTACCCACAGTCTTTCCATCCCAACTGTTGGCAACTCTTTTCTTCCAGTTGCTCAGCCCAAAATCTTAGTCATCCTTGACTCCTGTATTCCTCTCATGCACATATCAGATCTGGCATGAATTATTACTTCCTTCAAAATACATCCAAAATTCCAACCACTTTATTGCTACCATCTACTTAAAGCCACCATCATCTCTCAGTTAGGTTATTGCTATAGCTCCTATTGAATCTCCTTGCTTCTACTCTTACCTTCAACACAGCAGCCACAGTGATATATTCAAAATGCATCTCAGATCACATCACTTCTTCAATCAGAATTCTTCAGAATTCCCAGCCCATTTCTCTCGGGATAACTCTTTGTTATCTCCTCATTTCTCTCAGTGAAAAATCCAGTCTTTACAATGATCAGCAAGGTCCTACATTATCAATCCTCTCCACCCACCACTCACCTTTCTGTCTTCCTCTTCTGACACTCTCTTCCTCACTCATTCCAGCCTCCCTCCATATCGCTCGATCCAACAGTCAGGTCTAAACTCTCATCTCAGTGTAGAAGCATGCTCCCACCCGGGAGTCCTGCCTGAACACACTGATGAACTTTCTTATTCCTTCCGTGTTCCCATCTCACCTTCTCAGTGAGGCCCACCTTGGCCACCTGCCTTTTCCCCTACACTTGAATCCTGATTGCCCTTAAACTCTACACCCTTTTTTGTCCCCACAGCACTTATTCTAACATTTTATGCAACTCATTATTTGTTATGTTTTTTGCTGATTGTCTATCTTCTCCTCTGTAGGGGTCTTTGTTCAGTGTGTTCACAAATGCATTCTAAATGACCAGAACACGCCACATGACAGGAAGACAATACAGATGTTTTTAAATACATGAGAAGAATCCAGAGAGTTATTTCCTCAGTCAACAGAAGTGGCTAAGCTAAGAGCAAATGGGAGAACAGAACTAGAAAGAGAAACTGGAGCTGACCATGAAGACCTGATTCATAAGCAAAGTCAGACAAAATTGAAAGGAAAAACTGAGCTGTGTACCTGTGTACCTATAATTACCTGATGGATGGATAGATGGTGGGATAGAGAAAAGGAAAGAAAGAAAGAAAGAAAGAAAGAAAGAAAGAAAGAAAGAAAGAAAGAAAGATGGTAGATAGATAAAGATCTCTCATATGGTAGGTACTATAGTGATTTTATTTACTTCGCATAAGGTAAATAAAGGTCTGAGCCAATAACACTACTTACCCAGTTTCCATGATGGACAGTTGCTTTTCATAGCTTTCCCAGCCCTAGCTGAAATAATTACACAGTTCACAGAAAGGCACTAAAAGCAAAAGTGGAAATACCCCACAAGTGAGGTCTTTGAAAAAGAAACTCCTCTCTCCTGCTGTTCCCCAAATACCTTTTTGGTAGAGGATACTACAGTAGCTGATATTTGGGGCAGGCCGCAGGCACATTTCATCAGAATTCTGTGATCATTGGCTGCAGATGGGTTAACAGTTGGGCCTGCCTAGCCACTGTAACAGAGGTCTTCTGCAGGCTGTGTCTTTCTTTCCCACAGGGACTGCAGCCTCCAGGCTGGCTGCCAACAGATCCTTTCTCCAAAGATGCCAATGTTACGTAAGGAGCCTCTGCACACAGCATAAATCAAGTTACATGAGGAATGGGATGGGAAGCCCTGGGGCCACCAATGTCTCAAGGCTGTGTCATACCCTGAGGCCACAGCCCACTAAAGTCAGCACAGCTCTGGGGAGCACCATGGTCCACACTGCTGTGGGCTGCCTGCTATATGGCCCAAAACAGTGACCACCAGTCACAGGTGAGGCTGATTAGACAGACAGATTGCTACCATGTGTCTCCACCTGGCACCAGAGGTGTTCCATCCACAGGCACCGGCCTCCTCACTCTCCCAAATTTCAACTCATACCCCCACACCTACTCTCCACACCTCTTTCCAACACGTACACACAATGAAGCCAATCCCCTTGTGTGTGTATGTGTGTGTGTGTGTGTGTGTGTGTGTGTGTGTGTGTTTGTACGTACCAGGGATCAAACTCAGGGGTGTTTAGCCACTGAGCCACATCCCCAGCACCAGCCCCAACCTTTTTTTTTTTTTTTCCTGAGACAGGGTTTGGTTTTTGGTTTTTGGTGTGGGGAATTGAACTCAGCGCTGCTTAACCACTGACCCACATCCCCAGCCCTTTTTATTATTTTTTTTATTTTGAGGCAGGGTCTCACTAAGTTGCTTAGGATCTCACTAAATTGCTGAAGCTGGTTTTGAACTTGCAATCCTCCTTCCTCAGCCTCCCAAATAGCTGGGATTACAGGCATGCACAGCACTCAGCTCCTTTATGTATCAAGCACAAAAATTCCTGGCTCATTTCTGGTTCCTTCAGCTCTCAGTTCTTCCTGATTGTTAATCCTGATCAGCACAGCAGCAGAACAACTGGCCTGGAATAGTTCTTAGGCAGTAGTCAGGGAAACTGTGCACACTCGTGCAGGGATAGTATTTGACCCTGTGCCTCTCCCCCATACCTCTGCCCCATGCCCCAGAAAGAGGTTTGATATCTACATTCATCAGCATTTTCTCTCTAGGGGAGAAGGGAGTGACATGGGGAGAAGGGAATGAGAGGAATTGGAACAAGTCTGGGAAAGGAAGGAGGCGGAGGCTATTTTGATCTGCTCTTTGTGCTGATTGCAGATGCCTGCACTGGACAGTGCTTGGGTTATCAGCAAATTCTAGGGACATTCCCATGTCCGTCCAATGCCTAATCAGAAAAGAAAGTTGATGCTGAGCATGGTGGCACATGCCTGTAATCCCAGTGACTCAGGAGGTTGAGGCAGGGTGATCACAAGTTCAAGGATAGCCTGGGGAACTTTGCAATAACCTGTCTCAGAGTAACAAATAAAAAGGACTGGGGATGTAGCTCAGTGGTAAAGCACTCCTGGGTTCAATCCTCACTACCAAAACAAGAAAAGAAAAAGAAAAAGAAAAAAAATCTGGCCGTGACTAACAAGAGGGTAATACACAAAGTCAAAACAGAAAGGAGTCTCTGGACCCTGGACCTGGCTTGAAGCATTTAATGTGAAGTCAGGAGCTAAGGAAGAGAGGGAGCATGGAGTTGTCTTTGGGAAGACTTTTTTTCAATTACAAAAGTAATCAGAAAATGGTAATGAGGGGGAAATCAAAAATCAAATCAGATAACTCATATGTGGGATACAAGGTAAAAGGCCAAAAAGATGTTTGACCTTAGTTCTATAGATTTTCCCCCTTATTGCTGTAGGTGTTAGACCAAGGAAGGAAACATTAAATCAAGCAAATTTAATTTAGGTTTTGGTTCTTGATTTTTGGTGGGGTGGGGAGATAATTTCTAACTTTAGTCTTTAATATACTTACATATGTGGCAACTTTAAGAAGGGAAAATGGGATTTCCCCAAGTGTCTTTAACAACTGAACTCTTTTTTATCATGGAACACCTCTCTGGTGTCCCATGAGACACTATTAGGGACTAGAAAGGCACTAAGGAATTTTAAACTGAAAAGCAATACATGGGGAAATCAAGTTTTAGAAGCTTGACCTCATGGTAGAATGTAAACAGAAAAGAGCCTCGATGCAGGGAAAAATGATTGGATGATGGGATCAAGGCTCAAGACTGGGGTCTTGGGATGGAACTACAGCAGAGGATGGAGAGTAAACATGTTGATTGAGTGTAGAGTGTTCTCTTGGACTCCAGAAATGTATAGAAGAAGTCTTAGAGTTCCTGGATCTTGAAGGAGTTTGAAAGAGCATTAGTCAGGATTTTTATTGTAAGATAGAAATCAACTTAAACCAGCTAAAGCAAAAGGAACAATTTTTTTAAACCAGAAAGATTTATGGTGACAACATTTAAATATCCAGAAATAGATACAGAATCATATATGTTCTACTTACAAGAAACAGTTACCACCTCCTCTCTTCATTAAGTCATTTTGCATCAGACTCTATCACATACAACAGGTACAGAGCAGTCCAATAGATACTTACATTAGTGATTAAATTGTCTTATTCGGGGGATTTATAAAGTTACTCCCCTCCCCTGCTTTTAAATTAGGGAATCCAAGCATACAAAATAGAAGAATAGCAAAATGGATTCCCATATATTCTCCACTTAGATTTCAGCACTCGAATAGCATACTTTCTTTCTCTCTCTTCCTCCCTCCCCATTCCATCCCCCTTCTCCCTCTCCCTTCCTCTTTCTTCCTTGCTCTCTCCTTTGCTGCATTTTAGATAATATTTTAGGCAACATAACACATTAAATATTTCAACATATGTATATATATATTCTCCTATAAAGACACAATGACACTATCACACTTAAGAAAATAAATAATTCAATAAATTCTAATATTCAGACCTTTTTTTTTTTTTTTTTTTTTTTTTTTTTTTTGCGCTGCTGAGGATTGAACCCAGGGCCTTAGTGCTTGCAAGGCAGGCACTCTACCATCTGAGCTATATCCCCAGCCCTCAGACCATATTTAAACTTCCCCAATTTTTCAAGTGTGTCTTTTATAGATTTTTATTTATCATGTAAGGGTCTAATCAAGATTTTCCCTTTGACTTTGATTATTATATCTTTTTAGTCTATCATTCTTACATATCTTTTAAAATTTTTAAAGTGACGTTGACTTTCTGAAGAGTCCAGGAAAAGTAGTAATAAGGAATGTACTTTAGTTGCTGTTTCCACATTTAACTGGTTTGTCTGGTCTCATTTAATGTGTTGTTCTAACTGGTGAAATGTTAATAAATTGAAAGAGTTAAACTCTTAACTATATTCAGTTCAATTTTCTTTTGCAAGAAGGTTTTAGTGCTGCTGATATGGCCAATTTCGTAGGGCGCTTATCTTGCATACGGAAAGACCCGGGTTCGAATCCCCAGTACCGCGGGATGAGGACCAAAAAAAAAAAAAAAAAAAAAAAAAAAGAGAGAGAAAGAAAAGAAGGTTTTATAGGTGAAGCAATCTTATTCTTAGTTTCTTTTTATATTAGTACAATTTCCCTCTGTATTTAGCAATATATGTACCATGGAAATGCTAAAATTCTTCTATAAAGAAGAGTTGTCCATCTTATCTTCCTCCCTCCATCCCTTCCTTCCTCCCTCCTTTTTCCTCCCTCTCCCTCTTTAAAGCTTAAGTTTTAGGTTGAAAACTTAGTTTTTGTTTTCAAAAGGAACATTTTTAAGGGAACGAGAATGCTTTACAAAGGACTGGATCTGTGTACTGGAAATCTGACAAGAGTCCCCTATCCGGCTCAGCTTCTCTGTTCTCTTTTTCCTTTTCTCCATTGCTTCCTCTTTTCTTCAGTCTCCCTTCTTCTCTTCCATCCCCAAATTTTGTGAAGAAAAATGGCTTCCCTGAATGTCCATGTCACACTAAATTTTCTCCATCTCTCCTTCCCAGTTTCAGATATCCAGTTTAAAGAATCTAGTTGATCCAGCTAGGGACACATTTAGTTATGACCAGAAAAGTAGGTTTTAAAATACAAGCATTGGTGTAGGAGATTTACCCTGGGAATTGTAGCAGGAAAGGGCATCTGCTATGAAGAGATACTGTGGCCAAATTGAAAGTATGTTTCTGAGTAGGGCATGGTAGAACACAACTGTAGTCCCAACCACTAGAGAGGCTGAGGCAGGAGGATTGTAAATTTGAGGCCAGCCTCAGCAACTTATCAAGACCCTGTCTCAAAAATATTTTTTTAAAAAGGCTGGGGATATAGCTCAGTGGTAAAGTTCCTCTGGGTTCAACCTCCAATACAAAACAAAAAGAAAAAAGAAAGAAAAATAAGCAAATATAATTCTGGAAGAGGAGTTGAGTGGGAGAAGATTAGGGGTGAATGAATGGATGACTAAAAAGCTTTAGAGCAACTTTATTAAACAGTCTGTATTCTTGTCCCTTTCCCAGACTCCTTTAGTTCCCAAGTCCTGAAAGAATCTATGGATAAAGGAAGCCAATTCTGCAGTGGTTGAGAACACACACTCGGAGATTAAATTGCCTGGATGGTCAGTCATCCCTTAATGATGGCATACTTCCTGAGAAATGTATCATTAGACAATTTCATCATTGTGCTATGATCATAGTGTACTTTCAGAAACTTAGGTGGTATAAGTCAATTACTCAAAGTGGCCTCTTGATGCAATCAAGATGCAGAAAACACATGTATGAGATTGCTGCTGTCAAAACACAGCTTATATATTTTATGGTATACTTTTTTTAAACACAGAAGGGGTTTGCTTTAAGATAATCATAAAATATATAGCAGAGTAAATATATACACCAGTCATTGATTATCATTATAAGTATTATATACCGTCCATTAGGATATATGGTACACTTTGATACAACTGGCAGCGTCGAAGGTTTGTTCACACCAGCATCTTCACAAACATGAGGAATGCACTGTGCTATGATGGTATGAAGGCTACGGCATCACTAGGTAACAGGAATTTTTCAACTTCATTGTAATCTTAGGGGACCACCATCATATGTGTGGTCTATCACTGTCTGAGACATGGCTGTGCTGTGCATGCCTATATTTTGGATCTTGACCTTAAGGATTTGGGCACATTATATAACCTCCCTGAGCCTTAGGTTCCTCATCTATCCTATGGGTATCATCAGGATTAAATAAAATAGTTGGTGCAAAATACACAATGCACACAGTAAGTTAATGACCTAGTATTTTTAAATGAAAATAACTGATGGCACTGTAATTTGCATTAGCAGACACAAATACCTTTGAAAAACTGAGCAAAAGAAATATGAATGGGCACTCGGGGCCAGCGTCAGCTTGGTTCTCCTGCTGTCCCTGCAAACGTGGTCTCTGGCGTAGGAGATTTGGGGAGAAAAATAAGATCTTGTGGCGCCAAAAGGACTTTAGGGATCATGGGTCATTTGGGCCCATCATGTTCCCTTTTGTTCCTAGAGGATTTAATATCTACCTACCCATCAAATGGCCATGATTTGGGAGAGAGAAGACAAGAAGAATTGCTTTCAGCTGGCTTCGTCTTTAAATAACCAGGGGTGCAAAACTTTTTAAACGCAAAGGAGACCATGTGTAAAACATTAGTTAAACTCAGATATAAATCTAGTCTCTGACCAGTCCAGAGCTGATCAATATGCTTTTCTACTCTCTTTGAACTTTTAGTTTTCTGGCAATAACAAAAAATCCTAAATCCCATCCAAAACCATAGTCCAGACAGCACAACTTCGATACTCCCCTCCCTTCTGTCACATATTGTTGACAGAACTACTCTTGTTACCACATTCATTCCAGTGGTGATTCAAATTCTTCTGCAAAAAAAGGGGGGGGGGGGACTTGAAAGAGAAAATTGCTCTTTCAATCACTTAATAAGAAATTCTGCACAAACAATATGCAGCTATGAATATGGGTTTGCTCAGCCTTGTGGATGCCTTTTTCTCATTTATTTTCATTGAAAATTGCAATGAACTAATTTAAATAGCAAGGTAATCTGAGATGGAAAATCACCCATATTTTGATGAACATACAGACTGGGCTGTTTTAAGCACATCAAAGACTTTTTAAAACTACAAATTCGTACATATGTGAGATGTACTTGTTTAACTGTGAAAGTTTTAAGGAAAACTAAGCTGCTCTCTTCCTTTCCAAAAATCAAGTATTTGATTTGGAAAAAAAAAAAAAAAAATGCACTTTGATTTACAAAGCAGAGGGGGAAGTAAGTAGTGGGTGAGAAAGACCCGCCCAGAGACTGCAGCCAGCTTCCCTAGGAAGATTCATGACCATGCCTCAATACTGTCCTGCAATTTCGTTCCAACAGATTTTACTGTAACTCTAAATCATTAGAAGCAACTGCTGCTGTTCCCAGTGCTATCTTTGCCTCAAAAAGAGGAAAATTCAGGACATGTGCTCTAATCCCCTCACTATCTGGGAGAGAAATCAGCACGTTTGTCATAAGAATTGAAGAACATCAGCTGAGTAGTATGCTAAACATGAGAGTTTCATACCTCAGTATCACATAGCTTTTGAAAATAAATCAAGTGAGCACACACAGAGGTGGGTGAATTCAACAGTAATAAAGTGGCTTAAGCTAGTTTAATTGAATATAACCTACAAAAACCATTCTAATGCTGGGTGTGGTGGCATGCATCCTCAGGAGGATGAGGCAGGAGGATGGCAAGTTCAAAGCCAGCCTCAACAATTTAGTGAGGCCCTAAGCAATTTAGAAAGATCCTGTCTCAAAATAAAAGCTAAAAAATACTAGGTATGTAACTCAGGGATAAAGTGCTCTTGGGTTCCATCCCCAGTACAAAAAAAAAAAAAAAAAAAAAAAAAAAAAAAAAAAAAAAAAAACTATTACTAATACTTTCAAGTAAAAGGTAAGAAAAGCCAAGCATGGTGGAACATGCTTTTAATCTCAGCTATTTAGGAGACTGAAGCAGGAGGATCAAAAGTTCAAGGCTGACCCCAGCCACATACAGAGAACCAATCTCAAAATACGAAGGGCTGAGGATGTAGCTCAGTGATAGGGCACCCCTGAGTTCAAATCCCAAGTACCACCCCACACCAAAAAAAGTAAGATAAATCCAAACTTTTTTTGGTATTGGGGATTGAACCCAGGGGTGCTTTACCACTGAGCTACATCCCCAGCCCTTTGTATTTGTATTTTGAGACAAGGTCTTGCTAAATTGCTTAGGGCCTCACTAAGTTGCTGAGGCTGGCTTTGAACTTGAGATTCTCCTGCCTCAGCCTCCCAAATCTCTGGGATTATGGGCATGCCCCACCGTGCCTGGCCCATCAGATTTTTTTAATGTTCTGGGCTATGTCCAACAAGTGAATCCTTCCTCTTACCAGATGTCTAGACATTTATATAAGGCAGGGTGGTTATATCATGGAGAGGGTAATCACGGGCAATGCTCATACCGTGTTCCTGTTTTTGACTTGAATGGACTTCTCCATTAGGGTTGTTGTTCCTCCACAGTGCCTCTGGGATGAGAGGACTTTGAATGGGTCATCTGCCTTGCAACTTAGCTAGCAGCACGGGCATAACCCATTGCCAGGGAGAAGCTGGTTAGAAATGCAGAATCTTGGGTCTGCCCAACTCTGACTGACTCATAAACTGCATTTTAATAATATCCCCAAGTGATTCACATGCACATGAGAGGTTAAAATATGCCACTCTAAATGATTCCTCTGCCTCTGAGCAAAATTGAACACAATGGCTAAACCAGTCTCATGCAACCTGTCAGGTTCTTAAAAGAATGTCCTGTTTGAGTCATTGAGAGGAAAGGGGAAATATGCTTATTTAAGGAAGTCTTGCATAACATAACAAAGTTAGCAACTTCTTTAATACATTCAAGTACCTATTCTTGGAAGCCCTGCCGATTAGGTCGAAGGAAAGAGCAGCAGAAAATGGAGTGGGTTCAACGAGCAAGCTGGAATAAAGTAAGGGTAGCACAGAAGCTGAGTCTGTGAGGGATGGGAGGAATAATTTCACCAAATTATCAGATCCAAAATTGGCTGAACATGTGAATGATTTATTGCTCTGGAAGCTTAAGAACTTGAGTCTCTTGCTGCATTTCATTTCAGATTAGTAATTTTTATCTAGTGCTTTGCTGTGGTTTAAAATGAATACCCTGGAATTAGTAAAATGAAATTATCAGATGATTTGTATGCTCATTCACTAGTTATCTTGTAAGTTTCCTATTTGTAACAGGACTGGAATTTAGACAATAGAAAACTCTACTAACAGGAGCTCAACATGTAGGCCCCAAACTGAAGGATTTGGGATAGTTATATGTGTGTGTTCCAGTGATCCTCAAATGTAACTGCACTTTAGAATCACCTGGATAGAATTTTTTTAAATGACTTGCTTGAGGTATAACTGACATATAATAAGTCACATATATTTAAGTATACAACTGAGTTTTGATATATATTACATATCCATGAAACATTATCACAATCAAGTTAATCACCCTCAAAATTTCCTCATGCCGTTCATACTACCTCCCCCATCCTGCAACCACTGATCTGCTTTCCATCACTATAGATTATATTGCATTTTGCAGAATTTTATCTAAGCAGAGCCATACAATATATACTCTTTCTTTGGGTGAGGGGTGTCTACCTTCTTTCACTCAGTATAATTGTTCTGAGGTTTATCCATGTTGTTCTATGTATTTAGTTTGTCCTTTTTATTGCTTAGTAATACTCATTATATGGATGAATTATAACTTGTCCATTCACAATTGAAATTGAAGGACATTTGGGCTATTTATATTATTTTTTAATTTTTTTTTCCAGTACTGGGGATTGAACCCAGGGGTTCTCTACTACTGAACTACATCCCCAGGCCTTTTTTTTTTTTTAAGTTATTAAAATTTCAAGATGGGGTCTCCCCAAAATGTTCATCTGGCCTAGAATTTGCAATCCTGCTGCCTCAGCCTCCCAAGATACTGGGTACCACCCCACCCAGTTTCCCTTATAGTACTTTCCAATATCTGTGGAATCTGTAGTGATGTCACTTCTCTCATCTTTTTTTTTGGGGGGGAGGTACCAGGGATTGAACCCGGGGGCACTTGACCACTGAGCCACATCCCCAGCCCTATTTTGTATTTTATTTAGAGACAGGGTCTCACTGAGTTGCTTAGCACCTTGCTTTTGCTGAGGCTGGCTTTGAACTCACAATCCTCCTGCCTCAGCCTCCCAAGCTGCTGGGATTACAGGCATGTGCCACTGTGCCCAGCTCTCATTCCTTTTTTTTGTTTTTTAATATTATTTTAGTTGTTGATGAACCTTTATTTTTATTTATTTATATGTTGTGCTGAGAGTCAAACCCAGTGCCTCACACATGCCAAGCGAGTGCTCTACCACTGTGCCACGAGCCCAGTCCACCAGCTCTCATTCTTGATGTTGATAATTTTTGTCTTCTTTTCCTTGTCTGTCCAGCTAGAAATCTATCAATTTTATTGATCTTTTCAAAGAATTGTATTTTAATTTCATTGATTTTTCTCTATTGTTTTTGTTTTGCATTTTATTGATTTCTTCCCTGCTCTTTATATTATTTACATTTGACTTAGTTTTCTCTTTTTCTAGTTGTATAATGTGGAATCTGAAGCCATTGGTTTGAGACCTTCTTATTTTCTAAGATAAATAAATTTCCTTGCAAATATGTTTTAGATGAATCTCACAAATTTTGGTATCAAGCATCTTCATTTAGTTCCAACAATTTCCTAATTTCCCTTCTGATTTCTTCTTTGATTTATGGATTATTTAGAATTACATAATTTTGTATCCAAATAATTTAATATTTCCCACATATTTTCTGTTATTCATATTTAGTTTAACTCCACTATGATCAGAAAACACATTTTGTCTCATTTGAAACTTTTAAAACTTCTTAAAGTTTATTTTAGGCCTAGAAAATGGTCTATCTTGGAAAATTTTTTGATGGTCTGGGGATATAGCTCAGTTGGTAGAGTGCTTGCCTCATAAGCACAAGATCCTGGGTTCAATTCCCAGTACCCCTCCCCCCCGCTGCAAAAAAAAAAGGTTTTGAAATCTCTAACCATAATTGTGGATCTGTTTATTTTTCCTTTATGTTTCGTAACATCCCTATGCCAAAGCCACATACCATATCTATTAATTCAGAATCTCTGGGGACATGATCCAGGCATCAGTATTTCCTTTCTTATAGTTACCAAAGTGATTTCAATGTGTAGCCAAAGCTGTGAACTGCTCCTTTATAAGATCCATGGTATGTATTCAACAGATTCGGGAAATAAGCAGTTAAATCCCCTAGATGCTAAAAACTGTGTTGAATCATTTCCAACACTTTACGTCGTCTAATCTTTATACCTTCCTTTGAAGTGGGCATTATTCACTCTCATTTTACAGAAAATGAAATTGAGTGTTGGACAATTGTTCAGGATCACACATCTGATTAGATCTAGCTGGGGATGTAAACCCAGTTTTCCTAACTCAAAATTTATTGCTTTGCTATATATTTGTATATCATAGTTGTGTCCATTACATTCTGTGAAGTGTGTTTATTGAATTGAAGTTTACCTGTAGTTCTCTAAACACTGTGTGCAGGAGCCACATCTAACCCAACCCTCATAATTTTCACTGGACCTGCCGCAGTGTC
This sequence comes from Sciurus carolinensis, assembly GCF_902686445.1. Classification (NCBI taxonomy): domain Eukaryota; kingdom Metazoa; phylum Chordata; class Mammalia; order Rodentia; family Sciuridae; genus Sciurus; species Sciurus carolinensis. The sequence continues at coordinate 59,971,799 of NC_062225.1, read as the reverse complement.
TGCACTGTGGAGATGATTCTACGGTTTTTCTTTTTCCTCTTGAATGATCTAAGTATCTGGGTTCTGCTGACCACATAGTAGTCATCCATCTGCCTTTTTCATGGTCCATCCATAATCTAGGGTTTCACCTGACATACATGCTCTTCTCCAGAAGACCTTCTCAGGCTATAGACCCTCAGCCTGCTTCACTCTGTGAATGCATGACACCGGGAGCCCAGTTTTACCCTGAACTGTGCCACAAGTTCAGGAGGAGATTATGAGGACAGCTTGGGGTGGGTGCATCTGCTGTGTAAAGGTTATCTCATTTTTGTGATTTCAAGTGCTGGTACTCTATGATTAATTAACTTGGCCAAGGAATAATTTTTAAAAATCAGGAATGATTTGAACCATTTTTCCGGGTGAATTGCTGAGCTACTGCCAGGGAAAGAATAGGTTAAAAAAAAAAAAAAAAAAAAAAAAAAACGGACCACCAATGTTTTAGAGACAATGCACCGTCCAAAGAGTGAGAAAGGTTAATGAGGTGCCTCTTGGGCCTTTCTCTCTCCCTCTCTCTCTCTTTTCCTCTCTCTCTCATACACACACACAGAGAGCTATCCTCAGCTTCAATATAGACTAATGAATCCTGTGAGTTTGTTTCTTTTCATGAATATTCAACATTACAAGTCTTTCCCCAGAAAAACTACCTTCTTTGATCCATTTTCTGTACCTGTTATCTTTAGATCCCTTTACCTGACTCCCTTCATTATGGATAAGTCACATCTGATCTCAAGACTTTATAGTTGTTGATTTAACTTTCTCTATGTTTTTAATGTTTTCTCAGTAATTGCCCAACTTAAAAAACAACCGCAAGAAACTACACTTTGGGTATTTTTAAGGAATTATTTATTACAAAAACAGGTCTACAACAACATAAAAATTTCTTTTCCCACAGGGTTGGGGATCAAACCCAAGGTTTTGTGCATGCTAGGCAAGCACTCTACCACTACACCCCCAGCCCTACACTAAAAGTATTTAAAAGGAAAAACACCACCCACATTTCTGCTACTTACCAAACCACTTTCTCTTTCCCCAAATTTATTTTATCTTCAGTCAAATGTGGAAATAGTTTACAGAAATATAAAGTTCATACAATTTTTTATTTGTTCTTTTTAGTTACACATGACAGTAGAGTGTATTTTGACATAGTACACATACTTCCTATTCTTGTGGTTATACATGATGTAGGGTTACACTGGACATGTATTCATATATGAACACAGGAAAGTTATGTCCCATTCATTCTACTGTCTTCCTGTTCCCATCCCCACTCCCTTCTCTTCTTTTCCCTTTATCTAATCCACTGAACTTCCATTCTTCCCTCCCCCACCTGAGTTCATATTATTTCTGTATTTCCCTCTTTTTGTTTAACGTCACTTAATAAACACTTTTCCTTGTCCTTGCATACTCCCCCTATATATCTTCTTCTGTGTCTGCATGGTTTTTCAAGAATATACCTTCATCCATTTAACCACTTCCCCTGTGGTTGTGAATTAACTTGTTTCAGTTTTCTCTATCATATGTGATTCTGCTATAAACATCTAATCTACAGAAATATTTTCCTCTTCTTGAGAATTATTTCTATTGTAGAAAGTTCCAAGAGTGCTATTAGCATGTTGAAGAGCTTGAATGATTTTAAGGGATGCTAAGACCTTGAAGTGGCAATGAAGTTCATAGCCCATGCCCTATCTTGATTTGTAAAATGAATTATGGCACAGGAGGGCCAAGAAACTTCTCAACACGGCACTCACTCTCTGTTCTCACGCCTCAGAATGATTCAAGATTAATCCGTCTATATCATCTTATTCTTTATTCCACTAAAACCCACAAAGAAAATTCTCCATTTCCTTCCACAATTTAAATGACGAGCTTGCAGGATAAGCCCTGAGAAACTCCAAAACAAAACCATGGAGCAAACCAAAGACCCACTTCCTGAGATAAATTTTGTCTTAGAAATGAATTAAAGAGCACAATGTGTGTGGCAGGCAGGGCTGTGGGAAGGGGGTTCAGGTCAGATATGATTGGAACGCCAGTGTCACAGTTGTCTCCTGTAAACTGGTCTCTGAGAGCTGGGTCGAGGCAGCCAAGTTGAAAGCCAAACACAGACAGCAGCTGTTGAGGATGTAGTTAGTCTCTGGACAGAGTGGATAGGGAGCTGGGTGTGGTCACCCAGAAGCCAATTTCCACCCCACCCTCCAGGCCCGGTGACTAGGGCCTATACAAGAGAACTCCCCATGTTGCATTCCAGTTCTCCTGGCTGGGCTTAGTGACAATGCCACAGACTGGCTGCAAGCTGCCTGATGGCACTGCATGCCTCTCCCTTAATGGTATCCCCCCTAGAAGACATGGAGGCTTCTGAGAATACCACATCCAGAGAGCCAGGATGCAGGACTGACCTGCAACTGCCACCGTACCAGCTATATCCCTGGACAATATGAGGTCCAAGTTTATCCCACTACTGTCCTCAAGGGATTGAGGGAAACTGCAAGGTCTTTGTGGGTCTTTCCTTGATTGCACAAGTGCTAAACTGCATAGGAAACACTGTCCCCTTCCACATTTTGCATCACTGAGCAGAGAATCTTCATTATTCATTTCAACATCACTTTTCTTGGAAACGCTGACTGCTCTACTCTCCAGAAATAATCCATCAAACTTTTCTCTTTGTTGAAGTCATCCTGCAAAAACTCCCATCATCGAATTCCCCACATTAGGATCCCTGCTTCGTTATGTAACAACAGACAAGTGCAGATCAGACACTGACATCTTTCTTTTTATTATTATTTCTTTCTCTCTTTTAACTTTTTTATTATGAAAACCTTCAAACACACACACAGTGAGAGAGAATGGAACTCCCATGTACTCCACCACTCAGCTTGGGCAGTCTCCACCAATGCCAATCTTGTTTCATCTATCACCCCCCCACCCCCACAACTATGCAAGCTATTCATTTTTTACTGGAATTTTTTTAAAAGCAAATCCCAGATGCAACATCATTTCACTCATAAATACTTCAGCATGCATCTCTAACTAATAAGGACTGTCTTTTCTGACATAACCTCTGTAGGCACTAGTGTTTAATATCTACTGGTATCTACATAGCATTTAGTATTAGTGCAATAAACCATGTAAACTCGTTACATCTTTTATTTTATGAAATATCTGTCAGCAGAGGAACACTTTGGAAATTCACAAACTCCCCAGGAGAAAGAAAGAAGGAAATGACCTGGCCCGAAGAACATTACTATTTGCATTTTACTCATGAGGAAACAGTGCTCAGCCAACTCAGGGTAAGCTGTGGCCCAGGAGCCTTTGGAACTTGGAGCGAGAGGCATGTCAGAGCCTGACTGCTCCATTCCCTTGGACATGCAGCGTGTTTCAAAAGGCATTGCTTCCTCATCTGAAAACCACTTACAAAAATACTTTACACCTATCATTCAAAGTTCTTTTGTCAAGATAGAAGCAGCCAGCCTTCGTGTGCCTTAAAAATTGATACCATTTGGCAGAAGAGCTTTAGAAAATCCAGTTTAGGTGTCTACCAGTCACGCTTGTATGCCTATGGAGCAGAGGGGAACTATTGCTTCACACAGAAGCAATCACAGTCTAAGTGATTGCTGTGTGCTCTTCCTCTGCCATCTCTGCACTTAATCTCTGTTATCTATGCTCAGGAGAATAGGCAGAGTAGTGACATTGGGTTGACTTACCTCAGTAAAAGTGGGGACTTCATGAACATAGCTTAGAGTGAGGCTTTGCCTCAAGGAAGGGCCGATAAGTCCATCCCAAGTCACCAAGATCCCACACAGGCTTTGGGCTGCTACCTATAGCCAGGCGTTCTAGACAGTCACAACACAGTATCTATTTTTCCTTCAAAAACTCCATGCTTTTTTGTCACTTCCCTCCTCCAGGGTCTTCTCGTCATTTTATATGAGCATACCGGGGATTAGGTCACATTATACAAGAAGCTGCCAGGAGCTGCAGTTGTGGGTGAAGGTTATCCATAAGCAAAGGACACATGTTGACAGCTGGGGCATGCTGCCCGCAGGGCTCACTGCGAAACGAGCAGTTTGCATACGCTTTGATAGATGATCACCCACCCCAACACCCTTTAGATGTTGTCATGACTTACCCCCTGCCCATTTTGCTTCTTTCAAGATCTCTGAACAAGTACCCCTTTCCTGGGGGGTGGGAGAGGCCTCCCTGATCACCCTGCATCAGAGAGCAACCCACTGCCACTCTCAAGCCCTTTATTCTCTTGCTCATCTCTGTACCCCTTTCACAACCTGAGGCACACTCCTTTTTGGTTGTTGGTTTTGGTCACTGCTGTATTCACCCCCCACACACACGCACGCACCTAGAACAGCAAGTTTTCAACTCACTCATGCAGAATGAAAGATCTTATTCAGAACAAGATCTTGACCTTTTCTTGATCAAAGTGGGTACTGATCACAGAACGTTCTTTTGCAGAGGAGGGGCTCCAAAGGAGGTCCACAGTGAGATACAGATGAACTTTCCAGAGCCAACACTCACCCTGCAAACCTAGCTGATCTGATAGGAGTGTCTCTTTCTCAAATCTCTGTCCTCGTGAATGCTGCAGAGCTTGGGACTGCCAGCTGGTAGGAGCCTGTCCTTTGTTCCTGGACTTTATTTCTGCCTTGAAGGATCTACGTGACTTCCCAACTGCCTGAGGCTAGCAAACTTTCAAGCACGTATGCTTTAAGAATAATATATCCCTCTCAGAGCTACCCCACTGAAAGGTGTTCCTTCAACAACAGAAAGATTTATTACTTTCTTCCCCCACAGAAAAACCACAGAAATATTTCCTTCTTGACTGCAACAGTGAGTTCCAAGTTTCATTAAAGAACTGACCAGATGCTACCTCCTAGCTTGTGTGGGAAGAAGTTAAGATAAAGAGCACTTGAAATTCTACCTCTGCACACCTGCTTCATACCTTATTCCCTTCTGGCATGTCTTCTTCCTGTTCCCCTGGAGTCAAAGCTGTGTGACCTGCTTCCCCAGGCAGCTGGGGCTCTGGATCCTCCCTGGCCATCCCTCCCTCTAATATTAATAATAGACGACTCTTACTGAATTGTGCACCTGCTGAAAAACAGGCGCTGCATGTTACAAATTGGCTCAAATTCTTGACTCCAACACTGGAAAAGACTGTAACCTGAATGCTGCCCAGACAGCTCTGTATTCACAGTCACAGACTCTACCCTCTGCCTCTGCCACGAAGCATCACTTTCTTCCAGTATATATGCAGAAAGGGAATCGTTTCTTGTCTCCAGAGTTAGTCCATGCTGCATCCTGTTCTGCTTTCACCTGCTCCTAACTAAACTCCACACTTGGCTAGCACTGCTGCTCACTGTACTGTAGACCCTGGCCTATGACTCAGGGCTGTCATCTTCTCTTGATATGACACTGATGGTGGCCTCAGGGCTATTGTAGACAGAATAATGATCTATAAGAATCATCTATATCCTGGAACCTGTGAGTATGCTACCTTACATGGACTTCACAGATGTGATTAAGTTAAGAACCTTGAGATGGAGAGATTATCTTGGATTAGCACAGTAAGCACCATGCAAACACAGGGATCCTTATAAGGGAAAGAGGAAGGCAGGAGAGTCAGAAGATGACTCTTCTGATTGATGGGAGCAGAGGTCAGAGTGATGCAAGGAAGGGCCAAGGAATGCAGGCAGCTTTCAGAAGCTGAAAGGGCAAGGACGCATTTTCCCCTACGAGTGCCAAATGCACACAGCCTACTGGCACCTTACAGCCAGGAATATAATAAATGTGGGGTATTTTAAGTCACTAAATTTGTGACCAGTAACAGAAAACGAATACACAGGAAAACCATGCTGTTCTAGGTGCTGGGAATAGAGCAGTGAACACAGAAGACAAAAGTCTCCATACATGCTTACATGCTAATGGCCCCCCCTTCCTGATGTCCACACTCAACAGAGTTCTTCCAACCTTTGCTCCCCAGCTAGGATACCTATAAGATACAGATAAGCAGTAGCAATGCATTTTTCAGTCTGAGTGACACAGGAATGATGCCACATAGTTATATCATTCTCAGAATAATCTATGGAGGACTTCATTTCTCTAGTTATTGTTCTTTTCAGGATTTCTCTGTCAGCATGAGGTCAAGAGACCCCTCTTCATTCTTCCTTAGACTTAGAGATCTCTCTCTCTCTCTCTCTCTCCCCTTCTCTTTCTCTCTTATACACGCACGCACATGCACAGAAACTGTACACGTGAAGACAACCGGTCTCCCTCTAAAATCTTATTGATGAGGGAGTCTGGCTAAAGGTAGCATATTCTATCCAACTAAATAAAGATATGCCTTCACTTTTTTTTTCAATACCTTTATTTTATTTATTTTATTTTTATGTGTGCTAAGGATCGAACCCAGGGTCTCACGCATGCTAGGCAAGCGTTCTACCACTGAGCCACAACCCAGCCCCATGCCTTTACTCTTGCTATGTGGAGTAAGTCCAGTCACCTTTTCTCACCTTAGACTGTCCAGAGGCTATCTATGCACCAGAAATGCTGTCCTCTGTGCCTTTATAAATGCAGAGACCCCATTCATGGTCATCACCCACCGGTACCCAGAGAACTGGTAGAAACTAGGTAAATGTGTTTTTCTTTTTTTCTTTTTCTTTTCCAGAGCTGGGGGGTAAAACCTAGGGCCTCATGCAGATCAGCACTCTCCCAGGGAGCCACATCCCTAGCACTTGGATGTGCTTTTTCAATATACTCAGTCTCATCAAATTTCTACTTAGGGCTTCCCCTCTGCTAACAGTTTTCACTAGGAAATGAATCCACACTCCCAGTCCCCTATATATAGTAAACCTCAAGAGTTACAGGATTTTTCTTCTAGTTATAGAAAGGAACACCTATGTGCTTTTGTGTGTGTGTGTGTGTGTGTGTGAGTGTACGCATGCACATGCCTGTGAACGCTCAGTGGAGATTGTACCCAAGGCCTCTAGTCCTGGACAAGTTCTCCATCACTGGGCTACATGCTCAGCCCTTTTTTTAATTGGGTGCCCAAGCCGGTCTCAAACTTGCCATCCTCCTGCCTCAGCTTCCCGAGTTCCTAGGATTACAGGCATGCACCACTGTATCCTGCTAGTACCTCCTTTTAATCATATATAAATGACCATTTCCTCCTCTCTTACAGATTTTGTTTCTCCAAACTAAGACTGAAGGCAGACAGACGTGGTGGTGCATGCTTCTAATCCCAGTGATTCAGGAGACTGAGGCAGGCAATCATAAGTTCAAGGCCAGACTGGGCAACTTAGTGAGACTTGGCAACATAGCAAGACCCTGTCTCAAAAAAAAAAAAAAAAAAAAAGAATTGGATATGTAGCTCAGTGGTAAAGTGCCCCTAGGTTCAATGCTCAGTACCAAAAAAGAAAAAAAAGAAAAAAAGAAAAAGGGCATTTCCAATCAACCACAGGCACCAAGAGCAAATTACTTTGATGAAAACAAACTTTAATTTAGGACACTGAGGAATTTTGAAAGGAAGAATTATTGGCTGTAGATTCCAATTAGGCTTACCACCATTAGCTATATAATACCAGTTGCAGAGTGATTATTGTAACATAAATAATAATACATTTTATGCATTTACTAGGTTCCAGGAACTTTACTAATTATTTTACTTGCGTTAGGTCATTTAATCCTTACCAGTGAGGTTGGGACTATTATCCACATTTTACAGATGAAGATTGTGGCTGTGCGGGATTAAGAAAATTGCTTAAAGATCAAACCGCTAATAGGTGGCAAAGCCCGGGCTCAAACAGGTTTGCCTGACACTCACGCTCCAGTCTCTGTACCATACGCTTTAGGGTACTTTAGTAACTGGAAGGCCATATGATGACCTTCTGTCTTCATTTCTACTTTAAAGTGAAAATGCTAAAAGAGGAAAAGGACAGGTTCATGACCAAATTTGACCATTTTCTATAAATAGATGAGAAGAAACCTGAAAAACCAGGAATATACAGCCATGATAAGTTTGCAAAATTTGTGGTTTATGGTCAAAAGCAACACAGAAACTACTGACAACATTTATTTTGAAAGTGTCAAGGACTGCCACCTCCATTTAGATGCCTTTAATAAATGAGAGTCTAAAATACTCTAAAGAGAATCCCAACAGAGACTACAAGCCAAGAATCCTTGGCTTACAAAATAATGGGGGCTGCTTCTTCCCAAGTTACCATGCACAGAAGCAAAACTTGGCAGAATCTGAAACAAAGGATTTTGATCCTGTTCCTACCATTGCTTCCAGAGAAGGAAGCAAAACAAACCACGGGTTATGTCTACTACTGCTCCTAAGCACCCAGTCCCTGTTTGGAAGAGATTCCCACCCTGTTCTCTGCCCAAAGAAATCAACCTCTCTGGAGAAAGCCCCAAAAGACCCAAGCACAGGGCAGAACTTTTCTACCCTTAACTTATTTTTTGTAGAGTTCTGTATCTGAAGGAAAAGTTCCACATATAATAGAGCTGCTTCTCTGACACCATTTTCATTGAGTAATTCATGGTGATGTCACACCAACCAGGCGCTAAGGGAAGCCCTGCTTTTATGGGTTGGCTCTTAATTTAGGAATTTTTATTTTCTGACTTCCCTCCCTTTTTCGCTGGACTCCACTGCTTTTGAGGCAAGATGCCTGAGTGGTGAAGTGTTGCCTGCTTTGGAGAGAAGGAATTCCTGCTGGTTGAGAGGCGAATGGTTGAGTGGGGGCAAACTGCATGCCTATAATAGAACATCTTAATTGGAGAGCTGGTGAGAGAGGAAGACGTGTGGGCCCGTTGTGGGCTCTGTTGCTCGTGACAGGTGCATGGAGCTGAGCTGAGAAGATGGGCTGGGGGCACTAGGATCCACAGTCAGTTCCCTGGAGCCCCAGGAGCCACATGCCTCCTTCTGGCACCTGGGCAATCAGATCCAACCTACTTCCCCACCTTTCTCCCTTGCCTCTCGGCTGCTCTTTGCAGGGAGACAGTAAAGGGGAATTTGGCAAAGCCTCCCTGTAAAAGCCTAATCCAAACAGCATGTCCGCTGAGCTCAGCGGGGTGACTCATGTGCAGTGATGTGTGAGGCCAGCAAGCAGAGATTAGGATCTGGCCCGCCTGCCAGCCTGCCCTGCACTTCCTTTGATCAACTCTGATGGTTTTTAATTCTGCAGAAGCAGCTTCCTGCCAGCAGCAAGCAGCTTTCAGTGGAGGCTGGAGCCGTGTCTATGCTGACCTACTTGTCAGAAACGAAGCAGGCATGTGCCGATGACACTGGACTGACATCCTGGGCTCGCAGCCCACTTGGAGCTGAGAGGGGAGCCTCTTTCACAGAGATGCCCATGGTGACATCAGAAGCTTGCTCCTCAGCCAACACCAGCAAGGCCGTGCGTGTGAGCAGCCTGGGCTCTGAACCTGCTGCTGGCATTGGTTAGAGTCACTGGGTAATAAAAAAATAAATGGAACTCTCTAGGAGACTTTTTTTTGGTAAGCTGGGGCATCTCTCAGGACAGTGCCTGGCACAAAATAAAGCACTCTCTGGTTCTTGAGAAGTACCATTTCACATCTGTTTTGCTCAAAAGGGAACACATTCGGAGTATATTACTTTCTGGAACCGTCCTTTCTCTGCTTGGTTGGAATGTGTTTGCCTCTTGATTCTTCCAAATCCCCTTCAATTACCACTGCCAAGCAGAGCACCTGAAATCCTGTCTCATACTTTCTCATTTCTTCTCTTTTTCTGTCTTGCCCTGTCCTTCCTCTTTCTTATCTCAGGAAGCAGAGCAGCAATTCCGACATGTTAAACCACCCTGGGAAGGTGGTGAGGCTTAAAAACCCCCATGCCTAGGAGGTTGCACCCCAGAATAATTCAGTCTGAGTCTTGCAGTTAGGACCAGTCACCAGTAGTGTTTCAAGCTTCCACTGTACAGCCAGTTAGGAATCATTGAGCCCTAGAGTCCTAGGGCATCAGCTAAGAATGGTTCTTATCTCCCCCTCTGTCCTCTCACCAACCATTCAATGTGAGGGTCTTCAGGGGATGGGTATATACTCTAATCTGGTTAGGATAAGATTTTTGTTTTAATTTTATATTTTTAATACTGGGAATTAAATCCAGGTGTGCTTTACCACTAAGCTACATTCCTACCCCTATTTATTTATTAACAAGGCTCTCGTTAAGTTGTTTAGGGCCTTGCTAAGTTGCCAAGGCTGGCCTTGAACTTAAGATCCTCCTGCCTCAGCCTCCTGAGCTGCTGGAATTATAGGCTTGCTCCACGGGGCCCAACTAAAAATCAGATATTATCTGGATGGGATAACAAGCCTACGTATTAAGAAGAATTTGTTCATCTGGGTTAAAGGTATTTACTATCCCACTAAGACTAGGCACAGACAATGAATATGAGGGTTGAAATACAGCATACAAGGAACAACTAAGTACATAAAACAATGACCAGTGGGAATTTCTGGGAGGTAGGTTTGTCTATTGGTGGTGAAGGGGTGTGGGTAGGGCTTCCAGATAAAATAAGGACCTTTAGTTAAATTGTCATTTCAGAGAAACAATAAATAATTAAATATTTGGGACATATTTATACTAAAAAAAAAATCATTGTTGCCTGAAATTCAAGTTTCACTGAATGTTCTGTATTTTATTTGCTAAATCTGCAACTTAGTGTGTTTTGTGCTACTATAATGGAACAAACAAACTGGATAATTTATAAAGGATATAAAGTTCATTTGTCTAGCAGTTTCAGAAGCTGGAAAGCTGTAGATTGAGAGTCTGCTTCTGATGAGGGCCTTCTTGCAACACCATAACATGGCAGAAGGATGAGGCAGAGAGAGAGGTTGAAGCATTCTTTTGTCAGGAACCTAGTGCCAAGATAACCCACTCCCACAATAATGGCATCTACGTGATCAAATCACCTTTTAAAGGTCCCACTTGTCAACACCATTACACTCAGGATTAAGTCTCCAGTGCATGAACTTTGGGGGACACATTAAAACCATAGCAATCTGTAAGTTCTAGTTTTGGGGAGCGGACTAGAAAGGAGACTCTTCAGGCAGTTGAAGGAATGGCAGGCCTCACCTGTGTGGTATTATACCTTCCTACCCACCCCAACCACCAACCCCAGGACTGTGAGGAAAACACTTGTGCATCTGAGGATTTGGTACATGGAGACCATAACGCTGAACACACTACAGTAGATAAGATTGTTCCAATGAAGGATTATCCCATCTGAAAATGCCAATAATACCCAACCCTGTGACACCTGCTTCACTATTTTACTGGTGAAAAATCATTCTCCCATGGTTCCTCCCCAGAATGTGTCCCCATTGAAAAAGCCAACCAAAGTTCCTGGTTTTTGTCCCAACGTCTCTGATAATCTAAACCAAACCATATAATCAGTTGAATGAAATGAACCCCTGAAACTAACTCCAAGTCTTCAAAACTTCCTGTAAGCTCCACTTACTTCAGGAAACCTTCTTTCCTGCTCCAATATGGACTGATCTGTCTCCTCAACCCCTAAAATACGTTTTCTTAACATTTAACCCTGGCAAAATTCTGCTAATCATTCCGTGTGTGCTAGGCTGTGACTTAGTCTCTCTAACTAGGCCAGGAGCAGGAAGAGAGGGAGATAAAGTTCTGGGTGAACTTGATCAGGTTTTTGATTTGTTGGTTGGCTTTGCTGCTTGTTATGCTGCTTTCTTCTTAAAAGAAAAACAAACAAACTCTGGTGTAGCTGAAATGTGCAAATAGGTAAGACAGTTAAAGACAAAAGGGAAAACAAGAACCCATAGAGAGAAAGAAGAAGACCAGGAACCAGAGATAATTTTGTACATAGATTCTAAATTGAAGTCTGGGCTTCCTGACAGTTAAATTAAAAATGGAAACACTGATGGTGATGTCATTCTTACTGTTTAAAAAGAGGAAGCTATATCATCAGCTCATGAGGCTGTAATCTTTTTCCTTGTGCTCAATCTAAATGAGATTTATCAAATCCTAAATGTCAGAACTCTGAGAAACATATCAGACAATGTCCTCAACTGAATTTTCAGACAATATAAAAAAAAAGGTTTTGTCTTTTTCCTGATTTTATTTTATTTTATTTTATTTTATTTTATTTTATTTTATTTTATTTGGTACAAGAGAATTGAACCCAAGGGGGCGCTCAATCACTGAGCTACATCTCCATCCCTTTTTATATTTTATTTTGAGGCAGGGTCTTGCTAAATTGCTCAGGCTGGCCTTAAGCTTGTGATCCTCCTGACTCAGCCTCCTGAGTCAATGGGACTACAGAGGGTGCCATTGTGCCCAGTTCTTAATTATTTCTTATTTATATTTATCCTCTAAGAGGATCAGAGCTATTGTTTTGAACCTTGGCTCCAGTGGAAGCCCAATTTATAATGAGCTAAGCTAATATATTCTAAAAGTATCTTTTTCTAGGGACCTTATTAATAAAGGTCAGAAAATTTAACTGCCCACAGCTTTTGTGCAGGCTTTGTGTGTGGTTCCCCTAGGGAATTTTTTTTTTTTTTGTACTGGGGGTTGAACCCAGGGGCACTTTACTACTGAACTATATCCCCAGCCCTTTTAATTTCTTATTTTGAGATGGGATCTCACTAGGTTTCTTAGGGCCTCACTAAATTGCAGAGACTGGCCTCAAACGTGTGACCTTCCTGCCTCAGACTCCTGAGTACCTGGTATATGCCCCTAGCACACCATTTGCCTAGAGGTTTCTGACCTCCTTAAGGAAAAAGTGGATGGAGTGGGAGCTATGTTTGTGCTCAGGGTTAGAAGAAAGAATGGGAAAGCCATATTCTACTTGCTGCTCTGTTCTACTCTCCCCAAGCTAGAAACAGTGGGAATTATCCACCCTACCCGGAGGCGCTTCCCAGCCACATCCCTAGGAAAGGGATAAAGGAAAACAGTGTGTCACCATGGGCCCACTCCAGGGCAAGATCCTGAGAATGACTTACGGGACTGCCTGACCCTGTGGATCATCCTTTAATGAGAGTGCTACACTTGAGGTTAGTTGACCTCTCTTCCAAAGGCAGGGAACAAATAATTAGATGACTCAAAAAAGAATTTCCAGTTTGGGTTTTATTTGGGGTTCTTTTAAACAACAACAACAACAAAATAACTCCGTTGGGGGTGGGGGTGGGCAGGAGAATAAAGCAAACAAACAAAAACTAAACCACAGATAAAAAATTCCCTCTAGACAATATGTGCGAAAAAGAACCTGGCCTGGGGCTTTGAAGGTCAGGAACTATGGGTGACTGAGTAACACTTCTGTCCCCTCTTCCTGCCCACCACCTGCATCTCAGGAAACAGCCCTAGTGCTTGGTGACTAGCAGTGACAGAACTCTGATGAAACACAGTATGCGGTGGATCCATAGATTATCCAAAGTCCAAGCAGCAGGTCTGGGATGAGAGGTCAAGGCCAAAGGGACAAACCTCTGATGTAGGCTTTGCTCTTTTTTTGTTTTGTTTTGGGATGCCTGGATGTTGAACACAGAGCCTGTGCATGCTAGCCAAGTGCTCGGCTGCTGAGCCATACCCTCAGCCCCTGGTCTTTTGTTTTTAGATGGCATCAGCTTCAGTTTCCTTCCTACTGGTGTGAAAAGGATGGCTGGAGCAGAGCAGCAGGGCTGATTCACAGGCAGAAGTAGAGGCTGTCTGAACCTCCCTGCTGCTCCCTGTCTCTCCTCACTGGGCTGGAAGGGGTCCCTTATAGGAGAGAGGGGAACAAGCTGGAATTAGACTTTGCCTTCTGCTCCAAGGAGAGGTCAACCTGGTTCTGCTGCCCTAGCTAGCCTAGGGGGACTGCTTCTCGGGTCAATAATGGGAACTGAGCTCAGGGCTGGACTGTGTGTGCCGGGCTCATTTATAGTTCTCTGGCAGGCCATCAGTGTTGACCCAGGCCCTCCCCTCACATGGGATTAGAGGAAGGGGGTTTAGGCAGGGTCATGTGTGACTATTCAGCAACTGAATTCCCTTCCTGTGTTTAGGACATTTACCACTTTATGAATCTTGGTTGCACTAAGAAAGAGCACCAGGCCTGGGGATGTAGTTCAGTGGTGAAATGCTTGCCTTGCTTGCACAGACCCTAAGTGTGATTCCCCAGAACTGAAAAAAGAAAGAAAAGAAAACCCCAAAGACCAGATGCTCTTTTTTCTATTTTTCTTTGCAGATAGGGCATGAGGACATAACCAAGACTTGGCCAAGCAAATATGCCTGCTTCAAATAGAGTCAGAAATCATTTAAGTACTTGCACCAAGAAGCAGGGACCATGGAGAATCTTTCCTGGAGGAGGCTGCAGGGTAATGGTGTTCATGGGGGCATCCAGCGTTCAAGGTTGAAGATGGTGGCAGTGCCACTTGTGAGGGCAACAGCAGCAGTGTATTCTCATCTTACATTCTCTGTGCTGTGATTGTGCCTGTGGCCTTGGCCATGATCCCCAAATCCTAGTTCCTGTTTCTCTAATCTTCCCAGTGATTCTATGAGCTGCCCAGCTGCATTTCAACAGATTCCTAGATCAGTCAGGTTGGTTTCTGTTGCTTGCAACCAAGAACCCTGACTCTGTCCATCTACAACTGGCTTTGGTCAATTGTTTGCAGATTTTTTTTTCTTTTTCTTTCACTCTGCATTCTTCATGCCTCTGCCCTCCTAGCAATTCCACAAATAATCCAGAAAAGGAGGACTGAGCATGCAGAGAATTTGACCACAGCTAGAAATTGAGCCAAGAGAACACTGAACTTGAACATCAGATGCCTTACTTTGATAGGTGGAGTGAATGCAACATTACTGGAACAGAAGCCTATAAGCTCTGGTCTTCATTTTTGATCTGTAACTTGGTTATAAAATGATACAGCAAGTATCCAAATTCATGATATCATGGACCAAATTCCCCTTGCTTTCCCCAGTGTCAGGTCATACTGGGATGAAATAAATAGTAGTAAAGGGAAGAAGATGGGTATTTGAGAAAAAGAATTCAGGGAAGGGAAGCTTAATATAGCCTTAATGTCTCTTTTAAAAAAAGAATTGTCTCAACTATGTGAGAGCTCAAGATTAAGGCCTGTGAGTTGAGCCAACACTGCAGAGATTTGCTGGTGTTGATTGAAGAGCAAAAGCCTGGAGCTTCAGCCGTCAGACAGTCCAAGGGAGAGGCGACACACTCCCAGGCAGGCAGAGCCTGACTTGGGTCTAGACCAGACAGCATTTCTTCTTGGAAGGGGGCCCCCAAGAATGCCTGCAAGCTGAATCAAAATGGCTCTTCAAAAAGCACTCTGAATCAGTTTCAAAGGTGTTGACAGTTGTGGGGGAGACTCTCTGAGTCTAGAAAGCCAAGGGCAGAGAGGTTTCAGCTACTTCCACCATAAGAGCATCAGTTCATTCATTGCTTATACTAAGCCCAGTTTTGAGTAACACTCTTATTAGGCTGTGGGTCCTCAAGGATGTATTTGTCACAAACTGACTCAGGTACTAATTCTTGTGTGTGGGATTAACTGGTGAAATAGGCTTGTCTCTTATCTAACTTCTAAGCTCTTGTATCCCAATTTTAAAATCCCTACTATTACATGTGGGGTTTGAACTACCTCACTCACAGATTTCTTATCTAAAATGTAACACTTCTATTAGTTCCCTTACAGACAAGTATCATGTGTTCTTAAAAATGCCCTTCAGCCCAAGTACAGACCCAGCCAGAGCAAGCACAGACAACTCTCAGTGTGGCCACATTCCAGAAGAGCCTATTCCACATTCTCCTAGGAACTTTTCAAGTCAGGAGGAAAGGCCAGCAGTGATTAAGTTAAAAGGCAGAGAATGCTGGTATCTTTTGACCTGTAACACACTCTATTGCCAGCTTCAAAATGTCTTTTTTCACTTTTTTTTTCCCCTTGGTGGTGCTAAAAATCAAACCCAGGGCCTCATGCATGCTAAGCACTCTAACGCAGAGCTATTTTCCTAGTCGAGATTATATATATATCTTTAAACAGCTTTAAGTACTTAGTTTTGCTGCTGAAGCTGAATTTCCAGGGAACCTACTTCTAGCCTGGGCTTATCTTCAAACTCACATTGAACATTAGGAGATGGTTCAGGGTAACAATTCTCATACTGCCTGTGAAATATCATCCACATGCATATATTTTAAACCTGTACCGTCCAACTTGGTTTTAACATGTAGACTTCATGGCAACTGCTTTGACTCAGCAAGGGTGCTGTGACTCTTTTGGTCCAGAGTTTCAAGTGACAAGCAAATCTGAAGGTCATAAATGACAGCAGACAGAGATGATCATCTTATTTCCTCTGCTTCCTCCCTGGGGAGAGGCCAGATGACTCCAGAGAAAAGAGAGATGGGAATGAAAACAAGTAAATCCTATCAGGGGAGCAGGGAAGAGAGATGGAATTGCAACAGATTTTTTTGTTCAGCTGCTAGCAAAAATCTGACGGCCTAGATGGGCCCAGTGGTACACACCAGTTATCCCAGCTATTTGGGAAGCTGAGAGAGGAGAATACAGTTTGAGACCAGCCTCAGCAACTTAGAGATAACCTGACTCAAGATAAAATAAAAAGGACTGGAAGTGTAGCTCAGTGGTAGAGCACCTCTTGGTTCAATTCCGAGTACCAAAAAAAAAAAAAAAAAAAAAAAAAAGAAGAAGAAGAAGAAGAAAGAAAAAAAAAATGAAAAAAAAAAAATTGATGCCTGCATTACTCTGGGGAGGGCAGCCAAGCCTTCCCAAATTCAGGCGCCCCGACATGATTGCAAAAGCCACACCCATCAGCCCACAGACAGCCAACACTGCTGCAGAACCCGTGAGACACCTTGGAAAGCTGCCCAAATTTCTGGAGAAGACTCTGTAAAAGCTGCCTTTGTCCTGGGTGGATGCTTGAACCCCAGCACGGGGGTACTCAGAGTTGCCTCATAGAACCAAATATATATTATATGTATCTATATAATAGAGATCTCTGTGTGTGTGCCTATTTATTTTTTTAAACAAAAAGTTCAATGCAAACATTTTGTTCTCAGTTTTGTTGTAGGGCTAATCGCCAATTCTTCTCCCAGTGGCGGCAGGCAGGGCGGACTGAACAAGCACGCAGAGGCGCTCAGAGCTTTGATGTCAACAGAGGTAGGCAGGGCAGGTCCCGGTGGAAAACGGTGAAGTCAGCAGAGTTATCTCTGGCACTCCTCCCTTCCCCTGGCTTCCCCTTTCTCCACCCATTTCCCCCGTCTCAGCTTCCAGCATCTCATTTCCCAGGGGGCCCCTGGAACATATGAAAACCCGCCATCCTAAGATAGGAGGGGGCCAGCACAAAGCTCCAGCTATCAAAATCTGCTTTTTCCCCAAGTCTAAAACAAACAAAATCGTGCATTCCATACATTTCCCAAGAAAAGAAAGCCAGCACAGAAACCTCGTCCTTTGTGCTTTCTCAGTTAAACCCCAAGAGTTTGGGGCCTCAAGTTTGAAGCGGTCTTCCTGCCTCCTGGGGTTTTAAAAAGACTCCAAAGTGCCTCAAACCAATACAGCTGCTTCTTGGTTTATGGCTCAAATTTAAACCACAAATTATAAAATGATAAATCGCTGCTCAAGTCTCTTCCAGGAAAGACTATGTTGTCAAGATTAAGTTACAACCTCATGGACGTCTGAGCGGGTCTAGCTGCTGACTAATTCTCACACCCATTCTCCTGCAGGAGAGGGGTTCTGTCCGTGAACTTTCACTGTTTCTGACTGCTTTACACAAAGAAAATGACCCAAGGCAACGACATCAGGGGCTTCTTAAATCATGGAGCTGCGAGCTTTATTATCTAGTGGCTGCTTTCGTTTCGTGAGAACCAAAGGAAGTTTAAGAAATATCTTCGTTGCTGAGCACTTAACTATGAGAACAGTGAGAAACAACTTCACGTGGGCAGCTCTGCTCGCTTCAAACAACTAGATGGAATGTGAGGTTGATAGTAAAACAAAGTTGTTTTAAGGAATTTGGGTCTTAAAGTATCTGTTCAGTGATTCTGGGGCAAGACTATGACATGGATTACTACACTTCATCTCCATGAAAAGTAATTCTTTGGAATTCTCTTGCAGGGTCCAGTCTAGTGACAGAGGAGTGGGAAAAGGAATCGAGTCACGTGCATGCTTCGTTGGCATGGCGTTCCCTGCCAGAGCTTTGGCAGGAGAAGAAGGCAGCTACCTTGCGTCCTTGCAGCCTCTGTCACACTGAGCTCGTTTTGCTTACCTGGGGCTGAAGGAGGCAGCTCGACTGTCCCTCATGTTTCTGTGGCGTGGTGCCTTGTTACCTAACTATGACCTGGTTTCT
This sequence comes from Sciurus carolinensis, assembly GCF_902686445.1. Taxonomy (NCBI): domain Eukaryota; kingdom Metazoa; phylum Chordata; class Mammalia; order Rodentia; family Sciuridae; genus Sciurus; species Sciurus carolinensis. The sequence goes on along the minus strand of NC_062225.1, from coordinate 59,953,450 downwards.
TCAAGGCCACTCAAGCCTTGAGGACCCTCAGGCCATGAGTCATAACCACTTGAACTGTTAATTTTATGCTTTCCGCCTTTCCATTCTCCCTTCCTTGGTGTCCTGGGGTCCTCAGGTCCTGGGTGGCAGGTAATGTTCTCTGATGTCATTTCACGTTATCATCCATTCCATCCACCGCAGGCCCTGCCACAGCTGCTCCTGTCTCTGCTTTTCCTGAAGTCAGCCCTGCTGTCATTACTGCTGCTTTTTCTGGGATACTTCAAATTGTGGAGAATGTTCTTTTCCTGTTGATTATAGCTCTTTCTTCCAATTTCGACTAGTCTGGCGTCTCTATGATTACAGCTCATTAGGGCTCCCAAGGCTGGAGAGGGTGTTTTTTTTTGTTTTGTTTTGTTTTTTGTTTTTTTTAAATGCTGTCTTATTTTTATTTTTTTTTAAATAACATTTATTATAACTTACTTTTGCAGAGAACTGTAAAAAAGAGCTCACTAGTGGTCATTAATCCCTCAGTCTAGATAACCCGGATTTTTAGAAATAAAAGTATCACATACATATGGGAAGAAGATTAAAACAGTTTTTAAGAAGAGTATAAAAGGAAAAATGAAAGCTCCTTCTTTTCTCCCTGAATCACTTCCCCAAATAAGATCACTATTACTATTTTTTGTGTATCTTTTTCACTACTTATTTGTGTATGTCCTGTAACAAAGTTTTACATCAAAGAGATCTTACTGCAATCAATTCTTCTTTTTTTTCACCTAAAATGCCATTTCAGAGATCTTTCCACATGTGCATTGTAGATACACTCCTACATTTAATGCCTTTGTGGCCTTTGTGAGATAAGAATGTGCCTTCTACATGAAAGGCATTCAATTAATGTCACTTTTGTCCCTTTATTCATCCCCTGAGTGCAGAGTTACTTATCTGATTAGAGAAGAATAACTTAAATATGCTAGTTTGACTCTGTGTTTTTCTTAAGGTCAAGTTAGCTGAAGAGAATGGGCCTTCTGCTCCCCCAGACAGATGGGCTTCCTCCAACTAAAACTCTGAACTGGGAGCATAAGCCCAATACTGGGTTTTAGTTGGAGACAGCCTATCTGACTCCCACTTAATGTGAGATAACACACACAACAGCCAACCTAGCCTTTATCAGACACTGAGGCCTTCATCTACTACTCCTTTATTTCTCAATTTGTCCACAATCTGAGCAGGGAATAAGGCTGCTCTTTGTTGGGCCTTTTCTGGATTCTCAAATGTTATTCCTTACATGGATGTATCAAAATTTAGTCAGTTTCCTAATGATGAATGTTCAGGTAGTCTCCAATGTATTGCTTGATCAAGCAACACCTCAGTGAACATTTTTATATTAAAATGCTGGCACACTTTTTGTAGGCACATTGAAGGGTAAAGTTCTGGGGTTGTTTTGTTTTGTTTTGTTTTTCTGGTACCAGAGATTGGACCCAGGGGCACTTAAACTCTGAGCCACATCCCCAGCCCTTTTTCATATTTTATTTAAAAGCAGGGTATCACTGAGTGGTTTAGGGCCTCACTAAGTTGTTGAGTTTGTCTTTGAACTCAAGATCCTTCTGTCTCAGCATCCTGAACCACTGGGATTACAGGCACCAGGTGTAAATTCTTTTTATTTATGTATTTATTTTAAATTTTGAGACAGGGTCTTGCTAATTTCCTGAGACTGGACTCTAACTTGCAATCTTCCTGACTCAAACTCCCAAGTTGCTGGGATTACAGGTGTGTGTACCACTATGTCTGGCAAAGTGTATATTCTTTATTCTTTGCTAAATCAAAGCTATGGGTCTTTGTGTCCCAAATAATGGATGGAAGAAAAAAGCCTGACCTCAATGTTAATGGAATTTGGGAAAGGGATGCCTAGATAAACTAATAATAAGAGCAATAATTATCATTAATTTCTTCCTTCTGTGTGCCAGGTTCTGTGTCAAACATTTTCTGCTTACTAATATTTTTTAATCCTCTAACACCTTTATGAGATAGTGACTATTATTATCTCCATTTGTTAGAGTTGAGGATGAAATTGTTAAATAAGTAACCCAAGATCACACAACTAGGCACTAGAGGAAATGGAATTCATGTGCATCTTTCTACAATTCCAGGGCATAGCCTGGTGAGGCATTTGAAATTGTGTGGCCGCCGTTGGTTCAGAGCTTGGTCCTTACATGGGTATATATACAGCATAGTGATTATGAGCACAGAACCTATGACTGGGCTCTGAGTTCAAATCCCAGTCTAGATTCTTACCAACCATACGTGATGAGTACCTCAATTTCCTCAATGGCAAAATGCAGATTTCAAAGAGGATTTAAGTTATTCAATATCTGTAAAGCACTAAGGAACACTGCCTGGCATCAAGTAAGTCTTTTCTATCTGTTTGTAAAGTAAAACAAATTTATTTATTTTACAATTATTTTTAATTCCAAAAGTAACATATGAATTATATTTGTTTTGTACTAAAGAAGTCTAGCAATATACAAGTATGTATCATAAAATGTAAAAGTCCCCATTCACCTTAAACATCTGCTATCATCTGACCCCCCTGAATCTCACTTTCCTCTTCAGAGGTTAATGGTTTGAGTCTGCATTTCCAGACCTTGTTTGATGTGTTTTATCTATGTATATAGTTCTGACTGTACACAACTGGAATTACACCAGTGGGAGAGTAGCTTAGCACAGTTATTAATAAACGGACCGTGGAAGAAGAATGTCTGAATTCAAGTCCCAGTTTATCTTTCCCACCAGCTGTGTGATCTCAAACAAGTTATCGAATCTCTCTGAGGCTCTGTTTTCTCATTAATGTCTTTAATGAGGAAAAGAAAATAAAACTTCCTTATTATATATATATATATATATATATATATATATATACATGTACACATTAAATACTATATGTGTGTGTGTGTATATATATATATATATATATATATAAAATCTAGAAAGAGATAAGTTAATATATATAAAGCTCTTAAAACACTGCCCAACACAGAAAATACAAGTAAATGTTAGTTCTCATAATTATTCTAACATATGCTATATACTGGGACTTGTTCTCTGTTAACAGTATACTTCAGGGATTATTCCACAGCAGTATATATAGATGTCTCATTTTAGAAGGGTCTACACTGTTCTTCTTCAGAGTACAATAACCCCATAGGTTATTTAGCTATACCTCAATATGGTTTGTTTCTGGCATTCTTGCTCTTTCTCATCTGAAGATATAGGGTTCTGGAGTGGATGACCAGTCATCATTATATTCTGTTTTACTTATTTACAAATACATGAATCATTTACTATATGTAAGACATGTCCTAATGACCTTACAAATGTAACTCAATACTTATAATAACAGTACCAAAGTGGGGCTATTTAACCCCCATCTTTACAGATAGGAAAGGGAGGCACTGAACCATCAGCTGACTTGGCCGAGATCACAGGGCTAGGAAGGAGAGGACAGGGACTCCAACCCAGGGAGTCTGGCCCCAGAGTCCACACTCTCAACCACCACACCCTGCACCTCTCTTCTCCATCCTAGAGTTTGTGGCTTTCATTTCCCAAAGCCTCATTTTATCACATTTTACAGCCAGGTTGTAGATGGGAATTTAGCCTCTTTGGAGTATATTTAGGAATATACAAGTAAACTGAACGGCAGTTAATGAATGCTAAATCAACTTGACTCAAACTATCATGAGCAAACCTGAGTAAGGACTCTTCCTGACAACAGCCAGCCAACCTTGAGAAAACCCTTTGGTGACGATCCTAGTGTTTGTCTTCAGAGTTTGGGCTCTCAGTTCTGTCTCTGTGTCATGCTGGCCTGCTGAGCAAACTCACAATGCAGGGCAGCAGATGACCTTAAAATAAACAAAAATGTTTGTGTTGTGCCTGGTTTATGGAACAATGCATTTCCAATTAAGTAGTACAAAACTTGTGCAAATAATCTTTCCTTTTTCTGATTCCTGCTGTGTCTGAGTCTTTCCCAACCGACTTGGCCAACTCAAATTCCTAAAATGCTAAGGTTCAGAAAGTCTGTTCAAAAGTTTGCTAGTAAAATATGAAACTCTCCCTTCTCTGTTCTCTATCACTGTTCCCATCCCTACCCTCAAGCTACTTTAGCTTTTAGACATGTGTACTAAATGCCTTTTTCTTTAAAGATATGAGTGAGATATTTCTTTTGGAGTGTGTCCAGACAATCTGGCAAATGCACACTTGACATTAGCCACAGGGAAGCACATAAATAAAAAATTGAAGGAACAAAAAATAAAAGTAGGGCAAACTATGGGTCTATTCTCTTCAGCAATCAGGATATCTTTCCAAATGGAAAACATTTATGAAACTCAATGGGTTTTCCTTTTTCTTTTATTTATTTTTTGCTTTGTTAATGGAAAAAAAATGTATACATACCCTAAAACCTGCATTTTCCCCTTTATAAATAAACCTTTATCTCTTGGTTATGTTCTTACAGAAAGAGAGTACTTAAGGCCAGTCTTTCACCCATCCTGAAGCTTGACTTTTGGCTCAAGGAGTTTCCTGTTCTGTTCCAGTGTGACATGTTGAAATAGACATGGAAATCTTGGACTTTACTGTAGTCTGTGAGCATTTACTCTGGCTTTCATCTTTTAGATTTTAGGAAATGTGGCGGGAGTGGAGAGGGAATGGGGAGAGGCCATGATAGGAGCAGGGGAGGGGGCCTTTGCTGTTTGTTAACTTCCAAGAGGACAAACTGTCTTTATTTCACATGTTTAATCCAGCTCCTCTCACAGGGAGGTAGTTGAGCAATGAGTGGTTTGGGTTGGGGTGGGACAAAAAGCGTTTTCCCCTTGATCATAGTGCATAAAGTTGCAGATTGAAAATAGGAAACTAAAATGAAGCAGAATCGCTAAGACCAAAGACAGAAGTTGATTGCAAAAGAGGTGATTCATTTTTATTAAAATATCAATCACTTAAAAAAAACTCTATGCCCTCTTGTCCCAAGATCACCCAAGAGAAATGTCTATAACATCTGGCCCCTGACTAAGAAGTAGACCTGGCAGTCATGTTTTGTGTCATGTTTTGTTTCTCTGGTCTTGAGGCTGTTGAAACCAGAGGTGGGCACCTGATTCAAGGGAGCCAATCCACAGATTGGCTGAATTCCCATTACCTGTAGCTAAGTATAAAAAGATTCATGGTGCCAATCAGAGTCACTCTCACAGAGGAGTCATGAAAGCACAGAGAGAAGTTACCAGATAATAACAAAGCAAAAAGGAGTATGGTTGATCTATATTTATAAGGATGAAAGATATGTAATCTCAGAAACTCAGGAGGCTGAGGCAGGAGGTTCATGAGTTCAAAGCCAGCCTCAGCAACTTGGGAGACCCTGTCTCTAAATAAAACACAAAAAAGGACTGGGGATGTGACTCAGTAGTTAAGCACCCCTGGGTTCAATCCCTAGTACAAAAAAAAACAAAAAAAAAACAAAAAAAAAAACAGGCTTTAATAAAGACCTATACATTTCTAATTGGTGAGATCTGTACAGTCACCTCAAATTGAGAACTAACTTTTAGAACTAGTTTCTCGAAAACCTGCCCATTATGGTTCCTTTTCTTGCTTCCAGTGTTTTATCTTGTATTTTTCTTAGCAGCCTTATACTTGAACTAACTGAAATGAGTGACTAATACTTTCAACCCAAACAAAGTCAAACTAAAGCATTATCCAATAGAAGGGCAAAAATGGAGCAAAATAAAGGGCACTGAGGGATCAGAAAAGGCTAAACCAGAAGTAATAAAAGTAGGTGACTTTGTTAGGGCTCATGACGCTTCAAGTAATGTTACTGAAACCAACTCAAGTTGATTAGAAGAAACATATTCATGTATGTATGTGGAAATTTTTGAAGTGGCTTAGAATCAGCCAGGACTCTTAAAAACTAGTACCAGACAGTTCCTCAAACTGTTAATCATAGAATTGTTACCAGATGACACAGCAATTCCACTCCTATGAAAACACATGTGCACATAAGAATTTGTACACTAATGTTCCTAGCATTATTCATAATAGGTAAAAGAAGCAGAAATAACTCAAAAGTACATAAACGGATGATTAGATAAATAGAATGTGGTATATCCATTCTATGGAATGTTACTTGGTTATATAGAGAAATTAAGTTCTGATACATACTACAAAATGAATAAAACTTGAAACTTAATGTTAAGCAAAAGAACATAAAAAAAAGACCACACATAGTATGACTGATTCCAATTACATGAATGCCCAGAATAGCCAAATCCAGAGAAATATTAGTGGTTGACAGAGACTGAGCAGATAGGCCAATGGAAGTGACCACTAATGGGTCCAGACTTAATTGGGATGGGTGGAAGGGAGATTGATGTTCTGGAGTTAGTGTGATGTACAACTCAGTATGTTAAAAGTCATTGAACTGTTCATGTTAAAAGGTTTACCCTGGGATTATCCAAGTATATATTTCACCACATCTTCATGGGATTACATGAATTTTAGGGGCATGAGTTGTGCTCATTTAGAGGCTGAATTGATAAGATAGGGAATGGTGTCTATTTAAGTTACCAAAGAGTTTCACCAAGAAAATATGCCTTACCTTGTGTGGTAGTATGAACCTGTAACCCCAGCTATTCAGGAGGGTGAGGCAAGAGGATCACTGAGCCCAGGAGTTCAAGAGCAGCTTGGACAACAAGATGCAACTCCAAGACTCCATTCAAATAAAAAAGAAAGAAAGAAAGAAAAAATGTCTCTATTTCTGTGTGAAAAGAACTGCTTTTATCTAGTAGCACAAGAGTCTTTCTCTAGCAATTCTGGCTGTGGAGAAATGCCAATATTCCTTACAAAGAGAGCTCTCTAGCTGCCCTCAGAGGGAGCTTAATTTTACCCTTTCTACATTGGAAGTAAGGAGAAAGAATTCATACTTCGTCTGCATGATTGAGGGGAAACTTCTTCTCCAATTCTGTCAGTGTACTCCTACAAGTAAGTATCCTGGCTCGAGGTAAAGTATCCTGCTAGGACTTGGGTAACATTTACAGTGACCATGACCTTAAGTTAAATGGCCAGTGGAACAGGAACCCAGAACCAATATTCTCATCACTTGTTTCTACCTTATAAAGTATAGATGTCATTATGGGGAATATCTAAGGGGAAATATGGGGGTGGGCGGGGCAACCATTTAGAGGACCAGACTGACTCTCTAATAATATGCTCTAGAACACAAAGGGTTTCAGGGCTATGCTCACTTTCATCCCAGCTGTCCTGGCTCTGCCTTAAGTGTGTCCCTCAGTTCAAAGATAACCACAAGCAGCTCAGAGTCCCTGGTACCCTACACGGGCAGAAACCTGTAGGGTATAGTCCATGCTGAAACATCTACTCTATTATCCTGCTCCCAAATGGAGGAAGTGCGAGTCAAAGAAAACATCTATGCAGGCTGTTCAATTAGTATATTTTAGAGGAAGCAGGTTTTCTCTGGCTTCGTGAATTCATGGGAATGATTCTCTAGAAGTACATCAGAGCTCTGCTTTGCAGCTTAAGCCTGAGTCATGACAAATCCTCCATTGAGCAGTGATGAAAACTGAGCAAGAAACTAAGTTGCATCTCCTGTGCATAATTAAATCACAAAAGAGCCTAAACCTGTGCTGGGTATTTTTTTGCTTCTTGTTTGTGTTGGGTTGTTTTTGCAGTGTGGGGATTGAACCCAGGGGTGGCCTACCACTCCGCTACATCTCCAGCACTTTTTCACTTGTTTTTGATTTCAAGACAAGGTCTCTGCAAGTTGCCCAGGCTGACCTCAAACTTTCAATGCTCCTACCTCAGTCTCCCTAGTAGCTGGGACTATAATCATGTGCCACCATACCTGGCCCCTTTTGCTTGTTTTTTAACAACACTGTTCCTGAGTACCAAAGTAATACATGTGCCTTATTGAAGTAGAAAAAAGCAAAAGAGTAAAATAATAATCATCCATCATCCAAGAATCCCAAAATAGGGCTGGGAATGTGACTCCTGGAAGAATGCTTGCCTGGCATGTGTGAGGTGCTGGGTTCAACCATCAGCACCACATACAAATAAACAAATAAAAAAAGAGTCCCAAAATAATCATTGTAAACATTTTAGTAGATTTTTTACTCTCTTGTAGTATATCTATAGATACATAATCCTCTTTTAAAATCTTGATATCACACAATAGGAGTATTTTTGTAATCTCCTTTTCACTTATTAAAGTGTCAACATTTTCCAGGGATGGGGCAAGGGAAGAATGGAGGAATTTTGGATTGGGCAGAGGGGAGGGAGAGTTGGGAGGGTGTATGGAGGTGGGAAAAATGATGGAATGAGACGGACATTATTATCCTATGTACATGTATGATTGCATGAATGGTGTGACTACATCATGTACAACCAGAGAAATGAAAAGTTGTGCTCCATTTGTATACAATGAGTCAAAAGGCATTCTGTTGTCATGTATAACTAATTAGAACAAATACAAAAAATTTTTTCCACATAATTAAACATTTACTTATAATACACATAATATGAATCGCTGCATAGTATTCCAACCTATGGATATAGCATAATTTGTTGTTTTATATCATTAAAAATAATATTCTGAGTCTTCCTGGTAGACAAGTCTTTTTATACTCTGAATATTTCCTAGGGGCTAATTTCTTGATGTGAAATTGCTGAGTTAAAGGTACTCATATTTTAGGGGTTTTGATAAATAGTACTAACTTGCCCTCTAAAATGTTGACCATTTTACAAACCTATTATCTATTTAAGAGAGTCCTGTTTACCTGTCTCCTCACTTACATGAGTTTTTTAAAAATATTTTTTCTACTTTAATTTCTATCAAGCAGTATCTACTCATTTTAATATGCATTGCTTTTTAAAATTTTCCCTCTAAAATTTTTGAGACTTTTTAAATCAATTTTTTTAGATTCAGCAAAATTGAGAAGGGTAGCTAGGCATGGTGGCCCACCCCTATAATCCCATTAATTTAGGAGGATGAGGCAGGAAGATTGCAAGTTCAAGGCCAGCCTCGGCAATTTTACAAGACCCCCAACTCAAAGTAAAAAATAAAAAGAACTGGGTATGTAGCTCAGTGATAGAGTAGTCCTGAGTTCAATCCCCCAGCACCCCCCCCACCAGATTTTCTTTTGAGAAGGCACAGATATCTCATGTGTCTCCTGCACCCAACTTGTATATCCTCCCACATTATCAATATTCCACCCCAGAGTGGTACATGTGTTGCAATCAATGAACCTACATCAGCATGGTAATATCACCCAAAGTCCAGAGTTCACATTAGGGTAGTTTATAATGGTGGTGTACATTCTATGGGTTTGGACAAATACGTAATGATATGTATCCACCATTATATTATCATATAGGATATTTTCACTGCCCTAAAAATCCTCTGTGCTCTGCCTACTCATCCCTCCCTTCTCATTAACCTCTGACAGCCACTGATCTTTTACCGTCACAATAATTTGTCTTTTCAGAGTGCATATAGATGCAATTATAAAGTATATAGCCTGTTAAGATTAGCTTCTTTTGCTGGGCATGGTGGCTCATACCTGTAATCCCAGCTACTCAGGAGGCTGAGGCAGGAGGAATGCAAGTTCAAGGCCAGCTTGGGCAGCTTTGTGAGACCCTGTTTCATAATTAAAAATAAAAAGAGCTAGGGATGTAGCTTAGTGGTAGTGTATACCAGGGTTCAACCCCTAGTACCATAAAGAAAGAAAAAAAAGATTGACTTCTTTCACATTAATATGCATTTAAGTTTAATCCATATCTCTTCATGGTTTGATAGCTCATTTTCTTTTTAGCACTGAGTATTCCTTTGTCTGAATATTCCACACTTTATCCATTCATCTGCTGAAGGACATTTCAATTTCTTCCACGTTTGGGCAATTATGAACAAAGCTGCTATAAACATCTATGTACAGACTTTTGTGTAGATGTACTACTTTTTAAATATTCTTGTTCTTAGACCCAATTATTGGTAGTTTGTATTTCTGCTTTTGGGAAATGTCTGTTCAGGTCCTTTGCCTGCCTACATTTCTTAAACTGTGGTGTGGCCACATTGAAGAGCTTGATTTTGTATAGAATTCTGGATGAATGAGACCAGTAACTTCCCTGACAGGAAGTTCCTTTTCCCACACCTGTGGTTCTGGGAGGATCCTGGGCTCTTCTACTGGAAGAGATAATATCTGTTGGTTGAGGACAGCCCATCTTTACCATGGACAATCTATACCTAGGTCATTTCTTATCTCCTAAGCTGGTTCAAAATGTTGCCTTTTTGGAACGAAGGTTTCAATTGGCTTTTTGTTTTGTTTTGCAGTGCTGGGGATTGATCCCAGGGCCTCATGAAGGCTAGCCACGTACTCTACCACAAAGCCGCATCCCCAGTCAATGAAGATTCCAATTCTAAGAAAATCTCTCATACATTTTATTTTGTAGGATAGCATTCAATTCATAGATCCTCCCAATACTTTAACTATCATAGTTTAAATTGAAGGGAGGCCTTATTTGAAAATGACCATTCAAGTCCCCTGAGGTACCTAAGAATGAAAAATCACTCTCCTAACTGGGAGGACTTTGATGATGACCATCATTGTCCTATGCAGTTGGAAATTCTCTGCTATTACAGATGCACTCAGTATGGGCCAAACAAAGTTTAGAGTGGAAAGAGGGTGATACAAAAAGCTTATTGACTATTTATCTGGAGACAGACAGACACACACACACACACAAACACACACACACGTATACACACACGTACATTGTACAGACATGCACATATAATTATTTTTTGAAGAAATTAAAAGGAATAACCTGATCAAAAGTAATTTTTTCATTTTATATTTCTCCTTTTTTTCTAAAAATTTCAGATTGCTTAAAGAAAATTAATATAGTATGCCCATAAGAACCCTGATGTTACAGTTGACTGCTTGAATGCACCTATGATAGGCACTAGAAGATTGCCTCACTGAAGTCTGCAGGCAAAAGGAAACTGTTTCTTAAATCCACTGGAAAGACTTTATGTACTTTAATTACATCCATGAAAGACCATAAACTAGGGGTGGGAACCTCCAGTTCTTTAATCTTATTATCACAGTCCAAGTGTTCCATTGCTCTTGAAAACCACTTATGACTTCTTACATTTCTAGTTAAAATTGATTTTTAAATGCCTCTTCTTTACCCATAGACTTCTGACTTTCAGAGAAAGATATATTGAAAATAAAAAGAAATGTTTGGTTGTTATTATTAAACCAGAGGCATTTTTAACTTTGTGCATTTGTAAGTCTTCTTTATAATGTTTTTTGTTTTGTTTTGTTTTCTGGTACAGGGGATTTGAACTAGGGATGCTCTATTACTCAGCTCTCATCCCCAGCCCTTTTTATTTATGTATGTATTTTTGAGACAGGGTCTGGATAAGTTGGCCTCAAACTTTCTCCCAAAGAACTGGAATTACAGCATGTGCCACCACACCCAGTTCTTACAGTCCATACTATATTGATCATTTGGTTATTGGATTTAAAATTTGGTGTTGTGAAAGACCACAGACTGTGAATTTTCCAAAAATGTGCAATTGAGATATCATCTAATTATCACCTGAACTTAGGATTCTAGTTAGTCAGACTCTGTTTTATCAAATCATCCACAACAGTTCACTAAAGTTCTACTGTGGCATGGGACAAACTAAATATGGATTAAGATTATTTTACTTATTTTAGTGTGGGATATAAATTAGTAGAAGAAATAGAATTTTTTAGAGGAGAGTAAGATATGAATAAAAACGAGAAACTGTTATCTAGAGGATGGAAGTTACATTAGCTTATAGTACCACGAAGCTGAATGGTGGAGCCATGAGGATAGCATAAAGGTAGAGAAGAAGTCATTTAGAGGCAACTAGAGAAGAGTCTAGGAAATCAGGTATTCTTGCCCATTGGAGGTAAAAGAGAGAACTTGGTATCCCTTGTTTGGACACATACTCAGGTATTCTAAAAACACCCCTTTACTATCTTTCAGTTTAAGTCAATTTTCTGCTTCTGCTCTTCCTTATCCATTCAAGCAGCAAATATTTTTTGAGTACCTGCCACAGGCTGGGTGCTTTTCTAGATCTGGGATTGCAGCATTGAACAAAACAAACATAATCTTTTCAAATTCTTTAAATTATAATTGGTATTTTCTCTTTCCATATTCACACCACTCTCTCAGTCTTTATCCCTGTAACCTGATTTCCATCCCCACTCTCATGTCAAAATAGCTCTCTAAAGTCCAGTAATTTTACTAAGTCTAGTACCCTTTTCTCAGTCCTCATTTTCCTTGGACTTGATAGCATTTAATTGCATTCAACTTCTGTGATTTTTTAAACCTTTGGTTCCTTTGGTTATGCAATATGGCACTAGTACAATTTGCCTCCTATTCCTGGTATTGCTTCTTTTCTGATTAATTTTCTTGCCTCCTAAATATTGGTGGTTCCCCAAGTTCTACATTCTGCTTGTTTCCACTTTCTCAAACATTTTCCCTATATGATTTCATAGAACTTAATCATGGGCTCTTCTAGAAGTCTCCTAAATCTATATTCCCAGATCCAACCCTCTCCTAAACTATAATCCCACATTTCAGACTGTGTGCTGGAGGTTTCCATCAGGGCATCTGGTTTATGATACCAAGCACGATCTGTTTGAAACTAAAGCAGCATTTATACCACTCTTGTGTTCTCAACTGCAAACAACAGAAACCCACCCTAACTCAAGCAGAAAAAGAATTGACTGGGAGGCTATTGAATGACCCACATGGTAAGTGGGAAGACCAGAGGAGCAGGAATGAAAAAACTGGCAAAACTCAAGCAGCCTAGAGCACAGAGGGCATGGCCAAGTTCACCCATAGGAGAAAGCTGGTGAGGTGCTGCCCTGGAGTTTACTGTTACCCTTCTTACTGTCCCCTACCACCACCCATGATTGCTGCTCTTGAGTTTCTTAACCCCTTTTAGCTTGGTTCCTGACTGCCAGTTTGGGTGTAATCTCCCTACCCCCAGATGACAAGACCTAGGTTGGACTATCTAAAAACCCCAGGCACTAAAACTGCCCTCTGATTCCCTTCAGCTTCCCACAAAAGTCTGTCAATCACTCTATTTATTTTTCTCCATTTATCTCATTTCTTTAGCTTCCCATTTTCATTTAATGCTACTATCATTCTCTTCATCAGCAGGAACTGAACCTGGACAACCTCTTGAACCACTTCCTCTTTCTCAGTTTTAGAAGTAATTAGTCACCCAGGTCTGCTAAGGTTGTGTTCATCGTTCATTTGTTGTTTTCCTTCACATTGTTTTCTTCTCGAACTTCTCTGTAACTGCCACTCTGCTGTAACCATCTCTTAACTGAAATCCCCACATCTAATACGTCCTCCAATTTATCCACCCAAAGATTAATCTTCTTAAAGCGACACGTTGATCATATTGCTTTTGCCGGTAAAATGACATCATCGATAGATGCATGAGCCTGGCATTTAAAATTGCTATGATAGAACCCCACTGAGACCAAAAGACAAACGGTGCCCAAAAAGAGCTTGACCTTCAGGTACAGTCTGTTATGGGTTCAAACCTTGATTTTCCCATTTTCTAGTCACATATTCTTTAGGTTTATTTTCCATGTCTGCAATGTGGGGATAATAAAATCTACCTCTTAGGATATTTGTAAGTCAGCACTTTGAAAGTTGAAATGGTGTTATAAGTTGTATTTAGGTTGCAACATCAACCCGCAGATGTTTATAATGAACAATATTCAATTTCAGACCTGTCTGGTTTGAAACCTTAAGTAAGCTTGTCATCACTGTGGTTTTAACACAGGCAGGTTAGGATTAGCATGCTACATGTTTTGGGGGCTAAGTGGCAATCTCGCTATCATTTATAGCATTGTTCCCAATTTCAAACTGCTGACTTACAAATGACCTTTTGAAAATATTTTATTTGCAAGCAGAGAACTTCCTGTGTTATTAATTTCTAGAATTGAATTTCCCTGATTGGCTGCTTTCCACTCTAACATTGTTATTTAAAAGGATTTCCATGCAGAATTTCATTTCTGTAAGAGTCTGCTATGAATTCCTCATGGGGGAAAAGTATATCTTTATAATGAACACGTGAAAATTATTAGCTATTATCTCTAAGGCTTGCCCAACATCTAGTAAATGTGGTGAAACTTGAACACATAAAAAGACATTTTAAAGTTGATTCTGTAATCTTGACAAGTCTAAACCCCACCTCATGGCATAAATTTTGGGTCAGGACAAGGAGAATTTAGCTCTATAATCCAGCCAGTTCTCTTCTCTCTGCTAAGCATAAATGACAATGTCAGAGTCCTCAAATTAACTTTGGTGGGTGTCCATTCACTCACTCATGCATCCCTGCATCAAATTCCCTAAATGAGGCATGGCTGGTGATCTCACAGGGTAGATTTTAGTCTCATACACTCTCATCAAGGATTTATAGCACTGCTAATTGCTTCTTTTCTGAAGTCAGTAAGTCTGGAAGGTCTTAGAGGTGAAAGATAATAATCGTGCCAAGATTGGTAAAACAATTATTTAATAAGTATAATATTTTAAACCAGTCTCTGCAGATACAGTTTGTGAGTGAGAGTGTGAATTAAGATGCATTACGTATATTGTTTGCCTTTTTTTTCCCCCCCAGTTCTGGGGATTAAACCCAGGAGCGTTTTATGACTGAGCTACATCCCCAGTACTTTTTATTTTATTTTTTTATTTCTAGAGAGGGTCTTGCTGAGTTGCCAAGGCTAGCCTGGAACTTGCAATCTTCGTGACTCAGCCTCCCAAGTCACTAAGATTATAGGTCTTGTGCCACAGTGAACGACCTGCTTTTGCATTTTTAATGGTTTTAAAAATTCCACATTTGTATGATTAAAATAATATAAAAGTGAAATCTCCTGTATCTCTCTTTTCTCTTTTTCCACTTAATTTATTTCCCAAACACAACTACCTTTTATTACTTAAAAGTTTATCCTCCCAAACTTTTTTTTTCCTCACTTACATTAATTTTCAAGTTATCTCCAGGCATTCTTACTGGTTGGAAGCTAAAACAACATGGTCATTTAATCTTTTACAGATTTGTAATTCTCATATACTGCTTATGTTAAACATTTTATAAAAACAGAGAATCCTCCCCCCCCCCCACTTCAGGTATGACTATTATTAGGTACTAGGGATTGAACCTGGGGGCACTCTGCCACTGAGCTACACTCCCAGCCCAAATTTATTTTAAATTTTGAAACAGGGTCTTGCTAAATTGTTGAGGGTCTTGCTAAGTTGCTGAGGCTGGCCTCAAATTTGTGATCCTCTTGCCTCAGCCTCCTGAGTTACTGGGATTTCAGGCGTGCACCAATACACCTGACTCCAAGTCATGTCCAGAAAAGTATGTCTTTCCACAATGATCTGTCCTTTGTCAAATTTCCCTTTACATTAGGTGGTATTGGAGTGGCTCTGGATATTTTGGGTAGCTGGCTAAAGGAAAATTGAGTTGGGAATAAATTTAATTTCAATTTCTCACTAATTTTAATTAGTGAGATATATTTACATGGACTATGTTGTTGCTGGCTGTCTGTTGTTTAGAAATAGATTGCAGGAACACTCCTATGGCCCACTGACTCACCTGGCATCTTGTCATGGAGGTGCAGGGCTAGAGGTTATAACGTAATGTGAACACATGGTTGGCACTGGAAGTACGTGGGTAGTGTGGGAGAAACAAGGATCGCAACGTACAGAACCAGAAGCTAGTCTAGTAGAAAAATCCTTCCAACAGTCAGATATGTACACTGTAAGCAGAGAATTTGGTTTTCATTTATGTCAAGCCAAAACAGTTATTGTCTCCAGTCAAGAATACACTCAAAAATTCAGTGTGTTAATTTTAAATGCACCATACATTTTTTTAAAAAAGTGTTTTTAGTTGTAGATAGATACAATAACTTTATTTTCTTTATGTATATTTTTATGTGGTGCTGAGGGTCAAACCTAGTGCCTCACACATGCTAGGCACATGCTTTACCATTGAGCCACAACCCCAGCCCTACACTATACATTTTAATTCTTCTCTTATTGAATGGAACTTACACGAAATAGAATTAATCAGAATGTCTTTGACAATATCAAAAATAGCCTGTTCTATGTGTGAAGTTGTGTTTTATGTATTTCAACAACAATAATAAAAACCAAATTTGATCTACCATGGTAAAGGAAAAACTAAATAGCCTTCCTCCATTTCAATTAAAAATTTATTTTAAAAAACCAATGTCATTAATCCCAGCTTCCCAGGAGATTGATGCAGGAGGATCAAAAGTATGAGGTCAGCTGGGGAAACTAAGCAAGAACCTTTATCAAAATTAAAAATAAAAATGGACATTTGCTCAGTGGTAGGGCAACCCTGGGTTTAATCCCAATACTTCCAAAAAAACTACCAATGTCCTATTTATAGCACTGATCTCAGATTTGCTGTGATGTTGAAATGGGATAAGGCACATGAAGCACCTGAGATCCCAATAAGTTTAATCAATTTAAGACAAAAAAATTGTCATATGAAGAGACAAATAGTATACAGTAAAAACTTAGGATAAAAGTATTGGAGGTGTGTTGGGCAGTTAATTAAATTATATATAATATATCTATTACATGCATATGTACACATATGTATACACACACACACACACACACACATATACATTTGTGTGTATGGGGGGGTGCTGGGGATGGAACCCAGGGCCTCACATATTAGTCATGCATTCAATCACTGAGTAACACCCTTATATTTCTTTTTTAAAGACATTTGTTTTAGTTGCAGACTGAGGTACAAACCCAGCTCCCCCTTATATTTCTTGATTTTGCAATATTTATAGTACTTAGAAGCTTCTTAAAATGTGTAATCTGATGTGATTTATTTTCTCAGTCTAAATAAATACTCAACCTAAGTTTGCATTAGTAATTCTTGTATTCATTTTCTTCTCCCAAAGTTCCTACAATAATAAAGTTTCAGGCCCCACAAATATGGATCTTTCTTTGAATTAAAAATAGACATTTATGTATGTATAACAATATACTGATGCAAGTTATTGCTCTTTTAAGAGACTTAACATGGAAAGTGTTGTATCCAGACACAGAAGAACAGCTGTTAGAATTGAGACCTCAAAGTTTAAGTGGTTAGGTTTAATAGAAACTTGCAGATATGAAAATGCTCCTTGCAGAGAAACTTTTGGTAAATCATTTAATTTTGAAGGAGGAAACTTTAGAGACCACTTGGTCTCTAGTCTAAATTAATCTTGGCTGCCTTACCACCACTCTCTACAAAGTATGTATGGTATTCGGAAGAAACCCAGGTCTGATAAGAAATGCAGTCATTTGATTTTTTTTCTTCCATATTTTTTATTGGTGCATTATAGCTGAAGCATATTTGTACATGCTTACAATATAAGAATACAATTTGAGTCATTTGGATCTTTAGGGAAGATTTTTTTTTTTAACCACTGAGCTACATCACCAACCCTTTTTGCCTTTTGAGACAGCATTCTCACTAAATTTCTGAAGCTGGCCTCCAATTTGTGATTCCTTTGCTTCAGCCTCCCCAGTCACTGGATTACAGGTATGTGCCATTATGTGTGGTTTTGGGGAAATTTCTGAAGAGGAACAAAAGGATAGAAGTATCTGCAAGAATGTTTAACAATTCTTTCAATCTTTTAATTCTTCTAAGTCCCTCTTATCTTGACATTTGCTGCCTCCCATTTCTCATCTCCCCACTTCAGCCTGTCCTCCTCTCCTGCAGCTCTAAAATGACTCTCAGCTGAGTGTGGTTGAACATGCCTATAATCCCAGCTCCTCAGGAGGAACATAGGTTCAAGGTAAGTCTCAGCAATTAAGTGAGGTGCTAAGCAACTTAGACCCTAATCTAAAAAAAAAAAAAAAAAAAAAAAAAAAAAAAAAAAAGAAAGAAAAAGAAAGAAAGAAAAGAAAAGAAAAGAAAAGAAAAAGGGCTGGGGGTGTGGCTCAGTGGTAAAGTGGCCCTGGGTTCAATCCCCTGTACCAAAAGCTAAACAAACAAACAAAACAAAAAAATGACTTTCTTATTCTATCCTAACTCAGCTCATTATTATTGTATAACCCATTTATTTCCTGAGCACCTTACAGTTCTCCTCTTTATTATTCTTATTTGCACTACCAAGTCACAAAAGGGATTTGACAAACTAAAAGAAGAAAGGGCAATAGGGTTAAGGGAGTAAGAAGGAAGATGAATGCATTGCATACTTACGTGTTTTGGTTACAAGTTCAACCCTCGAATTTGCGCATTTGCAAATGAGTAAAGTGAGGCCTAAATAAGTCAGGTGATTTGACACTCACCTAGGTAGTCAGATGGAATTGAGCCCAGAACGCAGGCTTACTTCATTTGAAATAACCCTCACTTATCACAGGCAATCAATCCTATGATCTACCATATAAGGTTCGCTTTGCATCCTTGGTAGAAAGAACACCAGGGGGAGTAAGGAAGCCTGGGTTCTAAGCTTTACTTCCACCAGGCTCCACGACCTTGGCCAGTCGAATTCTTTCTAAGGCTCCGTGTCCTTCCTCATATGAAGAGGTTGGGTAAGATGAAACTTGGGTCTCATCCAGCATTGACATTCTTTGCTTCTGATCTGTGCAGGAACCTGCAGCTGTGGCAGTGGTGGCCTGGAGCTGGTCAGGACGTCTCGCCCCCATTTATCTCTCATGGGACTAGGGAAGAGGGGAACCAAGGAAGAAGGGATTCTTCCTCTCACTTGGTTGCCTTTTCAGCGTCCTTGTAGGACACACCCCCTGTCAGAAGGACTACAGACTTGAGGTCCGCGGGCTCTCCAAGGGCTGTGAGGGCGAAAATCCCTCCATGCACCTGAATTTCCAGGGCTGGAGGCTAACCTTGACACCCACCCATACCGATTCAGCTTCAAGACATAGGTCCCATTCCCTTAGCAGGCCCAACACGCAAGCGCAGCCACTAGCGGAGGGCGAGCCTGAGGGACGCGGAGGCCGGGCAAGGTGAGAGGAGGGGCTGGCAAGACCTCGCCTCCGCACCGTCACGTGGGGGGCGGAGTCGGAAGTGTGACGGCGTGCGCGGGGGCGGGGCCACCGCTGCGCGCGGGCGCGGGGGCGGGGCTCGGCGCTCGCGGCTGCTGCCTGGGAGGGAGGCCGGGCAGGCGGCGAAGCGGCGCGGCTCTCAACCTGACTGGGAAGTGGTCCGGGTGGCCGCGGCTGAGTGGCCCAGGGCGGACGGACGGAAGAACGACGGAAGCGGAGGCCGGGAGCCGCGCCGGGAGACTTGGAGAGCGAGCGGGTCAGGCTCAGCGGCGGCCAGGCTGTCGGTTCACTGAATGAAGTGCCCGCCCCGCTGAGCCCGAAGCCCGGCGCTTTCCCTGCAAGATGGACGGTTTTGCCGGCAGCCTGGGTAAGTATGGCTGGGGAGTCTTGCCTCTCCTGCGCAGGGTGGGAACCTTGTTCCTTCCACGCACAGCCCAGGACCTGCTCTCCACCCTGCCCCTCGGGGAGGCAGCAGTTCCCCTGCACATGTTCCCCTCGAGGCTGCCGCCCCTCCACGGACTCCGGCGGACGGAGAGCCCCTCCCCCATGCCCAGCCCTCCTGCGAGCCAGACCCTCCTTTCTTCCCAGAGCCCCCTTCTGTGCGGGGCCCTTCTCCAGAAGTGGGAACCCCTTCCCTTCTCAGAGGCCCCCGTAGCTGGTACACCTCTCATGCATTCACGGCTCCCCCCTCCAACCCTCCTTCAGGGTTGGGACACCCCTTTTTAAAATCCAGACCCCTCTTCAGGGTGCAGCATTCCTCCTTTCCATATGCCGAGCTGTCTTTCGGGATGGAGACTGTCCTTCCCCACACAGAGGTTCCCTTTTATGGTAGAGACCCCCCAATCACGCTTTTGGAAGGGGACCCCCCCCCCGTTCTTCATTTTAAATTTGGAGTCTTCTTTTAAGTATCTCTCAGTAAGTGACAACTTCCCTTCACTGTCTCCACTTCTCCACACATTTTACAGTCAGTGGTGGAGAGACCTCGAGCACTGAAGCATCATTGCTTAATACAGGAAAGGAAGAGGTGCATTTGTGTTGGGGGACCCTCTTTAAGAGTGAAAGCAGAAGTATTTCTTGGCTCTATGTGCATGCTGGGGAGAAGTAATTCTGCCCAATGAATCCATAGGAAAGGGGGCCTCTGTCGGGAAAGAAAGGATTCTCCATTTTTGGAATATGTTGTCTTTGTGGAATGGAGAAAGGGAAGGAGTTATTAAGTAGGCTGCAGTATCTTTTCAGTGTTCCCTTTCACCCGATTAAAGGTAGTAATGTTGTAACTGGCTAGGGGAATCAGAATTCCAGGCTGATACTTAGTGCCTCATACCTGTGTCTGGAATTACTATTCTTTGAGGCCATTGGAATCCGGTTACTGTAAAGATTGAGCTCAACTACTAATGGTGGTGAGAGAAACAGTTTCTGCTTTGGCTAATATTGCAGTTATGTGATACCTGCTGCTGGATTTGTATTTTGAGTACTTTACATAGAGGTAGCATGTACTCAGGCGCCTTTCTTTTGCATTTCTTGATAATAAATCCTTAGTTGGTTAATATTCATAGATCAGTGAACAATCTGGCCATAGGCCATATTTTAATCTGTCCACACAAGGTTGGGATTAGATGGATTTTATGAATCTAAAATAAGTAAAAGAGCAATGGATTCGGCGTAGTTATTAAATAGTAAGACCCATAATTTTGACCCTGTCATGGGAAGAAAAAAAAAATCATCATTATAAGACTGTTTTGAGAGTGGAAATCCTAAAATAGGAGGCAACTGAGTGCTACTTTTTCCTTCACCTGTTGTCCCTTCTAACCTTTGATGTCTTATAGTTCCTTACTGGTAAATTTGTTCCATACTTGGGCTCCTTTTAGAGAGATATCAACTTTTCACTGGTTCTTTTTCAGCTTCGTGGCTGCGTTTATTAACTAGTTCATATTGGACTGAAAGACTTGTCCTGTCTACTAAGGGAATGATCATAATAATAGGGCAAATATTGGGTATCTTCTGGGGACTGATTTGGGGCTGTGGTAGTCTCTGTATGGTGTTGGGTCCTCAGTCTGTACACTGAGATCTCTACTCATTTGTATTTCATCTCTGTTGATTTTGACGATTTCTGGAGGGCTTCTGGAAACTTTATTTTCAGTGAGTCTTCTTACCTATTGGAGTACTTACGTTTATTTTGAGATAGCGTGTATGCCTTATCAAGTTAAAGTCATCCCTTAACTAATCCAGGAGGGACTGAAAGGTGAAAATAAATTGCAGTTGGGAAAATAAGTCCCATTTTTTAGAGCACTGTAGCCCATCCTAATGTTGGATGATAATGATGATGATGATGATGATGCTTAATTCATTTGATGCTATCTTATGGTTGGTATGTGATGAGATTTCCTTTCTTTAGATATAGTGTTGATCTGGAACAGGGGAGATCTGCCTGTTTCTAAAGAGAGGAACCCATGTCAGCAGAGAGGGAAGGAAATTGTTCCTGGCTGTATTTCTGGAGCTGCTCCTGATGAAGATACTTCTCAGCAGGAGCTTTGCTTTCTCTTTTTGTCCCCCTTAGGAGTAAAACTAGGCCCCATCTTAATTGAAACCTTAAAGGGTTGGGAGTGGGGGAGGGGTGGCGCTGGTATATTTTACTGGTAGCCTTTAAACAGAGCTCTTTGCTCAGCTCTTGCCAAATTGCTTGTTTCTGTTCCCTGCAGTTCATTAGCCGGAGCTTAGAGTTACATTGATCTTTATTTTATCATCAAGAGAGCCATTAATATGAAGGCAAGCACTTGTGCTTTAGGATTTGTTTAAAAAAAAATTTTTTTTTAACTAAATAAGAATTCAAAATGTGAAGCTGTGGGGTAGCAAGTATGGAAAGCATTTATTATACTTTCAGTTTATTATGTGTGTATCTCCTTTTACATACTACTAGAGGGTTCTTGAAAAATTGTGAGAAAGCTACATTTTTATAAGCAGAACAATTGAGTGCTTTATAAACAGAATGATTCTAGGAAAGCTGAATATTTTAGTGAATCCTATGGTAATCATCTTGTCAAGCAGAGAAACTTAAAATTCAAATGGTGTGCTTCGTTGATGAGTGATAAGGCAAACAGTGTATTATGTGCACTTCATAAGATATAGCAAGGAAAACTATGTAGTGAGTTTTGAAAACACAAATATTCAGTGGTTGGCCATTTTATAAATGCCACATGGATGTTAAATACTGTAGAAAAAGGATCTTGCTTGTTAAGTTGCTTAGAGCCTCAGTAAGTTGCTGAGACTGGCTTTGAACTTAATCCTCCTGCCTCAGCCTCCAAGTCGCTGGGATTACAGGTGTGCACCACTGCACCCTGCTGCAAAGGATACTTTTAATCTCTACAGCTGATGAATTTCAGGCAGTGTGGCTAGCAGGCCCTTATACTCTGGAAGTTCCCTTAGGTATACTATATTTTGGTACATGAATTAGGGTAATTAAAAATGGCAGCACTTTGGAAACAATTACTACTACTACTAGTATTGCTACTACTATTTGTAGTACTGGGGATTGAACACAGGACACTGCCATTGAGCTGCATCTCTACCCTTATTTTTAAATTTGAAACAGGGTCTAACTATTTTGAGACAGGCCTCAAATTTGGATCCTCTTGCCTCAGCCTCCCAAATCACTGGGATTACAGGTGTGCATTACCACATCCAGTTTAGAAACAATTATTTATAAATTTACCCCAAATTATTTTGATGCATTGTTTACAAATTATAACACACAGTCTACATGTTATGTATTTTAAAAAATTCAGGTCTGTGCAAAAGTGAGAAACTATCGATGCAGCTTACTGATTTTTTTTATAAGGCAGGAGTTGGATTTATTTCATACTTAGTCTTTTTACCATCTCTTATTCAAAACAAAGGTTTTAATTTTAAGACTTATCTTGGAATTAGCTTGGAAATTAGTCATTGTTTGCACTTAAAGTATATATTTAACCATGTCAGCTTTAAATTTTCTGCCTTCAGAAATTAAAACAAAATTAAAAACCTTTTTTTTTCCCAAAGAAAAATCATAATAAATTAAACATAGGTTTGGTATCTATAAGAAACATATCATTTTGGGTGCAGAGTATAAATATGAACAAATAATAGCATTGTACTTCAATTTAGGAAACAGTTTAAGCAGTTTTTAAAATATTACAATATTAGAAATACAATTTATCACTAATCTTGCCTTCTTAAAGGAACAGTGTAGCATGTGATTTGTAATTTTTAATTTTTTTTTTTTTGTATTGAAGATTGAACCCAGGGGTGCTTTACCACTGAGCCATATCCCCAGCCCTTTTTATTTTTTATTTTGAGACAGGTTCTCGTTAAGCTGCTTAGAGCCTTGCTGAGTTGCTGAGTGTGGTCTCAAACTTGTGATTCTCCTGCCTTAGCCTCTGAGTTACTGAGATTACAGGCATGCCGTACCATGCCAAGCATACTTTTAAATTCTTAAACTTTCTTTTCCCTTTTTTCCCCCCCTTTTTGGAAGCCGGGTCTCGCTGTATTGCCCAAACTGGCCATCCCCTGCCTCAACCTCTCCAGTAAATGGAACTACTGGCAGGTAACACTGGGGTGGCTGACTTTTAAATATTAATCTAGTCTAAGGCATTCTTTTAAGTATTCACATGAAATATTTTTCTTATAAGATTATTTGTGGAGTTTTTTTCTTAAACAACTTTTAATATCTTATTGGTTGCTTTGAAGAGTTCAACATAGCTTAAATTACATAACATGGCATGAATAGTAACTCTGAAATGTTAGTACAACATCTTTAATATGAGTTAGCTAGAATGTTTTTCAAAATGTATGTGAATTAACACTCTTATCTGGAGCTGTGCAAGGCAGTACATGCTTGTAATCCCAGGAGGCTGAAGACTCAGGAGGCTGAAAGATGAGGTTTGAGAATTTGAGGCCAACCTGGGCATATAGTGAGACCCTATCTCAAAACAGTAACAAACAACCACCAAAAAATACTGTATGTGGACCAGCACTGTACTTGTTTGTCCCTAAGGAAAGAATAAGTAAAATACAGGCTTCTTGCCTGATTTTAAGTAGATCTCAGAGGGTTTTTTTTTTTTTTTTTTTAATGTTTTTAGTTGTAGATGGACCCAATACCTTTATTTTGTTTGTTTTGTTTTCTGTGGTGCTGGGTATCAAACCCAGTGCCTTACACGTTAGGCAAGCGCTGTACCACTGAACCACAACCCCAGCCCCTAGAGGTAAAACCCCAGCCCCTAGAGACATTTTTTAAGCATAAGTACCAGAAATGAGGGTAAAGGGAAGAATTGTTTAGAATGCTCTACTATGTGTCAAGCAAATAATTTCTTTAGAGAGAGAAAGTTTGGAGATTGCTAGTTTTAAGTCTTCAGAGTCTGGCTTTTTTTTGGGAGGGGGGGTACCTGGGATTGAACTCAGGGGCACTCAACCACTGAGCCACATCCCCAATCCTATTTTGGACTTTTATTTAGAGGCAGGGTCTCACTGAGTTGCTTAGCACCTCGCCATTGCTGCGAGGCATGTGCACTGTGCTTGGCCAGAACCTGGCTTTTAAAAGCCAGGAATACTGTACTTGGCAGTCCCAAGTCCAGGGAATATTACTACGTCTTTTTCTGTCTTTTGTTAAATTTATGAAACATAGAAAAAGCATTCTATTTTACAGGTTCATTTCTATAACATATAAAAACTTCAATATTTGTTTATAAGAAAGTTGAAAAAAACATTTTGATTTAAATATATGTGGCTCATAAGACTTTTTAAAGGAAATAATCTCCTTCAACAGATTATCTCAAAGATTGCCAAATCTGTTGTATATTTCTGTCTATATTATCTTGTTTCCTGTAGTTCTAGCTATCTAGCATTATTTTAATGCTTTTGATTTTGCATATTGCATTGTAGTTCACAAAGAGCTTTTATTTCATTTATTCTACATACCGATCTTGGGAAGCAAATTATTATTCTTTTAAAGATTAAACAGATTCAGACTGTGTGTGTGTGTGTGTGTGTGTGTGCGCGCGCGCGCGTGCGTGTGTGCTTTCAAGGTTATTTTAATTTTTTTTTTCTTTCCTTTTTTTTATGGTACTAGGGATTGAACCCTGGGGGACTCTACCACTCAGCTATATCCTCAGATCATCAACCCTTTTTTATTTTTGAGATAAGGTCTTGCCAAGTTGCCCAAGCTGTCCTCAAACTTGTGATCTTCCTTTCTCAGCCTTCTGATTCATTGGAATTATAGGAGCGTGCCACCATGCCTAGCTGGTTTGTTTTTGTTTTTGTTTTGTTTTTTAAAGGAGGACTAATCTGTGGGATTTGTGTCCATGTTTATTTTTTATTTTATTTTATTTTTTCAGTACTGGAAATTGAACTCAGGGTCTTGTGCACTCTAGGTAACCATTCTACCACTGAGCTACATCCCCAGTCCCCATGTTATTTTTAAATAATGAAAACAATACCAAAAAAATGAATACAAAGATAAATGATCTTTTCTCTAGCCTGTTTGTATGTAACTGATGTTAATATGTTGATGTACTTGTTGTTAGTCTTTTCCTATGCCTAGATTTTTAATATTTAAAATCATACTATGGATCTAATTTTGTCTTCTGGTTTTTTCATTGGATCCTAACCATTTTTTAAAAAACTTGAAGTCAATTTTCTGACAGTGTACAATATTCTTTCCCTACTCTTTTAGTGACTCTTCATAACCCAGTATTATGAAGTCTCACATCTGGATTTGAACTCTTCTAAATCTGATTCTTTTCCTCAGAAAATGGTTTACCTTAAATAATCAGGTTTTTTTTTTTTTTTTTTTTAAGAATTATTCTGTTGATAAAGCTTTTCTGCTTATAAAAACCTCAGTCATTTTGTAAAGGGAGAAACTTAAAAATTCAAACCATGCCCTTGGTTGTTAAGTGGTTAGGTAGCTGATAGCATTGGTTTTTGTAGTTATGGAGAGACATGTTAGGTGATTGCCCATTTTACAAATGCCATATTGAAGTTGTTGTATTGCCTATATTTTAAACAAAATACTGTATCACCCAGTCTTGAAATCTCGGAGCCATGTTTGATTTCTTTCCATTCTTGCCTACCGCATTAAAATCTCTTCTAAGACTTGACAATTCTTACCACCTTTTCTCATCTCTTATTTTGTTTTTCTACCATCATAGTTCAAATACTTATTATTCCATGCCTGGATTATTGCACAGCCTCAAGAATCTCCACCTGTCTTAATTTATTTTGTACAGGGCCTTCAGATTAATCTTCCTAAATCTGTGCTTAAATTGTGCCATTCATCCTCTCAGATCACACTTCATTGCCTAGTGACTAAATGAATTCAAACACTTAAACCGCATTCTCAAGTTCTCTGCTAATTTTTTTCTATTTTCTTAAAACATTCTGGCTTAAATGACTTGTTTCTTGCTTTCCAAATTTGGTTTACCCTTCTCATTTCTCATCCCTGTGACTTTTCTAACTACTCTTCAAGACCTTTCTTTCTGAAAAAAACTCTTCCTAATATGTTTTCCTTCCTTTCTAGCCCAAGGTATTCATCCTTTGAACACTTGATAGAAGCAGTCCTAGAGTACTATCACAGAATGCCATTTTTCAATGGCTATAATGTAGAAGTAATTGTTATAAATCTGAAACTTATTATAACTCTTATTTCCCTGATAATGTTCCAAATTATAAACCTGTCCATAACTGAAAGTCATGTGTTTCTGAAATCATGTGGTGGAGATTTCATGATCCAATAAAAAAAAACTAGGGCTCTGGTGAGTATATTGCTGATAATGTAACAGCCTTCACTTGCACACATTGTTTTATAATGGAAATGACATTTGAAGACCAGAAAATTATAATACAATCTCAGAATAAAGATTTTAAAGATATTTTAAATATTTACTTACTATGTTTTATTTTTCTAATTTCACCTAAAATGAGTGAAAATGTCCCCATCTTTGTTGGGAATATGATTAAGAACTCTACGCTCAAGTTCTAGGGTAGTGTTTTCAAGTGCAAGTCATGTGTACAACTTAATGGATTTTAAAGTCGGTTTATTAGTGGTCAAGACTAACATTACAACGAATGAGGAGGAAAAAAGGATTGAGGATAAAGAGAAGGAAAGAAGGAATATAAAATATCCTTCAAGTGAAATTTTGTGAGACTTTTAAATTTCAGTTATATATGTTTGCCTTAAATTACAGTGTCATTTCTTTCTATGGGTGTCCAACGAAAGAAACATTTTTAGTGACTGATCCCTATCTTTGAGAGAGCAGGTAGGAAGGTTGACCCATATATTGAAGTGTAAATGAGCTAATTGAAGAAATTAAAATGAATTGTGTGCTCTTTGAAAAGTTTTAAGAATCTGAATATAGTGATTAGAATATAGTTAATATCACTAGAAGTGAAATATGTGTATAGTTCTAAAATCAGTGTAATTCTAGCAAACTCAGTGTAATAAGAGTTTAGATAGAAACCTTCAGCAGGTACTAAGTTTATCTAGGTGGGTATTTGATGAGGAGCAGGATGTCTTCATGATCTTAAATTTCTCCCCACTTTTTGTTTGGTACTTACAATGGGGAAAATAGTAAATATACAGTGATGAAATCAGACACACCTTGAATTCATGATCAAAGTAAATATCACTAATAGACATTGATTGCATGCCTCTGGATGTGATGCCCTGAGAAGAACATATCACTTACATTGTTTTCCAGACAAGGATTCATAGCCTAATGTAATCATGGAAAACTGTGCTTCCCCATGGAATCATTTTATTTTTTTAAAAAGATTGGGGGGCAGTATTTTTTTTTTTTTTTAATGTTATAAAGACAAAACTGTGGTAAGGTTCTAGATCAAAGTCGGCTAAAAAGACATGACAACTAAATATAATATCTGATTTTAGACTGGATCATGAATTAGAGGGAAAATACAATAAAGGATATTATTGGATCACTTTGCAAAATATATTGTAGATTAAAGTATTGCATTGTTTAATTTACTGAAGTTGATGTCTATTCTTAGACAATGTAAGAGTATTTTTACTAAAGTTAGGGAGAAAGGGACATGATGGTTTGTAACTTAATTTCAAATGTTCAGAAAAAATATGTATATGTGTTTTGTACATATACAAATCTATAATATAGAGGGTACGTGCATGTGTGCAACAAAGCAAATGAGACAATGTTAATAGTAGTAATTTGGCAAAAGCTCTATGTAGTATGTTCTTTGTGCTCTGCTTGTTCTTGTGGCTTTTCTGTGAACTTGACATTATTTTCAAGTACAAAGTTTTAAAATTGTATGACCTTTGCACTATAGTCCATAGTATTAACATTTTAAAAATATGAAACTATCCCCTCTCCCAGAAATTCTAGGACAAACCCTTGGGGGATAAAACTGGCTCCCAGAATATGTTCCATGTATACATATCATGTGGCTTCCTTTTATCCCTAGGCCTCACTTTGAGAAAATGTCTCTTGGCCAGAGGCAGCTGTGGTTCAAACTTAGCCGACAGACATGTTTTGTTGGCTCTTTGAGTACTTTAAAAATTGAGAAATTTCACAGAAAAATCTGTGTCTTTGGTAACTACTTAAAAATGAAATGATCTTGCCACTCTGGCTTACATTCCAGATAGTCCCTTTACTCACTAAGTGTTGTTTCATGGGCCTTGGTCTTTACCTTATAGTCAACTTGTTTCATTTACTGCATGACTTGGTTTCTGTAGACATAGGTTTGCTTATGCTGGAGAGGTGGTTAGGGGTCTTGTCTTTGCACTCATGACAGTGAGAATTAAGTTGCTGAACTGATGCTCTATCACTTTCCAGCATTTTAGTGTTTATTTTCTATATACAAGTCCATTGCCCTACATAACCATACTACAACCAACCAAAATGGAAATACCGATACATTGCTACTCTGTCTAGTCCTCAGACCCATTCTAATGTCATAATTTTAATGTTCTCTCTCCCTCCTTCCCTCTCTTTTTATAGCAGAAGGGTTCAGTTCAAAATTACATGTAGTATTTTGTTTTCCTGTCTCTTTAGTCTCCAATCTGGAACAGTTCCTGAGTCTTTCTGTGGAATCGTGACCTCGATAGTATTAGACTTGGTTTTTTGTAGACTGTCCTCTATTGATGTTTCCTCTGATTAGATTCAAGTTATGCATCTTGGCAGAAACACCACAGAATTGAAGCTGTATTTGTGACATTGCTATCAGGTGGCATCCACGTTTTATTTCTCTAATTACTGATAATGTCTATTTTGATCATTGATTAAGATGGCCAGGCCTCTCCACTATAAATTACTTTTCTTTCTTTTTACTTATGTAGTTAGTATTTTGTAGGAGGTTTTTTTTTTGAAACTATGTAATATTGTGTTTTTCATCAGACCTTCAATTTATTGATTTATGTATGTCTTGCTTTTGTGTGTGAGGGGGTAATTGGGGATTGTACTCAGGGATGCTTTACCACATCCCTATTTTTTATTTTTATTTATTTATTTTAATTAATTATTTTTGTATGTGTGTGTGCTGGGGATTGAACCCAGTGTACTCAACCATTGAGCGACATCTCCAGCTCTTTTTTAATATTTTATTTAAATGGGTCTCACTGAGTTGCTAAGTGCCTCATTAAGTTGCTGAGGCTGTCTTTGAACTTGCAGTCCTCCTGCCTCAGCCTCCCAAGCCACTGGGATTACAGGCATGTGCCACCATGCCCGGCCCTATTTTTTGGGACAGGATCTTATTAAGTTGCTGAGGCTGGCCTGGAATTTATGGTCCTCCTGCCTCAGTGTCCCTAGATTCTGGGATACAGGTATGTGTCCTTGTGCCCAGCTTGATTTGTTTATACCTGTATGGACTTGGTATTCTGTTTTTTAAAATAGGTTATGATCCATTATTTTTTATCTGATGTTCAAATTGGCTCCATTTTGGCCACTGGGGACCCTTCAAGCTAGCTTCTGTTTTAAACTGAGGACCTTCTTGCTTTCTGACACTAAGGTGATTCAAGTTCATCTTATACTCTCCCTGCTCCAGCCCTGAAGTTAGCCATTTTCTGAAGGAACCCTCATTCTTTTTGTGGAGAATGACCTTTAAAATTCAGACTTCTATGTACTAGTTCCGCTCATTGTTGTCAGAGTTCTTTCATAGTAGTCAGGGAATATATGTATGTGCATATGTATGTAGAGGTGTATAAAGGTATTCATGTCTGTGTTTATTGTTATAGCAGGATAGGGTTCATTTTAGTTTTCTGTCTTTATTTCTGAGGTGCTGGGGATTGAACCCAAGGCCTTGCCTGTGCTAGGAGCGCACTGTGCTTCTGAGCTGTAGCCCCATTATTTGTGAATACCTTCAGCAACTGTGAAAACCTGGCTTCCATTATGCATAACATACTTATTTATTTGATGGTCACCCTGCCCCCCAATATGTAATCAGTCTTCTCTCTCCTGTTTCTTTTCCTGCTTAGTTCTGACTCCTTGTGCGGGCTGCTTCCTTGTTTTGTGCAGAAGTTCTTATGCCTCTTAGGCTGCAGCACCGTAAGCAGATTCCTTTCTCATCACTTGGATGTGGACACCCTGTGCCTGGGCTTTAGCACTCCATGCTAGCCTTCTCTTTTGCCAGAACGACCTCTTATACACCTGTCTTGCCTCATTCTATTGAATGCTTTAGGACTGCACTCGGTGTGAGTGTGTGTGTGTTTGTAGGGACTAGACAATTTTTTAATTTTTAAAAAAGTTGATAAACAGTTTAATGAAAACTTGAAAACTGTAATCTTTCTATGAATAACCCAAGTATTTCATTTTGTATTATTTCCAAAATATTATTACATGTTTATTAGTTTGCTGGAGCTGTAAGGTTATAACAGATGGAGTGACTTAAACAACAGAAATTAATTTGCTCATAGTTCTGGAAGGTAGAGATCCAAGATCAAGGTCTAGGCAGGTTTTCTTTCTTTTGAAGCCTCCTTCCCTAACTTGCAGATAGCTGGTCTCACATGGTCTTTTTTTCCATGCAAGCACATCTCCTGGCGTGTATTCAGATTCTTACTCTTAAAAGGACACTAATTATATTGAATTAGGACTCACTCATATGACCTTGTTTAACTAATTACCTCTTTAACGATCTTATCTCTAAATATAGTATATTCAGAAGTACTATGGACTTTAATATATGAATTTTGGTGGGACACAGTTCAACCCCATATCAGTGTACATATGTATTTCATATAATTTTCAAATAAGGTACAGGTGAATATGTTATTTGAATTAGCAAAAATATTGGTGGTCTATTTTAACAATTTTATAACTGTATAGTATTTTAGACCATGATGTAAATTAGTTTGAAGATATCTGCAGTCATTCAGGATCATATCTCCTTTCTTACTATCTTGTTTCATATTTAAACATCAACAGTTATCTTTGAGCAAGGTATGGTTAGGTGGCGTGTATGAGTTGGGGACTGGTAAAGAAATATTTTTAAGCAACGAAAGCACTCACATCTTTTCACTTAAAGTATCGTGACTATCTTTCTTTCAGCAAGTATAAATATAAACTTCAGTGCATTGTATTCTGTCATTTGGACATAAGTCACCTTAAGTTTTGTGTGTAGAATACAATTTAACTTATTTTTGATGACCGATGATAGTTATTATGAGCATGGACATGGTTCTTGCCATGTTATAGTGGTGCCTTAAAGAACTTATGTGGGACTGTACACTCCATATACAGATGATTCTAAGACAGTTAAGTTATAAGTAGACAGTTACAATAATCTTCCTTGTTGCTTGTCATGTCACTTAGGATCAGTCCTTACTCTTTCTTCTTTTTACTTACTTGTTTTAAAATTTCATTTGAGTTTTATTTTTTAAAATCTGTAAGATCTCTTTTTTCACTATCAGGCCTAAAATTTGACAGTAATTTCTTGATGACAAATATCCAGTCAGATTTCTATGATTATATCTTAAGTCTCACTTTACAGTGATTTCTTTTAAAACAATTTACATAAGATCCATACATTATGTTGGTTGCTCCGTTCTCTTTTTTTTCCCTCTGAATTGGGGCTTGAACCCAAGGATTCATGCATGCTGGGTCAAGTGGTATACCACTGAGCTACATCCCCAGCCATATTTTTTATTTTAAAGCATGGGTAACTTGAGGCTTGGCTAAATTGCTGAGGTTGACCTTGATTTTGCAATCCTTCTAAGCCTAAGCCTCCTGAGCTGCTGAGATGCACCACTGTGCCCAGTTCTTTTTAAAAATTTTATTTCAAGACAGAGTCTCACTAAGGCCTCTAATTTGCAGTCGTCTTGCCTCAACCTCCCAAGTAGCTGGGATTACAATGTGAGTTTCATGCCCAGTTGCTAGGTCAGTCAGTGTCTGTCTGTCTGTCTCTCTCTCTCTCTCCTCTCTTTTTTTTTTTTTCTTTTTCTTTCTTTGTGCATGTGCGTGTGTGCGCACACATGCGCGTGTTACTGGGGATTGAACCCAGTGACATACTACCCTGAGCTACATCCCCAGCATTTTTTATTTTTTGTTTTGAGACAGGATCTCACCAAGTTGCCCAAGCTGGCCTGAAACTTGGCATTCCTCTTGCTTCAGCCTCCTGAATGGCTGGGAATTAAAGGTGTGTTCTGCCATATCTATTTCTACTGTGTCTCTTAAACCTCTTAATCTGTGTGTTCCCTGTCCCTTTTCTTTTTCCTTTGCAAAGTAAGAAACTGTCTTTTTGTTTTTTACAATTTAAACTAGTGCTGATTATATATATCCTTTGTGTTATTTGATAGATTTCTTTGCCTTTTGTTAAATCCTTTAAATTAAACTCAAGGATTTTTATGTATTTACGTATATTAGTTTGCCGAACTTATTGTTCTTTTTGATGCTTAGATTTTCCTAATTTTGGCCTTTTGGGAGTATCTTCAGATTGGCTCCTAAATTCTGACCTTAGAGGTCTTCCTTGCTTTCTGATGTGACAAGGGTCCAAACTTATCTTTAACATTTCCTGCCCTAGTCCTGCAGTCCTTTATTTCTTGAAGAAGTTGTG
The DNA here is from genome assembly GCF_902686445.1 of Sciurus carolinensis. Lineage (NCBI taxonomy): Eukaryota > Metazoa > Chordata > Mammalia > Rodentia > Sciuridae > Sciurus > Sciurus carolinensis. The sequence continues at coordinate 59,920,294 of NC_062225.1, read as the reverse complement.
CCTTTCAGCATAAAATTGGTATTCTAGGTTCTAAAATTATTTATTGCTACTGTTTAGTTTTTCTAGTCTTCTAGTTCAGCCTTTTTTTTTTTTTTCTAATTTCCAATTTTAAATCTGCTATAGGCTGAGAAACCAGTTCACAAAACTTGTTTGACTAAGATCATTCTGAACCCAGAAATCATGGCCTGTGACTATTTAAATTGCAGGTTCATACTTAATAAATATTGCTAATATTTGTAATATGAGTAACAATACCACATGTTCTTCAGAATGATATAAATCGACTTCAAATTTTTATTGGTACATTATAATTCTACATAATAGTGGACTTTTGTATATTTGTATGATATAATTTGGTAAATTTAATTCCCCAGGAAACTGTCCCCCCATTTCTTCTTCTCTACTCTGATGATCTTCTACTTTCATGAGTTTCCCTCCCCCACCTTTTTTTCCTTAATTCTATTTTCCACATAGAGAAAACATATGACCCTTGACCTCTGAACCTGGTTTATTTTGTTCAACTTAATGCTCTCAAGTTCTATCCATTTTCCTGCCGATTAACTGACTTCTGAGTGAGATCCTTGATAAAATTCATGAGCTTTAGTTTACAAACTTTATGGTGTGTGTAAATATACACACATTTTAAAAAATTATGATCACTTGTGCTATCCATATTTTTAAGATTACCAGATAAATCTCTTTATCAGTAAAGTGTTAGTTTATTGTTACATATTCCATAAGAATGCATTTCTTTCTCCACTTTTAAACATTTTCTCAGGCTGGGAATATAGCTCCAGTGGTGGATCATTTTCCTAACATTCTCAAAAACCTGGGTTTGATCACCACCAACACAAAAAAACCAGAATGCACTTTTTCTGCTATTCCAAAGTTGATGATGGCTTCCTAAAGTTGAGATGATTTTCTGTTTTAAAACAGAGCTATTCAGTAGTATTGATATCAGACATTTTTCTTTGAATCATTTTTCATTTCTGTATACTAATTTAGAAGTGACTGCCCTATGCTAACCTTTAAGTCACAATCATGTGCAGATCTTTTAGTGAATTTCAGAGCAAATGACAAAATTTGCATATTTCATTGAGCCATTTGTTCCAGAAGAGTGTCATAATTGATGAGTGAGTGGGAGTTTTTTGTTGTTTTTGTTGTTGTTGTTGTTGTTTTTGGTAAGGATATCCTATTTCGGTTTAGTTTGGGCATAGCTTTTGACTGCTTTTAGTATCTCTTGCATTAATCTTATTTCTTTAGTCCTCTCCAGTTATGATTGGTCTACATAATGTTTGTGGCACAAGCAGTGATTTCTCATTTTTTATGGTCTAAGGTGGATTCAAGTTATTGAGAAAATAAAGTAAAAAAGGATAAAGAGAGATGATTGGAAAGACAAAAAATGTTTGTCTTTTTTAGTTTTTGAGAACAAGTTTGTGAGTGTGATTTTATGATTATAAACACACTGAAACTTGTACATTGTCCAACTCCTTAGGACATTCCTATTAGGAATGCCTCATTAGGGCATTCTATAATGGAGCTAAGGTCATGGGTTTGAGTGTTATATACCTTAATTTTTTGAGATTCCTAATTGTAGATATTTTCATTCATATTAGCTTTTGTGGATTACACCTGTGCTAAGCTCAGTGGGAAATTAGTGAATGAGACACTCAAAATCCCTGCTCTCATGAGGTTTACAGTTCTGTGGGGAGTTCAGGAAATATTTATTGAATGCTTGGTATGTGCTCAGCACTCTTCCAGGTATAAACAAAGTCCTTATGGGTTTATAATGTAAACTTTTAAAATATAGAGTAATAAAAATCGTGTTGGTAAAGTATAAAAAAAACCTTTGGGAACAAGGACGCTTACCTTAGGTCTCCAGCATTGAGCTTTTTCTTTAAACACGTTTTTGGAGTTGAAGCAGAAAAATAGAGTTCAGGTCACAATGTCCCTCCTAGCTTGGAAACAGCTTAGAGGAATATTTACTTCCCATCCCCCACTCCTAAACACTTGAGGAAGTGACATACTAGCTATAGAATTAACTTTAGTTGCAGGGGTTTTTTTTTTGCTTTTGTTTTTGTGTTTTTTTTTTTTAATTTAAAAGTAGCTATTGGAGTCTTTATTTTTTAGGTTCATTCCACCAGTCATAAACCAGATGAAATTTATGGCATGATTGAGAGACTATCCCCTAGCATTTGCAAGATTGAGTAATTTGAATGACCACACAGTGTGCAACCCAAGTAAACAAAACTTAAAATCAGTTGCAGTTTTTAACCTGCAGAGGGGCCATCATCAATTCCTTGCCCTTATGATATCATCCTGATTTAAGGTTATGAATTCAGTGACTTCGATCCTCTGTTACCTGTTTATAAGTGACCGTTTTCTGTATTTGTTTTTTTCTCTGTCAAGTTTGAATTTTGTGATCTGTGGTATATTTACTTTAGGAGATAATCATTGATAATTGTAATTTGTACATCACATTTTTAAAAAATTTGATTCATTTGGATAGCTTATTGAAGAGGGGAAACAAGGCAAGTGATATACCATTTTTTAAGCTATGATTTCAGGCACTATGTTAGACTTTTTACATAAATTAACTATAATAACTTTCTAAGGACGAATTTCTTTTCTTTCCTTTTGCTGTGCTGGAAATTGAACACAAAGCCTCAATCAGGGGCAAGTCTCCCTACCACTGTGCTACATCCCCACCCTGCAAAAGATCATAATTTCAGTTAAAAGAAAAAAAAAAAAAGAACCACCACAGGGTAACTATTAATAAATCAAATAAAACTGAACCTATTGTTACAACCTTTTTTGGGGGGCTCTGGGGTGAGAATGTAGTACAGATCAAGCATCTGTAATCCAAAAATCCAGTGTGTTCCAAAATCTGAAATTTTTTAGGCATTTCAGAGCTCAAAGTTTTGTATTCTGGATCATTTCAGATTTTTGGATTAGGGGTACTCAGTTGGTAAAGTCTATGCAAATATTCCTAAATCAGAACAACTCCCAAATCAGAAATGCATCTCTGATCTCAAGCATTTTGGGTAAGAGATACTCAACCTGTAATATCTATTGATAGCTTTTTGGTGGCTAAAATTAACTGATAGCTCCCAAATAGAAAATCTCATAATTTAACAAATATTTATTAAGCAAATCTTACATGGCAGGCATTGTTTTCCTATTGGGAATATATCAATGAACAAAACAAACATCCCTGCTTTCATAAAGCTTATAATGAAGAGAGATGAACACTTAACAGTTTTCCTTAGATTATTCACTTTTAGGTCAATGACTCATGTATTTTGATGTCTGCACTATCAATACATTTTCCTTTTTTCTTAGAATATATATTGGTGATGTAGCCTGTAAGAGGTTTGGTTCTGTCAGACAAGCTTAGAGTTAAATAATCTTGGGGATGCAAAATAAGTAGTTAAAACAGGACAGCTGCTGGTCCCAGTGGTCATACCTATCTGTCCCTGCTACTTAGTATCACTTGAACCCAGTTCAAGACCAGCCTGGACAGCATAATGAGACCCCATGTCATCATCATCATCAAATATATTTTTAAAAACACATGACAGCTGTGTTAGGGCTACTTTATATCATACATCTTAGGATCTGATTTTATGATAAGTTTTTGGACTATTTACATACTTTGTTAGGCTTCCATTCTCACTTTCTTAGTTTTTATTCATATTTAAGGTCTTATTTATTATACTACTTTTATATGCTTGGACATATATTTCCTTTTAGTTTTAATATTTTTTTTCTTCTGGAAGTATCTGGTCATATTTCAATAAAATTCTACTTCTTTTCAGGTTAATTTCAGTAGGTCATTGTTTATCAATCTGAATTCAGGACCCCTATCTAATTACTAAGAAGAATTCTTGGGATGTTGTGGAGATCTTTAAACAGCTGTTTGTGGGCGGTGGTGATGTTAGAGGCAAACAGTGGGTTGTGTGACCAGGATGAGGTCACCTCTTCCACCTTTTGGCCCTTTTACTTTCCGGACTTTAACACCTACTTTGGTATTTAAAAGCAGTTTGGGCTATTTGTTGTGCTGCAAAGAGTTGTTTAATAGACACACCTGTACAATAATGTTAGATTTTTTTTTGGATGAGACTTTTGGGGCTATGACTATGTTACAGAAACCATTTCAAACTATAGTTCCAATAGTTTGAAAACTATTGATGTAGTTTTCGGTATTTTGACCCACTTTAGGCAATATTTTTGTCTAATCTCTTAGCATTTGATCTCAGCCTATTTTCATTTAACCTGCATATGGTCACCAGATTATTATTTCTAACATCCATGTTTATTGTGACTCCCCAGTTTAAGATCTTTCCTCATTTCAAGTTTTTATGAGATCAGACTTTTCTTGATCTCTGGGTTGTCCTGCTTACTGCTACCTTGATAGCATAATTCCCTCAGTATGACTTTTCTTGCTTCATTCCTTACTACCTCATTTCTTCTTACAGCATTTTTTATTTAATATCTTCCACTTCTTTCACTGCTTGCCATTTATCAAGAATCAATTTAAGCACCCCCTCTTCCTTTGACCACTCCAGTCCACAGAGGACTCCCCCACCATAGCACATTTGGTTTTACTCAGAGACCAGTCATGTATTTGTCCTATATTGCTCAGTCATATACAGCCTTATATTGTTACTTAGCTATCTTGTGTTTATAAATTTTGTTAGTCAATAAATTTCTTAAGGACAGAATGTCTTATATTTGGTTTAGTTTTTATTGACCTAATATGCTGCTTTTTGAATGCTCTTGTATTTAGTGCATAACCACTTCAGCCAATGGGTAAAACCATAATATCAGTGAATTGATATAATTCTGCTAAATTTCTCATTTTCATGTAATTGTGTTTTCTTTCCCCTGTGCACTAATACAGCTGTGATGTGGTGGGAAAATAACGGGTGCCAAATAATAATTGAGTAGATATTAACATTTGAATCTTATGTGAGTTCCGTTAGTTTCCTTAATATGTTAGCATTTATTTTTTTCTTTTTATAAATGAAGAAACTGAGTTGAAGAGTTAAGATGACTGACTTAAGATCAGGGGTCAGCCAGCTGACCAAACCTGGTCTATTCTTGCATTGTCTTCAAGAATGTTTTATACTTGACTGAAAGAAATAAAATAAAATAAAATGACTGAAAGAAATAAAAAGTAATGTTTTGTGACACATGAAAATTATATGAAGTTCTGATTTTAGTATCCTTAATAATTTTATTGGAACATGGTCACATTTATTTAGAATTGTTTATAGCTTCTTTCATGTGACTGTGGGAGAGTTAAGTATTCGGGACAGATTGAATTGCCTGAAATCTTTATTAATCTGGTTCTTCATAGGAAAAATTTTCCCACTCCTATTTTAAATAAACTTTATGGTACAGCTGGGATTTAATTGCTAACAATACTCTGCTGAATATAGCATTGGGTCTTTGGAGAACTGCTGAGGAAATCCTATTAATAATTCTATATAATGATGAGAGATGAAGATCAGACAGATTAGCAAGGGCTAATTAGGTCCAGAATGAATTTGACTGGTCTACTTTTTGGAAGTCCTTCATTTACATTTCAAAAGGATTCTTTACATGTAAGGTAAACATTTTTAATGCTTTGAGTGACAGACTTGCCATATATACCCTAGGGGAAGTTAGGGAATTTGAAAAACAACAAATAAGATAGAGATATATTCCTGAGACTTGAGAAAGCAGTTTTTTTAAAAAAACTATTTCAGTTGTAGATAGACATAACTTTATATATATGTGTGTATATAAATATATATATATATATATATATATATACACACTTATTTATTTTTATGTGGTGCTGAGGATCAAACTCAGTGCCTCACATGTGCTAGGCAAGTGCTCCACCTGAGCTACAACCCCAGCCACCCCCACCCCACCCCCCTTTTTTTTAAGAGCAAGAGTCTGAGAATAATTTTCTTCCCCTACTTATTAAGCTCTTCCTACCTCTTGTCACTGACATTTTGTGTAAACCTGGATAAGGTAATGAGCTTTTTTTTGTCAAATTTTGTTGAACTTATTTAAAACAATATATTCTGTTCCTTTGGGAATTTGGCATTTTTGTTATCAAATAAAATGCAATCTTTTTTTTTTTTTTTTTTTTGCGGTGCTGGGGTTCGAACCCAGAGTCTTGTGCTTACAAGGCAAGCACTCTACCAACTGAGCTATATCCCCAGCCCTAAAATGCATTCTTGATAGCAGATTATCAGTCATTTATTTTAAAACACCTTTATTACATCTTGGTTTTAGTGAAAAAGGGCAACACTACAGTGTAGTTTTGACTTCATATATTTTGAAATCAGCTTTATTGAGCTGTGCTTTACCTACAATAAAATATGCCAATTTTGGGAATATATTACTTTAAAAAATTCATATCCACTACCTCAGTCAAGATATAGAACATTTCCATTGCCCTAAAAATTTTCCTCATGCCTCTATGTAGTCAGTCTCTTCCCTTCATCCCCAGTTTCTGGCAACACCATCTCTTTTCTATTAATGTATTTTGTTTTTTCTCAAATTTACATGACTGAAACATTACAACCTCTGGACTTTATTTATTTGTTTTTTACTTAGCCTAATTCTTTAGAGATTTGCCCATGTCGTATGTTTCAGTCTTTTGTCCCTTTTTATTGCTGAATGATACTTCATTGCATGAATAGAGCACAGTTTATCCACTTACGGAATGATAGACATTTAAATTGTGATCTGGTTTTGGCTTTTATGAATAAGGCTGATATGATCATTCAGTTATAACATATGCCCCCAACAACCACTAATCTTTTTTCTGTTCCTTGAATTTGACTATCTGGTGCTCATTTGAACAAATTTGTTGTCTTATTAAGTTTTGAGGGCTTTTTTGAATAAAAGTTATTTATCAAATATGTTTTGCAAGTATTTTCTCCCAGTCTGGGGCTTGCTTTTCCATTTATTGTGTCTCTTGAAGAATGAAAGTTTTCTGTTTTGATGAAATTCATTTTATCAGCTTTTTTGAGGAAGTTCATCCTAATTTTTTTTATTTTGTAGTTCATACTTTTTAATGTCCTATTTAAGATTTTTACCTAACCCCATGTTCATAGAGATTCTCTCCTATTATTTTGTTGTAAAGGATTATAGTTTTAGCTCTTATTTTTAGGTCTGTGATCCCTTTATAAAGTTAATTTTTGTATAAGGTATAAAATAAGGGTCAAGGTTCATTTATTTTCACATGGATATACTTTTGTTCTAGCACCCTTGGTTGAAAAGATTACTATTTCTCTACAGTGAATTGCTTAAAGCCAATAGACCACATATGTGTGCGTAGTTATGGACTGTATTCTGTTCCATTTACCTCTGTATTTATTATTAAGCAAGTACTATACTGTCTTAATTTTTAGAACTGTATAATAAAGATTTCAATTAAAAATTTTAATTTGAGAAATAATTTAGAGAAACAAATTTAGGTTTAAAACTTTGTAGACCAACACAATGATATTTCAGTGATCATTATGCATATTTCATATTTACTTTATATTTCTAGAGTTTGCTTTTAAAATTGCTTTTAAGAACATAATATTCCTTGATTCATTAAAATTCTTAGGAGTTAGTTTAATATTTGTATTTATAAATGAGGAACTTTACTGTGTAAGATTTAATAAGTTTGGTTTGAGATTATACAGTTAGCATGATAAAGCCCAAGTCTTAAGTATTCAAAAATCCAGTACTTTGCACCATGCCACGCTTCTTTCTTTCTTCTCCTGCTGTTTTCTTATGTTAAATATTGGTGAATGAGTGTTTTCTGAATAATTTAATCACCAAATTTCATTTAATTAAAGTTTGGAAGAGCTGGGAATGTGACTTAGTGGTAAAGTGCTTACCTAGCATGTAGGAGTCTCTGGGTTTGTTCCCCAACACTGCAAGAAGAAAAATAAAGTATAGAACTATCTGAGAACAATTAGTTCATTTTCCTGGTCACAAACATCACATTACACATTAAGAAGTCAAAATTGGGCTTTTTTCTTTTTTTTTTTAAACAACCAAATAGGTGTTCATAGTTTCATTTTAAATTCGGAAATGAAGGAAAGAAGCAAGATTTGTTATGAGAAGCAGAAAGATTTCTTGAAAAAAATTGTTTTAAGAATTACAGATGTTCTTATCAAAATGAGAAAAAGAATAATAGGACTTAAGTTTTAAATGTGTGACTTATTCATATTCTCTTCTATTACCAAACCTATTCCTTAAAACCTTAAATCTCACACACACACGTGTGTGTGTGTGTGTGTGTATATATATATATGTATATACATATATATATATATATATATATATATATATATATATATACAATCATTGGAACTGTATCTTACTGTATCTTACCTCCATTACTCACCAAATAGTTTAGGTCCCCACTAAGTTGCTGAGGCTGACTTTGAAATTGAAATCCTTCTGTCTTTAGCCTCCTGACCTGCTAGGATTACAGGCACCAGTTGGAATATATTTGATAGGCCTGTGGATGTGCTTGATGCATGTATATAAAGAATGAATAGGGCTGGGGAGATAGCTCAGCTGGTAGAGTGCTTGCCTTGCAAGCACAAGGCCCTGAGTTCGATCCCCAGTACTGCAAAAAAAAAGAAGAAAAGGAATTTGATCATGGGTGACTGGTAAAAACCTAATAAATTTGATGATGCTATTTACTGATGATGTAGGGAAGAGAGATGAATTGAAAGAACTACACAATAGATGGAGGGAAATCAGTTAGAAGCTGTTAGAACATTTTAAAAAGTTCTTTAAATTTAACCAGTCACACGTGCCAATACCTATAATCCCTTTGACTCAGGAGACTAAGGCAGGAAAATTGCAAGTTTGAGCCTAACCTGTCTCAAAATTAAAAAAAAAAAAAAAAAAAATTATTTTAAGGGCTAGGGATCAGGCACAGTTGCACATGCCTGTTATCCCAGCAATTCAGGAGGATGAGGTAGGATTACAAGTTTGAGGCCATCCTAAGCAATTTAGTGAGACCCTAAGGAACTTAGTAACCCTGTCTTTTCGAACATATGAAAAGGAACAAAAAAGGCTGGGAATGTAGCTTAGAAGTAAGTCCCCCTGGATTCAATACCCAGTACCAAAATAAAGGGAAGTGGGTGTAGTTCAGTATTAGAGCATCCCTGGGTTCAATCCCCGGTTCTTGGGGAGGGGGTGTTTAACCTAAAGTTTTATTTTCATGAAAAGTAATATCACATCTTAGACATTGAGAAGGTTGACAAAATCAGGTTACTTAGAATTCTACCTTTCTTATACAGTCATATCTAGTGTTTTCATGTATATCTTCCTAGTCTTGTGTAGGGGTTGGCAAATTTTCTGTAAAGTCTGCTACCCAACTGTATTTTAACATGAAGGCAGTCACAGAAAGTATGTAAACAAATGAGTGTGCTTGTGTTCCAACAAAATTTCATTTATGGACACTTGAACTTCGTATAAGTTTCACATTGCAAAATACCCTTTTATTGATTTTTTTTCCCCCCAAACATTTAAAAATGTAGAAACATTCTTAGCTCATAGGCCATACAAAAACAGTTGACAGTTAGGTTTAGCTGTCCAGCCAGTTGCTGACTTCTGGTTTTGTGCATTTGTTTTATTGTCACTGTAATATCTTACACTGAATTTTATTATCTACCTTTTGTACTTACTATATGTGGAAGTATACATTGTTTTAATTGAAAGCCAGAATGATTGCATTTGCTAAAGAATAAACCCTGATAAACTTAGAGTTTACAAAGTACTTTTATATTCTTATTACTTTTAATTTTTATTGGTACTTAAAATATACATTATGTACATAATTGAAGGTAGTCTATATATTATCATTGGAACTGTATCTTGCCTCCATTATCCCCTATGTTGTCTTTATTTATTTATTTTTATATATTGACTTTATTTTAGTTTTCTTCCCATAGTATTAATCATTATAGTAGTGAAAGGATAGGTTCATGTTGGCAGATGATCTCATTTAGAAGCAATGTTCAGAACACTGAGAGAATGAGTAGGTTCTCAAATGAAATTAGAAAGGGTCACAGAAATGTGGCCACCTGGGGGAGTTTTGAGTTGTTCAGTAGTTCCAAATTTTATCTATTGGCAATCATTGTTTAATTTATTGATTTAATTTTGTATGTTCTTCATTGACTTATTTGTGAGTATAACACTCAGCTCTCTTTTCCTCATTCTAGGACTCGTTGCCACTTAAGTGTTTCCCACCATCTCAAATTGAATTTTTAAAAACAAAATTTTTTTTAGTTGTAGGTGGACACAATACCTTTATTTTATTTATTTATTTTTATGTGGTGCTGAGGATCGAACCCAGTGCCTTACACGTTAGGCATGTGCTCTACCACTCAGCTATAACCGCAGCCCTCAAATTGAATTTTTAAAATTCCCAGCTTTGAGTTCCATTTTCTCAAGAGTCTGGGTCGCCTCATGCCTTATGCCTTGGTTGAAATTTTACTCTTTTTAAAAGTTCATATTCTGACAAATCCAAACCCTCAAATACTAGAGTGTTTTTATAGCAAAGATCTTGGTCATCTGTCATTTTATAGCACCATAAGGTAGATGAAAAATAGGTAAGGATTATTTGAAAACCTCAGGCATTTAAATATGATTGTATTTTGCCAGAGCAACTGACTTCCACTGGAATTCAAAAACTCACAAAGCCTGTGAGAAATAAAGCAGTTGTTTGTCTTAGTTATCAGAATAATTGATTCTACTATGATCATTTTCAGTTTTCTGTAGTCCCTATCTAGAAACCCTGAGATTCTTGGTGCATCTTAAAAAGTATTCAGGATTTTACTAATCTGAAGAGATAATAGGTAATACTCAACAATCCTAACACTACTTTGCAGGCTCTGACTGGTAGGGTATGAACTTAGACAATGGGAAATTGACATGTTTCACTGGTTGGCTACATTTAGACAAACATTATCATATAGTTACAGCACTGTATGCTTCATAGTAAATACTGTATAATATGCATTCAGTTTATTCTACTGAAGGAAAATTAATAAAAGGTTTTGGAGTGAATAAAAAGAAGAAAAGCATTTATAATTGTGTCTGCTATGTAATTGTTTAGACTGGAAAAATTTCTTAGGAAAGAAATTGCTGTTGCAGTTTTATTTCTTAGGGCCAAACCCAATCTAATGCTATAATGAGAACTAAAATGATTTACTTTTTTTTTAAAGTTTTGGCTTCTTTTCATTTCTGTTATTTTTGTTTTGTTCCATTTCTGAGAATTCTTAAAGGAGCATTGTTGATATATTTTGTCTTAAAGTTTTCATTTTTGTTACTTGTTGAGTCATTTTATGTATTCTTATTTTTAAATGTATTGACATTATTGTCAGATGATTATAGAATTTCCCTTTTACCATTTTTACCATGATCCACATTTTGCTCATTTAAAATCATACTTATAATTCATTATTCTTACAACATATATAAGTATACACACAAAGATAGTCATCATAAGCTTTTTACTTCTAGTGTTATTGGTTTATGTAAAACTGGAATTTAAATTGCAATAGTTAGTGAAGTAAGTCAAGTCCTTTTAAATAAGATTTGGAAAACACATTTTAAAACTGTATTCTTTATTTTTCACTTCACATTTTCCCCACTGGATTATTTATATTTATATTATTGATTTATTGAATTTAGGTACTGAGGATACAAATTCTGTGACAGCTATATATGCTGTGTTTTTCCTCCACATTGCAGCTTGCCTAGTTGTTCTTTTTCTCATTTCTTTTTCTTGCGGTACTGGGGGTTGAACCCAGGGGTGCTTTACTACTAAGCTGTACCCCCAGCCCCCTCAGTTTTTGATGCAGGGTCTCATGGAGTTGCTGGGATTAACAGAATTGCACCACTCCCACTTCAGCTCTTATTTTCTTCATGGTAATGTTTTTTCCTCCTCCTCTCCTTCTCCTTTTCCTCCTCTTTCCTTCTCCTTATCTGTCCTCTCCCTCCCTTTTCTTGGTAGATCACCATCCCTTAATGATGTCTTTTGATGGAGTAGGAATTTTTTAATCCTGATGAAGAAGTCTGATTTACTATTTATTTCTTAGGGCTAGTAGAACTTTTAGGTCAGTGTTCTACTTTATATTAACTTCTTTATGTGGTATACTATAAGGATAAAATTCATTTTTTTCCCTCAGCATTATCCTTACAAACAATAATAACACTATTAAAGACTTTGCTTTATTTCTAATTAATTTGAATTACATTATAAAATTATTATTTCTTTCCAGGTAGTTACATGGTTTAGCTTCTTCACTGATTACAGAAACTGCTTTTGATGTCAGATTTATGGGATCATGATTCTTTAGACCCAGTAAACTTGGCTTGGTTTTGTTACCATGGAATGTATTTATCTTAAAACTGCTTTATATCATTGCTCTGAAGGAAAAGGTTATAGGATTACTCCATTACGCTACGAGGTGAATATTAGAACATGTGCTCTACATGATAATCCCTAATATAATTTTGCATGAAAGACAGCAAATTTAAAAATTTTAAGGATATAGTATTCATAATAATAGTGCCTAATCTAGGGGCTGGAGTTGTGGCTCTGCAGTAGAGTGCTTGCCTGGCATGTGTGAGTCCCTGGGTTCAATCCTCAGTACCGCATATAAATAGATAAATAAATAAATAATAAAATAAGGGTCCATTGACAACTAAAAAAATAAAAATAGTAGTGCCTAATCTAGTATGCTTAGTTGTTATTTCACTATAAAATAAACAAAAATACATTAATTCTAATAAACATATTATGAAATAATTTTCCAGAGTTTTATACAGAATAGAAAATGTGGAACTGACTTTATAAAATCCACATGTTGTTAAGATTTTGTGGAAATGTGATAATAAATATAAGACATAGGAAAATTTAAAATATAGTTCTGCATGTTCTTGTGCCATGTATAGACACCTTTATAAACCTGATCTTTGACTTAACATTTCTGAGATACCAGTATTAAAAATGAGTTATCTCTCATGAGACTGAGTTTTAATTATATTACTCTGTTAGGATTTGTGCCAGCATTTGGTTAATCATTATCTTGTTGAGTATGTTTGGTTCAAGATGACTCATTTTTCAGGGAGCTCTATTGCAACATAACGTATTTACTACAGGAAGCCCAGACGGAAATGGAGCATTAGGTTAGTGGAGATTTTTTCCTCCAATCTTTTATTGTACCAAGTGTTATTAAAGTTAATTATTTTCAATAACTGATTTCTCTGTAGAACCTAGTACTTCATTAACCAAATGGTACAGGATCAGTTATTCCTTTTTCATGTCAGACAAATGTATCTCTGATGATTTTTTAAATTTGGTCTTACTCCATACGGACTAAACCTAGGTAGAATATTTTCTTTTCATCAAATTAAGTACTATAATTTGAGAATTTTGGAATCATAGATTTGAGATTGAACCCTGCTTGTAAAATTTACTAGCTTTAGAAACTTGGGCAAATATTGCCTTGAGCCATAATAATCATATCATTAATGAGTGAATTTACATGTTCATTTATTAATTTTTGTAAAAATATTTACCTCATAAAAGAATAGGATTGCAAAGCCTTTGAAAAAGTGTCTCACACTTAAAATGTGCTAATTCAGTGTAGTACTAAAATACTCATCATCTGCTGGCATAGTAAATATTGTAGTTAGGAGTACCAATAATTTAGTCCTCTCTTCAGGTTTTAACAAATAATGGACTCATGATATGGCAAATGCCTCCATCTGTTTATTAAACCGAGTTTTCTGGTAATTGAATTTGAGAACACAAAGTGAATACAAGTACAAACAAGAGTCTGCTACATTCGCCAATAAATCTCGACCGTGGAACTTGACTATATGGAGAATTCAATATGCCATGTCTACCTTAATACACATAATCAGGCAGCTTTAGGAGTATTGCATTGCAGACCTACCTCTGCATCTAATTATCATCCTAACAAAGAGCCTGGGCAAGAAAGGGAAAGATAGCCCCGTTTTCTGTGCAGTCATTTCATTCTTTCTTGTTAAAAATGAGGTACAAGGAATACTTTGAACTATGACATATCAAATTAATAATAACCCCACACTCCCTTGCCAAAGGAAGGCATGAGTTGTGGAATAGATAGAGACTGAAAGAGTTTAATATCTAATAGAGTAACCACCTCTCCTTCTCCTGCCCCTCCTGCTGTGGGAAAGAGAAGGGAAGTTCCATTCTTTATCTTTATAGTGTGAGATTAGTATATGAGTGTTTCCCTACTTTGAAAAAGTAAATTTCACTTATTGTACATTGTTTTTATAGACCACAGAATAAATACAGTATAAGAGCTATATGAAAGTAAAAGGCAGCCATGCTTCAGAAAATCTAAGTAAACATTGTCTTAAGGAAAAAAATTTTTTCTTTTTCACTTGTTAGTAGAAAGGTTGGTAATGGTAAAGAAAAAGAACCCCCCAAAATATAAATAAATATACTCAATAAAAGTCTCAAGTTATTTGTTCTCAGCAGATGATTAGAGTTGTGTTTGCAAAGACATATTTAAGATGTTTATTAAATAGATTTTTTTTAACAAATGAAAATCTTTTATCAATAAATCAAAATAGTAGTCTTCAGGGAATAAAGAAAGTAAGTAGTATAAAAATGTGAATTATAGATCTCTACAATAAATAATTTAAAATATCTAGGAAACATTTTAGTAATGATTATTTCATCTTAAAAATTTGAAGGTAATTGCTTCCTGGCACTTCAGAAATGAACATGTAACAGAAGAGTGAATAAATGTTGGTTAAGCCATTAAGTACATTATTAGCTATTGACAAAAATTATAGTCTAGAAATAATTCGAACTGTGCCCCCCTCCTTTGCATTCCTTTGGCCAGGATGTGTAAGTCAGAATTAGAGGAATAATATATATACTTGTAATTTGAAGCATTGGATAGTGACTAAGAATCTGGGGTTTGAAATCACAATGCCTGGGTATACAAGTCCTGCTTCTGCAATTACTAGTTTGTGTCCTTGGGCAAATTATTTAATCTTTCTGTGCCTCATTTGTAAAATGATAATAAGACAGGTATCTAGTTCATAGGGTTGCTGTTAGGATTAAATTAGGTTAATAGGGTATTAATGACTTAGTGGAATTGTGGAGAGCAGTTTCCTATAGGGTTGATAGTGAATGAAAATGAAAATGTCAAAACAAATTGTAGCTTACTCCTGCCAGAATATCTTGTGGGATACAGACTCTGACTTAAAATTAATTTACATGAAAAAAATTTACAGAACTTTTTGTAGTAGAGATATGAATGTATCTGGAGGACAGAGGACCATGGATAGGTTAGTTGAAATTTGGAAGAGAATTTTAAAGATTTGAAATTCTTCCCAGGGCTAATGGGAATTGGGGTTCACTTGGGAAATGTAAAGAGACTTGGGTGAGTTTCATGGTTATCTCCTCACTCCTTAAAGAGGAGAGCATCTGGGATGTTCACATGGATCTGGAAATCACCCAGGCTGATGATGGCTAGAAAGGCTAGTTAGATAGTTTTAGTATTATGTTAAAACTTCTATGTAATTTGGAAAGTGACTAGGAAATTGGTTGATTATAAAGATGAATAATTAGGATAGTTGGAATCTAATTATAAGTGAAGGAGGGATTTAAAAGGAGACTTTTGGAGTAGTAATATATGTGCCACCATAAGAAGGAGATAGAAAGTGCTGCTGTCTCCTGGTTTGCTCTATGAATGGTGGAAGAGAAAGACAAGCTGCTTTATTGACTCAGATACATTTTTTGTAGAGACACTATAGTTTGGCTCCAAACTTCATAACAATTCTAAACTAATCTTAACGGAACGTTTTAAATCTGTTTTTGGTGGTTTTTGCAGACACTTATATGATAGTGCAGAGTTTCTGCGGACACTTATATTATAGTCTTGGTGTTAAGTCTTTTATTGAATTCTTTGGTGGGGGGAAAATAATATATAAAGCAAAGGACTGTCATTTTCAGTTCCTCATAAGGGGAGAGAAGGGAAAATAAGTAGGAAATGAGGGTCCGCCCATAGCATAGTTTACTTCAGGTCTTTGCTACCTTCCTTCATTCTCCATGGATTACCTACTGTTGCTCCTAGGGATGACCCTGATAAACAAAGCAGATTGCATCCTCAAATTGTTCATTGCAGTAGCAACATGGCAGTGAAATAGGACTTTTAAGTATTCCCCCTGCCCCCTCTGGAGACAAGTCCTTGCTCTGTTGCCCAGGCTGATCCTGAACTAATGAACTCAAGCAGTCTTCCCATCTCATCCTCCCAAGTAGCTGGGGTTATTTGTATGTGCCATCATGCTCAACTTACATCCTTTTAAGTGAAGAATATCTGTATTCTAATTTCTACCAATAGAGTTAATTTCTAAAGATTTTGTGAGCTATGCTAATATTCGAATGTTTTGGTTGGCTCCATGTTAACTGGGCATTATACCATCAAAATCCAGCACCTTAAACAAATATCTAATTACAACTAACAAACATATTGAGTGAGTACCATTGTGTTGTCAGCTTTTTATCACTATGCCCAAAATACGTAAAAAGAATAACTTAGAGGAGGAAAAGTTTATTTTGGACTCATGGTTCAGAGGCTTCAGTCTGCGGTCAGCTGATTCTAGTGGCAGAGGAAAGCAGTTCAAGATATTGTGCCTAGGAAGCAGAGAGAAAGGGAGAAGCTAGGGGAGACAAGATATAATTCCCAAGGGCATGCCCCCAGAAACCTACTTTCTCTAGCCATGCCCCACCTGCCTATAGTTATCACCCATTTATATTGTAAGATCAATTTGAGTTTGACAGATATTTCATTATGATTAGATTTTTTATATACATTTTTTAAAGTTTTTTTTGTTATAGATGGACCACATACTTTATTTTTATGTGGTGCTGAGGATTGAATCCAGTGTCTCATACATGGCAAGGGCTCTGCCACTGAGCTACAGCCCCAACCCTTATATACATTTTTGACAAGTATACTGTGTAAAGCAATGGTGTGTCTGTAGTTGATCACTTATATTATTCTGATAAATAATAAAATCGATATCCTTACTATGAATTATAATAGTCACTAGTAAGTTTGAATAGCATAGTGATCAAGACAAACCGAGTTCAAATTCTGACCCTATCATTTATTGGTGATATTATTTGAGGCTTACCCTCTTAATTTTTACATCTGCAGTTGCTGATAATTTAAATATCCTTTTGTAGGTCAAAAAAACAGTTGCATATTAGCAACGTTATATGGTTCTATATAATATTTATAGATTTGTGAGATGAAAGTAAAATGCACATTGTGTTTACTACCCATTAACAATATATTTATTATTATTTTTAGTATGGTTACACAAAAATATGGAAAAATGTCAGTATGATTATTGGTTATGTTCACCTTTTTTAATCTATCTGATTTTATCATTTGTAATTTTTATATTAGTAAATTTTAAACAAAACAAAAATTTTACATGTAATTAAATTTATATAGGGTAGAAATGATCAATATGTTAACATGCTTATTCAAATATGATAGTGAAACCCACTTTCTGTATAATCAATGTAAGCTAATGGAATTTATACATGTACAACCTCCAACATAAAATAATATAATAAAATCATATACAACTAATTTTTGCATGAGAAATTTTAAGAATATAATACCCTAAGAGTGATTGAAATGTCTTAGGATGTTTGCCTCTGCACTGCATGATATTGGACCTATGCACTTTCACTTCTTTTGTGTTCTGAAATACTGTTTGCATATTGATGAGTTGTCAGTTTCTTGCTTGCCTTAGCACCTTTACCTGACTACCTTTTTTTTTTTTTTTCCTGACTACTTTTTATTTGCTGTGAGTTGGAAAACCAGATTGCTTTGGCTTGGACACAGTTCTAATAAATTTGGTTAAGAGGCAACTTGTGAAGGCCAGAGGAACTTTCTTGAAAATAAGTGGTTTTCTTGCATTAATACCTTATGGTTTTCATTTTGGCTGTTGTCGGATACTTTTCTGCTCATTCTCAGGTCTTAGCTCAGTTTGGTACATTGAAGTTGAAAAATTAATAACTTCAGAGTCTGACACAAGATTAAATGCCATTTCACCTTTACTTTCCTAATAGATAACTAATTTTCTAAAAGTTCTGTATTTAGACTGTTATATTCAATTTATAGTTACATTACCTTATTTATAGAAAGTTTTTTCTTAGTTTGTGTTGCAATACAGAGTGGTAATAAAGAGTCCTCTGAAAATGGTAGTATTTGTTTCCACATTTTTTTATTGGTGCATTATAGTTGCATATACTGATGGGATTTGTTGTTACATATTGGTATATGCACACAATATATAATATCATAATATATACAGTAATATATACTATTACAATTTCAATTTGGCCAATATCACTCTCCAACACTCCCTCCCTCCCACCCTTCACCTCTCTCTTCCTCCCCTCCTCCCACCCCTTGGTCCCTTTTCTCTTCTGATCTCCCATTTGATTGTCATGAGATCCCTACTCACTTCCCAACCCCCCACCTTTCTTCTTCTTTTTTTTTTTTTTGTGGTGCTGGGAATTGAACCCAGGGCCTTGTGCATGGGAGGCAAACACTGTACCACTGAGCTACAACCCCAGCCCGAATAGCAGTTTTTCCTACTTTACAGTTGCATAGAAGGTACTTTTGTATTTTCCTAAAACTAGTAAAAAATGAAGACTATTAATAACTATCTTATTTAGAAAACAATTTTTAAGATTATCTTACATTCTTACAATTAATTTATAAGTTAAATGTGTGGAATTTTTTGTGTGTAGTCATAAAAATTTGTATTATTTTGGCTAAGCACTCAGTGAGGCCCTATCTCTAAATGAAATACAAAATAGGGCTGGGGATGTGACTGAGTGTTGAGTGCCTCTGAGTTCAATCCCTGGTACCCCCATTCCCCCCTATAAAAAAGAAAATGAAACAAAATGTAGAAGCTCAAATCTGTTCAAATTCTGTCAATTCTCTGTTAATGCTTTTATTTAGAGGCAACAACTTGAGACTCACAGATCACTGACAAAATGTCAACCAACAGATTGATTATGAACTTAAGTAGTAAAAATTATATCTGCCACATATACTCTTCTATAAATATTATCCAAAAGGCAAAAATTTAATGGTTTCAAAACATGAATGTTATTTGATGCTTAGCTAGTTTTTAATGATAAAGGATTTATACATTTGAATAGGCTAGGCAGAGTTGTTCTCAACTTTGTAGCCTTTTCCTTTACCTCTTTTTATGTACCTCTGTAGTGTAGTTCATATTTTTAAAATTTTTACTTTTCATTTTTTAATTCATTGAGAATGGTTCACTATTTGAAAATGAGGGTTTGGGCTTAATATTTACTTAGTATTCATTAGTGCTTTATTCTGGTTAAAAATATAGCACCTAAAACTTAATGGTTTAAAACAACAATCATGTTGTTATGTCTCATATTATCATGGGTCAGGAATTTGGGCAGGCTTTGGCTAGGCAATTCTTCTCTGCTAAGTTCACTTTATGATATAAAGGAGAAGATAATGTAGTTTCATTTATAGTCTAGTGCATTGACCAGAATGGCTGGTAGGCTAGCCTTAGTTTGGGACTGTCAAACCAAGTGCATGTATATGACCTGTCTGGTATGTTGATTCAAGGTAGTTGAACTTCTTAAGTAGAACTCAGTACTCCTGGAGAAGTATTCCAGAAAACTAGAGGCTTAAAATTTGCAAGATTTATTCATGCCATCCAGATTCAAAGGGGACTCCATAGAGGATGAATACTGGTGAGTGTGGTTCATTTGGGGAAGTGCTGGTCCTTTGAGACTAGCTAATAGCTACAGGATCTCTGCATAGTAGATAAAATACTTTTTGAAAGCAGAATGTTATTTAAATCTTATAATGCAAGCCAATTTTCATAAAATTCAATTATGTGAATATCTTTATGTCCCTATAGTAGCTTTGAGAGTACTTTGGATATTTATATTTTCCCTTAAAATGTGAATACCTCAGATAAAAATTTCTATGAAAAATATGTAATGAACAGATAAAAAGAAAGAATTTTTTAGTGAACTACTCAATAGCTATCACCAAGATTTGATAGTTAACATTTTGCTGTACTTGGGTTTCTACATATCTGTTTATCATTGACCTGCCTTAATTTCTTTTTAAAAGTTGCAGGTACTTAGATACAAATTTACTTTTTCTTTCCAATTCTGATCTGAAAATTAAAAGAATATTGCTTTTTTTTTTTTTTCTTTTTGAGAACCTTATATGTTGGGAACTTTTCAACCTACCTTATTTATCCCATATCCAGCCAAACTTTGGTTTAGGTTTACCACAATTCTTTTATATTTATTTGTTTGTTTTTCTTATTTTTTTATTTTTACATACTGCATTTTGATTCATTGTACACAAATGGGGTACAACTTTTCATTTCTATGCGTTGTACATGATGTAGATTCACACATTTGTGCAATCATACATGTACACAGGTAATGATGTCTGTTGAAGCCCACTATCTTTCCTTCCCTCGGTTTACCACAATTCTTACTCCTGATGGTCTAAGATCTTTGGAGGAATAGGAGAAACCCATTTCTTTCTTAATTACAATCATGCACAGTCCTAGCATAAGCACAGCTATTCTCATTATTATGTTCTTTGTTCTTTTTCCATTTCATATCTTTTTATAGCTCTTACTAGTTTAGCAATTTATAGCAATTTAGTAAGGTCCTAAGCAACTTTGTGTATAAATTTTGTATCTTTCTAAAAATGTGTGAAGTTTTTAGATTACTATAGCCTGATAATGAATGAATGCTTATTATTTCATGGAATGGTTTGGCCTCCATTTTTAACTTTGCCACTGTGGGACAATTAAATTGCTTTCCAATGTAGAAAAGCTATTGAATCAAAATAATATCTTTGCTTATTATCTAAAATTGGTCATATGCAGACTTTTTCCTATCCCTCTGATTCACAATCTTAAGTAGAGTTGAAGCTGATGGCAGAGAAAGAAAGTAGTGGAAGGAATAAAAAGATCAGATTCATTCTTGGTTGACTTTGAAACTGCATCAGAAGCAAATAAGTAACTTATTAAAAATTGTATTTTCTGTTGTGATAAAGCACTTTTTGTTAAGTAAGTTTTCATTTTACCAGCATTCTGACAGTTGTTACTCATAGTTGGACTGAGTAAATTTCCTATTTAAAGTTTACCTGCAAATTTAAACAAAGTAGAAACTTTTGGTTATCAAGTACAAGAGCTACATAGGTATGTTATATTCCTCATGAATTTATTACTAGTTGTTGTGATATTCCTGTTTGAACTCCAGAAAGGTGGAAGAGGGTTTCTCAAATAAACTGAATTCTGTACTCTTAGGAATATAGTCTTACAGAAGATGATTTGAGTCCTCCTGCCTCAGCCTTCTTAGTAGTGTGGATAACAGGGTGCACCACCATGATCTGCTCAATTTTAGGTATTTTTTATATATTAAGAAATGAGCTCTTTGTCAGAAATATGTCCCAATTACTTTGTTTTGGTGCTAAGGATAGAACTCGGGTCCTTGTACGTGCTAAGCATGCTAAAATATCACTTTTGATCTGTAGATGTCTGTTTATTTTTAATTCTTTTGTATTCCATTGTCTTTCCTTATCTAAATAACTAGTTTCATATAAGTCTTGATATTTGGTAGAGCAAGTGCTTCTACTGTTTTCCATTTCTGTAAGAGGATTTTAGTTACTTTTTACTGTATACTTTTCCATGTAAATTTCTGAATCATCTTATCAAATTCTATGCACGTGCACACATACACAAACACACTGATTTTTTTTCCACCCTTATTGTGTTAAAACTCCAGATGAGTTTGGGTAAAAGTAGCATCTTCACTGAGGTTTCAATTCATAAGCTTTTTATAGTCCTCTAATTATTTATCTTTAATTTCTCCCAATGATTTTTTGGGGGGAGTGGTAGGGGGTACCAGGGATTGAATTCAGCAGCTCTTGACCACTGAGCTACATCTCCAGCCCTATTTTATATTTTATTTAGAGACAGGGTCTCTCTGTGTTGCTTAGCACTCCCTTTTGCTGAGGCTGACTTTGGACTTGGGATCCTCCTGTCCCAACCTCCTGAGCTGCTGGGATTACAGTTGTGCACCACTGTGCCTGTCTTCTCCCAGTAATATTTTATAGTTTTACTCATAGAGGTTTTTAGCATCTTTCTTATTTTTATTCCTAGGCATATTATTATTTTGTTAGTAGTACATGGAGATATTAATTGATTCTTGTAATTGATCTGTAGCCATCAAACTTACTTTAAACTCACTTGTTAATCTATATTTGGGGGGATTTTTATATAAATAATTATGTTGTCTGTGAATAATGACAGTTTTTTTCCCCCTAATTTGTATCTTTAACTTCTGGTGTTTCTGAACTGAGTATGAATGCTATTATAAAATATAAGTGAGTAGGCCTCTTTGTTTCTGTATCTCATAAAGCTTTCAGCATAATGTTTGCTGTAGTTCTTTTTGGTGTTGGTGTGTACCTGTTCCAGTTACTGTGGCTGCATAACAAATTACTCTAAACCTTAGTGATATAAAATAGCCATATATGGTGATCATGGATTCTGTGAATTGGGGATTAAGATAGGGCACACCATGGAGGGCCTGAATGTGTGTTGTGTGTTGTTGGAGGCCTTGGCTGGAAGATGGAAGACATCATCTAAAGGCACTTTTACTCCTCTGTCTACTTGTTGATGCTGTCTGGTGGGGGTTCTTATTTTTTTTTTTTTTTTTTTGCAGTACTGGGGATTGAACCCAGGGCCTTGTGCTTGTGAGGCAAGCACTCTACCAACTGAGCTGTATCTCCAGCCTCTCTTATTTCTTTATACCTGAGTCCTTCCGTATAGTCTTTCTGAGTTGGCTTCTTTATAGCATGGTGACTGATTTCCCCTAGAACAAGTAGTCTCAGAGAGAAAGCCAGACAGAAGCTGTATCCTTTTTATAACCTGTCTCAGATATTACACTAATATAAGCATTACTTTTTCCCCCACACTCTGACTGCAATAGTCACAAGGCCCATATCCAGATACAAAAGGAAGAAATATAGACCCAACTTTTTGGTGAAAGGAGTATCTGCTAGTTGCAGTATAAGAAAAACAAATGAAATGGCATACATACATGTTTCATATTTATGGATGTGTGTTTCTAGCTAGAGAAATACAAAAAATATGATCTGCTATATAACACCTACCTTAGATTAAGGATTTCTGTTCTTATGCTATTTAGAGTTACTAAATAGTTATATCAGATGCTTGACCTTTCTCTTGAAGTAAATATGATTTTATTTATTGTTAATGTAATAATTTCATTGAGTGTAATAAATTCAACATGTTACCTGGTACCTTTTTTAGACACCTTACTGTATTTGATTTGCTAATACTTTAAGATTTTTGCATTTTTGAAAGGTTCTTTTAGAGTAAGAACATCTTTTACATCACTTTGATGTCCTACCAAAGATCTAATATAGTATTGGGCATATAGTAGATGCTTGAAAAAAAATTTTTTTTGTCTCTTAGCTACTTTTCTGCAATCTTGATTCCTTTAAATACTGTGGTATTATGATTTCAAAAATACAGTTTATTGTTTAAACTTCACCACAGGTTTTATGAAGCTATAGACGTCTATCCTTTTGTAGATCTGTGAGTAGTCTCATGTTTTTTCTCTGAAGTATTGTTTACATTGTGTACAATGCTGCTATGAACATTGGTATATGCAAGTATCTGTTTGAGTCCCTGCTTTCATTTTTTTTGGTTATATATCTAGAAGTAGAATTGCTACATCATATGGTAAGCCTGTGTTCAGTTTTTTGAGGAACTGCCAACTGTTTTATACACTGGCTACAGAGTTACTTCTATATCAACAGTACATGAGGGTTCCAGTTTCTCCACTTCTTATTTATTTGCAATTTGTATATCTTCTTTGGAGAAATATCTATTCAAATCCTATGCCCATCTTTGAGAGTGGGATTGCTGGGTTGCAGCATAAGTGTACCTTCAAATTGTAAATCTTGCCTTCCTGGGCACACGCCCAGTGACCTGCTTCCTTCAACTAAGGTTCCTGAAGTTTGCACCATGTCCTACTAATGTCATCAGTTTATCAATACACCAATGGATTAATCCACTGATGGAGTTAGAACCCTCTGATCCAGATCCAAGCCATAACACTACCTAATCTAAATGGTAAATGAGCTCAGTTGTGCAATTACATGTTAAATTTAACTTTATGGTATAGACATGTATTTGATCTCTGTTCTACCACACAGTTATTCTAAAGCACATTTGTAAGTGGATTAGAAAGGCAGTTTTTTTTTGTTTTGTTTTGTTTTGGGGGGGGCACTGTCTTTCATTGGCTCTGCTCTTGAAAGATAGTTCTTGCCAGTGGCTTTTTTTTTTTTTTTTTTTTTTTTTTTTTTTAGTCTGATAGTCATTTAAAGTAGAATTAATCTTTTAAGTCTTTCAGGTTCACTTAAATTCTGAAGTAAGGATGTACATACTCACATAATTGTCAGGCATAACACTTGACCTGTGATGGGTGACAGTTCTATAAAAATATAATTTTTACAGTCATTATGGAAAGCAATCTAGTGATCCCACAAGTTATATATCCAAAGTATATGAATTCAGTATGTCAAAGAGATATCTGCATTCTCATTTTATTTTGGCATTATTCACAGTAGCCAGAAATGGAATCAACCTAAGTGTGCATCAACAGATGAATGGATAAAGAAAGTGTGATATCTATAGATAGTTATATCTCTCTCTTTATCTATCCATATATTCATGTAGTAGAATACTGTTCAACCTTAAAAAAAAAAAGTACTGTCATTTGCAACAACATGTATAACCTGGAGGGTGTTATATTAAGTAAAAGAAGCCAGACACAGAAAGACAATTATTACAGAATCTCACTCATATGTGGAATCTTAAATTATGTCATACAAACAGTAAAATGATGGTTACCAGGGACTTGGAGGTGGGGCTGTGGAGTTGGTGATTGGGGAAATGCAGCACAAAGGATGCAAGAATTTGCTTAGGAGAAATAATGTCAGCACATATATTGTGCATCACGGTTTCTGCAGTTAATAACAATATATTGTATACTTGAGAATTGCTAAAATAGGTTTTAAGTGTTATTATCAGAAAATGTTAAGTTTAGTAATACATATGTTAGCCTGATTTAGCTATTCTACAATGTATGAAAAGTGTCATGCTGTATACCATATATACAATTTTTACTTGTCAAAATTTTTTTTTTTAATCAAAGGATAAAGGAAAATTAAAAAGCTGTTTGCTCCTTATAAGAATATAGATTTTGATTCTGTTATCAGTATTCCATGAATTTTCCATGAAATTCAACAAAACAACCCAGAGCAATTTAGGCCCTGTCTGAAAATACAAAAAGGACTGGAAATATAACTCAGTGGTAAATCACCCCCAGATTCAATCCCCAGTTCTAAAAACTAGGGGATGGGAAGAAGCCAGGCACAGTGGTATATGCCTGTGATCCCAATAACTTAGGAGGCTGAGGTAAAAGGATCACAAATTTGAGGCCAGCAACCTTGTTAAACCCTTAGCAACTTAACAAGACCCTTTCTCAAAAATGAAATGAAATGAAATGAAATAAAATAATAAAATAAAATAAGGACTGCGGATGTAACTCAGTGTTAAAACATCCCTGGCTGGGTTCAGTCCCCAGTACCAAAATACAAACAAACGAACAGAACTGTCCTTTCCTATATTTATTTTTATTCAAAGAATTTAGTATATCTACCTGCTTTTAAAATTAATATGAGCTGGGTATGATAGTGCATGACTGTAATTCCAGTTCCAGAGGCTCAGGAGGCTGAGGCAGGAGGATCACAAGTTCAACACTAGCTTCAATAATTTAGCAAGCAACTTAGAAAAACCCTGTCTCAAAATAAAAAAGGGCTGGGGATGTGACTCAGTGGTTAATAAGCACCCCTGGGTTCAATCCCTATACTACCAAAAAAAAAAAAAAAAGATCCTAAACTTGCTCATCCAAGAGCTCAACATTTTCTTGCATATTGTAATATGCATGCCCTTCAAATACAGGGTACATAATTTTTAGGAATGAAATTGGTTAGTTTTTTTTTTTTAGTTTGTGGTTGATTACTTCATTTCTTCTATGTCTCTTCCTTACTTTGTACCGTTCCCCACCCTTCTTTTAGTAGGTTAAAGTTGTACTTAAGAGTTTTTTGTTTAAAATTCAATATTAATACCTATAATCATATCATTAGGGAAATAGCTTTAATATTATTTGTAATTTAGAAGCTTTATTTTTACCTGACATTTTATGGGCTACATAATAAGCCCTCCAGATAGCATCACTTTAAAAAATTTCTCAGCAGTATTTTTCTTTTAACAAAGTAACTTGCTCCAAAAACCAGACTTCTATTCTTTCCTTCTACTAAAATTTGTGTCCCCTGCCCTGTACTGGGGATTAACCTAGAGCCACGGAGGTACATCCCATGGCCTTTTTGAGAAATATCCATGTGTTTCCAAGATGACCTTGCATTTTTGATCCTTCTACCTCAGCTCACCAGTAGCTAGGATTATCGGCATGCACCACTCTGTCTGGCTTAAACTTGGACCTTTTTTTAGATCCCACTATTTTCTGTATGTTCTTCAGGGCAACTGTTGTCTTATACTTTATTGAATTTATTTGTTTACATTTCTCTCCCACTGGTGTCTGCTTCTAGGTTTGGAAACTATTTAACCAAACCCTCACAATGCATGACATATAATTGTTAAGTTTACTAAATGTTAAAAATGATTATCAAATAAATAACATTTATCTTTGTGTTGTTTTGAATCTGCCCTGCTAATTCCAATTTAGTTTGTTTTTAACTTTCTGATGATAAAATGGAATTTAGTAAATAAATAATTAGCAAAATAATGTAGCATCTCTTTCTGCTGATGTTTCAGAATCCAAGTTTCGGTAAATATTAGAATAATTAGGTGTCTGACCCTGAAAATCTTATTCATCTGTAAGAATTAAGGTGATTTTAATGTGAGTTTAATTGGTTTTTATTTGTGGGTCTTAATGATAAATTTTTAGTAACTAACATGTACACAGTTTTACTCTTTGCCATTTTTACATGCTCTTTAATGGTTTATCTAATTTAATTTTCTGTAACTTTATATGTTAGGGGCTCTTACCCTCATTTGAAGGGTTGAGAAACTGGGACACTCAGAAGTTAAGAAACTTGTCCAGGGCAAGGCATGGTGGTACATACCTGTGATCCCAATGATTCTAGAGGCTGAGACAGGAGCATCACAAGTTTGTGGCCAGCCTCAGCAACTTATTGAGCCCTGTCTCAAAAAATAAAAAGGACTGGGGGTGTGACTCAGTGGTAAAGTCTCCCTGGGTTCAGTCCCCAGTGCAAGAAAGGAAGGTAGCAGCGAGGGAGGGAGGAAAGGAAAGGAACAGAAAAAGAAGGAAGAGAAGGGAGGAAGGAAGGGAGGAGAACTTTCTTAGGTTTTGCTGAAACCAGTTTTTAAATTAGTAATTTAAAATACACATATTAATATGCATGAACTTTGTATTCCAGAAACAAATTTGTTAGTGAATATTTACACAGTAAATTTTTTGTCTGTTTGTTTTAGTTCTTACCAAAGACTACTCATTCACTGACAGGTAGGACTGAATGAAAATGCAAATATAGGGTCAAATGCAGGTAAAGAGTAATAAGTTTGTCAGAGGAGGTGGGAAGGGGAATGAAGTAGATGTTTTTCTTGGTTGAGAAGTATGAGCATTTTAGCTCATTTGCTTATAAAAATAAGAAAAGGAAAAATAGTGAAATAAGTCTGTAAAGTTATAGGTTGAGGCCCAGTAGTACTAAAATATCCCTCTTTTGGCTGGGTATATATCTAAAACTGACAACAATAAACAAAAATATACTTCATTTATATCATTCTGGCAGACCTGGACAAGAGGGGATAGGATGGCCAGGAAACAGTCTGCCTACCTGCCTGCCTGCCTCAAAATCTAGGTACTAGAAAAGAAAGGGGAATATTCAGAGAAAAAAGCTGCCAAAAAAGGGAAGAAATACTCATGGTAGTGAGGGAAGTAGGTAGTAGTTACCTATTTTAAAATAAAATAGGTAGTAGTTACCTATTTTATTTCATATAGTTATTGGCTAAAATTACTTCATCCAGATCCTTCCACCCCAGCTTCATGGAACTTCAAATACAGGCAGTTCTGTTCTTTTAAAGCAGCCCCCAATCCTTTGCATTCTTTCTCATCTCATCTCCTTTGGTTCTTTCTCATCTCTTATTTTAGCCTGTCTTTGCTGCTGATTGTAAAGTACTGCCACACAAATCATACTTCTGCTCTGTGTGATACTTTCCAGGTGTATAGGAAAACTTAAAAAAAAAAAGTTTAGAGATATTTATAAACTAGTTAAGAATTTTAAATGTAATTATAATTATAAAATGTTATTTTAAATATAAATATAACTTTATTAGAAGCAAATTAACTGTCTTGCAGTATTACGAGTCTGGCGGTATAGACAACTTCATACTTAACATTCAGCTCAAACTCTTTTACCAGCTCTTAGCATGTGACCATGTTTCCTGCTTTACAGAGAAATTTAGGTAGAAAGACAAATACATTCATCCTTCAGTAAATGTGGAGGATTGGATATGGGAACCCCCAAGGATACCAAAATCTTCGTATGCTCGTCTTTTTTTTAAATTGGTATAGTATTTGCATATGATTTATTCACTTCCTCCTGTATATTTTAAATCATCTCCGTTACTTATGATATTTAATACAATGTAAATGTTGTGCAAATAGGTGTTGTATTTATAATTTAGGGAATAATTACCACACACAAAAAAAATGTCTGAATATGTTTGGTACAGATACAAGTGCTTTCCCCATGAATATTTCCAGCCTCCTTTGAATCAAAAAATGTAGAACCCACAGCTATGGAAGGCTGACTGCATCTGTGCCTGCTTTCATCATCTTTCCTTCATTCTTAGATAAAAGTGTTTTTCCTCCCAAACTTATTCTTGGTCTTCTATTTTAACCCTTCACGGTTTTTATAACACTAGACCTCTGTTGTATGACCTTTGATGTAAGTACAATCACTTTCTTGGTTCCATCCCTAAACCTTGTAAATATACAACTCTTGCAAAAACTTTACCACCATCAACCTTGCTTAGTATACTGCTCACCCTGATTTCATTTCCTTCCCTCCTTTCTATCTTCGGTCAAATTCCTTAAGTTCTGCTTTTGCCTTGTAGCCATGATTCAGTGCATTCCCATCACTCCACTGAAACTTCTCTGGTAGAAGTTCCCTAATAGTGGCCAAATCATATAGACCATTTTCACTTCTTATCTTTTGGTATCTTTGTAATCTGTGTCATTTTCTTTCTCCTTTCCTGAATCTTTGAATACCTTTCTTCCAAGTTTTCTATTTTTCTCTACTGGTTAACCTCAGCCTTACTCTCATCTCACTTAATGTCATCATTTCTCCTGATTCCATTTTTGGGTTATATGCTAATATAGTTTCCTAATGTAATCTCCAGTTCAGGCCTCTATCTTGAGCCCAAGACCTAGTAATACTTTTGTTACAGTGACCTCAAACCCGGCAGTTTTTACTCCCTCATTCCCCACCCTGTTTCTTTTCCTTTGTTCCTTATCTCACTGGATGTTACCTAACCATTTCACTTAGACATCCAAATAGAAACAGGGTATTCTCTACTTTTTATTTTCTCAATCAATGACCATTTTCCATCAATTCCATTTTCACTGATATTGGGGCTCAGCAAATGATACCTCTAAGTGCATGACACTTTGGCATGCTAAAATACCTGAAACTAAAGGAAATTGAAAAGGCCTCACAAGCAGCCTCAGAACCAAGATCTCTCTCACCTTCTCCCACCCTTCTCTCACTCCTCATTCTCTCTTGGAGAGTCACAGAAATCACAATTCTATACCCTAAGGTGAATCATGGAAACAAGAATCCTTTTCCCCCACAGCAAGCCATAATGTCTAGAAATTTTACTCTAACCTTCCCTTACTTTCTGGGAAGAGATGACCATTAAGAAATTCTTTGACGTACCTCATCTAAGAGTAGGTCATAAGGCTCTCATTCCAGAAGGGATCCTGGTCTATACCCAGAAGGAAAGAATGCCACACAGAGGCCAAGAAGAATCTGGACAGACAGACTTTGCTGTTTCCCTTCTTCATTTTATTATAGTAGCTCATACTCTTTTTGTACAAACACAGTATCTACATGGTTGCCTATTCTTCACTGAATCTAGGCATAAATGGACTTCGGGTCTTCATTCTGTAGGTTTCTATGTCATATAAAAGCAATAGAGGGCTGTGGTTGTGGCTTAGTGGCAGAGTGCTTGCCTAGCATGTGTGAGGCACTGGGCTCAATCCTCAGCACCATATAAAAATAAATAAAATAAAGGTATTGTGTTCATCTACAACTTTAAAAAAACAGTTTGAATAAATTCATAATACTTTTTCTCATTAACCTTTTGTGATTGGAGTAGTGTCAGCTATAACACATTAGGAGGAACAGGTCATACGTTTCCACCCTTATAGTAGCACATCTTAAGTGTATCCTTTCATTTAAATTTTGTTGAGTAAATTTCTGGTTTGATTATACTCAGCATCTTTTAACTTTTATAGTTAGTAGCACTCAAATATTTGAATGAGTAAGTAGACCTTTTGGACAAGATATTTGATTCTTTTATTCTTTTGGTACCAGGGATTGAACCCAGGGATGCTTAACCACTGTGCCACATCCCCAGCCCATTTTATTTTTTATTTTGAGGCAGTGTCTTGCTATATTGCTTAGGGTCTTACCAAGGTTCTGAGGCTAGCTTTGAACTTGCTATCTTTCTTTCTTAGCCTCCCAAGCCTCTGGGATTTCAGGCAAGTGCCACCTCATCCTGCAAGATATTTGATTTTAATAGTAAAGAGAGAATGATTCTCAAGCATAGAAATTAAGCTGAGGACTAGGAAACACACTTTCTGACCTGAAACCAGATTTTGATTTAAGAAGAAAGGAATTACCAAATTATAATCTACACATTAGTAGTATTCTACACAAATGGGAGGTGGTAGAGAAAAACACCCAATATATTATGATTTGTAAGAGGAATCTTTTGTTATGTACTCGCGAGAAAGCACGATTACTTCTTAACTGCTCTTCTAACCTTAGGACTCTGTGAGCAATCATTTAATTGGGCCAGTTTAGTTCATAGAAAAGTAGCAGACACCTGATTATGAAACTACAGTTTTAAATTTGGTGATTGAAGTATAACAACATGCATTCTTCTCAGGAATCAATAGGAATAGTTTAAATTCCTTCCCTGTCTGTAGTATTTCAAACATAGTACACTCTCCTTAGCCTACTTAACGCCTGTTAATTTTCAAGTAACTCCTATACTTCAGTGAATCTGTCAAGTATTACTCAAAAGGGGGAGTACTTTCTTAGTCACTGTGAGGACACTCTTAATGGCTCCTATTTTTTATAAAACTTTTAAAAAATATTAATCTGAACTGTTCTCCATTCCTCTTGTATCTGTTTACCTATTAGTTTTTTGGATTGAACACAGGGATGCTCCCCCACTGATCTACACCCCAGCCCTTTTTAAATTTTTTATTTTGAGACAGGGTCTCACTAAAATGCTGAGGCTGACCTCAAAGTTGTGATCTTCCTGCCCCAGCCTCCAGAGTTGCAGGAATTACAGGTGTGCACCACCGTGAGCATTATGATTTTACAGTTCTTTACATTCAGTTTGATTAGTTGCATCCATTACACAATTTTGAGGGGGGTTCCTATATGTGTTCATAGCAATCAGTTGTTTCTTTTTACTTTCAGTTGGTTTAGATTTGTCTTTCTTAAATATAAAGCTTAAAAACAATGAATTGAAGTGATAAATCTGATAGCTTTGTTTTGACACATTTCTATGAATTTGTTCTTTAACCTTAGAATTGGTTACAGAAGAATAAATACATGTTATGTTGATTTATTGTCACCTGACTTTACATGGTTTGTAAGACAGACTAAAGATATTTTAAATTTGAATTCCATTGTACATTGACATTATTCGTAATCTTGGGTCAGTGGTTTAAAACTAGAATATCTGACCATTTATGAATTGTTTATTATTATTGGCTACTTGATACTACTGTACTTGTAACATTTAAAATAATTTGGGAAAGTAGTATGTTAAGAAATATGACTTTCATTGTTATATTTATTATCTTAAATGATTATAATAAATCAGTCATGGTCTTATTTAATATTAGGTTTTAACGATGAATAAAATGTTATCTTTTTTAGTTTCTTTAAAGATCATGAGGATTTTATTTTAATTTAAATAAAAGCAAAAGCCGAAAAATCTGAGCACAGTGGTGCATGCCTGTAATCCCAGTGGCTTCAAACCTAGACAGAAAAATTGGAAGTTCAAAGCCCTTCCTCAGCAATTTAAGCAAAGCCCTAAGCAACTTAGTGAGAACCTGTCTTAAAATAAAAAACAAAGATGGCTGGGGCTGGGGCTCAATGCGTAAGCACAACTGGGTTGAATCCCCAATACCTAAATAAATAAACAAACAAATAAATGCAAAGAAAAAAAGGGAATATGACTTTCCAGTTCCACACGTTATTTTATTTCCTACTAGGAAAAATACTCGCTTTGGGAACTTTAAATTCTGTTATTTATAGAAACTTTTGTGTTGCAGTTTCAGAAGGAAAAAAATTGGGGTTTGTATTTGAAACAGTTGGTACCCTACTATTAACCAGTTAAAAGATTAGAAAAGTAGTGCCCCAAGGACAATGAAATTATTGTGGTGAATATTCATGTAGTTCATTAATTTATATGTTTCTGCCACCTGGGATTTATCCACTCCCAAAGCAACCCAAGTTTTTTGTTTATATTCTGCCTCCTTCTGCCTGTGTACTCTGTTTGCTCCCTCTTCGTCAGTTTCTTTTTCTTTATTTCTTTAAAAAGAGGTAGAAAACTTTTCTTTTGTGTAGAGAGCAAAGGGACATGAGAAGCACTATCTTAAGAAGTGTTTATTTATGCCAACAAAGAAGTGCTTTGTGCTAGGCCATCTGGACCTAGAAGATTTCCTCAGAATGCAAAGTATGTTGTGAGATTTAGAGAACTGGGATTTGCTTTAAAACTATCTGGAAAGGCAGCAGGAAACAGAACTGGTTTATATTGCTTATAACATAGGTGGCAAAATGGAAGACAATTTACTTTATTTGCTTTAGTGTGTGGTTCCTGCACAGTTATGAACTTCTGCACTGGTAATGTTTCTCTTCTTTCCTGGTAATTCAGACCTCTCTCACAAACTTCACCACTCATGCCAAAACAAGTCTAATGAAGATGTGCACCACCGTAGCACATGCTTGTAATCTTAGTGACTCCGAGCTTAGAGTGCTTTCTTCCCTCTGCCCCTTTAAGTGTATTGCCAGTAATGGCATAAATATTTGCCCATACACTTTTATAGAGTACTTAAAACAGTACTCACTATAAACAATTACATACCTTTTGAGAGGGCAGAGTGGGCTTTGCTCAACTTGATCTCTCCCTTTCCAGAAAGATGGTTATTATAATATTTATTTTTCTTGAAAGGAAAAATATCCTAGCATCATTTAGTGGAAAATAATTTAGAAGCACTTCCCTTAAATAATAGTAAATCAGAATGGGTAGTTTGTGCTTCTATGAAGTCTAACCCAAAGAACTTCATCAGAAACAGAATACCTAAATATCTCTTTTAAATTCTGTGTTAAATTGAGACTTTGAAAAAAGACCATTTTAATTATGAATGAATCCTAGTGATAGAATGAAGTAAAATTCTTTTTTTGGAACTGGTCATCATGGCTCAAAGTAGTAACATGATTTTTTAAAATTTGTTTTCTGTTATTTAACAGTTTTTCTTCTAGCATATTCTAGTAGATGAATTTTTAGTAAGAATATTTTACAAGGAAAAATAAAAAGTCTACCACATTATTTGTATTTGTCAAATATTTTTGTTAGTCTTATTTTCATATAATCATAGAGATAATTCATACTGTTATTTAAAGAAAAATGCTTTAACAGTCAAAATGCCTTATTTAGTAAAAACTCTTGAGAAAAATTCTAACTTTGAAAGTAGTTTATCAACTTGAGAATAGAAGTCATTAATTCCTGTATAATTTATTTCCATATGTGCTGTTGTGTTATAATTCATAAATACATTTCCCTATAATTTGTTTCTATAAATAAATGTTAGCTATTATAGTACACACAGTGCATTGACTTTTTGATACAGCTCTTTGATATTTCTGTCTTTGTTGGTAGTATTTGAAGATGACCAGTTCCAATTAAGAACAAAACAGCAAAAATAGTTTAAGTTGCTAAAATGTCTTCTTGAATTTACTAGTGTGACAAATCAGTTGTAGGCTTTGTTTTTTTTTTTTTAGAAATAATTTTTAAATTTCAATGCATTTTTAAAATTTTTGTGCCTTCCATTAGCCTGAGAATATTCTTATTATCCTAATAATTATATTTTTATAGAAATGTTCTCATTCACTATGCATAAAAATCTCTAAGTTGACCAAACACATATAAATTTAGGTACATTATTAAATAGA
The DNA here is from genome assembly GCF_902686445.1 of Sciurus carolinensis. Classification (NCBI taxonomy): domain Eukaryota; kingdom Metazoa; phylum Chordata; class Mammalia; order Rodentia; family Sciuridae; genus Sciurus; species Sciurus carolinensis. The sequence continues at coordinate 59,885,534 of NC_062225.1, read as the reverse complement.
TTTATATTGTAGCCTAATTTTTTTCTTTGTTAATTTTTTTATTTGAAAAAATATATATATTTTTTTGTTTAGAAAGACTTTTTGATAGAAAATTCTCAAGAGGCTCACTCCCAATCTTTTAATATATTTGTGCATGTGTGTTTGCCTAGTTCTACTCAGATAAAACTGGAGTATAAATGTTACCCACTAACTTTTTTCTCCGCAGTATGTTGTCATTCCTGAGCAACTTATTTGTGATTATAAATATATGTCATCCTTTTTAAGAGCTAGTATTTTTAAGAGCTTAGTATTCCATAGTGTAATCATTTATTTGATCAGTTCCCTATTTATAGTTCTGAAGGCTATTACCAGTTCTAAAATTATGAACAGTGCATATTATTTGTTACTGGCTTCTCATGGTTTTTCACTCATATAACTTCTCTAATGTTCCAATCTAATCTGCCATTACCATTCTATCCAATAACAACTCCCCAGTGTCTCAACTTGTGCTTTAGGAAGAACAGATCAGACCATTTAAATAATTTTTAACATTGTTCTCAGGATGGTGTTTTATCTCGTATCATATATCTTTTTGAAATGAAGAACTATTATTTCATATTAACAACTAATCTTAGGTTCATATTATTAGGCAAAGTATCCTAATGGTCATCTGGTTTAGTTGTTTTTGTGTCACAAAACCCTAGGATTCTTTGGAAGTACAACTTGATTTTTTGTCTTTTTGGAATATAATTTGAAAAAATCATTTTGTTGTTCTCAAAACAAAAATGCTAATCAGGCATGTTGTTTAGTTACCACATTCCCCATCCACTTATGTGCAAGAGAAATGTCACTCAGCTTATTTTACCCCCCTCAAAAGTGTAATATGATCTTCGTTTGAATTGTAGACATTCCATTATTTGTGGACACCTTCCTATCTTTTCTCTTGCCCTACAGTATCAGAAATAACTGTTGATGCTGGGCAAGACCCTCTTTGAAAATTAAAAATTTAAAAAGAAAATAGCTCAGTGGTAAAGTGCTCTTGGAGTCAATCCCCAGTACAGGAAAGAGTTGAGGGAGGGGACGAGAAATAAGTATTGTCCTAAAACTTTGTATATAATGCCATTATTTCTTTGTAGTTTTATTCTAAATAATAAATTATTTACTTTTACGTATTAAAGTTCACCTGAATTTTTGCACTCAACATTGTCCTGAGATTCATACATAATGCTACATATAGCCATAGTTTATTTTTAGCCCTTTGTAGTATTGTCTTCATTGTTTATATCGCAACTTCTTTAACTGTTTTACAGTTGATGGAAATTTATTTCCAGGGTTTCTGTGATGAACTATGCTGCTTGAATGTTATTTCTTTACCTTTTTTAAAAACAAAAAAAATTGGGTACTGGGGCCAAAGCCCAGTGGCAGAGCACTTGCCTGGTGCATATGAGGCACTGGGTTTAATCCTTAGCACTGCATAAAAATAAACAAAGACATGCTGTCCATCTACAACCACAAACAAATATTTTCAAAAATTAAAAATTTTTTTGCTTGAACATTCTCCAGTTTCTCAGAGCAGAAATTGGGAAAATATGCTTGACAGGATACCTGTTTCATAAGTGAAGTTTTAATGGAACATAGCATATTCTTTTATTAGCATATCTGTCTGTAGCAGTTTTTATGTAAAAAGGCACATCTGAGTAGTTCCTTCAAAGATTGTATGGTCTGTAAGACCTAAAATATTTATTACCTCTCCCTTTACAGAATAAGTCACCTGGCTCCTTCTGTAGGGTCAGGGTGTATACACCTGAGCATGGAATTGCTTGACTATAGGATGTTTGCATGTTTAATTTTATTAGATAATACCAAGTTGTTTTATTCTAAAGTTACTGAAACAGGAGACCCCTTACTAGTAATATATGCAAGAGTTCACGTTACTCCATATCTTTGGGAGCATATGATACTGTCAGTCTTAAATTTTTTTTTCCTTTGCCAATCTTGGTATGCATTTAAGTAGTGTTTTCTATGGTTGTAATGTTTCTTTCCAAAATTATTAATGAGGTGCTTGAACCTCATTTGTCCATTGACCATTTATGTTTCCTTTTCAATGAGATGTTTATTCAAGGCTTTTACCAACTTTTTTCTGTTGGATCGTTTGTCTTACTTCATTTGTAGGAATTCTTATTTGGGATTCTAACCCTTATCAAATATATATGCTACAACTATCTTTTCCCTGTGCATGAATTGCTTGCTTTCTTTTTTGGGGGGGACCAGGCATTGTACTTGGGGGCACTTGACCACTGAGCCACATCCCCAGCCCATTTTTTTCCTTGTATTTTATTTAGAGACAGGTTCTACTAAGTTGCTTAGGGCCTTGCTGAGTTGCTGAGGTTGGCTTTGAACTTGCAATCCTCCTGCCTTACTCTCCTGAGCCACGGGGATTACTGGCATGTGCCACCACACCCAGCTCGCTCTTTCTCTCTCTCTGTCTTTAATGTCTTTTTAGTGTGCATGCCTTCTGAATTCTAATGTAGTAAAATCTGTTTAAATGGTAATTCTCTTTCTTCCCTACCTGTAGGATATGAAAATAACTGTTAAAATTTTTTGAATTTTTAAATTTTGTCTTTAGTTCTTTAATCTACTGTTCTTGGATTTTATATTTGTGTGGTGGAATTAGGGGTTTCAACATAAACCTAATTGAAATGTATTTGTAAATTTTAATTTAACTTGGGAAGTTCAGCCATTATTCATGTCCCATCTGAATCTTCTCTTCTCCATTTGGGTCTCAAGTGACAAATATATTAGACCTGAGACTGTGTTCATATTTTTTACTTCCCGTAAATCATTTCTGTTAGCCTATCTTCAAGGTCACTGTTCTTTTCTGTTTTTTTTTGTTATTGAGCCTCTCTGTGTTTTTTTAAAAATTTGCTATTTTTTCAGTTCTGAAATTTCCATCTGACCTTTAGGTTACTTTTGTATGAATTCAGTGGTTGTTTTGTTGTGTTTTTCCTGGCTTTTAAAGAATGGTTTTCAGTTGATGTTCATGAAGAGCATAAGTACTTAAAACTGTGCTGCAAGTAAAGGAAATACTCTCCAAGAAAGTATATGTCTTTACACAACTTTGTCGTACCATCCTTTCGACCCTCCGCTGGAAAAGTAGAACCAAAGTCTCAAATAATGCTTTTTCTTTTGGTACTGGGGATTGAACCCAGGGGTGCTTTACATAGAGCTACATCCCCAGTCTTTTTAAAATTTTTAATTTTGATATAAGTTCTCACTAAGTTGCTTAGGGCCTTGCTGAATTGTTGAGGCTGGCCTCGAACTTGAGATCCCCTTGTCTCAACCCCCTGAGAGCATATGCCAATGTGTCCTGCATATAATGTCTTTTTAATTGTATCCTCTAACAATGTAGATGTAAGACAGTACTGTATCATAACTCTGTGAATGCAAAGTCTCTTGTACCTACTTTATGATATGTAGTAGTGACAGTGCTTTGTCAGAGCTATTTTTAATGATATTACCCTAGAATATTTTTTCAGGTTATGATTGAGAGGCTAATTTTAAACAGTGGTGCCTGGTATCACAATAGTAATAGAACTTTGCAGGTTTTTTTTTTTTTTTTTTTTTTTTTGGTGGGGAAGTGGTTTGTTCTCTCCCTTCCTCCCCCCTTCCTTCCCTTGAACCCAGGGGCACTTTACCACTGAGCTACATCCTCAGTTCTTTTTAATTTTTTGTTTTGAGGCAGGGTCTTGGTATTTGCGGTCTGTCTTTCTTTCCCTGACACACACATTTTATTTATGTATGTATGTGTGTATTTATATATATACACAAATACCTACATATATATATATATGTATATATATATATATTTGAATTTGAAATTTCAACTGTGCTTGCAAGTTTGGACAGAGTATCTCAGTTTACCATCTTGAGTCAGCAGAGTACAGAAACTAACAGCCATATTGGTCTAAAAATGTTAAAATTAATTTTTTTCCATTTGTATAGGAGTAACACTATTAAATATGTAAGGTCTTATCTATATGGGTTTGATTACAGAAAGTAATAAAGTATTCTCTAAATAATAAAAAAATGAGATTTCCACTTGAGTTTTTTATAATTTTTATTTCTTTGCTGAGACTTCTATTCCATTTATTTCAAGAATGTTTGCCCTTCCGTTGTGGATCATGGTTATGATAATTGCTTTAAAAGACTCTGATAATGCCAGTATCTGCCATTTCATGTTTGGTGGCTATTGATTCTCTTTTTCCTTGAGTGTTTCTTAGATGTTCCTGGTTCTTTGTTAATTTTGGATTATTTTTGGACATTTGGAATATTAAACTATGAGACTTTGGGTCCTATTAAAATCTTCTGAAGAATGTTAATGATTAGTCAGCTCTATTCAGACTACAATTCCTGACTGGTTTTCTATGCACTGTGGACCCATTGTCAGTTTGTTTTAAAAAACTTTTTCAGGGGTGTTTTTGTTGGTTTTGCATGTGCACGTAGACCAGTTTGGGTCTTGGCCGCTGGTCTGTAGTTCTCAAAACCTTTACTGTGTTGATACCACTTGTTTCTGTGTATGTGTAGCTTGGATGATGAGCCTAGGACTCCCTCTCTCTAACTCCTTCCCCTCTCTAATCTCCCTCCAGTCCCAGAAAACTGGGATTTTCCCTTCTTGTGTTGCTATCCACATCAAGGTAAAGCAGTGAGAGAAATAGAGCACACACGGGAGCCCCTTGTGCTCTCAGCACCACTGCTGCCATGTGGTGCAGTTTCATAGCTGGGACTTGTGTGGCTGGGAAGGTTAAAGGTGCTCTGTCCTGCAGCACACGCACACACCCCTTTTCAGTCTTCTGGCCAGAGAGAAAGGGTTTTATCTGGAGGGTGTTTTTTGTTGTTGTTGTTGTTTGGTTGTTTTTTAACAATTCTAAAGTCTATAAGCTACAATATGTAGGCATGGGAACTCATTGCCTTATGGTCACTCTTCAAAGTTTGATTTCCCTTTTCAATTTATTTGTTAATATCTATTCTTCAAGATCTCAAATAATTGTTTTATGCATTCTTTTCAGAATGTTTTGTCGCAGTTAGGGGAAGAAGTGGAACAGGGATATGTTCTCAATCTTAACCACAGCCAGAAACCATACCCTTTATATTTGAATGTCTCATTTATCTAAAGATAATGGAACAGCTGTATCAATCTGAAATCTATCCAACAGGCAAAAAGTAAATGAGAAATTATTTCATCATTAAAAATAAGGAGATGATACAACCATGTGCTATGTACTATGTACTATGTACAAAATATGTACTACGTAGCCTGGCATGAAAAAGAGCTAAATTTTAGATCTGACAAACTTGGGTTAGATCCCAGCTCTCCATCTTTCTGGTTGCACAACTTAGTTATTTCTCAAGCCTTCAGTAAGTTATTTGTAAAAGAGGGATATTCCTGCTTAATTTATGGAATGATCGATAGACTTAAATAAGATTACATAGTGTCTGTTACAGTGCCTAGCATGGAGTGGGCACTAGTACATGCTGGTTTCTTTATTTATCTCCAGTTTTTTAAAATTGCATACTTATTCATGCTATTTATATGTGTGTGTATATATGTGCTCACATGTACATGCATTGTGTACATATACATATAAAGGTACATATGTGTACATGTGCGTGTATACATACATGTATGATTTTTAAATAGAAAAGGTCCTCCTTTCAGAGACTATTTTTCTCTTCATATAAATGATTTTAAAAGGTTAGTTACCAAATGTCCCATAATACAGGAAATTAAATTGGAAGAGAGCATTGTTATAGACAGTCAAGTTAATCCTAACTGCAAAGGGATAAGGAGAAAAGGAATAGAGAGAAACTTGAAACTGTTCAGTTATTCAGTTATTTAATTAGACATATAATAGCCTCTAGGGCATCATTTTATCATAGTGCTTGTAGCATAGTAATTAATAGTCGAAATGGAGACTGAATCATCAAGAAATGCTTATAATTGTATGCCTCTATTAGGGAAAAAAGTAAGTACAGCATTTCATTTTAGAAAGAGTTACATAAAATCCTTAAGATTAAAAAGGTGTTGGAATGTGTAGGCATATCTCATTCTGATACAATATTGGATTACCAGCTTCTAGATATTTAGATTAGAATGGAGTATATTTAATCTGTGTAAAGGCAACACATTTCTTGACAATTGAGAAAACAGGTTAACTATGATTCAGTTAATGATTGGTGGTCATATTTTTAAAACTGTAATATCGAATATTAAAGTTTACAAGTTATATGTAAATTTGCTTATGCCTCTAACAAAAGAAATTTACTTAGGCCAGTAAATAGACTGCTGGATAAGAGATTCATAGTTCTTCTTTCCTCCACTTTTCTTTTCTCATTAGTTTAAGAACTCTTAAGAATTCATTTGTTGTTTTTACTTTAACCCTCAGGCTAGAAACTAATGAGCAAAACAAAACTTGGGGCTACAATTATATAAGGAAAGGGAAGGAATATACTTGAATTTAAAAAAAGGAGTGTAAGTCAGGCACAGTGTGTATGCCTGTAATCCCAGCTGACTTGGGAGGTTGACACAGGAGGATCCAAAGCTTGAGGCCAGCCTCAGCAATTCAGTGAGGCTCTAAGTAATTTAGTGAGCCCTTATCTCAAATTAAAAAATGAAAAGAACTGGGGATGTAGCTCAGTGGTAAAGAGCACCTAGGTTCAATTCCTAGTACCACCCCTCCTCCTCCCCCCCAAAAAAAGAGAGAAAAAAGAGTATAAAAGGATATATTCCATTCACTGTACAGATGTACTCCTAAAATGTTTATTGTGAATGAGAATGTGGTATATTAGGATTGGAAGAGAAGTTTTCAAAATGGAAAAAGAGCAGTGGAACAGAGTCATCAGCAGAAGTTCGAACCTCAATTTGCTGTTTGACTCACCTAATTTATCAAGAGTCTTAGTTTACTTACTTATCTATAAAATGATGAGGATTGTTGGACTTCAAGATAGTCTTTGTTCTAGCTTTAGTAATTTCTGAATGCAAATTTAAGTTAATTGCATTTTATTAAAGTATGTTTTTTGTTTTCACTGTGCCTGGTAAAAAGTTACCTTAAGAACTCAAGCTTTAGAGACAATGCCTTTTATCTTAAATGAAGTGCATAGTTAACACATGATGCCGTTTTATTTTGGAATTCAAATAATATAGAGTTATTTAAGCTGAAAGGCAAAATTTTCATTTTATTCTCACCCTTTTAATCCTATCTTCCAAATCAGAGGCAACCCAATTACCAGTTTGAAGTATATGCTGTTTCTGGGTGTATTACATACATATATCAATATGAAGGTTTTTGATTTTTTTTTTTTTTTATTATTCACTTTTCTTTTTTTCTTTTTGTGGTACTGAGTATTGAATCTACCACTGAGTTAGATCTCCAGCCCTTTTAATTTCTGAGACAGGATCTCTCTATGTTTAAGTTGCCTAGGCTGGACAGAAACTTGTGATGTTCCTGCTTCAGCCTTCCAGGTAGTTGGGCTTATAGTCATGCATGCTTTATTTATTTATTTTTTTTAGAGGTGTTTTCATTGCATGTATGTGGGTTTGTTTTAATAAATCATTCAGTATATGTTGCTTTGCAGTTTGCTTATTTCACTTAAATTGTCTTACAGATCTTTCAGAATTTTAGCTTATATGCCTACTTTTTTCTTGTCACATAGTATTCTGTGGACTTCAGGCCATTTCTGATTTTGTGGCAGTAATCAACAGGCAGTAAGAACATCACTATGGAATAATAACTTAATGGAATAGTATTACTATTCTTATGGAATAGTATGTACCTATATGGCAGGACCATGTGTTCTTTCATCTAATCATCCTAAACCTGAGACAAGTACTAATTAGCACGAGGAGATTAAATGTGAGTAAACCAGTTACAGAGCTATTAAGAATCTAGCCAATTTATTTGTTGAAACATCAGAGCTCATGTACTATCTTACAACAGCTTTTACTGGATTCTCAGATTCATGCCCCTGAAAATGTTAAGAACTGAGATTTAGATAGGAAGGAATTATAGAATTTTAGATCTTATCAGAAATTGCAGAGACCTACTTCTGTGTTCCTTTTCACTTCTTTGCTATTGCTTTAGTGAAAGTAATCCTTTAATTGATCACCCTAACTAAAGAACTTGTGAGTGAAGGAGGGTGGTGTTTTGATAATACTTATACTGAGGTAGCAGACATATTTGTCCAGGACAGACACATAGACACATTCACCCTGAGGCCACCATCACCTTTTGCAGTAGCCTCCCATCTGGGATCCTTGCATTTATTCTTAATCTATATCTGTCCATTCTCACAAAATAACCAAAATCCCCTTTTTAAAATAAAAATCTGTTTATATCGTTCAATAGTTTAAACCCCTTCTGTGACTTTGTGATACATCTACTTAATCTTCTTGTGATTATCGTTACAACATGGTGTGAAATGAAATAAAGGGCATTTAAATTGGGAGTCAGGAGGCTTGTGTTTGAATCTTTTACATAGGATTGGTTTGGTGACCTTGGGCAAGTTATTTAATTTCTTGAGCTATTTCCTCAAATATAAAATATAGATTGTATAGGAAGGGGATGAGGTAATAAATATGAAAGATATGATACAGACATAGGACATTGTTAATAGTTAACTTTGTGGCTTATTTATAGTCTTTGAAAAAATTTTCTTGTGTCCTGCCACAGTATCTGTCAGTTAGTGGTAGGATTTTTACAAGTAGAATCACCTTTCATGTTTAGCAAAATAAAAACCTTAGTCATTAAAAAGAAAAAAAAATCAGGGTTCATAAAACTTAAATGACTTGCCAAAGGTAAACATTAAGTTGGTACTTAACCTAGTATTATAACCTTTACTTTATAGTCTGATAATCTTAACACTAGGCTCTGCTGCCTTCCCAAAAGATTTCAGGGGTGGGCACAGGGAATTGAACCCAGGGGTGCTCTACCACTGATCCCCAGCCCTTTTTATTTTTTATTTTGAGTCAGGGTTTTGCTCAGTTGCCTAGGCAGAACTCAAACTTTCAATTTTCCTGCCTCAGCCTTCTGAGTGACTGTGATTATAGGCATGTACCACCATGCCCTGCTTCCCATCTTTCATAAGTGGAGAACAATTTAGGCATATTCACATAGTTAACTGACTTAATCAGAACCTTTGGCTTACAAGAGTGATAACTTATAAAGAGTGAATTTATTAGATTACATAATTAGCTGGGAATAATACTAGACTCCCCCCGCCCACACCAGGGATGCTTAACCACCAAGCCACATCCCCAGACCTTTTTAAATTTTGAGACAAGTTCTCTCCAAGTTGTTTAGCTCCTCACTAAGTTGCTGAGGCTGGCTTTGAACTTGCAATTCTCCTGCCTCAGCCTCCTGAGTTGCTGGGATTACAGGCAGGCACCACAGTGCCCAGCCACTAGACTGGTTCTGAACATAGAAGACCCAAGGTTTCAGAGGCTAGACTTGAAACTCAGGGTAGTTGGGAGTTCCTTTACTACTGACAGCCCTAGGGCTACATCCTTATAGTGACCCTCTCAGTGAACCAAGAGGGAAAATGGGCTACACCTCTAACTCTGGAAAATTCAAGAAGTCTCCATTTGGCTTAATATCTCATGATTGCTGCTGTGGTAATATTATATTGAACCATTTGAAATTGATATAATAGTCATATTTATACCAACTTAACTTAAAAAGGCTACCTCATCTGATTCAACCTCATCTTATGAGGTGATAGAAGGGGGTATGAGGCATCATAAATTGGCAGCCCAAATAGGACCCAAAAAAGTGTTGCTTCACAAAACAGAGAAGTCTGCTTTTCTTCCTATTAAACAGAAAATAGAAAAGCATTTTGGGTAGAAATAATAGTGACCATGGTCTAACAGTATAGATCAGCTAGAATTGAGCTTGGGAACTACTATGGAAATAGAAAAGACATCAAGTATAAAAATTCAAAGGTGAGACACTGAATTGTTCTTACCAGTCCTTTTCTTAAGCATCTCATAGATTTTGTCTTCCTTTGTATAGTAAATGTGCCCAGAGCTCTCAAATTGTGCCTTTTGTACTATGTATATGTCTTCTTATAGCAATCCCACATTTAAAGGTGAAAACATTGAGGCCCAAGAGAGCCAAAGTAACTTCTTTTAAGATTGCATAACTAATACAGAATCTGAATTTGGCATCTCAGTTAAAGATAAAACCCAGTCTTTCTTCAATACCAGATTGTCATTGAAATACTACTAAAGGCAGAGGAAATATATGTATGACTGGGAAGCCTGTTGACTTACATGATCTTCAACATGAATATTATTTACTGCTTCGTAATGTAATGGTGATAGAATTGGTTTTTAAGTGCTAAGGTTATAGTGTGGTTTTTTTTGTGTTTTTTTTTTTTAAACTCAGATTTTGATATATTTAGGGAACATTTTGGTGAGAAAACCAACTAAGGTGATAGTATAAAAATAGGGAAAATTGGGGTTAGGGATAACTCAGTGGTGGAGGACCTGCCTTATATGTAGGAGGCCCTGGCTTTGATCCCCAGTATCACACAAAAGATGGGGGAGATTGACCTTGGGGAGGATTTTTATCATTTTAATTATTTGGCAAATTAAAAACTTTTATTATTATGTAAAATTATTTAAAATAACTATGAAAATCTTTACAGATGTTAATCAGTATAGTAAATCTATGCAAACGTGATGGAGTTGTTCTTGTTTTAATTTTTGTTGTCTTTTTTAAAAGACCGTGGGCTGGGCACAGTGGTCTGTGATCCCAGCGACTCAGGAAGCTGATACAGGAGATTTCAAGTTCAAGGCCAGCTTTAGCAATTTAGGGAGACTCGCAGGAACTCAGAAAGTCCTTGTCTCAAAATAAAAGGACTGGGAATGGAGTTCATCGTTAAAATTGCCTCTGGGTTCAATTCACAGAACCAAAAAAACCAAACTTAACTTGATATAGTTTTTCTTATAAGAAAGAGATTCTTTCTCAAGGAGTTTACTTTTTAAATGTTTAATATTTTATATTTTAGATGATAGTATTTCTGCAGCAAGTACTTCTGATGTTCAAGATCGCCTCTCAGCTCTTGAATTACGAGTTCAACAACAAGAAGATGAAATCACTGTGCTAAAGGCAGCTCTTGCTGATGTTTTGAGGCGTCTTGCAATCTCTGAAGATCATGTGGCCTCAGTGAAAAAATCAGTCCCCAGTAAAGGTAAGTAAGGGGTTGTTAAGTAGGGAGAGTCTTGCTTTATGCAACATTTTCTTTGAAAATTAAAATTGGGAAGATAAACTCTTTTCTCTTTTGCATTACCTGTGATTATATTTGTTTCTTTTCCCCAAGAATTCTTCAACTTTAGTCTGTTATTTTATTTATTATTTTTTTGGGTGCCAGGGATTGAACCCAGGGGTGCTTGACTGCTGTGTCACATCCCCAGCCCTTTTTATTTTTTATTTTGAGGTGGGGCCTTGCTAAATTGCTTATGGCCTCAGTTAGTTTCTGAGGCTGGCTTTGAACTTGTGATCCTCCTGCTTCAGCCCCCGGATTACAGGCATGTGCCACCATGGTCGGCTTTGTCTTATTATTTGTCTTTATTATTTTAAATTGGAAATTTTTGTGTAACAGTACTGATCATATTTACATGCTTTTATGGCATACTGTTTCTGTGAAGTTAGCATCTTCCAACTAGATAATAAATTTATAGAGGACAAGAATTGAATCTTGGCCAGGTACATGCCTGTAATCCCAGTGGCTCAGGAGACAGAGGCAGAAGGATAGCCAAATTCAAAGCAGCCTTCGCAAAAAGCTAGGCTCTAAGAACTCAGTGAGACCTTATCTCTAAATAAAATATGAAATAGGGCTGGGGATGTGGCTCAGTGGTTGAGTTCAATTCCTGGTACCCCTCCCTCGCCGCAAAAAAGAACCAAATCTTTTTGTGTCTCCCTTTCTGTCTTAAACATAACAATTAGATGTTCATATGTTCATATATATGTAGAAATCATCCTTTTATCATTACAGAAACATGATTTTAAATGATTATAGTTTAAATAGCTGTATTCTAAGCCTCCTGTGGTCATTTGTTCAGTAATAAATAAATAAATAATAATAATTCTGAAGAAATTAATTTAAGCAATGATACTTATTGCCAACCCCAATACAGTGGGATTTTTTTTTTTTTTTTTTTTTTTTTTTTTTTTTTTTTTTTTTTTTTTTTTTTTTTTTTTTTTGGGTGCTAGGGATCGAACCCAGGGCCTTGTGCTTACAAGGCAAGCACTTTACCGACTGAGCTATCTCCCCAGCCCCAACAGTGGGATTTTAAACTTGCAGATATTGTGAGCTTTCAAGGTTGAAAGAAACAGTCCTTAGGATCCTGTTGCTCTAAGTTTGCACCACATTTAACTTTTTTCTTTCTTTAAGCATCAAGAAAGAATTTTAAATTATTTCAGATTTAATCACACATTTAAACATATTTCACATCTCTTGTTGATTTCTAGGTAAGTTAGATGGGGAGTGGCATGATTGCCCTCATTTCAGCAATGGGAAAGTGAGGATTTGAATTGGCTTACCTACTGCAATAAGCCAAGTATAAATTATTAACCTAGGGAGGAGTCTCATGTAACTCCCAAATTCTAGCTAGATAAAAGATGAGTTAATCAGATAAGAGAAAGAGATTTGGAAGAAAGATTATGAATTCTTTTTTTGAATGTTGAGTTTGAGGTATACTTGGTGTATGAATATGTACATATATGAATATGTACATATAGATAACTAAATTAAAGGTCTAGTGCACATATTAGAGCTTCACTAGCAAGAAGAATTTGGACCTGTTCAGCTTATGGATGAGAGTTGATGTAATAAAGGATGTAAAATGAAAAGAAAGCCCACCAGCATAGTTCCATTTGGAAGCTCCAACATTTCAACATAGGAGGGTGTTTCATGTTGCCAGCTGCTATAGAGAGGTCAAATAAAGACTTAGAAGTGACCATTTGATTTGGCATTTATAGTATTAGAAACATCTTGAAAGAACAATTTTAGTGGAGTAATAGAATTGAAAATCAAATTCTGGTGTTTTGAGAAACTGCAATTGAGAATTGTGGAATTGAGAGCAGTAAATATAGCCTCTCTTAAGAAACTTGTTTGATGGTAGTAGCTAGAAGAGAATATTGAATTGGGAGTCAGTTTTAATTTTTGAGCCTAGTAGCTATTTTGAAACATTCAGTTAATTGTTGTTCACCATATTTATCCTCCTATGCATTAAAACATTCCACCAACCCAGCTGCACCACTGTACCTACTAACCACCCTCCCACTATCCCTCCCCATGCTCTTCCCAGGTTCTGGTAACCACTGTTCTATTCTCTATTTCTTTGAGATGAACTTTTTAAGTTTCCACATATATGTAAGAACATGGGGTATCTTTCTGTGTCTGACTAATTTCACTTTAAAATAATGTTTCCCAGTTCCATCCGTGTTGCTGCAAAGAAAAGAATTTAATTTTTTTTTATGCCTGAATATTATTCCAGCATGTGTGTGTGTGTGTGTGTGTGTGTGTGTATACACACACATATACACATGCACACGTATGTATATACACACACACGACACACACTGCATCAATATACCCCTAGTTTGATTCCATATTTTGGCTGTTTTTTTCAACTTCTGGATTTCATTTCCTTTGGACATATACTTGTAAGTGGAACTGCTGGATTGTGTGGCAGTTTTTTGGTTTTGTTTTTTTTTTTTTTTTGGTACTGGGTATTGAACTCAGAGGCACTTGACCACTGAGCCACATCTCTAGCCCTATTTTGTATTTTATTTAGAGACAGGGTCTCACTGAGTTGCTTAGCACCTCGTTGTTGCTGAAGCTGACTTTGAACTCAAGATCCTCTTGTCTCAGCCCCCCTAGCAGCTAGGATTATAGGTGGGATTAATTACAGGCATGCACCACCGTACTCAGCTTGTGTGGCAGTTTTGTTGAGGAATCACCATATTGTTTTCCATAATGTCTGTACTAATTTTCACCAATAATGTTTGAGAGTTTCCCTTCCTATGCATTCTTACCAGCATCTGTTATTTTTGGTCTTTTGATAATAGCCATCTAACTGGGTAAGATGTTACCTCATTGCTGTTTTGCTCATTTTGATTTATATTTCCCTGATAATTTGTAATGTTGAACTGCTTTTTCAAAATTTCAGCAGGTACACAACATTTTGTATGACATCTCAGTTACTTAGACCTACTTCTCAGTATCATAAAATATGAATACAGTTAAATAGCTATAGTTCCTTTTTCCCAGGAACTTTTTTGCAAGTTGTTGTTTGTCCTTATTATGATTCCTTTGTAAAGTGAGCTAAGATTTGTTTTAATGACTTATCAGTAGAGAATTATCTACTTTTGGAGCCACAGGGCTACATGAAGCTATAACATTGGGACTTTTAATTTTCATGTAGTGCCAACCTAATTCTTACTAAATAAAGAGATGTTAAATCTCTTTCATTTTATTCTAAAATTCTACTTCATGTTTATTTTGACTACTATTCTTATAAACATGCTAATGTGATATGTTCTGAAACAGGGTTATAGGCTAATCTCTGAGAGGTTTATATTGTTCAGTTTTATAATGCCCAGGCTCTAATGAAGTGGGAATAGGAAAGGGAAAATGTACATATATAGGGGTCCCACACAAAGCTAATGATGCATTATAGTTATAAACTTATGTAACTGCAATAATCATTTTTGTGCTAATTCTTCCCAGTTAAGTTTCTAATATTTTAGTTTTCAAAGGATACACTTTAGACTTCTCAACTACAAAATAAACTTTCATTCACAATTCTTTTTAATTTACTGCTTTTGCTTTGCTTATGTTTCTTCTACCCTGAATAGATATTTGATATTTATCCAAATATCAAAGATTCTTAGTACTAAGAGTTACCTCAAATTTAACTGTAGGATTGAAAGTGACCATGAAAATCTTTTTGATCTTATTTTGTTATTTATTTAAGTATCTGAGGATCTTGATGATTTAGCGCTATTCTCTACTTAAAATTTCCTTCCTCCTACCCTAATGAATTCTTTGTTAGTTAACTCTGCCCCTGACAAAATGCCTGAGATAAACAGCTTAAAAGAGGGAAGGTTTATTTTGGGTCACAGTGTTAGAGGTTTCAGCCTATGGTCACTTGTCTCCATTGTTTCTGGGCCTGTGGTGAGGCAGAACATTATGTCAGGGAATGTGAGGTGGAGCAAAGCTGCTCACCTCATGGCGTCCAGTCAATTGATGAAGTAGAGCCTTCCTGATCCAGTCATCTTCCAGAGGCTCTATCTCAAAAGACATGGGGACCAAGCCTTTAACTTAGGGGGTAACATTTTAGATCCTAACCAGAACAGATTCCTATTCATTATCCTGACACAACTTAGATGACTGAATTATTCCTTCTCTCTTCTTACCAGTCATTGTACCTAGACTTAAATCTTCATTGCATTGCCTACTACAGTGTAACCTTGGGCATGCTAAATTAATCTCTCTCAACTTATTTTCTTAGTCAGTAAAACTGATGATGATAGCAAATCCCTTTTAGGCTTGCAGTGAAGAAGATTAAAGGAGATTACAGTTATAAAATATTTAGGATAATACCTAGCACATAGTAAGTGCTTGATAATTAATACTACTCTGGACCACTTATTGATGGAAACTTGTATCATCTTTTCAGAATACTAGTCTCTGCTTTAGGTACTGCAAATTAAAAAAATTTTAAGTTTTTTATCTGTTTCCAAAGAAACTGAGGTAAAGTAAGAAGACACATTGATAATTATAAAGCTGTATTATTTAGTATTAATAAAGCACCTAGATAAATGCTTAAACTGGTATTGAAGGTTCTTTGCTGAAGGTGACATCACTCATTTTATCTTCATGGTCTTAAAAGCTACTTACTGGTACCATTTATCAAATACCTGTAATCTAGACATCTGTACGTTGGAATTATCTGTTTACTAGATTGGTCCACTTATGTCCTTCAAACTTTATAACTGAGAGCATGTCCAAAAACTGAAGTCATCTTTTAAGTCCTACATATATCTTAAAACTGCTACTCCTTTGTATTTATGTTCACCAGCTCTTGTTTCAGGCCCCCATCACCTTATTCTTGAACCAGTGCCCTGAAATGCATTCACATAAGCACTGTAACACAAATTGAACTAAGTCTTTTTTCAACTTAAAACCTTTTAGTGAGTCTCCACACACAAAGTCTCTGTGATCTAATCCTACTTGCCTTCCCTATCCAGACACTACCCTCTCTTGTTCTGTATTCTAGCCCTACCATAGAGTTTTTTTGTTTGTTTGTTTCAATCTTCTCCACCCACCTCTGCCCACCTAGTACCACACATGCATACACACACACCCGCTTTGTACTTTGCTCTTCCATTCTTTCTCTTCCTTTACACATACTAGAATAGGATCCTGGTATCTTATCAGCTACCTTTCAGCTGGCCATTTCTTACTTGTCCTTTAAGACTTCATTCTATATTTCTCCTTGGAAACCTTGCTTGAGCTCTGCATCCTTAAACATCCTTTCAAAATTATATGTGCTTTTTTTGTATTTCCACGATATCCCATTGATATATCACTTTGTTACTGTACATGTTCATGTGCTTCTCTTGCAAGATTTTGAACTGTGTGATGTTAGTGACTGCTTTGTACAGACATGGCTAGGATCATAGTAAGTTCCGAGTAAATATTTAATGAGTGGGTGAATAATGAATATGTGTTAGTTTAGTCAAGCAGTGGTGACTAAGCATATGCTTGAGAGAAGGCCCATCCAAGTGTGAAAGTGTGAGAGTAAAAGTACTTCTTTTAGGAGTTTAGAATAAATAGGCACAGGGTGTTAGATTGGGGGTGTTGTGAAATGAGCCTAGGTAGGTAGGGCCTGTTGCAAAAGATTTTTGATGTCTTGCTAAGAATTTTCTTTTTCCTTTCTATTATTATTATTATTATTATTATTATTATTATTATTATTATTTGTATTGGGGATTGAATTTAGGGCACTTTATAACTGAGTTACTTCCCTAGCCCTTTGTCTTGCTAAGTTGCTGAGACTGGCCTGAAACTTGCAATCCTTCTGCCTCAGCCTCCCGAGTTCTCTGGGATTACGAGAATGCACCACCATGCCTGGCACAATTTTATTTCTTTTCAAGACTAATATTGCACTGTATGTACACAGCACATTCTATTATATACTCATCCATCATTGGACATTTCTTTGTCCCTTTTAGTTACTATGCATAATGCTTTTTTGTTTATTAGCGCACAAATCTGCTTGAGTCCCTGATTTCAAATCTCTTGGATATATACCAAATATGAAATTATTGTATATTTGTTTGTGAAGCCACCATACTGTGTCCTACAATGACTGTATCATTTTACATTCTTAATAGTAGTTCATAAGGTTCTAATTTCTCCAAATCCTTGCCAATACTTACTCTTTTCTCTGTTTTGTTGTTTTGTTTATAACTCTATCCTAACAAGAGTATGGCTCTCTTTTAAGATGAAGCTTGAGGCATTGAAAGAGAAATGGAAGTGAATTACAGGCTTGGGTATATGTATATGTTTACATTTCTATAGTGGCTAATGGGTTTTGTGTAATAAAAAGAAAAGGTCATATATCAAAAATTGTTGGTATAGCCAAAGTAGTGCTATGAGGAAAATTGATCACAGTAAATGCCTACATAAATAAAGAAAGCCTGGGAGTATAGTTCAGTGGGTACAAGACCCTGGATTTAATCCCCAGCATTTTAAAAAAATGGAAGAGAAAAAGAAATCTCAAATCAATAAACCAATTCTACATCTTAGGGAACTAAGGAAGAAAAAACGAAACCCCCAAACCACAGAGGGGTGGAAATAATAAAATTATAACAAAAATAAATGAAGTAGAGCATAGGCAAACAATAGAATTCATAGAGCAAAAGTTATAACGCTTGATACTCCCTGAAGTGGCTGTGATTTTTTTAAAAAATTGAAAGTGGCAAGTGTCAGCAAGACTTGGTGAAATTGGAACCCTCATACATTGCTGGTGGTATTGTAAATGATGCAGCTACTGTGGCTAAGTTAAATATAAAATAAATTGCTGATTATGGTGGCACATGCCTGTAATCTCAATGACTTAGTGATTGAGGTAGGAGGATCACAAGTTCAAGGTCAGCCATAGCAATTTAGTGAGACTGTCTCAAAATAAAAAATAAAAAGGACTTGCAGTGTAGTTTTAGTGGTAAAACACCCCTGGGTTCAGTTCCCTAGTGCCAAAAATAAAATAAAACAGAGCAATCATATGACCTAATAATTTCACTCCTAGATATATATTCAAAAGAATTGAAAAAAAAGTTCAAATGACATCTTGTACACAAGTGTTCATGGTGGCAGTATTAACACTAACCAAAAGCTAGAAGATCCAGATGTTCATCAGCAGAAGAATGGATAAACAAAATGGGTATATTCATACAATGAGATATCATTGAGCCATAAAGTGAAGTATTCATATATGATGAAACGTGTGAACCCAGAAAACACAGTGTACAGAAGAAGCCAAACACAAAATATTGTATAATTCCATGTATAGAAATTATCCAGAAAAGGCAGATCTGTGGAAACTAAGTAGATTAATAGCTGACAGGGGCTTGAGAGAGGAAGAAAGGAATGATGGGTGATGGGGGCTTAGTGGGTACAGGGTTTCTATTTGGAGTGATAAAAATGTTCTGGAAGTTGATAGTAGAGGTGGTTGAACCACATTGTGTATATACTAAATGAATTGTATATTATTAAATGGTAAAAATGGAATTTTTATGTTATAAGTATTTTATCATGGCAGGGGGTGGGAGGAGTCATTGATACAAGAAATCACTTATTTAGCACACTAAAACTAGATCTAATGACCATTATTATTAGCATTTGGGGTTTGGGGGTTATTATATGTGAGATTTTTTATGAGAAGTTTCAAAAAGTAAATGCTGTAGGTCTTCCCTTCCTCTGTTCTGATTCCTTCAATCTGAGGTAGAATCTAGGAGCCTATATATTAAGGATGCACCTTAGGTAATTGTGATACAAGTAAAACTCAATGGCTTATTGTCAAAAGAGCAGTGTTACACTGCCATGCAGTGTATTTACCACTGTAGAGTGCTAAATATTTTAGTTCCTGTATGTAATTTTATGCTTTTTGTGCTTTCGTGAAGAAAAGCAAACATGAGATAAGTCAAATCAAAAAATTAGATTTTACATAAATGCATGTGAGAAAACTGAGTCGAGAAATTCAAAAGTATTCTGTTTCTAATTTTTTAAATACATTTGACTGTCAATAGACCTTGACTATCTTATGACTTTGACTCATCCTAATCACACCAACCTACCCACCATACATTTAGTCCTTTTGTTCTGCTCTATAACAGGTCACTTTATATACTTTTACTTTTTATGTGAAACAGCATTCTAAGATTTGACATTATGATTTTTTAGGATTTAAAATATATTTCAACAAACTTGAATTTTATCTGAAGATTGATGATGTGGGGAATTGTGGTTTACTTGAGACCCAACCTTGAATCATGTGCTTTAAAGCTGCTGTGCCTAGTAAGCAAACCATTTGGCTAAGAGAATGAGCATCATTCCAGCATTGCAAAAAGGAAAGAAAAATGAGCTGAGCTGCATTTTGGCAACTCAGCATGTCTTTCTCTATGGGTCTGTTTTGATGGGATTAAATCTTGTGAAAATAATGCCCTATCCTATATACCAAGTGAGGCAGTCTGCTCACTGGTTCTGAACACTAATGGACTTAATTTTTAAAACTGATCTTTGAGGAATATTTTGAAGTTTGATATGAGTTTGTTTTGTTTTGTTTTGTTTTGTTTTTTAGGCCAGCCGAGTCTTCGAGAAGCTATTTCCATGTCCTGTATAACCAATGGAAGTGGTGCAAACAGAAAAACAAGTCACACCAGTTCTGTTTCAATTGCAAGAAAAGAGACTCTCTCATCTGCTGCTAAAAGGTACCCATTTATAAAGGAAAAAGAAAAAAAATTGCAAAATTGTGTGTGATAAGTAAGTCTCCTTTTTAAAAAAATATGAAATAGAGCTGTTTGGAATTCAAGTGAGCATGTCCTTTGAATTCTTTAATTGTGAATGAGACATCTAATCTATGCACACTGAATTTACATTCATCATTATCTGTCAAGGAAACTTGTTTCTTCCTAAGGAAAGAGAACAATTTCATTTTCTGGTTCCTTTTTAATTTTTTCAGGAAGAATTTATTGGTAAATATCTCTAATGAAATTATGTAAGTGAAATTTCCTTAGCAAGTGATATATTTAATAAAACATTTTAAGGGGAAAATAGAATCTTTGATTTATGTCTGCATTAGGTTAATAACTTTTTTCTTTATAAAATTAAGATTTAATTAAAAATATTGTAATATTGTATTGTGTGCCTATTTGTGTCTGTGTCTGTATGTTGGGGGATGGTGGTCAGGAAGGTTGTGGAATTACTGCAATATAACAGTTTTAGTATATTATAGATTTGAATTCTATATGTTTTTCATCAATCAATTGAATTTATTATTCCAATAAAATTGCTTAGAGGACTTTCCCCTTTTTAAAAATTCCTAGCAAATTATTCCATGTAGTTTGGAGAGACCATAGAAGATGAGTGGTCTAATCTTAAATGTTTTCTTCAAAGAATGCATGAAGAAAAACCTTAAGCAATAGAATAATGTGTAACAATATTTCGATGGGAGATGTACCAGTGACTGAATTTTTCATAATGTGGAATTATAGATGTTTAACCAAACAGGTAGCTAAAGGAGTCTTAATGAAATAACAAGATCTTAAGTCCTTTAAAAAATTTCTTCTAGAATTTAATTGTTGAAATCATTATGACAGAATCTAGACTTAGCTCTTATAAGGATGCTAAACTTTGTTACCTGCCCATTTTTAGGAGAAAAATTCATAGTAGAAATATTAATAAATTTCTATGTTGTAGCTGTTAACAGTTTGCATTCAGCCCATTTTCATACATAGCTGTTGTACTATGCTGTATAGTGATCCAGTTATGCACAGTAGGAATTCAGTGATCTAAGACCAGCTGATTTTGTTACTTTATAGTACTGGGATTCTTTATTTTGCTTTTAAGTAACCCCTGGTACCAAAAAAAAAAAAAAAAAAAAAAAAAAAAAATCCCAGAAAGAATATCTCTTTTAGTTATACTGGTCCCACTTAATAGTAGTGGCCCATGTATTTAGGATAGTTAGAAAACCAAGAAAAAGGTAATTTCTAATCTAGTTTTTTAAATTTCAAAGATAATCTGATGCTTTTGAGGTAAATATTTATTTTTTAGTATATACTTTTAAAAAAATTAAACATGAAGTAGAAAGTCAGTGGCCTCTGTGAGGCCAAAAGGTATCAGAACTGAATCAGATTAAGAAATGTCACTGTCAAATAACATTTTAAACTATTACAATGTGCTAGTTAAATTGTGGATAATACGTACATTAAAAAGTATTCTTGGAATGTACTTCCTTATAGATTATGTACTTAATAGTAAAATTTCAAAATAGCCTTTGTTTAAGAACTGTAAGTAGTTGATAGTTTTCTACTTTTTCAATACTGGAATAAGAGCCTTGATTCCATCTGCTTTGTAATATGGCCAAGAGTGTCATACAAGTACTCTTATCTGGTATGGTTAGGAATGAAAAGTGTTTCATTAATAAAGAATCGAAGTGTGAAATTTTAAAAATTTATACATAAATACCTTAAACATTTTAACTTACATTCATATGTATTCATTTTTCAGGTTTTCTTTTTAATAAAAAGACCTCCCACCCCCATCTTAGGATGCATCTCTGATTAAATTCCTTGTTGACTGTCAATAAAATAATGACCATAAATAACTTTTCATAATTTTTAGTTTCATTTATAAAGGCAGAGGAATAAATTTTTAAAATATGACAAAACAGTATGATAGAATCCATCTCTATTTCTCTTATGTTTAAAATTCTCACTCCAATTTAATAACAGTTTTTTTGGTAACTTTTAATCTTTCTAGAACATTCAACTTAGTTTTCATAGAACTTATAATTCTTTTTTCTATGTGTATTTTGTCTATTTTCTTTGTATTTAATTAACTTACATAATTAAAATAACAACTATTGACATCAGCAGGTTTGAGAAAAAATAAACCTTTGCTAAGATTAAAACTGATTTGAAGGGATCTGAAGATGGAACTGTGGTAGAGCACTTGCGCAGCATGTGTAGGGTCCTGGATTGAGTCCCCTACACTAGAACTAAACAAAACTCCATAGACAGAAGCAGGTATTTATAGAGAAATTAGGAAATAACCTATTAAACATGAACTTTTAATTTGTCTAGGGCATTAGTTTGTTTTCATAGGTAATGGAAAGCATCACTAATCCTCTCATTTGGTAGGTTTTCATTGCACCCCCCCTCCCCAAATCTTCCTAGATGGCAACATCTAGTTGAGATGATTTCTGTCAGAACAGAAAGGGCAGTCTTTACAGGATATATTGCCTTAGAATTTTTATAAAATTTTCACTGAAGATTTTAATAACTTCCATAGTTTTCAAAGAAATAGTTTTCCATATTGTATGAAAGCAGCGAAAGTTGTATTAGCTGTATGATTTAGGATTTTGAATTATATGATAATCACTTTTCTATCATTTGATTTTTTTTAAACAAAGTTGTTTAAATATGTGTTGTTCCATGTTATACTTTATTTTACAGTGGTACAGAAAAAAAGAAAGAAAAACCACAAGGACAGAGAGAAAAAAAAGAGGAATCTCATTCTAATGATCAAAGTCCACAAATTCGAGCATCACCTTCTCCCCAGCCCTCTTCACAGCCTCTCCAAATACACAGACAAACTCCAGAAAGCAAGAATTCTACTCCCACCAAAAGGTTTTAACCGTCCCCAAGTATAGAGCTAGGGAATGGTTGTAAAGATACCTAAATTCTGTGACTTGGGAAAAACTTAGCTATCCATGGATTTCAGGAGAAAAGCCTGGTGGCTTCTTTTCTTTATTCTTTGATATCTGTATTTTAGAACATTGAAGAATAAGATTTAAGGTCAAAATTTCTTAGTTACAACTGGAAAAGAAACTAAGTTTTTAATGAACAATCTGGTGAAAGAAGGCATGAATAATTACTGTAAATGCAAAATAATATTTTTATAACATAGAATACCTTTAAATTTAATATAGTTAAATATAAGTTTATAGCCATGGATAGAATGGCCATATATAATTATCCGCACCACATTTTGGCATCATTACAACCTTTAAATTGCAAGGGCCCTTCTCAATAAATGGCTCTTCATTGTGGCTGCATCTCAGGTTTAGTTTTGGGTCTTGGGAGGATAAGTTCTTGCTTGAATAGGGAAATAAATACATTTCACCTGGTCTTTTCTATGCTAAAGGCTTGCTTGAGGGCTTCTCTGTGTCCATAATAATATTTTAAAGTTAAGAGAGGGGGAGAAGGGAAAAACATTCTAACAATGTGTGTGAGCTAAATTGGGTATCTAAACCTGCATGCTGGGAGTTTACTGCTACATTTACCTTGTAATCAAATACTGAGACCAACTTAATTAAATTGGCCTGTTTTAGAAGTGCAGATTCAAGCTTTATCATTAGGTATATATTTTACCATTGTACTTCTGCTTAGAAATCTTAAAAACTATTAAACCATTCCCAGAACTGGCTAGGATTTTAATAAGTAACAACCAATCCTACACGATTTGCAGTAATTTTTATTTGACCAGTTTAATATTTTGTCTCAAATCTGTAATGGAAATTTGGGAAACCAAAGTACCCTTCACTTGATTGATGCACGTTTACCATTTACAAAATGCTTTGTCTATGTGCCTCACAGATTCTTGTGCTATCTAAACGGTTTGTAATTTTTCTGCCTGGTCTGTGGAGTTTTCCTTGGATATAACTTATTAATGTTATGTAACTTTGGATTGTGTGTGGTTAAAGGTGGCTTTATATAATCAATCTCTTTAAGGTTCTGATTTGACTTTTATCTTTGTCCCAGTCTTTTTTTCAGCTTCTTGAGGTCTCCTGGAAATGTGCTTACCCTTCTAAATTGCTCTTTGGAAATACTACTGCAAGAAGTACTGAAGCCCGGATGAGTTTTAGGATAGTTAGCAATGCAGCCAAAAAGTCATTTATAAATAAAAAATATTCAGTTAATACAGAAAATCAGCATTGATAAACCACTTTTTGATAGAATCTTATTTATTTCTGATCATAGGTAAAATTATCTTTAAAGATATAAACAGAAATTTCACTTTTAGTCTCACAATTTATTCAGAAACTGTCATTAGTACCATAGGTAATTTAATTACTTGAGGACATAATTACATAAAAATGAAAGTTATAGCCTTCTTCAAGGGCTGTGAAAAAGCACAGAATTTTTGTTACTATATTATTACTCAAATTTTAGCAATTTTTTTTCTGTTAACAGCAAAAACTGTAGATTTCTATCAGTTAATTACTTCTAGTGAATATTCTTAATAATACTGAAATTTACAAAACAGACTTGATAATTGCCTTGTTTAACTCCTTTACTCATCCAGGCAAAGCCTTTCAACTAATCCTTCTCTTTTCTGGATTGCTTTAATGAAATGCTTTTGTGTTCTCTTTAAACTGTCAGTTATATTTCATTGCTACTCAGAATTTTTGTCTAAGAAATTAATGTTTCTTCTAGCATAAAACGACCACCAACAGCTGAAAAGCCACATAATTCATGGGAAAATTCAGATGATAGTCGTAATAAATTATTGAGAACAGCTTCAACATCAAAACTAATATCAAAAGTTATTAAAAATACAGACAAGTAAGTTATTCTGTTTTCTTCATTACATCTGAAAATTAATAATTCTGTGACTCATTTGCATGTGTAATTATATTTGTCTTGTTTGAATTTTTAAAAAATGTATTACAATTTATCAGTGTTTTCTTCAGTGCATTTTCTTAAGTCTCAGAAAAGCTGTGTCTTCTTGAATATTTTTCTTAAGTTCTTTTTATTCTGCACTGTTTAGTAATCTTGTGGGATAGTCGTTGTTTTACAAAACAACATATATTCATAGCTGAGATCAGTGAGTAGTTGAGACCAGTGAGGCATATTGATGCCTAAATTTTGATTCTTGGTCTTTATCTGGGCTGTGGGCTAGGCTTCAGAATTGTACAATTTCTTCAGGTGATTCTAATGATTAGCTGTATAAACTTAAAAAAATAAATGTGTTTTTTGAATTCCTTCTTTAGGCATAAAGATGTCATCATCAACCAAGGTAAATTAAAAATCCTTTAAAATTTTTTTTTTGTTTTGTTTTTCTACATGAGCTTAAGTTTTGCTAAATGATAAGAATATTGACTTACTTTCATTTGGTGTATTTTATTCATAGTAATCAAAGAGACATGTTACGTTATTGTAGTCATTTGAGAAAATGCTCAATTTTTATTGTAAGATATGTCATTTTTGTCTCAACCAGCAAAAATGTCAACCCGTGAAAAAAACAGCCAAGGTAAGAATAAGCTACACAGTTGGTCGCCTTCTATGTTAATTTCTTCTTGGATCTCTTATTTGGCTTTTCATGTGACTTCCCTCTTAAAAAGGAACTATCATGATAATTTGACCCAGTGAATCAAACTGTTCTTAAAAATCCGTCTTATTTCTGTGAGACAACAAAGTATAAAATATCTTTCCTCCCTTTAAAAAAAATTTTATACTTAGAAAAGCCATTTAAAAGATTGATAAATTTTAACTCAATTTCCTGTCTTGCCAACTTCATTGCAAATAATCACTCATTTCTTGAGGCTAGACTGAATATATAATGAATCTAGCAAACCATTTCCTCTTAAAATTTTCTTTTATATTAATTGTAATTTCTGGCTACTTACTGTTGTTGGCTTCTTCTGACCAAACAAGGAAAGCAGACTTTCTGTAAGTGTATATTTAATTTAATTGCAAAGTAGGTAAGTCTTATATATCAGTTTTACATCATCCTTAGATTGCCTGCAAATTTAACTGAAGCATGCTGTTCTAAATGAAAGCATGTCTTTTTTGTGCATGCTTTTCGCAGCTCATTTCTGTGTGTCATAGTTACCTTTATTTTTCGGGTTTAGTGTGGAGAAATTTTTGTTAGAGACTTTACTTGATTTCTGTGGGTTTTGACTTTGGTTCTAATAAGAAAAGAAGCATTTGTTATCTTCTTTGGATAATGTACCTGAAATCATAAATGAGGTTGAATTTTGATGACTTCAGTCTCTTTCGTTAGGTCTTAACTTTCTCTCTCCATAATTATAGAATAGATTAGGTAATGGTTGAGATCCTTTAAGGAAAAATGAAATTTTATTTACAGAGACAATTCTTATTATGTTATATATCAAAACTTTTTTTTTTTTAATAGAGGATGTGGTATATAGTTGAAATGACAGTAAATGGACAATTACTGTCCATTTATTGTTTGGTCCTGGCTCATCTGTATAGTAGTTTTATGATCTAGGCCAAATGACAATATCTATTAAGTGGTTTTCTAATCTTAGAATAATAACTATAAAGCTTAATTTATGTGACTGCTAAAGGGTGAAATATATATGAAAGTACTTTAAGAATAGAAAGCATTATAACTGTAAATATTATTAAACGTAGGTATTATAAAACTGTAGATATTATTAAATGGTTTACTAAAATGTCATATTTTATAAAGTTCTTAGAGAGTAAATGAGGAAGGGGTACCTCCATTTTACCCATGTTTTAGTATGTTCTTTAGAAGGAAAAAGAACTTAAGATTAGTATATAAGAGTGATGTGTTCATGAAACAATTTTTAAAATCAGGTAAACAAGGTAATATATTTGAAAGGTAGAGATTTTGCCATAGAAGCATCACTTAGCAGTGTTTTAGCCAGTACCTGGGGAGAAGGGTGAAATGAAATGTTGGAAAAGGATATAGAAAAATAAGTTAAATTCTGTTACAAGAATTTTACCTCAAAAAGATTGTCTCAAATGTTGCCTTCATTGAGACTTATTTTTGGAATTTGAGTGTAAGCTTTGCTACTGTAATCACTATATATTATCTGGAGAATAGACTCTAATTGTTCAACTCCATTTCTTCCATCTGTTATATAATTCAGACCTGACTGGGATTGGGCAGATCCCACAGAAAGAAATAGATGGATTTTAGATGGTTTAGGTAGGGAATGAGAGTGAGGAACAGAGGAATCTATGAAGACTAGCTTGAATAAGTAGGTAAGTGACATCTGCTGAAATAGGAAACATTTGAGGAGAGGTAGTATGTCCAAAAGAATAGGAATTTGGTTTTGAACAATTGCACTTATGTTTGAACTTAACCTACATGTGGAGATGTATAGCAGGCAACATAATATAGATATTTAAATGTGGATTTTGAAATCCACTGATGGGTTTCATAGCTCTAGTGCCCCTGAATGGGTTATTTCACCTCCCTATATCTTTGTTTTCTCATATATAATTGAGATAATAGTAAACTTTCAAAGGGTTATTGTAAAAATTAAGGATAGTAATATAGTGTTTTAACACAATGCCTGGTACATAGTCCCAAATAAATTTTATTTAGATTCTAGCATTTAAAACCTTGCATTTAAATGGTAGCGTAAGATGACAATCTCTGAGTACATGCTCTTCACTTGCTTTAAGTTGTAGATATATTTTAAAAGATTGGCATTCATTTTGCATGGCATATTCTCAATACATATATTCTTAATATCTTAGCTATTAATACCATTATGTGTCAACTTTGGATAATTTTTTAAAAATATGATTTATTAATTTCTTTAGCTCTTTTTTGACAATGACAGCTGTGACTTGTTCCAAGCCATCTGCTTTGATTTGGAAAGAAGCCTATTTACATTTGGTACATTTAGGTGAGTGGTAGCAGAGAAAACTACCTAAAAGGTCATGCCCTCCAGGCATAGCAGTGTAGGAGAAAAGTTATGTGGCTGCGTGTACTGATCAGCATTAAGGCATGTGGCCGGAAGTCATGGTTGAAAACTATAGGAAGTGGGATGGGATGTATAGGGCAATCTGTGAGGTTAGGTGTAGGAAGTAGGACAGGTTATGCCACTAATGAGGCTCTTACCTGAATTTTTATCTATATTCTAAGGTCTGAACCCTTTTTCATTAATCTCCCTAGTTTTAGTTTTAGTTGTTTTTTTTTTTAATATTTTTTATTTTTACAGACACATTTTGATTCATTGTACACAATTGGGGTACAACTTTTCATTTCTATGGTTGTACACAATGTATATTCACCCCATTCACGTAATCATACATATATATAGGGTAATACTGTTTCATTCTACTTTTTTCCATTCCCACCCCCTCCCACCCCTTTTTCCTCTACACCATCCAAAGTTCCTTCATTCTTCTCTTCCCTCTGCCACCTCCCAGCATTATATATTGTCATGCACTTATCAGAGAAAACATTCGACCTTTGGTTTTTTGGGCTTGGCCTGTTTCACTTAGCATGATATTTTCTAACTTCATCCATTTACCAGCAAATGCCATAATTTTACTCTTCTTTATGGCTAAGTAATATTCCATTGTGTATATATACCACAGTTTCTTTATCCATTCGTCAGTTGAAGGGCATCTAGGTTGGTTCCACAATCTAGCTATTGTGAATTGAGCTGCTATGAACATTGTTGTGGCTGCATCACTGTAGTATGCTAATTTTAAGTCCTTTGGGTATAAACCTAGGAGTGGGATAGCTGGGTCAAATGGTGGGTCCATTCTAAACTTTCTGAGGAATCTCCATACTGCTGTACCAATTTGCAACTCCACCAGCAATGTATGAGTGTGCCTTTTTCCTCACATCCACACCAACACTTATTATTGCTTGTATTCTTGATAACAGCCATTCTAATTGGAGTTAGATGAAATCTTAGGGTGGTTTTAATTTGCATATCTCTAATTACTAGGGATGATGAGCACTTTTTCATATATTTGTTGATCACCTGTGTATTTTCTTCTGTGAAGTGTCTGCCCATTTCCTTAGCCCATTTATTGATTGGGTTCTTTGTATTTTGGGTGTAAAGTTTTTTAAGTTCTTTATAAACTTTGGAGATGAGTGCTCTGTCTGAAGTGTGTGTGGAAAAGATTTTCTCCCACTTTGTAGGCTCTCTTTTCACATTATTGATTGTTTCCTGTGCTGAAAAAAAACTTTTTAGTTTGAATCTATCCCATTTATTGATTCTTGCTTTTATTTCTTGCACTATGTCTGGTCCTAAGCCAACATGATAGAGATTCGGGCCTACTTTTTCTTCTATTTGGTGAAGGGTCTCAGGTCTAAATCCTAGATCCTTGTTCCATTTTGAGTTGAGTTTTGTAGGGGGTGAGAGATAGAGGTTTAATTTCATTTTACTGCATATGGATTTCCAGTTTTCCCAGCACCATTTGTTGAAGAGGCTATCTTTTCTCCATTGTAAGTTTGGCATCCTTGTCTAGTATGAGGTTACTGTACTTACGTGGGAATGTCGCCGTGTCTTCTGTCCTGTACCATTGATCTACCTGTCTGTTTTGGTGCCAGTACCATACCATTTTTGTTACTATTGCTCTATAGTAGAGTTTAAGGTGTGATATAGTGATACCTCTGCATCACTCTTCCTGCCCAGGATTGCTTTGGCTATTCTGGGTCTTTTGTTCTTCCAGATGAATTTCATGATTACTTTTTCTGTTTCTGTGAGAAATGTCACAGGGATTTTAATTGGAATTGTGTGAAATCTGGATCGCACCTTTGAAAGTATGACCATTTTGATAATATTAATTCTGCCTATCCTAGAACATGGGAGATCTTTCCATTTTCTAAGGTCTTTCTCAGTTTCTTTCTTCAATGTTTTGTAGTTTTCATTGTAGAGATCTTTCACCTCTTTGATTACATTGATTCCCAAGTATTTATTTTTTTTGAGGCTATTGCGAATGGAGTTGTTTCCTCATTTCCCTTTCAGATGTTTCATCACTTACGTATAAAAAGGTTTTAGATTTATGTGTGTTGATTTTATAACCTGTTATTTTGCTGAATTCATTTATGAGGTCTAGAAGTTTTCTGGAGGAGTTTTTTTGGATCCTCTAACAAGAGAATCATGTCATCAGCAAATAGTGACAGCTTAAGTTCCTCTTTTCTTATTCATATCCCTTTAATTTCTTTAGTCTGTCTAATTGCTCTGGCTAGTATTTCCAGGACGATGCTGAATAGAAGTGGTGACAGAGGGCATCCCTGTCTTGTTCCCGTTTTTAAAGGGAATGCTTTCAGTTTTTCTCCATTAAGAATAATATTGGCTGTGGGCTTAGCATAAATAAATAGCCTTTACAATGTTCAGGTATGTTCCTACTACCCCTATTTTTTCTAGTGTTTTGAGCATGAAGGGGTGTTGTATTTTGTCGAATGCTTTTTCCTGCGTCAATTGAAATAACCATATGATTCTTATCCTTAAGCCTATTGACACGATGGATTATGTTTATTGATTTACAGATGTTGAACCAACCTTGCATTCCTGGGATGAACCCCACTTGATCATGGTGCACAATTTTCTTAATATGTTTTTGGATACAGTTTGCTAGTATTTTGTTAAGGATCTTTGCATCTATATTCATCAAGGATATTGGTCTAAAATTTTCTTTACTTGATTTGTCTTTGCCTGGTTTGGGTATGAGGGTGATATTAGCTTCATAGAATGAGTTTGGTAGGGTTCCTTCCCTTTGTATTTCCTGGAATACTTTGAGAAGTATTGGAATGAGTTCTTCTTTGAAGGTCTTGCAGAACTCAGCTGAGAATCCATCTGGTCCTGGACTTTTCTTGGATGGTAGGCTTTTGATGGCTTCTTCTGTTTCATTGCTTGATATTGATCTGTTTAAATTGTGTATGCCTTCCTGGTTCAGTTTGGGAGGAGCATATGTCTCTAGAAATTTGTCAATGTCTTTAGTATTTTCTATTTTGTTGGAATGTAGGTTTTCAAAGTAGTTTCTCATTATGTTATGTATGTCAGTGGTGTCTGTCGTGATATTTCCTTTTTCATCATGAATTCTAGTAATTTGAGTTTTCTCTCTCCTTCTCTTTGTTAGTGTGGCTAAGGGTTTGTCTATTTTATTTACTTTTTCAAAGAACCAACTTTTTGTTTTGTCAATTTTTTGAATTGTTTTTTGTTTCAGTTTCATTGATTTCAGCTCTGATTTTAATGATGTCCTGTCTTCTACTACTTTTGGTGTTGTTCTGTTCTTCTTTTTCTGGGGCTTTGAGTGTAATGTTAGGTCATTTAGTTGTTGACTTTTTATTCTTTTCTTGAGTGCACTCCATCCAGTGAATTTTCCTCTTAGTATTGCTTTCATAGTGTCCCAGAGATTTTGATATGTTGTATTGTTGTTCTCATTGACCTCTGAGAATTTTTTAATCTCCTCCCTGATGTTTTCTGTTATCCATGTTTCATTCAATAGCATATTATTTAGTCTCCAGGTGTTGGAGTAATTTCTGTTTTTTATTTTGTCATTGATTTCTAATTTCATTCCATTATGATAGGATAGAACACAAGACAGTATCTCTATTTTTTTGCATTTCCTAAGGGCTGCTTTGTGGCATAACATATGGTCTATTTTCGAGAGAAGGTTCCATGTGCTGCTGAGAAGAAAGTGAATCTGCTCGTTGATGGATGGAATATTCTGTATATGTCTGTTAAGTCTAGGTTATTGATTGTGTTATTGAGTTCTATGGTTTCTTTGTTTAGTTTTTGTTTGGAAGATCTATCCAGTGGTGACAGCGGTGTGTTAAATTCACCCAGAATTATTGTGTTATAGTCTGTTTGATTCCTGGAATTGAGAAGGATTTGTTTGATGTACATGGATGCACCTTGGTTTGGGGCATAAATATTTACAATCGTTATGTCTTCCTGATTTATGGTTCCCTTAAGCAATATGAAATGTCCTTCTTTATCCCTTCTGACGAACTTTGGCTTGAAGTTCACTTTATCTAAAATAAGGATGGAAACCCCCGCTTTTTTACTGAATCCGTGTGCGTGGTAGGTTTTTTCCCATCCTTTCACCTTTAGTCTGTGGATGTCTTTATAACGTGCCTTGGTGTGGATCTGTTGTGATTTTGTGCATTTGGTGTTCTGTAAGCCTCTTGTATTTGATTTTCCATTTCATTCTTCAGGTTTGGGAAATTTTCTGATATT
This sequence comes from Sciurus carolinensis, assembly GCF_902686445.1. Lineage (NCBI taxonomy): Eukaryota > Metazoa > Chordata > Mammalia > Rodentia > Sciuridae > Sciurus > Sciurus carolinensis. Next base: position 59,853,277 of record NC_062225.1, on the reverse strand, counting down.
ATTTCATTGTATAGGTTGTTCATTCCTTTGGTGTGTTTCTCTGTGCCTTCAATCCTGATAATTCTTAAATTTGATCTTTCATGATGTTCCATAGTTCTTGGAGATTCTGTTCATGATTTCTTCTTGAGCAATTTTATTTTCAAGATTAAATATTTTGTCTTCATTGTCTGAGGTTCTGTCTTTCATGTGGTCTAGTCTGTTGGTGATGCATTCCATTGAGTTTTTTTTATTTGGTTTATTGTTTCCTTCATTTCAAGGATTTCCGTTTGGGTTTTTTTGTTTTTGTTTTTGTTTTTTGTTTTTGAGGATCTCTGTCTCTTTGTTGAAATGATCTTTTGCTTCCTGCAGTTGCTCTTTCAACTGCTTATTGGTATGGTCATTCATTGCCTGCATTTGCTCTCTTATCTCATCCTTTGCTTCATGAATCATTTTAATCATATATAATCTGAAGTCCTTTTCTGACATTTCTTCTATCATACTGTCACTGGATTCTATTAATATAGAATCTAGATTTGTTTGGATCATTTTCTTCCCTTGTTTTTTCATGTTGTTCATGTATCTTCCCCTACAGGACAGATCTGGGGTATTGTAGTTTCCCCCTTATAGGCTTACAGTGACCCTGTAGGTTTCCAGAACTGTTTCTTTAAGGGGGAGATCAATATCAGCAGTGCCCAGCTGAGATACTATGCAACCTGAAACCAGATAGCCCCTATGAGGACGTTAAAAATATTGTCATAATAAACAGAATGAGTTCAATTATTATCTTCAGTATAACATAGACTTGCAATAAGGTCTACAGTTTCTAATGGAAGACAAAGAGGATGTGGAGGGGTGTAGGATGTAGTTGTTAATGGGATAAGAAAAGAATATATGGAAATTTTGTATCATAGAAAGAGTGCGAGTTTAATCAAAAGAAGTCAGTTGTTAGCATGGAAAAATGGAGAAAGAGACTCTGAGGGAATAGGTAAACAAAAGGAAAAGAGAGCAAGAAAAGTAAAGAAATAAAAACTTAACAACTGTTCAATAAGGAGAAAAAAGAAAATCTACACTATAACAGTCATATAGTATTCAAACCTCCCAGTCTTCAGTAGCCTGAGAGGTACCTGACAGTGAACTTCCAGTCTCCAGCAGGTGTCTCAGGATGAGATTTGCCCCACCTAATGATGGGAGATAGGGCTTCCAGGATTATCCAAGATGGCTGCTCTGGCTTCCAAATGTGTTGGCAAATGGGGAGCTGCAGCTCAGGGTGTGGGTGTGGTTGGCTGGAGATCCTGAAGGTGGGGTGCCGTTGGTCAGGCAGGGGTCCTGGAGGTGGGGTGTTGTCGGTCTGGTTGCGGGATCCTGCAGGCGGGGTGCAATCAGTTGTTCTGGGGTTCCTGGTGGCGGGGAGCAGTTAGTTGATTAGGGCCCCAGAGGCAGGGAGTGATCCTTCAGGCTGAAGGATCCTGGAGATGGGGCTCAGTCAGTCCGGCCAGGGGTCCTACAAGTCCTGGCTGTTGTCTCAAGATGGCAGCAGCCACGTGTAACCAAACCTGCAGGTATTATGACGGTGAACTTCCAGGAAACAACAGGCAGCTGGTGCTCCTCTGGTGGTCTGTGGTCAATCTACTCACTGCTGTCAGATGATCGGGAGGTGAACCTCGGGCAGTGGTTGGCGGGTGGGTGAAAGGCAGGCAATGGACAGGCAAGCAGCAGGCAGATGGCAGATGGTAGGTGCCAGACAGTGAGCAATCTGCACTCAAAAAGTAGCCAATATGCTGGCAGACTTCAGGTGATTGCAGTAGACAAATGGGGTAAATAGCAGGGGATCTATAAGCTGCAAAAACTGCCTCACCAAGAAACAGATATCCTCTGCTTGAAACCCAAGTTATGGAACCACAAGGAACGCAGCCTCCCTCTAGTCCACCATCTTGGATCTCCTAGTTTTAGGTTCTTTTCTGCTTGTAGCTAAGATAAAGTTCTCGGAGCACAAGATCTTAAAATTTGAATGTTTCCCAATAGGACTGTTTGTGGTTAGATGTAGCAGTTAGCTTCTAGAATAATACTATTCAATTGATAAGTTACTGATAAAAAAATGTTGGGTCTTTTTTTGTTTTTTGTTTTTGTGATTCTGGGTGTCATAACTATGGCCTTGTGTATGTTTGGCAAGCACTCTACCAAGTTACAACCGCAGACTTTTAAAAAAAAAAATTGTGTGTGTTAACAATGGGGACTGTAGGCACCTATTGGAAAAAATAGGTAAGTCTAAGAAATTTTATAATAAACAAAATGAGCTGATAACTCATCCTTATAATAGTTATCAAATATATTCTTTAAGTTTTTATTATTTTTTATGTGCCAGGATCAAACTCAGGGCTGTGCACTCTACCACTGAACTGCATCCCCAGCTCACATTTTTTCCAACAGAAAAATATAGTGTCTGCCGGGCACCGTGGCGCAGGCCCTTAAATCCTGTGACCCGACTAAGGTAGGAGGATTGCAAATCCTCAGTCTCAGGGACGTAGCGAGACACTGTCTCAAAATTTTTTTAAAAAATTTAAAAAGGGCCTGGGATATGACTCCGTGATTAGGTGCCCCTGGGTTCAATACCTGGTGCCGAAAAAAAAAAAAAAAAAAAGGAAAAAAAGTGTCACGTGCCTCATTATTTTAAAAGCAGAACCTGAAGGTCCTCAAATTGTCACCTATTACTACTTGTTCAGACTTGAGTAATCTTAAACCAGTTTTCACTTCAGCATAAACTAAGTGTTGTTTATTGTGTGTACTGTTTATTGTTTGACAGACAAAATTGTGTGTTATTATAATATGTTTTGAAGTATATGTATGTTGTAGTATGACTAAATATAGTTAATAAATGCATCACTTCGTGTAGCTATCATTTTTTTTTTCCTCTTTGGGGATTTCTTTTTTTAAATTTATTTTTATTGTAAACAAATGGGATACATGTTGTTTCTGTTTGTACATGGAGTAACAGCATACCATTTGCGTAATCATACATTTACATATGGTAATGATGTTTGATTCATTCTGTTATTTTTTTCCTCCCCCCCCTTCCTCCCCTCTTTTCCCTCTATACAGTCCCTCCTTCCTCCATTCTTGCCCCCCTACCTCCCATTATGTGTCATCATCTGCTTATCAGCGAGATCATTCATCCTTTGGTTTTTTGAGATTGGCTTATCTCACTTAGCATGATATTCTCCAATTTCATCCATTTACCTGCAAATGCCATAATTTTATTATTCTTTATAGCTAAGTAATATTCCATTGTATATATATACCACAGTTTCTTTATCCATTCATCAATTGAAGGACATCTAGTTTGGTTCCACAAGCAACCTATTGTGAATTGAGCAGCTATGAACATTGATGTGGCTATATCTCTGTAGTATGCTGATTTTAAGTCCTTTGGATATAGGCTGAGGAGTGGGATAGCTGGGTCAAATGGTGGTTCCATTCCAAGTTTTCTGAGGAATCTCCGCACTGCTTTCCAGAGTGGCTGCACTAATTTGCAGCCCCACCAGCAATGTATGAGTGTACCTTTTTCCCCACATCCTCTCCAACACCTATTGTTGCTTGTATTCTTGATAATCGCCATTCTAATTGGGGTGAGATGGACTCTTAGTGTAGTTTTGATTTGCATTTCTCTTATTACTAAAGACGTTGAACATTTTTTCATATGTTTGTTGATTGCTTGTAGATCTTCTGTGAAGCGTCTGTTCATATCCTTAGCCCATTTGTTGATTGGGTTATTTGTATCCTTGGTGTAGAGTTTTTTGAGTTCTTTATATATTCTGGAAATTAGCGCTTTATCTGAAGTATGAGTGGCAAAGATATTCTCCCACTCTGTAGGCTCTCTCTTCACATTGCTGATAGTTTCCATTGCTGAGAGAAAGCTATTTAGTTTGAATCTATCCAAGTTATTGATTCTTGCTTTTATTTCTTGTGCTATGGGAGTCCTGATCAGGAAGTCTGATCCTAAGCCAACAAGTTGAAGATTTGGACCTACTTTTTCTTCTATAAGATGCAGAGTCTCTGGTCTGATTTCAAGGTCCTTGATCCATTGTGAGTTGATTTTTGTGCAGGGTGAGAGATAGGGGTTTAGTTTCATTCTGCTGCATATGGATTTCCAGTTTTCCCAGCACCATTTGTTGAAGAGGCTATCTTTTCTCCATTGCATATTTTTGGCCCCTTTGTCTAGTATGAGAAAATTGTATTTATTTGGTTTTGTGTCCGTGTCCTCTGTTCTGTACCATTGATCTACCTTTCTATTTTGGTACCAGTACCATGCCGTTTTTGTTACGATTGCTTCGTAGTATATTTGAAGTTCTGGAATTGCGATACCCCCTGTTTCATTCTTCCTGCTAAGAATTGCTTTAGCTATTCTGGGTTTCTTATTCTTCCAGATGAATCTCATGATTGCTTGCTCTATTTCTGTAAGGTACATCATTGGGATTTTAATTGGAATTGCATTGAATCTGTATAGCAGCTATCATTTTTATGAGTATAAAACTTAACATCCACTCTTAGCATTTTTCAAGAATACCGTATACCATCACTAACTGGTTAACATGCTACACAAACTGGTGACTTGTGTGTAAACCAAATAGTTGTGCTTGCACACTGCCCCCCCCCCTTTTGTCAAAGAAGTAAACATTTAAAATTGAGAGATTTCACAATAAATTACAGATTTTCAATTTCTCTTGAAAAAACTGAAAAGATCTAGTAGCTTGGGACCCATATCCCTCTTGGAACTGACTAGTCATTGTCTCTTGATTGGTGTATGGAGTATGCTAGTGTCCCTAACCCAAGTCATCTTTTACTCTCCTGTTTCTCTCAGTTGCATTTCCTTTCTTGTTTCACAGATATTTTAATATGTAACCCTAGTTTTAAAGTGTGCCTAATCTCAGCAGAATTATGGCTTATTTGTCCATTATTATCTACAATAATCACCTTAAGACTTATGAAGAAATAATATGGTATAGTAAATCACATAAGCATTTTCTAGACAGTGTTTAAAATGGTCACAATCCTTCTCAAAGAGAAATTAATAAGCAAGCTAGGGATATAGATCAATTGATAGAGTGCTTGCCTCACAAGCACAAGGCCCTGGGTTCAATCCCCAGCACTGAAAAATAAAAGGTAATAAATAATTATCAGGAACCACATCATGCTTTACAATGTACTATCTTATTTAATCATAATTCCAAGCAATACATAGTGTTACCATTTTATGTATTAGGAATACAAGGCCAAAGTTGCACAGCCAGTAGGGAGTAAAGCTGGAATTCAAATCTTAGTCTTTTGCAAAGCTCATGTTCTTTTCACTATAATGTACTGCTTCCCCCTCAGTTCCAAGAATTGTTTAAAGTGCTTAAATTTTATTATTGGTCTCCAACATCTATAGTATACAGACTAGAAAAGCATTTTTATCCTAACATGCTTTGCCCTTTTTTATATCATATTAGAAAAATTGGCATGCACTGGTGTAGTTGTTTTCTTTCCCATTTAGTTGGTGTTACCGCCTCACAGTTAATAAACAAATGAATACAGTATTCTAAGCTGTCTCTATTAGCAAAGGTCTTTTTGTATGTGTACTGTTGCTAACCTTTTCCCTTTGCTAAGTATACTTTGCTTTCTAAGTGGCAATAGAAGCTTCTACTAAATGTTGATCATGTGCACCTCTAATCAAGAATCCTGGGAGAAATTCTAAAGGGCAGGATGTCTGCTTCTAAAAAAATGTATAATGCTGATTTTTTTAATGTATTAAAGAAAAAACTGGAAAGAAAGTTATATTACAAATCTACCTAATACCTAAAAGAGTAAACTTAAAAAGAACAAGGAGATACAGATAAGAGTGATTGTAGAAGGGAGATATCTACAGCTGGTCATCATTTAATTATCTTCAAAGTCCAGCTATGATAAAAAATCATCAGGAAGCAGAGCCCACTCTTAGATTCAAAAGTAATAAAGACATACATCATGTGGTATTAAACCCATAGTGTGGGAGGTCTTAGCCTGTTCTTAGATCAAACTGTGAGACTGAGCACACTGTATGAGTAATAATAATAAAAATAACTTGAACTTCTCACCCATACCAAACACAACTTTTTAATCCAACTCTGAAGAAATACTTGCCGATACTTAGCAAGTAATTTTACCTCCTTCTTCACAGTTTGCATTTTATAAGCAATGGAATTATAAGTTACTGGATTATGTGTAATTCTCCTAAATTAGCTCAGGTCATTATTAGAGATCTTAAGATTGCATCTGCTTCTGCTTAATGGTCACATTTTCAGTCTGGTTCACTGTTGTTTTCATTTCATGCCAGAAAAATTGACAAGTGCTAGACATTTCCTGTGCCTTTGCACCGAATTCCTTTCTTTGTCTTTCCCTTTTAGATTCTCTTTGTTACCATTTTATAATCACTGGTCAACATTTACTAAACCTGTCTGTAATGTAGATCATCCCTGCTAAGGACAGGGATGAGTGGGGGGGTGGGGTGGGGTTGTTTTTTGTTTTTTAAAGGAATAAGAAACAATCCCATCTGTTTTGTGAAGTGTTGTTTCCTTTTGTAAAAGACATGCTGTTAAGTACTGATTTGATTCTGGTTTTGGTTTTTGAAAACATCATTAGTTTTAGACTATTGAAGATCTATTGGTTTATATAATTAAAAGATGTTTTAGAACCTATCCTGCTAATAGGAAAACAGTTTCTATGCCTGGGGTACAGATTAGAGGTGAAGTTTTTGCTTAACATATGTAAAGAAAAGTCCTGGGCTCCATCTTGAGGACCACTGGGCGGGGGTGGGGGGAAGAAAAGAAAAAAATGCTCTTTTCTAGCACTATCTTGAAAATGTTAATATATTGTTACTGAATTTGATTGTCTAGATGCAAGGCACAATTGTGAAGTGAGAGAAGTCAGCCTTCTCCCTTCCAGCTCTACCCATTTGCTCCTTAGCATAACTCTTAATCCTTTTCCTCATCTTGACTAATGAAGGTGTTTGTCTCTTTTCCTCATGGTATATTCTGAGATCATGGTTTTGGCTTTGATTATGTTAATAACACTTACCATGAAGTCAGGTGTAGTGGCACACACCTGTAATCCCAGTGACTCAGGAGACCGAGGCAGGAGGATTCCAAGTTCCAGGCCAGCCTCAGCAATTTAGTGAGACCCTGTCTCAAAAAACAAAAATATAAATAAATAAAATGATTGGAGATGTATGTATCCCTGGGTTTAATTCCCCAGTACCAAAACAAAACAAAAACCCAACTGCTTAACAAGAGATCTATGTTCTTAACAATTTTTAAGTGTACATTATTGTTGATTATAGGTACTGTATTGTATATAATGACTCAACTTATTCATCTCACTTGGCTGAAACGTTATTCTTTGAGTAGTAGTTCCATATTTCCCTTTTCCTTTGGCTCCTGGTAATCACCATTCCTTTCTGATTCTAAGATTTCTACTGTTTTAGACACGTCATATGAGTAGAATCATGTTGTATTTTACTGTGTCTGCCTTATTTCACGTAACAAAATGTCTTCAAGAGCATGATGTTGTTATATACTATAAAATTTCCTGCTTCTTAGAGACTGAATGAAGTTCATTATATGCATGTATTGAATTTTCTTCATCCATTCATCTGTCAGTGGATGTTTCAAGTTTTTTCCACATCTTGGCTATTACGAATAGTGCTACTGTGAACATGAAATGAAAATGTTAATATTTCTTTTAAGATCCTGATTTTAATTCTTTTGAAAATACCCAGTAGTGGGATTGCTAGATGATATAGTAGTTCTATAATTTTTTGAAGAACCTCCATCCTGTTTTCAGAATTGACAATACCATTTTGCATTCCTACCAGCAGTGTGCAAGGGTTCCAGTTTCTCCACATCAGCGTTTATTTTTTGCCTTTTTCCCCTAATATAATAGGCATTCTGACAGACACGAAGTGATGTCTCATTGTGGCTTTGATTTGTATTACCCTAAAAATTACTGTGTAAAACATTTTTTCATATACCTGTTGACCATTTTTTATGTCTCTGGAGAAATGTACATCCAAATACTTAACCCATTTTTAAATCAATTGGTAGGTTTTCTTTTTCTGTTAAATAATAGGCGTTCCTTATTTATTATAGAGATTAACCCCTTATTAAATACATAGCTTGCAAATATTTTCTGTTGTTTCATTAGTTGCCTTTTTACTCTACTAATTGTTTTCCTTTGCTGTGCAAAAGCTATGTAGTTTGTGGGGTCATGTTTTTATGTGTTATTAAGCTCAAGTAGTGTGGTGAAGTGATTGTTGCCTATCCAAGTAATTTCTCTCTTCAACAGTTAGAGAAACTTCCATCACCAAACTATTTTCTTTTGCGTCTCTCTTTCAAACCTTCCTTGTAGAAATGTGTCAACTTAAGCAGATAAACTATATTTTAATTATGAAAATAGTTAATACTTAAAAATTGCCAATAATTTTTCTTCTAGTGATTTGAATTAGATCTTTACAGTATTTCTTTCTTTTATATATGCTGTACAATCTATAACAAAAATAACTATATGTCATGAGAATGAAAAATTTGAAGTAGCTATTTTTGTTTTATTTTTATTGTATCATCCTAATGATCCACTCTTCTGTGATTATAAAGAAAATATGTATGACTTAATTTTTATCTGAGATTCTCAGTGATGACTTCATTTTTGTCTTATGTTTCAACAGAAGGAGAATATATTAAAATGTTTATGCGAGGTCGGCCAATTACAATGTTCATTCCTTCTGATGTTGACAACTATGATGACATCAGAACAGAACTTCCTCCTGAGAAGCTCAAACTGGAGTGGGCGTATCCTTTTCTGCCATGATAGCAAATTTATTTGTTTTGTCTCTAAGGAAAATTGGTTTATCTGATCTATCAGAATTTTCTGTATGTAAAAAAGTAAATATAATAAACATAACAGTCACTTCACAAATAAAAAAGGAAACATTATCCTAATCCTTTCATATATTATATAGTTTACTCTTAACAATTTAAGGCCATCAGAATTAATAGAGAAAAAGCCAGCAGTATTCTGTGACCATCACAGCAGTTACTGGTAGTGTGGTAAAAGAAAGTACTGGACTGGAATTGGAAGACTAGTGTTTGAATTTTGGCTCTGCCACTTACCCCTTGTGCATGTTCACTTCTTCACTTATAAAAAGGGTTAATAACCTGTCTCACAGGGCTATTGTCAGAATTTAATAAGAAAACATTGGTTAAGCATTTTGTAAGCTGTGAAATGATTTATGTGGTTATTTTCTTAAGATCTCAAATTAACAAGGGTGATTCTAATTCCAAAATTAACTTTCCTGCAAGACTGTAGGAAAGTTTTGTTTTTCTAATTTCACCTGGAAATTCTCTTTTCTTAGAAACTCTTAAGAAAGTGAAGCAGAAAGAAGCTAATAGTGTAAACTCTGCCTTCTTCATTCTGCAGTTCTTTCCCATACCCTTTGAATTCTTTGCATTAGGTGGAAATCAGCTTGAGAAAATGCACCAATTCTGTAATTTGGTACAACTTTTTTTTTTTTTTTTTTTTTTTTTTTTTTGGTACTAGGTGTTGAACCCAAGAATGCTCAACCACTGAGTCACATCCCCAGCCCTTTTATTTTTTATTTTGTGTTAGGGTCTTGCTAAAGTTGCTCAGGCTGGTTTTTGAATTTGCAATCCTCCTGCCTCAAGCTCCCAAGTCACTGGAATTACAGGCATGGGCCACCATGCCAGGCTGAGACAACTTATTTTTAACAAGCATTTTGCCTACCAAACTGGGCCTAACTATCCCTTACTTATCATTTAGGTCCAGCATTAATGCTGTTTTTCTAGATGAGCCTTCTTTTGTTCCCTCCTGTCTCTCTCTCTCTCTCCATTTAAAGTATGTCCTTCGCTTGTTTTCTCCTAGCATACTGTTATTTTTCTTTCCAAGTTTGTGATTATATATTTGCTGATTGTGTCTGTCTGCTTCCATAGAATAAGCTCTAGGGACACAGCCCCATGTTTGCTTTGTTCAGAATTGTACAGTACATACTAGGAACTCAATATATATTTGAAGAATGAGGAAACTAAGATTAAACATAGTAAAAGACCCAGGTTGTATAATGATAATGGCAAGATGTAAGTTTTCTAATTCTATTCCAGTTCTCTTTTCGTTATACCTTCCCAATTCCCTAAGTAACCTTGAGGAAAATAACTCAACACTTTGACTATTATATTAAAAACCTTGACTCTATCTTTTAAGATATGGTTATCGAGGGAAGGACTGTCGAGCTAATGTTTACCTTCTTCCTACGGGGGAAATAGTTTACTTCATTGCATCAGTAGTAGTACTATTTAATTATGAGGAAAGAACTCAGCGACACTACCTGGGTCATACAGACTGTGTGAAATGGTTGGTATCATTTAATATTTGTTAATTTTGTTGTGTCCTCTTTTTTTGTTTGTTTTTTAATTGGGGTTGAATTAAAAATGATTCTTTGTGGGAAATTTATCTCATAAAGTCTCAGACTGTAAAAATATTACTCCTTTTAAATGCATAGGCATATTTTTTATTTGATAAATTTTACTTCTTCTAATTAAATATATTTATTGCACAAGCCATTATTTTCTGACATTTAAAAGCTTGCTTATACTATTCTGGCAACTATAGCTAAACTAAAATTAATACATGACTATTAGGATATTATACAGATATTATTGAACTTTTAGAGAAAATTAAAATATTCCCTTTTACACTTGGAGAATAATATATGTACAAAATTACTACAACATTTTGATCATAAAGGTTAGAAACAAACAACCTATTTTTCAGCTAGGGACTAGTGAGATTGTTGTGTACTCATAGGTCAGCATGAAGCTGTAGGGAATGAGGAAGCACTTTATGTGTTAATGTGGAAGGATCCCTAAGATATACTCCTGAGTATACTTTTAAAGAGCGGGAGAATGTGTATGTATGCATTTGTGTAAAAACAGAGGTTAGAATTATTAAGAAACTACAGTGATTACATTTAGAGACTTCAGAGGATAGGAATAGGAACCAGATAGATGAGATCTTAGCAGTTAGGACAGGTGGAGAAGAGATTTTTCTCAATGTATTTTTTATAGTTTTGATATTTGAACCATGCAAAAATGTATTTCCCAAACCAGAAATTTTAGTCTTAAAAATGTATTTGAAAGGAGAGGATATCTATATTAAATATGACAAAATGTCAATGTTTTAGATTTTTAGTTACTTTTAATATAGTTGATCTCAATACCAGATATAAACTAGTTGAATAAGAAGAAATGGAATTAAACATTGAGCTGGGCATGGTGCCACACACCTGTAATCCCAACAACTTGGGAAGCTGAGGCAGGAAGATGGCAAGTTCAAGGCTAGGCTTGGCAGCTTAGTGAGACCCTTTCTCAAAATAAAAAAGGCTGAGATAGCTCACTGGTAAAGTGTCCTTGGGTTCAATCACCAGGGGAAAATAAAAGAAATATTGATGAATTCTAATCTCCTTAGTAATTAAAGAAAATAAGATACTATTTATACCAAATTATTTTCCAAACACATGCACACACTCTTTGAGGTGCTGAGACTATCTAGGGCCTTCCATATGCTAGGCAAGTGCTTCTACTACCACTGAGTTACCTTGCCAGCCCCTTAAAATATATTGTTCTTAATATAAGAAAGTTATAGAACTTTAGGCATGTTTTTCTGTCTTATGACAGTTTGAATCAGTATTATTATTACAGAAAGTAATTAGCAGTGCCTTCCAAGAAACAAACAAAACTAGTTTTCAATTGCACTTACCTGTTGTGTAAAGATACAGAACAATTCTAGACATGGACATGAAGACATTTTTAAATATATTTTTGGTAATCAATTGTATATGTACCATGATGAATTTGAGCACATTTGGTACACTGTTTTCCATTTTTATTTAAAAATTCTTTGCCCCAAATTTGACTTGCAAAGTTCTTCAAGAACTAATTTAAAAGTTAATGGCATTATGATGCTGACTGTTCTTTTATTTTTTCCCCTTATAGAAAAGTAGAAATGGCCTAAAAGATGAAAGAACTGTTAAGTCAGTAATAGTTTATAAGGGATTATGTGGAAAAATGAAAAAAAAAAAAGCTTCTATTTTATTAGATTAAAATTATACCATGCAATACTGCATCTTTAAATAAAACCATATGAATATGTATGACTCTATACATGTACTAGAAAGGAACTTGAACAAATGAAAGCAGTTTAGTTTGTTACCATGCCAAAGTTGTGGATATTTTCTTCAAATTTAATGTTCCATTAATTTGTTGAGCTTAACAAAGAAACATAAATACAGTTGAAAACTTAAAAATCTTTAAATAATTGATGTTTACTTAATTTCCTAAAGAAAATAAAATAGATCAAAGTGATTGTTTATGACAGTAAAACTGAAACATGTTGATAGGTGCCTTTCTGCTGTTTCACATGATTTTTGTATTTAAAATTGTTGTTAATATTACTTTTTTTAGCCTTGCTATTCATCCTGACAAAATTAGGATCGCAACTGGACAGATAGCTGGAGTGGATAAAGATGGAAGGGTAAGCAGCTCAGAATTAGGCGTTTTATATCTAGTGATAATTGCTGTTTGAATGGAATTCAATTTGAATGGAATTGTAATTTTTTTAACCACAACTTGTTTTTAAAATTTAACTACTAAAGGATTTCTAGCATAAGTGGAGGAAAAACCTTTAGAACTCTTAAGAACATTTAAAAAGACAAAAGAAAATCAAACTGCCAAATGTGTTTTTCTAAATAATAAAAGTGTTCTGTAGGGAAATTATTATAAAAATAGAAAGTAATGTTCATGTTCGATTTTTGTTTATATAGAATAACTCATCCTTATTTGCCAGAGGAACTGCAGTTATCCATAGTTGATGGTACTGCAATTATCCTCTTGACTTTATGTATACGGAAAACTGATATCATTTAAAGAGTTTTCAGTTACTATGCAATGTTTTCAAATTGGCATATATAACAAATCTCTTCTAAGATCATTAGTGAATGTTGATGATGATTGATAAGCATATGTTTGACCACATTCATGACATTCTGTTGATTCAGTTTGTTTAAAGAAAAGGAGTGGGGGGCATTTGAGGGGGAGACTATATGGGGTTGTTTTAAAAGATCCCTTCCAGTTCCAAATTCTGTTTGAGGACTACTTGCCTAGCAATTTATTGGACACTGATTTTCTCAGAAATAAAGGTAGTTCTAAAAGCTAAGCGTCCAGCTGGCACATATCTGTATTTCCACTGCTCCGGAGTCTGAGATGGGAGGATCACTTGAGCTCACAAGTCTATATACCAACCTGGACAAACACAGTGAGACCCTGTCTTAAAAAAAAGAAAGGCAGAGTAATTGACAGTCATTTTCCTGCATTTGAATTGATTTTACCTTTCAGTAGCTGTATAACTTGAATCAAGTTAATTAAATCTCTGTATGTCAGTTTCTTCATCTGTTAAATGGTAATTATGATCACACCTATAGTTTGTAACTTTAAGAATTTGAAATGTTTTAATCCATGTGACATAGAGAACATGTGAAACATAATAAATAGTCAAATTATTTGGCTACTGTTGTCATTCTTGCTGTTTCCTTAGTTTTGTGACATGGAAAAAAGTACCTACTAGAGATTCTTCGGGGGCTTGTCTAAATCTGGTAGTTATTTTCTTATAGACATCTCTTCACCCCTTTTACTTTTTGAAGGTGACACCAGTTCTGTGTGGTAGTCGTGTGTGTTTGCATCACCTGAATACCGGTTAGTCTTCCTGTTTTGTGTTTTTGCAGCCTCTGCAACCTCATGTCAGAGTGTGGGATTCAGTTAGTCTATCTACGCTGCAAATTATTGGACTTGGAACTTTCGAGCGTGGAGTAGGATGCCTGGATTTTTCAAAAGCAGTAAGTAACACTGTTTAAAGAAGTAAGCAAAACTAAGAGATAGAACAAAAGATCAGTTTTTTTGTTAACATACACTGAAAAATGAGATATTAACTATTGCTTTATTAATGTCTAGCATTTTAACCTGAGTACTACATTTCCTCTGGATAGGATCAATATAGGAGACAAGCCAGGTGGTGCACACCTGTAATCCCAACTGCTCAGGAGGCTAAGGCAGGAGGATCTCAAGTCCAAAGCCAGCCTCAGCAAAAGCAAGGTGCTAAGCAACTCAGTGAGACCCTGTCTCTAAATAAAATACAAAATAGGGTTGCGGGTGTAGCTCAGTGGTCCAGTGCCCCTGAGTTCAACCCCCAGTACTCCCCAAAAAGAAAAAAGATAAGAGACAAGGGAGTTGGTGCATACCTGTATTCTTGGGTACTTTGGAGGCTCAGGTAGGAGGATCACAAGTTTTGAGACCAGCCTCAGCAACTTAGCAAGACTATAAAGTAAAAAGAACTGTCATGTAGCTCAGTGGTAGAGGGTCTCTGGGTTTAATCCCTAGTACCACAAACAGAAGATAGGATCAATATACTATACTTAATTAAACTTAATTTTGTTCTGTTCTGAGATAGGATTCTAGTATAGGTGTAGGAAGTGGCTGGAGGAATATATTCACAGCATAGTACATTTTAAAATGAGCAATATGATGTGTGCCTTCACTTCAATTTAAATCATAGGAGAGATCTATTTTTTTAAAAACTCACATATATGTAACTTGGCCAGTTCTGTAAAATCATTGACTTTTCTTGGTGTCATAATGGAACAAAGAAAACAATCACACCTTCATATTCCTTAAAATCTTGTGTCTATCAGTCTCTTATAAGCCTGAGGGTAACATAAAAATATTACAAATTTAAGCATTTTCTTTTTTTTTAAATTAATATGTAGTGATGATTATAAAGTATGCAGAAGACCATCTACATATTAGGTTTTATAGTTTTGCATTTCAAATATAAATACCCCTTAGAATTTTATTGGGTCTCACTTATGCTTCAGAATATATTTATGTATTCATATTACCTCTTTAGTTCTCTGTTGTCAGTAGCTGTATTCCAAGTTATGGGAGTTTTGTGGGACATGGAAGAAGGGACAGTTTTAGAGCAGAAAATAAATCTGAATGAATTTAGGAATTTTGCTAGCTTAAAGGCATTGAATGTCAGGGGACTAGCAAGTCAGAATGAGGAAAATAATTTAGAACAGGAATTAAGAGGACAGAAAGGAAATATTATCATTACTTTCCCCCACCCCCTAGTCTCTATAGCAGGAACTCTTGTCATGTTATTGGTTGCATTGTTATGGTGTTTGAGATGGTCTTGAATAGCTCATACTCTTTTTCTAATTCATATAGTGATTTAATACAGGCTTAAGATAAAGAAAAGACTAAACTCTGTTCTTCCTTATCTCATTCTTCCTTCACTACAGTGTTTCTCTATTCCAGAGATAGTACATTATTTCTCTATTCTAGAGATGACATGAAGCACATACTACAGATGCTACTAGAAAAAAATTAATATCATCCATAGTTACAAACCTAGAGACTTAAATTATATGAATGAAAATGGTTTCAGGAAAATAGTATTTAGTTCTATTTTTATTTACCCATGTGAATATAAGACAGATCACAAAAATTTGAAATTAGCAAACCTTAAAGTAGTCACTAATTTTAGTTTATTCCCTCAAAGTATCAGAATTTCATTAATAGAAAAATTTAAAAGTTATGTACATTTCTTCCCATTTACTCCATGGGAAAATAACTTGAATATTTTCCAACAGCAAAGTGGAAGCATAAGATGCCAAAGGGATTAGAACATCTTCAGAAAGAATTATTTGTCCCAGTGGCTTGGGAGACTGAGGCAGGAGGATAGCAAGTTCAAAGATAGCGTCAGCAATGTAGTGATGCCCCTAAGCAACTTAGCAAGGCCTTGTCTCCATTTAAAAAAACAAAACAAAACAAAATTTAAAAAAAAAAAAAAAAGAGGGCTGGGAATGTGACTCAGTGTTTGAGCACCCTGGGTTCAATCCATAGTATGACCCCCCAAAAAAAAATTTGTTGTCACTAATTAATAGAAGTGTGACTAACTGGCAGATGGGAATCAACCTAGGGGGACCATTTAAAAATAGAAAAATAATTTAAGAATCTATATCCTTGAAGAAAATACAGCTTTAGCAAATAGTACATTCATTATGTTTCAGAGAATATTGTTTGAAAGATTTTGTATTATTTACTATTGGTTGTTAGTTTTTTGTTGTTTTGTGGTGCTAGGGATTGAACCCAAGTCCTTATGCATGCTAGGTAAGCTTTCCCACTGAGCTACATCCCTAGCCCTTCTGTTGGCAGTTTTAATAATGATATTTCTTACTTAGAAAGTCAGCCCTATCACTAGACACGGTGGTGAAGACTTGTAATCCCAGTGACTCAGGAGTCTGAGGCAGGAGAATCACAAGTTTGAAGCCAGCCTCAGCAACTAAGATGCTGTCTCAAATTTTTAAAAAATAACAAAAAGGGCTGGAGATGAAACCTAGTGATAGAGCAACCCTGGGTTCAACTCCCAGGACCACCACATACACACCAAAAATAAAGAAAAAAAAACCTTATTCTGGAATTTTTAAATGCCTTTAATTGATTTTTCTTTAGGATTCAGGTATCCATTTATGTGTTATTGATGACTCCAATGAGCATATGCTTACTGTATGGGACTGGCAGAAAAAATCTAAAGGAGCAGAAATAAAGGTAAATCAAAACAATTTTTAATTGAGTGTCATCTTTCAGAATACAATATTTGTTTGGCAGGTATTTGGAGCCACTATGATATGCATACCTTTGGTTGCAAGCATAAATTCACTGGCCACATTCATCATATTTACTCATTTATAAACATTCTTATGGTATTAACACCACAGTAATACAAAATAAAAGTCTAGCATCTTGAAGCAGTTTCAGTATTTCAGACATTGTGTAACTGAAATGTCAAAGTAGCACAATGGATAAAAGGATGTCTAATCCCAACAATTTAAGTCTCAACACTACTCGACTGCTGCTGCTTTATCAAAATTGTAATTTTTATTCAATATTTAAAGCTATAGAAATTGTGAGGAAAATTTCAACCTTAAATATATAGCTGACATAACTGAAGAACATATAATAGTTTTTTTGTTTAAATTATGTTTATAGGATTATTATAGAAAATGCTATAGCATTTA
This sequence comes from Sciurus carolinensis, assembly GCF_902686445.1. Lineage (NCBI taxonomy): Eukaryota > Metazoa > Chordata > Mammalia > Rodentia > Sciuridae > Sciurus > Sciurus carolinensis. Next base: position 59,836,092 of record NC_062225.1, on the reverse strand, counting down.
TAATAGTGTTGATCTGTTTTGTGGATCAAGCTATATCTTATAAGAGAAGATTGTCAGGTTAGCATTGTAGCTGTGTTTGCATGGGTCAGAAGTGGCCTTCTCCATCTGACAGGCTTTCAGAGAGACTCCCAGTGTAAGAATATCTTTTTAAAAAGTCTACAACATGTTTGATGCACCCTAAATAATGATGTATTTTTCTTTCATTCCTCTCTTAGAAGTTTTGTTTTGCATAGTCTTCAAGCTTTCAGCTTGTTGGTCAAAATAGATGTTGTTATGTTTTCATGTGTAAGTTAATCTTTTGAAGAAAGTACTTGTTCTGTTTGATTGATATAATTGAAAGAACTACAAGCTGTCAGGAAACTTCAAACTTTAAAATACATTAATGAAGACATAAATGGTCTTCTCTTCATCATCATTTAGAGTAATTTAACACAAATATAGGTAAGTTACACCAGAGTGTGTAAATTTTCGTCCTTGATAGTAAGGTCTATCAAATGAAGTGTGTGGTTTTCCTCCTACCAATCATTCATCCATCTCCTTCTCTGGACATATATGTGTTTCTGTTTCTCTGAGTTCTTTTCCAGTCCTTCACTTAAAACTTTGTCTCCTGAGTTTCACATTCATTTCGAACCCAAATCTCTCACAAGCTGAATCCCTATTTCTAGAAGCCTGCTAAGATACCTTTATGTGAACTCCTTATACCACAAGTTAAAATTTACATGTTTTAATCTATCGATTATCTTCCCTAGCCCAAACCAGTTTTGTCTCAGTGATTCACACTATATTCCACCTAAGTTCCCAAGCTAGAATCTCAGTTATCATTATGGCTCCTTTTATCTCAGTTCTTATATCCATGTTCTCCAAACTTTGTGTCTTAAATGTCTTCATTATACCTCTTTCTAGTACAGGTGACTGTGAAACAACTGAAGTTAACTTAAAAAAGAGAACTTATAGTTTCTTCTTTGGGGAGAAAAAGAAAAGACTTTACTAAAGAGTAGAGGCATTTTGCCTAAGGAATGAGTTGACAGGAGCTAGATCACTCAATTTTCTCTCCTCTTAGCTTCCCCTGTGTGTTAAACTTAATCTGTTCTACTATTGATAGGCTCTGTCCTGTCTCTAAGCCATAAGGATTTGGGGAACTGATAAATAACTTCTTAATTTATGTAAACTTGAGACTCAATAAGGCAATTTGAAAACTGTAATGACAAACATTAAAGAAGACCTAATAAATGGAGGAATGTTTATATTATGGACAGAATATGATATTATAAAGATGTTACTTCTCTGCATATTGATCCATATAGTCAACATGGTAAAATCCTGCATGAAGTTGACAAACTGAATATATCTGAAAATATAAAGTTGTAAAAACAATCAGGACAACTATGAGAAAAAGGAATAAACTTGGATAAGCCAAGCGTGGTGGCACACACCTGTAATCCCAGCAACCCAAGAGGCCGAGACGGAAGGATCACAAGTTTAAGGCCAGCCTGAGCAACTTAGTGAGACCCTGTCTCAAAAGAAAAAAACTGAAAAGGGACTGGGGGTGTAGCTCAATGGTAAAGTGGTCCTGGGTTCAATCACCAGTACCAAAAAAAAGAATAAATTTGGAGGACTCTATGAGATATCTGTATCTATTATATCATTGAGTCATTGTGGTAACAAGGATAGAAGAACATATCAGGGGGAATGAATAGAGAAATAAACTACACAGCTTGATTTTTGGCAGAGGTTAAGACTTTCAATGAATAGTACTGGATTAACTGGATATCCATATGGAGAAAAATTAATCTTGATCTTTAACTCACAGCATTCACACAAATCAGTTTTAGGTGGATTATGAATGTTGATATGAAAGGTACAAAGCTTTTAGAAGAAAATATAGTAGGATACCTTCATAAGCAAATTTCTTAAACATGACACATAAAATTACTAATTACAAGTGGGGGAAAGTGATATATTACAAACTTCATGAATAGACAACTTTAAGAATATGAGAAAATATATTTCTGGTAGAACACTTATGTTCATAATATATAAGGAACTTCTGTATTTCAGTAAGAAAGAAAGTAAATTGGCAAAAGATTTCAACAGGCACTTCATAAAGTAGGGTGATTAATAAATAGGAAAAGATGCTCAGCCTCATTAAAACCACAGTGAGGGACTGGGGTTATAGCTCAGTGATAGAGCACTTGCCTAGCATGTGTAATGTACTAGGTTTGGTTCTCAGCACCACATATAAATAAAATAAAGGTCCATCCACAATTTTTTAAAAAGCACACACAGTGAGATATCACTGTGTACCTACCAAAGTAGCTTACATGAAAAGGACAAAAATACCTACATTAGTAAGGACGTAGAGTAACTGGAAGTCTCATACACTGCTACTAGGCATGTAAGTTAGTACAAAACAATTTTGGAAAACTATTTGGCATTATCTACTAAAGCAGAACATTTGCATGCCTGCTGGTTCTCTCCTGGGTATAAACCCAACAGAAATATATCCAGTTCTTTGCTAGAGGACAAATAGCTGTGCTACTTATGATAGCCAAAAGAAATTCTAAAGTACCTTAAAGCCAATCACCAGGAGAATGAATAAAACAACAATGTGGTCTTTTTTATACAAAAGAATAGTGTATAGCAATTAGAATGAACAATTTACAACTATATATACCTTCACAAATAGATCTCAACAAATGTAATGTTCAGAAAACAAGCCAGAGTTATGAAGGAGTACATTGTTTGATTCTGTTTAAATGAAGCAGACAAAGCTCTCTTCTGCTAAAAATCAAGATAATGGTTTCTTAAGTAGAGAGAGAGGATGATAGCTTGGCAGAAGACAGGATATTTCTAAAATGTTAGTAATGTTCTGCTTCTAGCTTTGTTCTGTTTCTAACTTTAAGACAATGTACACTGCTCTTATATTTGACAGTTTTAATGTGCTCTCCCTGAATATATGATAAATTAAAATAATTAAAGCTATAACTCATGAATGCCTTCCAAATACAAGATTTTTATGAATAAGTAGCATAAAAATGATATTTAATACAATTTTCTCATACTAGACAAAGGGGCCAAAAATATGCAATGGAGAGAAGATAGCCTCTTCAACAAATGGTGCTGGGAGAATTGGAAATCCATATGCAACAGAATGAAACTAAACCCATATCTCTCACCATGCACGAAACTAAACTCAAAATGGATTAAGGACCTCGGAATCAGACCAGAGACCTTGCATCTTATAGAAGAAAAAGTAGGTCCAGGGCTGGGGAGATAGCTCAGCTGGTAGAGTGCTTGCCTCGCAAGCACAAGGCCCTGAGTTTGATCCCCAGTACCGCAAAAAAAAAAAAAAAAAAAAAAAAAAGTAGGTCCAGAGCTTCAACATGTCGGCTTAGGACCAGACTTCCTCAACAGGACTCCCATAGCACAAGAAATAAAAGCAAGAATCAATAACTGGGATAGATTCTAATTAAAAAGCTTTCTCTCAGCAAAGGAAACTATCAGCAATGCAAAGAAAGAGCCTACAGAGTGGGAGAAAATCTTTGCCAATCATACTTCAGATAGAGCACTAATCTCCAGAATCTATAAAGAACTCAAAAAACTCTACACCAAGAATGCAAATAATCCAATCGACAGATGGGCTAAGGAAATGAATAGACACTTCACAGAAGATCTACAAGCAATCAACAAACATGGAAAAATGTTCAACATCTCTAGTAATAAGAGAAATGTAAATCAAAACCACCCTAAGATTCCATCTCACCCCAATTAGAATGGCGATTATCAAGAATACAAGCAACAACAGGTGTTGGCAAGGATGTGGGGAGAAAGGTACACTCATACATTGCTGGTGGGGCTGTAAATTAGTGCAACCACTCTGGAAAGCAGTGTGGAGACTCCTTAGAAAACTTGGAATGGAACCACCATTTGACCCAGCTATCTCACTCCTTGGCCTATACGCAAAGGACTTAAAATCAGCATATTACAGAAATACAGCCACATCAATGTTCATAGCTGCTCAGTTCACAATAGCCAGATTGTGGAACCAACCTAGATGTCCTTCAATTGATGAATGGATAAAGAAACTGTGGTATATATATACAATGGAATACTACTCAGCCATAAAGAATGATAAAATTATGGCATTTGCAGGCAAATGGATGAAATTGGAGAATATCATGCTAAGTGAGATAAGCCAATCTCAAAAAACCAAAGGACGAATGATATCGTTAATAAGTGGATGATGACACATGATGGGGGGTGGGAGGGGTTAGTGTTAGGGTTAGAGTTAGGGTTAGGGAGGGGGGCAAGAATGGAGGAAGGAAGGACTGTATAGAGGGAAAAGAGGGGTGGGAGGGGTGGGGAGGAAGGGAAAAAATAACAGAATGAATCAAACAGCATTACCCTATGTAAATTTATGATTACACAAATGGTATGCCTTTATGCCATGTACAAACAGAAACAACATGTATCCCATTTGTTTACAATAAAAAAATACAAAAAAAAATGATATAAGAAGATGAGGTCATGAAATTTAAATCTTTGTTCTTAAAAATATATTATTAAACCAATTGCAGTGACACATTCCTGTTGTAATCCCAGCTCTTGGGATGCTGAGGCAGGAGGAGCATAAGTTTGAGGCTTGCCTAGCAACTTAGCAACACCCTGTTTCAAAATTAAAAATAAGTAAATAAAAAGGTCTGGGGATGTAGCTTAGTAAAGTAGTAAAGTACCCCTGAGTTCAGTCCCTACAACCAGGGATTATTATTAAAAATTTCAGTAAAATACATCTTAGGAAAAAAAGGCATTTCCTTCAGAATTTTCCCTGTGTTCGTCAGAAGCTAAAATTGGTACTTGCTAGTTATGAGAATATTCATTTATCTGAAGTTTTATTTCTCTTTTCACAGACAACAAATGAGGTTGTTTTGGCTGTGGAGTTCCACCCAACAGATGCAAATACCATAATAACATGTGGTAAATCTCATATTTTTTTCTGGACTTGGAGTGGTAATTCACTAACAAGAAAACAAGGAATTTTTGGGGTAAGTTATCAGAATACTATAACTTCATTAGGTACATAAAACTTAAAGCTTTTATTTGTTGAGTAAGTATAAAATCATCATACCAAAGGAAAAACTTGAAAATTTTTATTTCATTGCAGAAATATGAAAAACCAAAATTCGTGCAGTGTTTAGCATTCTTGGGGAATGGAGATGTTCTTACTGGAGACTCAGGTGGAGTCATGCTTATATGGAGCAAGACTACTGTAGAGCCTACTCCTGGGAAAGGACCTAAAGGTCTGGTGTTCTCATATTAAACTCACTCTGTGTAATTCTCACATGTGCTGTCACAGTCCCCTATCTCGCCCAGAACAGGAGAGAAGGAGTTGCAATGGAACAACATGAGGGTCATCAATGTACTTTTTGGTTTTAAGATCTTTATAATCTTTTGTTATAAGATTATTTATTAAGCATATATAACCTACATTTAACCATACTGAGCCTCTAGCATGTTAATACAAAATAATTAGATGTAGATGAATATTCATTTTAAAAGTATAAAGGCTCACTGTCCCCTGGGATTGTGCTTCTGTAGGCAGAATGTGTGGCCATGCAATAAGATAGTAAAGGGAAGGAAGAAACCTCTTTTCTCAGTCCTCACACTGGGCCTTGACAGTCGTTCCACATTTCCTGAGAACAGTTTTCCTCATAAGTATAGATCTGCTTGGTCCTTTTTCTTTTGTGGCATAAGGATCAATGCCTACACTACAATTGCACATGCTAAGCAGGTATTCTACCACTGAGCTACATCCCCAGCACACACCCTCGTGTGTGTACACACGAACGCATATACACACTTTTTTTGTTTTTTTTTTTTGTGCGTGTGTGGTAATTTTGAGATGGTGCCCTTAAGTTGCCCAGGCTAGCCTGAAACTTCAGATCCTCTAGCCTCATCCTCCAAAGTACCTCAAGTAGCTGTGCCTCCATAATTGGCAGGATATTTTGTTCCTAATGGCCATTTGAACCCAAATATATAGGTCAATTTTGCCCTTTTCTGTGGTAGATGAAAAAGTTTGAGGAAGAGCTTTGAAAAATAACCTTTTTCAACTTCATTTTTTCCAAACTGTTTAAGAACAATAAAACTTTAAAAAAAATTTCAGCATACTATGTACTTTCTTCAGAGTAGAAAATTAAGAGAGAAAAAATAGAAACATGGTTCTAAAACCATAGGGTCAGGAACAAAGAGAGATTCTTAATCACCAGCTCCTGCCGGTAACAGCAAGGAAAAGAGACAGAGAGAGAGAGAGAGAAGGGAGGTGATGGGGAACGAGCTTTGGGGATTGGCAGAGCAATTCAACGTTTATCCTTTTTACCCTCAAGCCATGGAACAGCCTTACCTCCTTACCTCCGTCTCCCTAAAGTCCCTTCATTAAACCACGGAAAGAATCCCAAGTTAGAGTAAAAGAAATCACACCACCCACCACCCCTGCCTATAATCTCAGGGACTCAGGAGGCTGAGGTGGGAGAATCACAAGTGCAAGCCAGCCTGGGCTACTAGTGAGAGACCCTGTCTCAAAATTATAAAAATTGGAGCCAGAGATATAACTCAGTGGTAAAGAAAGCACCCCTGGATTCAGTCTCCAATACTGGAAGGGAAAAAAAAAAAAAGGAAGAATGAAATTCCTGTTCCCCTGCTCAGAAAGACCCAGTTTACATGTCTGTCTTTTCTAGTAAACTTTCCCAGGACTACTAGCACAATGTCTGGCATTTTGAATTAGGAATTTGAAATTATTTGTCAAGCATTTTAGAAAGGAAATTAATCTTACGTTGGGGTGTCAGGAATAAAAAGAGTACTGTGGATTAAAGTACATTTTCACTGAATTGTGGAATATAAGCATCAAAATTATCCTCTTATTGCTTGGATTTTTACACTGAATTTTTCAGGAGTTATATAATAGATTAATTAATGTTTTCCATATCCATTCACCTTAATTTCTAAACCTAGCAATTGAATTGAGTTAGATATATATAAACATTAAAAAAAATCACCCTTAATTATATTATTATTGATTTTGATCTCAATTATTGGCTATACATTTTTAACCTCTTTCAGTTTAGGTTCAAAATTCACATATAAGGATGGTAGGGAGTTTTGAGAGCTCCTCAAAAAAGAGAATTAGAATAGTTTTTTGACTACCTTTCCCACTTATTTCTCTTATTTTTCCATTTGTTCAATATTAGAATTGCCAGGAACAGCATAATATATCAAAACAGTAACTTTTTAAATTGTTGACATATTCTTTAACACTGAGCAGAGTTTGGGTATAAACATATCCTTCATTAGCTTTAATGTTTGTGGTTAAGTAGGGAGTGGGGATAGGTTCAGAGGTTTTGTTTTGATTTTTGTCTGAAAAATTTGTGGCTTATCCTCTGTGCAGAGAAAATCTGCATATGCACAAACAGGAAATAAAAAACCCAATCTTATAAGTTAATGGGCACATGAAATGGCTTGTGTTGTAGTCTGCTATATGACTAAATTACCCTAGTCTACGCAGAGTTGCTAAGAATTTTGTTTTGTGTTTGGGATTTTCAGTTCTGTTTAAGTATGGCTGAGAAAAGTGGTTGGTGTTTGCAATGAAATAATTAATATTCAAGCATAGACCAGACTAGATGTCCAAAGTTCTCATTTTTAATTCTTGAATTTTTAATCCTGAATTTTTCAGTAGATTGATCCAGTTTGCATATTCCCGAGTATGACATTTATGTAAGTTAACAAATTTTCAGTTATTAGTACTTTCTGTTTCTTAAATAGTAAAGGGTTGTTATTTATTTTCTACATATACGAAATAGTTTTAAATTTATTCTTATGTGAAATAATTCATAATTTTTTAAGTGGGGGAGCAGAAGAATTTAAGAGTATCCACATCACCATTAAAATGTTCATCATTCTTAAATCTTTTTCAAGTTCCTTTAAGGAATTGAGAAACACCACCCAACTTGCCCAACTTTACCTTGCCCAACTAGTAAAAGCTATCCCAACATCTTCATTTGTAAAACAAGGTATACTTGATTTTCATGGAAATTCCATTTCTGTTAGAGATGAGAAGAAAGGGAAAGATTTGCAGTTAATTTTGGATAGACTGACATAGCCATCTGATTAAGCCTGAGGTAGAGTAGATTTTATTAATTCAGAGATTCTTCTTTTTCTCAGCAGGTATGTAAAACATTATTTGGCCTAAATTGGAACATCAGAAATACAGGCCCATATGAAAGAAATCTTTAACTATAAATTTGTTTTATAGATAATGACTATGTAAAGAAAACTTTGGTAATTACTTAAATACAAAGCACTGAATTTTTTTTTAAATATTTTTTAGTTATCAATGGATATTTATTTATTTATACACCATGCTGGGAATCAAACCCAGTGCGTTACACATGCAAGGCAAGCACTCTATCATTGAGCCACAATCCCAGCCCAAAGCACTGAATTCTTTTAGCTAACTTAATTCTAGATTTTCCACAGGAAATAATTTTCCTGGGGTGAGAAGTGAGTGGTGGGAATCTAGCCAAGTTGATTATTATATAAAGTATTTTTATTCCTGGTGAAGCTTTTGTTCTTCAGGTTTAATTCAGCTTTCTAACATTCCATCATTCAGGGTAGATCTTAAGTGTTTAACACGGTTATTGATGTGTTTAGAAATATGGAAGGCTAACTTAAGAGCAGGAAATTTTTATTTCATTTTCCTACATTCTCATGGAAAACTAAAATGCCACACCTGCCTTGTGTAATTTTTCACATGGTACTCTCAAACTACTCTTGTGAATTTGAATTATATGGGACAATAAGCCTAAAATTTTCTTTCTTTTTTTTTAATACCCAAATAAAGCCAACAGTACTCTCAGATGCCCTTTCTCTGTTGGGCACCTCAGAGCAGTGATAGATACTGTGTGACTGTTCCACTGAACACGCTGTGTTGTTCAAAGCTTTGTATTTTTAGGTAATGAATATTGATATGAGCCTAGTGAGTGACCTGAGTAATAAGTTTATTGATGTTTCCTGCTCTCAGCTATGCTGATCAGGCAAGCTGTTCTCTAAAATCAGACAAATTCCTTCCGTACTTCTGCCAGTTACACCTATCCTTTAAATATTTGTGCTACTAAAATTCTCACACTGAGAATTTTTTAGAGTCATCTTTAGCTAAATTTTTTTCAGGTATCAAAACCCTCCAAATTTTAGATAATTTAAAAAATATGACAGCACAAATAGATGAGTTAAAAAGAACAATCTCAAATTTTAGTTTTACTGGGACATAGTACACATACCATAAAATTAACCCTTTTGGAAGTGTACAATTCAGTAATTTTTGGTATATTCAGAGTTACACAACTATTGCTACTGATGTCAGAACATTTTCATCATGCCAAAAAAAGAAGCCCTGTTACCCACTAGCAGTTACACCCCTTCCCCTCACTCCTTTGCCCTCTAGCAGCCTCTGATCTACTTTTGGTTTCAGTGGATTCGCCTGTTCTGGATATTTCATGTAGAGTTTCAGAGTGTGGCTTTTTGTGATTGGCTTTTTAAAATTAGCATAATGTTTTCAAGGTTCATCCATGTTGTAGCATATGTTAGTACCTCTCCTTTTTCTTGCATGATATTCTGTTGTGTGTACATACCACATTTTGTTTATCCATTTATCAGCCAATTAATAATTTTTAGACTTGCAATTTTTTTTTTTTTTCACTCTTCCTTTTGGCCATGTATAAGCAAGTATTTACCTTCCCATTTTGAACCCGGTAATTAATTCTGCAAGTCAGCAATTCCAAAAATTTCCTCTTGCACTACCAGCAGCCTCAGCCTCTGAACTTCTCTGAGTAAACATTATGAATAACAAAGAAAAAGACTTGAGTATTGTAAGCTTATTCTGATCCTTAATAAAGGCAATCTGATTAGAAAAAAAAAAAAAAAACAGAGGGCAAAGCATAATCAGTTATCACACATGGATTTTACTTAAAATATTTTTTATGTACTTATCTTGTCCCTGTCTGGGTACTTAGTAAAGTATTGTGGGCATATAAAGAAAGACCAGCTTAGCCATCACATTGGTCTAGCCTGGCCAATTTCTTAAATACTGAAATTCTTCTCTTATAGTTGATCACAAAACAGCCACTGCTAGGAGCATCCCATACCTACCTTTGCCTCTGTGTCTTCCCTAGTACCCATCTCAACAGATAAAGGGAGTAATCCTCCAGATTAATAGTAATTTAAATGTTTAACATTATGACTGTTTACCTCAGTAGAAAATGAAGGCTTTTTTTTAAAAAAGTTACAAGAACACCATGGTGAGAAAGTTGTAGCTTAGTCACAACTTTGTCATTAGCTAAACATGTGGTATTAGCTAAGCCACTCCTGCATCTCTTGTGTCCTCAGCTTTAAAATCAAAAGAGTGTTGCCACCCTAACTACTGTACAACACAATTACAAGAGATTACAGTTGAGGTTTGAGGCTAAGATACATTTCATAACCACTGTTGTCTGTGGAATTGTTTATCACTACTTTAGCTTACATTTTTGTAAGAGAATATTTAAAAATAATTTTGGAGTAAATAATAGCATAAATGCAAGATTGTGTTAAGTCTTAAACTTCACTACCTGCTTTGCAGAAGAATTGCTGAAAATAGGTTTTCGATTATTGAATTGTGAACTTTGAATGTTCACTCTGTAGTTCTGCTAAAGCTTTTTTCCAAAAGGACACAAAAGTCTAATGAAGGGTGTTATCATTAGTGTTTTTACCTCCCCCACCATATTAGGTGTATATCAAATCAGCAAACAAATCAAAGCTCATGATGGCAGCGTGTTCACACTTTGTCAAATGAGAAATGGGATGTTATTAACTGGAGGAGGGAAAGACAGAAAAATAATTCTGTGGGATCATGATCTGAATGCTGAAAGAGAAATAGAGGTAAGGATGGAAATGGAACATAATATAAAAATATTAAAGCCTTTACACTCATGTATTTTGTACCATGTTAAGATAACAAATATTCTTACCATTTCATTCCCTCCCTGTAGAAAAGCTTGTTAATGTACAGAATAATTTGTTATTAAAAAATAATTGGAGAGGGTTTTTTTAAACGATCAGACTGTGTAATTAACTTGCTTGCTGTTTTACATATCTGAGACCTTTTTTAGTGATCTAGAAATACAACCATTCTCTATTAAAATTTAATAAACAATGTCATTGGCATATAAAATAGCCAGTTTAATTTTAGAACTTGAAAGTAATCTTTTAAACATTGGGCTTAATGAGAATTGCTAATTATCTGTAGATGTAGCTGCTTCAAGGCAGGTATAACCATCAAAACTGACAAATATCATGTGCTCATTGAAAGTTTGCTAATTGTGATCTTGGAAAGTAAAATGGCTAAGATTAGTATTTTTATATCAGTGATTCTTTTGGTGGAGGTTGGGGAGGTATCAGGGATTGAACTCAGAAGCACTTAGCCAGTGAGCCACATCCTCAACCCTACTTTGTATTTTATTTAGAGACAGGGTCTCATTGAGTTGCTTAGCACCTTGCTTTTGCTGAGACTGGCTTTGAACTTGCAATCCTCCTGTCTCAGCCTCCCAAACTGCTGGGATTACAGGCTGGATCAGTGATTCTTAAAGCAAGAGCAAATCTCAGTAATTAATATTGCTCTTATTTTTTTATTCATTTAAAAATTTGAGTTTAAGCTCAGTGCTTTTTCTAAACATAACCGACTTTCAAAGTATTTTCTAAAGAATAGAGGATTCACCTGGGCATGGTGGTACACTGTAATCCCAGCAACTCGTGAGATGAGTCAGGAGGATCAAAAGTATGAGGCTAGCCTCAGCAACTTAGCAAGTGTGTGTCTCAAAGTAAAAAGGGCTGGGGATGTGACTCAGTGGTAAAGCATTCCTGGAGTCAATCCCAGTGTGCCCCCCCACCAAAAAAAAAAAAAGGAAAGAAAAAGAAGAGGAGGAAGATCCTGATAGTACTCCTTGGGTTTTATTTACAAGACGATATTAGAGCTGCTTTATCACAACCTTAAGTTCATAGTGGAAATGCCATTTCCTTTGCTATTTTTTCCCCCAAGGCCTGAGATCAATCCCCAACACTGCAAAATAAAATAAAATAAAATGAATTAGAAAATTAACTGAAGCGAAGAATATTGATAATCATCATAACTTCTGTGTAAAATAAAATGCAGTTGCTTTTACTAGTTGTATGAGATTACCATATTATCTTCAAACTTGGAATTTTGTCATTTATTATCCTATGATTGCTTACAACTATAAATTCAGCCATTGTTCAGGTAGTAACTAATGCATGTTAGTGTATATAAGGTAACTTTACAAATCTATTTTTATAGGTTCCTGATCAGTATGGCACAATCAGAGCTGTAGCAGAAGGAAAGGCAGATCAATTCTTAGTAGGCACATCACGAAATTTTATTTTACGGGGAACATTTAATGATGGCTTCCAGATAGAAGTACAGGTAAGTTCACAATGTCAGTGATTAACTGCATATTTTTGATGATACCCTTTTCTTATAATGATGGATGTCTTTAATTTTCAGGGTCATACAGATGAACTCTGGGGTCTTGCTACACATCCCTTCAAAGATTTGCTCTTGACCTGTGCTCAGGACAGGCAGGTGTGCATGTGGAACTCAGTGGAACACAAGCTGGAATGGACCAGGCTTGTAGATGTGAGTGGAACAACATGTGATTAGTTTCCCCACAGAAACTCCTCACACTGGCATTTGGAAGCACCTAAGGGAAAAAGACCAAGCATTATGGTTTAGTAAAGGGGCAGGGGTAAGAGGGAAGTGTTTAGTGTGTAGGTAAAATATATGAACCCCTTAGAAGAAGCAAGTTAGCAGAGTAAAACTCTGTTTTTCTGTCCATTTCAGTAGTAATTATTAAAGATTTCACATGTTTATGGAGCATAAATTATTATGGAATACTCTGGTGATGTTGCAGTTGGTTTCAGTAAGTGCTGCTCACTAACAGGCTCTATCATCTTCTTTTTGAGTAGTCTCTTGCTGTATTTTCTCCCTACCCCACCCAGATATCCACCTTTTCTAGCCTAAATGGTGTAACAAATTGCAGCCTCTGAAGAATTGTACAGATGTTACTATTCCTTATGTTCCACTACCTAGCCACAAGCTGGTTGCCCTTTTCCCTTACCATTCTGCCAGCATATCTTGCCCTTCGTGCTTTGAAATTCTTTTTTCTTCTCATATCCATGTGGTATTTCACATTGACTACAGTAAAGTTGATCAAAATTTCATGTTAATATGAAATGAGTTATTTTCAAGGATTTTTTTCCACTGTCATAGATCTAGGGAGACCTTCTCATGTACTCCCCAACAGCTTTCTGTCTCTCTTCTAGGAACCAGGACACTGTGCAGATTTTCATCCAAGTGGCACAGTGGTGGCCATAGGAACGCACTCAGGCAGGTAGGGTCTTTAAGTGAGCGGAGTAATCTGAAATGGTGGGATGTTTAAACTGTTATTCAGGAATGTTCTTGATCTGATCTGGAGAACTGATCTCCTAAGTTGCACACTAATCTGCTTATTGCTCTTATCTGATAGGATACTCATTCAGGCCTTCTTTATTAAGCACCTATCTACCATTTGCTACATGCTATTATAGGCATTCAGGATTAAGAGCAAAACAAAAATTCCTACCTCTGTGAAGCCCACATTTTAGTGTTTTTCAGCAAAGCAAAATAAAAATTAACGTTATAACTAATTATGTTAGAAAATGTTAAGAGCCATGGGAGGGGGAGGGGAAATAACAGGAATGGAGAGTGTGATTGCAAAATGATGAACAGGGTAGTCAGGGATATGCTGCATTGAGAAGATGATAGCAGACTCCATTCTCCTTTCTAAAATTAGAAATATCAGAAATTTCTCTTTTCATTATCTTTTGTGCAGGAAAGGAATTTGAAGCTAATGTAATCCAGTCGAGTTTTTTATATTGTTTGTGCTGTAGCTTTTGCCATCCTGCCTTTTTTTAATTATACACAGATACATAATGAAGGTATATTTTCTGAAATCATTAATGGCCTTCTTGCAGACATTGTATATACTTTTCCAGGATTATTAAATAATATATATTTATTATCTATATGTTTTTAACTAACTCCTACTTACTGCTGCTGTTTGTAGATAGTCCTGCAGTTAAGAATTACAAATAATTTAATTTCTTTTTTAAGGAGGCAGAGGAAAAAATAAATGTCAATTTTCATAAAATTTAAAACCCATTAAAAATGTAAAATGTTGATTTCTAATGGATGAAACTATTGTACATTCATATAAATATCATTTTTTAATTTGACTTAAATATTTGAAATCAACTATTTGATTTACTTCTAAATAAATTTAGTCATTTAAAAGTTTTTCTTTTTAATATTTCTAGTTGTAGGTGGACACAATACCTTTATTTATTTATTTTTATGTGGTGCTGAGGATTGAACCCAGTGCCTTACACCTGTGAAGCAAGTATTCCATCACCAAGCCACAACCTCATCCCTAAAAGGTTTTCAATAACAACTTTTCCCCTTTGACTCTTGGATACAAATTAACACCTAGAAAGTGAAAACATTCAAATTCCTTCTCAAGTACAGTTCCGCAGACTCTATTAGAATTATGGAAAAACAGGTCCGTAAAGCAAAAATAAGTTATTTTGGATAAGTTATTGAGATGCTATTTGAGTGTTTCTGAAATCTCTGAATTTTAGAATTAAGCTGTTTGGTATAGGAATTGTAATAATTTGCAAATATATAAGGCTTTTCTATTTCAAATTTCCCCCAAAACTCATGTCAGTAATAGACTTTTATCAGATTTTAAAGCATTTAGACTTGGACCAAATAGGCGTATGATAGGTTGTTTTGCAGAATTTAATTTTAAAAGATTATTTTGACCAAAATTTGGTCTTAAGCACATTAGAAACCACATAAACTATAGCAATTATCTGATTTCAGAAAACCACAAAGGAGTTCACTTCACATCTGTCCTTTCAGTGGCTGAACAGATTCCACAAATGCTAAAGTCATCAAAATAAGAGTAAAAAACTGTCATCTGCTTTGTATCAGATCATGTACTAAATTATTTTACATTTTACTTTAAATCTTTATTGAAGTGTGACAAAGTGTTTATTAACATCGCCATTGAGGATAGAGAGGAAACCGAGACTCAGAGAGTTTTAGTCATTTGCAGCTGAGCTCTGGCTCTTCATGGTTCCGAAACTTACCTCTGCTCAACTAATGTTCTTTGAGATGTTTTTATTTATGTTCATAGCACTGTTTAGAAATACTGTAAGGAAAGTTTTTATTTGGTGGTTAAATTATTAACGGACATATTTTACAAGTATTTACTGTATATATAAGGGAGTTAAATAATAAACAGTATAATACTAGAGCATTGATTCATGAAGCCATTGCTTGATTGGATGAAGAGATATGTGTGTGTTCAAGTATGCATACATTTAGAGTCCCAATTTTTAAAATTTGGTCTAATTAAAACTGAATGAAATTACTTTCTAACATTTATGTAGCTGTGAAATAATTGACAAACTTTAAATTAAATCACTCAATTTAAGTGACTTATGCTAAAGTTAAGCTAGTTGTTTCCTCCTGGAGTTGTGAGTAGAAAACACTTTATAAGTGAGAGGGATATAATAACTAATAGAGTAGTGCTGGCAGTCCATCTGTTCTGTCCCATATGGAGTTGGGGACTGTTTAGAATCTGGGGAAGATGTAGTTATCAGTATCCATTCTGTACCTAATTCTTATCTTTGGTTTCACATCTGGTTAAGTTCTTCTGATTCGTGGGGAGCTTTCTCATTTGTTTTTATTTTTCACTTGGTATGTGAATATCTGTCCTAAAACTGGAAATACATTAATGTAGATTACTATCACTAACTTTTTAAGAAATATATGTATATTTTTTAGTTGTGGATGAACCTTTATTTTTACTATATATTTATTTATTTTTATGTGGTGCTAAGGATCAAACCCAGTGCCTCACGCATGCTAGGCATGCACTCTACCACTGAGCTACAACTCCAGCCCTATCACTAACTTTTAAGCCTGAAAAAAGTCAGACTTTATTAAAATAGAGTATAATATATATCCAAATTGCTCGTAGTCCAGAAAAGTGACTAGTAGAACATTTAAAGATGTCTTAAACCTTCTTGTCTAGATATCTTCTACTTCATGTAACCTAAGAGTAGGCACAAGCATGAATAAATTGCCACAGTGATAAATATAATTACCATTTCTAAGAGAAAGTATTATGTCATTTTTAAGGGAAAATGAAAAATAGGTGGCCATAGGACTTCCTCAACATGCTAATGCTCACATAGGAACGATTCTTTTTAACAATTTTATTGAGATATAGCCATACTATAAAATTCACCAACTTAACAGAATATAATTCAGTAGTTTTTAGTTCAGCTCATAGAGTTGTGCAGTCTAATTTCAGAACATTTTCATTAATCCAGAAAGAAATCTTGTACCCATTAGCAGTCATTCCTCTTGACCCCACTTACCTCTGTCCTAGGCGTCTGATCTGCATTGTTTCTATAAGTTTGCATATTCTGCACATATCATACTAATGGAATCATACAACGTGGGCTTTTGTGACTAACTTCTTTCATTCAGCTTAATGTTTTCAAGGTTCATCCATGTTGATCACTTCATGTACAGCATGTTTAAGTATTGTATTACTTTTTAAGACCAAATCATTCATTGTACAAATATACTGCCTTCATCAGTTGATGGACGTTTGGGTTTCCACTTTGTGGTTACTATGAATAATACTGCTATAAACATTAATATACGGGACTGAGGTTGTAGCTCAGTGGTGAATGCTTACCTGGCATGTGTGAGGCACTGGGTTTGATCCTAAGCATCACATAAAAATAAAAATAAATGAATAAAATAAAGGTCCATTGACAATTTTAAAAGTTTTTAAAATTATTTAAAAAATTAATATACAATTTTCGCATAAATGAATCATGCAATAACTTTTTTTTTTATTATTGTACACAAATGGGATACATGTTGTTTCTCTATTTGTACATGGCATAAAGGCATACCATTTGTGTAATCATAAATTTACATAGGGTAATGTTTGATTTAGCAATAACTCTTTATGTTTAACATTTTAAAGAACTATCAAACCCTTTCTCAGCAGCTATACTAATTTGCAGTCCCACCAGTATTGTGTGAGCATTCCAGTTTCTACACATCTCCAAGTGTCTTATATTATCTGTATTTTGATTATACCCAACCAAGTGAATGTGAAGTAGTTTTTCATTATGGTTTTCATGCGCATTTTTATGATGACTAAAGATACTGAGCATCAGCATCATTTCATGTACTTATTGGTCCACTCATGTATCATTTTTTTAGAGAAAGGTATGTTCAGATATTGCCCCATCTTAAAATTGTAAGAGTTATTTATGTGTTCTAAATACAGCCCCTTATCAGATGTATGATTTGCAAATACTTTTTTTCATTCTTAGGATTGCCTTTTTGCATTCTTATTCTTAGCAGCCTAGAAGTTTTTAATTTTTATGTAGTCCAGTCACTTTATTCTTTCTCTTCTCACTTGGTTATAGAGGTTTATTCCTATATATTGTAACAAATTTTATAATTTCAACTCTTACTTTAGGCCTCTGATTTCAGCTTGAGTTAATCTTTGTGTATGGTATGAGGTAGTGTCCAACTTTCTTATGTGGCTATCCAGTTGTTAACAGTACTCTGATGTTGGCACCCAGTTGAAAATTAGTTGAACATACTATTTGTAACATATAGGAATGAAAATATCAAGATGGAAAGAAGAGTGGACATACTGAGAGAAACAGGTAACTTCAGAGGCCTAAAGTTTCTGGTCTGCAGTGATAGCTTTGACAAGAGAACAAGCTAGGAAAATGAGCCTGGCAAGGAGGTAGATAAAGAAGTTAACTTAGTCTTTAATGTGGAATCATAGAATCCGACTGCTGGAGATACTTCAGTGATGGTGGCAGCTGCAATCTTGGCAAACCAGTGATGGAGCTCAAATACTGTTACCAAATTCCAGCTATGAAAGTTCTGAGCCTAAGAAATGTCCCTTCTGTTCAAAAGTGAGATGTCAAAAATACATTAGTAATACCTAAAACTTTGACATAATTAAAAGAGAAAACTAATTAGAAAAAAAATTATAAAATGAGTTTTCCCTATATAATTTGATATAATTTCCTTGGTCTGTGTACTCCTGAGTTCATTTCTCAGGGTGCACAGTGTCTTTGAACGCCATTAGTATGAATCTCTGGGTTCTGCCTTGTTCAAACTACAATTTCAAATGTTTATGGGGCACTTATACTTTAAAGCACCATAGATGATTCAGTGAGTGTCACAAAGAAATACGTAGAAATGGTCCTTGCTCAGTAGTTTATAACCAGTATATTATAACTTAATTAAATACTACATAAAAGAGACAAGACACATTTCATATTAGTAGTTTCTTATTACTTAGTTAAACAGGCACTCCAAGAGAGCAACAGAAACTACTGTGAGCCTGAGCAGACAGAAAACTTCACAGAAGAGATAGACTGGACCTGGTATTGAAGGAGGACTAGATCCTGCAGAGGCAAGGAAAACAGGAGCTTTTATTAACCAGTAGGAATGGATTAAGAAAATGTAGGACACTCTGAACATGAGAGACTGACAGGACTAGAACATCTCTAAAGGCATCTTTAAAGATGAAATATGCACTATGCACTATGAAATAGTGCATAGCCTGACCTTTAAAGTTTATTGAAGATCTTTTCCTTAACACTTCAACTAGAATGGTTAAGTTACCCTTCATAATCTTTCCATCCTGTTTTATAGTTTCTTATCTACTCCAATCCATTCATTTCTGTCCACTTATTCCTGACACATTTGATAAAATCATTCCACCCACATCCTCATTGTTAACCCGTTTTGAAACTTCCATTATCCTATTACTTACCATCCATGTTATTTTGAACTGTTTACCACTTTATGAATTCATTCTGTCTCCTCAGTTATAAACTCCATACTCTGTAGCTGGTCTTTGTTCTCAGGATCCCTAAATGTTAGTGTTGTTGGAAACAGAGAGAGAACCTTTTCCACAGGATTACATCCCTCCCTGGTGTGATATAATGAAGAACTTAAGGCAAGAAAAATTAGCTTGGTTCTGTCACTAACTAGTTGGTTGATAACTAATCAGGTGTTTTGATATCACAGGATTTCAGTTTTTTGGTGTTTTTTGTTATTGTCTGTTTTGTTTTGGGTACTATGAATTGAATCCAGGGGTGCTTTTCCTGAGCTACATCCCCAGTTCTTTTTTTTTTTTAAAGATAGGGTCTCACTAAATTGCTGAGACTGGCCTTACCTCCCAAATTGCTGGGATTTCAGGCATGTGCCATTGTGCCCAGCTCAGTTCCTTATTATAAATTAAAAGACTTGAGTTGGGCTTTTCTTCCCTGCTTTTGAGTGTTTGCTTTCCCAGTTATAAAGTCCCCATTTCTACTTTCATAAGTGGAAGATCATTAAGAAGCAGAAGGGGAAAATTACAAACCTACCACCCAGAAGACACTCTTAATATATTCTGATGGATATATATTTTTGTAATTTCACATTATAAAAATAAATATTCATTTAGGAACTTTAAGGTACTTTCCAACTTTTTGCCACTAAAGAAATCAATATATATTTTTTTTAAAGTCACCAAGAGGGGCTGGGGTTAAAAGCCCAGTGGTAGAGCATTTGCCTAACATTCATTATGTTCTGGGTTCAATCCTGAGTATATATTTAAAAAGGATAAATGATGTTACTACCTTTTGGCTTATAAGTCAAATTAATGTAACTATATGTCCAAAGATTTCCCATCTCTGATATTCAGCAATTACATTTAGAAAGGTAACACATATTAGTCCTTTAGGCCATACAGAGCCTGAAGTGACTGCAGATTGTCCTCAAGCAAAAGCTTCATTCTAATTTATATACTGTAGAATAAGAATACAGTTAAACATAGTAACAACTCATTTGCTTATTAATTTGTAGAAAATTATCTTTGCAGCTGGGTGCCCTGGCACACACCTATGATATCAGCAACTTGGGAATCTGAGACAGGAGGACTACAAGTTCAAGGCTAACCTCAGCACTTTCACAAGACCTGTCTCAAAAAAATAAAAAGGGCTGGAGATATAGCTCAGTGGTAAAGTACCCCTGGGTTCAATTCCTAATATAAAAAAAGGGGAAAAAAATCTCCTTTGCTCCAAATTTTTTATTTTATTAGGGACAGTGGTCTCAAGCCCAGAAGTCTTTTCTGAAGGCAGATCAGAGCCCATGCAATGAAAAGGGTAGGAACTCCTAAAACTATTGCTGGGGCTCCATATGGAAGTTGTATACTTTAAACAACTTAGCTAGACCTTCTCTCAAAATAAAAAATTTTGAAACAAAGGGCTAGAAATGTTACCCATTGGTAAAGTGCCCCTGAGTTCAGTGCCCAGTACCAAAAAAAAGGGGGATCATGTAGTTTTTCATCTTCTCCCTAGAATACATTAAATCATGTTAAACACTATCACTAAGTTTTTGTTGTTGTTGTTTTTGTATTTTAAATTTTAATTTGTAGTTTTAAAATGTTTTGGTGCTGGGGATTGAATCCAGGGGCATTTTAACACCAAGCTACATCCCCAGCCCTTTATTTTGAGATAGGGTCTCACTAAGTCACCAAGGCTGACCTCAAACTTGTCATCCTCCTACCTCAACTCCCCAAGTCATTACTATTACAGGCTTGAGTCACCATGCCCAACTGTTCATTTTTAATTATTACAAGCCCTTTTCTCCCTTCTAAATAAATCCTTTAAGGGAACATAGCTCAGTGGTAGAGCATTTGCCTAGCATTTATGAGACTCTAGGTTCTATTCCCTAGAACTGCAAAAATAAATGAAGAAGAAATTATTTTTTTCAGATATTGGTTATAATGCTTTAGAATCCATCACTGTGCTTCCTTTTATTGATTTTAGTGGTGATAATTTTCCTTCTGAATAATTAAAAACAACTTGATATTGTTGTTCTGAGGTCATGTGGTTATGTTAGTTTTCTGATCTTGTCCCATTATCTCCAACTATTTCTCACCTCAGGCTGCATTACTGTTAAAATACCTCTTGCCAAAACTTGGCTTTTGTCACAATCAAGATTTATTTTAAATTTATTTATTCATTTATTCATTCTGCAGATATTTAGTGCCTACTATGACTTAAAATTCCAAACAACTAGGCCTGCCGTCTGTAACCTGTAACCCTCTTCTCACTTATTTTGCCTTAGTTGTCCTTTGTTCCCATCTTTGCTTTATACCCATGTCTTGATAGTCTCTTCTAATTCCTTCCTTCAAGTGCTTTTAGAAAAATATCTTGACAGTAGTCATTTATAATGTGGTTGCATTTAAGTCATTGTTGCCTCTCAAGAGGCATTTGCATTTTGACTTTTCTTATAAATGTTAATGAAAAGCTATCAAAGAATTTAGAGCTTCTGTGTGCAGATGTTGAAGGTATTGGGGAGGTAGAGTACTGGTTGTTTCTTCCCACCTTCATGGTGTCCCTGGTCCCTCCCTTCTACCTAAATTGCCTGTACTTCCTCACTGTTAAACTCAGCCTATATCCTACATGTTCTCTAAAGGTTTTTCTGTGTCTGCTGTCATTCATTTTCCTCCTTTGAGTTCCTCAGTGACATCACTCTCTAATCATTCTCTACTTCAGTTGGCTCATTTTCTTTTTAATTTTTTTTTTGTAGATGAACATAATACCCTTATTTTATTCATTTTTATGTGGTGCTGAGGATCAAATCCAGTGCCTCAAACGTGCCAGGCAAGCGCTTCTACCACTGTCAATTGGCTCATTTTCTTTTCCCCAACTCTAGTATATTCTTCAAGAACACTGACCCTATCTTCTTATTTTCTGTTTAAATAATGCCTAGCAGAGACACTGTTGGCATTCAGTAAGTATCTACTAACAATGAGAATATAACTAGACATTTATTCCTTTTCTAGCATCATTTTACAAAGTAAGTTCATTCTTCAGTAGAAGAAATGTGTCACACTTAAAGATTTTTATTGAAATTTTTTAAAAGTAGAGAACAGGCCAGGAACCATTTATTTCTATAAATGCTAATATCTAAATTTTTTTTTTTTTTTTTTTTTTTTTTTACTTTTTAACAGGTGGTTTGTTCTGGATGCAGAAACCAGAGATCTAGTTTCTATCCACACTGATGGAAATGAACAGCTCTCTGTGATGCGCTACTCAGTAGGTAGGTAAATGTATTCCATCCCCATCCTGGTATTCACAGCCTTTCACTGTAATTGCATATTTTTACTTCTGATTAAGCTGACTCCATTTATTTTTCCTATTTTCTAGAGTTATTAAATATTAAATATGTTTCCCCAACATCAAATTAAATTCCACTTCTGGAAACTGCAAAAGAACTGCTAAAGTTAAACATTCTAAATCATCAAGCAAACACAAATTGAAAAATGAACTGTTAACAACTGCATTTGCAATTGAAAACAGAATGAAGTGCAATCAGATTCTTTTTTTTTTTTTTTTTTTTTGTAACTAATACTTAGAATTTTGAAGTGGTATTAGGCTGAGTATTACATCAAGTTAGCAATCTTATCTTTGTATATGAGAGTATAAAAGAAATTATAGTAATATTCAAAATACACAAGCATAAATCTTTCAAGTCCTTTAAAATCTAGCTATGTTATTACTGGTTGCATAGTCATGATTGGTTTAGGTAAAATACCAATTCATTGTAAGAGTTTGATAACTTTACTTAGCTTTGAGTGATTCTTTGTACTTATTTAAATGTTAATTATGTTTCCACAATAAGATTATCTTTTCCTGCTATTGATGTGATTTTGATTCACATCATTCTTCCCTAATTAGTCTGACATGTTCTTATACTTGAAAATATATTCTATTAGTTGTTGAATCAAGATAATTTTAATTGGTTCTCAGTTGTTTGTTAAAAAAAAAAAAAATTGCACAGAATACTATCCTCTCAATCGCACAAAGCATGTGTTCCAAGCTATAAACCTAGAAAGAGTCATCTTGAAGCAGCAAAGTTTTTCTTGTTTTGTTTTTGTTAGTTTGTTTTTAATGCTGCAGTAACAAATAATCACAGATCCAAAGATCAGATTTTTTTGATCTGTGCCTATGGTAGTTTTTATTTATCTGTGCCTATGGTAGTTACAGTAGAGGAGACCATTTAAAAAAAAGAACGTGGTCCCTTCTCAAGAGATCCTACCCTATAATTCGATCATTTGTGCTTGCTGAACTAGCTTGCCATATGAACACTGTATATACTTCTACTCATAAAGGCAGAGTAACCTTTCTGAGACCAGTTTTTAGCTAACTAAAAGGAGACAGGAAGATAGAGTTCGTTACCTGTGAGCATCTCTCTTTGTTGGACTCTGTTACCACTTGTTTTTCAAGCATGCTAAGTGATAAGATTTGTCCATCAAATGCCAAATAACAGTTAAATTGATGAAATTTGACAACATTTATAAGGTATGGTTTAGTATAGTCCAGTAAAGTAATGATCAGTTTATCACCTTATTTCTCTAGTTAGTACTTTTTTCCTGTTTCATTCTAGATGGTACCCTCCTGGCCGTAGGATCTCATGACAACTTTATTTACCTCTATGTAGTCTCCGAAAATGGAAGAAAATATAGCAGATATGGAAAGTGCACTGTAAGTAGTAAAGTAAAATAAGTTAAGTTGTAAAATTATTGAGAAATTTTTACTTTTGTTAAGAGAATTAAATATTTACATTGATGTACATATTTTCTATTATTAGCTGCTTTAAACTTTAATCTCTATTTTTGAAAACTTGAGATTATCTGACAAAATATTATACTTTCCTGTGTACTCTAGAAAGACTTCTTTTGGCAGGGGCAGGTGTTTACCAGGGATTGAACTCAGGGGCACTCAACCACTGAGCCACATCCCCAGCTCTATTTTGTATTTTATTTAGAGACAGGGTCTCAGTTGCTTAGCACCTCACTTTTGCTGAGGCTGACTCTGGAACTTGCAATCCTCCTGCCTCAGCCTCCCCAGCCTCTAGGATTACAGGTGTGCACCACTGCATCCAACAAGACTTCTTTTGATGGGAGTTTAATATTTGTCTCTCCCAAACTAGTTTTAAGGCAGTTTCTTAAACCTATTTCTATGAGAAGCTCTTAGGGTAACATTTTTAAAGATAGAGTCAGTGAGAAATAAAAGGTCATCTCAGTGTCCTGTGTCCATCTATCCCTGCCACTCTCAGTGTCCTGTATCACCTCTTTTGCCACTGAAAACAAAATAATTTACTTGGGAATCTATGCACTTAAGAGTTAACTTAAGCCAGGCGCAATGGTATATGCCTGTAATCCCAGTGATTTGGAAGATTGGATCAGGAGGATTGAAAGTTTGAGGCCAGTCTTGGCAACTTAGCAAGATCCTGTCTCAAATAAAAAATTCTTAAAAGAATTGGGATGTAGCTTGGCGATAAAGCTCCACTGGATTCAACCCCTACTACAAAAAAGAAGAAAAACAAAAGGTTAATAAAAGCATGTTTCCTGTGATTTGTTAGGTTATCATTACAGGGAAAACATTTAGATTAAATTCTGCAAACCAGGTTGAGTACTTACTGTATGACTGGAACTCTGCTAATTAGAGAAATGATCTAGGTGCTAGGAATATGTTCAAGATTTTTATCCTCAAGAAGTATGGCTGAGACTAGGGGTGTAGCTCAGCAGTAAAGTGCTTGTCTAGCTTGTACACGACCTTGGGTTCAGGTCCCTAGATGAGAAAGGTGGCCAGGAAAGCATAGTGGTTAGTACACAGGCTGGATCATATTACCTGGATTTGAATTCTTGCATTAGCACAAGCTATTATGACCTTGGGCAGGCTATTTAAACTTTCTTCTTTAGTTTTGTCACTCATAGAGTGAGGATAAGACTAGTTAAATACATATGAAGTACTTGGGACAGTGTTTGTCATTTAAGTGCCCAATATATATTAACCATATTTTTGTAGAAAATGAAGTATCTTGGTATGTATGTTGTAAATTTAATTTTAGGATTAGCAAATCACTAGGTAGATTACTGGCACAGATATTTTAAATGCTCTTGAGGAAATAAATAATCAAAAGAATTGTCCTCAGAAAGATACCTTATTAAGCAAAATAAACTTCAGTATGGATCTGAAATTTAGTTTGCTTACTATGTAGTTTGAGTATTCCTTATCTAAAATACTTGGGATCAGAAGTATTTCAGATTTCAGAGATTTCTGGATTTTGGAATATTTGCATATTTGTAGGAAAATTATCTTGGGGATGGGACTAGAAATCTTAAATTCTCCTTTCTGTTGCATATATAAAGTATACACAGTGCCTGGTTGTAATTTTCTACAATATTTTTAATGTGCTTGTATTCTGAACCACCTGTCACTTGGAGTCAAATGTGGAATTTTACACTTTTGGTATCCCATGGACACTCAAGTTTTGGATTTTGGAGCATTTCAGATTAAGGGTACTCAAATTGTATAAGCAAAAACCAGGCCATTCACTTTACCTTTTGTGTGTGTGTGTGTTACTGGGGATTAAACCCAGGGTTGTTCTACTGAGCTACATTCTCAGCCCCTTTTTATTTGTATTTTGAGACAGGGTCTCTCTTTGCCCAGGTTGACCTTGAACTTGGGGTTCACTTGCCTCAGCCTCCTGAGTAGCTGGGATTACAGGCCTGCGTCATCCCACCTGGTTAGGCCACTTACTATTTGAGGAAGAAAGACTTGTTTGTTTGTTTTATAGATGTTATATCATGTGCTAAAACCAGCCCATTTTAAACCATTTATATATCCAGTATATGATAATCCTCAGGTTTATACACACACACAATAAAGTACAACTGATCCAGAAAAGAAATGGAGCAATGTGTAACACGGAATAATCAGAATGACCTTGAAAATGTTAAGGCAAGTTGATCAGTTGCATGCAATTTTTCCTACTCTAATTAGGCATCTTTATCCTTAACGAGTATTTGAAAGTATATTGAGATACTTGTAGGAACTATTAGTTTATAGTACTGTTTGAGGCTATAATGAAAGGCTCAACTATTCTGCTTTTCTAGTTATATATATATATATATATATTTTTTTTTTCCTTTAAATGACATAATGAGCCCATTTTATTTTTTTTGCAGAGCTAAGCATCAAACCCAGGACCTTGTGCATTCTAAGCAAGGGCTTTACCACTGAGCCCCAGCCCTCTTAATTATTTTCTTCTTGTGCTTTCCTTCCAGCTATCATTTCTCTTTGCTATCTCCTTCCACCAGCTAGTCTTATTTTCATCTGTTAAATGCTTTTACTTTCATCTCTTTTGTTGTCTGCTATTATATAGGACAAACAAAACAGTATTAACATTGGTTCTGCCTGACTTGCAACTTTAGGCAAGTTAGTTAACTTCTCTACATCTTAATTTTATTATCTTAAAATTAGAGATTATCTTAGTTCCTACTTTATAACACTGTTACGAATATTAGGTCTTTCTTTAAAAATTGACAACTGTAACTGCACTCAGAATTCCAAATACAAATGCTGTTTTCGAATTTTATTTCCAATAATTTCCTGTTGCTAGTCAACTTTCAAGTGACTCTTATAGCTGGAAAAGCATACCGGACTTGCAATTTTAGGAAATGTCCCTGTAATAAATTATCACCAGTTATAAGCATTTGAAATCTGTACCTCCTCATGGTATCACTTTTTACAGAAGTGTCAATTGAAATGACTGGTACACAAGGATGTGAAGGAGCACTACTTGGTAAAAAGCAGCAGGCGGATGCATGGTTCCCCAGTGATTGACAACATCAGTGCAGGCCAGGGGCTTGTTCTCAAACTTAAGTTCAAAAACAAGACAAGATTAATTTTAAAGAGATGAACTTAGATCAACCATCTTCTCCAAAGCTGATTTATAAAATATCATCAGATTCTTGTTTCCTCTGGGCAAATAAGTTCCCTCTCTCTCTGTAAGCGTCAGGAAACCAACTTATAATCAGAAAGCTAATTTATTTTAAATTTTAAAGTGAGATATATGAATGCCAAAGGGATAGAACATGAGCATCCTCCAGCCAGCACATTCCTTCTATGGGGATGTACTTGTGCAACTGGAGTATAATGGGGTGAGCAGATCCAGTACCTACATCCATAGTAGATACTCACTGCCACTAGAACTGGTTTTGATTTACATCTCTCTACCCTGGACATAGGTAACTCCTTTTCTTTGCTTACTACCCTCCTGCCAGTGCCATCTGAATAACACTTTCTTTGGATAGATTCATAACTGTAGTTAGCTTATACTCTAGGTTTGTCAACCTTGGAATCATTATGACCCATACTTCTTTGCCTCTTTCTGCTTTATCTTAATTCCAAAATCTAACTCTCAGAGGCTCCTGGGGGATATCCACTGTAATTTCCATAAATGAAAAAAAAAATCTGCTCTTTTATTCATTAAAACCAATCTCCTCCCTTTCCCTTTTCCCCCTCTAGCACTGGGGATGGAACTCAGGTCCTTGCGTATGCCAGGCAACTGCTTTGCCACTGAGCTATATATCTCTGGCCCTGATTTCCATTATTTTACTGACCCTAAATATCTTTCATAATTTTTCTGAAGTTTATCCTTATCTGCTTAAAATTTTAATGTTTAAAAAAATGTATAAACTATAAATTCATGATGGCACACATATCCCAGTAATTCAGGAAGCTGAGGCGGGAGGATTGCAAGTTTGTGATCTACATAGTCAACTTAGCAAGACCGTCTCAAAATAAAAAATGAAAGGGGCCAGGGGTGTAGAGCACCCTGAGTTCAGTCTCCATCACCACACAAAAAAATAAAATAAAATGTTAAGTCTGATCTCAGAAAGACAACAATATGTACATTTAGAATACAAAAACTTATCATACAAGAAGATTGAGGCAACTGAACCAAAAGTTCGCATATCACAATCCTTTGTTTTCTACACCTTCTGATCAAGCCAATCTCAGTCCTCACAGTATAAGTACATTAATAAACTAGTCTCACAAAAGGATTAGGACTAGATTAAAATTTGGTTGTGTCTCTCATCAAACCTTAGAACCCTGGAAAAACTTGGCATGCATATGCTAGAAGAACCTGGCCAAGAGCACTTTTGGCTTAATCTTTTTTCACATTCCCTGTCATTTCTCTTTTCTCTCCTATTTCTAGCCCTTATATTTAGTTTTAATGATGCACAGTCTTTATCATTTCAAAAATAAAGCAAAAGTAGGTATAATCCAAAAGAA
Source organism: Sciurus carolinensis (assembly GCF_902686445.1). Lineage (NCBI taxonomy): Eukaryota > Metazoa > Chordata > Mammalia > Rodentia > Sciuridae > Sciurus > Sciurus carolinensis. The sequence goes on along the minus strand of NC_062225.1, from coordinate 59,807,694 downwards.
CAGTATTCTAACTCTCAAAAGAATTTCTTAACTTTGAAGTAGTACAGAGGGAAGGTAAGATGCTTTTTTGCCTTTTGTTTCTTTTGTTTATGCAGATTGCCCAGTCACCAACAAGAGGACTGACTTCTCCACCCTGGACTCTAGCATCCTCTGTCAGCCTGTTGTTCAGACTCATCACTCACTGTGTCACTGGAACACAGCCTGAAGGCACTGCTTGTAAAACAGCAGTAAATCTCATTAGCTGTTAAAGCAGTAAAGCCAGATGATGAGCACTGCCCAGTATTTGCTTCTCTAGATTAGTTCTCACATGAGCCAGCCTCAGTCATCTGTATTAAGAAGAGTGAATGAGCATTATTTTTTTGCTCAGGCTCCTTAGTACTTGCTTTTAGGTACCAAAGGATGCTGCTTCAGAAACTCAAATTTACTACAAAATCACTGGTCATGGTCCACCTCAGACCCAGTGATCTCCCAGGAATCATCTGGCTCTTCCTTAACCAGAGCACTCCAGGTCAGCTGAGGGGATGAGGGGAAGAGAGGTAGAGGAGAGTCATCTGCCCTGCTGATCTGTGACCATTCCACCTTTCATTTACCCTTCTGTGACCTGACTGCCTGGTAGCATTTGTCTTCCTGATGCCCTTAGCCTCTCCAGGTCCCCTCCAGTATGCACACCAGACCTGCTTGACCTAGTCTGAAGCACTTAATGCTTTTCAATTCAGTCATCTAATTGAGAACTCAACTCCAGTCTTTATTTTCTGTTTTTTTTATTTTGCAGTGCTGAGGATCAAACCCAGGACCTCATGCATGCTAGGCAAGCACTCTACCACTGAGCCACATCCCCAGTCCGTTTAATTTTATTTTGAGACAGGGTCTAGCTTAGATGCTGGGCTCAAACCTACAGTCCTTTTGCCTGAGCTTCCTGAGAAACTGGGATTAGAGATGTGCACTACCAGACCTGGCTCCAACCTTTTTTTTTTCTGCTTCTTCCCATGATTTAGGTATTTAGGAAATATAATAGAAAAATGGTTTGATTATGAACTGTGGGATTCATACACGGATAATTATATTAGATACTTTGAAAGCAGTTTGATTTTATAATTGCTGCTATAAAAAAGATTCAGATTCAGAAGGATTTGGGCAAGGGTAGACTGAGCTAGAATGATTCTGATTTTGTTTTACATAATATTGGGCTTCTCTGGTAAGATTTAATATGACAGAAGAGTTTTATGACTAAGAAGAACTTAAAGACTATTGGCAGGTTATTTCTAATCCCTTCCAGCACCAACGTTAGGAAGTTTTTTTGCTTTTATTTCAGCACCATGTATTTCTCCCCCCTCCCACTTTGGTACTGGGGATTGAACCCAGGGATGCTCAGCCACTGAGCTACAGCCCCAGACCTTTTTCATATTTTATTTAGAGACAGGGTCTCACTAAGTTGTTGAGGCTGGCTTTGAACTTGGAGTCCTCCTGCTGCATCCTCCGGGGCCCCTGGCATTATAGGCATGCACCACTGCACCTGATTCACAATGTGTTTCTTTACCTTGGCTTTTCTTGTACTGTTTTGAAAATGTGTGAAAAGGGTCTGGCTTACTTATGAACTCCTTTTCTTAAAATGGCACTTTTACATTACTTTGTCTTTAGTGTAACAGAAATGAATAAAAGACTGAAATGCCATGCTTATCTTACCCCAGAATCCTCTGACCTGGCTTTGAACCCTGGCTCTACCAATTCTTTGTTATGTGACTTCAGAAAATTGACAATTTTTCTGTGCCTCCTAAACTTTACTTACTGGGTAAGCATCCATATTAAGGTTGATGTGAGATTTAGATGTGATAATGTATATACTCAGTAAATACAAGGTGTTGAACTCTGGAATGCTTTACCACTGAGCTACATCTCCAAACCCCCACCCTTTCTGCTGAGGCTGGCCTCAAACTTGTGAGCCTCCAAAGTGGTTGGGATTATAGGAATGAGCCATGGCACTCAGCCTTTAAGCATTTTTTTTAATAAGTAGATGAGCCCTGCACTATACCTAGGGGTGTTTTTCAGCATTTAACATTATTGACGTTCAAAATTAGTTTCATGATTGTGGTTAGTTGAATATTTTTCTTGAAAGATTTTGTGTCCTGATTGATCTGTAGTTTCTATTCTGTTTATAGTAGAATTCAGATTTATTCTGGCCAGGAAAGGTGGTGTGTGCCTGTAATCCCAGCGATTTACGAGGTTGAGGCAGGAGGATCACAAATTCAAAGCCAGCCTCAACAGCCTAGCAAGACCTTGTTTCAAAAAAAAAAAAAAAATTTGAAAAGGGACTGGGGATGTAGTTCAGTAGTTAAGTGTTCCTTGGTTCAATCCCCAGTACCAAAAAAACAAACAAAAAATATTTATTCTGTACCCAAACACTAACAATCATTTGATTGATTCTTATGTACCTTTTAACATTGTTACTCAAAGACCTTAGCCCAGAAGATAAAGTATATGAAGTTGCAATAATATACTAAGAAGCATTACAAGACGTGCTGGTGAAAGTGAGGTTTTTTTTTTTTTTTTTTTTTTTTTTTTTTGGTCAGGATTTTGGTAACTGGAAATACATGTCAAAAAAAAAAAAAAGATTTAAGACCTTGTAACTATCTATACAGAAATCTCCAAGAAAATAAACCATAAAACTAATGCAGGATTTCAGTAAGATAGCAGAATTCAATATTACTGTAACAAGAGTTTTACACAGCATCTAGTGACTTAAATTCGGGATATGATCTCATTTAAAACAGGTCAATATTATGGCATTTGCAGAGAAATGGATGGGACTGGAGAATATCATGCTAAGTGAAATAAGCCAATCCCAAAAAACCAAAGGCCGAATGTTTTCCCTGATAAGTGGATGATGATATATAATGGGGGAGAGGGGCAGGGGAGTGAGAGAAGAATGGAGGAACTTTAGATTATGTAGAAGGAAATGAGGGGGTGTGAAAAATGGTGGACTGAGACATATTTCATTACCCTATGTACATGTATGATCACATGAATGGTGTGAATCTACATCATGCACAACCATAGAAGCGAAATGATGTACCCCATTTGTCTGTAAATGCACTCTGTAAAAAATAAATAAATTGTTTAAAAAAAAAAAAAAACAGGTCATCAGGGGCTGGGGTTGTAGCTCATTGGTAGAGCACTTACCTAGCATGTGCAAGGCCCTAGGTTGGTTCCACAGCACCACATAAAAAAAGAAGAGATATTATCAGGAATTCAGAATCCTTCTTTCCTTCTACTTTATCTCTTTAGCGTGTTGCTTTCATCTTCAACATCATAAAGTGCTATCACAACTCCAGCCATTGCAGCATAGTTCCAAGTGGAAAAGGTTTAGAGCAAGGAACAAAGAACTGAACACTGTTCACCTACTTTTTGTAGTTCAGTTCTCTTAAAGGTTTTCTGGAAGCCACACTCAAATGATTTCTTCTACCCATAACTGCAGAGGAGGTTGGGAAATAGTGTTTTAGCAGGGCACCCAAGAAAAGGAGACAGTGAGTTTTGGATAGGCAACTGTCAGTCTGTACTCATCACTATATGAAGGTCTATTTTCCCTGAAGCCAGTCAAAGTATATTTAAAAATGTGATGGAAAAATTTCATTCACAATAGCAGTGAAAACTGTAGAAGCTTTGAGAATAAACTTAGCAACAAAAGCAAAGGAAACTAAAAGACATAAACTAAGAACTGAAAGGATAGACCCATAGCATGTTTCTAGATGAAAACATTTGATAAAGATTTGTTCTCTACAAACTGTTCTCCAGTGTGATGCAATCTTCTTTAAATTTTCAACATGATATTTATGGGCCTGATAAAAAAATAGTTCTAAAGTTCATCTGAAATTTTCCACATGCTACAAAACTATGACAGTTAATTAAGAATAGGACAGACTAATGCAACAGAAACATTCAAAAAACAGACCTATTTTTTTCTAGAAATTTACTAAATAATAATAATTCAGATCAAGCAGAGAAAGAATGGACTGTGTTTTACTTGCATTGTCCAATATGGCAATTACCAGCCACAACTTTTAGGTTCATAACATTAAGTGTAGTTCAGTTCCTGGAAACACTAGCCACATTTCAGGTGCTTAGAAACCACAGGTTGCTAGTGCATTGGACCACACAGAGAACACTGTCATCACTGCAGATTTCATTGGACAGAGCAGCTCTACATGGCACGGAGACACTGAGAGGCTTACTCAGAGAGGAGTTGGATCAGTAAATCTAGACCTCATTGTTGTTTGGGGGAAGGGGTGTTGGTGATGTTGGTTTTTATCTCCCCACCAGGTAATTTTAAATCACCTGCAGACCACTGATTTAAATAACAATCCTCCATACAGCTGACAAAAATTAACTTAAGTATTTCTGATGCTTTTCCTCCAGGGTACTGTTCTTTGGCTCCTGCATTTGTAATTATTTTGTGGTTACACTGTTCAGCTCTTTAATGGCAGTAATGAAAGTGCCAGCTTAGAATATTTTGCTGTTTCATTTTAAGAAGATGTACCAGATTTTGCTGCCAACTAGTGCCTGTGGGAGTGAACTTTGAAGCTATTTTTTCCCCAGGCTGTGCATATACATTTGATTATCTCTTATCTGAAAGACTTGGAACCAGAAACAGTTGACTTTGGAGGTTTGTTTTTTTTTTTTTTTTTGATTCAAGAACATTTTCATAGGCTTTACCTCGTTAGCGTCTCTAATCCAAATTCTGAAATGCTCCAAAATCCAAAACCTTTTATATCCTGTCAGCACTCTAAAAGGGTCAGGTTTTTCAGATTCAGGTTCTTCAACATGTACTTTCTATGGGCCTCTGCGTAGGGTGGAGAAAGGATACTCTGAAGTGTGTGTAGGGAGATGACATTGTAGACCCAGTAGTTCTTTGCTTATTTGTTGGCATCAGTATGAGGGAAAACATATTCACTGTTTTCCAGTATGAGTTGATAACTTCCCCAGAGCTGTCCTTTTCTAAATTTGGGGGATTTTGCCACTCAAGAATTCTATTTGACTGGTTTCTTTTAATACGTTTATTTAGAAAACTCACCCTTCCCTCCCCTGCTCCCTCCCTGCCTGGAACTCAGGCATCCCATTTCTCACTGATTGCCTTGGGCTTCTACCCACTTGGAGGTCCAGCACACACTGACCCCTCTGTCCACTGCAGTCCTGTGTTCAGTCCCCATCTGGGCCTTTGTCACTGGGTCTCCAGATGGAGAGACAGCTCTGAAGGATGAGGGCAGCCTGACCACAGTCCATGTGCCCCTTCTGAGGCCTCCTAGAGCATCGGGGATCGGGGGTTCTGCTTTCCGGAAGCTCAGGGCTCGAAGCAGAGCTGGTGAAAACATGGCATGGTGGACCACCTTTGGGGACAAGGGTGTGCTGGTGGTCAGCACTGAGCACAGGGGCTCATGGCTGCCCAGCACTGATGTGAAGTACTTCACCTCCTCTGTGAGATGCTTGATCTCCTTGAGCAGAGCTGTGTTCTGCTTCTCCAGGTCTTCACTCTTCTGTGAGGGGAACGGTCAGCATTAGTGATCAATGTCAGGGAGGGTAGCGAGGCTGGCAAGCTGGAGAGGAGGAGAGGGGGAGACCAGATTCATTTCTCACTAGCACAACCACAGAGAAGGGCATCAGAGGACTTCTGTTTTGTTTTTCTTTTATTTTTTTGTGGTACTAGGAACTGAACCACAGAGCCACACCCCCAGCCCCTCATCCTTTTTTTTTAAACAATCTCAAGTTGCTGAGGCTGGCCTCAAACTTGGAATCTTCCTGCCTTAGCCTCCAAGGCATAGGGATTACAGGCTGGTTTTCTGTTTTAGAAGCATGGCTTCCCCAGACACCAGAGCCAGGCATCAGATTCATGTGTAGTACATAAAAAATCGTGTGAACCTTGTCCTCCTGCCATGCTCAGAAAATATTATCCAGTAACCACATGTCTTTCTGACTTTAAAAAATTGATGTCTTATTAGGGCTGGGGACATAGCTCAGTGGCAAAAAGTGTAATTAGCATGCTCAAGGCCCTGGTTTGGTCCCCAGCACCACATTTAAAAAAAAAAAAAACAATTTCTTCCTAAATTGGTAGGTCCCTTGTTTGCCTAGTAAGTGATTCCCAACCTATTTTGCAACAGACCCCGAAACATATAAATATATACATATATGCATTGCAGCACTGTGATGGGTATCATAGGTCCACAGTGATCTAGGAACACATCCTTAGGCTTCAGAAGACTTGTGAAGTAGAAAACTTTGTGTGAATCTTTAAAAACTATACCTAAGCCAGGCACAGTGGGGCAAGCCTGTAATCCCAGCAGCTCAGGAGGCTGAGGTAGGAGGATGACAAGCTTGAGGCCAGTCTCAGCAACCTTAACAGACTTTGTCTCTCAAAGAAAAGAAAGAAAGGAAAACTATGCTTAAGGTACATTGAATTTCACTTAATAAAATCATCCCAAAGTGATAGCACATCTGTAATTTCAGGTACTCAGGAGGCTGAGGCAGTAGGATCTTGAGATTGAGGCCAGCTTCAGCAACATAGCAAGACCTTGGCTCAAAATAAAATAAAGTCATGTGAGCAGGAAGCTTAAATTTTAAAAGCTCAAAATTAGACTGCAGGAAATAAAAGTGAATTTGAGGCTATCAACTTTGGTAAATCATAAATAAGCTCTAACTTAAATAATTTATTGGAAATCACCAGATGCTTAATGTGAACAGAACTCAGCTTTTAGTATGTTTCTTTTGTTTTCCTTCCCACAGTGTCAATAAAATCTAAGCAGCAAAAGATTACTGTTGTCCTATTTTAGGACACTTTCCAGGAGTTGGTTATCTACTGGGTCCCGGTTCTGAAGAAGTACAATGTTGGATGATTTCTCCCTACCCCAGAATATTCTTTGTTGACAATTTTTCAGGACCTCCATTCTGGCTATACTGGTGCCACATACAGTATGGGAAAACTGTAGTGGTGCTGGGGATTGAACCCAGGGCCTTGGGTGTGTGGGGCAAGCACTCTACCAACTGAGCTATGTCCCCAGCCCGATAATACTTCATTCTTAAAAATGGCATCACTGTGACACCAGTGGCTTGAAATAAGGCCTAATGGTGTGTTATCTGTTGTAGTGTCCTAAGATATGGGCTTAAGAAACTGTCATTTTCTGAGTGGTCTAGCAGAGGTTGTAGTGCTTGTTTCTGCTATCTAGGTGAGAGGCCAGCAGGATTCTCCCAGGTTCCAAGTGCTTCATGTTTCCATAGTGGTGAGATCTCTTGAGTTCCAGAACTCTTCATGCATCCCTGGCTCTTTACATATCTGTGTCTTTGGCTTCCAACAACAGATTGAAAAAGAACTAAGGACCTGCTGTGGGCCATGTTCAGCTCTAGAGGCTGTGATGCTGCTCCCTATCCTTTAGGGGTTCTGATAAATGACTGTTCAGAAAACAGTATTGGCTAACAAGCTATTTATTTATCATTCAAAAGTCTAAATAATTTCTAACCGTTGATCTGTTTTTCCCTAGGGACATTCCAGCTATATCACACACCTTGACTGGTCACCAGACAACAAGCATATTATGTCTAACTCGGGAGACTATGAGATATTGTACTGTAAGTGTGAATAATCATATGTGGGTTCAGATGTGACTGTCAGGGGCACTGATGAACAGGGTACCTAGAATGTGAATTATGCAGAGAATGCATGCTGGCTTTTTCTAACTCGACAAAGCATATGTTATTCCGAGCAAAATAATGAGAATTGCAAACGCAGTTCACTTCTCTAGAAAAGTAATGAATTAATTTAATGGTGTAGAACTGAAGGCACATGTAGGAGTAAGAAATTTCTCAGTGAGATTGATGCTGCTCTTAATGTTTTTTCATTTAACAACTTTTCCTGGAGGCAGGGAGAAGTATAATGGATGGGGCATTTATGCTTTTTAGGGGAAAAGAAACAAAGAAACAAAACACTTCCATGGGAAGCAATTTGTAGTTCTATAAAACCCTTTTAAGTAAACATTTTCTTTTCCTTTTTAAATGTGTCTTAATGTTTTTCAGTGTATGGATTATAAATACAAGTAAACGTGGCTAGTTTGAATCAAGATGCACTTTCAAATACATTTGTACACAAGCACTGTGATTATACTTCCTGTTTCTAAATTTAAAGGGGACATTGCAAATGGCTGCAAACTAATCCGGAATCGCTCGGATTGTAAGGACATTGATTGGACGACATACACCTGTGTGCTAGGCTTTCAAGTCTTTGGTAAGAACATGACACCTGATGTGAAGAGGCAGTCTGAGATTTTTATTTATGCTTATTTGCTTAAATTGATAAATGAATATATTCTATGTATGTTCTTCGGTGTTATCACTATTAATATCAGGGTCAGAAAAATTAAATGTGTATTAGTGTTGAACCAGTACAGGATTTGTTCTTTGTAGAACCCAGTACTTTTAGTCTTCAGTAAATATGAGATAGTTAAAAGGAAAGGAATTTACAAAGTAGTGCAGATTGTCTTCCCTTCTTTTTTTCTTCCCCTCTCCAAGTGAAAACTGAAACTTTTAAATTGGTAAAGTCATTTTTTAAAATGGCAGCTTTATTGAGATCTCACTCACATACTGTTCAGTTCACCTGAGGTGGTTTTCATATATTTACAGAGTTGTGGAATTGTCATGGTCTAATTTTAGAACATTTTCATCACCCTAGGAAGAGACTCTGTACCCAGTAGCACACACTCCATCTCTCTTTCCCTTCCTTACCCTCTCCCCCAAACCTGGCAACCACAATAATCTACTCTCTTTATCACTTTTCCTATTCTGAATAATTCATATAAGTAGAAGCATGTAATATATGATCCACTGAGACTGGCTTCTTTGATTTAGCATAACTTTTTCAAGGGTCATTCATGCTTTAGCACATTTCAATATTTCATTCATTTTATGGCTGAATGACAGCCTTTTGTATGGATATATACTACATTTTGTTAATCCTTTCATTGGTTGATGGACACTTAGTTTGTTTCCACTTATCAGCCATTATAAATAATACTGCTATAAACAATCATCTGCACTTTTTTGGCAGACATGTTTTCATTTCTCTTGAGTGTGCACCAATGAGTGGAATTGCTGGCTCAGATGCTAACTGTATGTTTTACCTTTTGAGGAGTTGACAGACTGTTTTCTAAAGTGCCTGTATCATTTACAGTCCCACCAGCAGTGTATGAGGGTTTTTAGTTTCTCTGTGTCCTTGCCAAAATGCATTATTCTTTTGCATGTGAATGTTAAATCATCTCTCCAAGGTTTGTCCAAATACCAAGGCATTTTTAGTAGACATTATTTAAAAATAAAATTTGGAGATCTTTTCTAATCTGATGTTTTGGACATTTCTAGAAATCTGTCCTTTGTAACAGTTTCATAAGCCTTTCCCCATCTTTAGATATCCTTCTGAAAGGGTTAGAAGATAAATGGAAAAGTTAAAATTATAAAGCCTTGTTTGTAAAGAATTAAAGAGATGTGATGCTTAATATTTAAAATAGATATGAATGTGGTACCAATACCCAAAGCAAATACCCCAAATATTATATTTTCCCTCTAACAGTACATCTCTGCCTTCTGCAAATTGGGCTTTTGCCTTCAGCCTGATCACAGATCCAAATATTTCTTTATACTGTGTACATTAGAAAACAAATTCATTAGATAATTTTTGTAAACACAGGTGCTGTTAGGATAAAGAAAGACAAGGAAGAAATTTAAAAACAAAATAATCCTGACTTGTCCATAAACAGTTTAATTATTCTGGGTGAAACTCACACATTAGCTAGTAGCTAGTAATAAGACAGTAATTATTTACTCGTTACAAGATAACAACTGAGCTGGGCATGGTGGTGCATGCCTGTAATCACAGTGGCTTGGGAGGCTGAGGCAGGAGGATTGTGAGTTCAAAGCCAGATGCTAAGGAACTCAGTGAGATCCTGTATCTAAATAAAATACAAAATAGGGCTGGGGATGTGGCTCAGTGGTGGAGTGCCCCTGAGTTCAATCCCCGTTACCCGCCCCACACCAAAAAAAAGATAACAATTAAAAGTGTTTTTACATATTTAGCAAGTTTACCAACGCCACCAACAGGTGAACCTTGTATGTTCCACAGTTTTAATGTAGCCTAATAGAAGTTTGTGCTGAACACCATTACCAGTGCCTTGTAATGATTCAGAATAATTACATTTGGTATGCCTGATCTCCAGGCATAAATAATGTTTCTGTGAAAATTCTGTGCGTAGCATGGTAGACCAGCAGACACTTGGTCAGTGCATCCCATAAGACAGGAGGTCTTCTAGGTTATCTTGAAGTCACCTGCCTGAAAGAGTCCACTTTGAAGACACAGTGCTATGTCTGTTCTTGATCTTGCTATACAAGTAACTGCTAACTTTTCCTCTCACTAGAAGCTTTTAAAAAGGAAGAGCTTATTGTTAAGGTGAGTCAAGCTGAAATTAATATATTAGCTCCATCTGCTGGCTACTGTTAAGAACTACTGAGTCAAAGTTTTCCATCTTTAGGCTGTTTGGATTTAACACATGCAGCATTACAGCTCAATTTTTTAGGCTAATTCTTCTATACTTCTGTTGTTTACATATCAAAGGTGTCTGGCCAGAAGGATCGGATGGGACAGACATCAATGCACTGGTGCGATCCCACAATAGAAAGGTGATAGCCGTTGCAGATGACTTTTGTAAAGTCCATCTGTTTCAATATCCCTGCTCCAAAGCAAAGGTAACCTCAACTTAACAGACCAGTACGGTAGGACCTTTTAGGGGGGATAGTTCTGTCTCATCGACAAGAAAGTATCTATAGGGTTAATAATTCCTCTTCATGATTATTAACCCTAGTGGGAGAAGAGGGTCATCTGCGAGCATCCAGGGAGACACTACTTATCTCCTCCTCATTCCTTTTTAAAGACAGGAAGACAGCTGTACAATTAGCAGCTGGTGGTGTTTTGTCCCTTTTCATTTAATATCAAGTTTATTTTATTTTTTGGCACTTTCAAATGTATCTTATTTCCTGAATCACCTGTAATCCTGCCAACCCAGTCACTTCTCCCCTACCCATTTCACAGAAGTAGTTACCAATTGTTTTTATTTCTTCTTTTATAAAGAGGTATTTAAAAGCAATTATTGTTAGCTTTATTCTTCAGATTTGATGACTTGGTAGCTTTGATTTGAATTACCTGTTTAACAAGCTGAGTTACTTCCCTTACCCAGTCATCTCCATTACATGTATATAGGAATAAGTTTTAATTTTCCTGTCTTAATTTATTTCATATAGGCTCCCAGTCACAAGTACAGTGCCCACAGCAGCCATGTCACCAATGTCAGTTTTACTCATAATGACAGTCATCTGATATCAACTGGTGGAAAAGACATGAGCATCATTCAGTGGAAACTTGTGGAAAAGTTATCTTTGCCTCAGAATGAAATGACAACAGATACTACTATAACCAAAGCCTCCATCTCTTGCATTGAAAATATCATCCAGTCTAATAATACTCCTACACTGCCTCCCTCCCAGCCCTTAAATGAAACTGCTGAAGAAGAAAGTAGAATAAGCAGTTCCCCCACACTTTTGGAGAATAGCCTGGAACAGACGGTGGAGCCAAGCGAAGACCGCAGCGAGGAACAGAGTGAGGGGGGCAGCGAGGACCTTGGTGAGCCTATTTATGAAGAGCCAACCATCGAGGTGAGCGAAAAGCAAATGGGAGCTACTCTTCCTGAGGACCAGCAAGACACTCCCTCCCTGTCCTGAGATCCTGGCCTCAGCACAGCTCTTTTCTCCTTCAGCTGCATGTGATTTTGTGATGAAGTTCAGATAACAGGATGGAGAATCACTGTTGATCAAGATTATATTTTCCACATCCTCTGTTTTCTTCAATAGTCTTATATTTCAGTCTCTCAAATGCAGTCAGCCTAAAGGTTCAGTTTGGTATGCATTTAAAATTAACCAAACTTAGTAGTATAAAGGCTGAAACATTAATCATGTCTCTGAAGTCACTGTGTATGTAAGTGATAGGATGTAAATACTGGAAACAAAAACCAACAGTTGCATTGATTGAAAATAAACCCCCTTGTTATCTGAACTTACTTTCTTCAAGAACGACCAGAGGCATCACAAACACTGTTACTCATCTACTGGCTTAGATTGCCACTCTTTTTTTTCCCTATGTAGAAAAAAAAAACTGGGGAAAACAATGTGCTCTCATTGAGATAACCTTCCACCCCAAATGTTGAATGGAAATTTTTTAATTAAGAAAAACTTCAGTATTGCCAAGTGCAATGGTGTTGCCTTCTTCAATAATAATGCCTCTTCTTACACTACCAGTAGATGTTCAGATGTGCTTGTTAGTCTACTATATAGGTGCTGCCTTTTCTAAGTTATAACAAGGAACAGTCCTTCATTTCCTGTGTGCAAATCTATTTTATCCTAGAACTGAGAAAGCATTAGTTTGTTGAAGAGCTTTTAATGTATATTAAACCACTGATGCTCAGAAATGGTGGATTCTTCCAAGGAGTCCTTTACTGGCCTAAATATTCTCTAAGGTTTGCCATTCAAGTGAATGGAAGAGGAAAAACCACATGCCTTTAAAATTAAACTGTAATAATTACCTGGCTAATTTTAGCTCAGCCTTCATCATCATTTGTTCCCTCAATAGGAGAAATATAAACACAGTAAGTTTAAGTGATTGAATTGGTGCTTGAAATTCATTGGTTAGTTGTAATTTTTATATAAATTAATTATACTGAGGGATAAGATATTCATCAAATTGAAAAATTTTTTTTACAGAAGTGTGAATAACAGTCACAGTAATTTTTTTTATAAATTGCATACTTAACAGATTTGCTGTATGGTGGTGATTTTTTTCTGATGGAGTTGCTATAAGCTTTGCAAATCAAATGTGGCTATCTTTTATTTTGGGCAATGCATGTATTATTATGCATTGAAAAGTTTTGTTTTTTTTTTAGTTTTTGTCAGCAATTGTGTTTTTCTTAAGTACATGTTTCCTACTTTAATTACTGACATGCATTTCCTATATGTTTGTTTATACTTTGATTACAAAAACTTTTTATTTTTTAACTTGCTACATTGTTTTGATATTTTCTTGTTTTGTTTTTTGGTCGGATCATGTTTAGAAACTTTGGATGAGTTCAAAAGTCTTAAGTATGCAAGCGTTTACGTGATTGTGCCATTCCAAAGTGCATCAGAACTGTCATTCCCTTCTAGTATCTTCTCAGGAGTAATACATATCAGGTATTTCATCATCATTTGGTAATATGAAAACTCCAGTGAACTCCCAAGGACCCTTAGTTTATGTTCACACGCTGTATGGAATGGGTGTGGGTGTGTGAAGGGGCAAGTAGAGACACTCTGTTAGTGTGTGTCTCTACGTAAGAAGATGTGCACCACATCACAAGTACTCAGCGTAGGTCTCTCTGTGTATAGATATGTCTGTGTGTATCACTTTCCTTTTGTTTACAACTGTTTTTAAAAAAACCTCAAAGTAGTTCTCTTCAAAAGAAGAAATGTAGATTCCAAGCAGCCTGACTTTTTTCGGTATGTTCTATACATAGTTATCAGAGAGCACCAGTATCAGGCACATACAGCCACCTGTTGGCAGTGAGAACTGCATTGTCAGGTCAGCATGTGCTATTCCCTGCAAGAACAATACTAGGAGATGAACAAGGAACTCTAGGAGAACAAAGTGTGTTTCTCTAGTACCTGGGGGATATACTTCTCCATGATAAGCAGGGAGTGTATTTGGGGACATCAGTCATCTTTGGGGTTGCCATGTACAATGAAATTTATAATCGTGATACTCTTGGGTGGTAGTTTCCAGAGACACTACTAATGCGCAGAAAGCGTTCCAGCAATCTAATGCTGGCAACTACTGTTTAATGGTCAGTTAAATCTGTGATAATGGTTGGAAGTGGGTGGGAATTATGAACTTGTAGATGTTTTTAGAAAAACTTGTGAATGAAAATGAATCCAAGCGTTTCATGTGAAGATGTTGAGCCATTTCTATCATGCATTCCTGTGTCATGGCAGAAAATTTTGAAGATTAAAAAATAAAATAATCAAAATATTTCCTTTGTCTCTCTGAATGTCTTAACTCTTCATTTATACTGCTAGTTTGATGACTAACCAATTATCAGAAGACATGGCGATCAGAAGGAAGCATTTACCAGTTGACTGCTGCTGCCATGGATAAGATCATTCTGATAGTAACAAACTCCCTAATATTAGAGGAAATTACTTCTGACTTCTGCTCCCATGTAATAGGGGAACAGCTTAGCTTTAATTTAATCCATGTCTATATTTTCTCTAATATTTAACATTGGATAATCCTGGTGATCCTGGTTACCCGCCTGACCTGGCTGCTTCCCAGTGTTGGCCTTTTGTGAAGAACTTGAACTCAGTAGATCATGGCACTCCTTGCGTCCCTCCTTCTCCTCTCCTGTGTACTCAGTCAGTAACTGGCTGCTGAAGATTTTTGTGAAGAATAAGTTCAGATATTCCAAACATTTTCCAGTTATACAATCACAGAAATCATGGAATTTTCACAATCACCTTATTTTCCTCTGATGATTGTAAATTCAGAGCTATTTACTCAGACTAATCCATGAGAGGCTGTCCTGGGGTAGGAATTGTTTTCTCACCAATTCTGAGACAGAGTGGCATATATAGGCACCTGAACAAACCCATAAGCAATGTGATTTTTTTTTTTTTTTTTAGTAAGAAATAAGGGGGACAGGCAGTGGTGGATGCCTGTAATCCCTGCAACTTGGGAGACTGATGCAGGAGGATCACGAGTTCAAAGCCAGCTTCAGCAAGGAACTTAAGCAACTTAGTTTGTCTCAAAAAAAGTGGGTGCTGGGGACCTGGCTCAGTGGTTGTGCCCCTCAGTTCAATCTGTAGTACAAAAAAAAAAAAAGAAGAAGAAGAAGGGGGGCTTGAGGATGTGGCTCACACTTGGCTAGCACGTGCAAGACTGGGCTTAATCCCCAGCACAATAAATAAAGTAAAATAAAAGTACAAATAATAAATGCTGGACAGGATGTGTGGGGAAATAATGTTGAGTTAGATTTGGGGCACATGAGGATGTTCTGTTAGTGTAACTTCTAGAAGGAGCTAGGTTTCCAACATAAAGCTGGAAATGAAATGAAAAGGGAGTAAGACATGTTTTGGAGACCAAGAAGGTAGACCGAAGAGTAGCCTCAGATCCACGTAGAACATGGATCAAATAAACGGCCATTGAAGAGCACCTGCTGCAGGCCAACTGTGCCAAAGCCCCTGGCTCCCAGCCACGATGCTGCAGGGAGGTTGCCCTGTCACTGAGGAAAGGAAGTGGGGGGACTGAGTGAGCAGCCCATGTTCAAAAACTTACACAGCTGTGCCAGCACTTCATATTCCATAACTTAAAAGCTTACACTACTTCCACCAGACTGGAAAGAAGACATTCTTTAAAAACAGGAGAAAGAGGACCCCTGAAGCTCAGGAGTTAATAAATGGGATGGCATCAAATTAAAAATCTGTACAGCAAAGGAAACAATTAGGAATGTGATGAGAGAACCTATAGAATGGGAGAAAAATCTTTGCTAGTACTCTTTTGACAAGATTTATAAAGAACTCAAAAAGCTTAAAAAAAAACAATTAATGGGCAAATGAATTAAACACATCTCACCAAAAGAAATAAAGATGTCCAACAACTATATGAAAAAAATGTTCCACATCATTACCAATTAGGAAAATACAAATCAAAACTACACATTCCAGTCAGATGGCAATCATCTAGAACACAAATAGGCCAGGCATGGTGGCACACACCCCATGATCCCAGTGACTCAGGAGGTTGAAGCAAGAGGATCACAAGTTCAAGACCAGCCTCAGCTTAAAACAACTTTGTGAGACCCTATCTCAAAAAATATAAAGGCCTGGGGATGTGGCTTAGTGGTTAAGTGCCCCTGGGTCCAATTCCCGGTACCAAAAAAAGTAATAAATGCTGGAAAGGAAGTAGAGAAAAAACACTTTTAGGCTGTTGGTGAGGTTGCAAATTAGTACAACCTCTATGGAAATCAGTATGGAAGCCCCTCAAAAGACTAGGCATGGAACTACCTTATGACCATGCTGTACCACTCCTTGGTATTTATCCTGAAGAACTGAAGTCATATTTCAGTGATAAATGTATACCCATGTTTATAGCCGCACAATTCACAACAGCCAAACTATGGAACCAGCCTAGGTGTCCATCAATGGATGAATGGATAAAGAAAATGTGGTATATATACACAATGGAGTTTTATTCAGCCATGAAGAAAAATGAAGTTATGTCATTTGCAGGAAAATAGATGGAACTGAGACCATATGTTGTCCAAAATAAGCCAAACTCAGAAAGTCATGGGTCATATGTTTTCTCTCACATGTTGAAGCTAGAGAAGAATTTCATAAAATCAAAAGGAGATCAGTAGAGAAAAGGGAGGAAGATAAAGAGGGAGGGGGTAAGTGCTAGGGAATGATATTAGCCAAAATATATTGTTATATTGCATGCAGGCACAGATATGTAACATCCCACCTCTATACAACTATAATGCACCAATAAAAAAAATATGGGAATAAAAGCAATTGGAAGAATTTTTTAAAAAATAAAAATAGGAGACAAGCAAAGGACGAGGTTAGAGATTTTGGAATGGAAATAAGAGAAACTAAGGAGAGGACTACTGTCAGAAGCAGCCTGTCCAGGAGTGCATGAGCCCACTGCCCACAGTGATGCACATATGTGTCACTCAACTGCTGGAGAAGCCCCCTTTATCCAGGATGCCCTCCACTGATGTCTTCAGGGACCACAGAAAAGTCTCTAGGTGTTTTTTTTTAAAAAAGAAGATACAGCCCCTTGCAAAGGGTCAGCTCCCCTCCTCACAAAGCCTCAGGCATTAATATGGTTCACCTTTTCCAAAGAGAACTTGAATTTCTACTCTACCTTCAGTAATATATCCTATAACCTTCAAAGTTTTGGTATGCAGGACAAACTTAGTAGCCAGCGAACAGGGAGAAGAGCAAATAATCCTTAACAGACTAAATTTTCATGTCTCCTCTGAAATGGCAACCTGTTTCATATGTGTATCCACTGTCCCTTTGGGTTAGGTCCTCAGGAGACCATGATTTACTGAACTGAATACTTTTTTTTTTTTTTTTTTTTTTTTTTAATTTACCAATCCAGCCAGTGTGGTGCACATCTGCAATCCCAGCAACCTGGGAGGCAGAAACTGGAGTATCACAAGTTTCAGGTCAGCCTTGGCAACTTAAGCCCTGCCTCAGAAAAGAAAGGCTGGGGATGGGGCTGGGGAGATAGCTCAGTCGGTAGAGTGCTTGCCTTGCAAACACAAGGCCCTGGGTTCCATCCTCAGCACCGTAAAAGAAGGGCTGAGGATGTAGCTCACAGAATCCCTGGGTTTAATCCCCAGTATGAAAAATAAACAAGCAATACAGAAATCCAGCAGAAAATTATTAGTCAATCCTTTCTCAACAATCCTAAATTCCGTTATTGCCATTTTACAGATGAGGAAACTTGAGGAACAAGTACCACTCAGCAAAAAGCAAGTACCACTAACAAGTGACTGAGCCATGATCTGAAGCCAGCTCTGCCTCCAGAGTCCATGTGGTAGCCACTGTATCTCCTGCTACAGGGTATGTACACTGTAGAATGAGGGATGTTTTCCTGAGAAGAATCCAAGGAGTAGGTTAAACTTCTGGCAGAAAGGCTTTAAGGCCAGCAGAAGGTCAAAGAGAGAAGTGATCAGCTTTTAAAAAAGGCAAGTTGGACTCTGAGCAGGGTCACAACATTGATGGGTGCTTCTGGTTGCAGGAAAGGGAACAGAGGTGCTCCCAGGCTTTCACTACACCGTGGTACCTGTCACCAACTCCCTGCTCTCCTGCCACCCAGACCGTAAGCACAGAAGTCCTTAGTCCTGAGAATTCATTTGTAACCTATGTAGGTGAAGACACTGCACCCTCATTTTCCAGGCTTTGGGCAATTTCCACTTCCCTGAGTTTAGCATGGCGCCTTCTCTGTCATTGGCCAAGTGCTGTTCACACTTTCCTGTTCCACACTTCCCCACAACCAACCTGGGTCTGTGCCAGCCCTCTGCTTAGCCATAGGGCTTTGATCTTCTGTCTCCCTCCCCTTTTAGAAATATTATCATGTAACCCTGAAAATAGATTTTCCTGGGGAGCCATCCATTGATAGAGATGAAAATGGACAATTGCTGGTGCCAATGACTAAATATCTGCAGTATTAAGTAAAATCAGCTCCAGAGGCTGATTTCAACTCCTGATGTATGTGTACTTTCACAAGACTGCACTAAGGAAACGCAAGACAAACGGTGTCATAAAGCAATGGCCTCGGGAAAGAAAGACAACTTTTTAATAAAATACAGAGTCCTAAGACCTTCTGACTGAACACAGCCACGAAGCCAGCAGGCATACTGGGAAAGGCCACAGGATTCTTTGGTGCCCACCCTCTGCAGAGATTGCTCTCCCCACCATTCACTGAGTTGGGGCAACTTGGTAACCTGGTTAGAAGTTGGCATTCTCACCCCTTGTCAGCAGTAGAGTTCTGTTTAATTAACATAACTAAGCCGTTATGTCCTAATAAGGCAGCTCCTCTTTAAGTTTTAGTCTCTCAACAAGAAAAATGTATTTTGCTGCCAGCACCTTCAAGGTGGCAGCCAGTTTGACTCGTAGGGAGTATGCGTAGGACTGAAGATCCAACAGCATCCATTCCTTAGATACATATTAGGAGCCTGCCTGGGGGTGGAGAGACGCAGCTCAGTGGTTCAGCACATGCTCAGTACGCACAAGCCCTGGGTTCCGTCCTTAACACCCAAAGAACACTAACAAAAAACCTGCCTAGTGCAAGGAACTGTGCTGGTTTTAGCAGGGGATCCAAAGATGAAAAAGATTTAGCACCCATCCGCATGGAGCATGTAACCTAGAAAAATTATCAAAATCAAGCCCTTGTGCGTTTTAGAATTGACATATTACAAAGTTAGGTTCCCTCGAAATTTGAAAATTCTAACAACATGCTACAATATATGATTTGAAATAAACAAAGTACGTTATTCCTACAAATGAATCCTGGATTAGTCATCTATTGAAACCACCTATCCATTGCTTAAATTCTAGAATTAACTTCCACAAGGTCAAATTTTGATACTTAAAAAATAATTATATAGCCAGGTATGGTGGCACACACCTGTAATCCCACTTCTCAGAAGGCTGAGGCAGGAGGATCTCAAGTTAGAGCCCAGCTGCAGCAATTTAGACCCTATCTCAAAACAAAAATAATGATGTACAACCCACAGAGAGGAATACTACTTAGCAATAAGAAGGAACAAACCACTGATGCATGCAAACCTGGATGACTCTCAAGTGCATTATGTGTGACCCAAAAAAGCTGATCTCAGAAGTTTACAGATTGCAGATTCCCTGTAGAGACAGAGAACAGAGTAGTGATTGCCAGGGGGCAGGAATGGTGAAGAGGATGCTGGTTCCAGGGGCTCCTGTGTGGTTTTGGAGTCTATATCCTGCATAGCATGGTGACTGCATGAATAGCTACATGGGTCAAATGTCACAGAACTGCACACACAAACAGTACATGCAACCTGGTAAAACCTGGATGAGGACTAGTCTAGATGACTGTGTTTGTAGCATTGTCAATTTCCTGGTGTTCGTATCATTCAAACCACTGTGGAAAGCTGCAGGAAGAGTTCCAGGACTCTTACTAATTTTGAAGTTTCCTGAATCTATCATTATTTCAAAATAAAAAACTTTAAAAACAGTGATATAGAAACCTTCCCTTCCCTTTGTGCTTTTGAAAGGAACATAGAGAAGGGGACTTACTTCATGACATCTTTTGATGCTATTTCTGTCCTTGTGTACTTCAAGTGCTCTACCTACAGGTCAAGTAAAGGAGAAACTGGGTGGTGTCTGCAGCTTTTCCAGCCCTGAGGTTCTGTCGCAGGCGTCTGGGAGAATTCCTAATTCTGGCATGGACATGAAGGACCAGGTAAGGGAGGTGTTGGTCTGAAAGCTCAGCACCTGGGGCAGGAGAGAGAAGAGAGGACCTGAGCACACTGACAGTTCATCTTCTGGTTCACCCCTTTAATGACTGGTGGTTGGTACAAGTTGAGAATCCCTTATCCAAAATGTTTGGAACCAGCAGTATTTCCGATTTCAGTTTTTGGTGTTTTTGTTGCTTTATGATTTTGGAATATCTGAATGTGTGAGAGAGAGAGATCGATCTTGAGCATGGGATCTAGGTTTAAGCATAAAATTCATATATTTCAAATATACCTTAGGCACATGACTTGAAGGTGATTTTATACATTATTTTTAGCATGCCTGCATGTTGACTGTGACCCATCACAAGGTTGGGTGTAGAATTTTCCACTTGTGGCATCATCTTGGCACTTAAATTCAGATTCTGGAGCACTTGGGGTTTTCAGATTAGGGATGCTCAGCCGGCATTTAACAGTACGAGGCGCCACTTGCCTGTGCCACAGACGGACAGAGCCAGGCTTGGCGTTTCTCCTCAGGTGCCACGGCATTCTGGACCTGTTTATCATGCACCTGGCTGATTTGAGTGTCACTGCCCCTCTCTCCACCTTTCTTGGAAACCCACTCTCATAACCACCCAGTCTCTGCTTTCCCTCAGGTACTTGGACTGAGCCACCTTTCCTTATTCAGAATAAAATGAAAGGGATGATTAGAATCTCCCTCTTTTTCAAGGACCAGAGACTACTACAGTGTTGAGATTGGGTCATCAGACTTCTCCCCAAGAGCCACAGCCCCTGCTGCACCAGCGGAATTCATTTTCATGTGGCCTACTGTTTGCTGCCCCTGAACAGCTCCATCACCAGAATCATTAGCAAGAATGTTTGCCAGGCTTTGACATTTCCATTTAGAGGATGAATGAATTCTGAGCTGAGCCGAGAATCCCCTTGTTAGGACTTGAGCCTCACAGGACTCTGGAGCCTTGGAGTGATCCAGCTCCATCCCCACCTTTAGAGCAGCCTGTTCTGGGAGCAAGGGAAGAAGGAGACAGCAGACTTTAGTCATGTCATGCCCATGGTCCCGTAGGTTTAGCACCTAGTGACATCCTAGCCGTCTCAGTTTAAGTAATGTTCTGTGACTTACATAATCACCAATTCACCTAAAAACACATTTCTTAGAACGAATCCCCATTACTAAGCGACGCATGATTGTGCTAGCTATAATGAAAAAGACCACAATGAACAGTTTAAACTGAGGGTAATTAATTGGTTCCCAGGAAAGCGTTTCCTGGGGTGGGTGGAGGGATTTAGGTACTATCTGTGTTGTCCCAAGGACCACTTACCTGATCCCAAACTGGTGGCGGGGTGGGGGCCGGATATTGGGCCTTGCTCACCAAGAGCATCCAATCCAAAGGACAGAGCCACCCTGGCAAGCTCACAGGCTCTGCCCCCACCTGCTCTGTGAAGCCCAGCTTCCTAGAGCATGAGAGAGAGACTAGCTGTCTATACATCAGCGTGTAGGGACGACTATCCCCCCAATCGCTGGGTGGGGCTCGCTCACAGTAAAATGCTTGCGCTGGAAGCCATGAGCCACATGAGAAACTGTTAGGGAAACAAGGGAAGCTGCAGGTGGCTCCATTAATAAAGCTACCATTCACAGCCACCAAGCTGAAGCAGTTTCTATGGGAAACTCTCACATTAAAATAGAAGACACGACTTTTTAATTAAATCATAGTAGTCAATTACATTTTTTATTAAACATTATCAAATTTAAACATGGGTTTGTCCGAGAGGGCATGCAGGAAACCACAGACGTGGCTATTTTGCACTGCTGGGAGCTAGAGAAAGCGCAAGATTTCTCAGGTATGTCCTTGCCCTGAGGGTCTTGGCAATGTCTCTTCACTCCTCCATGTTCTCAATGTCAGGGTCTGTCGTGTGCCACTCAGATACACACAGCAGCAGTGACCGAGAGGACTGACTGGCAGGGCGGCCTCCAAGGCCCAGACCACATCCATGCCACTCTCCAAAGCCAGCCCAACTGCTCTCACCTCAGCTCCTGAGTGGCACTGGTCATCCTGCTCTTCCCTGAAGACCCTTCCCTTTCCTGGCTCCACTTGCTCCAGCTTCCTGTCTTTCCCCAGCCTCTTTCCCTCCTAACCTTCTTTCCTCCTTCCCTTCTTTTGTAAAACATTTTTTCCGAAGCGTAACTTACAGTAAGGTTCACACGTCTGGAATGTTTATATACGTACGTGTGTGTGTCTGTGTAACTGCCCCCAGAGGACAGAGTGTTCCCAGCGCTCAGAAATGGGCCTTGCCACCATGCTCCTGTCAGGACTCCCACGGGATGACCTCTGTTCCAACCTCTCTTGCTGCAGATGATGGTTGCCTGGC
The DNA here is from genome assembly GCF_902686445.1 of Sciurus carolinensis. Classification (NCBI taxonomy): domain Eukaryota; kingdom Metazoa; phylum Chordata; class Mammalia; order Rodentia; family Sciuridae; genus Sciurus; species Sciurus carolinensis. The sequence goes on along the minus strand of NC_062225.1, from coordinate 59,785,213 downwards.
TGCCTCCTATTCTGACACTCCCATGAGCATGACAGGCTCTTCTCACTCCCCACCGAGAAGTCTGGGGTGTCTCTATCTCCTCATTCTACCCTGACCAATGTCACACCCACCTAACTTTCAAATGTATACCCCCACCCAGTCCTTGGGCCTCAACTCCATACCCACTGCCTACTGGATTCCTTGCCTGGGGGACTCACAGCAACGGGGTTTGTCCAACAAAGCAATCCCTGCCTGTTGGTCCCCAGTCTACACCTCCACTCCTGCGAAAGCCAGGCTGTCATCCTGGCTGTCATCCTGGAGCTTCCCTCCCCCTTGCTCTGCTCTCCAGTCGCCAGTTTATGTTCCCCAGGTCTTCATAACATCCCTGGGATTCATTCCTCTGCACTTGCTGCCGTTGCTCCCAGGCCCTTGTTACTTTGTCACAAATCCTAACTCTCGAGTGCCTTGAGTCTCCTCCCTCCAATCTGTCCTCCACACTGGCACAACAGGTTCAAAGAAACCAAGAAGACACTGGATTCAGTGGCTGCCCCCAACACATACACTTGCTGCTTACCAACCAGAGTCCAAGTGCTCTTTGGCAAGAGCCCCAGAAAGGGTCTTGGTGAGCAGGCCGAGCATCCCTCCCTCTCAAGGATCCTACGTTTCCTCTCCTTCCCAGCCCACAGGCAGACCCAAGATGCACCCACATGTCAGCATGTCCTCTTCCCTTCCGCACCATCTTGGGCCATACGCAGTCTAAACAGTATCCCCTTGGGGACATCCCTGCCACCCCTCCCCTTGCCTTCCTGGGTCCTGGGCCTGCCTCTGGGCAGTTCTGGTACACTCTGGCCATGCTCATCATTCCATGTACCTCGAAGGCCAGGCGAAGCGTCAGCATTCTCTGCTCTCCCCTGCCCCACACCAGAATCTGGTCCACAGGGAATGACGAAGATGGGACAAGTCCCAAGTCTAAGGGAGGCAGGATGCCTGGCCTTGGGTAACCCTGGGCCTGCTTGTGGGAAGCCCTGTAGTAAGGACAAGCAAGGTACCTGATGATGACTCCATGAGGGAAGCACACACACACAAAAAGCCCGTGGGGAACCAGTGATAGCCCAGGGAGCAGAGGAATTAGGAACAAGAGTCCAGCAAGACTTCAAGACATAGCTTGCAAGGGGCCAAGTCAGCTGGTGGCTAGGAAACCGCAGGCCCAAGCTGCCCAAGTGAGAGGACAGAGGCTCGACTGTCTCCTCAGGCTGTCCCTTCTGTTTTTGTCACCATCTGCCCAGATTCCAGACCCACACGTCACGTAAGTTCCTCTAAGCCCAGAGTGCTGCAAAGCCAGCAAATGTCCCCACCACACATTTGCATTCTCAAATACATACGTAATGGTATGGTTACACAGTATTTCTGACCTTGTCAAGAAAGCAGATCTCACCTCTGGCCTCCTAGGTTCTGGGCCTTAAGTTCCACCTAGAGGAATCCTGCATTGGCCTGGAGATTCTGTGTTGGTTGTAACTCATCACATCCATAACTGAGCAGGAAAAGAAACACAAAAAACAATGCTTGATGACCAGGAACAGGTAGTTCCCCAGCAGGGACACAGTACTTTATGTCATAGTCCTTCTCTGACTTTTGCCATGGCCACTGGACAGGAGCCTGGGCATACTCGCTGTTGGGGCATTGAGACTGCAGACAGGTCCAGATGAGGACTCATATCACCTGGCAGGAACAAGGCCACTCACACCCAGGGTGCAAAGGTTCAGAATGAGCTACAACAAGCACTCCTCCTGACTTGCCCCCGTGACCTCGCCAGAGGTCACACATGCCTCCTCACCTCAGAACCCAGAGCCTCCTCAAGGCTGCCCAAACTCACCTATTCCTGAAGTTTATCATCCCTGCCACAGGACACACTGTTCCAAATGACACACGTCGATCCACCCGCCAGCAGTGATGACTCACCTGCCCTCCTGCGGCACATGAGGCTACTTCTCTGGCTCTGTTCTCCCCCAGTGCTCAATGGTCCTGACTCAGGGAGCAGTGGCACACATAAAGTTAGAAAAATGATTTTCCAAACGACTGCTTCAAAAGGATGTCGTTCCAGAGGAGAGAAGGGAACATCCCCCAAGTATAAACAAAGGCACCTCTGTATGATCGTACTTTAATTAGAATGACAACTAATTGAAAGCAATTTAATGGTGGTTCATGAAAGGTTAATGGAATTCATGTTTTAGAGATGTTGAATGCAACACAGACTTAGCCAGAAACTCAAATCTAACCTTTATTCTCTTTAATTATTCGGTCAGAATAATTTCCTGGGAGCAGGTTTAGTCTCGAGATGGTTCTAATTAAACACCAATGAACTTTGAAGTCAACATCAATTCATTCAGCTGCAAGACAATTTTCAAATTAATGTGCTGTATGGCATGGAGGCTTGGCAGCCTAAATAGTGGAGGGTTGGGGGAAGAAGATGGGCTTGGAGCCCGTGAGGTATTAATAATGGTTGTGGAACATCATGCCTCCAGTGGCAAGGTGCTTCCATAACCTGTGGGGGCTGGGACTGAAGAAGCAACCAGGCTGCGTCCCTCTTGGCTTCGGGCTGCACACTCACAAAGACTTAACCTGGCAGTCAGACCTTTGAACAGACCCTGGACTGTGGACCCTGCCCCTTCCCCACTTCTCTCTCTCTCCTAGGATTAGTGAAATGTGTGAAGAGCCTTCTGCCTGAAAAGATGCCCTCAGGAACACCCCAATTTCTGCACCTAGTTCCTGGCACCAGGTACAGTCCTGCACAGCCTCAGCCTCCACCTTTCTGCCTCAGAAAACTCAGGCCCCTAACTTGGTCTGTTTTTCCTTGTAGCTGTGCCCAGGTTCTACTGCACTGAGCACCTGTCTTCTTCCTAAACTTTCCCCAGCTAATTGGGAGGCAAGGCCACCCTTTTTTACAGCCGAGGCTGCTTCAGCTGGCTTCCATCAGAAAGTGATATTTAGAGTCAGCAAAGATTCCATCTGACTAGGACACACTATGCAGCATGAAGGACCTGTGCTTTGGCCCTGAAGGAAAGCCACATGACCACGACAAATGTCAGTGACCATGGACAAAGTCAGGCAAGGGAAAGCAAGATGTCCCAGGCAGGCTGTGTCAGAATGCAAGGGGAAAAAATGTTATCTAAGGAATGCTATTCCTAGCCATTCTGCTCAGCCCGTTCTCCATTAGTATTTTGCAAGCAGTTCCCTTGGAAATCAGCTCTCACAGACTCCAGACCTGAGCAAGCAGCATCTGGTCCCAATGCCAACACAGCCTGCAGCAGCACCACACTCCAGCAACTTGGGAGCCACACAAAGGCCAGGAGTTCAGGTTCAAGCTTATGCAAGTGACAGCTGTGAATAGCAGAGGAGACTGCAAACGATCTGTCCACTCCCCTCCTTATCAGGAGGTGGCTACTGTGGCATGAGCTTTGCTCCACCCAGAAACAGCCTGCTGTAAAGCAACCAAACCCTACCAGTCACAGGCACTCACACAGGGACAGGTGAGGGCCAACTACAGAGCTCCTCCACACAACCTGAGACTCAGGGGCTCCCTCCAAAGGACCCTGAAAATGCCTTTTAAAGGAGTTTCCTGGATTGTAAGCTCCAGGCTTACTTACCAAAGGCAAGGCTATGCTATTCATTTTTGAGGCCCAAGCATCTGAAAGGTCCAGAGGAGAAACAAGGATGACAACCAAAGGGCAGGGGCCCACTTCTCAACCAAACCCTGACATGGGCAGTGCGTGGCACCTGATCAGTCATGCACCCTAGGATGGATCAGTCAGAATATCAAGTTTTATCATTCACCAGGACCAGGCAACAGAAATTCTCACAATTATTGCCGAAGGTGTAATCTCTAGCTATTGCTACCAGTGGGCCAGAAAGTGAGAGGTCTGGAAAGATTCCCACCATGTGAAAAATCAGAAAGACACCTTGAGGGTTACAAACCTCAACATCGGACACCCAGGAAAGCCTACCCAAGCCACACCAAGAAAAAAAGTAGACAAAAAGCTGGCTAGTGTCCTAAAAGCCACTTCAAAGCCATGCATTGAAGGCGTCACACCAAAGTCACACAGGATGAGGCAGGGAGAGGGAAGGCTAATCAGAATCTGAAAGATTCTGCCAGAGGAAGGGAGGAGTAGGTAGGCACTTCTTAAAACAAGTGTAAAGTAGCCATTTTCTCTCTCTTTTTTTTTTTTTTTTTGGTACCGGGGATTGAACCCACAGGGGCTTAACCACTCAGCAACATCCCCAGCCCTTTTTTTATATTTTATTTAGAGAGGGTCTTGCTTAGTTGCTTAGGGCCTCACCAAGTTGCTGAGGCTGGTTTTGAATTCCTGCCTCAGCCTCTGAAGCCACTGGAATTACAGGTGTGTGCCACTGTGTCTGGTTCCAGAAATCATACTTACTGTAATTATTTAAAACTTAGGAAAATTTTTAGATGGCAAGTTTAAATAGGCAAAGGATTACAGGTATTCACTACCATCCCTGGCTTCTATCTATAGTTCTTATTCTTTTATACAAAAAAAAAAAATTAAAAATTTATAAGCTTTTGCCTTTTCTTTGTCTTTTCTCTTGGGGGTGGGCAGTTCTGGCGATTGAACCCAGGGGTTCAAGCATGTATGGAAAGCACTTTACCACTGAAACATATTCCCAGCCCTGTTTTTTTGTTTTTGTTTTATCCTGGTTCTTTTTTGTTATTGTTGTTGTAAGTCTTGCTAAGTTGCTGAGGCTGGCTCAAACTTGCAACACTCCTGCATCACCATCCAAAATAGCTGGGATTGCAGATAAACACCACTGAGCCTGGTCCTGTTTGCCTATTTAAGCTTATTGCATTTATATTGCAATAAGTATAATTTCTGGAGCTGGGCATGGTGACACACATCTGTAATTCCAGCAGCTCAGGACTGGGGATGTAGATCAGTGGTAAATTGCCCCGGGGGTCAATCCTCAGTGACCAACCCCCCAGCAAAAATAATATAATTTCTGTTGTGTAATAAATATTAACTGTTAAATCAGTTATAAATGTATTTAGTGGGATATAAATACCACTGCAAATGGATACCTACTTTTACCTAATTGAAAATACAAATGTCTGGTGGGGATGCAGCTCAGTGGTAGAGCTCTTGTTTGAAGCTCTGGATTCAATCGCTGGTACTACAAAAAAATAAAATAGAAAACAAATGTATATTTGTCTTACTCCATTCTCTGTTCTATAGCTGAATACCACAGACTGGGTAATTTATAAAGAATAAAGGCTTATTCTACTCTCAGTTCTGAAAGCCGGGAAGTTCAAGATCAGGTGGCCATATTAGTGAGGCCTTTCTTGCTAGTGGGACTACAGATGCCCAAGTACGGGAGCATCACATGGCCAGAAAGCATCCTAGCTCAGTCTCTCCTTCTCTTCTTAATATAGCCACAGTCCCACTAGATTAGGGACCCATCCCTACAGTCTCATTTAACCCTACTTATCTTCCCAAACACCTCCAAACACCACAGGCAGGTTAACTTCCCATCTTCTTTATTACTTCACAATGAGAATTAAATGTCAATATGAGTTTGGGTGGGGACATTCAAACCACAGCACTAGAAGGGTCAGAAATTTCTTCTTGAATTTGAATTTCTATTTCACTCTCACACCTAGAATTTTACCCCCAAAATTATACCCTAATATTTTAGACTTGAAACCCTTACTGATCAGACAAAATTCTCTATAACATTTTGAAATTTAAATTTGGTTAAATTTCCTGTGACCATAAACTCAGTTATGTAGTGATTGTCAAAAATACTCATCAATGATCAAATGACAACTCATTTGGCTCCTTCAATTTTATTAACATCAAAGACTCGGAAAACAACTTGCAAAAGGATTTGTTGCTGGGCAAGGGGCACACACCTGTGATCCCAGCTACCTGGGAGGCTGAATCAAAAGGATCCCAAGTTCAAAGTTGGCCTCAGGCTTAGCAAGAGCCTGTCTCAAAATAAAAAAAAGAGCTGGCATGTAGCTCAGTGGTAGAGTAGCCCTGGGTCCAATACCCAGTATTGGGAAAAGAGGTCACAGTTTTTTGTTATGGTAAGATATAGATCATCACCTAATATTCTACCTGTTAATTAATTACCTGCATTAATATACAGTAAGTGAAGTCTACCAGTCTGAAGTCTGACAGCATAGGAAATAAGTGTTTTAAGTGAATTGTGCATTACAGGTACATTTCACTAAGGAACGGCAGGTTTCTTACAAGGAGCCATATGGTAATCATTAATATGCCATTAGACTCCTATTGCTTGACTTTGAGGAACCATTTTGTAAAGATTACCTTGTGCCTAATTAAACAAAAAAGAAATGAGACTTAGGATTACGATGCCTCTAGTGTTCTCCAATTATTCTGAAAGGTCATTTAATGTAAAAGAACTTCAAAAACTTGTAATTTTTCATTCACGTATTTATTCCATCATCAAAATAAACCATAATTTAAAGCTGTACACATTTTTAAAACAAAGTAGAATTTGTGGCACAGCTGCATTAACAAACAAGACAGACATGAATTTAAAGTGCAACAGTAAACAGGTGTTATCTGTTCCCATGATGGAATACACAACAATTACACATAAAATTTCACTAAAGATCTGGGATGAGGCAAATAACCCTTTGAAACAAACTGCCCGATGAATACAGGCAAGCTGCAAATAATTTCTGTTAACATTTTGCTGCAAGATGGAAAAATTCCCCAAGGTGACTACTGACTCAAACCCCCCATTTCATGCATCTGGCCTTGGATTTCGTCTTCCATTCTCAGTCACATCCAAATCCAGAAAGGCTTCTGCACTCCATGCTTGAATATGCAATCCCAAGTCCCAGAGGCCCTCAGCACAGACTGGCATTAATAAGCCTGTGTGCAAACTTCATCCAGAACCTCCAGGGAAATCAGGAGCCCAAGCACACGGCACAGTGTTTCTTTAAACAATAGTTTTAACTGTCAAATGAGCCTGACATCTGACAGGCCATATGCATTTCATAAACAAACCAAAATACTGTCTTCTATCTCTCTCTCTCTCTCTTTTTTTTTTTTTTTTTTTTTTTCCTTTCCTGTGAAAATGTTAAGTAGACCATCCAAGTGAGGGGGAAAAAAATGAGAAGAAACAATGAAAATTCAAAGGGTTTATGCCAAAAAACAAACCAGTCCCCTGCAGCCTAACTTATTTGTTTTTGGGTTGTGAAGCCATGTAGAGGGCGATCAGGCAGTAGATGGTCCCTCCCACAGTCAGTGCCATGGTGGTCCGGTAAAGCATTTGGTCAGGCAGGCCTCGTTTCAGGTGGATGGGCACACCATCAGATTTCTTGAAAGCAAAAATTAACAAGGACACGGTTGATAAGAAAAAGATTTTACAATTTCATGCTAATAAAGAACAAATTTGTCTACTGTGAAACTATCCATCAACATAAAAATGGAAAAGCCCTAATCCATGAGAACATTGACTAAAACACTAATATTTTCTTTAAAATGTAGCTAAAGCTTAAAAATCTCAAGTTATTCTCCAAAATGGAGTCTGAGGCAACAGCACATAACACATTCCAAATTTCAAAGGCATTTATCATATATTACTTAACCAGGAAAGGAACACTGGGGAGCTTTTTAAAAAGCAAAGGCAATAATAGCTTAACAAAAAAAGCAGGCACTAGAAATGCTCTCCAAGTAATCCTACATTTAGTTTGGCTTCTGATCATAAGGGAACCAAGTCAGAGCACACCAGTTCAATTTATAGGTTCAAGTCCATTTTGTATTCAACTATATTAAAATAGTTAAGGCCCCATTTAACAATCAGACTCCACAAGATGTTTAATTCACTATTTTGTAGCCTCCAACATTCCTGTCTTCTCCACTGCATCTCAAGATTCCAAATGCCCCCTCAAATCTTATTTATCAGAAAAAGGGGTTAAACTGATCAAAACAAAAGTACTCTAAGATGGTCTTAATCTGGACATATGTTTGAGAGGGGGAAAGCAAGAGCAGTAGCAGGCTCTGTCACTCCCATGGCACTTGTGATATAATCAGTTCTCAATTATCTGTAAGTAGATTAACTTTAAGAATATCTGGGGCTGGGGTTGTGGCTCAGTGGTAGAGCACTTGCCTAGTATGTGTGAGGTACTGGGTTTGATTCTCAGCATCACATACAAATAAATAAATAAATAAAGGTTCATTGACAAATAAAAAATAAAAAATTTAAAAAAAGAATATCTGAAATTTCAATTCTGGCTTCTCTCTGTTCATCAGCAAACCCAGGAGGACCTTCTTTAGTTCCATTAACAGCTCACTGAATTTTATTACCAAGCAAATAAAAAAGAATTAAAACTTATTGCCAAAAGTCACTGCATGTGTCACAAACACAAATACACAAGCTACTGCTTTCTCTATGCAATGAATGACCAGGAGCATGCTACTATCTATCCAACCGGAAAGCCTGAGTGTGTTTAAATGCTGATGAGGACAGTAACCACCTTGTCCTTTGTTAAGCGTTAAGTCTCCACCTATATAAATTTCCATTAGTTTATGATTCAAACTAAAAGCAAGGGAATTCTATTTCAATAAAGAGGAGGTTGGGTAGTAAACTAGATTAAGACAGTTTCAGAAGGAATTTTTAAGCCTGTTTACTTCATAGGCTTCTCTGTTCCTCAGTGACATCCCTCACCTGGAAAAACTTCTGTAGCTCTGGAACTTTGTTCTTCCCAGCATAATCATAAGTGGGACTAGAGGTCAGCTTAGTCGGTGTGGCAAATATGATAGGTGGTGCTTCTGTGGAAACCACAGGCCTTAATCCCTGCAGAGAAAAAGAGGAAAACAGTAAGTTGAAAGTTATGTCTGGGCATCTGAACAAAACTTTCAAGGAGCAGGCTGTCTGGAGCAGCCATTCACCCACACACAAGGAATAAGAAAAGGGTCCCTTCAACCCTGCATTAACGGGTCTTGAGTTGGTCCTCAAACTTTAGACAAAATACCTTAAGCTGCTTTCCCAGAGCAAACTGTCAAGAATTCCCTACCAGTAAGGTAGGAAAGACAATGAAGATCCAATTTGAGATTCCAGAAATACATACAGTAAAACATTTATACTGTGTATGAATATTTGGTTAGATCTCATTAGGGACCTCACTGTCCCTTCTCTCATTTGAGTGAGCTAATATACCAACACAGTATGTTAGTAATGGACATCAATGATATGGAATAATAGCAGCTAATTATCTATCTGGCCTGTGTTATGTTCCACACTTCACAAGCATTACCTCACTTAATCCTGTCAGCAAACCCTATTCCCATTTTATAGAGGAGAAAACTGGATCAGAGAAGGTAACCTGTCGGAGGTCACAAAATGAAAATCAAGGGCCAAGTTTTTTTTTTTTTAATTGTAAACAAATGGGATACATGTTTCTCTGTCTGTACATGGCGTAAAGGCATACCATTTGTGTAATCATAAATTTACATAGGGTAATGTTGTTTGATTCATTCTGTTATTTTTTCCCTTCCCCCCACCCCTCCCACCCCTCCCCTCCCTCTATACAGTCCTTCCTTCCTCCATTCCTGCCCCCCTCCCTAAACCCAACTCCAACCCCAACACTAACCCTTCCCACCCCCCATTATGTGTCATCATCCACTTATTAGCGATAACATTCTTCCTTTGTTTTTTTGAGATTGGCTTATCTCACTTAGCATGATATTCTCCAGTTTCATCCATTTGCCTGCAAATGCCATAATTTTATCATTCTTTATGGCTGAGTAATATTCCATTGTATATATATACCACAGTTTCTTTATCCATTCATCAACTGAAGGACACCTAGGTTGGTTCCACAATCTGGCTATTGTGAACTGAGCAGCTATGAACATTGATGTGGCTGTATCTCTGTAATATGCTGATTTTAAGTCCTTTGGGTATAGGCCAAGGAGTGGGATAGCTGGGTCAAATGGTGGTTCCATTCCAAGTTTTCTAAGGAATCTCCACACTGCTTTCCAGAGTGGCTGCACTAATTTGCAGCCCCACCAGCAATGTAAGAGCGTACCTTTCTCCCCACATCCTCGCCAACACCTGTTGTTGCTTGTATTCTTGATAATTGCCATTCTAATTGGGGTGAGATGGAATCTTAGGGTGGTTTTGATTTACATTTCTCTTATTACTAGAGATGTTGAACATTTTTCCATATGTTTGTTGATTGCTTGTAGATCTTCTTCTGTGAAGTGTCTATTCATTTCTTTAGCCCATTTGTCAATTGGATTATTTACATTCTTGGTGTAGAGTTTTTTGAGTTCTTTATAGATTCTGGAGATTAGCGCTCTATCTGAAGTATGATTGGCAAAGATTTTCTCCCACTCTGTAGGCTCTTTCTTCGCATTGCTGATAGTTTCCTTTGCTGAGAGAAAGCTTTTTAGTTTGAATCTATCCCAGTTATTAATTCTTGCTTTTATTTCTTGTGCTATGGGAGTCCTGTTGAGGAAGTCTGGTCCTAAGCCGACATGTTGAAGCTCTGGACCTACTTTTTCTTCTATAAGATGCAAGGTCTCTGGTCTGATTCCGAGATCCTTAATCCACTTTGATTTTTGCATGGTGAGAGATATGGGTTTAGTTTCATTCTGTTGCATATGGATTTCCAATTCTCCCAGCACCATTTGTTGAAGAGGCTATCTTATCTCCATTGCATATTTTTGGCCCCTTTGTCTACTATGAGAAAATTGTATTTATTTGGGTTTGTGTCCGCGTTCTCTATTCTGTACCATTGATCCACCTTTCTATTTTGGTACCAATACCATGCCGTTTTTGTTACTATTGCTTTGTAGTAGAGTTGAAGATCTGGTATTGCGATACCCCCTGCTTCACTCTTTCTGCCAAGGATTGCTTTAGCTATTCTGGGTTTTTTATTCTTCCAGATGAATTTCATAATTGCTTGCTCTATTTCTGTAAGGTACATCATTGGGATTTTAATTGGAATTGCATTGAATCTGTATAGCACTTTTGGTAGTATGGCCATTTTGACAATATTAATTCTTCCTATCCAAGAACATGGGAGATCTTTCCATCTTCTAAGGTTTTCTTGAATTTCTTTCTTTAGTGTTCTGTAGTTCTCATTGTAGAGGTCTTTCACCTCTTTTGTGAGATTGATTCCCAAATACTTTATTTTTTTCGAAGCTATTGTGAATGGGGTAGTTTTCCTAATTTCTCTTTCTGAAGATTCATCGCTTATGTATAAAAATGAAGGGCCAAGTTTTGAAACTTGAGCCTCTATAAAGTGCAGAGGGCCCTGGCTTTCTAGATTTCCACTACTCATACCCCATATTTCCATCAGCTATTGCTTAAAAACCACAATCCATTTTGGTCTATAATGTAGGTGTGGCCCTACATTTAGTGTGTAACACTCAAGTGGAGACAGGGACTCAGAAGGAATCAGAAAAGAAAAAAGAGGCCCTGCTACTGTGATAACAAGGCTCTATTTTAACTGGAGAATATTAGATCCTCCTTTCTATCATTCTGTGAGCTCACTGTATTGTCTCCTAATGATTATTCCACCTTGAATGTACAAGTTTAAAAGTACTTTCAACCAAGCATCTCCGAAAAGCAAATTCATGTTTGAACAGGACTCGTGAGAGCATTTTTAGAAGGTACTATATACCTAACTGTGTTTGTTCACCCATCCAGTGACTCAAAACTACAAAAAAGTTTTTGGACAGTACCATCTAAAAACAGGAGTATCAACCATATTAACAGCTTTAATTCAATATTTCCATTTATAATATTAGAAAAATTCAGAATACAGAATTTTAAAGTTACCTATAATTTCATCTCATCCTATCAATTATTGTATATTCTGTCCAATCTTCTTACATATGCTTATTTGAATAACTTTATACTTGGACTGGGGTTGTAGCCCAGTGGCAAAGTGCTTGCCTAGCACATGTTAGGCACTGGGTTCAATCTTTAGCACCCCATAAAAAATAAAGGTATGTGTCCATCTACAACTTAAAAAATTAAACAAAAAAACTCCTGGGGCTGGGGAGACAGCTCAGTTGGTAGAGTGCTTGCCTTGTAAGCACAAGGCCCTGAGTTCAATCCCCAGCACCCAAACCCCCACCCCCCAAAAAAAAAAAAAACTCCTAGACACCCAGTATGTTCCTTCTACATAGAATGGTCTTCTCCAGGTGTCCATATGGTTTGTACCCTCACCTTCTTCAGGTCTTTGACCCTATGTCACCTTTCCTCATTACCCTTTTTAAAATTGTATGCCCTCTTCCCTTACTCTGAGAACAATCTACCATTTCATGCTTTATTTTTCTCCACAGGACTTGCCACCACCAAACATACTATGTTCTACTTTGTTTACTGTGTCTCCCCCTATTACAATGAAAGCCCCGAGATGAGATTCTGGCATGTGTTGTTCATTGCTTCTATTCCCAAGACTTAGAAAAGCAACAGCCAGTAAATACGTGTTAAATGTGTAAGTCAGCTAAGGAAGGCTATAGCTTTACCAGACTTAAATAAACCAAAGTCATGTTCATCAGTGCTTGGCAGAGCCTCCACACCTCCCACAGCAAGGAGAAAACAACTGAAAGCTGTTCTTAAAATAAGTGGACCATAAATCAAGTAGAAATCACAGACTTTACTTCACTGAATCTCTCAGCTGTTTACATAATCCCTACCTCCAAAATTGATTAAGGGCCATGTATAATAATTGAGTTCTTCCTAGTCTATTTATCTGCTCCAAAAAGGGAAAACAAATGGCAGGGGGGTTGCTAGGTCCTAAACGCAGGACTTCAAACATGCTAAACAAGCATTCTACCACTGAGCTATCCTAGTCCCTAATGGCTCCAAATTTTTAAAGAGAAAGTAAACATGCTATTTTTTCCCCAAAAGTTGATTGAACCAACATTTTTTTCCTTCTACTTTTTAGATTTGGAGAGGAGGGTGGAGAAATAAAAGAATTATCCCATTTTGGGGGTGCGGGTAACAGGGATTGAACTCAGGGGTACTTGACCACTGAGCCACATCCCCAGCCCTATTTTTGTATTTTATTTAGAGACAGGGTCTGAGTTACTTAGTACCTTACTTTTGCTGAGGTCGGCTTTGAACTCTTGATCCTCCTGCCTCAGTCTCCTGAGCCACTAGGATTACAGGCGTGCGCCACTGCGCCCAGCCCAAATTTTTAAATGTTAGAAATCTGTGAACCTTTCACTGATTTAGAACTAGAACCAGTTTCAGTTTGCAAGGCCTCACTTTCTTTTTCCTTTTCATGGTGCTGAGGATTGAACTACTTCCCCCAGACCAAGTCAATTCATTTCAAAAAAAAGCCTTCATGTCCCTCTGATACCACACTCAGCATGTCCAAAATTCACTGGCCAACCCACTCAGGAGCTCCCTGTTGAAAGCACCAGCATGCTCCCATTCCCGTGGTCTTGGAGTTCTCTTTCCTCACCTCCAACAGCTCTCTCACCAACAAGGGCAAACTACTGTAAGTTTCTGCATTAAGTTGCTTTCTAACCCTAGCCCCTTCGTAATTACCTCTAGCCTCCACAGCCAAGCTTACCTACTCAATGATTCTCCACTCCTTCCTTTTACAGTTCTCTTTAGCTAGAATATCATTCGCCATCCTAACCAGGCCAAACAGTAAAATTATGTTGCCCTTTTAAAAAACTGCTAAACTGTGTCCCAAAGAGGCTGCACCATTTTACATTCTCACTAGCAGGGTCACAGGGTTCCAGTTTCTCTATCGCCTCACCCACACTTCTTGCTACTGTCTGCCTCTCTGATTATAGATATTCTGGTAGATGTCGAGTGGCATTTCATTGTGGTTTTGATTTGCTGTTTCCTCGTGACTAATGATGTTAAGACTCTTTTCATGTGCTTATTGGCCTGAATTTATTTTTGGCACAGGACATGGAAAGGTAAGGAAAACGCTTTTCAACAACCACTGGAAAATACCCTTGCAACAACTACTTGCCATCAAGTTGACTTACAAATCTCTGTGCTATTGTTACAGAACCAGCTTTTCCATATCAGGTTATTTAATCCATGTTAGGTTATTCACTTCACATAATAACAACATTGCAAATATCTTCATTTTATAGTGTGCTAGTGTTTTCAAAAAAGGACAAGTTGAAGTACTCCTCCTAATTAGCAACATCAGAGCACCTATTTGCCAGGTGTGTGTGTGTCTCTCTCTCTCTCACATACACACACACACATACCCCACACAAAGACAGGACAGCACCTGTCACAATCACTCTGAAATCTACAGTTCATAAAGTGTACACAATATTGCTCCTTTCTTTCAGTGTAGCTTAAGAAATCTTTAAGTAACTAAAGAAGTTCAAATTCTCAAGTGAAACACTATTCAAGAGGCGCCATAAATCTGAAAGCCCTATCTATAACAAACGTATCTTAAGGTAATCTCTGCTATGCCAGTTTTAGCCAGAAATTTTACTTCCTTACGAGGCATCAAAACTTCGATTTAACGGAGTTAAAACTCAGATTTAATAGAGAGAGCGCTATTAAAAGAATATGTGAGCCAGGCATGATGGTGCATGCCTGTAACCCCAGCAACTCCGGACACAGAGGCAAGAGATTGCAAGTTTGAGGCCAGCCTAAGCAATTTAGCAAGTCCCTGAGCAACTCAGTAAGACCCTGTCTCAAAATTAAAAATAAACAGGGCTGGAGGGGCTGGAGTTGTAGCTCAGAGGTAGAGTGCACACCTAGCATGTGTGAGGCACTGAGTTCAATTCTCAGCACAAGAAAGAGAGGGAGAGAGGGAACGAGAGAGAGAGAGAGAGAGAAAGAAAGAAAGAAATAGAAAAATATAGGTTCATCGACAAGTAAAAAAAATATTTTTTAAAAAAAGGGGAGGGGGCCGCTGGAGATGTGGCTCAGTGGTAGAGCATCCCAGAGCATCCCTTGGTTCAATCCCCAGTACAAAAACAAAACAAAACAAAACAAAAAAACCAAAAACATCTAAACCATGTGCAGTGGTTACTAGGAGACTGAGGCAAGAGGATGAAGTTTGAGGTCAGCCTGGGCAACTTGGCGAGACCCTGTCCCAAAATAAAAAATAAAAAGGGATGAAGATCTAGCTCAGTGGTAAAGTACCCTGGGTTCAATCCCCAGCACACCCAAAAAAAAAAAAAAAAAAAAAAAAAAAAAAAATCTACAAGCACTGGAATGGATAAACTGTGATATAGCCATACAATGAAATACTAATATGGGTATCATGGCTAACTCAAAAATGTTTTTAAAATAAGACTTACAGAGAAGAGTACATACTGCATGGTTCCATTTACATAAGGCTCAAAAATTGACAAAACTATCTACAATGATAAAAATCAGAATAAGAAGATGGACAGGGATTGACAGGGAGAGAGTATGAGGGAACTTCATAGGGATGGATTACACAATGTCAAAACTTATCAAACTAAACTGTGAACTGACAAATAGCAGACAGGATACAAATGGCCACTTTCCAATATATTTTGCAAAATTATTCACCATAACACTACTAACAATTCTTTCTTTACAACTCATTACCAACTAAGTTTCAGCGACACTACACTGACTCCCCTCCTCATCCTGGACTATGCTTTGGATAAATTTTCCTCCTCTCCCTTCATATTTCAATAATCGAATCATGGTCCCACCTATCCTCCCTATGTACTTCCTGGCTGATCTCTCCACCACAGTCGACCACCACCTGTGGGATTTTTCCTATTAAACGCCATATTCATAAATCCAACTGCTATCAGAAATGAAATATCACCACAAGCTCAACACTTACAAACCCTGAACTCTTCCTCCCAATTCCATTTCCCTTAAAAAACAAACAAAACCCCACCACCTTCTTGCCCTCCTTACCCTAACAGCACATCTAATCTTAGATCAAAATCATTCTTTTTTTTTTTTTTAGTTGTCAAGGGACCTTTATTTATATGTGGTGCTGAGAATCGAACCCAGGGCCTCACACATGCTAGGCAAGTGCTATACCACTGACCTACAACCCCATCCCAGATTGGAATCGTTCTTAAACATTGTTCCCTTGAGCAAGATGCAGTGCCTCACCTAAAAAAAAAAAAAAAGGCCAAGAAGCACAATTATAAAAAAAATTCGTTACCCCCATCTGTGCCCCTACTATTCCAGTTATCTCAGATTCAGCTTCTGGAGAACTACCTGCCAAAAGCGCCTGTCACTTGACACATTTCATTCAATCTGCACTACAGGCGGGATAAAATTGAGCGCAAAATAAATTAAGCAACTCGGCCAAGGTCACACAACTAAAGCAGTAAAATTAGTACTGGAGCCCAAACGTGTACGGAACTCAAAAATTCTTCATCTCAAGCTGTAGAATGTGAGAGAAATGGGTACTGTGCAAACAACCGAAACAGTGCACCGTCAACCACTTCACAGTGGAGAAATGGAACTTCGCTGCGTGGAAATTCCCAGGCTACCCAAGCCCTTGAAGGAGCCGGCTGTCTCCCAATGATCCGAATCATACGAACCCTCCCGCCCCGTGGCTTTGCTGGGTGCAGTCATCCCCATCCTCCCGTCTGCGGCTGGTCGGAGGAAGCCTCTGGGGCTGGGGCAAGGAGTAACAAAATGAAGTCGGGAAGGCCGAAAGACAGACTTCTCCAAAAGAGCAAGAGGGCCGAACCTCCAATGCAGGAGGGTTACATTCTGGTCCTATTGGCTTCCCTAGTCACCCATCTTAAACAGGCAACGACCCCGAGGGTCACCTTGACCCCTGCAGTGTGTCTGCGCAGGGCCAAGCCCGCCTGAAGGAAGAGCACTCACACAAGATGAGCCTCAGTGACCACTGCAAGTCAGCGTGGGAAGGTGTGGGGAGGTGCGAATGAACTGAACCGATCCGACCGGTGAGAAGTCCTCAAGGCGACCGCCTGTCCTGGGGACCGGAGCCGCCATTTCTCCTGTCTGAGTCGTTGCTGCGCGACCCCTACCTGCGGGCTGTAGGCTTCCGAAGCCCAAGCTCCAGTCAACTTCTGCGTGAATCCACTAAACTTGTAATACATGATGCTCCGCGTCCGGCTTTCCGCAGCTGCTGCCTGCGCGACCGCCCCAGAGAAGGACCCCGCCTCCCCTGTTGCGCTCCCAAGGCTCTAGGGGAAGGACCCTGCTCCAAGAGGCGGGCTGCCTGGAGAGTGCCTAACTTAAAACATGCTTTCTTAAACGACATTAGGGGAACAGAAGTCGGGTTCTTAGGACGATGAAAGGCAAATCCAGCTCTAAAATAGCATAAAAGGCTGCTGGGTCGGAGTTCGTAGGAAGTACGAGCTTCCCTGTTCCCTCTATTTAGATTAAGGCAATGCCAAGACGCCTTAAGAAATGCGCAAGCGCTTCGAGGACCAAGTCCGGTTGCAGATGCTCCGCCAAGGTCAGGCGCGAAGGGACCTGGGCGGGGCCTGGAACTGAACGGGCGGGACCGAGGGCTGGGCGGGGCCGAGGACTGGGCGGGACTCGGGGCGGGGCAGGACCGGGAAAAGCGGAGGCTGTAGGCTTCCACCTGGTCGTCTGCTGCAAGCTTTTTCTTCTGTACCAAATTTTACTTGCTTTAGTCTTGCTTCCTTCCTCCCGACCTAGATCACCTAGTGAAGCGTCTCGCTTTTTGTCTGCCTAGGAGTAGAGACCCGTCGACCGGGCTTAACCTGGCAACCTTGGAGGGACAGCGCCTAAGAAAATCTGCTGAGGAACTGTTTAGTACCCAGGGCTTTTAGGGTTTTCGCCCCAATTCTATACACATAGCTTCCTGGGCTTCGTGCAGAGGACATACGCATAGTGACCTAAAACTTCAGTCGACAAGAGGTAAATTTTGCAGTTCCTCAGAACTAGTTTTGACTCTCATCTGAGTTTTATGGGAATTGGTTGTTCATTCCTTTCCCAGGCTGTGCTCTCTGAGATAAATGAGCTAGAGAGGAGGTGACTAGAAACATTTGTGAAATTTTAAACCAGAAAGATCTGGACTACTTTCAGCACATTTCGAGGTAGAGGTGTTTATAAGCCTCCACTATAGGCAAGTTATTTCATAAAAGGAGTATACTAGTTCCTTAATCTCTGGGGATGAAGCAAGACTTTTCTTCACTAAACCTCTGATTAGAAAGGCACATTATAGATAGATACATGTATAGGGCATTTATGAAAGCATGTAGCAAACTGATGAATGATACTAACATTGATATAGAATTTTCCATAAACTCTTTTAATCTTCATAACTACCCTAGGAGGTGGATGCTATTATCATCTCCATTTTATAGTACAGGAAAAGGAGGTGAGGAGAAACACAGCAACTGTCCCAGGTCAGCAACTAGTGGCAGAGTTAGTCATCAGGCTCAAGATTCTGCACTCTTAAACACAATATTATAGGTAAATAGATATAAATCCGTTCTAAAAAGGGGAGTCAAGGCTGAGCACTCCAGGGTCAAGGTGTACACCAGCATTCCAGCTTTGTGAAGTATAAGCCCCAAATTCTCAAATATTCAGCACTACCAATACCCTAAAGAGCAAGATTTCAGCAGATTCATAATATAAGCTGCTTTTACAAGGTCATCATATAATGGATAAAACATGCTATTTGAGTTCGAGTCCCATTTTCCTCATGGCTGAATGATTTAAGACTATAATCATTTCCATTTTTGGAAACTCATTTGCCTGTACTGTAGAGCAGTAATCATCATCATCTTCTTCCTCTCTAGTGGTCTAAGAATCAAAAGTCCAGGAATTGGGGCTGGAGTCATGGCTCAGTGGTATAGCACTCACCTAGCATGTGTGAGGCACTGGGTTTGATTCTCAGCAACGGCATGTAAATAAATAAAATAAAGGTCCATCGACAACTAAAAATATATATTTTTAAAAAGAAATGTAAAAAAAAGTTCAAGAATTTACAAAGCTTAAAATAAGTTGCTGATGTTTATCTTTGGGTCCTTTTGCTTTTCCACAGTTCTCAGCTATATATAAGAATCTTAGTTACCATAAACTTTTCTTAGTCAGTCTAATTTAAATTAAGTAAATGCTACAATTTACAAGTAATGTAACAATAAATATCCATGAGGATGTGGAGGACATTCATACATTGCTGGTGGAACTTCAAATTGGTGCAACTACTCTGGAAAGCAGTATAGAGAGTCCTCAAAAAACTTAAAATGGAACCACCTTTGACCCAGTTATCCCACTCCTCATATACCCAAAGGACTTAAAATCAGCATATTAAGGTGGCCATATCAATGTTTATAGCAACTCAATTCACAATAGCTAAGCTATGGAACCAACCTAGGTGCCCTTTGACAGATGAATGAATAAAGAAAATGTGGTGCATATACACAATGGAATATTACTCAGCCATAAAGAAGAATGAAATTATGGTATTTGCTGTTAAATGAATGGAGACTGTCATGCTAAGTGACAAACCAATCCCAAAAACCAAAAGTCAAATGTTTTGTCTGATATGTGAATGGTGTTGACTCACAATGGTGGGTGGTTACCAGTTGGACAGGACGGAGTGGAGGAAAAGGAGGGTTGATATGAATAGGAAGGACAGTAGAATGAAGCAGACATGTTCATATATGTTCATATATGAATACACCACCAGTGTAACTCTATATCAGGTACAAACACAGAAATGGGAAGTTATACTATATGTATGTATGATATGTCAAAAACACATTCTACTGTCATGTAGAACTAAAAAGAACAAAATTTTTTTTTAATTGTGGACTGAGGATATAGCTCAGTTGGTAGAGTGCCTGCCTCACATGCACAAGGCCCTGGGTTCTAATCCCCAGCACCACAAAAAAAAAAAAAATTTAAAATTCAATAAAATAAGTAAATGCTGGAATCCCTCATGCTAAGAAAAAAATAAGCTTGCTAGTGAATATGGGTAGAAAGAAAGGTATTTCATAGAGTTTAGCCAGAAAGGGGAAATTAAATGATTTAGGAAAGCGCCTTATCTCCATCCCACTGTCTTCTGGCCATGTTTTGGAAAAAGGAGACACTGTTTCCCTGGTTCTTAGCAGCATTAAGGTGTAGCAGCTTCTTGAAGTATAAAGGTGCCTGTCAACACTGGTTATTTTCTTAAAGTCCCTGCCATCTGATTTTAGATCCTGCAAGACATAAATTAAGAATCCTGAAAATGTTACAACAGCCGGGCTGTTCAGTGGGAGATAAAATGTCAGTAGCAGAGTGTGGGTTGGGATGTCACATGGAGTGGATGATCAAGGGAAGATTTTGTCTCATTTCCCAAATAAAACGCAGCACACTCTGACAGTACTAAGGCACCCTCTTCTCATTCGTATTTGCACATCCCACCCAACATCAAAGACATGATCTTTCTTTCTTATCATGATCCCTTCAGATTGTTCCCCAGATCCTATTCTGAGAGAAAGTGACCACAACTCAGAGTGCAGAGAAGCGTGCCCATCACCAGGTGAACCGAGTGAGTGCAGAGCCCGTCAGAATGCCGGCTGGTGCATCAACTCCACTGCTTCTCCATTTGCGAGGCTGCACGCTAATGGCCTCTGGCAGGCAGCGCTGTGAAAGCACTTGAGGAATGGATGGAAAACCGATAAAAATTTTAAATTGGGTTATGCTGAGTATAAATAGGAACTGCCATGTGGAATAATTCTTAATTTTTTTAATTCTTTCATTTTCCCAGAATTCAGTTTTAAGAAATCAACCCTCGGTGGGTGTGCAGTTACAACACGTAGCCCTGTAGTAGTTCAGCTGATCGTGGGCCCCTCTTTCTGATTCCTTCCACCCTTCCCTGTATTCAGGAGGGCTCACTTATCACCTGGCTTTGGTGTCACCTGTTGGGAGCAGAAATATGAGTACTAAGCATTGGTTTGGGGCTTTTTGCATGGGAAAGGACCTTAAGGACAGAGACCCCCAAAAGCCTTACTTTCCCTCATTTTGGTTCTTTGCTGCCAAATCTGCAAACAGATTTTTTTCCCCTAACCTGGGAGGGGAAAGATGTGTGCACATAAATTTTGCCCATTCTAAGGTATTCTCACTGGTGGAAAATGGGATACACCTAGCACAGTGTTACAGTGAAGTATTGCCTTTTTTATTGTGGTTTGTGTCTACCCTCTCTGGGGGGGGAAAAAAAAAAAAAAAAAAAAAGGAGGTAGAGGGAATCCATTTTTCCAGCACTTAAAACTGCTAGTGATACCCCCCGACCAAGAAAAGCATCTCCAGGAAAAAGCAAAGTGGAGAGCTAAACTCACTTTATGATACTTAGAAGATGACAACCTGCCGTGCAATTATTCGTAATTTTCATGTGGCAGAAATCTCAGCTGTCATCTCTAGTCTTTTTGTCAAAGCCCTATCTGGTGTGGAAATTTTGTCATGAAAACCTGAACTCTAGGATTTATATCGATATTAAACAACAAACCTTTGTTAAGGCGTGGTATTTTCATAGCCAAGAAGTGGAGGGTCTGAATGGCACATTTCTCACCCAAAGGAGGGGAGACGGCAGCTGGGACTGCAGTTGCAGGGACAGCTTTATTGCAGTTTGGGATGAACATATTGACATCAGCTCCCTGCTCTGACCTTCTCATTGTTGAATGTCAATACAGCGTGTGAAGCTGCCTCACTCTTGTCTGCCTGCTTTCCTTTATATGCAAGTCAAAAGCACATCTACAGAGATTATGGATTTAAGTCAATTTTGACACATTGCATTTCATTTCACTGGTAAAGAAAGGCTGAGGTATGACTCATAATTTATTTTAAATCATCTTAAATACACTTAATTATGCATAGAAATCCAGAACAAGATTCATGCTACTTTACATTAACATCTATAAAAGTACAGTAGATATAACTGTTGTTCTGTAGGTAGAATAAAAGGAAAGCAGTGACTTTCCCTAGTTTGGGGGAAGGGGTGGTTCCTGGTCCCTGAGGAGTCTCACTTTCTGGTCATAAATGTCAGAAATATTTGAATATTTTACAATGAGTACATATGACTTTTGTAAGCCTGAATATACTCATGCAAATAATACAAAACACCTAAAAGGCATAAAAATTGGAATTTTTAAAATGTTTCCATGTACTTACACCTCAAACCACCAGTTAATTTAGGTTATTCTTTAATCACCCCTGAGTAAAGGTGAGGAACTCTTTGTGATATGCCAAGTGTCAGGTCACAGGGAGGGTGACTCAAGGGCCATTCTGCCCATTAGGGTTGACACTATGATGGTTTTACACAGGACTACTTGAGAAAAGAATGAATGAATGATTCAATCAATCAAAACAACACATGAACAAACAAGAGTGAGAAAACGAATGAACATTACCTCCGTACATTGCCGAGAGAACGAACAACCAACCTGGGTAGTTCCTTCCATGAGTACCCTGATGGCTATGGAAAGTGGTAATCAGTGGAAAGGAAATTAAAACCAGGCACCTGGGCTGGGGTTGTAGCTGGTAGGTGGAGTGCTTCCTTAACCTCTTAACCTGCAGGAGACCCTGAGTCCAATCTCTCGTGCTGTGGGGGGGAAATTGTCATCTGCAGTAGTAGAACTTTCTGTCTTTAGCAAAAATATCTTCCTGGACCTAGCCAGTATGAAAACATGGGGTACCCTGTAGCTCTGTAACCACTGAAAGTCAGTGCGTCCAGATGCCTTGGATTCCAAATCCATTGCATGTGTGACCTTAGCTAGTTCCTTAACCCCTCTCTTTGATTTTTTGTTTTGGTTTGTTTTACTTTTTTGGTACTGGGGATTGAACTCAAGGGCGCTGTACCACTGAGCTATATCCACACCCTATTTTTGTATTTTATTTAGAGACAGGGTCTCACTGAGTTGCTTAGGGCCTTGCTTTGAATTCACAATCCTCCTACCTCAGCCTCCCAAGCCACTGGGACTACGGGCATGCACCACTGTGCCTGGTCACAGCCCTTTTTATTTTGAAATAGGTTCTCCCTAAGTTGCTTATGACCTCACCAAGTTGCTGAGGCTGGTCTCAAACTTGGAAACCTCAGGCCTCAGCCTCCCTAATGCACCACTATGATCAGCTCCTTAGGCTCTCTCTTGAGCACAGAATAAATATTTCAATTTAACAGGTTGATTGAAAGGATTAAATAAAATGAAATGTGCTGGAAAGCCTTAAAGACAATATGTAAATACATGGACATGCATATGAGAAATAATTTTGCATAAAAATAATAAAACTGGATCTGAAGTCACTGATATAAATCCAAATTAATTTAGTATGATGTAAACTACTAGACTTTTCAGTCTCTTGACATTTATGTTTGTGTACAGTTAGCTGGGTTATAATAAAAATGTAAACTAAGCCAGGCATGGTGGTGCACATCTCTGATTCCAGTAATCCAAGACACTGAGACAGGAGATTTGACAAGTTCAATTGCCCAGCCTGGGCAATTTAGCAAGATCTTGTCTCAGAATATAAATAAGTAAGTAAATAAGTAAGTAAGTAAATAAATAAATAAATAAATAAATAAATAGGGCTGGGGATGTAGCTCAGAGGTAATGTCCTCCTCCCGAGTTCAATCCCCAGTACAATAACAACAAAGATATTGTAACCTAAAAATCTCCATTTCCTCAGCTCCTTTTGCTCCCTTTTGCTCCTCCTTCTTCCTTTCTCCCTTCTCCTCCCTCTTCCTTTCTCCAAAAGTAATGCATTTTCCTTAAGACCATGGGACAGCTGGGCACAGTGGTGCACACCTGTACTTCCAGTAATTTGGGAAGCTAAGAAAGGAGGATCACGAGTTCAAAGCCAGCCTCAGCAACTTAGCGAGGCCCCAAGCAACTCAGCTAGAGACCCTGTCTCTAATAAAATATATTTTTTTAAAGGCTGGGGGTGTGACTCAGTGGTTAACTGCCCCTGGGTTCAATCAGTGGTTAGGGAAAAAAATAAAAGAAAAAGAAAAAAGACCATAGGACAGCCAGACCAGAGTTGTCAGGTGGATCCCAATATAAAAACAGTCACCAAAAACATGAAATCTCTGTTTAGAGCTTGAAGGACAAAGAACTGGCGTCCCACTGAAATCACAGCCAGCCTTTCAGTATTGGCGTTAAAATTAAAAATCAGAACATTTTCAAATGTCAGATCTATAGTTCTACTAGCCTCCCCTTCCTCCTCAGATTCTTAAATGACAGAGACTTGGTATTTCTTTAGTCTCTGCTACAATGGAAACCCAAAGTCATGATCCTGAGGTCTTCACTAAGGAGGGTGACAGGTACCTGGGCTGTCTCTGACCAACCTGGCTTTGAGTCCCAGCTCTTCCTACTGGCCAGTCCAGTTACCTTGGACAAGTCCCTTCCCTGCTGAGTCTCAGAAATACAGAGAAGGTTCTAAATCACAGACAGGGTCCTCGTGTATCATCAAGTAGCAAACTCCTGCCTGTGATCACCTGTGCCTGGCGCTGCCTGCTGGATGACTCCAAAATATTTGGCTGCTGTCGGGAGGCGGGCTGGAAAAGTCAGCCTGGGTATTTTTCATAGAAACGGACAGGCTTAAGCCTGGGAAACGAAGGCTGTGGAAAACAGGCTAAGAGAAAGTTAGAAACCTGTGGGAAGTGTCTAGTGGAAGACAAATCTCCCCCTCAGAAGAAGGGGAACTTGTTGGGGTTGTGGCTCAGTGGTAGAGCGCTTGCCTGGTATGTGTGAGGCACTGGGTTCAAGCCTCAGCGCCACATAAAAAAGTTATTTTTAAAATGCTGTCTTTAAAAAAAATGAGAAAGAAAGAAATAAAAGAAAGGGAACTAGAAGAAGTATGATATTCCACAAACCACTGTTGAGAGACCTGGAAAGCCCAAGTCAGGGACAGTGGCCCTGCACCTAAACCTCCGTCCACACCTCTGCCCAGAACACGACTGCAGCCTCCACTGACCCCGCTCAGTGCTTGACCCAGGAGAGCAATTGCTAAGGCATGATTCCAAAAAACCCAAAGGCTCCCAGCCAAAGACTTAGGTCAAAACTTGGCTTTCTGACAACAGGAAGACCTGAAGGAAGACCCGGTGGCGTTTAGTTGTGTGAGCCTCAATCTCACTCCACCGGCAAACTTCAAAGCTACCCTGTCCTCTGGCCTGCACCACTCCCGTCTCCTAACAGCCGGCAGATGCATATTGGAGAGTAACTGCATCTATTTTAATTTAAATCATGGTAAAGATAAAATCCAAGCCAAGGTGTTTGTTTCCCCCCTGAGCAGAAGCAGGCGCTCTGTGAACACAGCCTTGTTTCGGTACAGGTGTCAGGAACACTGAGCCTGTAAATCTGCCGAGGCAGTTCTGTTCTTGAATCATTAAGAACAACCGAGTGGGTGGAACAAGAACATGAAATTGCTGTGTGCACTCATGTTTTGTTTATGGAGCAATCATTTCTAGACGTGTTTTCTTTTTTTATGAAGAATCCTTTCTATGTTTGCCTGTTAACATCCCACCTTCCTGCCCATCCCCAGCTCTCTGACACCCACTAAAAAGAAACATTAAGAGTGTTACGAAAATCTCCGCAAATTTAAAGAATAGGTTACGTTAAGTGTCTCTCTAAACCAATTCCATTTATTCAGTCAAAATAAATGATTTAGTAATATGAATAATACAGGTCACAACTGAATTTGAACATTGTGTATTGTTTAGAAAACTCATAACAAATGCTGCAAAGTCATAAAAATCACTTTCTTTTTCCCACCATTGTGCAAGGTGGACCTTATTTACCCAGTGAATTGAAAGTTCCTGGGACACTAATTATGGGCAGTGTTTAATTAGTGGCTTCTGTCCCTGCCACAGGATTTTTCACTACACTGAGCCTCAATTTCTCCATCCCTAAAATGGAAAAGACTTCTACTTTCTGAGGATTGGGTGTATTCATGTGTATGCCTAGGATATAGTAAGCACTCACTGAACTGTAGCATTTGCTGTTATTACTAATAATCAATGACTGGGCAGACAGACTGGAATAGGGTTTCGCCAAATCCTGTTAATCCTCTTCTGCCCTATACCCCAACCTTGGCACAGAGCAGGCACCAACAAACGGTGGCTCTTAAGGATTTATCATGGCTACAATGGCTCTAGTTAGTGCCCCAGGCTTCTGGGACCGAAGCTTCGGTCATCTCCCGGCCTGCCCAGTTGCTCCCTTCCCAGCCCCCAAAGGGGTTTGTGTGGAGCTCTGCTGTTTACCTTCTGGGTGGGCCTCACTTCATCATTTTCTCTCCCCCTGTTTTTGGCTTCTTGACATTGTCCTTGCGTGGCACCTGCCCCAGCCATGTTCTCTGTGACATATCCCTGCAATGTCCTCCAGGTTTGGGCATCCAGCTTGCTGCTGGAGGCTGCACAGAATGGTATCAGGTGCTTTAAAAGCAGGAGAGATTGCTTTAATTTTTCTCTCAGTAAATTGAGCTGGGTTTTTAAAAAATGTTCTATGGAACAGATCTAATAACTTAGTTCTGTAATTATTTCTCCTCTGCCTGCTCTAATTGCAAAGGGTCCTTTCAGAACAATGGTGTC
Organism: Sciurus carolinensis; assembly: GCF_902686445.1. Classification (NCBI taxonomy): domain Eukaryota; kingdom Metazoa; phylum Chordata; class Mammalia; order Rodentia; family Sciuridae; genus Sciurus; species Sciurus carolinensis. The sequence continues at coordinate 59,758,725 of NC_062225.1, read as the reverse complement.
CAGCATTAGTGCCTTTCACTAGGTGAATGAGGCTGCTTCTACACAGGGCTTTCACCACAGGATGGTTTTTCAGATTTATCCACAATACAAATGGGTACCAGGAAAGCCTCGCCAGCAAGGCTGGGGCTGGTCCTGGGAGGCCACAATCGGCAAGTTTGTTGATCATGGTCTTCCCAGGAAGGCCTTCCAAAGCCTCCACGGAAGTGCTTTGACTTTCGATCCCAAAACCTGTTCGGCCAACATTCAGCAGCCAGGATAAAGTCAATGATAACCGTGCAAACCAGGCCACCAGGCCTGCTTTCTTCAGGATCTGGGACTGCTGCCCAGGGCTATCGGTCCCCAGCCACACACACTCCAGGAGCTGAGGATCCAATTAGAGAACTAAGAGTAGTGGCCACTCTCTTCCAAGAGAGCAGTAATGCTGTCAGTCATCTGGCGCTTAATTTCCGGTGGGTTGTAAAAGTGCCATTTATCCTGCAAGCTTCAGGGTGAGCAGCTTGGTAGAATTTTAAGTTAAATGATGCAAGAAGAACAACTCTGGGTGAGAATTTTGTGCCTCAGAATTAAAAACAAAGCAAAAAAGGCCAACCCTATTTTTATATTGATTGCAAATACTGCAGCGAAAGAATTTCTTTCCATTAAATTCCCTTGATGAAGCCGCATGTAACCTGAGTTGACAGACACTGGAGACCGCAACTGTTCAGCAGCACCTCGAGGCACAAATGGAGCTTTGTGATTATACCTGGAGGAGGGCAGGGCCTCTGCAGGCTGCTCCGGACACAGTTCAGCCACTTTGACATTGTCCGGCCAATAAAGAGATGATCTTCATGGAAAATGGGTAGAGTCAGTCTGAGAAGGATGTGGAATGGATGGACCATTGGGGACAGCAGGAGTGGCCCTGGAACAGAGAGGCCGTTGATAGAAGGAGGGCCAGATGCTGGTCTGCTACCATGGAACAATTATGCCCTCTCCTGGGCTTGCAAACTTTGGTTTAGAAAATTAGGGTGAACTTTACATTTTGAAAAAGGGTCATGAAAAGAAGAAACAACTTCATGTAGTTGTGCAGTGAGAGCTTTGGTGGCATGGTCTGTTATTTTTAAAATTCTTATAGTACAGTGTACAAATATGCTATTCAATGAACATGGCCAAAAAATGCACAGTTAACTTCCATAATAGAGGTATGTTGGCAGACTGTCCAGTAGAATGCTCTGTGATGACAGCAATGTCCTATGTCTGGGCTGGCCAATATGGTGACCACTGTCCCGTGCAACTATTAAGCACTTGAAATGCGACTTCGGGAGAATCGGAGTATGTGACATGCAATGCACAGGTTTAAGCGGATAAAGGTGGAAAGGAGAAAGCAGACCTTTCTCCTAAAAGCAATCTACGTGTTAAGTCCTGAAAGAGGGAAATCCACCTCATTTGCTAATGAATTCAGACTGCAGGAATAAAAAAAAATAATAATTTCAACTTGTATTGAAAAGTGCTTTAATTTCTGTCTAAATGTTGAAGCATAATAACTTCTCTTTTTCACAATTTCAGAGAGAAAAATATCATTTTATGGTTCTGGAATATGAAGTGTCATTCTCACCATGTGCCCACCATTAATATCCCCATCTTCCAGCCACACAGGGCTCTGCCTCCGTAGGCTTCTACCCTCACGTTGTGATTTTTACCGCTAGAGGCACCAATGCATTCCTCTATTGCTCATGACATGTTGGGTTTCCCACCCTGATTTGGAAAACCACACCATCCGATAGTTCACTGCATATCAACGTTTCTGTTTGTGAAATGGCCACTATTTTCCCTGGCTGTCAGCAACCAGCTCACATCAGCAAGGTCTGAGCTCCACTCTGAACCTAGGCAACAACCCTGAGGACAAAGTGGCTTCTGCACACAGACAACAGGCAGCAGGGAAGGGGCAGCACACAGGCCTCTCCTGCTGCCCACCCAGGGCCCAAGTCCCCAGCAACCACTGCAGAGTAGGCTCTGAGGCCCTGACCTCACCCTTTGCAAGGGGCAAGGGTGAGGTCAAGGGGAGACAGGTGAGGGGAACGCAGAGGTCCCACATGGGGCGTAGGTTGGAGGCAGCAGGCCAGGTGCTAGGAAGCAGGGGGACCCAGGTTTTTCAGGTTAAAAATGTACTGAAAGATGCAATGAGGTGGCAGCTGGGAGCCCCAGGTATGAGCCAAACAAGAAGCATTTAAAAATCCATGAAGTACAAGCACCAGGCAACAGTCTTCTCTGATGTGAGGGCTTTGTCCCAGTCTGGTAAAAAGTGCCAAAGACTCGCCCTGCAGCAGTGGCCCTTAGGGAGGAGGGAGGGGCTGGGTAGCTGGGGTAGCCCAGGCAGCTCAAGATGCTGAGAAGACACCAGAACAGCCACACAAGCTGGAGAGGCCGCTCAGCCAGGCCTGCCTAATTGATAAAGTCTCCTAATGAGCAGGATAAACACCATTTGGGGCCATTTGCTGTGAAATGGACTGAGGTGTATGAGAAATCGGCCTCATATGGACAGAAAACACACACATCAGCAGAAAATAATGTGCTGGAAAAGTTTAAATTGAAGACGTGCCGTTCTGGGTGTGCAGAGGCGTTAATGCTTATGTAATTAATCATTTCAGATATGAAAATTGGGATTTTTTTTTTCCATTTTAATTAATTAGCCTGTAGACTCATTATAGTACATTTTTCATGTCAAAAAGGCCGTGGGTCCTAAGAGAAGGGAGTGAAGCTGCAGGGGAGAAGTACAGTGTGTTAGAGTGTGCGGTGGAAAATACCGGGAATCACCACCATCCCTGCCCAAAATATCCCTGTGGAGGGAAGGGAAGCCAGAACAGGGCAAAACACATGGGACTTACCCAGGTCTCATGAACGCAAGACTCTGCAGGTGCTCACATTTTTCAGTATCTGCGTTAGTCAGCTTTCTGTCACTGTGACAAATACCTGAGATAAATAACTTAAAAGAGGAAAGGTTTATTTTGGCTCATGGTTTCAGAGGTTTCAGTCCATGGACACTTAACCCTGTAGCTTGGGCCTGTAGCAGCACAGTGCATTATGGCAGAAGCATATGGCAGAGGAGGTTGCTCATTTCATTGTCAAAAGTGAAAGAGAAAGAGGAAGGAGCTGGGGTCCCTATAACCCCTTCAAGGGCACACCCTCAGTAACCTTACTTCCTTCCACTAGGCACCACCTCCCAATAGCTCCACAGACTGGCAACCAAGCCTGCAGCATGTGGGCCATTGGGGGCCATTTTAAATCCAAAGTAGAGCAACCCCTTACCAAAAGTTGTTGCCTGCTTGGCCAGTAGAGTTGACTTTTTCTAGAAAGAAGATGCGGGAAGAGGGTTAAAGATTAGACTTTGATGCCAACCACCTGGGTTCCAGTCGTGACATTACCTATTAGCTGGAAACTTTGGACAATGCACTTCGCCTCTTTGTGCCTCTATTTCCTGCTTTGTATGATGCAGATAAATGGTTCAGCCTTCTTGAGAGAAACAATAAAATAAAGCATATATATGTCCCGCAAATACCGAAGACTTAGCAGTGGTAAGTTTTTTCACTGCACTTCTTTGTGGGACAGAACACCACCCTTGACTTCTTCAGAAGACTGTGTGTATGTGTGCTAAAATATAATGACGGCCAGGTGCAATGGCGCACACCTATAATCCCAGTGACTCGGAGGCTGAGGCAGAAGGATTGCAAGTTCAAGGAGAGTCTCAGCAACTTAGTGAGACCCTGTCTCAAAATAAAAAGTAAGTGGGGATACAGCACAGAGGGTAAAGCAACCTTGGGTTCAATTCCTAATACTGCAAAATAAATAAATAAATAAAATATACATAACACAATCTACCATTTAACTATTTTAATTTTCCAGCTCAGTGACAATAAGCATATTCACTACTTGCCCTACAACCATCACCACCATCCACCTCCAAAACTTTTTAAACTTCTCTAACTGAAACCTGTACCCATTAAATACTAACTCCCCTTGCACCTTCCACTCTACTTTCAGTGCCTTTAAATTTGTCTGCCCTACAAACAAATCTAAGAGGAATTATACAATATTTGTCCTCTGTGACTGGCTTATTTGACTTCACATAACGTCTTCGAGTTTCATACATGTTGTAGCATGGGTCGAAATGGTCTTCCTTTTAAAGACTGAATAATATTCCATTGTAGGTACATACATATTTTGCTTTTCCACTCATCTGTCCATAGACATGTGGCTTGCTTCCACCTTTTAGCTATTGTGAACAATGTGGCTATGAATATGGGTTACAAATATCTGAGTTTCCTGTGAGTATAATTCCTGGTCATAATTAATTCTGTTTAATTTTTTAAGGAGTCCCCATATTATTTTGCATAGCTACTTCACCAGTTTATATTCCTGCAAGCAATGTGCAAGGACCCTTGCCATGCTTGTTGGTTTCTGCTTGTTTTACAGTGGCATCCTGGGGGTGTGAAGTGGTAGCTCTTGTGGTTTTGACTTGCATTTCCCTGGTGAGGAGTGAGGCAGATCATCCTTTCATGCTCCCCAGAGTTTACTGACAGCAGATGCAAAGGTGAGAGCATGGCAGAAAATTCTGGGGTCTGGGTGTGAGATCTGCTGAAAGAAGGGAGCACAGGCTCCTAACTCAGGGGCTGCCCAGGCCAATCCTGAGGATGCCCAAAGGTGACTGTGGATTCAAAATGGGAGAGAGTGTGAGAAAGAGGAAACTGAGCAGCGAAGAGGAGCTATTTCGAGTAAGCTGGTAGAACCACTGCTGTGGATCAGCCCAGAGCATCCTGGATCGGTGTTTCTGGTGGGAGGGGGAGGCCTGGCCTCCCACTGCACTCCTGGAACAGGCCTTTGGCAGGAGCGAATCTATGCCATCTTCCCACTGCATCCTCCCACCAGAGGCTCCAGGCCTGGTCCCAGGAGCCTCAGGGACCAGATGAGGATTGGAAAGGCACTAATCTGTCTCTCTGCAGAGGCTTCCAGCCTTGCTCCTCATCCCCCTGCTGCTCCAACTCTAGTATGTCCCCCTGCCCCCTTGCTTTCTGTGTTCCACCATGATCTGCAACTGTTTATTTGCTTAGCTCTTAGTTGTCCTCCTCCCCCTTTGGGCCATGAGCTTGTGAAAGGAGGGACTTTGTCTCTCTTCCTGGCAAAGAGCAGGAGCTCGGTAAATATTTGTTGAACAAATGGATGAACTGCTTCTTGAAGGCCCCAGTCTCTCCTCCACAGACACAGGCTGGAGTCCACCTCTCCCTCCTCCAGCTCTCTCCTCAGGGCAGGTGCCACTCAGTTTTTTCATGGAAATATCTCTCCTGACCTCCTTCCTCCCCTCACGGCTGGCTCTCAGCCCTGGGCTTCCCCAGCAGGTACTGTGGCCAAGACTTCGGTTTCTTCCTCTCCAGTTTATCCCCAAACTCTCTTCTGGTCTTTTACCAAATCATCCCCAGTCGAGAACCTGCCCCTCCCCCATGCCTATCAAGTCTAAATTTTTCTGCCTAATTTTCTAAGTTCTCAAAAAACCTGTGGGCCGATGGGCCTTATGTTAATTCTAACACCCAAGGTATTAAGGGCCCAGGGGAATCTGCAGTCACCCATAGTTCTGGTGCTTCAGCCCCTCTGCCAACTGAAGTCTTTAAAATGTGTCACTTCTTTGACTCAGAAATTCCACTTCTATGTATTTGTTCTAAGAAATACTCATCATTATATTCAAAGATGGATCTTCAAGGATATGCATTGTGGTGGAAAAGTGGAAATAAACTATCCACCATCAAAAATATGCAATTGTAGGGCTGGGAGAATAGAGGTCAATGGTGTAGTGTAAAGACCTAGGTTAGATCCCCAGTACTGGCAAAACAAAACAGAAAGCAATTGTACAAGTAAATTATGATACATATGCAAAATTAAATACTTTGAATCCATTACTAAATCACACTGTAGAATTCTGGATACTGGAATATGTTATTAACATAGCATTAATTTTTTTCAAAGCAGGAATATTAATGAAGATACAATTTCAGGTGGGAAAACAAAGGTCAAAATAATAGTGACTTAGGGCTGGGGTTGTGGCTCAGTGGTAGAGCACTTGCCTAGCAGGTGTAAGGCCCAGGGTTCAATCCTCAGCACCACACAAAAATAAATAAATAAGTAAATAAATAAATAAATAAATAAATAAATAAAGGGTGTTGAACTGGGGCTATAGTTCAATGGTAGAGCACTTGCCTCACACTTGCCTCATACTTGCCTCACACTTGCCTCAGCACAATAAATAAATAAATAAATATTTAAATAATAAATAAAAATAAAGTGGTATTGTGCCCATCTACAATAATAAAATAAAATAAATAGTGACTTTAAACAAGATAGAAGTTAATGGAGACTAGGGCTGATAAAGGGTTGTTTTAGTCATGGTGACTAAAAGACCTGACAAGAACAATTTTAAAGGAAGAATAGTTTATTTGGTGCTCACAGTTTCAGAGGTCTCATCCACAGACGACCAACTCCATTGCTCTGGGCCTGAGGTAGGGCAGAACTTCAAGTCAGAAGAGAGTGAAGGAGCAAAGTAGCTCAAGACATGCCACCAGGAAGCAGAGAGAGAGTTCTGATAACCAGGAACAAAATATGTACCCCAAAGGCACGCCCCAGTGACCTACCTCCTCCAGTCACACCCTACCTGCCTGCAGTTACCAGCCAGCTAATTCATTCAAATGGATTGACACACTGATTAGGTGAGGACCTCATAACCCAATCACTTCACCTCTAATCCTACTTGTATTGTCTTACCCTTAAGCTTTTAGGAGACACCTCATCTAGACCATAACAGAGGTCTACAGGGTCAGAAACCTAGGTTCCTTCTTTACTGTCACTCTCTTATCCTCAAAAATAACTTAAAAAATTAAAAACCCTGTTATCCTTCCCCTCCTTATCGCCTCAACGGCTGCCCCGGCTCCTGGCATCACAGCTGTGGTGGAAAGGGAGAAGTAGACAGGAAGGACAAACCTCCATTTTTTAAGGACATGAGCCAGAATTTGCATATATCTCTTCTGCTCATATCCATGAGCCATAAATCAATCACACAGCTATACCTCACTCCATGGGAGACTAGAAAATGGGTCCTACACTCAGGGAGATCATGGCACTTCAGTACAAAAGGATTCAGGGAGAGTGCATATGGGGGACACCGAATAGCCTCTCCCATAGCAGACAGTGGGACAGCATGTTCAGTAGGACACATACCAAAAAGTGTAGCAGTAATGATCTCTAAATGGTGATTTTTATATTTTGCTTGTGTTGTTCTGTACATGTTCTTTAATGAATATATATTACTTTTGAAGTCAACAGTTTTTAAAAAGTTACAATATTTCCAAAGAACGATTTGAGTCTCCCTAAATTTCTGCCTCTTTTCCTGCCAGCCCCAGCCTGACTCATTTCACCTCAGTCCTTTTAATCACACAGTCCCAGAAACTGAGTGCTGACTGACCCTCTCTCCCAATATCCCCATTCATTTCTCCTCATCCTTCAAGGTCAATTCCTAATCCATCCGCCTCTCCCCTGTTCCTCCAGGAGAGATTCGAAACCATGGCAGGGTCTAGGTAATCTTTTCTCTGAAGTACATCCACACACACACATACACACACACACACACACACACACACACACACACACGCTCACACTTCTGTTAAGCCTCTGCAGTCCTCCCACCGCGTTTTGTGTGAGCCTCAACAAGACTGGAAGCATCTGGAAAGCAAGTGAACTTCTCACACTTCAGGGGCCTTCCCCTGATCCCTCTAGTTGAACTGGGAGGGTGTTCCTGTTTCTGCACAGAGAGGAGGAGCCATAATCAAGTCATTTCTGGCACACCTTTATCAAAGAGGATGTGACTGGGTAGTAGACAGGTTTGGGTTTAATTACTTATGGACTGCATCTCCTGATCTGTGCTCCTGGAACCTATTAACTTTTTTTTTGGTACCAGAGATTGAACGCAGGGGTGCTTAACCACTGAGCAACATCCCCAGCCCTTTTTCATATTATATTTAGAGACAGGATCTCACTGAGTTGCTTAGGGCCTCACCAAGTTGCTAAGACTGGCTTTGAACTGAGATCCTCCTGCCTCAGCCTCCCAAGCCACTGGGATTACAGGTGAGTGCCGGGCCCTGTTAATTTATAAAGTTAAACAAACTTGCGTATGTTACCAAGATCTTTTTTTTTTATTTTGGTACTGGGAATTAAACCCAGGTATGATTTACCACTGAGCTACATCCTCAGTCCTTTATTTTGAGACAGGGTTTTGCTAAGTTGTTGAGGACTTCACTAAGTTGCTGAGGTTGGCCTTAACTTGCAATCTGCTTCAGCCTCCTGAGTCACTGGGATTATAGGTGTGTGCCACCATGCCCAGCTTCAAAGTCATTATTTTTAAATTTTTTTAGTTGTCAATAGACCTATATTTTATTTATTTACTTACATGTGGTGCTGAGAATCCAACCCAGTGCCTCACATCTGCTAGGCAAGTACTCTACCACTGATTTATGACCCCAGCCCTTCAAGGTCATTTTTTAAAAAACTTTTTTTAGTTGTAGATGGATATAATACCTTTATTCTATTTATTTATTTATTTATTTATTTATTTATTTTTTTTTTTTTTTTTTGTGTGTGTGTGTGTGTGTGATGCTGAGAAATGAACCCAGTGCCTCACACATGCTAGGCAAGCGCTCTACCACTGAGCTACAACCACAGCCCTTTAAGGTCATTTTTTAAAAAAATATTTTTCTTTTTGCCAGGCATAGTGCCACAGGCTTACAATCCCAGTCACTGGGAAGGCTGAGGCAGGAGGATCACAAATTCAAGGCCAATCTCCACAATTTAGCAAGACCATCTCCAAATAAAAAGGCCCAGTATCAAAACTAAACAAACAGGATAGGGAATGTAGTTCAGTGGTAGAGAACCCCTGGGTTTACTTCCCAGCACCAAAAAATATATGTTCTTTTTACAAAATGAACATATTGTAGAAATATTGAAAAAAATGTGGAAAAACACAAAAAAAGCAAAATACCTGTAATTCCAACCCCTGTCTTCCATATGAAGTACATGGAGCTGAGTGCAGTGCCACACAGCTGTCACCCAGTGACTTGGAAGTGTGTGGACACAGGCCGAAGTGAAGAGTCCTGGTGCCCAGTCCCTCGGTGGGTATTCCCCCTGCCCAGCCACACTAAGCCCTGTTTCCCATTCAGGGATGAGAAGCCTACACCAAAGGCTGCCGTGTATGGTCCTAGGAGAATCCCTCTGAAAGGCATTGCCACAGTGCCTGGGATGCAGTAAGTCAGCTGCTATTATCATCATTCAAATTTTAGCTCATCTGAGAGGCAAAAACTAAATCGTGTTGTTATTCTAATTTGCATTTTTTGAATTACTAAATGATTATGGCAACTTCTAAAAGTGTTGCCGGCTTCCTAAGGATATGTCATTCATTGGGCCAACACGACAATCTTGTCACAGTGCTCTGAAGAGCCTCCTAGTGCAGACCTGAGCCATCTAGCATCAGCTGACACAGGAAGGACTTGTACTTGCCACAGTGGTGCTTCTAGGGGAACTTGCCTACTGTCTAGACCACCCCTGCTTCACCCCCCAGATGGTCCTGTGGCTGGTTTAGAGGGTAGGGATTCTTGAAACAGTGACAGTCAGAGAGGTTTAGTTTTCCCAGGGACTGAGAAGGTCTCAAGAGGCCTGTGAACTCAGGCCTGCTCTCAGTAGGGCCATTCTCCCATTCAGCTACCAATAGAAAGGGTTACCAGACTTAGCAAATAGCAAATGTTAAACTTGAAGTTCAGAGAAACAGCAAATAATTTTGTCAGCATAAGTATGTCCCAAATAGTGCATGGGATATACTCAAACAAAAAAAATTATTTTGTTTAAAAATTATTTATTATCTGAAATTTGAATTTAATTGAGATTTTTTTTTTCCAGTACTAGGGATTGAACCTGGGGGAGCTCTAACACTGAGCTACATCCCAAACCTTTTATTTTTATTTTGAGAAAAGAGCTCCCTGGCTAAGTTGCCAAGGTTAATCTCAAATTTGCCAACTTCTTGCCACAGCCTCTCAAGTTGCTAGGATTATCAGATTCTTTACTAACTTAACCTGTTTTGTCAGTTTCCTCTTTTACTACTGTGACAAATTACCACAGATTCAGAGGTTTAAAACAATGTAAGTCAAAAGTCCAAAATCAGTTTCAGCGTACTTTAGTCCTGGTGACTGCAGACGTAGTTCCTTCTGGAGGCTCTGGGGAGAATCTCCTTTCTTGTCCTTTCCAGACTCTAGAGGATGTCTGCATTTCTTGGCTTGTGGTCTCTCCTCCCATCCTTGTAAGCTTGCAGTGTAGCATCTTCAAGTCCGTCTTTCTCACGCTCTGCCATTCTTGCCTTCTTCTTATGAGGACCCCTGTAATTCCATGGAGCCCACCTAGATAATCCAGGATAACATCCCCATCTCGTGGTCCTTAATTTAACTGTATCTACAAAGTCCCTTTTATCGCATGAAATAACATAGTTATAGATTCTGGAGGTCAGGATGCGGGGGGCATCTTTGGGGAAACCATCGTTCAGCTTGCTGTACCTGTCTGGTTCCAATCATACACGACATTATTTCTATTACAAGAAACATTCTGCGTTCTGAACACCAACCCCAACTTTCTCCCTCAATCTGTATAATGGCACTTGCATAGCACAGTGCAGTTATTTTAAAACTGTCTGTCCCGCTCCCTGGCTTTAAGGACAGAGACAAGAGAAAGGCTCAGCCTTCCCTGTGACTGACACGCAGAAGTACTTGAGAAAATGATCGTTGAATAAATATGAAATTGTAAATTAAGGCACTCCTCTCGCAATGTGTTTATATCACAGAAGTAAACAAGAAAAGATGTGTTGGGCGGGAACGTGGACTTGGTGGGAAGGGAGCTGGGGCCTGGACCAGAGAGCTGGGCAGCAAATGGAGCACCTTGCGCAGATGGGCTTGAGGCAGAGGCGGCGGCAGCCAACCACGACCTCCCTGCATGTACGGGAAGGGGGTGGTTATGAGTGTGGCAGGTTCCCCAAGCCCACCCCACAGCAAGGATTTGGGTACAAGCAGTTTATTTGGGAGGTGATCTTGAAGTTCAGTGAGGAAGCAATGAAACTGGGAAGAGTGTGTAACAGGGCTCTGGGTTCCTGAGGTCCTGCCCTTTAGAGCCTCTCAGAATTGTCTGAGAGGGATTGCAGAGACCATCATTGGTCTTGGTATGACACCTGTTTACAGGTGACCAAAGGGGGGACTCCAGGGCACCCACATTATCTGCTCAACTTGATTATTACTAAGAGGTAGGATTGCCATGATATATACCTCCAACTTCATTCACTTTTATATGTTCAAAGTTTACCAAATAGAAGAATATTTCCATTTTGTAGAAAATATAGACAACAGTAGGAAGTGTTTACACTGCACCCTCAAAGTCCTATGCTGAGGTTGGGCCCCTTGAGAATGACTTTTCGGTCCCCACAGCAGCTGCCACCCGTGATTTTCCTGGCCTGACCTAGGCACCGAAAACACCCCACTAGCACTTCTGACTCTGGTTAACTACAACTCTCTTCTTCCCACCCCCTCGCTTGTCACAAGCTTTATACAGTTATCAGTTTTTAGTCACAGTTCATCAGAGTCCATCTTTAATAATTAATGGTCTCTTCTTAAGAGAAAATAAATCTCAGTCATTATAAATTCATCAAGATCATTCTGTTTGGGTGAGATTTTGGGGGGGTTTATCTTCTTGTTATAATTAATTTTGTCTTATCTGACTATATTCATATAATGCACACCCACACCAAGATGTGCCTATGTGAGCATCTTCCTTCACTCCTTTGTTCCTGAGTTGGGGCCCAAAGTAAAAGGCCCCAGCTAGTTTGATGAAACTAGCTGTCATGTGTGACAAGCCTCTTCTGAGCACAAAAAAGGCAAGTGACCTGCCAGGATCCATGGTACCAGGACTCCACCCCTTGGGGCCCAAGATGATGAGAGCAAGTCCCTGCCACTGTTGTCATGACTACTCCCACCCCAGTTTTGATGGATAAAGTTCATGAATCAAACCAGAAAGATTGCAACCCAAAGGCACTGAAGTCACCTCTTTTCCCTAGTTTCTTGAAAAAAAAAGTTAAAGAATAAGAAAACATTTCTTTCACTCATTAATCCCATAAATTCTTGTGCAGAGGCACACACCTGCAATCCCAGCTACTCAGGAGGCTGAGGCAGGAGGATCTTGAGTTCAAACCAGCCTAAATGGCCCTAAGCATCTCAGTGAGACCCTTGTCTCTAATAAAATATAAAGAAGGACTAGGTTTGTCGCTCAGTGGTTAAGTGCCCCTGGGTTCAATCCCTGGTACCAAAAAATAAAAATAAAAAAGAGCTGGGGATATAGTGCAGTGGTAGAGGACTTAATCCCCAGGACTGCATCAACTGATGGATCGATCATTCAATCAATCAATCAATCTATTCTTGTCATCTGTTAAGGGTCAGACCTTGTGCTAAGTATTTGAAGAAAGATTAAATGTGAACTATTCTTCCCAGGAGAAATAAAGTGCATAATGCCTGGGGGCTATCTGGTCAGCTCCAAAATGGAACAAGTGGGGGTAGGGAGGAAACATGGAAAAGAGAAGAGGAAGTGAATGATCCCACCTACGAGAAACCAGGGTCACCAGCATGCGGCTGGCTGGCAGAGCAGGCGTGACTGACAGTTTAGAAATACATGGTATCTCGTTCTATCTGAAACCTTAAGGAACACAGTGTTTCCATAAATAAGCTTCACACACACTCCTACCCCAGAAGGCTCTGCTGGCCTGTCACAGAGTGGAGAAGAGAGGTTGCATTTTTGTTTACTTTGCAAATCTAAATTGGTAGCTAGAGTCTCATCACAAGGTCTGCCTCACAGACCCTGGGCCCTGTCACACAGCAGGCCCTGCCAGAGAGGGGAACTGGGTAACCCAGTAAGGTGGGCCAGAGCTTGAGCCTGGGGTCCCCGCCAGCTGTTCCCTGACTACCCACCATTCTGTCCTTCAACTTCACAATCTGTCTAGCGAAGATAATTGGCATTCCGTTTTCAGGGGATGAGCACTGAGTGCAAAAGATTTACTAGCTTTGGCATAAAACTGGTTCCACCTCAGTGAATTAAATTCAGTTAGCTGCCTCCTTGTCCTGGCTGTGCTTCTTTCTAATCAGGGGTGCCTCCTCTGCCTGGTCTCCAGGTGAGGGGGTTGGAAAGAAAGTGAGGTAGGCACTTGGCAGGCTACAGCTCTGGCAGAATATTGCTACTTGCAAGATGCTCATCTCCTTAGTGGCAAAGGAATAGTTGGCTCTTCCTCCACATTCATCTCCACTAAGGACTCAGCTCCCCCATATCCACACTGTGAGCACTCTGAGGGCTGCAGGAGACCACTCTGCTCTGACAACTTTCTCTGCCACTGACATTATCTCCTAATTATCTTCTCAGCAGTGACAGCACAGTACCAGTCCTTAACTTGTGCAAAATGATCATAATACCCAATATGATTGGGAGGAAAGCAAATTCTGCAGTTCTTGGAGCTACTTGGAGCTGTTATCATTTTTCCAAAGGGCCTAAATAATATTCACAATCGCCAGAAAGGAAAACACACACGCATTACTTTAAGTGACCATCACTCAGAAGACAATAACACACGTTTTTCAGGCAAATGAATATGTTTATGTAATAGGGTAAGTCTTGTCCTCAGCAGAGCTTCCAAGAACCAGAGTCATTAAGCTAATGGCCTGAAACAGAACCGAAAGGATGTCAGACTCGTGTCTGTTCCATGATACACACCCTGGGCAGTGGGATGCACTGCAGTCTTTAAGAAATGATTTTTTTTTTTTTTTAAAGAACAGATTACTTTTTCCAACAGACTTGAGCTAAACAGCTGTAGCTCAAAGGGAAGAGGCCAGCTCAGCCTGGAAATCAAGGGATGGCAGTTAAAAGCCAACTTTGATAAGCCTGTCGTTGCAATTGTGCCTATCCTTAGAGAAGGAAGACAGGAAGTCACCCCTTCCCCCTGCAAAGTCTCCTCCCTGGCTTCAAGCCCCTTCCTCGTCTCTGGTCAGTTCTTGGTGATGTAAGCAGTTTTTGATGGCCTAACCCTGCTCTACCACCAGTATGGCACCAAAGGGGCAGATAAACAGCTGTAAACCACTAAGCCTTGGTTGGCTTTCTTGGCTTCATATACACAGAATCCTGGGTGGCCATGCTGGTGGCATAAGCAGGAAATCAATAAAGGGCTGAGAATGGATGGGTGCTTCTAAACAGCTAGAAAAGCCACCTACAAGTATTTGCAGGCCCGACACCTGGGCGTACAAGTCACACAGGGAGCTCCACCACAGGCCAAAATGCTGCCACCTAGCCCCTGCCTTCTCAGGCACCCTCTGGAGACAGCCTGAAGTCCTGAGAAGGTGGCATAGCACAGCACATCTTAGCTTTCGGGCACATGGACAACAGATTTCAGAGCACCAGCCCGGAGCAGCGCGTAGGTTAACTGCAACTGGGAGTCAGCTGGATCTCCAGCCCTGGCTTAATTCCGAACCCACTGCATAGTTGCCAAAAAACCACCTAGTTCCTTGGGGCCATTTTCTTTTGTTTGCAAAAATAAAATTATTAGAGCCGTCTCCCAAGCCATCAGTTTATTGGTCATTAAACCTCACAATTGCTCAGGTGAAAGGTACTGGCTAAATAAAAAAAACACCATTAATGATTCTCACTAGCTTTACAAGAGGAAATGTTGGCAGAACAGTATGTTCTATCATTTAAACTAAAAAGCTCTCTTCCCTTCCCAAAATGTAGCATCCAGGTGCCTCTCCAAGCTTCCCTTTCCCCTCTACCCTCCTCCCTCCCCCCAGCTCTGCAGGGTGCCAGCCTGGTCAGTGTGGTCTTTAGTAAAAAGTCCATGCTGTCACTCCCAGGAAGCTGGGACATACAGGCAATCAGCTGCACTGCCAGCTGTCATTTCTAACTTCAGGTTTCTGCTATGTCTTGAATATAATTGGGGAATGAATGTTTTCCCCAATGCTAGTCTTACCTCATGCCTTCCTCAAATCAATTCAACAAAGGTTTGTTGACCATCTAAGCATCAAGCAGCAGGAGAAAGTAAATTTAATTCCAGTAAAAAATTACTCATCATCACCAAGAATGTGAAGTTGGCCCCAAGGATGCCAAAAATGAATGGCATAAGCTCTGACTTTGAGATGCTAACAGAAGACCAAGTCCTTACCCTCAAGGAACATATAGCCACTAAGACTAATGAGAGGTCATCGCCCATCTGTTGTGATACAAGGCCCCACCAGGTACTGGAGGCAAAGTGAGGCCCCTCCAAAGGCAGAGACCGTGGAAAGATAGAGACCGAGGTGTCTGAGCTGGACTGGAGCTGGACTGAGAGAGGTACAGGATTGCAGCAGGGACAACAAAGTGGCATGGGATCGTGATGCACAAGGCCCAGTGCCAGCAAAGTGCAGAATTTCAATTCAAGAAGAATAACTGCAAAGCAAGGCCATTCATGAAGGTCCTTGGTCATGGGTTCTTTATGATTACACTGCAGATTTCAAATGAGTTACTCAGAGTAGCAGCCATGAGTTTATTAGAAAGGGGAAAAAGAGGGAAAAAAGAAAACACTCTCGAAGGAGAAAGGGAGAAAGCAGGTCTTCTCAGAAGAAGGATGGCATGCCCCTTCTACCCTCCTGTCTTACTGGGGGCCCCAGGAAAGTTTCCAGAAAGTCCTGCCCAGGTCATCTCTTGGCTTTTGACAGACAGCAGACTTGCACCAGACTTTCAAGTCCCCCCTGCACATGGTCTTACCTCATGGAGGGCAGATTTTACCATTATAATGAGCGTGCCAAAGAGCCAAGTCAACTCTGGGTCACCTAATTGGGATTTGTTCTTACAGTTTTTATGGTTGGAGGCTTTTTCTAATTATCCTGTCTCCCCAAGTCCTGGAAACTGGTCTGTGTAAAGGTCACAAAAGTTCCCCTTTAGGGTGACTTGTGTTCTTATGAGCAAGGAAGAGCCCTTGGGTCTACACTTCTCCAGCAGATGACAGGTTGTTTGCTGAGGAATGTAGCATATGCTACTGACTTAAGGCAGGCAGGGTCAGGGTGGTCTCAGGTAAATTGCTTTGTGTGTGTGTGTGTGTGTGTGTGTGTGTGTGTGTGTGTGTGTGTGTGTTTTACTAGGAATTGAACCCAGAGTCACTTTACTACTGAGCGGTAATTTTTTATTTTGAGGCAAGTTCTTGCTAAGTTGCTGAGGCTAGTCTCAAACTTTCAATCCTCTTGCCTCAACCTCCCAAGTGGTTGAAATTATAGTCCTGAGCCACCACGCCTGGCAGGTAAATTGCTTTTTAAAAGAATGCATGTGGGGGTCAGGAAAGTAGGTCCAGATTATGTAGAATTATTCCCTTAACCTCATGTTCCCACCATTCACGTCTGCCAGCTACCGATCAATTCCCATAATTCTTAGTTGGAAGGAACCCCTTTAACAACAGATCAACGAGACAAAAACAAATCGAAGTTTATTTGTTAATATGTGTATCTCACATGTACATGGGAGACCCTGGGAATGAGCAGTCCCCAAAAATGAAGCTTTGAATTCCAGCTAATACAGCATCTTCAACAAAGAATGGCACATTTTTAGAGCAGTCACAAGACTTAGGAAAAACAATTTAAACTACAGGTGGCAATTTGAGGGAAGGCAGGTAAAGGAAAGTTAGTAAGGTTAATGTAGATTCATTTTGTCGTTGTTGTTTTTAGACATACAGGACAGTAAAGTGTATTTTGACATGTTATACATACATGGAATATAACCCATTCCAATTAGGATCCCATTCTTATGAATTTACATAACATGGAGTTACACTGGTCATATATTCATTTATGAGCAAAGGAACGTCAGATTCATTCTATTGTCTTTCTTAGTTCTAATGCAGATTCTTCTGATATTACTTCCAGGAAGACAAGACTTAGAAGCCGTCTTCAGTGGTTAACCTTTGTTCTCCATTGTAGAAAGTGGCCTGGATACATTTGTCTTTTGTTTACATCCTGCCTTTAGGCAAATGGAGGAAGTCGGAGAGCTCTCCTGCACCTATTTCTTCCTAACTGTCTTCAACCCAAGAATCAGTCATATTTTGGGGACACATATTCTGATCTTCGAAAAGGAAAGGGAGCAGGAAAGGCAAAAAGAAGCTTGGAGAGATGACTGTCCTCACGTTGGGCCTTCCTCATGGAGGGTCTTGGAGGTTGTGCTGAAGAGTCTGAGTCTGTCTGCCTTAATGGATAGCAAGTGTGAGTTTGGGAGTGGGGGAGGCTTCCATGAGCTCGCTCTTACCGCCTCTCTCTGAAGCCTCCCTCCCCACCTTCAGGAGAAGCCTCCAGCTCTCCCTTCTCCTGAGGGACAGTTCAGAAGAAGCAGGGCCGAGAATCTGCATCTTTGGGTTAGTCTTAACTCTGATCATGCTGGCCCAGTGTGTGACACCAAGCCAGTCTCTCTCTCTCTCTGGTCATATGCCAAAGATGGCCTCCGGTGATTAAGATAATTAAAATAACCCACCTCACATTTCTACCACCTGATTGTCTGGGACGATGATATTGTGAGCACACAACTGTCTCCCCTAGTGAACTGTCCTCGCCTTGACAGCAGATATTTCTGTATTCAGTGTTGCTTGTCCTCAAGTTTGGCCTGATGCCTTGCACATTTCAAGCACTGATATACATCTGTTGAAGGCACATATAAAACAGTATTCTTTTTATTGACCTACTTTATAAGTAAACTGATTATTTTTTAAATTCCATAAAGAGAGCAGTAGCAATTCCCGTGCCAATACAAACTCTTCCTGGTTCTTCCATTTAGTCACCTTAATTTTCACTTAAGTTCCTGAACATTCAGAAACCTAGCAAACAGTGCCAATGTCTGCAACTGTTCTCATTCACTAATGCAAAAACTGAAAAATCCCAAAGAGGATTTAAAGATGTTTATCCAAGCTCAGACTTGCCAATGCAGGACAAATACATAAATACATAGGTCTGAAACTGGATCCCAACACCGTCAGATCCTGACTTTTGCAACTCCAACAGAGCCATTTCCAGACTCGCTGCCTCTTTCTGGGGCCCAAGGTCCAGGCTGTGCCTTGCAGCCTGCTGGCTCTGCACAGGAATAAATCAAGACTGGCTGCTCAAGACTCTGCCTAAGCCTGCACAGCCTTTGGGGTTCCAGAAAACACATGGCCCAGGAATAGCTCATGGTTGGCATGGAAGTGGGAGAATGTAACATATTTCTATTTCCAATATGAAATTTATGAGGACCAGAATTTGCCTGGGGTGGGACTCTGGAAGACTGAGTCAGATCTCTGAATCCTACTCACAAGATGGCCCAAGACTAACGGGGGAAAAGGAGCTAGACAGACAGTGATGACAGCAAAATCAGGCACTGGTCTTGAGGGAAGGAGCCTGGTTCCTGGCCCTGGCTTTATCATCACTGGCCATATCACACTGGGCAAGTCCCTAACCTTCCCAAACCTGTCCCCTAAGGAGCTTACTGCTATATCGGTCGACTAAGTTAATGTCTACAGGTGCATGTTTTAAACTAAAAATCACTGTGAGACCGACTCTAAGTTACCAGTGATGCGGGGGTGATGGGCTCAAACCTCTCCCTGAGTGTCTTGGGCCTAAGGAGGCGGACAGCAAGTTGACCCCATGGGTAAGGCTCTCTGGGCGACTTTGCCAATCCCACTCAAAGACTATATCTGAAGGAGACCCAGCGAGCTGTACTTTTTTCTCTCAATACAGTGAAGCCCTAAGAATAAAAATTTCACACACTCATATTCATTATAGAAAAACGAGACCCAAAACGAAAGACCAAAAACAAGAACATTTAGAATACTGTCCTAGCTTGGGCTGTCATAACAAAATACCATGGACAGTGTGGCCTAAACAACAGAAATTTATGTTCTCACAGTCCTGGGGACTAAGCCCAAGCTCGAGGTGCCAGCCAGCCCGGGATTCTAGTGAGGGCTCTCTTCCTGGCTCTCAGACAACTGCCCTCTGTTGTGCCCTCACGGGGGTTTTCACAGTTTGTGCACAAAGAGAGAGAGGGATTGTTCTCTTCCTTTTCTTACAAAGTCACCAATGCTCTGTAATTAGGATTCTCATGACCTCATTTAACCGCAATTACATCCTAAGAATCCTGTTTCCAAATACAGTCACACTGGGAGTTAGGGACTCAGATACGAATTTGGGGGCATGTAATTTGGTCCATGGAACCCAACAATCTCACCCACCTAGAGAAAATTACTATTTATACTGATACATATATCCTGCCATTCTTTTAAGCACATAGATTGTTTTTTTCCCCATCTTGTGGTGCTGGGGATTCAAACCCCAGTCCTTCCATATGCTAGGCAAGCACCCTCTGAGATGGGCTAAGCACATAGATTTTTTTAAAAATAAAGTCATACTACACAGATTACTTTGTCACCCGATTTTTTTTACTCAGCAATATGTTGATTGTTTTCCACATCATCAAATTTATTTCTCCAGTCAGGCAAGGTGGCCCATGCCTGTAATCCAAGCAGCTTGGAAGGCTGAGGCAGGAGCATCTCCAAGTTGAAGGTCAACCTCAGCAACTTAGCAAGACCCTAAGCAACTCAGCAAGACCCTGTCTCTAAAAAATAAAAAGGACTGGGATGTGACTCTGTGGTTAAGTGCCCCTGGTTCAATCCCCAGTATATATATATATTTATTTATTTCTCCAGGGCTGGGTCACGTACCTCAGTGGTAGGACACCTGCCTAGCATGTGTGAAGCCCAGAGACCAATCCCTAGCATGGGGGAATAAAAAAGAAAGAAAGAACGAAAGAAAGAAAAAGAAATTCACTCTCCAACATCACTTTAGTAACTTTGTAAATTCCACACTGTTTCTATGGTATTGAATTCTGGCCTTGTGGTTTGTTGCCAAATTTCCCCATATCCCAGAATGTTGAGATGAACACCTTATTTCATTAAGACAAATTCCTGGAAATGAAATCATGGGTCAAGGGGCATGCCCACTTCTAGTTTCTGATGTGTAATGTCAGAACACTATGCCCTTTTATTCTCCCACCAGCAACAAAAGGAAATGTGGCCTCATTTTTTGTTTGTTTGTTTGCAGTACTAGAGATTGAACCCAAGAGTAATCTCCCTAAATAAAATAAGGGTGAGCTACATCCTCAGTCCTTATTTTATTTTAAGTTGGGGTCTCCTTAAGTTGCTGAGCTGTCCTTGAATTTGCAATTCTTTTGCTTCAGCCTCTCCAGAGTAGCTGGAACTACAAGTGCACACAACCCAATCAAAATTTGATTGACTGATTGTAGTACTAGGGACTGAACTCAGGGACACTCTATCACTGAGCTACATCCCCATGCCCCTTTACTTTTTAAAAATTTTATGTTCAGACAGGGTCTTGCTATGTTACCCAGGCTGGTCTTGAACTTCTGATCCTCCTGTCTCAGTTTTCTGAGCTTCTGATATTACAGGTGTGTACCACCACACCCAGTCTCACTTTTTTTAAAAAATGAACTTATTATTTTATCAGAATAAATTTGTATCTATAGGAAAGTTGCAATGATAGAACAGAGAGTTTAAATACACACGTCATTTAGTTTATCTCAACAATGATGTATAACCTGACTAGGATGCATTTGTCAAAACTAAGAAATTAACACTGGTACATTACCATTAATTAAACTGGTGACTTGCTGGTATTTTACCAGTTTTTTCCATGAAGATCCTTTTATGGTTTCAGGATCCAATTCAGGACACTTCACTGTATTGTATGTGGCATCATTTTTTAATTTTTATCTTTTTCAACAACTGGAAAGCCCCTGGTGTTTGGGGGGTTTCTAATCTCGCCTGTTAACTAGTGGTTACTGTTCATTGTTTTGGGGTTGACTTATTCCGGCTTACACTTGCTCTGTTAGCAGTTTACTGTTGTAATGACAGTGAGGGTGATTTTGAGAAACTGACTTGTGCCTCCTCCAACTCTATATAGAGCCAAGGCGAAAGCTCTTTATGTGTGAAAGGACACACATGTGTTTCAACTGGGTCTCTCATGTGAATGTCATGCAGGGAACATTTATAAACAATAATAACACAATTGGATTTTACTCTATATTTGGAAAATTTGTCCCTTCATTACGAAGCAAGCTGATGTTATCTTATTTAGTTCATTCTTTTGCTCATCTCCTGTAATCATTAAATTATAGAGCCATATTTCCAAAGCTCTAGGGGAAAAAAAAGGATTAGGAACGAAATCTTTTAAGCTCCTTTAGAAAAGCTCTGGATTCATTTATGAATGGCGGATGCAGAGTCAGGGAATGGTCTATTCTGAGCTGCCCTTGGTGAATGATTTGCTTCATTTTCCATGGTTCTATAATGTTCTCTCTCTAATGTGCAACAAGGATGGCGCCTTTAATATTCTGTTCCTGGATGTATCCCTGATTGCTCCGTGACCCTATCCCCAGGGGCCAAAGTGAATGAAGGAATGAGAATCATGAAATACATGAATGATCAGAAGGAAGAAAATAAAAGGCAGGAAGAAAAGGCTGCCGGGTTGTTTATCACACTCCTCTGGATAAGGCCGTTTTGATCAGGCAGAGCAGCTCCTCGCCTTCCTCAGAACTGTTGGATTAGAAGCCTTTGTTCTTTCCTGAGGAAGGCCCATTTCTCTTAGGGGACTCAAAAACTCACCAAATACTTGGTGAGCTATTACAGCAATCCTCAGACCAGCACTTGGAGGCTGAGTTATCTTCCAACCTCCAAATCTGTCCAAACCATGATTGATTCACTTATATTTTCATTTTCTCTTATTTTCTCTGAGAGTCCAATTTGGACTCTTCAGCAAGGTTCCTTGGGGACACCTATTTGTTTCTCTGGGCAGTTCAGCTTTGGCTTAGGATTTCCCCCAGGCCATTGCCAACCCCCTCATTCTGAGGGAGTGTTATGGGCAAGTTCACAGGTTCTCCGGGGGAATCTTCCAGAAGGATTCTTCTGCTGATTGCTGCTAGGACTGTTTTCCTCCCAGGCAGCTCAGCCAGGATGTGGCTCTGCAGGCCAGATTTGCATCCCAAATACGTGGCCCATTTGCCTCATTATGCATTGTGTCTTTATTAAGAATAAGAGGGAAATCAGAGGGCTTCCCCAGGCAGGCCATGGTCTCCTCATAGAGTCCCACACACTGTCATCATTTCTTTGACCAGGAGACAAGCCCCTAAGAGCTGCCCAAGGATACAGGGCAAACTGAATCACCTGGATAGCACCCATAACTCACAGCTAATTAGCGTGACCTCAAATTCTGCTTCCAGCACCTTCGAGCTTACAATAGTATCCTTAAAATTGGCTTATTTGCAGTCAGCTTGGGGACCAAGGATTGCAACTTATGAGAAAAGGTGGCAATAGGAGCAGCCCAAATATCTCTGTACAGCCCCCTGAGAAATCTGTTCTTCTCAGCCTCCTCATTAATCAGGAGATGGGATGTCTAGCACACACTGTCTCTCTTTTTTTTAACACTTCGTATCTCTTGTCTTTGATTAATCCAATCAATAAAGATGGGTTTATGGTGCCAAGTGCTCTTCTTAGCATCTTAAAAGTTGGCCCCTGATTTTCCCTACCATAGATAAAGCAGAATCTATGGGGATCTCTATATTCATAACAATTATGGCATCTGAAATTAGCTAAAGAATTCTTTCATCAGTTCAATTCAAATGAAGTCAAAATGGACCAAAGCCCATACCCTAAATGAGGAAATGACCCTGAATGCTGCAAACACTCCACAGATGGGAATTCCAGAGACTCTGCACCACCCTCCTCTGCTCTATTTGGGGTAAAGTGCTTGTCTCCCATCTGCTCTTGGCTCATGCTCTCTTTGCCCTTCCAAGTCACCTGGTTCCTTCCTCTGGTCTCTGTTTCTCCTACCTTCATGTCTTGGGCATCAGTGGGGAGGGCTGTGCTTACTGTCTGGTCCTTCTGACATGAGATTGTGGTGAAGCAGATTCTGGGGTGGTACTGCACAGGCATGTCAGGTAGGAGTGGGTGGGGCTATGTTTCCTCGAGTTGAGGCAATGCAGCACAGTTCTTACAAGTCCAGACTGTCATTATTAGATCCAGACTGATTAACTTTAGGCAAGCTAATTCATCTCTTTTTGCCTCACTTCTCATATGTAAAGCAGGGATAATATTAGTACCTACTCATAGGTGTGGAGTGAGGATTAAATGATTAAGTATATACACCAAGCACTTCAAGCAGTACTTGACATGGGATAGTGATTATTATAATAAAACAGGAAAAAAATTAATTTATCTCTTACATAAAAAAAAAAATCTGGAGATAAGCAGTCGGGTTCTGGTAGTGAAAGCTTCATAGTCCTGAACCCAGATTCCTCTTCCTTCCTCATGAACACCTCATAACACACAATAAATTTTGGAGCTCTGGTCATTGCATCCAAGTTGCAGTCTGGAAGGAGCAAAGGCAAATGGGGGGTGGGGTAGGGTAGGGAAAGAGTTTATCTCAACTGAGTAAACCACCTTTAATTGACCTTCCTGGGATTCTGACATAACATTTCTGCTCACATTTATTGTCTAGCACTTGGTCACATTTCTGCTATATCTCATTGACCAGATATGAGCCACGTGACCATGATTTGCTGCAAGGGAAGCTGGCAAGTGGGTTGTTGATCCTGGGTGATAATGTGCCCAGCTAAAAACCACTAAGAAGGAAGGGGAAAGTAGACACAGGAAGAGACAACAGTCTTCTGTGACACTGCAGCACAGCAAACAGCCCACAAGTGGACATCAGGAGATTCTTTTCCAAAGCTCTTCAGCCAGCCCTCCCCATAGGGAGTTTCTATCAGCGACCTTTCTCTCCTCATGCCCTAAGTTTTCTGTGTCACTTTAGCTCTGACCTTCTCTAGGCCCTTGTCATAACTATACTGTTCTCACATCTTCCCTTGCTCCCCAGCATAGCGCTGGGCAACTCCACTTTCCCTTGGCACTGCCTCACCTGAGTCTGGATGCCCAGGGCCCTGCAATGGCAGAAGCAAATCTTCCTCAACTCAAATACTCATCAGCCCAATCAAAGCATTTTTCTAAATCAAAAATGGAATAAATCTGGTGGATCAGATGCATGTATTTAGTCCTGCTCCCTCCCCGCACTCCTCTAAAGCACCTGTAAAGAGATCTGTAAACAATACTCGCCCAGAAAGACAAAGAGAATAAAAGAGGAGAGAGCAGCTAGGAAACTGGAAACTGAAAGCAGATGGAGAAGTGACCAGTGATATAGGCAGTTCCAAGAAAGTGGAATGGAAGGTCAACAGGTAGGACATAACAAACAGCACTCCTTCTACAGGTATCGAGGGCCCAGGACTGTCAGCAACAGGTGCAGCAGGTCAACAGCTGGGGAGGTGAAGCCAGGAGCAGCAGGATTGGTGGGAAGACTATTTAAGCACCTCTCTGAGGGGCTTTGGTTGTGGTTCAGTGGTAGAGTGCTTGCCTTGTATGGTGGGAGGCACTGGGTTCAATCCTCAGCACCACATAAAAATAAATAAAATAAAGGTATTGTGTCTACTACTAAAATTTTTTTTTTAGAAAATGAACCTATCTGAGGAGCTGTGGGGGTGCACGCCTGCAATCCCAGCAATTTGGATCACAAGTTTGAGACCAGCCTGGGCAACTTAGTGAGACCCTGTTTCAAAATTAAAAAGGAATGAAAATGTAGCTCAGTGGTAGAGCACTCCTGGGAATCACCAGTACCTCCTCCAGTCCCCCAAATTATTTTTAAAAAGAACCTACATATCTATTGTTTAGAGAACTAGGTGAATAAACTAAAATACAGCCACACAATGGTGTACTGGGCATAAAGAGCAATGAAGAAATTAATCACTGACACGGGATAATGTACTAGTCAGCATTCTCCAGAGGAACACAACCAATAGAATGTATATATAATTAAAAGAGGGGATTTATCAGACTGGTTTACACAATCAGAGTCTGGATATTCCCACAACAGCAACCTGCAGGCTGAAGAGCTGGGGAAACCGGGAACTGCTCAGTCCAAGAAACTAAAAGCCTTGGAACAAGAGGGATCAATGATGCAGCCCCAATGCACAGCTTAAGATCTGGAAGCTCCCGGGACAGTCACCGGTGCTATGTCCACATTCAAAGACCAGAAAAGCTGAAGTCTGGTATCCACAGGCAATGGTAGCAGCAAAAAATGAAATAAATAAATAAACATAAACTGTACCTGCTCAAAATTAGTTGTGAGTGCACAGAGAGCTGCTCCCTTCTGCTTTTTCTACCATTCCATCCCAGGCCTGATGGACAGGTGCTGCCCACATTCAGGGTGGGCCTTCCCCCGTTTGTTGACCCACATGCCAATCATCTCTGGAACCACCCTCAGAGACACAACAAGAAGTGTTTCACTGGTTGTCTAGATGGCTCTCAGTCGGCTCTCAATCCAGTCAATTTGACAACGAAGAGTGACCACTGCAAATAGGAGGTACTGGGGAAGAAAAGGCAAGGCACAGTAAGGCAAGGCAAGTTACATTTCATGTGGGAAGGAAGGGGAAATACTAATAAATAAAGTTGGAAGACAAATCACAGGAAAATACAGATGATTATTTATGGGGGTGGGGATGGGGTAGAAGAGGGAAGAGACTGAAGCTTACATGTACATGCACATATAATATTGTTTCAACTCTGGAAGTGGGGCTCACATATTCAAAAACTTAAAAATTACATTTCCTGGTTTTCTAGTTTACAGACAACAGATCTGTAACTCTAGTCCTCTATAATCATATGAGCCAATTCCCATAATAAATCAACATATACGTCCTATTCATTCTATTTTTCCAGAGAACCCCATATTCCTTATAATCATTTTTAAGTCCTACTTTTCATCCTCAGATTGTGAATTCATTACCTCTTTGTATGGCATAGGATAGTGATTTTTTTTTAATCTTCTCACAGAAAAACAATTTTCCTTCTCCCATTTATTAAACACCCACCCTTTCCTGCTGGTGTGTGAGTCCATGCCTATCACATCCCAAGATCTTCTAATCCTTGAACTATTTATGGACGCTTTGTTCTGTTCCACTGATCTATTTGTTTGTTCTGCATCAATATCCACAAATTTAATTACTCTAGACTTAACAATGCCTTGACTTCTGGCACTTATTCTTTTTTAGAATTGGGTTTGGATTATAACCATTCATCTTCCCCATGAATTTTATAAATGTTTGTCAAAGGGCTACAAAAATCTATTGCTAATTTTGTTAGAGTCACATTGAATTTAGAGTTCTATTTGGGCAGAATTACCACTTTGAGATTATTGAGTCTTCTCTTCCATAAACATGGTTTATTCAGTTCTTCTTATGTGTTTTTAGATATGCTTTTATAGCTTTTTGGCACTGTGTTTAGTTTGAGTTATTTGTAGTGCTGGGGGTAGAACCCTGGGCCTGGCACATGGTGGGCAAGGACTCTACCCCAGAGCTATTCCCCCAGTCCATTATTAAACTTTTTAAATATGAGATTGACTTTTCTTTCTAAATATGATGTCTTGCTAATGTGAATGCTCTTGTGCTTCTTTATTTCTTTTCTTTCATTATATTCTAATTGCTTATTTCTCATATAAAGAAATGCTGGCCCGGTGTGGTGGCGCACGCCTGTAATCCCAGCGGCTCCGGAGGCTGAGGCAGGAGGATGGCAAGTTCAAAACCAGCCTCAGCAATTTAGTGAGACCCTAGGCAACTTAGTGAGACCCTGTCTCTAAACAAACTACAAAAAGGGCTGGGGATGTGGCTCAGTGAGTAAGCGCCCCTGGGAAATGCAGCTTTCTTTATGATGAGCTTGACTCCAGCCACCTTGACAACATCCTTATTAGTTCTACTTTGCTGGTCTCGTGGGCTTCTTAAACACTGTGACTAGTTCCACTGGCACAATGTTGGACATGAGTAAGAACCACGAGCATCCTTATTACATTCCTGACTTTTGTGGAAATGCTTCCCAAGTTTAATCATTGAGAATAATGTTCTTTATGGGTTTTTGGTAGATATCCTTTATCAAGATAAGGAGGCTTTTCATCTCTAATTTGCCAAGAAATTTTTATCATGAATGGGTGTTGAATCTTGCTAAATACTATTTCTGGATCTATTTATGTCATATGGTGTTTTTCCTTCAAACTGTTAATGTAGTGAATTAACTAAATTAATATATTCCTAATGTTATCCTGAAATAAACCCTGCATAGTCATGATGATTTTTAAAAATACAATACTGGACTTAATGTACTAATATTGTAATTTAATTAGAATTTCTGCATTTATGTCTAATTAAAGATTGATTTTAGTTTTCTTGTGCTGCCCTCTCCTTATCCAATCTCAGTACTAAGGTTATACCATCTTTGCAAAATGAGTTTGGTAACTGTTTCTATTTTTCTTTTCTCTGGAATAACTTGCACAGCACAAGAGCTTTTTCTTGGAAAATTGGCCCATAAAATGGTCTAAGTCCAGTAGATTTTGGATGGGGAGTGGGAAGAGTTCTGACAATCTATTCACTTAATTATAATAGTTTATTAGTCTAATAATAGCTTATTAGTCTTCTCTGGTTATCAGTGTTTGTTGGGTCCATTAGAGAAATTTATGTTCTAGAAAGTTAACCATCCCCCTAAATATTCAAATTTACTTTATTTCATCTCATGTATTTGTTTTTTGAGACAGGTTCTAAGGTGCTGAGTCTGGTTTCGAACTTGTGATCCTCTTGACTCAGACCCCTGAATCTCTGGAATTATAGGTATGCACCACTACACCTGGCTTCAAAGTCCTTGACAGAATTGTTGATAATACCTCTTTTCTTGCTCTCTCTCTCTCTCTCTCTCTCTCTCTCTCTCTCTCTCTCTCTCTCTCCATTTATTTATTTATTTACTTATTTATTTATTTATTTTTGTGGATCAAACCCAGGGTCTCTTGTATGCTAGGTAAGTGCTTTACCACTGAGTTACAACTTCAGTATCCTTTACCTCTTTTTAATTAAAACACTTTTTTCAAATATTTTTCCTACTTAAAACAGCCATATGGTTAAAAAAAATTTTTTTAAATTACACAGCGAGCCAGGAGGGTAGCTGAGGCAGGAGGCTTGCAAGTTCGAGGATAACCTGGGTAATATGGTAAGATTCTATCTCAAAATATAAAAAATAAATAAATGATAAATAAATAAATTAAGATACACAACTGATAGGCTTGTTCCCATCTGTCTCCCATCTACCAGGTGTAGTTCAACCCTAGGTATCCTCGATTCTTAAATTCTTATTTATTCATTCACTGTCTTTATGAAAATGCAGTAAAATCCATCAGCACTATGTCCCCCAACAATACTTTTTTGGGTATATCATAATTGACAATTGAACCTCCAGGTCCTCATTCTAGCCAGATGTGCACAGTTACTAAAGCCATTTCATTGTGCTTGCCATAATGTGATCACATAATTCATACCTCTAAATTTTTGGACCAAACTTAGAATTTCTGGTTAACTTTTCTATATAATCAAATATGAATCTGTACTTATTGTTTCATCCCCTTTCCAGAAAGATAGTATGGTACATACAGTGATGTGTACCTAACTTTCTCCAATTGATAATACTTCTTAGATCTTGCCATATTGGGACAAGAGCTTCCTTATTCTTTTTTTTTTTTTTTTTTTTTTTTTTTTGTGGTGCTGGGGATTGAACCCAGGGCCTTGTGCTTGTGAAGCAAGCACTCTACCAACTGAGCTATCTCCCCAGCCCCCTCATTCCTTTTTAATGTAGTGAATTAAATACCTAGTATTCCCATTGTTGGATGTTTCATAAGTTATTTTAAACTGGTCACATTTTGGTGGTAATTGTATTGTTCACAATCTTTTCTCTTCTATACAGTGCACAACAAATAACCTTATACATACGTCAGTTTGTATGTGAGAGTGTATCTGTGGGATAGCTTCTCAGAAATGATGTTGTTTGGTCAAAGGATACGTGCATTTTTAATTTTGAGAAAAATTGACAAATTGAATTCTACAGAGGTTGAACCAATTTATACTCCCACCCACTGTTTCCCCCAAAGCTTCACCCTACAGAGTATATTATTAAACTTTTCAATTTTTGACAATTTGATAGGTGAAAAATGGTATCTCAGTCTACATTTAATTTGCATTTCTCTTATTCTGAATGATGTTGAGCATATTTTCATGTATTTAAGGGAATTAATGTTTTCTATGTGAACTGTCTGTTCAAATTCTTGGCTCATTTTTCTATTTGCCTATCGATCCTTTTCTATTGGTTATTGATTATGACCTCTTAACATATTAGGGAGAATGGTCCTTTGGGATGTAAGCTGCAACTGGTTTTTCCTTAAATTTTTTGACTTTGTTTATGGTGATTTCTTTCTTTTTCTTTCTGCTTTCTTTTTCTTTCTTTTTCTTTCTTTTTCTTTGTGGTCAGTTATAAAAGCCTCTTTATTCCAGTTAGGAAGAATGTCTCCTGTTTCCTGTGAGTACTTTTACAGTTCTGTGTTTTACTTTTATCTAGAACCCTTAACCACTCGGGAGTTTTTCTGGGGTATGCTTTGGGGCAGAGAGTCAATTTTCTTCCAGATGGGTTCCTGATTGTCTCAATGCAATTATTGAATGCCCTCTCTCTTTGACACTGATTTGAGATAGCTCTTTTAACATATACAAATATTTTCTTATGTAGTTTAATCTTTTTTATTGATTTGTATCTATTCATTTTCTACACTCCACTATTTTCATTTTTGAGTTTGTGTGCTCTAAGATTTGGTTAGTGCTCGTTCCACTTCACAGATCTTCTTATTCAACTCTCTCCTCGCCATTCTTGTTTATTTTTCCATATGAATATTAGAATCAGCCAATCTAGTTATAAACAAGTCAGCATTTTTATTGCTCGTTTATTATTTCTTATAAATTAACTTTAGAGAAATTACCTCTTTATGATGCTGAGTCTTTTTTTTTTTTTTTAAGAGAAGGAAAAGCTTATTTGGTTCATAGTTTCAGAGATTCAGTCCATGATCAGCCGACTTCATTGCTCTGGATGAGGCTGAACATCATGGTGGGAGAAAGCATGGCAATCAGAGAGAGCTAATGCTGAGTCTGCTGATCCAAAACCATGGAATGTTTTTCCATTTGTTCAGGTCCCCTCTGGTGCCCTTAAACAGTGTTTTAGTTTTCTTCATAAGAGTCTTTGTACATTCTCATTAAGTTGATTCTTAGCTACTTGTACTAGATATCATTGATTAGCACTTGACATTCATTCTCACATGCTTCTCTGTTTCCCTCTGAATTATAGGGGCTTAAAGACCAAAAAAAAAAAAAAAAAAAAAAAAAATCACATTTCCCAGAGTCCATGACAGGCTTCCACAGCATTTAACTCTGACCAATCACATGCATATGTGCAGGAGCAGGAGGATGGAAACAAGGAGGAAACTCCAACCTGCTGCTGTGGTGGTGGCCAAGAACCAAATACGCCTGTCTCAGTATTCCAGCATGCAGTCACCACCTTTGTGGAACTGAGGAAACTGTATTGGCAGCAGCAGTGCTGGCTTCCTGACATCTGAATTATGGCTATGATGATAGGATTGAAATAATTAATCCCACAACAGCTCTCAACTTACCTTTTAAATTTTTATCTAATAAAGACTCATATAACCATATTATCTGCCAGAAACTGTTAGAAGCAATTTTTTAAAAATCATATCTGGATAATTAGACTATCAGGCCTGCTGGTGATTTTGGAAGCAGCTAATTCCCTGTACTCCTTTCTGCTGAAAGTACTTAGAGTGGTTTTGGGTTTCTGAACTAATTCCTGACTGAGTCAAGATTGTTTTTTATTTTTGTTTTTTGTGGTACCTAAGGATGGATCCCGGGACCTCATGCATGCTAAACACTCTACCACTGAGCTACATCGGCCATTAAAATTGGGTCTTGCTAAATTGCCTCCCATGTTGCTGTGATTACAGGCATCTACCAACTATGCTAGGCTTCACATTCGCCTGTCCTTTTTTCATTGCCTCCTGATCTCAGTTCACTGATACCAGTCCTCTGTTATATCTTTAAACATGTAAACATACTTTTTTATCATAAAGTCTTTTGGATTAGCCAATTATTCCTATTTCTTGGTATAAAAATCTCTATTTGTTAGATTTGTAAATTCTTTTTCATAGACCTACACTTCCCCAAGTGCTTTGTAATTTGTGCTTACAGGGATCTAAAGAAGACCTCACACTAGAGCTTAGGACTCTGGCCCCATCCAGATAGTGTTAAGACCAGATCCTGCACTAGCTCATGGTTAGGTCTCAGATGTATAGATGCTTCCCTTCCTCCATGATCACAGACAAGCATCCTATGTCTGGTTACAGTCCTATAGTAATCATATTATCACTCCCATGGGAGGATTATATTTTCTCAACCTAATAATGTCAGGTTGGATCACATGACTACCTTGTCAATAAAATGTAAATAAAAATAAAACGTGACATTACCAAGCAGCTTTGAGTCTCATGTTTTCATTGTCTTCTCTTTTTCCTCTGACACAAGAATGGCAACACTACAGATAAAGACAGTTCCTTCTCGTGGAGTCATAGCCAACCTGTGAAAGACATGTAACATCGGCAAGAAATAGACTTTTGTGGTTAGTTTGTCTTTAGTTATTGATGCATAACAGCCCAAAGTGACTAACATAAACATTGTAAATGTACCCAATGTCATTCATTTGTGACTAACATAAGTGAGTAACATAAACTTCAAGCTGACAGTGTAACTACATTTAAAATCTTTTGTATCATACATCTTTTACCTTTTCTTTCTTTCTCTCTCTCTTTTTCTTTCTTTCTTTTTTCTTTTTTCTCTTTTTTGGTGGTTGTTGTAGTCCTGGGTGGAAAATGAACCCAGGGCCTCATACATGCTAGCCAAGAGCTCTACCACTGAGCTACATCCTCAGCCCATTAGCTATTATTTCTAAGTGTTTAGAGTAGGATAGAGAATTATAGATGAGTGTGGTGGTACATTCCTGTAATCCCAGTGACCCAGGAGACTGAGACAGGAGGATCACAAGTTCAAGGACAGCCTCAGCAATTGTCTCAAAATAAAAATAAAAAGAGCTGGAGATGTGGCTCAGTAGTAAAGCACACCTGAATTCAATTCCCAATACTAAAAAGAAAAAAAATTATATACTCACTGTGTTGTTCTTTTTTTTTTTTTTTTCCTCTTTTTGGTACCAAGGATTGAACTTGGTTGTGCTTAACCACTAAACCACAACTCCAGCTTTTTTTTTTTTTTTTTTTTTTTTGAGGCCAGGTCCTGTTAAATTGCTCAGGGCCTCACTAAATTGCTGAGTCTGGCTTTGAACTTGCCGACCTCCTGCTTCAGCTTCCTGAGTTGCTGGGATTACAGGCATATACCACCATGTCTGGCTTACTCTTTTTTTATTGGATAAAATATACATACCATAAAATTTACCATTTTATGTTAAAATGGTTAAATTTAAGCATTAAATTTAACCATTTTAAATGAACAAATGATTGACATTGGGGACATTCACAATGTTGTATAAGCATTACCACTACCCATTTCCAGAACTTTTTCATCATAGAATTTCAAATAGAAATTCTATACACATTATACAACAAATCCCCAACTCCCTCAACATAAGTAGATTCATACAGTATTTGCCTCTTTTAAGCCTGGCTTATTTCACTTAGCATGACGTTTTCAAGGTTCATCCATGTTGTCACATGTATTAGAATTTCATTTCATTTTAAGACTGAATAATATTCCATTTCATGTATACACCACTTTTCGTTTGTCCAGTCATCTGCTGATAGACACCTGGGTTGTTTCCACATTTTGCTATTGTCACTGTGCTTTTTTGATCTGTAAGTAGCCAAATATATACTATCATTAAAAAATTACACACAAAATACTACCAGCAGGTGCCTGCTGAGTTCAATTTGGAGTGAAAAAAAATTTGCTCATTTTGTAGACTTCTGTATTATTTCAATTGTAATAATTGTATGCAATTTTAAAAAGTAATAAAGAGTTTTAAAAATAAATACTTCCTTTAGATCAGAAGTGAGATACAGAAAAGAGATAATGAATCACCATGAATGTGTGGGCTTTTAAACATTGTGGTTAAAAACACATATCACAAACATCCCCATCTTAATCATTTTTAAATATGCATGCAAATGTATATTTTTAAATTATTAGCAAAAGCTTGGGTGGTTCCACTGGTAGGCAGTCAGCCACAGAATCTCCATAAATGAAGAGCAGTTGTTAAAAAATTAAAATCATATCACAGGAAGCCGTATGTGATTAAATGAGACTCTTGAACATGATACTCACTTTTCTCATCCTTTAATTCTCCTACTCTTCTGTATCAGATTTTATGGCTCACAATGATTAATGATTATTAGTAATAAGAGTCCCTTTTGAACAAAGCTGAAGCTTATCATCGTGGCCCATTCCGAGTCTAAATGTGATTAAGAATACACTCAATTTCAGCTACGTCATTTGTAGTACAATGGTACTCTGTGTGGCTGCTCTTGGTTTTTAACTGAAAATGCTAGTCTGATTTTCAGCTATTCAAACTGTGTCACATTGTTCCTGACAGGCCCCTGGAAGTTCTGTGCTGCTATTTCCCAGGTGGCCAGAATAAAGTTCAAATGGTACTTCTTAATATCTTTGCAAAAGGACAGACCCAAGAAGTGGAAACTTTGAATCAAGGTTTGCTAAATTAGAGCTGGAGGACCTGGCCTTGGCCCTCAGCTACTCAATACAACTTGAACTTTCAGCCTCCTGATTAAAAAGTAAGATCACTCATTGATTTCATGTTCTGGGCTTGCTCAATGTAGCTTCAACCAAATAAAGTAACTACCCACAGCTGACAAACAGCAGCACTCAGGAAAAAACTGGTTGGCTGTGTGCACTGGGGTTCAACCCCATCAAAGCCAGCTCTGCCAGCAAGAGAACCAGCACCGTGGTCTACCTGTAACCAGGGACCTGGCCCTCCCCTGGGGTAGTCTACCTAAAATGAAGATCCAGTGTTAGGAGACCAAGGTTTGAATTTAGCTGCCACAAATAGCTAGAGTGTTTTGGGGTGCTATTTCACTACCCCGAGATATGTGCAAGAGGGGTTAATAACACTTACTTTACAGGAATGCTGCAGAGGCTAAGCAACATCACGTATGTGAGAGCACTCGAGAGGCTGGCCACCAGCATCCTTCCTCAATTCCTCTGTCACTTTATCCAGGTCCCCTTGGAGCCACTGCCCACGGTGATAAATCATGCTCTCCAACATCAGATCACTTTAGACAGTTTGACCTTTTTTGTTTGTTTGTTTGTTTTCATTCTTGTGGTACTGGGGATTAAACCCCAGGCACTTTATCACTGAGCCACATCCCTAGTCCTTTTTTTTTTTTTTTTTTTTTTTGAGATAGGGTCTCACTAAATTGCTCAGGCTAGTCTCAAACTTGCCATCCTCCTGCCCCAGCCTTTCAAGTAACTGGGTTACAGGGATGTGCCACTGTGTTCAGCTAGTTTAACCATTTTTTAAAAATTGAACTGATCCATCCTTTAAGTGTCCTACATCACAGGCCGTATTTCTAAACTAGACCACTCTTGCTTGAATTGTTTTGAGTGAGAATGGAGCACTACTAAACAATAGGCAACCATAGAAAAATAATTTAATGGGAATGAAGAACAAATAATGAAACAGTAGCATAAACTGACCTCATTCTTAGAAGGAAACAATATCTTTGGAGGGGTACTGGGTATTGAACTCAGAGATACACTACCACTGAGCTCCATCCTCAGCTCTTTCTGGTTTTTACTTTGAGACAGGGTCTCACTAAGTTGCTGAGGCTGGCCTGAACTTTCAATCCTCTTGCCTCAGCCTCCTCAGTCACTGAGATTAGAGGTACGTGCCATCGTGTCCAGCTGAAAAAATAACCTTGATATGTAAACATACCAAGGCTGGCTCTAGGCTGCGTGTTGGGCATACCGTAATTAATTGCACATAGAAGGTCACTGTTGTGGTGAAGCAGCCATAGCTTGGAAGTGATAATAAATAAAGGAGGACCAAAGGGATGAGAGAACACCTAGTGAATCTAATCTATTATAGGGTCAACAAGTCCCCTGAGAAACATTTAAACTAAAACCTGATAAGTAGCCAGTAACTAAAGAGCAGGTTAGGAGTAGGAATATCATTATAGTAAGACGACCCTGACTTTCTTCTTTCTTGTTATTTTTGGAACTGGGGATTGAACCCAGGGGCACTCTACCACTGAATCACACCCCCTACCATTTTTACTTTTTTTATTTTGAGACAGGGTCTCACTAAGTTGCTTAGGGCCTTCCTAAGTTGCTGAGGCTGGTATTGAAATTGTGACCTTCCTGCCTCAGCCTCCTGAGCCGATGGGATTACAGGCCTGTGCCACCTGTCCCGGCCTGACTTTCTTCTTTTTATCTGCTATTTATTTTTCTTAATGAATACAATACTTAGAGTCCTTATTGTTCTGTAGGTAATATCTTCCCACTCCAAAGCAAAATACATTTTCTGATCTGTCAATTTCCTAGTGTTTAGCTGGGGCTGGCTGTGGGCTGGGAGATGCAGAAAACAGAGCTGAACAGCTCAAAACCTTAACACTGGAAAGAACTTTAAAAAACACCATAAAATTCTCTTAGTCAAGAAACAGACCCAGAGAGATTAATTAAGCATTTTATCCAGGACGACAGTGTAAGAGCAGCCAGTCCCACAGTAACGGTCAGGTGGTTTGACAAGCTGGCTTTCTGTTTCAATTTTAAAACTTCTGGTTCAATATATGGGTTTTGATCTGGTTATCCAGAAGCTAAAATTGACAATAAGACATGTCCAGTGGTCAAGAAGATAGCAATTCTATACAGTGAGAACTCATTATTCTTAAGTTGCATTAGGAAAATGATTTAGTGCGGTAAAACTGTATGCTGGTGAGAATGGGGTGAAATTGACAATAGCAGGCATTATCGATGATGCCCCAATCTGAATATCATGTGACAGCACAGTTCCAAAGCCATAAAAATGATAAGGCTCTTTGGAACATCTCTGTGAGTCTTATCCTAAGGAATGGACACTCTACAGAAAGAGGGAAATGCCAACAGTTTGGTGTTGATGTCCTTTATGTCCACTCTGTTTATAACCATGACTACGAAGAAGCTCTAACCTGCATCCTTACTCCCAAAGCCCTTATTGGCTCCTTGAGTTCAATGGACACTTTCAGTTCTAAAGCTCCTGTGCTTGTGGGGAGGCATTTGACAGCCACACCTTCCTCAGGTCCTCTCAACACCCTTTCTTCTGCTGGTCCCATTTGGGGGTCTCCAAGGACCAAGCCTTGGTTTCCTTCTCTATTCTCCAAATACTCTCTCTGAGGCATTTTTCATAGCCTTGTCCAACTCGCCTCTACTTCCACTTACAGATGAGAATTCCCAAATCCTGACCATTTGGATGGGACCTTTCCCCAGGGCTCCAGGCACAGAGCCACCAGCCTGCAGGATATTTCCATTTGGATTATACCCAGGCTCCTCAAAACATTAAGTCTTAAATGGACCTCTTCCCCGCAAAATCTGCTCACTCACTCTGTCTCTCTCATCGTTGCTACAGGATCCACTCTCATCACTTCCTCCTACCTGGATAGTAACAATGGTTTCCCCAAATTGTCACCCATCTCACATCACCCTTGAGGCAGCTGCCAGAAACCCTCCTTAAGTACAAACACTGTCATGTCATTCCCTGACTTATGACCCTCAGTGGCTCTCAGTCTGCATGCAGACTCATATCCACCTCCTTGGCTGGCACATGAGTCCTTTCCTAATGTGACCTCTGCTTACCCACAGCACCCCTCACAAGCCCCTCTGCACACTTACTCAACCAAGAGCAAATGTCAAAACAAGTTCCTTCCTCTTGCATTGGTACATGCTGAGCCCTACAAGTGTTATGAGTCCTTCAGGGTCTGTCTCCCTGACTGATTTTAAGAATCACTCCTCCAGGAAGCCTTCCTGGACTCCTGAGCCATCCAGCTGTCCCCCGGACCCTCACAGAGGTCATTTCATAACTTCTCTCCTACCTCTGAGTCTCTTTGATGTTTCTTCACTGGTCTCTTTCCCCACCAGGAGCTCCTTGGCCACAGGAAAGGGCTCTTCCCTGTGTGGGGAGAGCCAAGTACAGAGGGAAATAAGGGGACAGGAATAAACTGAGTGACAACAGTTGCTTGTTAAATGACTGGGGAGTATGTGCTTCTTTTCTTTCTTCCTGTTTTCTATATTGTCTAGTATTTGGATCACACTATTTTTATTTTTTGTCTTTATTTTTGTTACCGGGGATTGAAGCTCAGGGGCACTCACCCACTGAGCCACATCCCCAGCCCTATTTTGTATTTTATTTAGAGACAGGGTCTCACTGAGTTGCTTAGCACCTCGCTTTTGCTGAGGCTGGCTTTGAACTCGCAATCCTCCTGCCTCAGCCTGCACCATCGCACCGGGCTGGATTACACTATTTTTATACATTTAAAAATTCAATTTGTTTTTAAGATGAGTCCAGTCTCTCCTAGCTAGCTTCGACAAAAGAACTGGTTGCCTAAGTCAAGTCAACCTCAAGTTCCTCTCTCCCCAGACCCGGGTCCTCAAGGTTCCCACCTCGAGCTCCACAAATTCCGCAGGACTTGGCAAGGCAGAAAGACTTTCTTCTGTTTCCAGCAGACAGGAGGACCACCCACACACCAAAAAAATTCTTTGGCCTTGAAAAGGTTACACTGCTTTATAGCTGAGTGCCAAAGCCCATTTCTGTTCAAATATTCATCAGATTTCACTGTATTCACAGACTGAACACAAAAGGAGAAGTACTTGGACAGACCCTGCTTAATATGCAGAGGGTAGGGGTGCTAAAACTTCTGTTATCTATCACCTTATCAACCTGAGACATCAATGAAAGATGAGCGGGAGGGTGGCCGCTGAAGATCCTTACCACCTGTTTTTATCAAAACATTAATGACGTTCTCAGGTATCCAAAATTTCAACCAGGAACCCTGGCTTGGGTTTTTTTTTTTAATGTGAAAAATAACCCAGTCATATAATGTTCAGGCTGACATTTGCTATTATTTTTCCCCAGAAGAAAACAAAAACCTGATTAGTTCCAAAAATAAAATACAAAGAAAAACGCAGACAAGAAGCAAACCCTGTGGCTTAGAAATCATCACTCTGATTAACAGCCCAAAAGTGTTACCTGACGAATGGGCTCCTATCTTAAAGGCAATTAGCACAAATTTCTTGTGATTCCCTACTGTTTGTGGAATTTGTGCCCAGCTCTTGAAGCAACAACTTTACCAGCAATAAATCAAAGGAAACCTCTCTACCCAACATGGGGAAAACCACTTCACACCTTGGTCAGAGACCCTGGAGGGAATGCTGGGCCCCCATTCAATAACTGTCCAGGGAGGAACCCACTTAATCTGCCCTAAGAGGTCCTCGCATCTCCTGCAGGGGTGACTTTCACAATTAAGCCCATCACCAGGGCCTGCTGCGACAGTCAAGGTAAGCAGGGTCTCTGCCCCAGGGAAAGTGCTGTCTGGTGTTGCTGGCCTGCTTCCTGGAGATGTGTCTGCAATGCGACGGGGCAACGGGGAGAAAGCACCATGGGGTCAAAGGTGGGGTGTGGGCAGGGATGGTGCAGACAGAGTGGGCATGAAGGAGAGAGTCATTAGAACTGAAAGAGTCTGGCAGGCACTTTTGTCACCAAGAACACACTGTAAACAAGCAGCAAATTTCCAAGATGTCTCACTTAACTATATATTTTCTATGCCACTGGGTTCCCATTACCATCCCCTGGAAACTCACCTCACGTAGATTAATTATGTTCTTACCACAGAGAAGAGGAGTAGTTACAAAGGAGGAAAACATGAGTGTCGGCCAGAGGATCAAATGATGGATTGCAGCCACCCAATCCACAGAGGCACCGTCACAGCCAGGAGACGCCTTTTATGCTTCATCCACCAGTCGTTTATAGCAAGTGAAGTTTTGATTCCGAACAGAAGGGAATTAAGTTCATCAAGAACAAACTACACGAATCAGACATTACTTTCCTATGTGCATATATGATTACATAACCAATGTAATTCCACATCATGTACAACCAGAAGGTAATTTATACTCCATATATGTATAATCTATCAAAATACATTCTACTGTCATGTATAACTAATAAGAACAAATTTTTAAAAAAGGAAAATAAAATAACTACACCAATTAATGGAATCGACTCAACAGATAACAGTAGTTAGTACCAGCTCCAGGTGGTTCTCAAAGGCAAGATTTATTAACTCTTCAAATGTTCAAGCTGTACAGTTTTTTTTCTGGTGTGCATACAACATATTTATATCATAACAAAGCTACTTTTTATAAAATAGTACTTCCTCAAGGACTAAAGATGCTAAAAAGTTTCAACCATCAATTAAACATTTGATGTACATTTATAGGTACTGTAGAAGATCTGACAACTATATTAACACAGTCAGGTAAGAAAAGTGAGGAACCAAATGACCACAGACTTTACTAATCCTGCATCAAAGTGGAAAACAAAATTACATCACATAAATTGAGCTGATTTAAGACTCTATATTAGAAGATAAAAGCTATGTCCATAAACCATCCTTCCTACAAGAGCTATCAGACAATATAATTATGACCTTAAATCCCAAACTATAATACAATCTTTACTTATCCACGTTACCATTTCCATCAGTTGATGCAGCACGTCTGATCTCTCCACGACATGTGCAATGGCCATCAGTGATGACGGTTAGCTGAAGCAATGTGTGCACAGTGGAAGTAGAAAAACTGACCACATATGCACTTTCAATAACTATTTCCTTTTAGAACAGAGTCAATAAAAATAATGGTTAAAACCAAAACAATTGTTATCTGTTCAACCACTTGCCATCTTTAACAGTAAAAGTCAAACACACACATTACCTTTTCCACAAACTCATTACATGCCCCAAACACCTTTAATCCAGGTTCAGATTATTAACAATGGAAAGCTATTTCATCTTCTTTCATACACCCTGTACTTTATCAGGCCTGCATTGACCAGGCACACAGAAAGATGAATCACTAGAAGACCATTTTGCCACATGAGTACTCTATTTTAAGGCAAGAATCTTTTAACACATACACACAGAACAATTTATCTGTTGATGAGCTTTATTGTGCCAAACAAGAAACCGAGGTATAACTTTCCACAACATAAATACAAATGTCAGAAAGTATAAAGACATCCACAGTGTACATAACATACCTTAGCCATAAATAGAGAACTCTTCTCAAAGTTCTTATATGCTCCAAAATACCCAAGGTTCTGAATTCTAGAAAAAATACTAGAAATTAAATATTCAGATATCTTTGTAATAAGGCTCTCCACATAAGGCTACCTTTAATATAAGGCTACTTCGATTTAATTTCTGAAAATAACAAAAATGCGCACCAAAATTCAAGCTATTCTGGACTAAAGAGAGGCCTTGGTTTTATGAGGGAGGGTAAGGTGATCAGCTCAAAATTAAAGCAAAAATAAAAATGTTTCCTATCATTTTTCAACATAAAACTAAACCATCATGATACAAAAGTGAATGGATGTATAAGATACTTCTTAGTGCAAAATAGACATACCTTTACATAAATAATTTAAATAAAATATAATCCATGACATGGTATTCATAATTTATTTTTAAAATCTACATTGTGTGATTTTTACAAAAGTAAATCTATTCTTCATTTTCAAGTTAGAAATGGCCTAACAGCTTATCTTTGGAGATTTTAGTAGATGGCTTTCTTAAATGGAGGATGATACAAATCTAAATTGCAAGCCATTTGGTGTGTTAATGTGTAAGTCATCAGTTTGCAGCCCTGAAAACAAAAAATTATGATATGATATAGGTGGAAAAAATATACCCCAGATTTCTGTTCTAGCCCAAAGGCTTGTAGAGTCTATGTACTTTTAATTATAAAATAGTTTGATGCAATATATCCAGTGAAAAAATCTGATTACTAACTGTACTCATGCTCAAAATGTTTTCCTTAAGATGAAAAGACAGTATTCATTATGCCCAAATACAAAGATAAACCAACAACAAGGCAGATTGCTTATTTTTTTAAGTTTGACAATTACTGCACTCATTTCTTCTACCAAACTCTCTATGGCATTAAGAGGGGGAAAAAGAACCCCAACTAATTAGTTTCACCTAACAATTTAATCAAACACTCTAGAAAAATTTTGTTCTAAGGGGAAGTTTGGCAGAAATTACTTATTAAATTTCCCAATTAGATCAAAATAAGAGAAACAAAATGGGATTCAAAAAGTTAGATTACCAATCTGAATAAATAACAACAAAAACAATAAACATTAAAACAGTCACATAATGAGTAACCAGAAAGACTGGCAACCCAGATCTCACTTCCACAGTGATGTCAGGTACCATATGGCTGTGAGGTCCCCTGCCGAGTCCTACAAGAACACAGAGATAAAAGCACCCTCGAGTATTCACTGGTACCAATCTCACAGAGCTGCTCCAGTGTAAAAATGTCCTAATGTTTGGGGGTGGGGAGTTGTGTAAGGAGCTCCAAGTATAAATGCCAAGTTAAGTGTTCCCTTAATTGAAGAGATCTAGAAATCTGCTAATTTAGTACTTTGTGAAACATGGCGCTGACTTCACTTCTAGAGCCACAAATCAGCCACAGCTTCTGCCTACAGAATGACTCACTCTTATTATAACTATATAACAAGAATGATTAGAGTTTTGAGTAAAATCCATTGTCTACTCTTGAATAAACCAGGCAAGCCAGTCACTGTGACAGCTAAGTTCTTGCTACTTCTTGCTCACTGGGTCCAATCAGCACAATGTCATGTGGTGGGCCAGAGTGGCTGCTCTGCTCAGTGTCTCTGGTGCCATGACGGCTCTTCTAACACCTCCTTCTAAGGGAAACTGCCCTGCCAGTAGCAATCTC
Source organism: Sciurus carolinensis (assembly GCF_902686445.1). Taxonomy (NCBI): domain Eukaryota; kingdom Metazoa; phylum Chordata; class Mammalia; order Rodentia; family Sciuridae; genus Sciurus; species Sciurus carolinensis. The sequence continues at coordinate 59,716,578 of NC_062225.1, read as the reverse complement.
CCCATTCCCCTGGAAACCTCTCCCTACCCGGGAGATGGTCAGGCTTAGTTAGCTAATGCCACTCTGGAATCTGAACAGGAAAAGTGGGAAGAGAATGAAGCAATGGACCTGAGTGGAGAAGATGCTGGAAGAGAAGCAGAAATGCCACACAAGTCAGAGTGATGCCAGTCTGGATGCCAACCCTGGGAGGCAGGAGAGGCGAAATTGGAACCACCACACTCAAGCAGGCAGCTGCTGCTGTCCTTACAGTAAACACCCCATTACCTGTAGTGACCCCTGTGCCTCCCTGGAAGGAGAGACTATAATACAAGGAGAAAGGTTTTTGCTTTGTTTGGTTTGCAGCGCTGGGATTCAACCCAGAGCCTCATGCATGCTAAGCAAGTGTTCTACCACTGAGCTACAGACCCAGGGAAAGGCACATTTTTGAGGGACTGCTAGCTTCATTTTTTTTTCTCTAAGCAAATTATATTAGAATGATCAACTAAGACCAGATATTTATTTTCAGAATATTTATAAGTATTAAGAAAAATAAGAGAATTATAAAACATTAACATACTACTTTTATTTAAAGAGTTCTATAACGTTCATTGCTCTAAAATTTTAAGAATTGTAGCCATTATTCAAGCATTCAATGATTAGTAAGTGGGGATCCTGCTATTCCTAAGAACAGTTTTTATGAATAGTACCAAATAACATATATTTTACAGTTATGGCAAAAATACCTCTCTTTAAAATCTTTTTTCCCTAAACATTTTTAATAAATATGAATATTATAAATGTAATGAGTTCCAAGTCTTGGTTCATAACTTCATTAGGTTTGATACCCACATTTGCACTGAAGATCATTAACATTTGCCTAGCATTCATATGATTTATTAAAAATATAACCATTAGCTAAAGGCCCTTGGGGCATATGTACAAAATTAGAGAATTTTAAGTATTCATTCAAATACTACATTAGCAATGTAACTCACAAAATTACTCAAAAATACCAGAGGGGTTGTATCTATCAGAAATTAGCCAAACTGGAAAACTGGCAAGAGATCTTCCAGCCATGTGGGGATGTGTAACTTATGGATAATACTGAGTTTATTTTACTGTCATAATTTCCTAAAGAAATTTCAGAATGATCATACACATGATAATAAATTATATTTAAAAAATCTGGGCTCGGATTTTGCAAAAAGGAGACTTAGGTTAAACCAAAGAAGTGGTCTCGAGCACAGGTGGGGTTTTTCCACACACAAGCATCTCTCAGAAAGTATTTGCCAGGGTGAGGTCTGCTCATGATCATCCCTATGTACCCACTAGAGCCCAGTACAAGAGGGACATTCGTTAGACAAGGCTCCTATTACGTGCACACAAAAGATTTTTTTTTTAATTGTTTTCGAGGGCAATGCCATAGGTGAGTTACCAAGTTCTGCTTTTGAGACCTGCTTCCCCTCAGTAGTAATTCAGTGACGTGTGCCTTTCATATAAGTACTGTGGAAAGATGCAGACTTCAACACTACCAGGAAGCCCAATTCCAGAAAGCTCAACAGACTTCCTGCTTCTCAAGCTCTTCTATCAGGGCACCCCAAGACAGGCTCTCACCCTCACCTCCCGGAGAGATAGCCATCCTAGCTCTACACCCTCTGGTATGCTCCTAATACTCCAGGAATACGTGTTAGAGAAGCCCAAGGTCAGGTAATAAAGAAGCATTAAATTAAATCAACCAACAGAAACAAATCATCTTATGTCTCGTATATCTCTGTGTCTCTGTATCTTTAGGCAAGAGAACACAAACCCAAATTAACTTAGGTTAATGAAGAGAATCAGCTTAATAGACTTAGAAACCATTAAATGTATATCAATTGAGCTGTCCAAAAACTATCAAGAAGCACTTTTATGGCTTCAATCTGATTAGTATCTTTTAGTGACTTAGAAACTCACTTGAACAAAACGTATTTTCTAACACAGATAGGGTAACAACTCAAAGTCACAACAAAAGCTTTCCATCTGTTCATTAAAGCACATTGTTAGCTGGGCATGATGGCTCACGCCTGTAATCCTAGTGACTTTAGAGGCTGAGGCAGAAGGATTGCAAGTTCAAGGCCAGCCTCAGCAATTTGTGAGACTCTTAAAAAGGGGTTGTGGTGGCTGGGGATATAGCTCAGTGGTAAAGCACCCCTAAGTTCAATCCTCAGTACCAAAAACAAAAACCACACTGTCATGATAAAAGCATTTCACAAAGAAGAAACAGAAGGAAACTTCCTCAACATGACAAAGGGTATCTATGGGAAAACCCAAGCTAACATCATGCTTAATGATGAAGGACTGAAAGCTTTCCCCCTAAATCAGGGATAAGACTAGGATGTCTACTCTCATCACTTCTACTTGACACTGTATTGAAAATACAAACTGGGGCAATTAAACAAGAGACATAAATATAATTCGGATTGGAAAGAAAAAAGTAAAACTATTTTACTGCAGATGACATGATCTTATATACACATACAACACTGTAAATAATCCTTACACAACTATTAGAGCTAATAAATAAGTTCGGCAAGATTATAGGATACAGATTTATATTAAAATATCAGTTGTATTTGCCAGGTGCAGCAACACATGCCTGCAATCTCAGCAACTCAGGAGGTTGGGAATTCTAAGTTCCAGGCCAGCCTGAGCAACTTAGCAAGACCTGTCTCAAAAAAATAGAAAGGGCTGGGGATGTAGCTCAGTGATAGAGCACCACTGGGTTCAATCTGGTGGTGGAATAAATTAAACCAAAGAAATTTAAGATCTGCCACTGAAAACTATAAAGCATAAATGAAAAAAATTAAGGAAGAGCAAAGTAAATGGAAAGACAGCCCATATTCATGGACTGATAGGCTTAACATTATTAAGATGGTAAAACTTCCCTAAATGGTCAACAGATGCAATTAGTAGGTGAAATTAACAAAATTTCACCTACATTTTATTAAGACAAAAGGATGTGCCAATTCTAAAATTCACACAGAAATGAAAAAGAACAAGAACAGGACAAACAGTATTGAAAGTGAAAAGGGACTCACACTTGTTGATTTCCAGACTTACTACAAAGCTAGTCTTCTTAGTGTTGGCATAAGAAAAGACATATAGATTACTAGAAAGAACTGAGTCAAAAAATACACATCTACGGTCAACTGATAAAAGGTGAGCTTCCTTAAATGATTGTAAACCAAATCTTATAAAGAAAGTGACTGTAACCTACCATTCTAATTTTAAAACCAGAATATTTATGTGATTTATTACATGTATGTATGTATGTATGCACTGGGGATTGAACACAGGGGTACTCTACTACTGAGCTACATTCCCAGCCCTTTTTTAAATTTTTTGAAGCAGATTTTTGGTAAGTTGCCCAGGCTACCCTCAAACTTGCAATCCTTCTGCCTCAACCTCCAAATAGCTGGGATTACAGGCATATGCCACCACACCCAGCGGTGTTATTTATTTTTAAATAAGCCCTCAGAGCGATAAAAAAATTACTGAATTGAAAAATACGGAGCTGGGGTTGTAGCTCAGTGGTAGAGTATTTGCCTGTCATGTGTGAGGCCCTGGGTTCAATCCTTATGCACCACATGAAAATAAATAAATAAAATAAAGGTATGTGTTCATCTACAACTAAAAAAGATTTTTTTAAAAGAAAGAAAAATATGGATAAGATACTAAGCAATTTATCTCAAAACAAAAAATTTAAACTTTCCATTTTTGTCATGGAAACAAAAATAGTTTTCACATGAATATAAAAATTAAGTCTTACATTGGCTTTATGATTTCAAATTTGATTTCCAAGTAATTCGCATGAAAAACTGGTTATGGTTTTAAAAAATAAAAATAAAAATGTATATTGCAGTGACCACAGAATAAACATCTTACTTATATCAAAGATCAGGATCTGTAACTACAAATACTAATTTCCACCAAAGAAATTAAATTCTCCTGTCATCTGTATTATAGAATAGGAAAGTATAGAAGTTTTTGTTTGTCTATGTTTAGGTAATTGGGGATTGAAGCCAGGGCCTTGCACATACCAGGCAAGCACTCTACCACTGAGCAACACCCCCAGCGCCAAGCATGAAATTTTATCAGAGGTGCAATATTGAGTTTATAAGATACAGACAAAAAGCAGTATATATTCCCAATATATCATTGTACACTAATACAGCAAAATACACCTATCATTATTTATGCTTCTTAAAGCAAGCAAACAAATATTTTAAAATCCAGCTTACAAATGGTCTCTACTTTGTCACTGGCAGAATTATAGAATTAATTTTAAAACAATAGAAATAACTGAAATCAAGTGGGGGTGGGGGAGCTACCCTATACAAAATTATGGGAAATTTTAGTTTTAATTTTAATACAATGCTGCATAAGTAAGTACACCAGAGCACTACTTCAGATATAAATGACATAGCATCACTTAATTCTGGCAGGTGAAAGCCAAATAATACTCCCTCTGGCTTTTACCCACTAAATGTCACTTAAGCTTTAACTATACTTGGTTTAGTGTTCTTGATATTTTTAAATATAAATCACAGAATTTCCTCCAAAGCTACTTAAAATTAAATTTGTTGAAATTACTGCATAAATATAGATTATCAAATTCAATTCCACAAACTGGCAATTAAGCTCATAGTAATGGCCAAAATTTAAGTACTTATTGGTAATGCCTGGGACAGATAGAAAATCTGAAAATTTAGGCCTAAGTTAATCACAGAATGGGGCAATATAATCACGCTTGCAGAAGACATTTCACAAGTCTATGGAAGGTTCCACAACAAATGGAGCAATAAATCATTAGTTTTTTTCAGAGGCAGAACTGATATGCCCCATCCTATGAGTGCAGATGGGTTCTGAAAAGGCAGGAAGCAAAACACCATATGAATGCATGCTGAACAAACAGAGAAGTGTATGCAACCTTCCTGGACCAAACTGGAACTTTTCCAGAACATTCCATTAGAGCTTCTACCCATGTTACTTCCTACTCAGCTAGGATATTTCTCAGCCTGGCTCTTCTAAATAATGCTGTAACTGTGAAATGCCTATACTTATTTTTATATATGTGACTGAGTACACAACAGGTTTTGCAATTTAAAGTCCTAGTGAGGGGCTAGGGATATGGCTCATTGTTAAAGCACTTGCTTAACATGCATGAGGCCCTGGGTCAACACCTAGGGGCAAAAGCAGGTAAGGAGCACAGGGGCATTGAGATAAAGGGAAAATCCTATGAAAATCTGAGTTCCCTACACTCTGTACTGGTTTCAAGTTGTCATTCCTGACATCTAAGGTTTCTACAAACAATATTTGAGGACTGGGACATAGCTCAATGGCAGATTGCTTGCCTAGCATGCATTAAGCCCTGGATTCCATGCCCAGCACCGAAAGATTAAAAAAAAAAAAACATATTTTTTAATTAGAACTAAAGGGGGAGGGTGGCTCCAAAGCCTCACAGAAAATATTTTTAAAAGAAATTCTTCATTTCTTTTGATGTTATTTTTAAAAGGAAGTATATCCAAAGAATACTTGAAACAAAAGTCTGGAAATCAGGTTTCTGGGTCCTAATTCAACATTCTTGTGACCATGCCTAAATCACAACCCAAAGGGAGCCACCTCCCTGGTTGCTATGATCTGCATGGGACACAGGGTATACTACTGGGGCAAGGTAGGTCAACAGGTCTCCAATATCTCCGTACTTTCAACTTCCTATGACCCTATAACATATTTAACCAGGTTTGATTGATTGGATTGTTTATTGCATGCTATAAAGGACACCCATTTATATTGGGTCAGAGGGCTCTGGAAATATTCTCTGAAGCTCTGCATTAAGTTTGACATTACAAAGTTTAAGAGTGAATCTGAACGAGGAGTTTTCAGAGTTTTATTTTCATTTCTATAGAAAAGAAGAAAAATCAGTCACTTCTAGAAAATATCAAGCCAACAAAGAAAATTCTCCCAGCACCAACATTCAACTTAATCCATCTCTACTTATCCCAATAATAGGAGAGGAAAAGCATCTCACAGAAGTTTAAAAAAGGAAACATTATTTTGACTTACTGGCAGTCACAGTGAAATAATATTTTAACGCACTCAAAAGTTTAAAAAGTGTGGTTAGATGGGCTGGGGTTGTGGCTCAGTGATAGAGCACTTGCCTGGCATGTGTGAGGCACTGGCTTTGATTCTCAGCACCACGTTAAAAAAAAAAAAAGTAAATAAAAAAGTGTGGTTAGAAATAACCAAGAACAAATGCAACTGTTTCAACCAGCAGCCTATAATCCTAGCACCTTGGGAGGCTGAGGCAAGAGGATCACAAGTTCAAAGCCAGTCTCAGCAATTTAGTGAGACCCTCAGGAACACAGCAAGATGCTGTCTCAAAATTAAAAAAAAAAAAAAAAAAAAATTTTTAAAGGGCTGGGGATATAGCTCAGTGATAAAGCATCCTCAGGTCCAATCCCCCATACCAAAAAAGGAATGGGCAGTGTTACTGTCCTTAGCATTTAGCCCACATGCTTCTTTCTGGAAAGCAGCCCTGTACAAAATCTGGCATTATCAACAAGAGATGTCTGACTTGTTACTTAAGGGCAACTTGAAGTCTGTATGTGTGTCTGTGTGTAGCTATACATGTACATGTAGAGGCACATCCATATCCTTTCCTCTTCAGGCAGAAGTTTCTATCTCCACATCAGTTTCTATCATCACATCAGAAAGTTTATGTCCAACTCTGGACACTGAGGGGAAGCGCAGGTGTGTGTGCAAGAGAGAGGGTCTCAGTTCTCAAGAAAAGTTATAATTTACTTAGGGAGATAATGCATATTCACATGAACAGTTCCCAGTACCAGTAAATGGAAGATTATCTTATTTTTATTAGTAACATGAAGGTGCATTAAGTAATCTGCACATTATTTGTTTGAATCACAAAGCCTTAGTTCAAACTGGTAAAAATAAATTTAAAAATCCATGCCACATGTTTCAATTATGTTAAAATACAATGAATATATAATAAATAACAGAATGTACTCAGTATGTAAAAAAAGCAGCATACAAATGAGGGGGGGAAGCATATAAGTGAGAAATAGAGGGAAAATGGAATGAGGTTTTTTTTTCCCCAGTACTGGGGATTGAACCCAGGTCTTTGCATATGCTAGGCAAGCTCTCTCTATCACTAAGCTACATCCCCAGCCTGGAGTGAGGTGTTGTTTTGTTTGTTTATTTGTTTTTAGTTGTCAATGGATCTTCTATTTTATTTATTTATATGTGGTGCTGCGTATGGAACCCAGGGCCTTGCACATGCCAGGCAAGCACTCTACCACTGTGCCGCAACCCTGGCCCTGGAGTGAGATTTTTAATGGCTGAAATATCACCTAAATTCAGGAAAGAAAATTAGGGAAAATACAACAGCTTTGCTATCATTACATTAGTAATGACAATGACAAAGAAGTGTGTGGTTTCTCAAGGCTTTTGTCAGACCCAATGGGTGTCAAAATCCCAGCTAAGTGCAGTGGCGCATGCCTGAAATCCCAGCGACGGGGAGGCTGAGGCAGGATTGCAAATTCTGGGTCAGACCCAGCAACTTATTAAGACACTGTCTCAAAATAAAAATCAACAAGGGCTGGGATGTAGCTCAGTGGTAGAGGGCTCCCGTGTTCAGTCTCCAGTACGCAAAAATCATACAAACAAATAAACAAAACTGCAGAGCTAGGTTTGGGTTCTGGAGATCCAGGCTTTAGTTATAACTCCCTCACAATCCTGTCCTCTCTTGCCCTGGGTTTCTACCCATAATAATCAAAAGTCTGAATGAGCTGATGGATCATTCCTTTAATGATCACTCCTGGTAATGCCCATTTCTTTTTTGATAATTACATCTAGGTTCTCTGTCCTATCGACCACCTCCCAACCTCTCTCTCCTCCACTCCCAATAGTTATAGTGTGCACAATAAATTATTCATAAATCTATGACTTTTAATTTTTTGTTTCTAAATGACTTCTTTTATTAACTGGTTGAAAAGGCAAAATTCTAGTTCATATTGTTAAAATTTAGCACTAAATAATCATTTTGCACATTATCTAGTACTAATAATCTAGCCAGATTAATATGGTACATTACTCAATTGTCTTACAAAAAAGAGTTTTACCATAACTGATTTATGATGGTGAAGATCAGGTCAAATAATTATGTATTCATTGCTTCTAGCTAGCTTGAAACTGACTTAGCTACTCAGCAACTAAGAGTACAATAATGTTCCTTTTTTAATGATAATCTAGTGACAACACATAAGTATGACTTTGGTATCAAAAGGCCACATAAATATACTTTCATCTGGTAAGTCTCATTAAACTCATGATGTCTGGGGGGAAAACTAAGAGCAGAAGACGACAAATATGGGTTGTAATACTGATAATATCAACTATTCCTATTATCATTTTTATGATGGAAATATTCTTGTTTGGACATCTGAATGTTAGAATGATTATCACCTAGTAACAGCAATGAATTCTAATATTATCCAACAAAAGGCTAAACAATACAAGCTCTCTTCATTCTGAAACACTTTCTTGAAGTCATTTCAGTAAAGAGAGAAAGAAACCCAAAATAGAAAAGGGTAAACATACTCAAGCTTCCATAAAGCTGTCTGATAAGGTAAATAATAGGCAAAAAAATAAAGCAGAGGATAGATAAATATGGAAAAGTGTTTCAAATAATATTCACACTTGTATCTAGCTCCATTATACAGTTTAAATTTTGGCCAAAATTTTTAAGTATTTGTTAAACAGTTCCTGCATGTGACATATGTTTCCAGGATACTTCTGACATTGATACAAGAAATTATAAAACATTTAGAAATGAAAATGTTAGTCTCAAAAAATAACACTACAAGTTCCAAGCTTCTTCAGAATTCGTTAGGATGGAAAAACATTTGAAAAATAGTACCTTTCTGTTTAAAGTGTCCAAATAATGTACTTTAAAAAAAAAAACAACAACTATGTGATTGTTCAAGGCAAGGAAGAGACAAATCTAAACAAAATAAAGTCCTAAAGTTTGCTCTAGGAGTCATTGCTCTTCCTTTGCAGTCTCAATCCTATTTACTCTGTAATAAATAAACTGTTTTATCCCTTCAGCTGGGAAGGATCATTTTTATCCTACCAAGATGACGACAATGCCACTGCAGTGCTCACCCATCAAGAAACACATGAATATGAAGCAGCGTCAACTCTTTCTATCAAACCAAGTGTATGCAAGAATTGATTTGCAATGCATTAATTCAGGAACTCAGCAGAGAGGCTCCTACTATATCTAGCTGATCTAAACTTGAGCTCATGATAACACTGCACAAAGCTATGGTAGATGAAAGTGATAGGTAATGCCAACAGAACAATCCCACTGACAACACAAACTCCTCCAAGAATTCTTCCAGGCACTGTGATAGGATACATATCTCCATAGCCAACTGTAGTCATAGAGATAATCACCCACCAGCAGGCAGCGGGGATGCTGGCAAAGTCCTTGTTGGATGTTTCCAGGTCCAACCCGTGTTCAAGAAGCTGAGAAAGTGCACTAAAGATTGCCATGGCAACACAAATGAAGACAAGTAACATAACCATCTCGCGGTAACATCGCTTGAGAGTCAAACCAAGTGTCTGAAGACCAATGAAGTGTCGGGCAAGCTTAATCACCCAAAAAATCCTCATCATTCTGAGCACCCTCAAGGTGACTCCAGCCCTCTGCAGTTGAGAGTTCTCCCCTGTAAATACTGTCATTAACACGGAGATGTAATATGGCGTGATTGCCAGTAAATCAATGATGTTCAGGGGTCTCTTGACAAACTCACACTTGTTTCTGGAGACGATGAACCTCACGATGCACTCTGCAGTGAACCACCCTATGCAGATAGCTTCAATTATCCTGTCGAGAGAACAAAGGAAGAATTGATCACTTTATTTTTAAGCATTTTAATAGCTCTTGAATTTCTTCAGATAGTACTACACTGACATATTAATTCAGTTACTTTTCCAGAAAACATGAAGAACAGACAGCATCACCAACATCATCAGACCCACCAGGACGCAACAGAAGGACAAACAGCACAGTTCTCATGAAAATTGAACTTCATAAAGTTCTTAAAATTATGTGATAAGTAATACAGCCTTTAAATGACTTTTTTTTTTTTTTTTTACTTATCATTAATACCTAAAAACTCTCTTGTTTGGTGACTTGAAATTAACTTAAATTGAGTTGGCCACCGTGTGAAATTTCAGTCTTTGGGGACAGAGGTTCTTAACTGTGGTAACCGTTATGAGGCAGGTCAGAATGGTGTTGTTCCTACCCACAGTGGACACGCCCACTGTCTTTTGATCATTTCTCTCTTGATAGATTAGAGCAAGTGCAAAATCATTTCCTAAAACATCCCTCTTCCTCTCCTCCCGATGGTCCTGGGCAGGAGGTGCACCTCTCCACCGTCCTCATCCCAGTTCAGTGGGAAAAGGCCAAGACTCCCACCTTGGGGCAAACCACCACCAGGATTCCCTGAAGACCACAACTACTTCGTTATTTCCTAAATTATTTTTATGTAGCATATATTTTAAAAACATACGTCCACATTTTGCCTACAGTCATATTTACCAACCTTTCCACATCACTGCACACATTGAAAATAATTAATATTTACACAACCTCCTGGAGCCAAAGGGTAGAATTCTTTAAGCAGAAACCACCATCCTGAGGGCTCTGGCCACTCTGGCCCTGGCCCTGCATACTCTAAGATGAGGAAATCAAATTTCACCATGCCAGTTAGGAAGCCCTGGCATGAAGACAGAGGTACTTCAGGGGAAATTGTAAATTAATTAAAATTTTTTAACTGGAAATTAAAATAGTATTAGCATACCATCATTCATTTTTTCCTAATTCTTTCTTACCTAGACTTAAACATCAGAAGTCCAGTGGAAGGAGGAAAAAAAAAAAATCAGAGTAAATAGGATGAGAGCAGGTATGGTAATATACTGAAAATAATTACTCTAGAGCATTCTACAGAACCCCACCTGCACAGGCTGCTACTCATGGAAATGAGTAAACACAACTAATCAGGTTTCCTTATCACAGGGCTTTGTGGTGCCATAAAACTTAACTTCATTTATTTCATTAACTTTTATTTATTTTTTGAACAGATATTCACATTCATATGTGGGGACACACAAATCAGTTTCTTAAGAATTCTTCCAGGGGTTCGGATTGGTGGCTCAGTGGTAGAGTGCTTGCCTAGCACATGTGAGACACTGGGTTTGATCCTCAGTACCACATCAACATAAATAAATAAATAAATAAATAAATAAATAAATAAAGGTGTTGTGTCCATCTATAACTAAAAAAAAAAAAAAAATTAAAGAATTCTTCCAGCATTATAATAAAATTGTGTGTGGAGGGCATGTGGATCATTTCATATTAGTATTGAATAAAGACTTTCCGCATTTCTTAAATGTGGTGGCAGTATTTTATTGAATGTGTTGTGTTTATTTAACCAGCTCACTTGATGAACATTTAGGAAGTTTCTAATCTCTGGCTACCACAAACAATGGTACAATGAATATTCTTGTTTCTATATCAGTTCATACATGTCCACATATAATAAGGATAAATTCCAAACTCTGAACAATATACTGGGTCAAAGGAGATAATGTTTTCAGATCTGGCCAAACTACCCCCACAGATGTTATATAAACTGCCCTCCTACCAGCAACACAGGTCAGTCTTTATTTCTCACAGCCTCACCAACGTAAAGTATTACTGAATTTGGTGATCTCTGCCACTCTTATAGATGAAAAATGCTATTTTATGCACCAAAGTATATTACAGTTCCCTGTTGCTGCCATTAAAAAAAAAAAAAAAAAAAACCTACAAACTTAGTACTTTGAAACAAAAGAAATTTACTTTCTTACAGAAGCCAGAGTCCAGAAATACAAAATCAATATCGCTGGGTCAAAATCAAGATGGCAGCCAGGTCATATCCGCTTTGGAAGTTCTGGGCATTCACTTCTTGCCTCTTCCAGCTTCTAGTGGCTGCAGGCATTCCTTGGCTCCAGGTCACTTCACTCCACTCTTTGTCCCCATGACCCACTGCCCCGTCCTCTTCTCTAAGACACCTCCCCCTACCTCCTCCTTTTAACAATACAAGCTACAATGGCACTACTACCTACCAGGATAATCCAGAATAACCCCACCATCTGAAAATTAATCACATCTCTATAAAATTCCTTTTGCCATATAAAGTAACACTCACCAGTTCCAGGGAATTAGATCCTTCTTATCTTTTTTTTTGGTGAGGGGCAGCTTACCACACAAAGTAACCAGGAGGATGCATGCCACAGTCTAAACAATCTAACCTCCTTCCTGGAAAGGAAGTCACATCCGACCTCACAATTCCTATGTGGTCTATTGTGTGCTGCTCTGCTCATGGACCCTGTGGTTGGCAGCAGCTTCCCTGTCCTCACCAGGCTAACAAAAAAAGCTGCTGCCACAATGGCCTTCGTGAATCTGGAGCCTCAGAAAACTGGTAGAGCCATAAAACTCTTGGTAGACCTAGAAAATAGGAAACTACAATTTTCCAAACTACTATTTTAACAAGCATTAATATCTTGCCTCATTTCTCCCTAGTAAAGCTTGAATATTCCATGTATTAGCCATATTTCCATATCCCTTGCAATCCAGCAGGGTCATGTGATCAGTTCTGACCAATGCGCCATGAGCAAAATGACTTAACTTTTCTGGGCAGATGCATAGTAGAGTGGGTGTGAGTTCTTTGTCTTGCCATGGCAACCTGGAAGGCATGTATGCTAAATGGCTTGCTGTTAAGATGATGAGGCCCCTATTAGCCGAAGTCCATGAGTAACTGAGCAAAGACATTTTACACCCAACCCAGATTGGATACAAAATGTGAGCAAAAAGTAAATCTTTGTTGTGTTAAGCCACTGAGACTTCTAAGTTGCATGCTACCCTAGATGATAAACTGGTAAATATAGGGAGTAGTAAATTGTGCACTCAGAAAGGACTTCAGAAGCGCACTATAGTGCAAGGAGATCATTCCCAATCTGCAAATCCAGAATTTAAAATGTTTCAATATCCAAAACTTTTTGAGCATTGACATGACACATAAGTGGAAAATTCCAGACCTGACATCATGCAACAGTCAAAAATAGGTACACTACAAATACTGCATAAAATAACCTTCAAGGTCATGTGTATATGAAACATAAATGAATTGTGTTTTTCAGACCATGGATTCCATTCCCAAGAGATTTTATTATATGTATGCAAATATTCCAAAAACTAAAATCTGAAACACTTCTGGTCCAAAGCATTTCAGATAAAGAATAGTCAACCTGTAATAAACGTACCAGCTCTCTGGCTAACGTACTCTTCTCTAGCCGACATGAGCAAGAAAGGGCACTGCCCTCATGATATAAGAGATCCCATGCTGTGTCCCCTCTAATGGATGAGCTTTACCCATCAAATGGCAGGGTTGTGTGGATCTTCCAAGGGTTCTACCAGCTCTAAAATCCTAAGATTCTATTAATTACATAAGAATAAAATTTTTAATTGTGCCAAAAATACCAGCACAGTTTCTAATTATTTCCACCAGCAGCCAAAGTTGTTCAGATTAAAAAGGAGAAAATTCAAATGATGTGGAATAATCTCTCAGTAAGGAAATTTCAAAGAAGCACATCTGCAGTGAGGTCCTGGGGGTTCCTCCTGTCCATTCCTCAAGTCAGATGCAGTTTCTCCAGAATTCACACCAAAGGGATGAATCAGTGAGAAACCCCAGGCATCGCTTCCACCTAGAATTATGCCAAGGCAGTCTCCAAAAACAAACACCACTCAGCCTGCCAAACTCCCCATGTTTCCAAATGGCTCTCTTGCCAGTGCCACCAACAACGGCTGAAAGCGAGTACTGTTTACTGAGCACTGCAGAAACAACGGGGCACTCCTGAAGGTTACTTCTATAGAAAACTAATAGGAAAAAGGAACTGAAGAAGCTAATGAGGAACACCATATTCCTTAGAAGCCATTCTGTTGCTTTTGCGGTCCAAACATACAGAAGTTCCTGAATGCACGACTAATAAAAAGGTTGACAACTTACTGCAACCTTTCAGTTGGGCACTAGGCTGAGCACTGTACAGAGATCACCATATTTAATCCTTTTGAAGAATTCTGAGCCAAGTGCAGTGGCACACACCTGTAATCCCAGCAACTTGGGAGGCACAGGCAGGAGGATCTTCTATGAAGCGTGTATTCCCCTCATATCTCCATGCTACAGATGACAAAACTGAGACTGACAGGTTAAGCATCTCTTTCAGGATCATACAACTAAGGAACTGCAATGACACAGGTAATGAAATTCAGATCTACAGGCCTTGAGAGTTATCGGAAACATCCGAAAGCACGGATAGTTTTCGTGGTGGTGTCCATTCATACCACTTATAATAGTAAATGGTATGTGTTAATCTCTTGGTCTCTGTGGTTTATGTTAGAACAGCATTTTTGAGACTACAGATTCTTATCCATTAGTGAATCAAAACTTCTTTTTCAAAAATAGAACAGAAAATATTAGAAAAACTGAGAGGTAGAGCACTTGCCTAGCATGTATGAGGGCCCTGGATTTGATCCCCAATCTTGAAAAAAAAAGAATATCAGGGCACATGAAAGTACAGTTTTATGAAAGCTTCACTTCAATTATGTGTAATTGTGTTCTAGTTTATTACTATGGTTTGAGTGTCCCCTTCACAAGTATTCATGTTGAAATTTAATTGCCTTTCTAACTCAGAAATAAGAGCTTTAAAAAGTGATTAGGAGATGAGGGTCTGTCCTCACCAATGAATCAATGCTGCTCAATCCACAAAGAAAGTGGATCATCTTGGAAGTGAGCTCCTTGAAATAGGGATAAATTCTCTGGGCATGGTGGTGCATACCTGCAACCCTAGTGATTTGAGGGGCTGAGGCAGGAGGATTGCAAGTTCGAAGCTAACCTCAGGACTTTAGTGAGGCCCTAAGCACGTTAGTGAGACTCAAAATAAAAAATAAACAGGAATGGGAATGTGGCTCAGTCATTAAATGCCCCTGGGTTCAATCTCTGGTAGCCAGTAAAAAAAAAAAAAAAAAAAGGATAAATTCAACTTAATTTGGGTTGAGGTTGTAGCTCAGTAGCAGAGCACTTGCCTAGCATATGCAAGGCCCTAGTTTCAATTCCCAGTACTGGGAGGAAAAAAATCATCCCAGCTTTCTGCCTCTCACGTGTTCACTGGCTTTTTTGCCATGACACAGCACTAAGGTTGTGCCAGCTGCTGGGCTATGCCCTTGGACTTCCCACACTCAGAAACCATGAGCCAAGTAAATCGTTTATAAATTACCCATCTGGTATTCTGGTATTGCAGCAGAAAATGGACCAAGACAGTTATGATGCAAAAAGTGTCCCTTTCTGCAGGTCCTGGAGGACTTTGACACTGCTTGCAACCATTGGCCATTACTAATTGCTGGCTGATCCCTCAAGATAGAAGGCATTTCTGGGAATGACTCAGGTTTATAAACAGACTACAGTCGGGATCAAATGTTTTCAGATTAACCGGTATCAGTCTCCATTTTCTCCTGCTACCTCAAAAAAAGACTAGACTGGGACACAAAAGGCCATTAATTATGCTGCATACGGTAAAGATCAGGGCCTTCTGGGTGCTCTTTTCATCTTCTACCCCCAACATTTTATTATGAAAACTTTCAAAGAGAACAGATTCATTAATATTTTAAATATATTGTACTTGCTTATCACCAATTGTTCTCTTTATCTGTCCATTAATCTCTTTTTTATGCAGTTCAAAATAAATTGCAGACATCAGTGCTCTTTCCTCTAAAACTTCAGAGTGCATATCATTAACAGGAGTTCAATATTTTAGGTTTTTTTTCTCTTGATGTAAATTTTATATACAATGAAATGTGCAAACCTTAAATGTACATTCGCTGAGTTTTAACGATGCATAACCCGTAACCCAAACATCTATCAAAATATAGAATATTCACACCACCCAGAAAGTTCTCTGCCTGATTCATCTTTATATGCCCTGCCCTCACTTTCCAAATCCATCAAACACTTAACTTAGCAAGTACACAGCAGATGTGAGCCCAGTACCTCATAAATGACTTCAACAGAATGCAAAGGCCTCAGATGTGGACCACTCCATAGACATGGTGGGACTATAAAATGGTGCATCCATTATGCAGAACAGTACAAAAGCTTCTCAAAAAATTAAAAATAGACATATCATATGATCCAGCGATCTCGCTTCTGGGTATATAAACAATTGAGAAGCAGGATCTTGAAGGAATATCTGTACACCCATATACGTAACAGAATATTTAAAATAGCCCACATGCAGAAGCAACCCAAATGTCTATTGATGAATGAATGAAAAAAGAAAATATGGTATAAACATAGGATGAAATATTATTTGACCTTTCAAAGTTAGGAAATCCACCATCTCTGATGGTGCACACCTACAATTCCAACAGCTCAAGAAGCCGAGGAAGGAGGATTGCAATTCTAAGGCCAGCCTCAGAAACTCAGCAAGGCAACTTAGTAAGACCCTGTCTCAAATCAAAAAATAAAAAGGGCTGGGGATGTGGCTCATTAGCAGAGCATCCCTGGGTTCAATCCCTAGTACCACCAAGTGTCAAGGAAAGGGCAGTGATGGGATTCAATCCACATTTTCAAGGATGCTGGAGCCTCAATCTGCCACTTCAGACTCCCCAACCATACTACCCACTAGGTGAAGGACAAAAAAACAGTGCTGATGTTGCCATTAATTAATTTATATTCTGTCTTACTTAAAAAAAAAAAAAAAAGGTAAACTGATTGTTCTTGTCATTAACTCCAAGCAGAATATCTCAAATGCAATATTACAAGGACAACTGAGAAAATTATTTTATTATAGGGGCTGGGAATGTGGCTCTGTAGAGTACTTACCAAGTATGTATAAGCTCCTGGGTATGATTCCCAGCAAAGAGTAAAAGAAATTATAGAAATAGCTGAAAGGTAAATATTTTTACTGAATAGCTGAGTTTAAAAAATTAAATATAGTTGGGTGTGATGGCACATGCCTGTAATCCCATTACTAGGGAAGGTGAGGCAGGAGGATCCAAGTTTGAGGGCAGCCTGGCCAACTTAGTAAGACTCTTACCCTGTCTATAAATAAAATTTCTCTTCTCCTTCCTTCCTTCCTTCCTTCCTTCCTTTCTTTCTTTTTCTTTTTACCTGGGGGGTGCTAGGGGGACTGTGGATTGAACCCAGGGGCACTTAACCACTGAGCTTTATCCTAAGTCCTTTCCTCTTTTCTGAGATAGAATTTCACTAAATTGCAGATGCTGGTCTTGAACTTGAGAGCCTCCTGTGTCAGCCTCCTGTGTCACTGTTAGGAGCATGTGCCACCACACCTGGCTTCTAAATAAAACTTTAAAAGGTCTGGGGCTGTAGCTCAGTGGTAGAGATGAGTCTAGTGGGCACGAGGCCCTGGGTTCAATCACCAATCACTGCCAAAAGAAGACACAAACTTTAAATTACAATAGGATTCAACTTAATCACAATCACACTGTAAAAGGGGGGGGGGGCTGATAACATTGCCTAACATACAATAAATGCTCATTAAATTGTTGCTGTCATTATCATTACTACAATTATTATCACTACCCCTGAGCTCATAGTTATTTTTACACAAAGAAGATTAATTTCAATGCCTTCCTGAGTACGAACTGAAGGTGCCATGGTTAAATGTTCGTCCCCTTCAAACCTCGTGTTGAAATTTTATTGCCATTATGATGGTATTGGGAGGTGAGAGCTCTAAGAGGTGTTTAGGTCAGGAGGGCTCCATCCTCACAAAGGGCTAATGCCAAGTTGCAGGCCTGGGTTTGTTATTAGAGGAGTGGGTTCGCCCCCTCTTGAGCATCTCTCCCCTCTTTCTCCTTTTCCATGTGATGCTTCCACTATGGGATATGGCAGCAAAAAAGTGCCTACCAAATACTGGTCCCTCAATCTCAGACTTCCCAGCCTGCAGAACTGTGAGCCAAGAGATTTCTGTTCATTATAAATTACCTAATCTATGGTATTCAATTACGGCCACAGGAAATGGACTGACAGAAAGCAAGAATGAATGTTCTACCTTTTCATTCTTTCTTCTTTCAAGAATTCTGCATATATTCTTACACATTGCTGGCAGCAGCACAAATTGTTAAAATCACTTACAAGAGCAACTGGCAGAATCCCTCAAGCTTAATACTTCCCAGGAGCCCCAAACATACACTCTAAAAATTTATCCTACATATGCACCAATATATTAACACAAACATGTATGACAAGATCCATTATTTATAATACCCAATGATTAAAAAAAATACAAATGTCTGTCTATAGGAAATTGATTATATAAATGTATTTCTCAAAGTTATTTTGGGTTGAATCATGCAAAATTGTCAGTTATATATCAGCATTTTGGAGGATGGTGTCCCAGTCTCTGGACGCCACCCCAGTAGTGAGAGTCATCATAATCTCTCTCCTATTTATTGTTGCAACCAACAAAGACAGCTCTTAAGATTTAAAAAAAAAAAAATCAACTATTTTATATGATTCAATTTTATACTATGAAAAGGAATGCGGTATATCACTGTGTTTTGGTGTGGAACATTCTCCAAGAAGCATGGTTAAGCAAGGTGCAAAACAGTACATATAGTATGTAGAATTGTGTGCACACAGTGTGCTAGAATTGTGTGCAGACAGTGTGCTAAAATTGTGTGCGTACACACGAGAGAAACGCAAGAAACTGTTAACACCAGCTGCCTCCAGGGAGGGAACCTCAACCCTGATGCTAGATGGAAACTCACTTTTTTTACTTTATTCCCTTTTGTGCTGTTAAATGCTTTACCATGCACACATATTACTGTTCCAATTTAAAAACAGTTTTAAAGAAAGAGTAAAAGCCCTGCCAAACCAGAAGAGCAATCATCATGATCGAGTTATCAGCAGCTTGAATCAACCTGCACAACCCCAGGAGAACCACAAAAGGAAAAGTCATCCACACACATACTCACAGCTTTCAGACTTAAATGTGCAAGGTATTTCCAATCACATTTCTAACAGACAAGTACAGTTTAATAATAGGTAGTATAATAAAAATTTTCAACAAACTACACATCAACATCCACCATATTTCCTGGAGTCTCTCTGATGTCCCTTATAAGAGTTTTCTCCATGACAAAATTACATGGGAGGAAAGTAGGATTTTTTTAAAAACATGATTTTTTTCATAAGTACCTTAAAGAAAAAGAATAAAGAACTTTATCATTCATCTACTTATCTTCCAATCTCTACTGATGAGAATAAAGAAAAACACATATTGAGCACTTAGTCAAATGCCAACTTAGATGTATTAATTCATTTCATCTGAACTTGGATATATTAATTCATTCCACTCTCACAACACGGAATGTGACAGGTTTTATTATCAGTCCCTCCTATAAATGAGGCAAAGAGAATAATGTGTTCATGCACCACAGCTAATGAAGGGCAGAGTAATATCACTCACTGACTGTCATACATCAAATCCTGTCAGGATATAGGTCTTTTCTTGTAGCCACAGTCAATGCACACTTACTCTTTTCTGTTCCTTGATTTACATTATTTTGTTTACTCATGCCTGCTGTGTTAGTCGACTTTTGGTCACTATAACAAATACCTAATAATCAACTTATGGAGAAAAGATTTCTTTTGTCTCAAAGTTTGGAGGTTTCCACCCTCTAATGGGACTGCTTAGCCCCGTTGCTTTTGCGCCTGCAGCGAGGCAGCACATCATGGTAGGGAGCTCATGGTACAGCAAAGCTGCCCACCTCATGACCAGGAATTGAAAAAAACAAAAATGAGGAAGGACTGTAGTCCCATTATCCCAGGGCCCAGCCACAGTGACCTAAAGATGCCACACTGGGCCACACCTCTTAAGGGTCCAAGACTTTTTAACCCATGGGCCTATGGGGGACTTTTCAGATCCAAACCACACACCTGTGTTTGGGTGGCAATTTCTTTAGGGTGATATGTCAGGGTAACAATAATGGTGAGCAGAAAGGCATCGGGGCTGGTTAAGGAGAACTGGGATCTTCTCCCAGAGTTTTTAAGGGGCAGGGGCTGCTACAACTGCTGGATCTCTTCTCTCATTAACCATCTCCAATAGAGCTTCTCTTATTTTTTGCACTCTCCTTTTAGACAACAGAACATGCTGCTCTCTCCCTCATTCGAGGAAGCTGCCCCATTTCTCCCGTTGTCCTTCTGTCCTCCTGTCCTCTAGTTTTGGCAACACAGGCTCCAGATCCCCATTCCTTATTGGTAAAGAGGGACCAGTGACCCTCTTTAAAGAACAAGCAAGTTCTTGATTGCACAGATATCTAAAGACCACAACACCTGTCTGAGTTACCCAAGGTCTGCTAAGACCAGGCCTACCTATCATATATAGATCTCCACCAAGACCAGAATGTTTCTGTGAAAAATTACAGGCAGTTAATAAAAATAACCCTTATCTTCCCTGACTCCTTTTAGCATAATCAATTCCATTTTCAACCCAAATACATGGCAAGTGCACTGTGATTCAGCCTAAGGTAGTATCTTGCTTGGAATTCTGTGCTGCTAGTGTGTCTCAGGAGAGACTCTAAAACCTCAGAAAGAGGTGGTTTTGTTTGTTTGCTACTCCCCAGCCCTTTTATTTATTTATTTAAATTTTGAACCAAGGTCTTGCTAAGTTACAAAGGCCGATCTTGAACTTGTGATCCTTCTGCTTCAACCTCTCAAGTTGCTGAGATTCCAGACATGAGCCACCATGCTTGGCAAGAAATGGTTTTGATACAGTCAATGTGATAGGCTTTTTATTTTTTTTAAATAAACTTTTGAGGTGGAGAATAAATACTATTCAACATACAAAAGAAGACCAGCAAGCACATTGGCACATATGTAACCCCAGCTATTCAGGAGGCTGAAGCAGAAAGGTTGCAATTTTGAGTGCAGACTGGTAAATTTAGTGAGACCCTCTCTCAAACTAAAAAGGGTTGGGGATGTAACTCAGAGGTACAGCACCCCTGGGTTCAATCCCCAGTATCCAGGAAGAAAAAAAAACTTTTTTCTTTTTTAGGTGTATATGATTATTATCCTTCAGGGCCCACAAGTTTGTCATCACCATTGTATTATCTCTACTATTCAGATGAAGAAATAGGCTCGTGGCTCATCAGTGGCACAGTTGGGGTGCGTGGTCTACAGCATGGACATTTCTGCTGGGGGAAAAGACTGAATGGAGGATAGGGTCTACTTAGGGAATTTCAAAATATTCAAACACCAAAATAAAAGCCAAAACCAAGCAATGCTAGTGGAAAACAAGAGGAGGGGCTAACATCAAGAAAAGTAGGGAGGACTGTGTCTCAAGAGGCTCAGGCAACAGCCCCACTCGGATGCACATGCAGTGGGGAGAAAGGGAGACTGGGAAAGGCAGCTGGGTGCAGACCTGGCAGCTTGACAGCAAAGGTTTTGAAGATCCAGTTGCTGCTCTAAAAGCAAAGGGACCCCATGGATGACTAGGAAACAGGTGGATTCATTCACTCAATATGCATTTCCACATGTGGTTATACATACCAGACCTGCATGTGGGAAGAGGCCACATATGCTGTGGGAATACACACGAGGCAGTAGTTTATCAGATGGCTGGAGGGCACAGTGAATCAGGAGGCTATGACACACGTCAGAGAAACAGAATTCAAACTGGAAGGAGATAATGGTAATGGAATGAAATGAAATGAAGTGATAGGGAGATCCAAGATGGCGGAATAGAGGAGGTCACATTCCTGGCTGCTCCGTGGTGTGAAACCAAGAATGCACACAGGTGGCTTCTCCACAAGGTGGGTGAAAAAAAAAAATGGGAGTGGGGACTTTACTGGAACCTAAAACTGGACATTCAAAGCAAATCAAGGACAGGAGGTTGGATATAATAAAATAAGGAAGAAGTTCCCAGCAGCACAGTCACTCACAGCCGGACCAGAAGCTCCAGCCAGAGAGGTCCCTCCATGCGCATAATAGAGGAATAAGGGAATTAAAGGAACATTTTTGGAAGACTCGAGGTGTGCCTGGGTAAGGAGCACTTGGAGACCATAGACACTGCCCTGCAAACCTGAAAGATACACTGCACAATGTTCAAGTGTGGGGAAAGAAGCCGGCATCTCTCCAGTCAGTGTGCAGAGGACAAAGGAAGGAACCATTTTGCAGCTCTGATTTGGGGGCTGGAAACTAAGGAAGCCGATTCCTGGCAAACCCAAGTTTGGCCTCAGACACAGGCCCAGTAAACACATACTGCATGACAAGAGTGTGCTTAAGTGACCAAAGAAATTCAAACGTGGAGAGAGTTGTACACAAGGGAAAACTAGTTGTGGAAACCCACCAGGCTCTACTCCTCCCCCTCCAATCTGACCACTTGCAGGACCTGCTGGGAGAGGCACATCTGGCCAAGAACTCAGAAGGGCCAGTGTGGGAGAAATTGTTTGGAGACTGAACCCAAGACGGAAATGTGGGGTCTGCAGGTAATGTAGGGGACTAATAATTGGATCCCCACCATGTGAGTGGAACCCTGGGAAGTCCTGGGATAAAGCCTTCCAGAACAGACCAGCAAGTACTGGGCACTGGAGGTGAGCTGATATAAAATCTGGTGATGCCAGCCCAACTGGCATTCAGTGAAGAGCCTGGAGCCCACCTAAGCCTAAAGCCTGCCTCCAGGAACTGGGACTACCTCCCTCATTGCAGCAATATGGACGGTGGAACATCACACTCCAGAAGACCCACCTAGAAGTGCCAAGAAGAGAAGCTGAGAATCTTGAACTCAACAGAAAAAATTCTTTAACTTTTCTTCAAGATTTTTAAAATTCTTTTTCACAGTTTAATTGTGAACTTAATGGTACATGATCATTTATATAGTTTCCCATTTTTTTCTTCTCATCTCTAGATTTTTGAAGTCAGTTATTTTACATGAATTAGTTTTTTTGTGAACTAGGATATTTGATTAGTATATTTTAGTTTTGTTTTGTATTCTTTTATTTTTTATTTTTGTTTTTATTTAAATTTTTGTTTTATGTACATTTTTTCTTCTTTTTCTCTTGATTCTCTCTTCTGCAAGTCAATCTCTATT
The DNA here is from genome assembly GCF_902686445.1 of Sciurus carolinensis. Lineage (NCBI taxonomy): Eukaryota > Metazoa > Chordata > Mammalia > Rodentia > Sciuridae > Sciurus > Sciurus carolinensis. The sequence goes on along the minus strand of NC_062225.1, from coordinate 59,693,325 downwards.
GTTCTCTCTTTCACTTTTCTTTTAATCTCTTACTTCTGTCGTCTCTTCTCCTCCCTCATAATCATGACATACTACATCACTTCTGTCCTCTCTTTGTCCACCATTTGAAAATGTAAATCCTTTTGCAAACTTGTTGTTTGTATTATAGGCATAACTGATCATATCATTTGTTTATTGTGATAATTAACACTGTAGACACCATAGTAGGAACTATGGTTTAATACTGTAAATTGTTTGTTATTGTTATTATTTGTCTCCCCCTAAACAGTAAGGTACTGGAAACCTTCAGGGACACTATAGGCCCACAGGGTAGAAACTCTACTGCCTCAGATCCATAACTGTTAGATGGGCAAACACACAAACAACATGAAAAAGCAAGGAAACAAATTGCCCCAAGCAAAGCAAGATACTCCAACTACAGAATCCATTGATACCACAATGGAAGAAACATCAGAGTTTAGAATGTGCATAGTAAAACGAATCTGCAAGGTAAAAGATGACGTAAGAGAGGAAATACAGGTAGCAAAAGATCACTTCAATAAAGCGATAGAGATTCTGGGGGGGAAAAAAAAACCAGAAGTTCTTGAAATGAAAGAAATAATAACCAAATTAAAAAGTCAATAAAAAGCATCACCAACAGATTAGACCACTTGGAAGACACCTCAGGCAATGAAGACAAAATATATAACCTTGAAAATTGAGTTGACCACAAAGAGATGATGTTAGGAAACCATGAACAGAACTTCCAAGAACTATGGGATAATATGAAAAGACCAAATTAAGAATTATCAGGATAGGAGCTGGAGATATAGCTTGGTTGATAGAGTGCTTGCCTCTCAAGTACAAGGCCCTGGGTCCAATCCTCAGCACCACCAAAAAAAAAAAAAAAGATTTATCAGGGTAGATGAAGGCATGGAGACACAAACCAAAGGAATGCACAATCTTTTCAATGAAATATCAGAAAATTTCCCAAACCTAAAGAACGAAATGGAAAATCAAATACAAGAGGTTTACAGGACCCCAAATGTGCAACATTACAACAGACCCACATCAAGGCACATTATAATGAAAATGCCTAGTATACAGAATAAGGATAAAATTTTAAATGCTGCTAGAGAAAAATATCAGATTACATATAGGAGGAAACCATTTCAGATCTCAGCTGATTTCTCATCCCAGACCCTCAAAGCAAGGAGGTCATAGGATAACATATACTAGGCTCTGAAAGAAAATGGATGCCAACCAAGAATCCTATATCCAGCAAAATTAAGCTTCAGATTTGAAGATGAAATAAAAACCTTTCATGATAAACAAAAATTAAAAGAATTCACAGTCAGAAAGCCTGCACTTCAGATTATTCTCAACAAAATATTCCATGAAGATGAAATTTTAAAAAAAGTGAACCAGCAAAAGAAGAAACTACACTAAAGGAATAGTCAATCAAACAAGAAACTAATTCAAAGTAAAAACTAGAAATAAGTCAAAATAACCAAGAACACAATCCTATCTCAATAATAACCTTGAACATTAATGACCTGAACTCATCAATCATAGACCTAGACTGGCAGATTGGATTAAAAAACAAGACCCAACAATATGCAGTCTCCTAGAGACTCATCTCATAGGTAAAGACATCTACAAACTGAAGGTGAAAGGATGGGAAAAAAAATATCACTCATATGGATTGTGTAAACAAGCAGGGGTTTCTACCCTCTAAAATAGACCAAGTTATGTAAGCTATATAACTGTAATTATATAATTGTAATATTACCTTAATACATTTTTAGCATCGGTAGGGTTGTTTTGATAGCTCCCTTTCCATTGATGTTTTTTCTTCTTTTTTTCTTGATTAGACTTGTTAGATTTTTATCAACTTTTAGCTGTATTACTTCTTTTTGATTTCACGTTTCTGCTTCCACTCTTATTTTTTCCTTCCTACTACTTAATTTGAAAATAATTCAATTGTTATTCTAGCTTCTTTCTGATAAATACTTTAAGTTATAATTGTGCATGGGTACTGTTTCATGCCAGAGATTCTGATATTTTAAGCTTTTATTATCACTTAGTTCAAAGCACTTTTTATTTACTTTTCTTGTGCTTTCTTCTTCTTCTTTTTTTTTTTGTGCTTTCTTCTTTGATCTGAGGTATTTATAAGTGTGCTGTTTAATTTTGAAGTAGTTGAGATGTGGGGGTGGGATTCTATATATCTTAAGGTGACTGATTTCTAATGTAATAAATCATGCAGGAAACATGATTTCACATTTTTTTAGTTTCTCAAAGCTTATTTTATGATAGAATATAGTCTATTAATTTTCTACTTTTCATTTTTGTATATAGTTCTCTATAAATAACAAATAGGTCAAGGTGGTTGGTAATGTTAAGTCTTCTACATTATTACTCTTTCCAGCAAAGTGAGGGGGCTTAAAATCTCCAAATATGATTGTGGATTTGTCTTTCTAGTTTTATTAATTTTTACTTCATGTATTTTAAAATTTTGTTATTAGGTACATACACATTCAGGATTGTTATACTTTCTTGAAGAAGTTACATTATTATGGTTATTAAACATTCCCCTTTAACTCTGAAAATACTTTTTCTTAAACTTCATTTTATATTAATAGCTCTACTTCAGATTTCTCATGATTATTTCCCCCTTATTTTGCTTTTAACCTATTGGTGTATTGATATTCAAAGTGTGACATATGTATAGAGTATATAGATATTGTTTGCTTTTTACACACATTGAACATTATACCTTTTAATTACAATATCTAGATCATTTATATTTAAATTATTGATATTATTAAAAAAAAACACATGACATGAAGAGCAGTGGAAAATTGGGTAAATGATGGGCTTGATGATGTAATATTTTGGAAAACAGGTTGAACAGTCCTGCTGCCAGGTTCAGAGAGAAGATTGTTGGAATGCTTTTGCTGTAATTGTTTGTTCTCTCATTTATCATATGGTTCACAGAAATAGATTTATTTTATTAACACTTTTTATTTTGCAAATAAAAAAAATAATATATACAAAAAAAAAATTTTTTTTTAAATGAAGTGATGGGAGAGAGAGGCCAGAGGACTTCAAGACCCTGCAACTGGCTGGCTGTAGGGGGTACACAGTCATGGCTGGGAGCATGTTGAGCACATCCCAGCCTGATGGCACAGGCAGAACACCCTCAGCAGACATTCAGCCACTACCTGCACCTCCCACAGATAGGCAAGGAGCAGGAGCCAAGCAGAGCTTCTCTAAATGAAAAGGTAAGTGAAGGAAACAAAAACCACCCAGAAAACCTAATTTCAAGACAAGGCCACTCTAACCATTCTCTTGATTTTCGTAACAGATACAAAGACAGAAATCACCTTTGAGAAGCTTAATTACCTAAAGAATTTCATCAATCTAGAACCAGTTAGAATGCATTGGTGCTCATGTTCATTCCCTCTCATAGAAGCCTGGGGTTGTTTGCCTTAGCTCTGGAAGGTTCTGTGTGTCTCAGGTTCAGTCAGGGGTGTTTCCCTCTAACTGACCCAGAAATAAGGGATGTATCTCTTCACGGAGCTAAAGACTGACTTTGCAGAAGATTACCACGGTCTGGGTGGGTATATGGATGGGGAGACCCAAAATCTGTGGTTCTGATCCTCACCATTAAACAACTTCCCAGAGATGAGAGCAACAGAAACCCAGAGCCACCAGGGCCTGACCTCCCAGGTCCCTGCCCTCCACTCCAGAAGGGCCCCCTTCACCCTACATGTGCAGCAACCTTACTGCTTCTTCACACCACCCCAATATGCACACACTGACCTGAAGAATGTTACAAGAAACTCGATCCTATCCTGAAACTTCATCTGCTCCCACTCCGTACATCCCTACCAGATGGTTCTACACCCTTTCCATTCAACTGGCAATTCATTCATAAAAGAATTATGAGAAAAGAAGGGATATTGAGAGCCCATCCCCCTCTTCAAACTAGATCATCTTATAAAAACTGATATCAAGGCAGTGGTGGTACACACCTGTGGTCTTAGCTACTCCGGAGACTGAGGCAGGAGGATCACAACTTTGAGACTAGCCTGGGCAACTCAATGAGTCCCTGTCTCAGGATAAAAAATAAAAAGGGTTGGGGATGTAGTTCAGTAGTAAAGTACCCCTGGGTTCAATTACAAGTACCAGAAAAAGGAAAAGAAAGACACTGAGAATTTTAAAAGGATATTATTAACAATGGTAACAAAATTTATAAGGTACCTAAATATAAACCTAACAAAAGATAAAGACAAATTTTTAAAAGAAATGCATAAAACTTTGCTGAGAGACATTAGAGAACACTGGAGTAAATGAAATTATATACTATACTCATGGATGGTAAGACTAATGTAAACATGCCAACTGTTTCAAATTAATCCACAACTTTAATGCAAAAAAATTTAACATATTACAATCAAAATTTCCCATAAGGGTTTTCTTGGAAATTGATAAGCTGATTATATTATTATACTAATTAAGATAGTGTGGCATTGATGCTCAAATTAACAGGAAGACTAATGGAGAGAAAGGAACTCAATTTACATTAGTCTTACTATCCATGAGCAGAGTATTCTCTAATGTCTCTCAGCAAAGTTTTATGATTTTCTTTTAAAAATCTGTCTATATCTTTTTGTTAGATTTACATTTAGGTACCTTACAACTTTTGTTACTATTGTTGATGATATCCTTTTAAAAAGGATCTACATACTCACAGAAACTAAATATATGGCAGAAGAAGCTCTCCAGATTAATGTGAGTAATATTGGACTATTCTATAATGCTGAGAAAACTGTTAGCCATATGAAAAAAAATTTAAATCCCTCACAGCATAAATCATTGTAGAAGGATTAAGACCATACTTGAAAAGTAAAAGTTAACTCAAATTTTTATATTTTTTTCCTTTCTTCCTTTTCTTTTTTTCCCCAGTACTGGGAATTGAACTCAGGACTTTGAGAATGCCAAACAAATGCTCTTTCACTAAGCTACATCCCCAGCCCTTTTAAACTTTATTTTTAGTCAAATCTTTACAATCTTTGAGACATGGGTTATTTTCTTTAATTAAAAATCACATAACCATAAAGGAAGATAATGATCAGTTTGTCTATGTTAAAATCCACAGGGGCTGATGGTATAGTAATAGAGCACATGCTTAACATGCCCAGACCCTCGGTTCCACCCCAACACCAAAAAAAAGTAAGTAAATAAATATATAACTGATTTCTATATACTAAGCATCATAAACAAAGTGAAAAGTCCACCCACAATCAGAAGAAGATATTTCAGTACACATAACTGACAGAAATCAGTGTAGAGGGTGTACAATCAACTATTAAGAAAAAGAAAAATGTTGCCAGGCACTGTGGAGCACAGAAGTAATCCACCAAATTCAGATGCCTCTGGCAGGAGAATCCTAAGAATGAGGCCAGTCTGGGCAACTTGGTGAGACCCCATCTCAAAATGAAAAATAAAAAGGAATATAGACTCAGTTCAGTAGTACAGGAGATCTGAATTCAATCCCCAGTTCGGAAGAAAGAAAGGGGAAGGGATAGGAAAAGAGAAGAAGAAAAATGGACAGAGCTATGAACACAATTCACAAAAAGGAAATCCAGCCAGGCACGGTGGCACATGCTTATAATCTCAGCAACTCAGAAGGCTGAGACAAGAGGATCACAAGTTTGAGGCTAGCCTCAACAACTTAGTGAGACCCTGTCTTTAAAAAAAAAAAAAAAAAAAAAAAACTCAAAAAACAAAAAAGCGCTGGGAACAGTGGGGTACAATTGTAATCCCAGCAACCCAGGAGGTTGAGGCAGAAGGATGGCAAGTTCAAGGCTAGCCCCAGCAATTTAGTGAAACACTGTCTCAAAATAAAACAGAAAAAAGGGTTAGGGTTTAATTCAGTGGTAAAAGCACCCCTGGATTCTAACCCCAGTACCAAAAAAAAAAAAAAAAAAAAAAAAGGAAATTCACATGGCAAAAAATTATATGAAAAGATGCTCAAATTCACTACTAAGCAAGAAAATGCAAATTATACTTACAATGAAGTATCACTCCCACCAGATAAGCTAAAATTAAAGAGACTGATAATATCTAGTACAGTGAGGACATGAGGCAGTTGGAACTCTCAGACACTGCTAGTGGGAATATAAAATGGTACAACCACTTTGGAAGACAGTTTGAGTATAGCAGGCCCTTGAATCTGAGAGTTCCAGGTTTATGGACTCAATCAACTGTGGATCAAAAATAATTGGAAAACAAAACATTGTATCTGTCCTGGACACTACGGATTTTTTTTTCTTGTCATTATTCCCTAAGCAATGTAGTATAACATCTATTTACACAGCATTTATGTTGTATTAGGTAATACATAATTCATCTAGAGATGATTAAAAGGATACAAGAGAATATGCATAGGTTAAATGCAAATACTACACCATTTTATATAAGGTAAGCTTGAGCATCCACAAATTTTGATATACACTGGGGCCGTGGAACCAATGCCCATGAATACCCAAGGCTGATGATATTTTAAAAATTAAGAAGGTATGGTGGTGCACGCCTATAATCCCAGTTACTAGGCAAGAACCTGTCTCAAAATAAAAAATTTAAAAATGGCTGGGGATGTGGCTCAGAGGTAGAGGGCCCCTGAGGTTCAATCTCCAGTATCAAAAAAACAAACACAAAAAAATACATCTTGTGGCACACACCTAAGCCCACTTACTTGGGAAGCTGAGGCAGGAGTCTACCAGCCTCATTCCAGGCCAACCTGGGCAACTTAATGGATCCTGTCTCGAAATAAAATAAAAAAGGGATGGGGATGTACCTCAGTGATAGAACGTTTGCCTAGCAATTACAAGACTCTGGGCTCAATCCCTAGTACTGGAAAAAAAATTGAACATACATCTACCTATGATCCAGCAATTCTACTCCTAGGTGTTAATCCAAGGGGGAGGGGCAGAATGTGTCCACAAAAACACTTGTACATAAATGGTCATAACAGTTTATTCATAACTAAAACTAAGAAGCTCTTCAAATGTCCATCGAATAGTAAATGATAAGCTGGTAGTATATTCTATACAATAGTTAAACATGAAAAAAGTTAAAACATGATTACCATGCAATCCAGCAATTCCATTAGTAGTTGTCTAACCAAGACAAATGAAAACATATTCACACAAAAATTTGGACATGAGCTGGGTGCAGTGGTGCATATCTGTAACCCCAGGCTGAGGCAGAAGGATCCCAAGTTCAAAGTCAGCCTCAGCAATTTAGTGAGGACCTAAGCAACTTATTGAGGCCCTATCTAAAAAGAAAAAACAAAAAGGGCTGGAGATGTGGCTCAGGATTAAGCACCCCTAAGTTCAAACCCCAGTATCAAAAAAAAAAAAAAAAAAAGAACGTGACTGTTCCCAACAGTCAGAATAGTCAGAAAGCAGAAACAAACCAAATGATAAATGGACAAACAAAATGTGGTATGATCACACAATAATTATTCAATCATTAAAGGAATAAAATAGGGGCTGGGGTTGTAGCTCAGTAGTGGAACACTTGCCTAGCACTTGTGAGACACTGGGTTCAATCCTCAGCACCACATAAAAATAAGTAAATAAAGGTACTGTGTCCATCTACAACTAAAAAAATTTTTAAAGGAATAAAATACAACATAGATGAATTTTTAAAACATCATGCTAAGTGAAAGAAGCCAGAGATAAGAAGTTCCACATTGTATAACTGCCATCATATGAAATGTCCAGACTAAGCAAATCCAGAGAGGCAGAAAATAAATGACTGTCAAGGGATGGGAGAGGGGGGAAAGGGAAATGATCACTCAGGGTTCAATTCCTTTTGGGGGTGTTGAAAATGTTCTTTTTAAAAAATACTTTTATTTTTAGATGGACACAATACCTTTATTTTGTTTATTTAATTTTTTTATATAGTGCTGGGGATCAAACCCAGTGCCTCACATGTGCTAGGCAAGCGCACTGCCACTGAGCTACAACCCAGCCCTGAAAATGATCTTGAATAGTGATGAGGACTGAACCATACAGAGAGTATAGCAAAAACCCCCAACTCTATGTCTATAACAGTAAATTTTCACAATGATGTCATAATTTTGCAATATTTGTAAAGCTTCGTTCTCACTGCTTTTATTGTAATCAGGATTTCAAATTGAAAAAAAAATCATGGCAATCTTAAAAAAAAATAAAATAAAATAAAAATAAAATGGTAAATTTGCCCAGCATGGTAGTGCATGCCTGTAAATCCCCAGCTATATATGAACACAAGAGGATCGCTGAAGTCCACAAGCCTGAGACCAGCCTGGATAATACAGCAAGAAGCCTTCTCAAAAAAGCTAAAAATAAGGAAAAACCAAAAGGAAAAATTTATTATGTGAATTATATCTCAAATTTTAAAAAAAGAATATACCAATGATACAAATAGCACATGGATGAATTTGTAAAAACATGATGCTAGCTGGGCATGGTAGTGCATGCCTGTAATCCCAGCAGCTCAGGAGACTAAGGCAAGAGTATCCCAAGTTCAAAGCCAGTGTCAACAACTTAGTGAGGTCCTAAACAACTTAGCAAAGACCCTGTCTCAAAATAAAAAATCAAAAGGGCAGTGGATGTGGTTCAGGTAAAGCACCCCTGGGTTCCATCCCTAGTACAAAAAAATTAAAAAAGACAAAACAAATCTAGTGACAGAAATCAGTGGCTACTGAGGGCAATTTCTTACCTGATTGGAATGGTACTCATATCAGTATATACACTGGTCAAATGTCACCAAACTGTATACCTTAAAACGGGTGCAATGTATTTTATATTATATCATATCTCAATAAAATTAATTTAGATCATCCATGGTGGTGCACACCTGTAATCCCAGGAACTCAGGAAGATCACAAGTTCAAGACCAGCCTCAGCAACTTAGCAAGACCCTGCCTCAAAATAAAAACTAGAAAGGGCTTAGAATGTAGCTCAGAAGTAGAGCATCCCTAAGGATCAATCCCAGTAACACAATAATGAAGAATAATAATAATAATTTTTAAAGAAAAAATGAGATACTATTTCACATCCACCATATAAGCAAAGTTTTAAATTCTGGCAACATGTAAAAAGGGCCAGGATACTGAGCAACAAGCCTTATTCCCTACCAAAAAGAGTATAAATCAGTACAACTCGCCTGGAGAGCCAGTTAGCAGCATCCGGGAGAAACAGGCATACCTTTGGATATAGCAACTCCCATCCTGAGTAGATACATTAAAGAAATTCTCCTATGTGTGCACTGAAATATGAATCAAACTATTCACTGCAGCACTACAGTAATAGCAAAATATCTACAGACAGAAGAACAAATAAATCAATACCTACTGTATTACAGTTAAAACGAAAGAACTACAGCTATAGGAATCAACATCAGAATATAAAGCTGACCTAAAAGGACAAGCTGCAGATTCCACTAGTTATACCATCTATAAAAATGGTTGAAAGTAGTAAAATGATACCATACTTTATGTGCAGATGCACTGCTGGAGTTTGGCTCTGGAATGTTCCCCAAAGGCTCACATGGTAAAAGGTTTGGTTCCCAGTTTGCATTGTTGGGGGGGTGGTAAAAACTTTCAATGTGGGGCCTAGTGGTCGGGGTGGGGTCCTTTTAGGTTACTGGGGATGTGACCTCAAAGAGGATAATAGGACCCCAATCCCTTCCTCTCTGCTTCTCTGCCATGGGGTGAGCAATTCTGCTCTCCCACACATTTCTGCAATGATATACTGCCTCATCATAGGCCCAAAAGCAATAGGGCCAGGGCCAATCTTCCAAGAGCCCAAATAAATATTTCTCTCCTCTCTCTCTCTCTCTCTCTCTCTCTCTCTCTCTCTCTCTCCCTCTTTTTCTCTCTTTTCCTTTGATACTGGGGGATTGAACCCAGGAATGCTCTGTCACTGAGCTACAGCACAGCTCTTCATTGTTTTCATATGAGATAGGTTCTCCCTAAGTGACTGAAGCTGGCCTTGAACCTGAAATCTTCCTGCCACAGCCTCCCGTGTAGCTGGAATTACAGGTGTGCACCACCACACCCAGCTACCTTTTTTCTCTTCATTAAGTTGATTGTCTCAGGTATTTATTATAGTAGTGGAAAGCTAAGTAACACACACATAAATGTATATACACGCATCATATTGAATATATTTTTAGTGCATGGAAATAATAACATCAAAATTATGAGATGGCAATTTCTATATGGAAAAGGAAAGGATTTTAATGGGAGAGAAGGGCCTAGCGGACACACGTAGTATTTTTTATTTCTTCTGTTGGATGGTACACAAATGTTCACTGTACTATAATCTATATTTTTTACATGCCTGAAAGACTTTATAATGGCTTTTATGCATAATTTCCTCTTCTACCTCTTGTAAAGCACAAGTTTCTTTTATTTCACAGATTGATTTGTTCTTCTCAAGTTTTTGGTAGTTGTATTCAAGGAAAACATTTTGATTGGCATAAGGAATTCTTCATTTTTCTAAATGCTTAAATCTTGTTTTATTCCCAACAGTCTTTTGTATTTAAGAAAAATTCCTCAGAACATTTACTATAACGGGCTTACCACCAAATTTAAATAAATTATGTTAATTGAGAAATAGGGGCAATTTGTTTAAAAGCCCATTGTATACTGTACTGTGAACTGCTAAAATTTAGTTTTTATCTTTCTAGGGATAGAAAAAAATTTTTTTCCATTTACTTAGTTCTTAAATGACATATATGACAATAACTACCAATTAAATTTAATTTGGTCCTTAATTTGGTTCTTGAAATGTGAGTCAAAATTCCCCACGCATCATTTACACGCCCAAAGACTGGGCTGCTGTTACACAGAAAGCAATGAAATTTCAGCCATGTACAGCAGTTCTGGGACCAGAACCTGGCTGATCCCAACACCCTCGCACTATCTGGCCTCCAGAGAGCCCATCACTTGACTTCTCCATTGCCTGTGTGATCCCAAGATGCTAATGGATAAACTCAGAAGGTTTTGTACACATAAAGCAATTTGTGTTACTGCTGAGCACATGGAAGGAGTTCCATCATATTTATTCTGCTCACTCACATCTCACACACGCAAGAATTATGCACCGTGCAAAGGTGCTCACAAGGGACATGAGGACAAAATTGGAAATAGGTTTTCTTCAAAATATATCATATCTTACAATCAGATCCTTAGTGATCATCAAAGCAGACACAGGATAAGCAAATGAATAAAGAGGTGGGTAAAACCCTGTCATGATCCTAGGAAGACGAACTGGATAAAAGCCAAGAGCTTGATGTCATCCTCCAGGCTTTTCAGGATTGTCTGGAGTTGAGATGCTTCCGTAACACACTGTCCTCTCCCTTCAAGCTAGTCATTTAATATGTCACTCAGCGACCTGCTGTTTGATCTGCCACCCTCTAGCTGACCACACTCATCTCCTGACACTTTATGACATTATCACAACCTATAGCAATGTGGTCCCCAAACCATCCCCCAGTTCTTGTCTGGCTCTAGCAAGTTGAGGCACAGTGGTCTCTAAATGTTACTGAATCTTAAAAGAATTGAGAAAACTATGTCATTTTCAAACAGATTTTTTTTTTCACCTTGCATATGCTAAGTAGACGCTCTACCACTGAACTTTACCCCAACACCTCATTCTGTATTCTAAAAATGACATTTATTAACACCAGCACAAATTTAATCAGAAAAGTGTTAAGAAGGCATCTGGAATGAATTCAAGTTTTCCAAATTTTTAACTTTTCTTGAAAGCTTGAATTTTTTCATCAGCAACAAACACTGTCCATTGTTTTCCTCAAATTCAAAGACTCACCTTTCTGTTTTTGAGAAAATGTCTACTCTACTGTCAAGTAGGAATAAACCCAGTGTGTTAGTCATTCTTGCAATAAAAGTGACTGGTGTGTCATGAAGAGAGCCACTAGTTCAGTTCAGGACTCAGCCAATTGCACAAGGACTTTTCTGGGAGACAGTCACAACATTCCAGTATGCGCCAAAGTGTTTTCTGCAATTTTCCATTCCATCCCGCTGATTATTATAAAAACATATACTTGGGCTGGGGTCGTAGCTCAGTGGTAGAGTACATGCTAAGCATGCACAAGGCCTCAAATTCAATACCCAGAACCACCAAAAAAATTTTAATTGAAAAACAAACAAACAAGTCAGGCACAGTGGTGCATGTCTATAATCGCAGCCACTCAGGAGGCTGAGGCAAGAGGATCACAAGTTCAAAGCTAGCCTCAGCAACTTAAGAGAGGCCCCAAAGCAACTCAGGGAGACCCTATCTCTAAATAAAAAGGTTTAAAAGTGGGAGCTGAGGATATGGTTCAGTGGATACACAGCCCTGGGTTAAATCCCCAGTACCAAAAGAGAGAGAGAGAGAGAGAGAAAGCTGGGCACAGTGCTGCACACCTATATTCCCAATTACTCAGGAGACTGTGACAGGAGGATCAAAGGTTCAAGGACAGCCTCAGCAATTCAGTGATATCTTCAGCAACTTAGCAAGATGCTTGTTCCAAAATAAAAAATAAAAAGGTCTGAGGATGTAGCACAGTGACAAAGTGACCCTGGGTTCAATCCCCAGGACCAAAAAACAAAAACAAAAACAAAACAAAACAAAACCATAAAATAAAATAAAAATAATAACTATATTCAGCTTTGTATCTGTACAAAAACACAGCCAGTGGGGCTGAGTTCACAAGCATGCTCCAAAATTCTACCACTGTGGCGACTAAGAGTGTAGTGGACCAGTTGAGATCATGGTTACACTGTGAGGGCAGAGGCAAACTTAGCTGATTCCAGTATCTCCTCCCACAAAATGAACAAGGAAACCCTGGACTTTAGCTGCCTGGACCCAGATCTCAGAGGTGGTCCTCTGGGTGTCAAGGTAAAACCAGATTCTAAAAGCTTCTTTGAGACAGCTAAGGAAACCACTCAGCTAACAGTAGACCTAACCTGGACTCATCACCTGGGCCAGAGTGAGCATTTTTCTCCCCCTTGGTACTAAGGACCCAGAGCTCACACATTAGTCAAGCACTCTACCACTGAGCTACAACCCTAGCCCCTAGAGTGAGCTTTTAAAATTAAGGCAAGCTGGGCGTGGTAGTGTACACCCGTAATCCCAGCAGCTCAGAAGGCCGAGACAAGAGGATCTTGAGATCAAAGCCAGCCTCAGCAAAAGTGAGGCACTAAGCAAGCCAAAGGGACCCTGTCTCTATATAAAATACAAAATAGGGCCGGGGATGTGACTCAGTGGTTGAGTGCCCCTGAGGTCAATCCCCAGTACCAAAAATTAAAAAAATAAAATAAAATTAAGCCAAATGGGAGTGGTAGCAGACACCAGTAAAACCAGCTAGGAGAAGGCTAAGGCAAGAGAATTACAAGTTTGAGGCAAATGTGGAGAACAGAGAGACCTCCTGCTCCTTCCCACACCCCCACTTAAAAAGGGAGGAAGCAAATTGAGTCTTTTGCTCAAATCCACATTCAGATGTAAACCCAAATCTTTACTGTTTTCCCTTTTCAAAAAGGAGAACTGGGGCCAGGTGTGGTGGCGCACACCTGTAATCCCAGTGGCTCAGGAGGCTGAGGCAGGAGGACTGTAAATTGAAAGCCAGACTCAGCAATTTAGCAAGACTTTGTCTCAAAATAAAAAAATTTAAAGGGGAATTGGGGATATAGCTCAGCAGTAGAGCAGCCTTGAGTTCCGTTCCCAATAAAATAAAAACAGAGGGGAGAGAGAATGGGGCTGGAGGCATAGCTCTGTGGAAAAGCACAGGCTTAGCATGGATGACGCCCTCGGTTCAATCTCCAGCATCAAAAATAAAGAAAGAAGACAATCAAAACTAAACTCTTAAAACAGACAGACAAACTAAGCCCTTAGATCAGTAGAACAAGGGGTGTGAGGTAGGAAGGGAGGGGGAAGTGCTGGGGAGTGATATTGGCCACATTATATTGTGTGCATGTATGAATATGTAACAACGAATCCATCATGTACATCCATAATGCACCAATAAAAATATGTGAAGCCAGGCGTGGTGGTGCATGTCTATAATCCCCGAGACTCAAAAGGCTGAGACAGGAGGATCCCAAGTTCAAAGCCAGCCTCAGCAACTTAGTGAGACACTAAGCAACTTAATGAGACATTGCCTCAAAATAAAAAATAAAAAGAGCTTGGGATGTAGCTCAGTGGCAAAGTGTCCCCGGGTTCCATCCCCAGTATCAACAAAAAGGAAAATAAAGGGAAAAACACACACACAAAAATGAAAACCTTGGGTTGAGAGATGCAGTTCCATGGTAGTGAGCTTGACTAGCATGTGTGAAGACCTGGATTCAACCCCCAGTAACTATTTTTTTTAAAAAATCCTGCTTATAGGTTTTCTAGGTTGAAGACACTATTAATACCCAACTCTTCTAACAAAAATGAAAACACTATTGTTTCTGCATGGTTCTTTCACATGCATCATTCATTTTAACATATATATGGAGTGCCTGCCCATGTGCGAGGCACTGAACCATGTGCTGCAAAGCACAGAATTTCTGTTCTCAAAGAACAGAATAAAAGGAATCTAAGACATTCAAGCAACCTCAAGACAGCTAGCCAGTAACCAGGGGCCTAAGACTTGGAAAGATACAGCTAAGGAAGTTTACCTTCTAGTTGAGGGTTTGGTCTTTATTCTCTCGTCCACCCTCTCTGTGGGAGATCACAATCTACTAAATGAGGGCAGCTAATTAACTGTGTCTGTGTGTCTCTCTCTTCTCTCTTTCTCACACACACATACACACACCCCCTCCTGACTCTCAGCCCTGGTTCTTTCCACCACAGACTTTCCCTTTTGACATGTGTTGCCTGGGAAAGTCAAATGATTGCTTCAATTACCTAATTCCCTTTGCCAGCAGAGTTAAGAGAACTCAGTATTCACAAAGAGGGTCATTTAAATGTATATACTATTCCAAACACTCCAGCAGAACCCACCAGTTGATCAATTAATTTATTCAAACACAAATGTTTTGTCTGTTGCTTCCTCTGATTCATCTGCTCAGTCAAAATGCCTGGGTCCCCTTCTAAACCAATCAAGGGATGCAGTTTTCTAAACATTTTATCCTCCCCCAAGCACACCACTAAACCACAATGGTTAAAGCAGTACAGATGGTGATAGTTGCACAGTTCGGCGAATATCCTGAAAAACACTGAATTATGCACTTTGAAGGTGAATTTGGGGACTAGGGATGTAGCTCAGCAGTAGAGCACTTGTCTCACATGTCTCGGGCCCTCAGTTCAATCCCAGTACCATGTTTGTTTGTTTGTTTTAAAAAAGTGTGAATTTGGGGACTGAGAATATAACTCCATGATAGAGTACTTGCTCAGCATGCATGAGAGCCTAGGTTCAATACTCAACTCTGCAAAAAATCAAAAATAAATAAATAAAAGAACAGCACTGATTTTCATTCATACTTTAAGGGGAAATATGATCAAATCTATCTCTCCTCCAGTTGTTTTTTTTGTTTTGTTTTGTTTTTGTTTTGGGGTTTTGTTGTTGTTTTGTGGTGCTAGGTATCAAATCCAGGGCCTCATGCATGCTAGAGATATTCTACTACTTAGCTACATCCCCAGTCCCCCATAGCAAAAATTTTTAATCTATAATCCTTTTAATTCAGTTATTTCTCCTCTCGGAATTTAGCCTACATTTAGAATCACACTCATTTTCAAAGAGATGTGAAAAATAACGTTCTCTGCACCACTCTGTATTTTTTTAAGAACTTGAAGCAAACTAATCATTTCTCAATACAATGGGGTGGGGATGTGGGAATCAGAACCTGGGGCAACTCTTACCCACTCTTGTGAGCCTGGACATATTAGTTAATCTGTCTAAATCTTAGTCACAAATGGGAATAAAAGCAGCACTATCTCATAGGACTCTAATGAGACTTAGATGACAAAATTATGTAAAAACTTAAATGGCTAGAATATATTTAAGTATTCAATAAATGTGCATTATGGCTAGGCACTGTGGTATATGCCTATAGCCCCAATTACTCAGAAGGTTGAGTGAGGCAGGATGGCTTGAGTCTATGAGTTCAAGGTTAGCCTGAGCAACATAACAAAAATGTCTCAAAAATAAATACATACACGTGTGTGTATGTTTATACAAGTATAGATATATGTACACAAACGTATGTGTGTATACACTAATGGCTATTACAATCATTACTATTATCTCCAGGACAGACGCTTATTAAATGAATGATGGCCCATCCATACAATGGAATACTATACAGATATTAAAAAGAATGAGAAAAACATGAACTGTATGGAAAGAGTTCCAAGATGTATGGTTAAATGAAAAAGGCAAATTGCTGAACATAATTATAGAATGATCTTGCTTAAATTATATATGTTCAAAGAAAATATTTATATATATAAATGTATATATATGCACATCTGTATTTATATACATGTATGCAAATGTGTGTACATATGCGTTTGTATGTACATGGAATACCCAGAAACTGGGTGGTGGGATGGAGGAGACAGGGACTTGTTAACTTTTCTCATCATAACACTTTTTTTCCAATGAGCAAAGTTTTAACTAAAAAATAAAATAATATTATTGAAACTGATTTGCTTACCAAAAGCACTTCGGTTAAAAGACATTAACAAAACAGAGTTTCCATAGGACTCTAAAATTGTCAGCAGATTGAAAAACCCAGTACATATTTAAAAGAAACAGTCTACTGTGAAAGAGCAGGATTTAACCAAGGTTCTGGGTTATGTTCAATCTTATCAGAGATCTATTAATTACTGACTTCTGAAAATAACCATCTTATCTGCAGAATAAAAGCACTGAGATTTTCACATTCAATTTAAAAATACTGCTTTTTATTTTTAACATACTTTATAACCTACTTCATTTTTATAATATCGAACGAAAAGGCAATGGAAAGAATACAATTGATTTTTTAAATTTCCATCACCCTGCTTTTCATTTTGATTATTTAAATTTCCTTAACCTGGGCTTAAAATAACACTGTGAGAAATTTAAACATTTAAAAATCTCCTCAAATGCTCATCACCACAACACAAAGTAATACAAATTAAAGATCAAAATTCCTACGTGAAGCAACTTTTGGAAAGAATAGATCAAAATGATCACAAGACTTTGCTAGAGATTAAAAACTCAAAAAACTTCTACTGAGGCTGTCTGAGGGGACAGAAGTCCAGAGGCAAAAGGGACAAGACAGTAAAAGGAACAGCTTTATATCTGACCTGTCTTTCAGAGGTCATAACTTCTCAAAGGCAACAAGCAAAGAGCATCTTTTTATGGAAAAGGCAGCAATGCTTAGTAATTCTGAAGGATGAGCTGAGTGAGTGTGGTGGCACACACCTATAATCCCAGAGGCTGAGAGGCTGAAGCAGAAGGATACAAAATTCAAGACCAGCCTCAGTAATTTGGCAAGGCCCTAAGCAATTTAGCAAGACTCTGTTTCAAAATAAAAAATAAAAAGGGCTAGGGATATGGCTCAGTGGTTAAGTCCCCCTGGGTTCAATCCCCAGTACCAAAAAATAAAATAGGACGATTTGTCTATATGTTAAAGGACCAAAAAGAACATTGACAGCATCAGAATAATATTGGCAGCATCAGAATAATATTCAGATGTGACTGGAAGGCAAACTGCTTGAAGAATCTAGTTTATCTTCTTAATCAGATAAAACATTAAGCGCATCACCGTTCTAAGATTAATTAGTTACTAGGACTGTTTATCAAGGGAGGCTGCACATGTGTTCACTAAAGATCCTTGGCTCATGAGAAAATACTCTCAATAAGACGGTTTCAGGTGAACGGTAAGGAAGAGGACAGCCATATAAAGTAGTGAAAGTAGTGTGTACCATGAATTGGAAAGGGGAGACTGTCTCCCACCAGCCCTTTGGGCATCCCTCTTCCAGAGTCTCCTCCTCACAATATCCTAAAATGGGAAGCAGACCCTATGTAACAGAGCTACACGTGGGGCACGGTGGTCACACCAGAGAGACCCCGATGTCTGTGGGCCCTGGCACTGCTTCACTCAATCCACAACATCTCACACATTCCTAGTTCTGGTGAATGAGTCATCATAAAAACCCACAACTGACCTGAATCCAATCGCCTCTCCCCTGCTGTATCCCCTACATCTCTTGCCTGCCAGGTTTTGCAGCATCTGCTATTCACCTCTTGTACATTTTCTACCCAGCAGTCAGTGGTCTCTTTAAAACACATCAGTTTATTGGGCACGACGATGGCTCACACCTATGATCCCAATGACTCAGGAGGCTGAGGCAGAAGGATTGCAATGTCAAGGCCAGCCTTGGCAACTCGTATTATAAACAAATTTCTTAATACTAAAAAAAAGAAAGAAAAAGAAAAACTTCAAACAGAAATTCATTGGGGTAAGGGGTGCTGCTCAATGATAGACATGCTTAGTATGAGTCCCTGGTCTCAATCCCCAGCATCACAAAAAAAAAAAGAAAGAAAGAAAAAGAAAAAACACTTAAGATGAGTGACTTCTCAATACATGTAAAGATGCATGATCTTATTCAAAATTAATCAAAACAAACTTAAACTACTACATATCATTCTTCACCTTCAGAGTATGAACGTGATCTCTCACACATTGTAGGTGGGAGTATAAATTGATACCATCTTTCTTGGAGTAGTTTGGAATTATCTATGAAAATTATGTGTACATGTCCTTTAACTCAATGATTTAACTTTCAAAAATTTATCCTAAGGTATATTGTGAATGGAACAAAATAATGTCAGGCACAGTGGTACATGCCTAAAATCCTGGGGACTCAGAAGGCAGAGGCAAGAGATCACAAGTTCAAGGACAGACTCTGCAACTAAGTAACCCTGTCTTAAAATGAAAAACAAAAGGGCGGAGGATGTAGCTCAATGGTAGAACACCCCTGGGTTCAATTCCCCTGCTGCAGAGGGAAAAAAAAAAAGCAAGCAAAATAATATGCATACACACTATATTTATCAAAGCACCTGCTATAGACAAGAAACAACACAAATGTCCAGCAATTACAGGACAGCCATATAAAGTAGTGAAAGTAGTGTGTACCATGAATTGGAAAGGGGAGACTGGGCCCAGGAAGTTTCTCGAAAGAATCCGGCAGTTTCTGATGGAGTACCTGGCACACACCTGTGATCCCAATTACCAAGGAGGTCAGACAAGAGGATCGAAAGTTCCAGGGTAGCCTGGACAACTTAGTGAGATGAAATCTTTTAAAAATGGCTGAGGATGTAGCTTAGTGATAGAAGGCTTGCCTAGCATGTACAAGGCCCTGCTTGATTCCTAGCATGGAAAAAAAAATTTTATTTAAAGAAACCATGTTCCTTATCCCTTTTGTACAACAAGTACTTGATAAAATTCTTGATTTGATAGACTTTTTCTTACTCTAGCACAGCATCCCATCTGCTTTAACTAAGAGTTCTGGCACCTGAAGTCCACGGCCTTATCCCACAAGGCTCTTCAAACTATGCAACATAAAATATATTTCTGGGGCTGGGGATGTGGTTCAGTGGTAAAGCACTTGCCTTGCATGTGTAAGGCCCTGGGTGCAATCATCAGTACCACCTATAATTAATACAGGGGTTGACAGAGTAATAAAAATATTATGGCCAGGCATGGTGGTGCATAATAAAATGATATTGTGGCCTGGCATGGTGGCACACATATAACCCCAAGACTTGGGAGGCTGAGGCAGGAGGTTTGCAAGTTCAAAACCAGCCTTAGCAATTTGATGAGGCTCTAAGTCAAAATAAAAAATAAAAAAGGGCTGGGATACAGCTCAGCAGTAAAGCACTCCTGGATTCAATCCCTAGTACCAAAAGAAATAAAAGAAAATATTTGTATGAAAGGTTCTATTTTGAAATACAAACAGTATGTATTTATTGTGGCTGAAAAGTAATTTTTTCTAAAAAATGCCATGATAAGAAATAGCATAAGAAAATTAACCTGTCTTCTAGGTCTCTTTGTCTAACCCAAGCTTAGCAGCTAGGACAGATAGATATGAGAAAATAACTGTCATGCTAGGAATTACATTACAAATGCCAATTAAACAGTACAAATAAGAATCCCTCAAGAAGTTCAGAAGGATACATAGTGAAGGCTTCAAGAGAAACAACAGGGAGTTGGGCTTGATGAATGATTCTATTTCAAGAGGCCAGAGATTGCACAGTAAACAGACTTTAGGTACAAGGGAGCAGGCTGGGTTGGACAAATGGACACTCAAGTCATAGGGAGTACTTGTAGCATCTGGAAATCCACTGAATCAGTCCCTGATTCCTCTACTTTCCAATATCCTGTAGTAATTTTAATTCTTCCTGGAATGTTCCACAGCTAGCATGTATCCTCCATTCTTTTTTTTTTTTTTTTTTTTTTTTTTTGTGGTGCTAGGGATTGAACTCAGGGCCTTGTGCTTGCAAGGCAAGCACTCTACCAACTGAGCTATATCCCCAGCCCCTATCCTCCATTCTTACCACCACAAAGCAAGCAAGTTCTCATTCCCTCCCTCTGCAAAGATCTTCAAATTGATCTTACTGTGTACAATCTCCACTCCCCTCCAATTCATGGTACACACCACGTTCATTATTTTATTTTTTGGGTAACAGGGGTTGAACTCAGGGATGCTTAATCGCTGAGCCAAATGAAATTCCCAGTCTTTCTTATTTTTTATTTATTTTTTTTTATTTTATTTTTATTTTATTTTTTTTTTTGCGGTACTGGGGATCGAACTCAGGGCTTTGTGCTTGTGAGGCAAGCCCTCTACCAGCTGAGCTATCTCCCCAGCCCTCTTATTTTTTATTTTGAGACAAGTTTTCACTAAGTTACTTAGGGCTCACTAAGTTGCTGAGGCTTGTCTTGAACTCTCAGTCCTAGCCTCCCAGGTCACTGGGATTACAGGCATGGCTACTGCACCTGGCTACATTCATTACTTTATATGCATAACCCACACATCATAAACCCTACAAACCAGCCAATAGCTCACCACTGCAGCCACTGCCTGAAAATAAAATTATTCTCCCTCACATCTGCTCTCTAGCCACCTCTCACTCCATCACTAAATTCTCACTCCCTGAAGGCAATACACAAGTTTCATGCCTATGCTGTTACTTTCACCTGGAAATATCCTTACTTTGTTCCCAGGTGGAACACAACCCACACATGGTTGTACAGGTTGCCTAAACTAGTTTTTATATAAATGACACCCCATCAGTGTCCGACAGTGCAAAACCTCTGTAACCTTTCAATGATGGCATTTTTCACCCTTCCCAACCTCAAATGCCTTCTCAAAACAATCTCAAGAAATCTACTGTGTCTCTTAAGTTCTACACATCCAACTTTTCTTTACAATAAAAAGTTACAATATTTAAAACAGTGCCTTGAATATAGCCCATACTGAAAAGATATTTGCACCTAATGACGGGATAAACCAAGAGTAGTAGGTTATGATGAAATTGTAAAGAGCCTTGAAGACCAAGAAAGGAGCTTTATTTGATAAATCTCAATTATGGTCAAATGATCATAATGATATTTTAGAAAGACTAATTTTAGCCAGGCATGATGGTGCCCGCCTGTAATCCCAGTGGCTGGGGAGGCTGAGGCAGGAGGATTGCGAGTTCAAAGCCAGTCTCAGCAAAAGTAAGGCGCTAAGCAACTCAGTGAGATCCTGTCTCTAAATAAACTACAAAATAGGGCTAGGGATGTGGCTCAGTGGTCAAGTGCCCCTGAGTTCATTGCCTGGTACCCACCCCCCCAAAAAAGAGTACTTTCAGCAACCACAAGCAAGGAGGATTTGAAAGACTCTACTTCTTGGTTGAAGGAGACATGTGAGGGGCTTTCTCTGTAATGTGGGGCATCCTCCGTCAGTCAGTCATCCTTGGGTTCATCTGTTTGGGATTACAGATATTGGTCTGATATATCTACACTCCTAAAGGGAAGCTTAAAACTGGGCCATTAAGCCAAGAAAAACATGCATTTGCCTGAAATATCTGGGTGTCTAGGAAACAGTTCTGACTTGAATAATTATATATATACATGAAATACATATACACGAATTAAGCATTACTCTTTTTCCCTCACTTCTTTTGCAGCCTCCCTCTATTCCATCTCTGCCTCTTCCCTTTTTGGTTTCTTCTTATTTTCTCCCTGAAATTGTCATTCATCTCTCACTTCTTTCCAAATGCTGTACATTAATGATCAGCAGTCTAGCTTTCCCTTCTCCCAAAATACCTCGACTCCCTCAAAAAATTATTATTTCTGTATTCCCACTGTTTTTGCTTATATATTGGCGTAGTCTACTCCCTATGAATCTTTGCTAATAACTCAATTCTCCTGTTTACTAATATAGCTCAAGTCTTCATGGATATTAGAATTCTTAGTTACTAGTGAATCATTTCAAGGCTGATCATTTATGGCTCATTTTCCCGTGACTCTCTTTGGGGGGAAAAATCAAAATCAAGGGCACTTACGTATTTAGATATATAAATTAATTTTATTGTTCTGTTGGAGTACCAAGTAATTCTTATCTGTAAATTGAAAAGTTAGAACCTAATACAATAAACAAAGTAAGTTTCCTAATATATTTCTTTTCAAAGCGTGTATCTTGGATTTCATGCCAAGATGACATATCAGTAATAGACTCCATGATACTAGACAATTTTATTTACTTAGATTTATGTAGAAATCTTTACTTCCCACAGGAAGAAGATTATGTGGAAGTAATCCACTGCAAAATCAAGAAGAATAGCACCATTCCTAGCATACCACATCCTATCAAGGAAAAAAAAAAGATTACAGGGTGGAAGATTGAATTTAAAAAGTGACTAGGAAAAAAATAAAATAAAAAGTGAATGGAGGGAGAATCTTAAAACAGTTACCAAACAAAGGTAAAACAGAACATACAACTTGGTTTTTGTGCCCAAAATGGCTGTCTCTCTTGAAAGTCCAACTTTAGTATGCTTATTCCTCCCACCAAATATGCAAAATAAACTCACTTGTACTAAAAACAGAAAAGTGTTATCACCATTAAGAGGTAAGCCCCATCTTAGAAAAAGATTAAAATATTCTCCTTTCATCTAGTAAAGTGGAAAGAAAAAAAAAAACAAACTACACAGATTCTGCTTCTGGTTTAGGGCAGTTTTGGTTTTTCTTCTCTCCCAAGGCTTCTTTCCCTCCCCATACTGAAGACCCTCTGAGAGTCACAGTGTGTATCTTTGGTACCAAGGGGTGGACAGGAACTTTGCTCACTTCCTCCTTGGTGGGGAAAGAAGGCAGAGAAGGACACAGACAGCCATTATTTGGAGTCTGTCGTTAAATTAGGGTCTTTATCATATGGCAATTCCATTACAGCACACATTATGCCGGGGGCAGGGTGTACAGCATGTGTGGGCAGAGCACAGCAGACCACATTTCACCAGAACAAGATTTCATCTTTTCAAACACCACCAAAAATTGGCAAATATTTCAAACTGTTATTAAATGCCCAGAGTTAAATTATTGCAAAATAACAACAAAAGTTAAGAGAAAATTAATTAGGTCGTTATTTGCTCAGAAGTAAACTACAAAGATAAGAGATTTGTGTATCTCCATCTGCCCCTACCCAGGCCTGGGGATCTGCCCTCAAGCTGAGATAGGTACCAGATCCCGCCAGTGCCCAACCCGTCCCTTAGTTGGCGTGTCTGGGGCCTCCCTGGGCCCTGAACCCTGCCTGGCTTGGCCGTCAGGCGGACAGGACAGAGACGCGACGGACGGACGGGACGGACAGACGCTACAGGACGGACGGGCAGAGAAGCAGTGCGTCCTACCCGGAGGGCTCCCTCCCAGGGACGGCGGAGTACCTGCTCCGGTCATCCAGGCTGCGGTTGTCAGCGGCCGCTGCGCGCCAGTCGGGCAGCGTACTGGCGCACAGCACCACCATAGACACAATCACGAACACCACGGACACGCTGGCCAGGATCTGAGCGGCCAGCGACGACGTGGGCTCTTCGAAAGTCCGCCGCATGCGCTCCAGCCAGCGCCTAGAGGGAGCCGCCTCAGCCCCGCCGGGTCGCGCCTCATCGCGGCCCAGAGCGCCCGGTTCGTCCGCTGAGTAGAAGGTGTAGGTGTCGGACATGCGGTCGTCGAGGCGGCGCTGGCAGCAGTACTCGAGGTGCGCGCCCTCCAGGCCCCAGTAGATCATCTCATTGTAGAAGGAGAGCTCGCACATCCGCGGCGCGAAGCGCAACTTGCCGTGGCCGCGCACGTAGAGCAGGATGAAGCCGAAGGCCTCCGAGTGCCGGTCGAAGAAGTACTCATTGCGCTCGCGGTCGTAGTCGTCGCACACCTCCAGCACGTCGCGTTCCGAGCGACAGCCGTGCAGCCGGCTCACCCGGCGTAGCGGGAAGTCCTTAAGCAGCTCCCGAGACAGCGAGTACCGGGCGCCGCCCACGTTCAGCACCACCGAGGCCGCCCCGCTGCGCCCGAAGGTCATGGCTGGCTGCCCTGGGACCCCTCAGCTCAAGGGTCTCCCAGCCGCCGCGCGGGGCCTGCCTGCCTCAGGCAGACCGGGAGAGCGCCGTCGGGGCCCGCTTTCCCTCGGGGCTTCTCTCTGCCCCGCACCGGCCCGGGGTTCCTCGGCTCTAGCCTCCTCGGTAGCCCAGCGTCGCTGCTAGCAGCGCGCCTTCCGCGCGGCAGTACCTGCGGGTAGCCAGGGAGTCCCCTCCAGAGCCAGCGCTGCGCCCCACTGGCCGGGAACGAGGCTGTGTCGGCGCCGCCGCCCCTCGCGCCCGGGGATGCCCCCTGCGATGCTGGGGTGCCCTCTCCTAGGCGGCGGCGCCGTCCTCCCTGAGGGGCGCGGGCGCCGAGGGAAGGCGCCGTGCGGAAGGCTCCGGGTCCCGGGAGGCGCTCCCGCCGGCTGCAGCTCGGGCAGCTGCCCCGCAGCCGTCCAGAGGCGAGAGGCAAAGTGAGCGGGTTCCGCGGCTGCGAGGAGCCGGCTCGGAGAAGCGGGGGCGGGGCCTCCCTCGCCGGCCTCCTCCTCGCTTGCCGGCTCCGCGCCGCTCACCTCCCTCCGCGCGCCGCCCTCCTCTGCCCGCCCGCGTCTGCCCGCACCTCCCGGGCGCGCTCGGGCTGGGATTCCCCGGCGCCCCGCCCTGGACCTCGGGCTCCCTGCCTCGTGACGCTGGCTCCCCGCTGCGCTCCCGCCTGCCATAGCCAGGAGGGGTCCGCAGGGCGGGGATGCGAGGAGAGGGGAGTCCCGGTGGCGGGGGAGCCAAGCCCAATGGCCAGGTTGCCTGCTGCCACGTCCCCACCCCTGGCCATCGGGATGACTTATGCATCTCCCAAGGGCCTTAGTTAACAGCCCCTGAAGGGAAGCGATAGGAGGGTAAGGAAGGGTGCAGAGGTGAGGTCTGGAGTGCAGGGTCTGAGGGGCAGGGACAGACGGCGTTTGGCAAGAGCTCTTTCCAGAAACTGTCCCGGCTTCTGAGACTGCCCCAAAGGATTCCTCAGAGAAGGCACACCCGCCGCTGCTTTTCCTGCAGACTTTGCGCTTCCTCTCTCCGTGCAGGGCGACCCACGTGCCGTGTGCTCGAAGGCGGCCTCACACCCCAGCCCCCGCGCGGTGCCGCCCGCGGAACGGCCCGGGCCTCCGCTTTCCCGGGCGCCTGTCATTGGAAGGCGCCAACGTGAAGCGCGCCTGGACCCTCTCGTGACGCCTCGGGTAGAGTAGGGTGAAAGTCTGGGGAGGATTCCCTGGCAAAAACAGAATTTCCCGTTGCCTTCGTCGGCATCCTTTCCATAATGTCGCGATTTCCCCCCTGCACCCCTGATCCGGCTTACAGCAACAGCCCCGGAGCTTGAAGAGCCCCTAAGGCTCCGCGGAGGGAACAACCCTGAGCTCTGCTAGATGCCCAGGAAATGGGTTCTACTTGGTAGGGATTATTTTGAACCGCTACCAGCAGTTCACTCGACATCCGACACCGGCAGCCCAACCCGCCGAAGGCAAACAGGTGAGTCCTAAGGCAAACTATGTTAGATGCAAAACATGCTGAAAGAAAAAATAAGGGTGGGGTAGGATACGGTCATCTGATCACAGAGTAACCCTGCTGGTTACTGGGAAGGGTTTTACTTTGCCCACCACTTTTCACAATTTTGTAGGATTGTCCCGTGCCCGCTAGAGGTCACCATAAAGAATCATTTTGCTCTGGTTCTCATGTGAATTCCTAGTGAAAAGACAGACGCCTAAAAACTGGAGTGTTGTTTCTGACAAAGTAAAATCACTCTGGGTGGTTCTTAAAGAATGGAAATCTCTGTAAGTTATTTATCCCAAGACTTGGATAATTCATCTTAAAAGCTCTTAATGTGATTAAAAGCCCAAAAACAAAGAATTTTTTTTTATCTGCTAAATAGCTTCTAAACAAGGAAAACATACTAAAGAAAGCGAATCTCAAGTCCGAATGGAAGGAGGTGATGGCCCTGAATTGTCAGAGAGAAACAGCAAAAGATTCCAAGTAGCAGAATCTCAGTAGGTGGAGGATTAATGTCTAAAGAAAGAGCATGCATTTGCCTGGCTGAAACAATGGGGAGCCCAACTGCAGTATTAAGACTTTATCTGTAAGCAATGGGATCCCCACAATTTTAATAACAGAAATATCTTGATGAAAGCTTTATTTCAGGAAGAGGCCTTTGCCCTGTGGGTTATTTTGAAGAGAAGGCCACGTCAGCAACCTAGGGATGGGAAGATGGAAAGAAGGTCAGTTATAAGAAATGCAGACCAAGGATTTAACAGGGATTGTTGTTAATGGATTTGTTTTAGAACACTGGGATGGAATAAAGTTTGCAGGTGTCATCCAGAGATAAACCTGGCTTCACACCAGCATTAGCCAATTCATCAGTAAGTTGTTAAAAATACTTTCCAGAAGCATCACAAGCAACAGAAGACAGACTAATTATTGTGCTGGTTATTTGCTCAAACATTACTGTATTTGTTTCCTGTGTTTTCTATCCCAAAATCCCTTGACAGTCTGTGGATTGAGGTAGTTGAAGAAATATCTCATTTTAAATTAAATTTGAGCTTAGAAAACAAATTAATTTGATGACAGTGCAATTTGTGCCTCCAAAGTATATTTTCCATAAAATTTCTTACAGAGATGAGTTTAAATCATTTCACTTGTTTCAAAAGTAATATTCTTGTTGGATTTTAACATCTATCCCTGTAGCAGCAGCAATACCCTAATCATTTTCTTAAACAAAGAATACAGAAAGATGCAGAAATGATTGATTTGTCTCAATATAATCTGGTTTAGAAAGCATTCTTGCCAGGTGTGGTGGCATATACCTGTAATCCCAGTGACAGAGACTAAAGAAGGAGGATCCAAAGTTTGAGGTCAGAGGCTGAGACAGGAAGATTGAAAGTTCAAGGTCAGCCTCAGCGATTTAGCAAGGCCCTAAGCAATTTAGTTAGACCCTTTCTCAAAATAAAAAATTTTAAAAGGGCTTGAGAGCTGGGCACAGTGGCGCATGTCTGTAATCCTAGAGGCTCAGGAGGCTGAGGCAGGAGGGCCACGAGTTCAAAGCCAGTCTCAGCAACTTAGCAAGGCACTTAGCAACTCAGTGAGACCCTGTCTCTAATAAAATATTCTTAAAAGGGGCTGGGATGTGACTCAGGGTTGAGCACCCCCAACTCCTAATACCAAAAAAAAAAAAAAAAAAGGACTTGGGATATGGCTCAGTGGTAAAGTGCCCCTGAGTTCAATCCCTGGTACAAACAAAACAAAACAAAACAAAAGCATGTCTTCTAGTTCCAAACTAGTCACCCTGTCTCCAGTGAATGGCCTGTAGTCAAAACCTTCTACCATCTCTCTTTGCACACCAGTTCTTTCCTACCTCTGTGAATCCTGTATAATGCCACCAGACAGTTCTTCCTTCTATCCATTTCCTTCTAAGCATTCCCCAGTTCAAAACCTAAAAGGAGCCAGCTGTGATGGTGCATCTGTAATCCTAGTGACTTGGGAGGCTAGGCAAGAGATTCTCATGTTTGAGAGCAGCCTCATGAAAAATAAAAAGGTCCGAGGATGTAGCTCAGTAGTAGAGCACTCCTAGATTCAATCCCCAGTTCCTGGAGACAGGGGAGAAAATAAACAAGTAATAAAAAGACTATATTGATCTACAGAATTTTTAATTATAAATTAAAGTCCAAGTTTGCTATTAGGGGTCTCCCTAACCTGATTGCACAATTTATTTGCTAAGTGAGCTTCAGTAAGCTCCTTAACCTCTTTGAGCCTCAGTCCTCTCATTCATAAAGATAAAGACACTATTATCAAGGGTATGAAGCATGAGATAATGTGAGGTCTGTAACTATATCCTGCATAGGTGCCAGTGCATAGTTCAGGGCACTGGGAGAATCTCACTTCATGTGTGCTGTAGCCAAACAAGCCAGGCTCACTTCTCTCCTCAGTTCTAAGTAAGTACAAATCGGTTGAGTGAATTGATTCATCTAAAAATGTGACCAACCACAAATAAGTAACATGAAACATCAAAATTCATTGAAGTTGTAGCCCTTACAGTGCTAACTCTGGTTGGAACATGAATTCCTCCATCACTTCGCACAGCAGACTAAATACCCTGCCTGCCCCAAAGCTTTAGAAATTGAAATTCCTTGTGGGCATCTGACTTATCAGCCCTGTCTGCTCTGTTGTTAATTCATATTTCCAAATATTTGTGTTTACATCAGTTTATTTTCAGCCTCTACAGAATCAGTAGGTGCAGTCTTTTAAAAAGTAGCTCTTTGAATGGAAATGTAACCTTAATGCTTCTCTAATTATATATAAAAGAAAGACTCTAATGGCCTAGCCCATAATGCACAGTTTCTCTGGATAAGGTAAAACTGTCATTTTCAAGGTCAAAGTTCAGAGAGTACTTTCCTGAAAGAATTCTAATTTGATTAGACATGGTAACGCTGGCCTGTAGTCTCAGCTATTTAGGAGACTGAGGTTGGAATTCCAGACCACCTGGGGCAACATAGCAAGACCCAATCTCAAAATTGAAAAATTCTAATTTGAAGAGTTATTAGCACAAAGTTTCAGTTATGCAAGATGAAATAAGTCTTAGAGGTCTACTATCCAACATAGTGCCTACGCTTTATTGTGTATTTAAAACTTTAGTCGGATGTGGTAGCACACACTTGTGTTCCCAGAGTCTCATGTGGCTGAGGTAGGAGGATCAAGTGTTCCAGGCCAGCCTGGGCAAAACAGTGAGACCCCCATCTCAAACAAACAACACAAATAACAAAAGAACAAGAGTTTATTCACTCCATTTCAGGAGAAAATCAAAGGGGTACTTAAGACTTTGGGCTTATATAGCATATTAACAAAGAACAATAAATTTGTAAAGAAGTAACAAAACAAAGGGGACAGAGGCTAGACTTTTAGGAGTGGCAGACTATGGAGAAGTAAATATATGGAGGAAACTAATAAAAGATAAGAATTTTAGTAAGGTATATCATGGAGATTCTTCTGGTGCCATCTTCGGGCTAATGCGAGCCTAGCATATCTCAGTGACTACATCTTCCTGCCCTTGCTGGTAAAGAGGGGAGTACACAGACTGTGTGTGTGTGTGTGTGTGTGTGTGTGTGTGTGTGTGTGTTTCTCATTTGCAGCTCAAAATAATCCTAGGTCAAAGTGGCATATTTTGGGGTGGCATATTCTGATCCCCTTCATAGGTCATAGCAGCCATTATGCATTGCCAGCCACGCTGTCCTAGTTCAGTGGCTTCGTTCCATTAACTGCCTTCTGAACCATCCCAGCAGCTAGACCACATTCTTAAAGATGAAAATCCACTAGAAGGATATCACCTCCATCTCTCACCAATGCCCTTGCCTTTTTCTCTGCTCCAGGACACTTTATGCTCTTATACAAGCAAAATAAGTACTCTCTGCCTTAAATATCCAGTTTTGAGAGCATCACTGTATAATCATTAACAGCAGAAACATTTTTGGTGCCATTACAAAACAGCTGCTTTTCTTAATCTTCCCCCAAACTTCACTCTGGTCCTCCAAAGTAGGACTGAAATAGCCCTTCTCCCATCACCACTCCATGTCCCTTGTTTCACCTTTTTAGGTGACACCATGCACTCAACTTTCCACAAAAATACTCTTTTTGTTACCCTCTTTTTGTTACAGATGAGGAAGTGAGGTTCTATGACTTGCTGAAGGGGCTGGGTATGTGGTTTAGAGGTAGAGAGCTTGCCTGGCATATGAAAGACCCTGGGATCAATCCTCAGATGATGACTTGCCCAAGGTCCCACAGCTAGCTAGTAAGTGCTGTAGCCCAGTCTTGAAACCCAAATCGGCAGGTTCTCTTGCCTCCCCTGCTGACTCACCACCTACTCTCCCATCTGCCAAGCATCAAACACCTCCAGGGCCCAGCACAATGATGCACACCTATAATCCCAGCTACTCAGGAGGCTGAGACAGGAGGATCTCAAGTTGGAGCCCAGCCTCAGCAATTTATCCAGACACTGCCTCAAAATAAAAAATAAAAAATAAAAAGAGTTGGGGATATATCTCAGTGGTAAAGTGCCTTTAGTTTCAACTCCCAATACCTTAAAAATAAAACAAATACAAAAATCATCTCTGGGAGGGAGGAACAAGTTAGTTGATACCAAAGGATATGATCAGACATATCTAGAATATTATTCAAGATAGCTAATCTTAGGAAAGTCACTTTCAGCCAGACATAGTGGTGTCCATCTGTAATCCCTGCAGCTTGGGAAGCTGAGGCAGGAGGATCTCAAGTTCAAGGCCATCCTCAGCAATTTAGCAAGGCCTTCAGCAACTTAGCAAGACCCTATCTCAAAATAAAACATAAGGACTGGGGTTGTGGCTCAGAGGTAAAGTGCTTGTCCAGCACATGTGAGGTACTGGGTTCGATCCTCAGCACCACATAAAAATAAATAAAGTAAAGGTATTATGTTCATCTGCAACTAAAAATATTAAAAATGAATAAAATCATAAAACATAGAAAAAGAACTGGGGATGTGGGTTAGTGGTTAAGCACCCCTGGGTTCAATCCCTGGTACCAAAAAAAAAAAAAAAAAAAAAAAAGTCACTTTATCCTGAAATGCTTTAAGGATGAAATTATATAGCATCTGATATTTGCTTAAAAATAATCAATTCTCGACTGCAGTTATATCTCAGTGGTAGAGCACTTACCTAGAATGTGCAGTGCCCCTGGGTTCAATTCCTAACATCCCAAAAATAATTATAATCATCAAGGATGGGACAAGTGTGTAGACATACAGATGAAACAAGCCTGGCCACAAATCAATTATTGAAGTCGGGTGATGAGGGCAAAGGTGATGAGGAGGGTTTTATTATATTAATCTCTCCATTTCGTGTATTTTTCTTTTTTCCTTTTGCCTTTTTTTGTCCCCCCATTATGGTACTGGGAATTGAACTCAGGGGTACTTTTGCCCTGGAATTTATCCCCAGCCCAGCCCTTTTTTTTTTTTTTTTTTTTTTTTTTTGGAGACAAGGTCTTGCTAAGTTGCCCAAGCTGGACTTGAAATTT
The DNA here is from genome assembly GCF_902686445.1 of Sciurus carolinensis. NCBI lineage: Eukaryota > Metazoa > Chordata > Mammalia > Rodentia > Sciuridae > Sciurus > Sciurus carolinensis. The sequence goes on along the minus strand of NC_062225.1, from coordinate 59,661,681 downwards.
CCATCCTCTTGCCTCAACTTCCTGAGTAGCTGGGATTATAGGCACGTGCCACCAGGCCTGGCCACGTAGAACTGTTTCTAAACTAAATTGCTAAACAAAAAAGTCTAGGTCCTAAGCTGTATACTAAATTTATTCCTCCTTTGTATGGAAAATAAATAAATAAACAGACCAATAGACAAATGGTGAGATTTCCTTTTTTGTAGTACTGGGGATTGAACCCCAAAGCAAGTGCTCTACTATTAAGTCACATCACCAACCCAAATGGTGAGATTTCTTAAAGGACTCATAAAATAAATTTATGGATAGAATGAGAATGTTAGGATAGTTATAAGACCTATTTCTTATTGTAAATCTTTGTCTTTAAAAAAAATGAAAGGATTATTTTTAATTTTTTAAACATGTAGTTTTAAAAAAAAAATCTCAGCACAGGTCCTCTTTCCAGATTACCTTTGTCCTCAGGCTCATTCTTTTCTCTTTTGTATTTTCAGCCCAGGAGATCATGCTCCGGGCCCTGTGTGTGCTAAGGAAGTGCTCTAGCTCTAAGCTACGCCCCCAGCCTTCTCTGGCCCATTTTTGCTATATCTTGCATCTCCCCCTGCACAGTTTCACCTGCGGCCTTGGCGCCTACTACTCCCTCTGCCTGGAACATTCTGTCCCAGAGCATATGTGACTGATTCCTTCTTATCAGTCAAGTTTCAGTTCAAATGTTACTTCCTCAAAGAAGTAACATTTCCCTGGTCACCCATTTCAGCATATCAACCTTTTTCTTTTCTTTTTTTTTCTTTTTTAATTCCCTTAACCCCACAAGAAAACCTAATTTTCCCAAACCCATAGAATGTCTAATACCTGCAGTGAACCCTAATATGAACTATGGACATGAAGTGATTATGATGTGTCCATTACCTCTCTGGCACAGATATTGGTCGTGGGGGAGGCTGTGCATGTAGAGGGCAGGGTATATAAAGGATATCTCTGTACCTTTCTCTCAACTTTGCTGCATACCTAAAGTGGCTCTTAAAAATAAAGTTAATCTTTCAAAAATCATCCTGCTTATTCACCTTAACCTGTTTATCATCTGTCTCCCTACCAGACTGCTCACCTCCTTTGAAAGCTGGGATCCTAGGGCCAGTTCACACCCACCCCAGCTTCTAGAACAGGGTCTGGCTCCTTACCCCAGCTCAGTAACTATTTGTCGAGTAAAGGAATAAATGACCGTTACCATTGATCTCAATACTGTTCTGAGTGCTGAACTGGCAGTATTCATGTATATATAAACTGGCAGTATTCGTGTATGAGACTGGAATTGACCATCTGGGGAAATTCAGACTTTTTCTGAGAAATCACTTCAATTTTTACACATTGGTGGAAATTTTGGCTCTGCTTTCTCCTGTATCTATGGTATCTATCTGCTTCTGGTGTTTAAAAGCACAGCAAAAACCCTACACACTGAGTAGGGATCTATGTGTTGTTCCCCTGTTACTCCTTACCTACAGATGCCCTAGTCAGAAAAGTTGTTGGGATCAGCCCCAGTCATTTCTGGGTCTCCCTCACCCATCCAGACTGTCCCTGGAGGAAGGAGTTGATGCAAAAGCAGATCAGGGGGTGCAAGGAAAAAGAGCTGTCTACCATTAAATTGAACACTTGAAATGGACAAATTGTGTGTTCTATCTCAATAAGGGCTGTTCCCTTACAAAAGGAAAAATGATCTATCCAGAAAGAATCGGATATGGATTCAGGAGGCTCTTTGTTATGAACTATAGAAACTACAGAACTCAGAAACTGTAGAAAATACAGAGAGGAAAGCAGTAAAATACAGAAGGAAATATTTGAAGCTGTTGCCTTTATGGTAGATTGATATCTCAGAGACCCAACCACTGCCTAGATGCTCAAGGTCAAGGGAGATACCTTCCAGCAAGGCAGTCCTTGAGCCCAGACAAGAGGGAAGTGGGAGAACCTGACAGGGAGAGGATCACCCATTCTGCCCCTTATCACATGGCAGGGCATATGCAAACAGGGAACATTCTACTCAGAAGAAATATCAAAGACATTTTTTAAATGAAAGTTCCCCACTGTGTTCTATCCATTCTGCAAAGAGGAAGGCTGCCTTTACCAACACAAATGAACCAAAATTAACTAGTTTAGAAGTCAGCTTCCAAAAACACCTGCTGTTCTTACCCTTCTGTCCCTCTAACAGTCTGTTTCCGGCCCCACAAGCCAGCCCTCCTCCCCCATGCCCAGTGCTATTATTTCTGCTTCAGGAAAGATTGGGGCTGGGGTTGACTGAAGGGAAGCGTATGGCATTCCTGGAAATGATCTTCCCATTGTAGATGCAACCAAAATAGCACCAGCTCCACACTTAATAATTGATATACTCTTCAAGAGCAATTGCATTTTTCTCCAAGGTGCAGGATTTAAAATACTATTTTTATAGTATTGGATTTAAGAACTCCAGTTCTTAACTGGAGATAAAATCATCCAATTCTAGTGTGTATGATCCTATTACCCTGTATGTCAAAAACCCTCAGGCATTTACCTCAGTTTCCTCGGAGACATTTTAGCAAAAATAACTGAGTGAAGAGGTGAGAGGAACAGCTATCTGGAAGACTTACAGATGTTTTTGTTTTGTTTTGAGATGGGGTTTCCATATGTTGTCCAGGTTGGCTTTGAACTCTTGGGTTCTGCCTCAGCCTCCTCAGTAACTAGGACTACACTGGTGCACCCACCCGACTGATTTGCCTTTTTTTTGTGGGGTAGGAGGAGTACTGGGGATTGAACTCAAGGGCACTCAACCACTGAGTCACATCCCCAGCCCTATTTTGTATTTTATTTAGAGACAGAGTCTCACTGAGTTGCTTAGCACCTCACTTTTGCTGAGGCTGGCTTTGAACTCGAGATCCTCCTGCCTCAGCCTCCAGAGCCGCTGGGATGACAGGTGTGCACCACTGCACCCAGCTGCTTGCCTTTTTTTCATAGTGGTTTGGATACCAGGCGCAGGGGCACACCCCTGTAATCCCAGTGGCTTTGGGGGGCAGAGGCAGGAGGATCACAAGTTCGAAGTCATTCTCACCAACTTAGAGAGACCCTAAGCAACTTAGTGAGATACTGTCTCAAATTTTAAAAAATAATAATAAATATACATATTTTTTTTAAAGCACTGGGGATGTGACTCAGTGGTTGAACTCCTGGTACCAGTCTATGCAACTACTCAAAGTGGTCTGGAGAAGGTACAATTAGGTGGATGTGAACCTGTCTCAGACCTGGGTCAGACAACAGAGCCTATGGTTCAGTTAAAAAAGAAAAAAAAAAGGGAAAAAAAAAGATGAGAGCCTATTGTAGCTTTCCCTGCTTTTCAGGACTCTTCTTCGAGAACTGTTACCCCATGCAGCTGTGTGGCCAAGTCACATCAGATCCTGTCCCCCAGAGAGCACTTTCCTCTGGCTGCAGGACCCTGTCCTCTGCTTAATGTTTGATAGTAACTGGGTGCAAAGGCCCAGGACTATATGTAATTCCAGCTACTCTGGAGGCTGAGGCAGGAGCATCACAGGTTTGAGGTCAGCCTGTCCAATTCAGTGTGACCCTTTCTTAAAAATAAAAACCAAGAATGTAGCTCAGTGATGTCTCTGAGTTCCATCCCCAATACCAAAAGAAAGAAAAGAGTCCTTTCGGTCTTCCAAGTAGGATTTTTCTTTCCAGAGGAAAGTAAGCACAAAAATTTTTGTAACAGAGAACACTGAACAGTGTTTCCTTTCACTAGCTCCTGTTGTGATGGATGAAACTGCAAGAACAATTAGAGCAGATGTCAGTGTAAATCTCCAAAGAAAAAGAAAATAAGCTTCCCAAGTTTGAGGGTGCCAAGGCATTCCCTCCTCTAGGTATGGAGCATATTTCATTTTGACAGTGTCAAGGGATTAGGAAACACTCACCCACTATACTGTGGCCTATCTCAGTAGCAACAGATATTTCTAGGAAGGGAGAAAAATGTATGTCACTTCCATTGCATCAGCATTAGTCTACTCTTTCAATTTATAGTTCATTGTGTTTTCACCTTATAACCAACTCAAGAGTGATATTTATATTCCTTGTAGTTTAGATATTACTGAGACATCCCCTGACTTATAGGACCCTTAAGGAAACTCCAATTTTAATGATGCCAATAAAACCCACAATTGTGAGAACTCCAGGTATATAAGTAATATTGCCATGTCATTTGAATCCGTCCCTATAGGGTGCCCTAGAAGAATGTTCCCTCTACCCACCCTCCTACTAACTTGCTAAATCATCAACTAGGCAAAGGAGGGACTGCCCTTTCCTGCAACCCCTGTCGTGGCATTTCATTTCATCCATCCTTTGACAGTGTCCTTTTGACATATTTAGGGTACTTTTTTGGAATAAAAGGAGACTACTTGGGACACTTGATCCCTGTTCAGAATTTGAGAAAGGCTAAGTCACTAAGCTTAGGTTCATCGACCTCAGTTTAATAAATGCCCCTAGGCATAATATATCTCAGAGACCAAAAGAGAAACTTCCCACTCAGTGATGACTCTCTACAATCGTGCTTTATTTATCATCTCCACCCTTCTAGGTGGATTAAAGCTCTAAACACTATAAAAGGGATAAATAGCAGATATTCTAGAACAGAAGTGGGCAAACCCTCTGTTTTTTTCAGTGCTGGGATTCAAACCCGGACCCCACATACTAAGCACATACTCTCTTACTAAGCTACAACTCCAGTCATCTGAGTTTTTTTGTTATTTATTTATGTAGCCATACTGGGGATGGAACCCAGGGCATCCAGCATGCTAACAAACACTTTGCCACTGAGCCAGGTCACAGACCAGTTAGTTCACCTTTTTTTTGGTTCTGGGGATTTAACTCAGGGGAGTTTTACAACTGAGTTACCTCCCTAGATCTTTTTATATTTTTGTTTTGAGACAACAACAACAAAAAAAAAAAGCGAACTTGCGATCCTCCGACCTCAGCCTCCTGGGATCACTGGAGTGCAGCACTGTACCCAACTGGTTCACCATTTCTATGCTGTTTGTAGATCAGAACAAGGTTATGCTTTTACATTTTTCTTTTCACATGCATACCTGTGTGTGGTTGTTCTTCTTGATTTGTTTTTTGAGGTGGTGGACAAGTGCTCTGCCACCAAGCTACACCAAAAACTCCTGTATTTACCTTAAAAGTTCATTCTGTAAAAACTCATGTGTGCTTGTTAAAGTAGAGGGATAGGGATTTTTGGCCACACTTAGTTTTAGGATGGCAGCAATAGAGATAAACTATAAGAAACACCAGAAATATTGCTGTCTTTTCCTTTGATCCAGGTTTGTCATTAAGCCCAGAAAATGGACTTATCGTCATGAATTCAAGCCTTTTCTGGTATAGGGTCCCACCTAGCCTAGTTCCGTAGGTGTCCAAGGAGGAGACTCCCTGTTTCCTTCCTCAACAATGGTTTCACAGAATTCTCATGTTTACAGGCATAAAAACTCAAGAAAAATGTTGAATTTTATTTTATAAAATGCCCATGCCCATATATTAGGAAAGAAGGAAATGGCTGCAGGGACTTAAGTCTAGACTTGAAACAGTATATGTGATTGAGGAAACTCATGGTGCTCGCCCAAGCACATCAGTTCAGCTAAAGCCCATTTAAGAGGGTTTAAGTAGAGAGAAAGCGGGAAGTGGTGATGCGTGCCTGTAATCCCAGCAGCTCAGGAGGCTGAGGCAGGAGGATTGCAAGTTCAAAGCGACCCTCAGCAACTTATCAAGGCTGTACCCAACCTAGTGAAACCCTGGCTCAAATTTTAAAAAATAAAATAAAAAATAAAAAGACTGGGGATGTGGCTCAGTGGTTAAGTGCCCCTGGGTTCAATCCCCTGTACCAAAAATAATGGAAGAAAGAAGAAAGAGAAAGCAGGCAAGCCGAGAATGACTGTCAAAGTATATAAAGAAATTAGGAAGCTAAAAGAGAAACCAAAGAAGACCTATGCAAAAGTATAGTACATTTTATCTTAGTTAGAAAATAACAGAGGGGAGGATTGGGGTTGTGGCTCAGTGGTAGAGCACTTGCTGGGTTTGATCCTTAGCACCACATTAAAAAAAATGGATAAATAAAGATTTTGTGTCCATCTACAGCTTAAAAAAATAATAAATAAATAAATAGAAATAACGGAAGGGAAAAGTAAAGTTGAGTCTAGCACACCCAGTACATAGATCTTGGTTTTAATACCAATTTTCAATAAAAATAACCAGGGCTCTTTGGAGAAATTGCTTACTCCAGGTTTAGGGTAGGAAATACACAAGATGAACACAGAGTATCACACCATGCCAGAATGTAGGGAAGAGCTTAGAAAAAAAAATTTATTGGAGCTTATCAAAACCACAGAGGAACCAAATGAAAGAGCTTCCAATGACCAAAGTTAGAACAATTTGAGTAACATAATAAAGTTTTTTTGGATTATAACCCAAAGTATAAAATAAATATTCATGAGTTTATACTCAACATAATAAATTATTGAATAAATACACAAACAGAGAAAAAACATAAATCTCTTGTGCAAAATAATTATCGTCATTTATGGAGACTTTCTGCCCTCAAGGAGGTGGAGCTTAACTCCCCACTCCTAGCGTAGGTTGCTCATAGTGACTCCTTCCAAAGACACAGTACAGAAAAGTGGGGAAAAAGAGTGAACTTATGCCAGCTGCAGTGGTGTGCCTGTATCCAGGAGCCTGAGGCAGCATAACCCACTGAGCCCAGGAGTTCAAGGTCAGACTGGGCACCATAGTGAGACTCTGCCTTAAAAAAAAATAAAAAGGAGCCAGACGCAGAGGTGCACACCTACAATCCCAAAGGTTTGGGAGGCTGAGGCAGGGAGATCACAAGTTCAAAGCCAGTCTCAGCAATTTAGCAAGGCCCTCAGCAACTTAGCAAGACCCTGTCTCTAAATAAAATATAAAAAGGAGTGAGGATGTGGTTCAGTGGTTAAGCACCTCTGGGTTCAATTCCTGGTACCAATAAATAAATAAATAAAAGGACCAGGGTGTGGTGGTGCACACTTTTAATCCCAGCGACTGATCCAGGAGGCTGAAGTAGGAGGATTGCAAGTTCAAAACCAGCCTCAGCAATTTAGCAAGGCCCTAAGCAACATAGCGAGACCCTATCTCAAAATAAAATGTAAAAAGGGCTGGGGATGTGACTCAGTGGTAGAACACTCCTAGGTCCAATCCCCAGTACCACAAATAAAATAAAATTAAAAATTAAATAATGGAAAGCCCGATCTAGCAAAAAAGGGAATCCTCAAGGTTGAAAAAACAAGAAAAAAAAGACAAGATGATGAAGAGGAGGAGAAGGATGAAGATGATATGAATAAATTGGTTCTAGAATTATTTTTCCCACCTATAAAGCATTTAACACCCCCGTACACAACTCACAACATTGATTGGTTGATTGATTGATTGATAGATTGATTGATTGCTAGATTGTGCTGGGAACTGAACCCAATGATGCTCCATCACTGAGCTACCTTCCCAGCTCTTTTAATTTTGAGACAGGGTCTCCCTATGTTGCTTGCAATCCTCCTGCCTCGGCCTCCTGAGTCACTAGGATTACAAGCAGATGCCCACAGCCAGCAGACCCTACAGACTTTATCACAGGGTGCCACCTCTTCCTCTTCCTCCTCCTCTCCTTCTTTTTTCATTTTATAAAGGAAAGTGTTTTGTTTTGGCTCACAGCTCTGGAGGTTCAAAGTGCAAGATCAGGCAGAAGGTAGGCACTGATTCATCCTCTGAGGGTGATAGCCCTCTGGCCGGCGGAATCCAAGACAGCCCAGGGCACCACATGACAAGAGACAGGAAGCGTGTGTGTCCACCTATCCTGAAGGCTGCTCATGAACTGGGAGACTCTTCCTCGGCACAGCAGAACAACCTTTGTCCTCTGTCATTCCCTCCTTTGCCTTCGTAACTTGTGTCACTAACACATCCCAGAAGCCCTGAGCTGCTATTCCTTTCTCTGGCTAAGGATGCTATCTATATAAGCTTCAATCATCTGGCCCTTCTTCGAGTCTAATATTTTGTGGGACTCCCATGCGGATGCACATAATTAAAATGGTTTTGTTCCTGTTAATCTATCTACTGTTTATTTCATAAACGCAATTATCAAACCTTCAGAGAATAGAGAGTTTTTCTTTCTACTACATAAGGAAGGGGACATAGCAAGGCTGCAGATCCTGGGCAATCTTTCAGTGCAGTGTGTTCATCTACCAAGTTCTCACCAATGGTAAGAGAGCTGAGGACTTGAGTCAGCAGTGTCTGTTCTACAGGCTCTCCTCCTACCTGCTGCTGGAAACTGATGCAGGCAAAGACCAGCCTCAAACAGGGAGATACCATGAGGCCCCAGAGGATAGAGGAGCCACAAAAGGAAGGAACCCGACTCCTAAAAGAACTAAAAAAAGCAGAGTTCTTACTTGGGAGGCAGAGGCAGGAGGATCACAAGTTCGAGGCCTGCTTCACCAATTTAGCAAGGCCTTAACCAGTTTAGTGAGATCCTGCCTTAAAACAAAAAATAAAAAGAGCTGGGAAGTAGCTCAGTGGTAAGCACACACAAGCCAAGGGTTTGATCCCCAACACACAAAAGAAAGGAAGAAACAGAAAGAAGGAGCTGTGTCTCACCCACATCCCTCCTCTTCGCATGAGATCACGTCTTCTCTCCCAGGTTGTGGCACAACATGAGACCCTCACCAGAAGCCATGCTGAGGCTGGTTCCACGCTCTTGAACTTCGTTTAAATCATGGGCAACTCCTATGGAATACCCGCTTGCTCTTTTCTTTTCTCCTCATTTGAATAAACCCTACCCTTTTATACTTCATAAATAAATAAATTAAAAAATAAATAAAGTCATGAACCAAGGAGCTGGGTGTTGCTCAGTGGTAAAATGGTTCCTTAGCATGCTAGCATGCACAAGGCCCTGGGTTTGCTCCCCAGCACTGTTATTGAGATGCTGGGAATTGAACATAGGACCTCATGTGTGCCAGGCAAACGCTCTACCACTGAGCCCTCAAAATTTGTTTTAATAAAAAATAAATAAAATCTGTGTTAAAATAAATTTCTTTTTATAAAATACCCACCCTCAGGTATTTTACTGTAGCAATACAAACTAAGACAGTAAATATGTGTCTAAACTCGAAACTCCTCAATCCATTGAAGACAGAAAGAAAATCCCAGGTTTGCAGACAGTTCCCTTTTCCTGATCCCTCTCTTTAACCCACTGCCCCTTTGATTAGTCTCCTAAAAAAGAGCTTCATGTTCGTTGGAAAGTTTGCAACCATTGTTTCTGGGGAAATGTAAGACCCTCTTATCCCTGTCACTCTTTACATACCCTGACCAAAAAAAGTCATAAACACAGATGCTTCCAACCTTGAGTTGGTCTGGTGTCTCTCTCTCTCTCTCTCTCTCTCTCTCTCTCTCTCTCTCTCTCTCTCTCTCTCTCTCTCTCTCTCTCAGGTTCTGGAAGCACCAAGACTAAAACCTTGTATTTTGGCCAGGTGCAGTGGTGCGTGCCTGTAATACCAGCCACTTGGGAGGCTGGGGTAGGAGGATCTTAAGTTCAAAGCCAGCCTCAGCAATTTATCGAGGTTCTAAGCAACTTAGTGAGACTGTCTCAAAATGAAAAGTAAAAAGGGCTGGGGATGTGGCTCGGTGACTAAACAACCATGGAGTTTAATCCACAGTAACAAAAACCAAACAAACAAAAAAGCCCTTGTATTCTTATATTTTGGTCCTGCTGGAAGAGAGGAAGCTACATGATATAAGAAATATAAATAAATAGATAAATAAAAAATAAGAGATCACCTTCTATACCTAAAGAGCAATCTGTCAGAGACCTAATACCCCATGACCATACAATTGAATCCAAAGCCTAAAGCACGGGTGGGTCTCTTAGAGCTGAGGCATAGCAGAGGCAGCAAGTTCTGTTATTCAGCAATCCAACTGCAACCTCTCCTTTGCCATAAGAAAGGATGGTCCTGTCAATGCCTTCCTTGGGAACCAGAATATCCAGAAACTCAAAATGCCACCTGAAGAAATGCATAGCCAGGCAACCCCACCTAGCCCTAGAAATCATCGCCCAGAACCAACAGAAACGCCACTTGGATAGCCAGGAGCGGTTTCTATCCCAGACAAAGCCCTAGAGAAAGGTTGGTGCAGGGGTGGCTGTGATTCCTAAGAGCTGGTTTTACCCTTTTGAGTGAGACTGAGTTCCATACTTATCCAGAGGTCTACAGGGTGCTGCCAAGATGATTAAGACATTTGTCAGAACTTCTATTGGCCCTGCCAACAGTCACTGTGCTCTGCCATGCAAACTGAGACAAATGGCAGGCACCCTGAAGGCAGCTGATTTCAGCCTCATCTATGGGTACCGGAAAAACAGTCAGTGATAGAACTTGTGGCTAAGCTCCCCCTCTATCTGGACCCTGATTTGTTTATTTTGCCATTCTTCCATTCAGCAACATTTATTGAGAAATTGCTATGCATGCTAGGCACTGTTGTATTTCAGGATATAGCAATGAACGAAACCAATGAAGTCACCAAGTCTCTGTAGCTTTGAAGCTTTTATTTATTTATTTATTTTGGTACTGGGAATTGAACTCAATAGCACTTTATCACTGACCCACATTCCCAGTCATTTTTTTAGAGACAGAGGCTCACTAAATTGCTGAGGCTGGCCTGGAACTTGCAGTTCTCCTGCTTCAGCCTCCAGAATCACTGGGATTACAGGTATTATTATTTTTGTCTGAGTGTGAGTGTGTGTGCTAGACTCTAGGCCCTCGAGAGATCTGCACTGGGAAAATGAAGAAACAGACAGACATCAGCACAGGGAACCTGAAGGCTTGCCCCCAAATGAGGAAGAAAAGATCCAGAACACCCTCTCAGTCCTCCTCTCAGAAGTAGCTTAGTAGTCTGCTTAGTGAAGACTCTAACATGTTTGGGAGCAGATTCCCATGGGATATTACCCTTCACTACTACAATCTACCCGGAATAGATCCCACCACTAAATTCTCCAATGTACTGTAGTGCATACCCTAGATTACTCGATGGATAATTAGCTTCAGTTACATATTACAGATGAAGCCTAAAATAACCAAAGCATAAACAGACAGAAGTTTATTTTTCTCTTAAGGGTAAGAAATGTTTGAGAGAAATAAACTTTTGTCTTGTTTATGCTACTGTTATTTTGGACTTTGTCTATGATATGCCACTGAACATAACTAGAAGAACTGTATGGATTTCTAACAGCCATCATGGAGCATGCAGAGCAGTAAGAGGGAAGGAGCCCAGGGCCTGGATGACAATGAAGATATTGCTTTATGGTCTCATGGTCCCAGATGGCATTTAGAATCCCACATTCCAGGCAGTAGAAGGTGAAAGAGAATAGATTCTTTCATTCCTTCCCCTGCCCCCACACTTTCTTGCTTTTAAGGAGTGTGAAACAAATGTGAAAGTTGTCAAAATCAAAATGGTGTTATTACAGGGCCTGTTACCCAGCTCCTCAGGAGGTTAAGGCAGGAGGATCCCTAGTTCAAAGCCAGCCTCAGCAACTTAGTGAGGCCCTAAGTAACTCAGCGAGACCCTGTCTCTAAATAAAACACAATAAAAGGTCTGGGGATGTGACTCAATACTTAAGAACCCCTGGATTCACTCCCCAGAACCAAGTTAGGCAGAGTGTCTCAAAATAAAATAAAAAGGAATGCAGCTTAATGAGAGCGAACCCCAGGGCTAAATCCCTAGCATTACTATATAAATAAATACAAATAAATAAAGCCCTTGATACGTTGGACTCTAAATGCCTTAAGGAAACCCGCCCGGAGCCTCCCAGAACATATCTCGATGTCTGCACAGTAAGGATATTCCTTCATCAGTGAACAAAAAGATGTGCCACATCATTTCCTCAAAATGCAGCACCTTGGGCTGGGCATGTAGCTCAGCTTTAGAGCATTTGCCTGGCATGAAGGAGGTGCTCAGTTCCATCCCAAGCAACACACACACACACACACACACACACACACACACACACACAAAAGCCACACCTTCCCACCCACTCACCCACTCTCTGTGCTATTTTCCTCAATGGTAGCCTGTGTGTCCATCAGCATGCTTGCTTGCTAGTGATCCAAATTGAACTCACTTAGGCTGAAGGGGGACTTTATTGGCTCATCACACCAAACTTCAGCATGGACAGCTGGACTCAGACACTCAAATGTCACCTTCTGTTTGTATATCTGCTCTATCCTTCCTGTCACAGAATGGCCTCTGCTCAGCTGGGACCTTCCCTGCCAGATCAGATTTACAGTTTCTCATCTAGCTGAACCTTCCTCTCTTTCTGATAGAAATTTTAAAATGCCAAGGGAGGGCTCTGATTGGTCCAGAGAGCATCACTGCCTGGTCTAGTCACCAGGGGCTGAGAAGGGTGAAGGAGGAGGAGGAGTCCTACTTTGAATGCACAAAATACTGCCCACTATACCCAACAGTGGGCATTAGCTTTGCAAATAACTTTTGATATAGTTAGAAAATGTATTGGCCTTTTGTCACAAATATTTTTACCCAGTTTGATATTTGCTTTTAATTTTAGCCTGTCAATAAACTAAATCAAACATGGTGGTGTACACCTGTCATCCAGCAACTAAGGAGGCTGAGGCAGGAGGACTGTAAATTTGAGTCCAGGCTCAGCCGCTTAATCAGATCCTGTCCTTTACCCCACCCCGCAAAAAATGTTCTGGAGGTGGAACTCATGGGTGGAGTGGTCCTGATTTCAATACCCAGTACTAGAGAGACCAAAAACAAAACAAAACAAAACAAAACAAAAAAACCTCTTCAAATACCCATTTTGTACTAGACTCCTGTCTGTGCCTGTCACACCCTTTCTTCAGTCCTAGTCACAGTTGATTAGGTGACAGCTTTCACTAAATCCCTTCCAGTCCTAAGGATATACTCTAGCCTCTTGATAGGATTTAGGTATTGCCTGAGTCTTCTCAGTAAAACCTATTCAAACCTCTCCCCAGGAGGCCCTTACCAGATGGTTGCTGTCAATTAGTGAGGCACCTTCCTTGTAAATAACAGAAGCCACTCAGACCAGCTTAGGCAAAAAGGAATACAGAACCTGTGGGTTCAAAAAACCAGCCCCAGGAGGGAATGAAATCTAGAAATGGAAGGCTGTGTGGAGCCAAGGAGCCGGGCAACTGTTTTCTTGGCTTTTTGGAGTGTGTGCCGTCTTTCTGGAGCAATGCAGACATTCCTTGCTTTACTCTGCTCCTGCTGCAGGCAGGGTTGTTCTATGCTCCTGGGGAAGGCAGCAGACACGCACATCCAAAATGTGTATGTTCTCCTAGGTCAACAACAGACTGATCAGGACCTGTTCAGAACCCAGATTATTTTATTTCTTATTCTTATTTTTATTTTTTGGGTACTGGACATTGGACCAAAGACCTGATGCATTGCATGATAAGCATGTGCTCTACCACTGAGCTACACTCCGCTTCCCAGAACAATTTTTTTTTTTTTTTTTGTACTGGGCTTGAACCCAAGGACACTCAACCACTGACCTACATCCCCACCCTACGTCCTATTTTTTTTTTTTTTTTTTTTTTTTTTTGAGACAGACACTAAGTTGCCAAGGCTGGCCTTGAACTTGCAGTCCTCCCGACTCAGCCTCTTGAATCACTAAGATCGTACAGACATGCATCACCATATCCAGCTCTGAATCAAGATTTTTGAGTAACCCACCTAAGTCAGGTCTTCCTCTGCTCTAGTCAGCTGTGATCAGGGGAGCAGTGTTCTAAATAATAAACATGACCCAGGGCTCAACTCTGTGCAGGGGGTGGGAGTGTGTGAAAGGTTATGGAAAATAATATTCCTGCAAGATAGCCCCCCGACCCCACCGCAAGAAAAATGGAGAGAGGTGAGGCTGAGGAGGAGGGAGGGGAAACTAACCAAAGATTAACCTCCCAACAGCCCTGGGGGAAAGGGGTGGATACTGAATGCTGAGTCCTAAACCTTGACCTTCCCCCATCACAAATTAGTCCTAAATGGAGGTACAGCAAATACCAATGGGCAAGATTTGAGTACACATCCCTCAGGGTCTGGACTCTTATCTCCCCAGACAACGAGTTTCAACTTTTTACCACTACCCTCCTAAGTTAAAGTTTTAACCTGTACAACTAACCCCGACAGTCAAAACTGCACGTACACAATTACATCATCCTCATTATACCCTATAAAACCAAAATCTCCTCTGTAACTGATGACCATTTGCGCATCCAGAAAATGTGCCCCAGTGGTGCCGGAGTCCATGGATGAATAAAGGCTTCTCTGAATCTATTGAGGTCTGCATCGCGTCCTTTTGGGCTTACAGTGTGAATGAGTTCTCTGACAGTGCAGGTGATGGACTTGTGTTATGTTAGAATCATCCAGAGATGCAAAGAATTCCTGAGTACTGAGGAATACTTTGCCTGGAAAACTAGGCAACAGCTGTATGTTAATATCTCACCTTCGACAGTCCCTTCTTTGGTCAACATAATGGCTTGTTTAGGACTCCCAGAGAGGTAGGGCCTGGAACTTTCCAGATCCAGGTGATGACAGTAGCAGAAAACCATCAAGATTTTGAATCTTAAAGAATCTTGTCTTCAAGGTGAAATCTCAAGTAGATTACTAATGTCACTTGACGTACGGATTGGTGACATTATAACAAGAAAAACATGAAACAATGCTAGGTTCTTACCCGGCTTTACATGTTTTCCCTGAGTGATCCTCTCCATGCCTGTGGTTTAAACTGTCATCTCCAAGGACAAGATTCATAAATCTACATCATAGGCCTCCCTTCTACACGCAGACTCATATGCATTTCCAACCACACTGGATATGGCCATGAATATACCAAATGCATTATAACCAAAATGAAAGTTACTCTCTTCCCCCACGAATTTGCTCTTTCCAGCTCGCTAAGCAAGCCCTTCATGACCTTTCTCTGCAGTGATGCCAAGCTAAAGCCCCCCGTATCCGTTCTTCCTCCTCTCCATCTATCCCCTTTCTTGAACCCCAAAACTGCCCTTTAGTTAAACACTCTTATATCCTGCCTGGACAATTGCAATAGTCTCCTCACTAACTTCCCCACTTTTCTTTCTCTGTCCTCTCTCCATTTCCTGTACTAGGGTCAAACTATTTCATTAAAAACAGAAGCTCAGGATTGAGACCGTAGCTCAGTGTTAGAGCACTTGCCTCACATGTGCGAGGTACTGGGTTCAATCCTCAGCACCACATAAAAAATAAATTAAAAAAAAAAAAAAGATTTCACTCTCCCCCACCCAAAAATACTTTAAGTTAAAAAAAAAAAAAAAAAAAAAAAAAAAAAAAAAAAAAAGAAGCCCATAGCCATGCACAGTGGCTCTAAAACAGGAGGATCACAAACTGGAGGCCAGCCTCAGCAATTTAGCAAGGCCCTAAACTACTTAGTGAGGCCCTGTTGCAAAATAAAACATAAAAATAAAATTTAATTATAATAAAAACAGAAGCCTGAGGCTGGGCACAGTGGTGTACACCTGTAATTCCAGTGACTCAGGAGGCTGAGGCAGGAGGATCTCAAGTTAGAGCCCGGGGTCAGCAACTTAGTGAGATGCTCTCTCACAATAAAAAATAAAAGGACTGGAGATATTATGCAGTGGTAAAGCATCCCTGGGTTCAATCCCCAGTACCAAAAAAGAAAACAACAGCAAAAATAATACAGAAACCCGACAGGGCAGGGGTGGGGGGTACATGTAGCTCAGTAGCAGAACACTTGCCTAGCATATTCCAGGCCATGGACTGGATCCCAAGCACTGAAAGTTTTTTTAAAAAGACCAGAAGCTCAGTGTTGCCCAGTGTTGCTCCTTGCTTAAAAGCCATCTAATTACCTACAGAGTAAAATGCAAAGCTTCTTAGCAATTAAGGCTCTTAAGATTTTCCAGTGTTTGCTTGTCCAGGCTCATTTTCCATTAGGTACCAGGCAGTATGCCGCACCTCCTTACACCCTATTAATATCAATTTCTCAAGCATTTTTCTACCTAGATGCCAGAATTTATATTTCAAGATCTTCAAAAAGAAAACAAAAAAAGTAATGTGCTATAATGTAGGTGTGCAGAAATGCTGTAGGTACCCCACACACTTGGGGGAAGAGGTATCTCTAAGTCCTTAGTAGGAACTGCCTGGAGAAGTAAAAGAAGGGACCTGCAGGCACAAGGGCTGGGAGATCAAAGGAGCACAGAGGCATCTTTCAGTGCGTTTGATGTCACTGTGTGCTTTAGCTGAGCCTGGGAGATGCAGGAGGGAGACCAGGGCCAGGCAGGCCCGGCAGTTGTTCCTGCCCAGGTAAGCTATGGAGGAGGCAAGGGAGCGAATTGGAGGAATGGCCTCCTAAGATTGGCAGGACAAAGAGTTCCTCAAGAGTGCAAAAAAGAACCAAGAATGCCCAGGGTTGTGTCAGAAACTCAGAAGAGAACTGCTCTGGACCAGAAGTGGACCAGTAGCTATGCTTCAGGGATGAAGGACAGAGTGGCAAGTTCCAGATAGAATCAAAGAGTGGCAATTAGTAAAAAGTCTGTGGTGTGTGTGTGTGTGTGTGTGTGTGTGAGAGAGAGAGAGAGAGAGAGAGAGAGAGAGGAGTGAGGGTGTGTCAAGGAGGAATACCTGTTGTTTTATCTGTAAAATACAGGTATAATGCTTACCTCTTTAGATAAATGTGCAAGGCTTCCAGTTTAGCCTGGTGCATGGCACATTTAAAGTTGACACATCACATTCAATAGATTGCATGGCACGAGCCTCAGAAGGATCTTGGACTACAAGAGCGGGTTTACAGATGTCAACACAGAGGCCCATGAGTTTCTGATTTATGTCCAGTTGAAAGTCAAGATGAGACTTTCTTCTCCAAGTTATTGTTTGTTTTTCCTTTTCCCTTTTTTTTTTTTTCAGAGTTAGGAATGGAACCCAGGTCCTCAGTCATGGTAGGCAAATGCTCTGCCACTGCTCTATCACTGAACTGTACCCCTCACCCCAAACCAGGACTTCCCACCTGAAACCTTGCCTTCCACTGACTGCACCATGCTGCAGCTGGAAGAAAATACAACTGGAAATTCTCGTCGTTGAATTTGATGGAGAGGGTCCTGGGGAACCCAAGGCCTAGAGCATGCTAAGCACCTACCAAATTGAGATAGGGATTTAGGATAAAGAGAGAGAAATAGTGATTATTAAAAGAAACACCCACAAGTCATTGAGATGTAGAAAGCATAGTTGTTAATCTTGAGCAACACGCCCTTGGCCCATGCCCTTGTAAAGTGAGGGAAATACGCAAGGGCAGGGAACCGTGACTCGAAATTGTGCAGCTCCACCTTGGATCCACCTCCAGTCCAGCCCCTGATACAGCCCTTCTATAAATATTGGACCCCCAGCCCAAGTCAGGACTGCTTCTCACTCTGGAGACAGCCTGCATTCTCCCTTGAATATGTATCTGCTTTCCTAAATAAACCTCTGTCTATGTCTTCGTCTGGCTCATGCTGAAATTCTCTTCAGTCCCCAATGCCGAGAACCCCAGTGGTTT
Source organism: Sciurus carolinensis (assembly GCF_902686445.1). Classification (NCBI taxonomy): domain Eukaryota; kingdom Metazoa; phylum Chordata; class Mammalia; order Rodentia; family Sciuridae; genus Sciurus; species Sciurus carolinensis. The sequence continues at coordinate 59,644,070 of NC_062225.1, read as the reverse complement.
TGTGCTGAGTTCCCACTTTCCTCTGGGAACTCCTCGAGCCCTTCTCTGGAGACATCTATTCTCTCATAAGAGAACCACTGGATTACACCCCCAACCCTGGTTATTTATTTTTTTTCCCAGCCCTGGTTATTGAATTATTATAACTTTTTGGTGCTGGGAATTGAACCTGGTGCTTACTAAGCAAGCCCTCTACTGCTGAACTGTACCCACAGTTCCTTGAATCCTTTTTTTTTTTTTTTTGGCAGTGCTGGGGATTGAACCCAGCAGGGCTTTGTGCTTGCAAGGCAAGCACTCTACCAATTGAGCTATATCTCCAGACCCCTTGAATCCTTTTTTAAAGAATTTTTGAACTTGCCTTCCCAGAAAAATGCCAATAACTGAAAGGATTCAGGATAATGCTAACCACCATGATAATGGTACTATTTAAAAGAAGCATCCCTGAGCCACTTCTGAAAGGGCGGTTGGCTGATCGGGAAATTCACTTTTTAGATAACCTAGTGGGGGAGGTAAGGGCAGAGGGAAGGCCTCAGAGTTTTAATAAAAAACCATTAACTTCAGCTAATAGCAAAAAGAATGGAGGCGCCTGGTGATTGCAGGCTCTTAAATTGTAAATGGAAAAACAGGAGGGTACCTTGGATTTCTCCATTGTCACATGCTAACATGGCTCCAAGTAAACAAAAGCCACTGGGGAAATTAGACAAAGGTGTGGCCAGGCCCCATAGGGGGTAAGAAGTGTTTGGGGTGCTGGCAATTTGGGGTCCAGAATGAGAATTTCCTCTTTGGTCCTATTTGACTTTGTGACCCTGCTAATCACTGGACTCTTTTCTTTCAGTAAAATGTGTATTAAGCAAATCCTGGCTTAGGCATCATCCCCTGCCATCCAACCTGGCAACCAGAGAGTTGGTCATCTTTTTTCTTAGTCATGCCAAAAAGAATTGGGGGAAAAATTGCATGTCATTTCCGAAATGCACTCTATTTAGAGGTTTTTCCTGGTTTTATTCCTTAGGCACTTGCAAGTCTCCTCAAACTTCCATGTTCATGAGTTCTGCGGTGGAACTGATAGAATCTCTGCTCTTGACAGCTGGCATTGGGTTGGAGATAGGACATGTGGGCAGACAGGAGACAGAGTGTGGTTAGGGTGGGACAAATAACTTTACAGTGAGGCAGAATGAGATGCATGTCACAGGATCCCATAGCAAGAGTTGTGCAGAGGTGGAAACAAAGGGACTGACCAGCACGGCTTCACAAAGACGTAGTGTTGGAGCTGCGGAGGTCCCCCTACCCCAACCCTCACTACTACCATAGAAATGGAGGAATTTTAGAAAATACAGATTCCCTGGTTCCTCCTCTGAGACAGATTCTGTCGATCTAGGATTGGGCCCAGGGATTCTAGAAAAATAGCAAACCATCCTGCAGTTCTGATGTCAGCCAAGTCTAGAGCCCACTGAAGGGACAAGCCCAGATAACCTGTGATTATACAATAGAGTAGTGTGAAGGGTGTCGGAGGCCTGGGAGGGAAGTGTTGTATAAGCTGAGGGGTTTACCCACTGGAGCGGCAGGAGGAAGAACCAGGTTGTAGAAATGCAGATACAGAGGCCCAGAACCAGGAAAGCCCATGTCTTGATCAACGGTGGCTCAGATTTGGTGAAGGACATTAGAGAGAAGAGTTGGGACATGTGACTTGGGAAAGGGAGCTCGGGAACAGTTTGAAAAATGCTAGCCTTGAATATTGGGCTAAGAATTTGGATTTGATGGTGGAAGTACTGGCTAAATAGCGAAGAGTTTCATTTTGTTTGTTTTGTTTGTTTTGGATGGAATCCAAGGCCTTTGGCGTGCTAAATACATGTGCTACCACTAAGTTACATACTTAATCCTTTTTATTTTTTATTTTGAGGCTCGCTAAGTTGCTCAGGGCCTCTTCAAGTTACCCAGGCTGACCTTGAACTTATGATCCTCCTGCCTCAGCCTCCTGAGTTGCTTGGATTACAGGCGTGTACCACTATGCCTGGCTCAGTTCTGTGTATTTCCTAAGTATCCTCTATCTGCTAGGTATTATTTTGGGCCTTGAGGAGAAGGTAGAAAATAAACAGATGGACATGTCTATCCTCAAAAAAAAAAAAAAAAAAAAGAAAGAAAGAAAGAAAGAAAGAAAGAAATTACATTTTAGTAAAAGGAACAGATAGAAAGTAAGTGAAATATGTGCTATGTTAGATGGTGCTATGTTACGAGAACAGTAAAACAGGAGAGTGTGATATGGAGTTGAGCAGAAGTTATAATTTTAAATCAAATGGGCAGGGCTGGGCATGGTTGTACCTGCCTGTAATCCTACTTATTCTGGAGGCAAAGGCAGAAGGATCTCAAGTTCAAGGCCAGCCTGGGAAGCTTGGAGAGAACTCATCGCAAAACAAAAAATGAGCTGGGCACAGTGGTACACATATGTAAACCCAGTGGTTCGGAAGTCTGAGGCAGGAGGATTGTGAGTTCAAAGCCAGCCTCAGCAATTTAGTAAGGCCCTAAGCAACTTAGTGAGACACTGTCTCTAAATAAAATACAAAAATGGGCTGATGATGTGACTCAGTGGTTAAGTACCCCCAGGTTCAATACCAAATAAAAGATAGAAAGAGAAAAGAAGGAAGGAAGAAAGGAAGGAAGGAGGGAAGAAAGGAAGGAGGGAAGGAAGGAAGGGACTTGGGGGAAAAGAAAAAGAAAAAGAGGAACCAGGGGTGTAGATCAGTGGTAAAACATTGCTGGGTTCAATCCCCGATGCTGCAAAATAAGCAAACAATACTGAGGAAGTGATAGTTGACTTGTTAAGAGGGAGTTTGGGAGCTGTGTAGAATTGCAAAGGCCTCCTGGGCTTGGTAATTCTAGTCATTTGTGAGGCCAAGGAAGGAGGATCCCGTGTTCTAGACCAGCCTGGACAATTTAGTAAGACCCTGTCTCAAAATTTAAAAAATAAAAATTAAAAAAGGGCTGGGGATATACTCATTGGTAAAGTATCCCTGGGTTTCACCCCCAGTATAGTAATAAAAATAAATAAATAAATAAAATTTTAAAAATTTTAATAAAAAAATGTGCAAAGTCCTGAGCCTAGTGTGTGTCTGTAGGCTCAGAGAATCGCCTGAGCTGTAGTAAATTGGAGGGACAGAGGTAGGAGATGATAACTGAGGAGTGGGAATCAGACATGCAGGGTCTATATCCACTGTAGGAATCCCTTCTTCCTTCCTTTCTCTCTCTCGTATAAATTGATGAATAAGTAAGAATGCAAGTGAATCTGACCAAGTTTAGGAACAAATACGGAGACGCTTGCCCCAAGGCTTCTTGCACCGGTTTTGCCTTTCTCGGGTTTCTCCTTGCTGCTTCTGTGTGGTGTTTCTAAAATGCTAATCACATACTTGCTTCAAACCCTTCAGTGACTCCCCGTGGCCACTACACAATAAAGTTTCATTTTAGCCTGGCAAGCACAGGGTTCTGGCATCTTAGCTCTATTAGTTAGGAGCCTTGTTTGTGTATGTAAACTAAGTGAAGTTAACTTGAAGAAAAACAAAAAGGACATTTGTTATTAAGGAGAGAGGAGCGTTTCATGGTCCCAGGGGCAGAATCAGGGGCACACTAGAAAGCTGTAGAAGCTTTCTGCCTTCCCCTCTGTCTCAGAGTCCTCCTCCCTTTCTTCTTTCTGCTCAGGAGCAGACTTGTTGGCTCCTTGCAAACAGGGTTACGCAATAGGAAAGGAGGTGCAGGCGCCCAAGAGACGTGACAATCTCTGGACTATCTTGGCCTCAGTAAGTCGTTCACATCTACATCTTCACATTTTAAATTTTCCCTTAATTTAAAAAGTGTTGGGGAGTGAGCAGCTGGGAATGGAGCTCAGTGGTAGAGCACTTGCCTAGTATGTGCAAGGCCCTGGGTTCTAGGGGTTGGGGGGTCAATGGCATACACATGTAATATTACCCAGGGACTTGGGAGGCCGAGGCAGGAGGATTCCAAGTTTGAGGCCAGCCTCAGCAACTTGGCAAGACCCTGTCTCAAAATAAAAATTTTAAAAAGGATTGAGTTTACACATCTGTAATCCCAGCAACTAAAGGAGGCTGAGGCAGGATGATGGCAAGTTAGAGACCAGCATTGGTAATTTAGAGTCCCTAAAGAACTCAGTGAGATGCTGTCTCAAAATAAAAAATAAGAAGGTCTGAGAATGTGGTTTAGTGATTAAGCACTCCTCGGTTAAAAAAAAAAAAAAAAAAGAAGCAGAGGTGGGGGCAATTGTTTTGCTGGGTCAGATAGAGTACCTGTAATCCCAGTCACTCAGGAGTCTGAGGCAGGAGGATCGCAAATTCCAGGCCAGGCTCAACAATTTAGTGATACCCTGTCTCAAAATTTAAAAAAAAGTTTTTTTTGTTTTCTGTACTGGGGATTCATTTAGGGCCACTCTACCCCTGAGCTACATCCCTAGCCCTTTTTATTTTTTGATACAGGGTTTTCCTAAATTGCCCAGGCTAGTCTTGTATTTACGACTTGGCAACTTAGTGAGCCCCTGTGTCTCAATAAATAAACAAATAAAAAACTGTCTGGGGAAACAGTTCAGTGGTACAGTATCTCTGGGTTTCATCTTCAGTACCATAAAAAATGAAATATACAATCTAGTAGTATTTTAAAAGACAAGAAAAATAGACAGTTTGCTGGACTTGGGGACGTAACTCCGTAGTAGAGTACTTGAATAGAATGCTTGAGGCCCTGGGTTCAATCCCTATCGTTGGGGGAAATTCTTTTTTTTTTTTTTTTTTTTGGGCCAGTACTTACTCAGCATTTCTTTAATTACTTAATGTTGTACATTGATTGATTGATTAATTTCTCCTCTGACACTTTAGGGGCCAGAATGAGCGTGCAATACTAAGTATAGAAAAGCCGAGGGCTAGGAGTGTAGCTCAGTGATAGAGCGCTTTCCGAGCATGCAGAAGGTCTGGGCTCCATCCCCGGTACTGCAAAAACAGTAGCAACAACAAAAATCTCCTCTGCCGGCTCTAGGGAAAGCACCGTTTTCTCCTACCGTCCTCTGAGGACATAGATCATCATTTTCTCTCACAGGCTTTCCTGACTGGTGCTGCTGTCCCTACCACAGACCAAATTAATTGCTCCCAATTCAGGGCTACTATAACCCTCATTTTTATTAGATTATAACCAGTCATGTCTTTGTACCTGCCTCCTCACTGGGCAGTGAGCTCTACAAGTTCAGGAACTCTATTCCATCTATCAAGTTATCCCAGAGGACGGCCCTAAACAGGAGCGTCTCCATTAACGTTGAACTGAAATGAACTTATGCACTTGTATTTTCTGCAATTATTTCCTTTTCTTTCCTAAGTTTTTATAAAAGTTAATTTAGAAAATGTCAGCCTGTCTCAGCTGTCCTTAGAGGAAACGAGGAAAAGGGCACTTGTTCCTGCAGGGGCTGAGAAGAAGCACATCCCTAGGAGCCAGGATGGTGAGTGCTGCAGAGAAGCAAGAGAGAGACCACACGGAGGAAAACCCGGACCAAATGACACTATTTCTTTCCACCTGAAGTTTCCCTTTCAGATCTGGTATTTCTTCCAATCTGGGGAATCTTAGATGATTTTCTCAGAAGGTCTGTTCCCTGGCATCCATCCTCTGTGAAGGGTCTTTTTTTTTCCTCATTTTTTTTTATTGGTGCATTATAGTTGTACATATTGATGGGATTCGTTGTTACATATTTGTACATGCAGAGTATAACCATATAATTTGGTCAAAATCACTCCCCAGCTTTCCTCTGCTCCCTCCCCTCTCCTACCCCTTGATCCCTTTCTACCCTTTTTAGGAAATTCACCCCACCTTTGTTTTTCTTTTTCTTCTCTAGCTTCAGCAGATGAGAGAAAACACATGATGACCCTTGACCTTCTGAGTGTGACTTATTTGGCTTAACATGATGGTCTCTAGTTCCATTCATTTTCCTGAATGTCATAATTTCATTTTTCTTTATGGCTGAATAAAACTCTATTGTGTATATACCTTTTCCTTTTGGTACTGGGGATAGAAGCCAGGGGTGCCTAACCACTGAGCAGCATTCCTAGCCCTTCTTATTATTTTTTTTTTTTTATTTAGAGACAGGGTCTCGTTGATTTGCTTAGGGTCTCATTAAGTTGCTGAGGCTAGTTTTGAACTTGCGATCCTTCTGCCTTAGCCTCCTGAGTTGCTGGGATTACAAGTTTGTTCCACCGCACTCAACCCAAAGTTCTACTTTTACTTGTGTGCAGTGGGTAGAAATCAGCTTCCTGGTTGGGACCAAGTGTCTTAGGGATAGAAAGAATTGAGAGGGTTGGTGAGTGGTTGCCCAACACAAAATAAAAATGTTTTGTGTTTGTTTATTCGTTTATTTATTCATTGGTACTGGGAACTGAACCCAGGAGTGTTTTACCACTAAGTCACGTCCTTGGCCCTTTTTATTTTTATTGAGACAGGGTCTCGATAAGTTGCTTAAGGTCTTGCTTAGTTGCTGAGGCTGGTCTCAGACTTGAGATCTCTTGCCTCAGCCTCCTTAGTTGCTGGGATTACAGGTGTGTGCCACCATTTCTGATTTTTATTTTTTGAGGCAGGATCTCACTAAGTTGCCCAGGCTGGTCTGGAACTTGCAATTGTCCTGCTTCAGCCTCCTGAGTTGCTGGGATTACAGGCATGTGGCATGGTGCCTGCCTCAGAACATCTTTTGAGACAAGAAGATGATAGTCCTTGGTTTACAAAGAAAAAGTAGCTAGAGACACCAATTCGGCCTGACTTTGTTTTGGTGTCTCCCAGTCTCAGGGCTCTCAGACCTCTCTGCTTCTGTCTTCCCCTTCCTTTCTCATCCTCCCCAGCCCCCTGAAAATCCCCTCCTTCTGCTCTGCATAGGAGTCTAGGAGCTGACTTTTGAAGGACAGCATGGACCAGGGGCCCCCAGCCCTCCCTTCTGATCTGGATGGTGTTTACCAAGACTCCAGTCCTGGAGTCATTTGTGGCACTCTCTGCCTTACTGAAGAAAAATGGATTTTTCCTCAATTCCTGATTCCTGTTTAAATATTTAGTTTAATCAGCCCAGACCCAAGTGCCTTTTCCATTTCCCCTGGTGCCTGGGAGCCGTGCTGACACCAGCGGCATAAATAATGCATCTGATACTAGCAACATGCCACTGGCTGGGAGTTACTCCATCGCTCAAGTCTCTGGGCCTGCCCTCTGCTGCAGATGCTTCAGGGAAGCTGGGCCATGATGCAGAAGTCGGTGGCGAGCTCTGAAGGTCTGCGCCTCAGAGCTACTCCTGGAAGGAGTCACTGTGACAAGCAAGCAAGCAGTCCCCACTCCAGCCCAGACCTGAGGGGCCTTTGAGGGAGTAGGCGGTGAGAGTGGTGCTCTTGGTGGGGGAAGTGGAAGCAGGGAGGAAAACCAAGGTCTTAGTGTTCAAACCTGGTGAGGAGGCTGAGGGTCACTCAGGAAAAGCCCGATTTAGTCTCCTTGGGTGGGTGTGGGGCAGAAGAAGAGGACATCAGATTTGAGGAGGCCCCTGAGTTCAAAAGCAGAGAAACCAGGACTCTGTGAAATGCTGGAATCTTCTCTCCCTGCTTCCAGAATTCTAGACCCTAATATGGGCTCCATCCTTCATACTAAGAACACGGTCCAGATTTCACCCTGTTATCCTAAAAGCCTCAGTGGGTAAAGTCAGGGTTTCCAGAGGATGGACATATTGTCTCTTTCAGAAAGGAACAATGTTGGGATTTGGCTGGACAAGTCCTGGGCATCCTTTGCCAAAACCTCAGAAAGGTTAGGCTGCCTCCAGGTACCTTGTCTTTGGAGCCGGCTCCTGGTTGCTCTGATCTGGGCAATTAAATGTGAAACATCATGTTAGTTGCCACTAATGATATGGTCCTAGCCTGGCTTTGTTAAAACAGCCTCTTGGGGCAGCTCTGTAATTTTTCTTTCCTCTCCAAAACTTTGCAGAGATAAAAGGAAACAAACAATGATTTATTTATCTAGCAGTTCAAAGTTTAGCTTTGAGCTCGCCAACATTTTCGGTTCTTTTTTGAAATCAAGAGTGCGAGTAAACTTCCCTCTTTGTCTTATGGAGGGGGCTGCTGCTACAAACCTGTAGATAAAGATAAAAAGACCTAATGAGAGGAACGAATTTAGTCTCCATTCCTTAGTCTGGTGGAGGGCAGCCAGAGTACAGGGGATTCATGAGTCCCCTTCTCTGTCCTGTTAAGACAGAACCCTACCAATTCACGTTGAACTGCCTAGGACCTGGAGAATTAAGAACCACAGAAATCCTTCTCTGGACATGGCATTGCAACCTTATAATCCCAGCTAATCAGGAGGCTGAGGCAGGAAGATCTTAAGTTTGAGGACAACCTGGACAACTTAGTAAAACCTTATCTCAAAAAGTAAAAAGGGATGGGGGTCACAGGGGAGACAACTGGGGATACAAAAGGCAAATGACAGGAGAATTGGTCTCTGGTAATACCACCTTGCCAAATCCAGGGGTTCATTTTTCAGGTTTGTCACAGTAGGAACTCCTTCCCCTTTTTCACTTGGTTCCTGGGACCTGGTACTCTGTGACTTCTTTCTCTACCTCCTCCTTTTGGGCTCTCCTCTTCCTGATCAGGACATGTAGAGTTCTCAGTCTTGGCTGCACATCAGAATCACCTGAGGACTTTTGTTTTTCACCTAAAACCGAGGGCCACTCCACAATAATTAAATCAGGGCGCTGGAGGGTAGAGCTTGGCTTTGTCACATCAGTTCCCCTGGTGTGGCCAGAATGCAGAACCAGCCTCTGCTCTCAGTGTTGGCTCGCCCCACAGTGTTGGCTGCTTCCTGCCTACACTCCCTTTAAGGAGCTCTCCCCAGCCCCTGGCTTCATGAACCTTGTGTGCAGCAAATAGCTCCCAGATTGCCATCTCCACCTTAGGCCTCTGCTGAGCCCCAGAGCCCAGATCTAGTGCCTATTGGCAGTGTCTATTTAACACCCCCAAACAGATGTCTATGGCACCTGGAAGTGCTGACATACATCTGTTTTGTCCTCTCAGCCGTTATATCCAGTCCTTCACAAAAGGCCATTGGTTCTGCTTTAAAAATATATCTCGGTGGGGCATAGTGGGGCACACCTCAGTAGACTGAGGCAGTCTGGGTAACTTAGCAAGACCCTGCCCTAGGATTAAAAAAAAAGAGAAAGGGTTAGGGATATAGCTCAGTGGTAAGTGCCCCTGGGTTTAATCTGCAAAGAGAAAAGAGAAAAAATCCAAATACACAAATCCTGAGCAACATCCCCAGCCCTTCCTTTGGTTTTTATGTCCCTTAGTCTCTGTGGATATTGTTCTCACTGTTTTCTGGCTAAATCTATGTTTACTTAAAATTGAGTGATAGATACCATCTGAATTAGTTCCCCAGGGCTGCTGTAACAAATTACCACAAACCAGGTGGCTTTAAACAACAGAAATTTATTCTCTTACAGTTCTGCAGGCCAGAAGCCTGAAATCAAGGTGTGAGCAAGGCTGGTTTCCACTGATCCTGTGGTTGCTGGAAATCCTTGTCATTCCCTGGTTTGGGGCCATGTAACTCCAGCCTCTACCCCTTCCTTCACATGGCCTTCTCTTATTGGCCTCTTTTTTTCTTCTGTGTTTTGTAAGGACACTTGTCATTGGATTTAGGACCCACCCTAACCCAGGATGAACTCATCTTGAGATCCTTAACTTAATTACATCAGCAAACACCCTTTTCCCAAATAAGGTCATATTTAATTTCATGGCAATGTACCAATTTGGGGGGAGGGTAGGGGCACCATTGGACCCCCTCCACCATCTCAGAGGGGAGAGGACGAGATAGAAATGAGTCACATTTGGTTTTTCAGTCCTTGTCCCTTCCCTTCTCCTTTCCTCCCCTCCCCACTTTTCAGGACTGGGGGGAAGGATTCAGGGTTGAGGGAGAACTCAGTCAACACTTTCTAGAGTTTTCCTTGCTGTCCCTAGTGAGATGGGTGGTCAGCCCTAGTGAGAGGGCACTCCTCTTTGGCCTCACTGTCTGTCCTGGCCAGTGACTGTGTGACTCTGCCCTTGCCTTGCCTTGTTTGCACATTTGGACCTGGACTGAGATCCCCAACCTGTTAAACCTGTTTCTGTTCAAACCTAAGGACTCCAGGAACCTGCTTCTTGCCCTAGGGCAAGGGTTTGGCTCGATCTTCAGACCAGACAGGCTGGGCTGTGGGCTGCTGGTGACCCAGAAGACAGTGTTTCCAGCTCAGACCTCTCTCCTGAGCTCCATGCTTGTTCATACAACTTTTTAAAAGCCCAAACATCTACCTGGATGTTTCCAAAGGTGCCTCGAACACCACCTGCCTCATCTCTAGCCACCTTCTCCAACCTGCCACTCTTCCTGCATGCTCCATTCACCAGTCTCTACCCGGGTCTGTCCACCCGGTTGCACATGCATCACCCTTGGGTTCCATGCTCTCCAAAGTCGCCATAAATCCTCCCTTGTAAATCCCAAACCTATCTATTTTTCTCCCAGCTGGCTGCCATCACTCCTCACCCACCATCCAATTGATCTGGCTGAACTTTCCCCTCTCTGATTCATTCTCTGTGCTGTAGCTTGACTTGTCTTTGTAGTCATTCCCTGTGATTGCCCCTTACGATTCATTTTCTTGACCACACATCCTATACTGCCCAGCCGCCTTTCATTCAAAGTCACAATAGGCAAAAATAATTTTTAAAAAGTGTAAAAATAATAATAAAAAGGGAACACTTGCTGGGGGAGTGGCACAGGCCATAATGGCAGCGATTTGGGAGACTGAGGCAGGAAGATCGCAAGTTCAAGGCCAGCCTCAACAACATAGTGAGACTGTGTCTCAAAATAAAACAATAAAAAGGGCTGGGGATGTGACTCAGTGCTAAAGAACCCTAGAACTAAAACAAAACAAAACAAACAAACAAAAAATGGGGGTGGGGAGAACACTAAGGTCAATTAGGCTACCCTTCAGGGGCTCATCCTTGTCTCCATTATAACTTCCAGTCCCTTTCCTGCTACATGGAAGGGGAAACAGCATTGTCACTAGAGAAGGAACCTCCTTGTGCATGGAACCAAATGACTGAGTACCCCTTTGAGGGCATGAGAACTATGGGGTCCTAAAATACATACTTCCTGCAACCAGGACTTCCTGGAGTTAGTCCTGGACTTCATGTCCTTAGCCCAGGAGAGCCAACGAAGGAGAAGCTCCAGGACTAGAAAAGCTGGAAAACACCCTACTCTGGTTTCCTTTCCCTCTGGGGCTCTTTTTTTGCTTCTTGTTGTCACATACCTTCCTTTTTCCTGGGATTCATTTGTCCACCTTTAAAACCCAGGAATACCCGAGTAAATTGGCCTTTCCCAGAAGAATTTTACTAAGACACAAGTTAATGAAAACGGGGGAGAAACAAATTACATAGAAAACACAAATGACAAGACATATAGTCCCTCACCCAAAGTCTGGCCTCTGGCGTCAGATTCGTTTCTTTTTCATCTCCCAGTCTCCTTTCTTGGATTCAGTATCACAAAACTCCCAGACTGCGGCCAGCACCCTCTTATTTTATTTATTTATTTTTTGCGTGTCTAAAAACCTCCATTGTTAAATGGAGATGAAAACCAACTCTGTCTCATCTAGAACTTTCTTCCAGCATCCACTTCTTCCAGTTAATGGTGGGACACTGCAGATTGACAGAGGGGATGTTTTGCCTTCAAATAATCCCTTCCACATGCTTTTCCTCCCCACTTCCACCCCCCATACTGGGGATCAGAATCAGGGATGCTTCTGAGCTACATCTCAAGCCCTTTTGTGTGTGAGTGTATGTGTGGGGGGATTGAACTCAGGGCAAGCACTCTACCACTGACCCACAAAGTTAGCCCTAGCCTTTTACATTTATTTTTAATTTTTCTTTGTTCTTTTTAGTTATACATGACAGTAGAATATATTTTGATATATCATACGTACATGGGGTATAATTCCCCATTCTCATGGTTGTACATGATGTGGAATTACACTGGTCATGTATTCATGTATGAACATAAGTTATGTCTGATTCATTCTACTGTCTTTCCTATTCCCATCCCCTCTCTTCCCTTCATTCACCTTTGTCTAATCCAAAGTACTTCCATTCTCCACCCACCCCCATTGTGTGTTAGCATTGGCATATCGGAGAGAACACTGGGTCACTGGTTTTTTGGGATTGACTTATTTCACTTAGCGTGATAGTCTCTCGTTCCATCCATTTACTGGCAAATGCCATCATTCTTTTCTATGACTGAGTAATATTCTATTGTGTATTCCACTGTGTATATGTACCACATTTTCTTTATCCATTTATTTGTTGAAGGGCACCTAAGCTTAGCTATTGTGAACTGCTATTAACATTGATGTGGCTGTGTCACTATAGTATGCTGATTTAAAGTCCTTTGAATATTTGCTGAGGAGTGGGATAACTGGGTCAAATCTTAAGCCTTTTTTTTTTTTTTTTTTTTTTTTTTTTTGGTGGTACTGGGGACTGAACCCAGGGCTTTGTGCTTCCAAGGCAAACACTCTATCAGCTATTTCCCCAGCCCAAATCCTAGCCTTTTTGGGACGGGGTCTCACTTTATTATTCAGGCTGGCTTCACATCCTCTTGCATCTAGTCCCTGGGATTACAGGTGTGGGCCACTGCCCCTGGCTCCCATGGGAGAGCTAGATTTGCCCTGGGATTTGTGGCATGGTCTGAGAAACATATCTTCCTTAGTGTCGAATGAGAATGGCTGGAATAGAGAGAAGGGACCTAACAAGTATGAAGCTCTCAACATGTGCCAAACACTTTAATATTTACCACAAGCCTTTGAGGCAGCTATCCTCACTAGTCATATTTTGCAGAATTTGAGCCCAGAGGGATTTAGTAACTTACATTTATTCTTGAAGATATTGAGCATTGCGGGGCACCATGGCACATGCCTGTAATCCCAGACAGGAGGATGGCAAATTGGAGGCCAGTTAAGCAATTTAGTAAGGTCCTGTCTCGAAATATTAAAAAAGAGCTGGGAACACAGCTCAGTGATAGAGCGTCCTGGGGTTCAATCCATAGTATCGTAAAAAACAAAACCCCTCGCTAGGGAGAGCAAAAGTGGGTCCCCTCATGCCATCATCATTACCCTCTGATCTTCCCCCAAGTTTCTAAAGCTTCTAATGGGATATTTCTGGATAAGGCAGTTCCTAAGGGAAAGGGGTGGGTGTGGTTGTGGGGAGTTTTCTTGGCACCTTTGACACATTTATTGTGGTTAGTATAGTGACCACAAACACCTGGTAAGGATTGCAAAGATGGGACATGAGACAGGCAGGCAAGGAGCTAACAAAAACACAAAAATACTTTGAGGCAGGACAAATTGCTCGTTTATTTAAAAAATAATGAATCCTATAGCTTGCTTTTTTATTTTTTGTGTGTGTGGTTGAGAGCATTCTAGGTCAGAGGAAAGGGCTAGACTATAAGCCAGGACTACTTCTAGTTTAGTGTATTACTCCAGGTGATTCATTCAGCCTATTTGTGTGGCAACTCAGAAATGGAGTGATGTCAGATATGTCACAATATGTTTTTGCTGGGATCTCCAGTAAAAGAATTATGATGGCTGGGTGTGGTGGCGCCCAGTGACTCAGGAGGCCAGTCAGCCTCAGCAATTTAGTGAGACCCTGTCTCAAAATAAAAAAATAAAACAGGCTGGAAGGTAAAGCTCAGTGGTAGAGTTTCCCGGAGTTCAATCCTCAGTAACTAAAAAAAAAACCAAAAAAACAAAAAATTATGATAAACAACAGCTATACGGTGCGCATAACAGAATATTTTTGTTTTCTTCTCTGGGTCAGAAGAGCTGATACAGGCTGTTTGACACATGGCATACAACCCTTGGGAACACGAGGCTTTCTGGGGTTAAGAAGAAAGCTACAGACACTTGTTATTTGCATAGTACTTTACGCTTTCTGGTTTACCAAGCATTTTCAGATATCATCACAACTGATCCTTAGCACACCTGTGGAGTGAGTGTCCCAATTTACAGATGAGGAAACAGGTCACAGTCTGTGTAATTCAGGCAAAGGTGCTGCACTTTTTCTTATTTTCTTCACCTCAATACTTTACGGTAAGGGAACATCATAAGGCAACCAAAACAATTTTCTGTTCTGGGCATATCCCTTACCCTGCTGTTTCAAATCCAGAGTCAGAAGCACAAGGCTATGTCACCAGATAACCCAAAAAAACCTAAGACAGTCATCATCTTCATGTTTACTATGCACCAACCAATGTCTGGGAATAGTTTCTTTTTTCTTTTGGTACCAGGGATTGAACCCAGGGGTGCTTTACCAGAGTGATATCGTCAGTCAGCCCTTTTTTTGTTTTGAGACAGGGTCTTGCTAAGTCGCTTAGGGTCATTGCTGAGGCTGGAGTCTAACTTGCAGTCCCCCTGCCTCAGTCTCTCAGGTAGCTGGGATTACAGGCATGCGCCACCGCACCCAGGGGAAAATAACCTTGTATAAAATAACCAGTTAAAGGTTTTAGGCACTTAACCAGTTAATTGTCCATCTAACAGCAAGATGACTGACAATATCTTCTCCTTTGGTGTGTGTGTGTGTGTGAAGGTGAACTGTAGGGCCAAGTTTCGGAATAGACAAAGGGACCCCCTCCCCCCCCGCGCCCCCCAATGCTACTAAAGGCCTACTTTCCCATCCATGCACGTGCTGGCCTTGTCTGGAGGCAGGGCCTCAGGATGTGGGGGAGCTGGTTCTGTTCAGCTCAGCATGGGGGGAAACCATAATAGACCTGCCAGTGCACTGAGGGGGACCTCGCAACGGAGCCGGTTTTTCTAGCCCTGTCCCTGTGTGTGTCTGACAGAGGAAAGCTAAAAGCACCAGAGGTCTTCCTGGCCCAAGGCCTGCAGGCGCTAAGCCATCACAGAAACCTCACCACGAGGGAGGAAGGCGCCCTGCCGCTGCACTTACTTGCATCCCAGAGTTTGCACCTAGACTGGCGCTCAAGCGCAGGAGATCTCACACGCTGGGGTGCCAGGGTCAGAAGCCGCGAAGGAGAACCTGTCTCGGGGTGGGCAGGTGCCCGGGTACTCAGTGGGGCAGAAGGCGCCCCGGAGAGGCCGAGCCTCCAGTTCCATCCCAGTTCTCCAGCAGCCCCCGGCCCGCATCTGCGAGAGTAGGCTTATGCTCTGGCTAGCACCCGGGCCCCGGGTCCTCCACTTGCAGTCAGACCCCCAGCCTCCGCTCCCCCTCCCCACCCCAATTCCCGCCGGCCCCGCGGCGCTCGGGCCTCCCCGGCCTCCCCGGCGCGGCCCACTAGGCTTCGCAAGCCCGGCGCTGGGGGCGGGCACCAGCCCCCACCCCCCGGCGTCCCCTCCCCTCACTTCCCTCCCTCCCTCCCCTCCCTCCCCTCCCCCCGCGGCGAGGCGGCGAGGAGGCGGCGGCGGCGGTCGAGGCTGAGGCGGCGGCGGCGGCGGCGGGCGGGGCTCGGATCGGGCTCCACGGGCGGGCGGGCGGACATGGCGGCCAACATGTACCGGGTCGGAGGTAGGAAGGCTCGGCCCGACCCGGCCCGTCTGGGAGCGGGCTGCGGGAGCGGGGGGTCCGGGCGAGCGCACGCTAACCGCCTGGAGCCTCGGGCGCCGGAGCGCGGGGCGCAGGGGCGGGGGGCGCCGGGGCGCTCAGGGGTCGGGGCTCCCCGCCCCCACCTCCCCTCCCCCCGCGGGGTCCGCACGGGGCCGGGGCCCACCCGCTGCCCCAGCGCTGCCCCGGCCCTAAGGGCCGGGCCTCCGCCTGGAGGCATGAATCGGACATCCCCCACCTCCGTGAAACCCCATGGGAGCAGGGACCGTCGAGCCCCCTACCCGGGTGGCCCTTCCCTCACGTGGCTTCTAGGCACTGGGGGCTGGGGAGCACGGGGACACCCCTCCCCCACTACCCCTTTCAGTGGGAGTGAGGGTGGGCACGATGGGGGCCCTGCCAGGGCACAGCTGGACAGGCCTGTTTGCAGGGCCAGGGCCCTGCACCTTCCCAATGCCCCCCTGCATTTCTTGTCCAGACCCCCAAGAGTGGGGCCTAGGGGGCCAGGGAGCCTCGGGCAGAGGTGAGGAGTTGAGCGCAGCCCGGACTTTTCCTCTGCTGCCTGCCTTCCCAGCCTTCTGCAGAAGAGAGAAATAAGGTCAAACAAACTTTCTCCCTGCTCACGACGCCCTCCTCCCTCTTTCCTGGTAAAATAATAATTCAGATAAGTGGCGTGCTTGTGTGTGAGACTTGTTCTTCTCTGCTCATTAGCCGAGCTCCTGATGGATGGTGGTGGGAATGGCCTGGCTAAATGAGGCCACTTTGCAGGAGAGAGACGGGAAAGAGCCACTAAGATAGACAGTAACAGTGTAGTCCAGCCTCGGATAAACACACAGTGGGAAGTTTTCTGTGAGGCTATTAGATGAGAGGAGAAGCTGCACTTGAAAATTTCTGTCCTTGTTGAAAGTGCGGCGACTTCTTTATAAACAAGAGTCTGAATGTCTCTGGATTAAACATGGTAAAAGGATGAGAAGATTCCAATAACATCCCCAGAAGGCTCTGCCTCTGCCAATGACCCTCTCCTCCTGCTTCTTCATAATCTTCCCAAGTAGAGCTGTAGAAAAGTTTGTCAATGTGTTTCTTACCTCCTTCAGCCCACCTGATTTTTTTTCTTTCAGAGTTGGTGATTGAAGTGTAGGTTGGGCTGTTAAACTTCTTTTCCTTGCTCTGAAATTGTCTGAGGTCAACAATTTTATGTGAGAAGCATACTCCAGAGCAAATTGGATTGGAGGGAAAAGATGTGGAAGCTGGGTACACAGGACACGTTTGCAAGCCATCACTACTCAGTGATGAGGACAGGTGTCTTGGTTTAGTGGAGAAATGACACTGTAGGACAAAAGTCTGGGAGAACTTGCTGAAACATGAACTGAAAATGCCAGGAAAATAAGATATATGTAGAGTACACACAGGAGAGATTCTATTAAGGTTGCATTAACAATGAATGGATTAAGTTCTTACTAACTTAATAAGTGGTGCATTGCCAAATATGAACTTTATATTGAAAAGATTAAATTCTGTAACTTCTTTTAATTACAGATTATGTCTACTTTGAGAATTCTTCCAGCAATCCATACCTAATCAGAAGAATAGAAGAACTTAACAAGGTATAGACTGAGTGTTCTCGAGTCTAATATTAAAAATTATGTTTCCCATTGGAGGATAATTGGGTAAAGGGCATAAGAGGTCCCAGACTCTCTTGAAGTAGAGATTTCAGATTAGAGAGTTATGCAGGATTCTTCTGTGATGCACGCCTATAATCCCAGCTACTCTACTGGCTGAGGCAGGAGGATCAAAAGTTCTAAGCCAACCTGAGTAATTTTAGCCAGACCCTTGTCTCAACATTTAAAAAAAAAAGGATTGGGGTTGTAGGTCAATGGTAAAGCACCCTGGGTTCAATCCCCAATACCAGACATACATAAAGTTGGCAGATTTCTTCCAATTGCTTAGAGCCTTGAAAAGCAGGTTGTTTCCATAACTCAGTTCCTTTTTTATATTTAGAGTCATGTGTTTCTCCCATTTTAGTTAATTCATATTTCTCTCTTCCAGCTTTAGAAGGAGCAAGTTGGAAAATAGTGAAGGGAATTTGTAAAATACTAGACTAGACTAGTAAGAATACAGTTTTTGAAAATATGAAGTAGCTATAAAGCTACTAGTATAAACTACTAGTATAAAGCTACTAGTATAAACTATGGCCCAGGTAAAATAAAATTTTAAGGTTTGTTCCTGATTCCAAATGTTTAAGATGACAGAAGCATTTGTGATTGTTTCAGTAGATAAGCTTTTGCAATGGAGGCATTGGGAAGCAGTTCTAAACTATGCAGAGTATAGATTTTTTATTGATACTCTGAGTTTCTCTGAACTCTTTTGAGTCCCATTTCTGTGACTTTTGAGAATTCATAGTGTTAGAATCTTATGGATTGTTTGGCCAATACCTTTCTTCAAAAATGCCATCTGGAGGCTGGGGATATAGCTCAGTGGTAAAACACTTGCCCAGCATGCACAAGGCCCTGGGGTCAGTCCCCAGTACTGAAAGACCAGGAAAAAAAAAGCCATCTGAAGATTGGTTCAGTTCTGAGTCTCAGGAAGACAGGCTTGGCCTAGTAGGTCATTACTTATTTGAAGACCTTTAAAATCCCCGTTTGCTTCTGGGATAACCAAAAACTTTGCATTAAAAAAAAAAAAAATTATATGATTTGGGACCACTGCCAAATGAAGAGGCTAACCTCAAGTTTAGACCAGTCTTTGAGTGGGAATTATTGGATGTAGTTGTGAGGTGCTTCCTTTTTATGGTATTGGTGTAAGAACTCAGGCAACTCTAAACTATTCACCAGCTGGGTGTGGTGGCGCACACCTGTAATCCAGTGACTCAGGAGGTTGAGGCAGGAGGATCTCAATTTCCAGGCCAGTCTCAGCAACTCAGTGAGGCCCTGTCTCAAACTAGAAAGGACTGGGAATGTAGTGGTAGAGCACCCCTAGGTTTAATTCCTAGTGCACACACACACACATACTCAAACACACACAAAGATTCAGAGTTCAAGTAGGTGTCATCACCTTCAGATATACTTAATTCAGGGTTCAGGGTGTTGTTCAGTGAAAGAGTGCTTATTTAGCTTGCCTGAGGTTCTGGTTCAATTCCTGGTAAACCCCCTCACACCCAGAGGTATACACATACATACATATCTATACACACTTAATTTTCATTATTTCCTTTGCCTGTCTTCCTAACTAGAGTGTGTAGTGAATTTTAAGTGTCTTAGAATCATGATTGGCACATAGTTGAAGTCATTCAGTAAATATTTGTTGAATTAGTGAATTTCTCAAATGTGTGATGTTAATGCTTGTACAGAGCTTTACTATTTGCAGAATATTTTGATTGCTTTGTGTGTATGTGTGTGTGTGCGCGCGCACGCACGCGCATGCGTGCATGCACACATCAGCAATTGAATCTAGAGGCATTTTACCACTGAGCCACATCCCCAGCCCTTTTTATATTTTTATTTTTGAGACAGGATCTTGCTATATTGCTGAGAACCTTGCTAAGTTGCTGAGGCTGGCCTTGAACTCATAATCCTTTTGCCTCAGCCTCCTGAGTTGCTGGGATTACAAGCATGCTCCACTGCTCCCTGCCCCCTTGTAATCATTTTATTATACCCCAGTAACATTTGTGGATTGTCACTGGGCTGCAGTCCAGTGTTCTGAATACTGAAGCTTCTGAGGAGTGCTCTTGTGTGTGTGTATGTATGTGTATGTGTGTATGTGTATGTGTTTTGTAGAGGGGTATTGTATTGTGTGTGCATGGTCCAGAATAGAATTATTTGCTTTTTTTTTTTTTTTTTTTTGGTACTGGGATTGAGCATGTGGGGTCTCACACATGTTATACATTTATTCTATCTACACCTCTAGTCCTGAGAATTTTTGTTTTGAACTACATCCCCATCTTTCAGGCAGGTTTAAATAAAAATTATCTTTTTAGAGCATCCCTGTTGGAGGAAGTCACTAATGAGGAAAAAATGATAAAAAGCTTATTGCCGAAGTCATAGATAGATTTTAGTTTCATGGCAATATTTGCCTGTTCATTTAGCGGATTGCTGGATCATTATTTCTGGAGGATGTATTTGCTCACAATACTGTGAAATATAGAAACATTTTGGTTAGGAATTTAATACAATTTCAGTTTTAGGGGGCAATATTTCTGCAGTACTATTTCTCACTCTAAAATACTGCTGCTGAACTTCATAAAATTGGCACATTTTACTGCAGCACATAGATATTCTTATTTCTTTGTATTTGAATGTATCTATATGCCCAGAGAAATTCAGAAAACATGTTCTAAAATTTGTTAGAAATTGGAAATTACAATGGCAGTTTATTGTAATCTGTGTGTTTTTCCATGGAACTATGTAATGAATGATTAACCTTCTTTAAAGCTCTCAGAATTCATAGAGAATAAGAGTATAGGAGTCTGGGCCTCAGCTGCAGTAAATTACAGCCTAACCAAATATTGATTGTATCTTAGACTGTAGTCAAAAAGAAATAAGAGCTTCAGTGTTCATAACTCAAGGTGTTTAATACTTTCATGTGTGAAGGTAAACTAAGTAGCGCTGAGAATATTGACTGTGATGTACTTGTAGACTCCCCTGGGCTGGAAGGATGCATTTTCAGGTCATCTGGTCTGTACTACATGATGACTGCTCCCACTTACAGAGCTTTACCACCAGTTCAGCATGAGTTTTTAGGGGAGGGCTGGGTGATTTTAGACTTGGCCTGTGCTTTCTGGGAATGGGTTGAGAGAAGGTAAGTTTCTATGTCACAAATAAATTATATGGCTTTAAAGTTTTGGGGGATTAACTTCTTAAGGCTATTTAGAGTTAACTATGTCTTACTTTAATCATTGAGGCAATCTAATCATATTAGTGGGATTGATACCAGTGAGGTATATTTGACATCACGGTTACACATAGAACCTGAACAAGAATTATATTGCTTATCTTCGTTTGATTTTTTTTTCCTCCCACACTGGGAGTTGAACCCTGGGCCTTGCACATGCTAGATAAGTACTCTACCACTGGGCCACACTACCACCCCTTTTTATATTTTTGTTTTGAGACTCAGTCTAGTTAATTTTCCTAGACTAACCTTGAACTTGTGATCCTCATGCCTAGCCTTCTGAGTAGCTGGGATTACAGGCATGTACACCATATCTGACCTTTCTTTAAACTTTATAGCTCCCTGGTTATCCTGTAGTTGTGTTTGGCATAGTGTTAAGGAGAATGATCTTGTAATTGTGCTGTATCTAGTTTTGTTTTATAAACTATTTGACAGTTTGGTAACTGCTTTGTTTTTCAATCCTGGGAAATAAACCCAGGACCTCATGAATTCTAAGCACATGTTTTTTTAAAAAATTCTTTTTTTCCTGATACTGGGAATTGAACCTGAGGCACTTTACCTCTGAGCTACATCCCCAGCCCCCTTTTTGTTTAGGTACTGAGGATTGAACTCAGAGGCACTTAACTACTGAGCCACATCCCCAGCACTTTTTTTTTTTTTTTTTTTTTGGGTGCTGGGGATCGAACCCAGGGCCTTGTACTTGCAAGGCAAGCACTCTTCCGACTGAGCTATCTCCCCAGCCCCACTTTTTTGTATTTTATTTAGAGACAGGGTCTCACTGAGTTGCTTAAGGCCTCAATAAATGGCTGAAGCTGGCTTTGA
The DNA here is from genome assembly GCF_902686445.1 of Sciurus carolinensis. NCBI lineage: Eukaryota > Metazoa > Chordata > Mammalia > Rodentia > Sciuridae > Sciurus > Sciurus carolinensis. The sequence continues at coordinate 59,622,750 of NC_062225.1, read as the reverse complement.
ACTCACAATCCTCCTGCCTCAGCCTCCTGAGCTGCTGGGATCACATACATGTGCCATCATGCCCTGCTTATTCGGTATTTTGAGATAGGGTCTTGCTAAGTTGCTTAGAAACTTGCTAAATTTCTGAGACTGGTCTTGAAATTGTGATCCTCCTGCCTGAGTCTCCTGAGTTGCTGGTATTGCACGTGTGTACCACTACAGCTGACTGAGCACATGCCACATCACTGAACTGTCCCATCAACCCCCAGGTAACCTTTTAATTTTTCTTATTTCTTAGACTGCAAGTGGCAACGTGGAAGCAAAGGTAGTGTGCTTTTATAGACGACGAGATATATCCAACACTCTCATAATGCTTGCGGACAAGCATGCTAGTAAGTTAATTATCTTTCTCTTGGACTAAAAAACTGTTGAAGTCTCATGTTTTTTCATGATACGCTTTCTGTTACCTGGAGCTTTCTACTTGATTTGTTTTCCTTCTAGTTTCAATGGAAGTATTTTTTGGGTGGCAGTTGGTTTTAGTTTTTCTTTCTTTCTTTCTTTTTTTTTTTTAGTATATTTTTTAGGTGGATACCATACCTTTGTTTTTTTTAAAAAAATTTATGTGGTACTGAGGATCGAGCTCAGGGCCTCATGTGTGCTAGGCGAGCGCTCTACCACTGAGCCACCCCAGCCCCTTTTTGCTTTCTTTTTAAATTTTTAGTACTGGGGCTTCTTAAATACTAGGCAAGTTATCTACCACTGAACTATACTCCCAGTATTTTGAGATGGGATCTTGCTGTGTTGCTTGGGCTTGCCTTAAATGTGAAATCCTCCTGTGTCATTCTCCCCAGTAGCTGAGATTACAGGTGTGTGCCATATTGCCTGACTAGTTAATATTTTCTTTCTCTTTTGTGATTCTGAGATTTGAAACCAGGCCTTGTACATAGGAAGTACACTGCCACTGAGCTTTGCCCTAGCATTCCCCATCTTTTTAAAAATATTTTTGGTTATAGATGGGCATAATACCTTTATTTTATTTATTTTTATGTGGTTATGAGAATCAAATCCAGTGCCTCAGGCATGCGAGGCAAGCTCTGCATTGCTGAGCACCAGCCCCAGCCCCCATCTTTTTTTTTTTTTTTCTGTGTGTGTGTGTGTGTGTGTGTGTGTGTGTGTGTGTTTGTGAAAAACAAAACCTCAGAAAACCACTTTAATTCAATTAATTTAATTTACAGTGCCAGGTGCAATGTCTGGGGACAGACTCTGGGTACAATGCTGTGTGGCGACCACACACTCACACATGGCTCTGAGAATGCCCCCAAAGGGGGACTTACCTTCAGGGGCTGAGCCAAGGGGGAAGGGACAGCCTTGGAATGGGGGTAAGGAACAGGGGGAAAGGTGCTACTTCTTGGCAAAGGAGATCTTCATGGCATTGTTCTGGGTGATCTTAAAGCCCTGCAGGGCATCCCGAGCTGCCCCTGCTTGCGCCTCATTGTCAAACTCCTCAAAGGCAATGTCATGCGGCCCAGGGACCAGGGGGGACTCCTTGAAGCCAGGGAACTGGTTGAAAAACATGGATAGCATGAGCTTGTTGGTCTCCTTCAGTAGATTGGTAAGGAACAAGTTGTGATTTGGTGGATTCTAGGAAAGAGGATGGGCAGGTAGCATCTGCCCTGGCATAAGTTGTTGCAGAGGCATGGCCCCTGGTGGGATCTGGCCTGGTGCAAGACCTGGTGGTGGGATCATGCCAGGGAGTGGCATGTAAGGAGGCTGACCCGGCATGTGGTGCATGATGTGGGGTGCCTGAGTCCTTGGTGGCATGTTCAGGACAGGTCCCTGGAGCAGCTGACCGACCCTGCACAGCCTTCTTGGCAGCTGGGGTCTCCTGGCTCCTGGGCTCTCTCTTCTCCTACTGCGGTCCCTCTCCACAAAGGTGCCCTTCATCTCGGCAGTGATATCTGAATCGCTTTTGGCACACTGGATGCACATGAGCTTGTCATAGAAGGGGTAACCCTGCATGGAGTACAGGGCATTTGTGATACTGCTGACCTCCTTGAAGATAACAAAGGCCTGACCCCTCATCTTCAGGCTCCGAGACATCAGGATATCCAGGATCTGGCCAAACTGGGAGAAAATGGTGTACAGGGACTTCTTCAGCTCATCCTTCTTGATCTTCTCATTGAGGTTATTGATATAAATAGTGTGGTTGGGGGTGGTCTCAGGAACTGCCATGGAACGGGGTACCAAGGTACAGTGACAGGGCCTCAAATATCCCCCAAGTGGCACCAGGTACACTTTCCCAGACCCCCATCTTTTTTTAAAAGTTTAGGATAGGGTCTTGCTAAGTTGCCCAGGTGACCTTAAACTAGGCATCCTCCTGTCTCAGCCTCCTGAGTAGCTGGGATTACAGATGGGCACCACCACCCCTAGCCAGTTTATTTCTAAGTTGTATACAAAGTATTATGATATGAATTGTTCTTTATTTTCTCTCTCTCTTTCTGTCTTGCCAAGATTGACCTTGAACCCCTGAGTTCAAGTGATCCTCCCACCTCGCCTGCTGAGTATCTGGTAGCACTGCTGTACCACCATGCTCATCTTATAATATTTTGAAAAAAAAATATATGTGTAATATATATTTGTTGATATCTATATGGTGCTAGGGTTAGAACCCAGGAATTTGCTCATACTAGGCAAGTACACTACCCCTGAGCTACATCCTAGCCTTCAAATTATTTATTGAAAAATTTAGGTCATTTATATTTAAGACCCATATGGTATCTTTTCTTTTTTTTTCAGTACAGGGGATTGAACTGAAGGGTGCTCTACTACTGAGCTCTATTCCTAACCCTTTTTAATTTTTAATTTTTGAGACAGGGTCTTGCTAAATTGCTCATGCTGGGCTTCTTCCTCAGTCTTCCAGATAGTTGGGATTATAGGCATGTCACCATGTCCTACTGGGAATTTATTTTGAGGTTCATGTATGGGATTGAGAATTTATTAGCCGGGCCAGGCGTGATGGTGTATAGCTATAATCCCAGCCGCTCAAGAGCCTGATGTAGGGTGATCACAAATTTGAAGCCAGCCTGGTCCATTTAGCAAGACCCTGTTTCAAAAAATAAAAAAACCACGTGGAGAGGGAGAGACTGTGTGTCTGTGCCAGCGTAGATAGTCTTTACTGAGTCTGGGACCAGAGGTGACCGAAGGGGCACCAAGTAATCCAGCCCCAACCTTACGAGTCTTCCTCTTGAGGTCCCAGTCATTGTGGAACAAAGATAAGACTTGGTGTTGTGCACTGCCTGAATTCCTCACCCTGAACCTGTGAACCAAAAAAATTAGTTGTTGTTTTGTGCCCCCAAGTTTTGGGGTGATTTGTAACTCAGCCACAGTTAGCTGAAATAAAATCATAATAGTTTCTCTGTTTTTGTTATTTTGGTACTGGGGATAGAATTCAGGGCACTTAACCGCTGAGCTTCATCCCTAGCCATTTTTTATTCTTTATTTTGAGATAGGGTCTCATTAAATTGCTGAGGCTGGTTTCAAACTTGTGATCCTCCCACCTCCATCTCCCAAAATCACTGGAATTACAGGTGTGCACCACTGTGCCCAGCTGTTTTTTGCATTTTTCAGTGTCAGTTTTTAAAAAGTATTTAAGCTTTTGATGACCTATTGATAATTTTTTAAACCTCATTTTTATTTTGACAGTAACTAAACTGAAGAGATCTTGCATTGTTGCTTCACTGAATATTTTCCTTATAAACGATTTTTGGCCTGAGTGAGCACAAGTCAGGGAAAATACTCTCTTTAACAATGTGAAGTAAATTTCATTGGTAGGGTTCCTTCCCCAGCATGGCAATAAAAGCAAAACCAAAACCAAAAATCATTCACAGTAAAACTTGTATATGTAATATTTAAAGTTCCCCAGAACTCAGTATTATTCTCTAATAGAAATATAAAAGAGAAATAAAAAAATAGTAAAATAATAGAATAATGTGTCCTGCATTTCAATATGTGTAAATTCAGGGGCCTGACTTGTGGAAGGTGTGGTGAATTTATAAATTGCTTACATGTATCGTAGAATCACTAGCAGGACTGCAGTTACACAGGGTTGTCTTCCCTTAACTATGGGGTATGTGTTCTAAGACCTTCAGTGGATGCCTGAAACTACAGGTCCTATTAAATCCTATCTGTGCTGTTTTTTCCTGTGCATCCATACCCATGATATAGTTTAATTTATAAATTAGGCATGGTAGATTAATAACAATAATTAAAAAAGTTATAACAATATACTGTAATAAAAGTTATGTGACTGGCCTCAAGATGTGTCCATAGGAACATGCCAGGACACCTGGCTATTCAAAATATTTTATCATATTGTAGATCTTAGCAAATTTAGCATATGATTTTTTTTCCCCTCTTATGTCAAGAACTTTGACCCTTTCCCTTGAAGGAAGCACTGTTGGTTTTTTTCCAACATATGCAAATTCTAGCACTCCTGTGCTTTGGGGTCATTGTTGGTAATAAAAATATTACTTGAACACAAGCAGTGCAGGAACCAAGATGACTACTAAGTGACCAACAGATGAGTAGTGTATACAGTGTGTATATAGTGGACAAAGGAATGATTCACATCCCTGGGTGAGATGGAGCAAGATGGGACAAGATTTGATCACACTGCTGAGAATGTAAAGCAGTTTAAAACTAAGAATTGTTTGTTTATATATTGTAGTACTGAGGATTGATCCAGGGGTTGCTTTACCATTCAGCTACGTCCCCAGCCCTTTTTATGTATCATTTAGAGGCAGGATCTTGCTAAATTACTCAGGCTGGACTTGAACTTCGAATCCTTGAAGTTGCTGGGATTACAGTTGTGCACCATCGTACCTGGTGAGAAGAACAAATTAAATTGAGAATTCAGTAACAACATGAAAGATCAAGTAAAGGTGTTTTTCAGCACTTGAAAAGTGTAACATAATTCAATAACTGGGAATGAAATACTAGATTATTTTCCCAGAACATTAGAAACAGGGAGAGAAAGCAAAAGTACTCTGACAAGTCTAATATTTGGGGGAAAGGGAAGGTTATAGGTACTGTTCAACTTAGGTTTGATAGAATGTTCACTATAGCAGCCTGGGTTGTGGCTCAGTGGTAGAATGCTTGCCTAGTATACGTGAAGCCCTGGGTTTGATCCCCTGCAGCGCAAAAAGAAAGTTGACTCTAGTAGTTATATCTCTTAATAATTTAAGGATAGCCAGTGGAAGATACAAATGAATCATTCTATTTTATTTTGCTTAGGTTACTAGAGTAATGGATGAATAAATAGGCCCAGATAAACCCTAACTCAACAGAAGGAAAACGAACAACCTAAGAAATTATAACAAATTTAAAATGGCCAGGTGGGGTACATGCCTGTAATCCCAGCAACTGGGGAGGCTGAGGCAGGAGGATTGTAAGTTTGAGGCCAGCATCAGTAACTTAGCAAGACCCTGTCTCAAAATATAACATAAAGAAGGTTGAGGATGTGACTCAGTGGTGAAATAACACTATTAATAGTGTTACTGATAATGTTTGTCTATTAACAAAGCCCAAAGAAAACCTTAAGCATCAGAAAGTAAGAACTGAACCAGGTATAGTGGCACACACCTGTAGTCCTGGCAGCTTGGGAAGCTTAGGCAGGAGGATCACAAGTTCAAAACCAGCCTCAGCAACTTACTGAAGCAACTTAGTGAGACCCTGTCTCAAAATGAAAAGTAAAAAGTTCTGGCTCAGTAGTTACACACCCCTTCAAGTCTTGGTACTTAAAAAAAGAAAAAAAAAAAAAAAAAAAAAAGAAAGAAAGAAATAAAAAAGTAACAAAAAATTATTGGGAGTATTGATATACCTCAGTAATAGAGGGCTTGCCTAGCATACTCAAGGTCTTGGGTAAAATCCCTAACCTTGCAAAACAAAACAAACAAAATCAGAAACTGTTTCTTGAGAAGATTGCTCAATATTATAAATGTCTGTGGCCAGTAGTGTCAATGTTTGAGATATCACCAAATACATAATGAAGTCCCAAAGTCTTAGTAGGAATTGATATGGAACTTGGCAACATGATTCTATTATTCACTGGGAGATAACTTCCCCCTGCTAGAAAGGTCCGATATATCTCTTGTTCTCTAGTAAATACTTTTAAGGTGCATATATTTGTTTGAGAGCCTTTGCTCATCTACTTCAGGTTTTGCAATATAATCCTTTGTCATTCATCTAAAAAAATAAAAAAATAATCACAGTATTATATGTTATTTATCTTATACAAATGATTTTATTTATTTACTTTTGATACTGGGGATTCAACTCAGGTGATTTATGAGTCCATTTTTCTGTTGCTGTTTTATAATGTTTTTGTTTTTTAAATGACATTTTACAATTAGATTATTATCAGCTGTAAATGTTACAAAGGTTTATTTGACAAGTTAATTATATTTTATGATATGTTTTCTTATTGATTTCTTTGAATATTAATAGTTTATACTTTTTTCAGATAAAGCAAGTACTATATTAATACTTCAAAAATTGATGTCACATTGCTTATTGATCATTCAGTGAGGCATTCCAGTGATTAGATAATCTTAGACTTTCTTAATGACCTTTACTTTTGTAATTGTATGGCATAATATGTGGGCTGGAAAAATACAGATTATGTTTTTTTATTTCCATAAAACTAGTTAAGTGAAAATCATTTTTTATTGTTAGAATAGCAAATCTAAAACTTTTCACAGGCAATTTATGTTTTTTTAAGTTTTTTTTGTTGAGGTATAATATGTACATTGAATTTTTTTTTTTCTGGTATTGGGAAATTGAACCCCAGGTATGCTTAACCACTAAGCAACATCCCGGGCCCTTTTTATTTTATTTTTATGTTTTCAAATATTTAAAAACTTGTTCTGATTAGTTATAAATAACAGTAGAATGTATTTTGACATATCACATACGCAGGGTATAATTTCCCATTCTTGTGGTTGTACATGATTTGGAGTTACATTGGTTGTGTATTCATGTATGAACATAGGAAAGTTATGTCTGGTTTATTCTACTGTCTTTCCTATTCACATCCCCTCTCCCTTCTCTTCATTCCCCTTTGTCTAATCCAAGGTACTTGTAGTCTTCCCTGCCCACTCCATTGTGAGTTAGCATCTGCGTATCAGAGAAAACATTGGACCTTTGGTGTTTTGGGATTGGCTTGTTTCACTTAGCATGATATTCTCCAGTTCCATTCATTTACTAGCAAATGCCATAATTTCATTCTTCTTTATGGATGAGTAATGTTCCATTGTATATGTACCACATTTTCTTTATCCATTCATTTGCTGAATGGTACTTAGGGTACTTAGGTTCCCTTTTTATTTTTTATTTTGAGACAAGGTCTTGGTAAGTTGCTTAGGGCCTTGCTAAGTTGCTGAGGCTGGCTTTGAACTTGCGATCCTCCTGCATCAGCCTCCCGAGCTGCTGGGATAACAGGCATGTGCCACCACACCTGGCCTTCATAATTAGTTGCTTTCTTGGTACTGGGGGCTAGGGATTCTAGACTAGGCCATGTACATGCTAAGCTCACATTCTGCCACTCAGCCCCAGAACCTTTGCATTTTATAGCTGAGTCCTTGGCCCAGAGTTACCTAGTGGGACTAGTATCATGTCTTTTGCTTATTGCTTTGTATGTTTTAATTTATCTCTTTAAAATTTATTTTGACTGGGCACAGTGGCACATGCCTGTAATCCCAGCAGCTTGGAAAGCTGAGGCAGGAGGATCAAGAGTTTAAAGCCAGTCTCAGCAACTTAGAGAGTCCCTAAGCAACTCAGTGAGACCCTGTCTCTAAATAAAATACAAAATAGGGCTGGGGATGTGACTTGGGCACTCAGTGGTTGAATGCCCCTGAGTTCAATCCCTCCAGTACTCACCCACTCCCCCAAAAAATGTATTTTGGGAGCTGATCAGCATACCGGTAATCACAGCAATTTGGGAGGCTGAGGCAGGAGAATTGCAAGTTTGAGGTCAGACTCAGCAATTTTTTGAGACCCTCTCTCAAAAAATAAAAAGGACTGAAGATGTAGCTCAGTTGTGGAGTGCCCCGGGTTCAGTCCCTGATAACCCCCCAATAAATATATAAATGAATAAATGAATAAATAATAAGAATTTATTTTAGAGACGAGAAATGTTCTTATACTTTATTTCACGTTTGCACAATTTGGCATTGTGGGACAGATTTTTGAACCTTAGTTTCTTTCTGCTTACAAGGGGCCTGCTAGTACTTTTTGCCTTATTACCCTCCCATCTTGAGGGTTCTTGTGGGGATTAAATGATTAAAGGGCTTGTGGCAAATGCTAAGAAATTAACTACCATGTAGAAAATGGTAGCTAATTTTATATCAGTTAGAGTCAGTGAATGAAATGGAAACTAAACTGATTTGATTTATTACTAGAAATTAAGTGCTTATGAAATGATGAAAAGGTTGAAGGAATAGATCTAAATAGATTCCTAGAGATCAGAGTAACACGGAGAACCAGCCCACACCCAAAGCCTATTGCTCTGAAACCCTACTCCGGACCTTTGTTAGGGCCATACTTTTTCAGTCGTTTCTCATACCCAGGAAGTTGGAAAATGGTCACCTGAAATCTTGGTTCAAGGCTTTAGAAGTTAAATCAGAAGGCTGCCAGTGCTTTCGCATTTCTTGACTCCTAGGAGCTTGGAGAGTGACTCTGTCTTCACACTGGCTCCAACTTTTCAGCTCTGCCTGGTAGTGGTTAATAGTGAAGAGCTTCTGGAAGATGGGCTCAGCCTCAGTCTCTCAGCGCCCCTCGTGCCAGATGCCCTCCAGCTCAGGGAACATAGGGGCCTGGGAACTAGTGTTAAGCTTTTCCATCTCTCCAAATGGAAGGAAAACCCAGACATCCAGTGTGGTGGGATTATGCTGGGTGATGGTGATGGTGCTGCACAGGATTATTATTTCTGTGTTTAATACACCTTGTTTGTAATTGTATACCAGGTGGCTGACATTCTAAAACTGGAATCTGGAAATCTCAAATCCAGTTTTTTTTTTATGGGTCATACTCACCCCAACATCTTATAGCTTATTCTGTTCAGTTTATAATTCAGTTTATAATCTCACTATGAACAGCATGTACCTATACTGGATGCTGGGGCTGTTAGCTCTGACCAATGTGCTGTTCCTGCCCTTGGAAGACCTTTAATCCGTGGTCATAGTACAGGCTGTTTTACTACAGTGTATGGTAAGTGCTGTGTTGGAGGTGAATAGATGAAATACATAGGAAGAGCTTGGCTTGGTTTTGCCCACCTGTAACCCTAGCAACTCAGGAGGCTGAGGCAGGAGGATAGCAAGTTCAAGACCAGCCTCTGCAACTTGGCAAGCCCCTCTCTCAAAATAAAATATACAAAAGACTAGGCGTGTAGCTCATTGGTAGAGCAAGCATTCTTGGGTTAAATTCCTAATACTGGGAAAAATCAAAACAAAAACACCCACACAGGAAGCATGCCTAACTCTTGTAAAGAACTTGTAAAGTTGCTTGTGCATTTTATAAAAGCAAAGAGAATTATTTTGTGACAAATTTTGGTAAGAACAGGAATATGATAGCATGATGGAAGACTTTTTTTTTTTGCTTTGTGGCTATGTTGGGGATTGAATGCAAGGCTTCACATGTATTAAGTATGAACCCCACCACTGAGCTCTCTATCTCTAACCCCTGTGGGAGACTATTGTTGCAGAGAGAGATAAAGTACTTTGAAAGGAGTAAAGGCTGGTGTTGTTGCTGAGGAGAGGTGAGACCACCTCTCCTCACCTATGCCATAGGCACCTATGGCATAGCACAAATTCTGGGCCTAGGGTTCAGATGTTCTTTCCTTTTTCCCAGTTACTGTCGTTTTCTCTGTCTAAGATGTAAGAGGGACATTCTTTTATTTTTTCATGTGCAGTGAACAAAATTTTGCTTTGTGCAAGAGGACTTTGGTTGTTTGTCCATTTTTCCTGGCAGCCGTTTAGGGGTCTTTAGTTCTAAGGAATCATAGCTGTTCTGTGCTAGGGAACAAATACAAATCATTATTTTAGAAAAGTTACTTACAGGGCTGGGGAGATAGCTCAGTTAGTGGAGTGCTGGCCTCAAGCATAAGGCCCTGGGTTCAATCCCCAGCATTGAAAAAAAAAAAAAAAAAAGTTAAGTTACTTACAAGTAGTATTCTAGAAGCATTAAAAATGTGCATTTTGGGCTGGGATTGTGGCTCAGTGGCGGAGTGCTTGTCTAGCATGCGTGAAGCACTGTGTTCAATCCTCAGCACCACATGAAAAACTAAATAAAATTAAGTTATTAAAATGTGCATTTTGGTGCATTTTGTAAGAACTCATCAACATTTCATTTGGTTTTAGTTATATGCTGTCATTAATTGAAATTCAGATGTTTGTGTTTTCTCTGGTCTTTTGTTCATAGGCTTTGCATTAAGTTCCTTGGGAATAGCTTATGTTGTACATCAAAATAGATTTTACTCATCTTAGTTACCAGTGGACTATCTGGAAGAAGGAAAACTAACACTTAAAGTTTTAGCACTACACCAAGCTCTCACACTTTCTCATTTTGTACTTTTAATAATATATATATATTTTTTTGTATAGGGAATTGAACCCAGGTGGTGCTTAACCACTTAGCACCCCAGCCCTTTTTATATTTTGTTTTAAGGCAGGGTATTGCTAAGTTGCTTAGGGCCTCACTAAGTTGCTGAGACTGGCTTTGTACTTGCAATCCTCCTGCCTCAGCCTTCCAAGCTTCTGGGATTACAGGTATGTGCCCCCATGCCTGATGAGAGAAAACATTTGACCTTTGACTGAGTCTGGCTTATTTTACTTAGCATGATGTTCTCCAGTTCCAACTATCTCCCAGCAAATGACATAATTTCATTCTTTATGACTGAGTAAAACTCTCCATATGTGTGCGCACAGACACACACACACACCGTATTTTCTTTATTCATTTGTTTGCTGACAGGTGCCCTGGATGTTTCCTGTGTGAATTGTGCTGCTGCATATTGGTATGCTTGTATCACTATGGTATAGTCATTTTAGTTCTATTGATAAACACCAAGAATTGGATTGACTAGGCTATATGTTGATTCTACTCCTAGTCTTTTGTGGAACATCCATACTGCTTTCCAAAGTGGTTATATTAATTTTGCAGTCACACCAACATTGTGTAAATAGATCTTTCCTCCCCACATCCTTGCCAGCGATTATTGTTCTCTGTATTCTTGATGATTGCCATACTAACTGGAGTGAAATGAAATCTCAGGGTAGTTTTGATTTGCATTTCCCTGATTGCTGAGGATATTGAACATCTTAAATATTTGTTGGCCATTTGTATTTTTTCTTTTGAGAAATGTGTTTTAGATCATTTACCCGTTTATCGATTGGGTTTTTTTTTTATGTTTAGGTTTTTGAGGTTTTTTTTTTTTTTTATGTATTCTGGATATGAATTCCTTAAAGATTTTTTTCTGTAGACTCTTAACACATTTTTTTTTTTTTACCATGCAGAAGCTTTTTAATTTGATACCATTCCATTATTGATTTTTGGTTTTATTTCCCAAGCTTTAGAAGTCTTATTAAAGAAGCTGGTGCCTGTGCTAATCTGTTGGAGGGTTGACTTTTTTTTTTTTTTTTTTTTAAGCACTGCAATTGCAGTGCTTCTGTTCTAATTCTTAGATCTTTGATCCATTTTGAATTGATTTTTGTGCAGAGTGAGAGATAGATATCTATTTAATTCTACATATGGAAAAATTAAAACATCTAAAAGATATCAACCAATTTCTAGACACATGACCTATCCAAGTTGAACCAAGAGAATAGGAAACCTAAACAGACCAATACCAAGCAACAAGATAGAAGTAGTAATAAAAAGCCTTCCAACAGAACAAAGCCTGGGACTAGATGAATTCTCAGCTGTGTTCTACCAGACCTTTAAAGAAGAACTAATACCAGTCCTCCTGGAATTAGTCCATAAACTAGAAAAGGAGGAAACACTCCCAAATTCATTCTATGAAGCCAGTATCACCCTACTATAAAAAAACATAATGACACATCAAGGAAAGAAAACTATAGACCAATGTTGCTGATAAACAGATGCAAAAATCCTTATAAAATATTAGCAATCTGGATTCAAAACAACAATAAGGAGCTGGGACTTGTGACACACATTGTAATCCCAGTGATCCAGGAAGTGAACCAGGAGAATGGAAAGTTTGAGGCCAACCTCAGTGGTTTAGTAAGATCCTTAGCAAATTAGCAAGAACCTATCTCAAAGTTAAAAGAACTGGAGATATAGCCCAGTGGTAAAGTGATTCTGGGTTTGATCCCCAGTACTCTCCCACAAAACACAGTTAAGATTTTATACCATGATCAAGTTGTTTTCATCTGAGGGATGCAAAGTCAGTTCAACATATGTAAATCAATGAATGTAATTCATCACATAAATAGAATTAAGGACAAAAATCACATGATCATCTCCACAGATGCAGAAGAAGCCTTTGACAAAATCAAATATCCATTCATATTAAAATCACTGAAGAAACTAGAGATAAAAGGAACTTACCTCATTTTCCGAAAGGCTACATCAACAAATCCAAAGCCAGTGTCATACTCAATGGAGAAAAGCTCAAAAGCATTTCCTCTAAAATCAGGAATAAGACGTGAGTGTTCACTCTCACCACTCCTGTTCAGTATAGTACTTGAAACTAGCCAGAGCAGTCAGGCAAGAGAAGGAAATTAAAGACATACAAATAGAAAAATAATTCAAATTATTTGTTTGCTGCTGATATGATCCTATACTTGGAAGATAAAAAAAAAAAAAAAAAAACCAAAAAACTCCACCAGAAGACTTCTAGGCTGATAAACAAATTCAGCAAGATAGCAAGGTACAAGATCAATAATGAACCTGCTGAGAAAAAAATCAGGAAGAGTTCTATTCACAGTTGCCTCAAAAACAAAAGAAAAGCAAACAATAAAAACCCTGGGAATAAATCTAACCAAGGAGGTGAAAGACCTCTACAATGAAAATAGTAGAATACTGAGGAAAGAAATTGAAGAAGACTTCAGAAGATGGAAAGACTTCCCATGTTCATGAATAGGCAGAATTAATTTTGTCAAAATGGTCATACTACCAAAAATGATTTTCAGATTCAAAGCAATCCCCATTAAAATACCAATGACATTCTTCACAGAACAAGAAAAAAATCCTAACATTCATATGGGGAAATAAAGACCCAGAATAGCAAAGCAATCCTGAGCAATTAAAGCAATACTCAAGTCTTATAATACTCAGTCTCATATTATAGAGGTGTGGTAACAGAAATACATGTTAGAATTGGCATAAAAATAGACATGAAGGGGCTGGGGAGATAGCTTAGTCAGTAGAATGCTTGCCTTATAAGCACAAGGCCTTGGGTTCGATCCCTAGCACCAAAAAAAAAAAAAGACAAAGTCACATAGATAGGCATTTGGTCCTTGACAAAGGTACCAAAACATACAAGATAACCTTTTTAACAAGTGTTGCTGAGGAAACTGGATATCTATGTGGCACTGATTTTTGAAACTTCCCAAGGACATACCATATTTGTATTGTCAAAAGTTTGTTGACTTATGGGGCTAGATGGGATATGATTTTGAAAAAGAATGAAAGTCTTAATTTATTGTTTGTTTTGCAGTGGTGGGAATTGAACCCAAGTGTGCTTCACTACATTGGATCTTTTTATGTTTTTATTTTGAGAAAGGGTCTTGCTAAGTTGTCCAGGCTGCCCTTGAGCTTGTGATCCTCCTGCTGCAGCTTCCTTGGTCGTTGGAATTCAGGCATGCACCACCATGCCCATCTGCATGATTATTTTTATATTTTGGAACTCTGAATCTTTGTAGCAAAATCATAAAATAGCTGACTAGCCAAGGTTGCTTTACAGTTGAGAGTAGTGGTGATTTGCTGGGTCTGACGGCACATGCCAGTAATCTCAGCTACTTGGCAGGCAGGAAGATCTCAGTTCTAGGTCAGCCTGGGCAACTTAGTTAAACCCCATCTCAAATTAAAAATAAAAAATGGTGATAATTCATGTGTTTGCAACTTGCTTATTTCCTGACAGAAATTAATTTCATCCCCATAGGAAAATTATTCAAGGTAAGGTATTAGAAAAACATACTTAGAGATAACAAAAGGTTAAAGATTTTATTTCCTCTTTTTGTATAAATTTTTTTTTTTTTTTTTTTGTCAGTGAGGTACAGTATGTTTGTTGGGTTTTCGTAGCTTCAGCAGCAAATTCATATCTTCTTTAGATGGTTTTCAGATTACTTACTACTCTACATACTTTGGGGATTTTTTTTTTTTTTTCATGTTTTTCCTGATTTGAAAAGTACTTTTTTAAATTTTTTTGGTGTTGCTGGGGACCTAACCCAGGGCCTTGTGCATGCTAATAAGCAAATGCTCTACCATTGAGCTATACCTCCAGCACTGAAGTTTCTTTTAAAAAACTTGATAATTATTATATTTCTTGTCATGTAAGTAACTAGTCAGGACAGGAAGAGATGACAGGATTATGAGAAGTTTTGTAGAATGATGAAGCTTGTTAGTGAGAGACTCCCAGAAAGAAAGGTGCCGCAGCAAATGGCCGTAGGAAAGGTATTTGTGATACTGTACCCTACAGCTGATTCTTGTTTCCAGTGTTGTCCGTGGTAGACTCTAAATTTTTTGATCTTTGGTTTTCCAACTGATTAAAACTTTGAAAAAAGTTGTATCCTATGGTATAATCTGTTTTGTGTTTCTTATATTGATAATTCATTAAAACATTATTTACAAGTTTAAATAGTTTATCATTATAGAACTGTTTGAGGTTACTTAGTTTTTGGATATTGGAAAAAAGAATATAAAAATGTTTCAGTGAGGGGCTTGCATTGTGGCTCAGTGGTAGAGCACTTGCTTAGCATGTGTGAGGCCCTGGGTTGGATCCTTAGCACCACATAAAAATATAAATAAATAATATAAAGGTATTGTGTCCATCTACAACAACAACAAAAAATTAAAAGTTTCAGTGAGTAACTAATAATTCCTGATGAATTTCTCTTGTCTTTTAAAGGTTTTTAATACATGTTCCCAAAGAGCTTTCCAGAAACTGTATGTCAGTTTTACTTTCATATTCAATAGCATTTAGGTTATTTTGTACTGGGGATTGAACCCTGGGGCACTTAACCACTAAGCCACATCCCCAGTTCTTTTTATTTTTAATTTTGAGACAGGGTCTTGCTTAGTTGCTTAGGGCCTTGCTGGCTTTGATTTCATGATCCTCCTGTCTCAGGCTTCCATGGTGCTGGGTTTATATGTATATGCTGTACAACTGGCAGCATTTAGTCTTTTCCTGTATTTTCTTCCAGAAGTTTCATAATTTAGATTTAACATTAAATTATGTATTTTTTAGTTAATTTTTGCATGTGGTGTATGCTACAAATTCATGTTCTTTTTTTGATTGCTTTTGTCTTTGTTAAATCAGTTGATCATGTATGTGTTGGTTTATTCTGGATTTACTATTCTGTTTTAATTTTTGATTTGTCTTCCTTCTTGCCCACAACACGATTTTGATTATTCTATCATTCTTTTTTGCTTTTTACTTTTGTGGTACTGGGATTAAACCTAGGGCCTTGATGCGTGGTAGTCATGCACTCTGCCAGAGCTACACCCCCAGCCTAGGTTATTGTCGTTTTTTAATTCTTCTTGGAATTAAATAATGTTAGCTCTCCAGCTTTTTTCTTTTTCTTTTTTCTTTTTTCTTTTGAGGTAGATCTTGCTGTTGTCTGTGTTGTCCTCAAACCCCTGGGCTTAAGCGGTTCTCCTGTTCCTGCTTCTCCAGTAGCTGGGACTACAGGGGTATGCTACTGCTCCTGGCTATGGATATTTTTTTATTCCTGTAAAACATCTTGAACTTTGTTCTGGGATGCAGTTAAAGTTACTTGGAAACAGCTTGATCTTTTGGTTGTTGCCTTTATGATTTGGCAAGTAGGTATGGAGCAGTGCTCAGTCAAGGGCTTAATTATTCCCCATTACTAAAGCAAGGTCTTTCTGTGTACTTTACCCAGTATGCCACACATGCAACTGGGGTGTGACTGGGAATGAACACACTCCATTGCCCTGTGTGAACTGTGGGTACGGTTCCCTGGAACTCTTTCTAGTAATCTTCCCTGACCTGACACGTGAGTGCACCCATGGGCACCGTGCTCCAGGAACCCTCTGCAGCGCTCCAGGTTTCCACTCTGTTCAGCTCTCTTCTCTGATACTCTGTCTTCTGAATTCTAGTTGCTTTCATCTTCTAGGTCTCTCAGCTCTATCTCAGCTCTGAGAGTACAGTTTCTCTTCCCCGTGCTGTTGCTTGGAAATTCACAAGGCAGTCAACAGGGCCAGTTTTAGGGCATTTTTCATTTATTTCCTGTCTTTCAAGGGTTACTGTCCTTTATTGCTTAGTATCTAGTGGTCCATTGTTGAGAAAATTGATATTTTATATATATTGTGAGCTCAATAATTAATAATTTTGTTACAAGTAGTAGGGTAGAGCTGATCCCTGTTTAAAAATTTTTTTAAATAGAGGCATAAAATATAGTGAATGACTAAAGTGAGTAGATGAATAAATTTTCACATATGTACATACTTAAATTGCTACCACTCAAATCAAGATAGAGAAACTTAACCAGGCATGGTGGTGCACACTTATAATTGCAGAGACTTGGGAGGTTGAGGCAGGAGGATCACAAGTTCAAGGCCAGCCTCAGCAATTTAGTGAGACTGTGTCTTAAAATGAAAAGGGCTGGAGTTGCGGCTCAATGGTTAAGTACCTGGGTTCAATCCCTGGTACCCGCCACCCCCCCCAAAAAAAAAAAAAAAAAAAACAAAAAAACAAAAACTGAAACCCGAAACTTTCCTGTACTCTCATGGGTTTCCTTGTGCCTCTTCCTGGTCGTTATCACTCTCACCTTCCGCAGGGTTATTATACTGATGTCTGTGTCCATCTCTTTGTTTTGTCTAGTCTTTAATGTCACTCGCCTATTGATGAACAACTGGGTTATTTCCAGTTTTTGGCAACTATGAATACTTTTAAGCTGCTGTGAACATTCATGTACAAGTTTTTTGGTGCACTTAGCTCTCATTTCTCTTGGGTAATACCTAGAAGTAAAATTGTTGGGTGAAGTTGTGGGTACAAATTACTTTTATAGGTATTACCAAACAAATTTTCCAAAGTACTTGAACTGATTTTTATTTCCTCTGTTCTCGTAAGAGAATTCTAGGTGGACTGTGTTTTTAAGGAGAGTTGATGTTTTCAGTCTTTTGAATGTTAACCATAAAGGATATAGTAGGCCAAAGTATAAGACTTTGGGTAAAATCAGGGCTGAGATGACCAACTGTACTTAGTTGCATGGAACCTGAGGAGTTCTCTGGATATGGACTTTCAGTTTTAAAACAAAAAATAGTCGCCCTAATGAAGCTCTCATCTGATTTTGTAGGCAGGATGAGGTGGTGGAAACATGAGATTCACACAGTGAGCCCAAGTTTGAGCTCTCCTTAGTGGGAGTTTGTGTTCTCCAATTACTGAAATCAGGGACCCCCACACCCTACCCCTTTCCCTCTCAGGTGTTGGCATATACATGTTTCTTCACATAAGCCTCTGCTGGTTTCTCAAGGGCTATCAACTTCCTCTATCCTATTTCTGGAGCACCCTTCCTCACTTTATGGTATTTACTGTGTTCAAAAGTGTAACACATCTTACCTGGAATCCAGAGTGAACTATAATCTTAATCAGGGCAGGACTCTATTTATTTAGGTACTGGAGATAGAACCCAGTGGTCCTTACCTGCTGAGCCACATTCCAAGCCTTTTTTATTTATTTATTTATTTATTTTGAGACTGGGCCTCACTAAGTTCCTTAGGGCCTCACTGAGTTGCTGAGGCTGGCTTTGAACTTTTGATCCTCTTGCCTCAGTCTCCTGAGTCACTGAGATTACAGGTAGGCACTGCCACACTTGGCTCAGGGCAGGACTTTTATGTCTTTCAGAAAGAAGTCCCCAAACACATGGGGAGGCATATCAGTAAATTTCCTTTTTTTTTTTTTTTTTTTCCTTCCCCTGAGTAGGGGGATGACAGGAGTCCAGATAAAATGTATATGGCAGGGCAGATCCTTAGGAGCTTTATAACCATGAAAATTTAGTTTTTGTATGAATACTTGTTGAAAGTTAGTGAAGTGGGGAAGAAACTTCCAAGTTATATGTTGGGAAGATGCTGGAGGCTGTGTTGGTAATGAACTGGAGAGGATGATTCTCTGCTGGGGTGGATAATTTGGTTATTCCTAATTATTTTATTTTGTTTCTTTGGTTTTACAACTTAGCAAATGGAAAATTGCATGGTGGCATGTTAAGGGTGTATAACATTCCAGATGGACTTTGAATTTATTATAAGATTGGGCAGCCTTTGCCTATTTACATAATAAATGTAAAGCAGAAATAGCTTAAATTTCTGGTGGGATCCTGACTTGCTGTAGAACAACTTATGAGTCATTGTATCTCACTGTGTAAAGATATAATTTCTGTGACAAGTTTCTTAAAGCCAGTACAGTAAAATACCCTCGGTTTAGCCAATTTTTTTCTTTTCCCCTGAGACTGACCGTGACATTTTCCTTTGCATAGATCAGTTGCTGCTGACCTCCCTCTCAGGGAGCCTGCAAGGTTGAAGCTATGATGACCCTAAGCTGGTATTTAACTGTTTGGTCACTTCTCTTGTGAGTGTGTTCCAGAGACTGTGTGATGCTTATGACATCATCACTCTCCCTGCTAATGGACTGTGTGCTTGGGATTTCTCGTGTGCTAAAATTTCTGCTCTCTGAGGTCCTCAATAGGACTTAAGAGTGTAAATGGTTCCTTAGACTAAAAAGCTTGGGAACTGCTGCTGGCGTAGTTGTTCTACCAGAAAAAATGTGTTAAAATTTGTGTTACAAACATGTAGTAAAGATTCTTTATATTTATTTATTTTTGTTTATTACTATTATTATTATTATTATTTTGTGGTATTGGGCATCAAACTCAGGAGTGCTTTACCACTGAGCTACATTCCCAAAAGTTTCATTCATTTTTAGCTATTGAATAGCACTGAATTTCACCTTTTGTTGACCTTTTCCCCCTTCATTTGCCTTTTTTGGATGGGTTTAACCTTTTTTTAAATTGTGATATAATCCATCCCTTTAAAAATATATACAATTCAGCAGGCTGCCGTGGTGCATGCCTAAAATCACAGTGGGTAGGGAGACCGAGGCAGGAGAATTGCAAGTTCACGGCCAGGCTCAGCAATTTAGCAAGACTCTAAGCACCTTAGCAAGACTCTGTCTCAAAATAAAAAGGTATGGGGATGTGGGTCAGTGGTTAAGTTCCATGGGTTTAATCCCTGGTAACACTCCCCACTCCCCCCACCAAAAAAGAAGAAAAAAGATAAAAGGTACAATTCAGTGTTTTTTAGAATAATCGCAAATTTATGCAATTGTTACTGTCATTTAATTTCAGGACATTTTCATTAGCTTTAAAAGAAATTGTAGCCATTAATAGTCCCCATTTCACCTTCCAGCTGGCAACTACTAATCTACTTTCTGTCTCTGGGTTTTTGTATTCTAGATATTTCATATAAATGGGTTCATTTTTGGTTTTAGTTGTATGAGATTATTTTGATTATAGCCCTTCTGTTTTGTGTAAAATTTAGTCACACGTGGCATCGTGATGTTTCAGTGATGACCACACATAATAAATGTGATCCCATTAGATTGTAAGGGAGCTGAAAACTCCTTATCACTTAGTATTTTTAAATCTACTCTATGTTTAGATATGTTTAGGCATACACACTTAATTTGTTACAATTGCCTATAGTATTTACTATTGTACAGTGATGTGCTGAACAGTTTTATTTTTTTATTTTTTATTTTTTTCACATAAATATTTTTTTTTATTGTATACAAATGGGATACATGTTGTTTCTCTATTTGTACATAGAGTCAAGGCATACCATTTGTATAATCCTACATTTACATAGGGCAATGATGTTTATTTTTTTTTCTTTCCCCCCCACCCCCCCACCCCTCTTTTCCCTCTATACAGTCCTTCTTTCCTTCATTCTTACCGCTCTCCTTATCCCTAACCCTAAACCTAACCCTAAACCTAATGCTAACCCCTCCCACCCCCCATTATATATCCTCATCCGCTTGTCAGCGAGATCATTCGTCCTTTAGTTTTTTGAGATTGGCTTATCTCACTTAGCATGATATTCTCCAATTTCATCCATTTGCCTGCAAATGCCATAATTTTATCATTCTTCATGGCGGAGTAATATTCCATTGTATATATATGCCACAGTTTCTTTATCCATTCATCAACTGAAGGACATCTAGGTTGGTTCCACAATCTGGCTATGGTGAATTGAGCAGCAATGAACATTGATGTGGCTGTATCTCTGTAGTATGCTGATTTTAAGTCCTTTGGGTATAGGCCAAGGAGTGGGATAGCTGGGTCAAATGGTGTTTCCATTCCAAATTTTCTGAGGTATCTCCACACTGCTTTCCAGAGTGGCTGCACTAATTTGCAACCCCACCAGCAATGTATGAGTGTTCCTTTTTCACCACATCCTCGCCAACACCTATTGTTGCTTATATTCTTGATAATCGCCATTCTAATTGGGGTGAGATGAAATCTTAGGGTAGTTTTGATTTGCATTTCCCTTATTACTAGGGATGTTGAACATTTTTTCATATGTCTGTTGATCACTTGTACATCTTCTTCTGTGAAGTGTCTGTTCATTTCCTTAGCCCATTTGTTGATTGGATTATTTGTATTCTTCATGTAGAGTTTTTTGAGTTCTTTATAGATTCTGGAAATTAGCGCTCTATCTGAAGTATGAGTGGCAAAGATATTCTCCCACTCTGTAGGCTCTCTCTTCACATTGCTGATAGTTTCCTTTGCTGAGAGGAAGCTTTTTAGTTTGAATCTATCCCAGTTGTTGATTCTTGCTTTTATTTCTTGTGCTATGGGAGTCCTGTTAAGGAAGTCTGATCCTAAGCCAACAAGTTGAAGATTTGAACCTACTTTTTCTTCTTTAAGATGTAGGGTCTCTGGTCTGATTCCGAGGTCCTTGATCCATTTTGAGTTGAGTTTTGTGTAGGGTGAGAGATAGGGGTTTAATTTCATTCTATTGCATATGGTTTTCCAGTTTTCCCAGCACCATTTGTTGAAGAGGCTATCTTTTCTCCATTGCATATTTTTGGAACCTTTGTCTAGTATGAGAAAATTGTATTTATTTGGGTTTGTGTCCATGTCCTCTATTCTGTACCATTGATCTACCTGTCTATTTTGATACCAGTACCATGCCGTTTTTGTGACTATTGCTTTGTAGTAGAGTTGAAGATCTGGTATTGCAATACCCCCTGCTTTGCTCTTGCTACTGAGGATTGCTTTAGCTATTCTAGGTTTTTTATTCTTCCAGATGAATTTCATAATTGCTTGCTCTATTTCTGCAAGGTACATCATTGGGATTTTAATTGGAATTGCATTGAATCTGTATAGCACTTTAGGTAGTATAGCCATTTTGACAATATTAATTCTGCCTATCCAGGAACATGGGAGATCTTTCCATCTTCTAAGGTTTTCTTTAATTTCTTTCTTTAGTGTTCTGTAGTTCTCATTGTAGAGGTCTTTCACCTCTTTTGTGAGATTGATTCCCAAGTATTTTATTTTTTTCGATGCTATTGGGAATGGGGTAGTTTTCCTAATTTCTCTTTCTGAAGATTCATCACTTATGTATAAAATGCATTGGATTTATGAGCATTGATCTTGTAACCTGCTACTTTACTGAATTCACTTATGAGTTCTAAAAGTTTTCTGGTGGAATTTCCAGGTTCCTCTAAATATATAATCATGTCATCAGCGAACAGGGATAGTTTGAGTTCTTCTTTTCCTATTCGTATCCCTTTAATTTCTTTGGTTTGTCTGATTGCTCTGGCTAGAGTCTCAAGGACGATGTTGAATAGAAGTGGTGAAAGAGGGCATCCCTGCCTTGTTCCAGTTTTTAGGGGGAACGCTTTCAGTTTTTCACCATTTAGAATGATATTAGCCATGGGCTTAGCGTAGATGGCCTTTATAATGTTAAGGAATGTTCCCACTACCCCAATTTTTTCTAGTGTTTTGAGCATGAAGGGATGCTGTATTTTATCGAATGCTTTTTCTGCATCTATTGAAATAATCATGTGATTCTTAACTTTAAGTCTGTTGATATGGTGAATGACATTTATTGATTTCCGAATGTTGAACCAACCTTGCATCCCTGGGATAAAACCCACTTGATCGTGGTGCACTATCTTTTTAATATATATTTGTATGCGATTTGCTAAAATTTTGTTGAGAATTTTTACGTCGATGTTCATTAAGGATATTGGTCTGAAATTTTCTTTCCTCGATGTGTCTCTGTCTGGTTTAGGTATCAGGGTGATATTGGCTTCATAGAACGAGTTTGGGAGGGTTCCCTCTTCTTCTATTTCATGGAATAGTTTGAGGAGTATTGGAATGAGCTCTTCTTTAAAGGTTTTGTAGAACTCGGCTGAGAACCCATCTGGTCCTAGACTTTTCTTTGTTGGTAGGCTTTTGATGACCTCTTCTATTTCATTGCTTGAGATTGGTTTATTTAAGTTGTGTATGTCCTCCTCGTTCAGTTTAGGTAATTCATATGTCTCTAGAAATTTGTTGATGTCTTCGAGGTTTTCTATTTTGTTGGAGTATAGATTTTCGAAATAGCTTCTAATTATGTTTTGTATTTCACTCGTGTCTGTTGTGATGTTTCCTTGTTCATTCCGAATTTTAGTAATTTGAGTTTTCTCCCTCTTTCTCTTTGTTAGTGTGGCTAAGGGTTTATCAATTTTATTTATTTTTTTCAAAGAACCAACTATTTATTTTGTTAATTTTTCCAATTGTTTCTTTTGTTTCGATTTCGTTGATTTCGGCTCTGATTTTAACTATTTCCTGTCTTCTACTACTTTTGGTATTGGTCTGCTCTTCTTTTTCTAGCGCTTGAGCTGTAGTGTTAAGTCGTTTATTTGTTGATTTCTACTTCTTTTTTGAATGCGCCCCATGAAATAAATCTTCCTCTAAGTACTGCTTTCATAGTGTCCCAGAGATTTTGATATGATGTGTCTTTGTTCTCGTTTACTTCTAAGAAATTTTTTATTTCCCTCCTGATGTCTTCTGTTATCCATTCATCATATAATAGTGTATTATTTAATCTCCAGGTATTGGAGAAGTTTCTGTTTTTTATTATGTCATTTATTTCTAATTTCAATCCATTATGATCTGATGGAGTACAAGGTAGTATCTCTATCTTCTTGTATTTGCTAACAGTAGCTTTGTGGCATAAAATATGGTCTATTTTAGAGAAGGATCCATGTGCTGCTGAGAAGAAAGTGTATTCGTTCTTTGTTGGATGGTATATTCTATATATGTCTGTTAAGTCTAAATTGTTGTTTGTGTTGTTGAGATCTATAGTTTCTTTATTCAATTTTTGTTTGGACGATCTATCCAGTAGTGAGAGAGGTGTGTTAAAATCGCCTAGTATTATTGTGTTGTGGTCTATTTGATTTCTGGAATTGAGAAGGATTTGTTTGACGTACGTGGATGAGCCAATGTTCGGGGCATAGATATTTATGATTGTTATGTCTTGCTGATTTATGCTTCCCTTAAGCAGCATGTAATGTCCTTCTTTATCCCTTCTGACTAGTTTTGGTTTGAAGTCCACATTATCTGAAATGAGGATGGATACTCCAGCTTTTTTGCTGTGTCCGTGTGCATGGTATGTTTTTCCCCATCCTTTCACCTTTAGTCTATGGGTGTCTCTTTCTATGAGATGAGTCTCTTGCAGGCAGCATGTTGTTGGATTTTTCTTTTTAATCCAATCTGCCAGTCTGTGTCTTTTGATTGATGAATTCAGGCCATTAACATTCAGGGTTATTATTGTGATATGATTTGTATTCCCAGTCAATTGACTCATATTTGTTTTTGACATGATTTGGTTTCTCCTTTATTTGGCTAGTCCTTTAGGCTAGCGCCTCCTGTTGCTGATTTGCATCGTTGTTTTTCATCTCTTCCTCATGGACTATTTTGCTGAGAATGTTCTGTAATGCTGGCTTTCTTTTTGTAAATTCCTTTAGCTTTTGTTTATCATGGAAGGATCTTATTTCATCGTCAAATTTGAAGTTAAGTTTTGCTGGGTATAAGATTCTTGGTTGGCATCCATTTTCTTTCAGGGCTTGAAAAATGTAGTTCCAGGCCCTTCTAGCTTTTAGGGTCTGGATTAAAAAATCTGCTGATATTCTTATTGGTTTCCCTCTGAATGTATTTTGATTCTTTTCTCTCGCGGCCTTTAAAATTCTGTCTTTATTTTGTATGTTAGGTATTTTCATAATAATGTGCCTTGGTGTGGGTCTGTTGTAATTTTGTATGTTTGGAGTTCTATAAGCCTCTTGTACTTGGTTTTCCATTTCATTCTTCAGATTTGGGAAATTTTCTGATATTATTTCATTGAATAGATTGTTCATTCCTTTGGTTTGTTTCTCTAAGCCTTCCTCAATCCCAATAATTCTTAAATTTGGCCTTTTCATGATATCCCATAATTCTTGTAGATTCTGTTCATGATTTCTTACCATCTTTTCTGTTTGGCCAACTTTGTTTTCAAGATTAAATAATTTGTCTTCAATGTCTGAGGTTCTGTCTTCCAGGTGTTCTATCCTATTGGTTATGCTTTCTATGGAGTTTTTAACTTGGTTTATTGTTTCCTTCATTTCAAGTATTTCAGTTTGCTTTTTTTCAGTATCTCTAACTCTTTATTGAAATGATCTCTTGCTTCCTGTATTTGGTCTTTTAACTGTTGATTGGTGCGATCATTTAATGCCTGCATTTGCTCTTTCATCTCCTCCTTCAATGCCTGCACTTGCTCTTTCATCTCCTCATTAGCTTCCCTGATCGTTTTAATTACGTACATTCTGAACTCCCTTTCTGACATTTCTTCTGCTGTGCTGTCATTGGGTTTTATTGATGTAGTATCTAGGTTTGTTTGGGACATTTTCTTCCCTTGTTTTCTCATTTTGGTCAGCTGTCAGTGGGACCCTGAGATATTGCAGTTTTCCGCTATTGGCTTATAGTGTCCCGGTAGATTTCCAGTGTATCACCTCCCAGCCTTCAGTAGCCTGATGTCTTGGAGGAATCTGATAATGCAGTGCATCCGAAGAAAACTGCCCCTAGCACCCTACTGGTTCCACGGTTTGGAGCTGGCTCTGTGCAGAAAGGCTCTCACTGTGGGCCTGCACTGTGCAGCTGGCCGTGTGGGAGGAGCCCACTGCCAGAGTGTGGAAGACTACCTTGGGAAGACTCTAGCTGCCCTGCCCGGCTCCGATAAGCCACCTCTATCTGGGCCTGCCACCCGGCCGAGCTTTACCCAGTGGGCAGACTCACCTGTGGCTCTATTTCAGTCCGAGTCTCTCAATGCCTCCCCTTCTTAACTCCTGGGTTCTGGAGCGACTGGGGGTGCAGTCACCCTCTAGGCCGCCATCTTGGATCGCCCCGTGAAGAGAGCCTGCGGCCGGAGTGGGCAGAGCCGCCTGAAGAGGTCTCTGGCTGCCCTGCCCTAATCCCAGAGGCTGCTTGCGGATCGAAGCTCTCCGTTGGTTCGGGGACTTGTGGCTGGTTCTATGTAGAAAACCTCTCACTGGGCGGTCTGGTCTGAGAAGCTAGCCTTGAAAGGCACCTCCCACCGCAGGGGTCCAGGCTACTTGGGGAAGTCTCTGGCTGCCCTATCCTGGTCCCTGAAGCTGCTTGCGTGCCAGAGTACGCTGTGCTGCGCTGGCTCCAGCACTTGGAGCTTGTTCTGGTCAGAAAGGCTCTCACTAGCGGGCCGTTCCGTTCGGAGAACCTGGAGAAGCTGGCTGTGTGGGCGGGGCCCACCGCCGGAGTGCGCAGGGCTGCCTGTGGAAGACTCTAGCTGCCCTGCCCGGCTCCGATAAGCCACCTCTATCTGGGCCTGCCACTCGGGCCAAGTTTTACCCAGTGGGCAGACTCACCCGTGGCTCTATTTCAGTCCGAGTCTCTCAATGCCTCCCCTTCTTAACTCCTGGGTTCTGGAGCGACTGGGGGTGCAGTCACCCTCTAGGCCGCCGTCTTGGATCGCCCTGCTGAACAGTTTTATAGACTGGGAGCAACAAATAGGCTTACCACATACCCTCGTTGTGCAGTAGGTTGTACCATCTGGGTTTATGTGAGTACCCTCTCAGGTTCATAGGATGAAAGAAGTATTTCTCAAAATGTATCTTAAGTGATTTATGATCATAATTTCATTGTGGCTTTGATTTGTCTTTCCCTAGTTCTTTGATTAATGCAATTGAATATACTTCTTTTTTTGGGGGGAGTGGTTACTGGGGATTGAACCCAGGGATGCTCTATCACTAAGCTACATTCCTAGCCATTTTTTATTTTTCATTTTGAGATGACATCTTGCAAAATTTTTTAAGACATCACTAAGTTTTCCAGGTTGGACTTGAACTTGGTAATCTCCTGCTTCAGCCTCCAAGTCATTGGGATTACGGGCATGTGCTGCTGTGCCCAGTTTGAATATATTTTCACATGCTTTGCCCACCATTTAATTGGGTTGTCTTTTTTTTTTTTTTTTTTTTGACCAGACTGGACTCAAACTTGAGATTAGCCACCTCAGTAGCTGGGATTACAGGTGTACACCATTGTACTTGCTCATATTTTCTAAACAATTTTGAGTTGGGAGAGTTCTTTATGTATTCAGAATACCAGACCTTTTGATTTGCAGATGGTCTTTCCTGTGGTTTGTCTCTTTGCATTTTTTTTTTAATTGAACAATCCCTTGTATGAAGGACTGACTTTCAGCATATCACTGAAAGGATGAGGGAGCTGCTCTGGTATATATAAAACCTTGACTCTCTAGAAGCAGGTCATCTATGAATGATTTAGGGCCAGGTTACCTATGAATGTATAGTGGTAGAGGATAGACCCTTTCTGACCACGCCTGGTTTCCCAGTAAGGAAAGACTGTGCTCCAGATGTTGGTCCAGTAGTTCTTGTGCATGTGCACATGCAGGATGTGATGGTGGGGACTGAGGAGGCTTCTTTGGCATCACTGTATCATTTCAGTCTCCTTGCTGTTTTCTTTCTTTTTTTTCTCCTCCTCCTCCTCTTTTTTTCCTTCCTGAACTGGAGATTGAATTTGGGACCTTTGTGTTTGTTGGCCGAGTGCACTACCACTGAACCATCTCCCCCGACCCATACCTTTTTTGTGTGTGTGGTGCTGGGGATTGAACTCAGAACATTAGGCATGTTGAGTGTGCAGTACCAGTGAGCTACCTCGCAGTATTCTCTTTTTTTTTTTTTTAAACATTTTTTGGTTGTTGATGGACCTTCATTTTATTTATTTATAAGTAGTGCTGAGAATCAAACCTAGTGCCTCACACATGCTAGGCAAACCCTCCACCACTGAGCCACACCCCCAGCCTTCAGTACTCCCTTTCTAAAAATTTTTATTTTGAGAAAGGATCTCTCTAAGTTGCCCAGGCTGGCCCTAAATTTGTAATCCTCCTGCCTCAGCCTCCTGAGTTACTGGTATTACAGGTGTGTGCCACCACATTTGGTTTCCTTGCTTTATTGATCATGTCATTTTAGTATGAAGTCCAACATATCTAGTTTTTCTTCTGTTGTTTATGGATTTGGGTATTATAGGTAAGAAGCCATTGCTTAGTCTAAGGTCTTGAAGATTTGTAACTACATTTTGTTCTAAGAGTTTTAGC
This sequence comes from Sciurus carolinensis, assembly GCF_902686445.1. Lineage (NCBI taxonomy): Eukaryota > Metazoa > Chordata > Mammalia > Rodentia > Sciuridae > Sciurus > Sciurus carolinensis. Next base: position 59,594,853 of record NC_062225.1, on the reverse strand, counting down.
TCTTACATCTAGCTCTTTGATCCATTTTGAATTAATTTTTATATGATGTGAAGTGTGGGAGTCCAGCTTTGTTCTTTTGCTTATGGATATCCAATTGTCTCAGCACCATTTGCTGAAAAGACTATTCACTATTCTTTCACCCAGTGACATGTCTTGGCATTTTTATTTAAAATCAAATGACCGTGGATGTGTGGGCTGGCTTCTGTACTCAGTTATACTACATTGATCTATGTGTTGTCCTCAATGCCATTACCACATAGATTCATTGCTGTAGCTCTGAAGTAAGTGTGGGTTGTCTTAAGTTTGTCCTTATTTAAAATTATTTTGTTTCCTTTAAATGTCCATTTGAATTTTCAGATGAGTGTCAGTTTTTGTTAAAAAGGCAGTTGGAATTTTGTTAGAGGTGGCATTGAATCTGTTGATCAATTTGAGAAGTATTTTCATTTTTAACAATATTAGCTTTTCCAAACTCTGAACATGGATTTTCTTTCCATTTATTTGGGTCTTTAATATCTTTGGGCAATGTTTTATCATTTTTAACATGTAAGTTTTGTCTTTTGTTAAGTGTATTTATAGGTGTTTTATTCATTTTGGTGCTACTTTAAGTATAATTTTTCCTTAATTTCAGTTTTAAATTATTCTCTGCTAGTGATAGAAGTGTAATTGCCTTTTATGTATTATTTGCTTTTAAACTGTGAAATTGTTTCTTTTCTTTATAGTTTGAAATCTCATTTGTTAAAATCCTTGTAATTAAATTTAATTTAAAAAATATAACAAAAGCTTTTTGAATGCTAGGGATTGAGCTCTGGGGATACTTTACTACTGAGCTACATCCCCAATTCTTTTTTCTTTTTTTTTTTTAATTTTTATTTTGAGGCAGGGTCTCACTTAGTTGCTGAACCTGACCTTGAGCGATTCTCTTGCCTCAGCCTCCCAATCTGGGATTACAGGCATGTGCTACCATGCGGTTTACCAGTCACTTTTCTGTTTTTGTTTTTTTATTTTTTGGTACTGGGGATTGAACCCAGGGCCTTGTGCTTACGAGGCAAGCACGCTACCAACTGAGCTATATCTCCAGCCTACCAGCCACTTTTCTATATGGTTTATAATAGCTGACATCTTATCACTGTGGGTACTGTCCTATTAAAGTAAATGTAAAGGTGCTTGAGAATAACTGTGGAAGACTCCTTTTCCCTGCTACCTGCCCCTCTCCTCTTCAATCTCCCAAACTAATGTGTAGAAATTATAATTCTGACCTGTTTGGAAAAATATACAGTTTCAGTTAAGTACCTAGAATTGTTAATGGCTTATCCTTCCCTGGGTTCTGTTCCTTGTTGCGCAGTTACTTTGAACTTATTAGTTGCCTCTGGGCCACAAGGCCAATCTCTAAAAGTTTTCCAGAGTCTCTGATTATAACCTGCTGCTGAAACTGATCTCTGAATCCATAACTAGATGCTTGGGGCCCTCCAGAGCACTCAGCTAGTGACATATCTTTGAACCTTGCTTCCTCGACTTTGTGCTGGCCTCATCCCATTCCCTCTCAGCCTAGGAATGTAAGTGGGCTTGCAGAGCTTTTGTGATAGTAGCATTTTTCTCATCTTGCATTCTAAAACTTTAAAATGTAAACTAACCTTGCTGGGTCATGCATTATATGGCACATACAGCTAAAATAGAAACTCCAAGTGTAGCAATTGCTCTTTAAAATCCAAGAAGTGAGGCCTGGTGGCCTATACTCCCAGCAACTCAGGGAGACTGAGTCTGGAGGATCAAAAGTTCAAGGCCAGCCCAAGCAATGTAAGGAGACCCTGTCCCAAAATATAATAGGCCTAGGGATTTGGCTTAGTGGTAGAATGCCCATGTATGGCAAAATCAAACAAAACAAAGCAAAAACTCCAAGAAATGCTTTTGTACAGTTTCCGTCTATGCTCTTCCCCCGGTGCCTTATTACTAATAAACTGTGTGCTCACACTCTTCCCATGACAAAGAAAATATAGTAAATAATAAGGTATTCAGTGTCTTCTATTGCTTTGTAGTACTTGATTCCTACTTTAATAAATTTAATAAGACAACAAATATGGAGTTCCATATTTAAAAATGGTTTTAAAAATGATGTAGATGTTAGCCTGTAGGTATGTGTGTGTGTGTATCTATGTATATATATATGTGTATACATATATATATCTATATACATATATATACATAGATACACACACACACACATACCTACACATTTTGCCATGCTGGGGATCAATCAAGGATCTAATGCACGCCAGGCAAGTGCTCTACTATTGAGTTAAGCCCCCCAGCCGGCTATACATAATTTTAGTTAGTATTAGTTATATTTGTTCTTTAAAATCTTTTCTTGTCTACATGGTAAGTTTCACCAGTGTTATTCAGTGTTTTTAGGATCTTGGTGGAGAATCATTCCTTTATTGCTACTTAAAGTGGTGCAGATTTATAGAAATATGTAAGTGGAATTTCACTAGTAAATTAAAAAAAATTTTTTTTGTAGTTGTACATGGACAGAATGCTTTTATTTTATTTGCTTTTTTTTTTTTTTTTTTTTTTTTTTAATGTGGTGCTAAGGATCAAACGCAGTGCCTCACACATGCTAGGCAAGTGCTCTGCCACTGACTATAGCCCTAGCCCCTCACTAGTAAATTTTTAAAAAGGATTTCCTTAGTAAACGTCATAATGGAAGGATGTTTTTGGGATGATTTCTGTCTTTGGTTAGGTTGTACTTCAGAACTTTTAGTTCTTTCTGCTTATACTTCTGGGGTTGTATAAGAAAATAAGATTTGGGGCTGGAGGTGTACTTTAGTGGTTGAGCACTTGCTTAGTATGCTAAGGCCCTGGGTTGAATTCTTAGCACCAGAGAAAAGAAGAAGAAAAAGAAGAAAAGTTTTGCTGCTGTTATTATTTGAGGTGCTTGTTGATGTTTTAGCTCTATTGGATATACATTGGAATTCTTTTAACTGTGTCTTTCAGAACACCAATTTTTCACATTCTAATTAGGTAAAGTATAATTTTGTATGTGATGTTTATTTGCTGGTACTAATAGTGCCAATGCAGCAATAACGTTATTGATCTCCACTGGTGAAATGTTATTAGACCTGCGAGTAAATGACTCCTTTATTGCTATATTTCTCTGACTAGTTCATCAAAAAGAACATTCAAAGACTCTTAAGTTGCCATATTCTTTCTTTGAGCTGGGCAAGTCACTTCCTCCTGACCCCCTTCCTCTCTCTTGCCTTTCTTTCCTTTTTCTTTTTGGTGGTGCTAGGGGTTGAACCCAGGGCTTTGTACCTGCTAGGCAAGAGCTCTACCACCCAGCTACTTCTGAATTCCCAGTCCTAGGTGAGTTTTGTTTGTTTGGTTGAGTTTTTTGGTACTAGAGATGTAACCTGGGGGTACTTTCCACTGAGTTACCTCCCCAGCCCTTTTTATTTTTTATTTTGAGACAGGTTCTCACTAAGTTACTTTGGGCCTCACTAATTTGCTGAGGCTGGCTTTGAACTTGTGATCCTCTTGCCTCCTGAGTTGCTGCCATTACAGGTGTGCACCACTGCGCTCACCTAGGTGAGATTTTTAAAATCAATTTTCAGATTCACTTTCAATTTATAGTTTTTTAAAAGTTTGAAAGTAGGACCAGGTGCCATGGTGCACGCCTGTAACCCTAGCTGCTGGAGAGGCTGACATAGGAGGATTACAAGTTTAAAGCTAACCTCGGCAACAGTGAGGGGCTAAGCAACTCAGTGAGACTGTGTCTCTAAATAAAATACAAAGAAAAAAAAAAAAAAAAAGAAAGAAAGAAAAATAATGAAAAGGGCCAGGATGTAGCTTAGACGTAGATTGCCTTTGGTTTCTATATGAAGCACCTGGGGTGGGGTGGGAGTGGTAGGGGATGGAAATAAAAATTTGAAAGTAGGAAAGATCGGAACTTAGGCCTCATGTAATTAAAAAAGAACTACTATAGTTAGTGGATCATATTTGATAAAAATCCCTTTTGTGGACTTGGTTCCTGAAATAATTGTATGAAACAGAAGTATCTTGCTGCGTGTATAGAATTCATTCTTGTCTGAAAATCAAGGCTTCCAAGGTACAACCAGGTGGTCTGGGTTGGCCCTTGGGCTCTTCTTGCTGGTGACGATCCAGCCCACCCCTCCACTTTTGAGTTCTCAGTGCTTCCACTGTTTCTGTGTATACACAGCCAGGAGTGACTACCTTTAGAGGTATTTTGTTTTTAAAAAGTATGTAACTTAAATTGTAGTTATGTCTATAAATGATATTGGGTGATTTTTTTTCTTTAAAGAAGTTATTAAATCTGATATTAAAAGATAGCGTGTAGAACTTTGTCTCCTATTTTTCTTGTCCCTTTCTTCTAGCCCTGCTTCCCAAATGCATGTATTTAGAATTGCTTACTAGTAACTGTTTTGTTCACTGAGTATCCCCAGCACCTGAATAGTGCTTGATGTGGCACCTAATGAATGCTGGTTGAATTGAAAGAAAAGATGTTGTTACTCTGTTATCAGGCTTGATAAATAGATTGATTACTATGCAGTCAGTCAATAGTTGTAGTGTGAGCATTGTTTTTCTTCTTGGGATAGCATTGCTCTGCCTTCTTAGCAAAAAGTGTTGCTACTTACAAGTAGATTAAAAATGTTTATTTTCTTGAGTCACTTATTTGCTTAGTCTCTGCTTTTACCTCTCTCCCTGCAGAAAGAGTGAAAGACATCTGTTTTTTCTATTTTTTTTTTCCTTCCTGCAGCCTTTAATACTGGGATGTTGACCTTCATGGTCAACATGAAGGTTGTTCCCTTCAACAACAACATGGTTGTTCCCGTAATTTTTTTTATCTTTTGGTTTTCCTCTGATTATCTCTGACTTCGTGTATTCTAGTTTCTGGGAGAAATTATCCTTCTAATTTGTGTTTTCAAATTTGAAACTTTTTTTATCCTGTCTTGCTTTCTGGTTTTTCCCTTTGAAAATATAGTATTCTTGTCCTCAATTATTCTGTTACACAGAGGCTTTTAACCCTTTTCAAGTTCACCTCACTTCTCTTATCTCAGTACTTGAGATCTTCAAGGGCTAAGTCAGAAGAGTCTCTGTGCCTTTCCTCCTATTGGCATCCCTCTTGTAAGCACATGGATTATTAGATCTACTTTCCATGTTCTTCCTTTTTTTATACTAGGAATTGAACCCAGGGTTGCTTTACCCTTTAGCTATATCCCAAGTTCTTTTTTATTTTTTATTTTGAGACATAGTCTTGCTAAATTGCTGAGGCTGTCCTCAAACTTTCGATCCTCTTGCCTCAGCCTACTGAGTTGCTAGGATTGTAGGCATGTGCTACCACACTTGGCTCTGCATTTCCTTTCTCTTTTTCTTTTTGGACTGGGGATTGAACCCAGGGCACTTCACCACTGCTACATTCCTGTTGCAACCCACTTCACCTCTTAACTTTTACTTTGAAACAGGGTCATACTAAATTACTGAGCTGGCCTCGAACTTGGCACGCTTCCTGCCTTAGCCTCCCAAGGGCCCATCTTTTTGTTGGTCAAAATTCTTTTTTTTACTTGCACTGGAAATTGAACCCAAGGTGATTTTATCATAAGCTATATTCCCAGATATTTTTATTTTTTTCTTCATTTTTAAAATTTGTGTAATATAGTTGGACATAATGGCAGGATTTGTTATTACATATTCGTACATGCACACAATATAATAACATAATTTGGCCAATATCACTCCCTAGCACTTGGCCTCTCCCTCCCTATCTTCCTGTTCCCTTTCCTATACTTTCTCCCTTTGATTTCCCCCTACTTATTTTTTTCTCTTTAGCTTTCACATGGAGAAAACATATGACTCTTGATCTTCTATGTTTGACTTACTTCGTTTTACTAATGTTCTCAAGTTCCATCTATTTTCCTGCAGATGACATAATATCATTTTTCTTTAAGGCTGAATTAAACTCCATTGTGTGTATGTATTTTTTTTTTTTAAATTTTTTCTTTATTGATCCATTGATGGTTGCCTAGGCTGGTTCCATAGTTTGGCTATTGTCAACTATGCTACTATAAACATGGGTATACATGTACCACTGCAGTATGACTTTAATTCTTTTTTTTTTTTTTGGGTGCTAGGGATCGAACCCAGGGCCTGTGCTTGCAAGGCAAGCACTCTACCGAGTGAGCTATCTCCCCAGCCCCCTATGACTTTAATTCTTTAGGATAAATACCGAGTATTGTTACAGATGGGTGATGTGGTGGTTCCCTGCCTGCGCTTTTGAGGAACCTCCATACTGATTTCCATAGTGGTTGCACTAATTTATAATCCCACCAATGTGTAAAAGTGATCATTTTCCTCCACATACTCTACAACATTTATTGTTTTTTATTGGTGCATTACAGTTGTACATAATGATGGGTTTTTTTGTTACCTATTCATATGTGCACACAGTAAAACAATATAATTTTACCAATATCACTACCCAGTACTTCCCTCCTTACTCTCTGCCTCCCATCCCTTGGTCACTTCCAGCACTTATTGTTTGTTTTCTTGATGACTACCTTTCTGACTGGAGTGTGATGAAATCTCAGTGTAGTTTTGATTTGCATTTCCCTAATTGCTAGTGATGTTGAGCATTTTTAAATATATATGTTGGCCATTTGTATTTCTTCTTTTGAGAAGTGTCTGTTTAATTCATTCAGCCATTTATTAATTGGATTGTTTTTTGGCATTAAGTTTTTTCAGTTTTTTATATAGTCTAGATATTAATCTTCAGAAGAGTAGCTACCAATTTTTTCTCCCATTCTGTAGGTTCTTTTTTCACATTTCTAATTGTTTCTTTTGCTGTGCAGAAGCTTTTTAATTTGATGCTGTCCCGTTTATTAACTCTTGAAATTATTTCCTGAGCTTTAGGGGTCCCAATGGGAAAGTCGTGGCCTGTGTCAATTTGTTGGAGTGTTGACCCTACATTTTCTTCTAGGAGTTGCATAGTTTCTGGTCTAATTCTGAGGTCTGTGATCCATTTTGAGTTGATTTTTGTGCAGAGTGAGAGATAAGGGTCTAGTCTCATGTTCTACATTTGGATAACCAGTTTTCTGAGTACTATTTGTTAAAAAGGCTGTCATTTCTCCAATATATATATTTTTTGGCACCTTTGTTAATGATCAGATGACCATATCACGTGGGTTTGTCTATATGTCTTCTATTTTGTACAGTCGGCCTGTGTGTCTATTTTTATGTCAATACCATGACGTTTTGTTACTACAGCTCTGTAGTACACTTTGAAGTCAGGTATTGTGTTGCCTCCAACATTGCTATTTTGGCTTAGAATTGCTTTGGCTATTCTGGGTCTTCTATTATTTCATATGAATTTTAGGACTGTTTTTTTCTAGTTCTGTGACGAATGTCATTGGTATCCTGATGGGGATTGCTTCAAATCTGTATACTGCTTTTGGTAGTATGCCATTTTAACAATATTAAATCTGCCTATCCATGACCATGGGAAGTCTTTCTGTCTTCTAAGGTCTTCTTTAATATTCTGTAATTTTCATTGTAGAGGTCTTTCACCTCCTTGGTTCAATTTATTCCTAGGTATTTTATTATTTGAAGCTATTGTTAATGGGATTGTTTTTCCTTTTTTTTTTTCCCCTCAGATTCATTCCTGGTATATAGGAAAGCTATTGATTTTTGTATGTTGATTTTGTAATCCTTTACTTTGCTGAATTTGTTTATTAGCTCTTAAAGTCTTTTGTGGTAGTTTTTTGGGTCTTCTGAGTATAGGATCATATCATCTGTAGAGATAATTCTCCTCAGACAACAGAAGGAAATTTCATCAGGGATGTTGGTCTGTGGTTTTCTCCTTATCTGGTTTTGGTATGAGTGTGGCACTGGCTGCATAGGATGAATTTGGAAGTGTTCCACCCCTTTGTATTTCATAGTTCTTTTTACTTTTATTTGAGAAATTTTTATTTTGGCTGAAGGCCTTGCTAAATTTCTGAGGCTGGCCTCAGCATCCCTGGTTGCTGGGATTACAGTTGTGAACCACTGTGCTTGACTTGGTCAAAATTCTTTCTTTTCTCTGCTTCAGTTTTCATTGTCATTGAAATGTTAATACATTTTATCATCTTGCTGTAGTTTATTGGATGAAGAGATATGAATGCTTGTGTTCCTTCTGCCATTTTTCATTTTTATTTATTTAATTTAATTATTTTTTGTTGTGCTGGAAATCGAACCCGGGCCTCATGTATGCTAGATGTGCACTCTACCACTGAACTGCACCCCGGCCTGGTTATTATTTTTAAATTGGAGTTTCTCTTCTTTGAGGCCCAAAGAACTTAATTTTATGGTTGTAATTGAAGTGATAAATTTAATATGTAAATCTAAAATTGATTAGTTTGAAGAGAATATTGAATAAATGTTGATTTGACCTATATTTTAAATTCTGTCTTAATACCCAAATAGACAGTAATAATGAATTCTTTGAATTTTATTTGTAGAAGAAATAGAAGAAGAATCTGAAACAACAGTTGAGGCTGACTTGACTGATAAACAGAAACATCAGTTGAAACATAGGGAGCTCTTTTTGTCACGCCAGTACGAATCTCTACCTGCAACGCATATCAGGTAAGAACTTTTTTAGAAGTTAATCTGTTGTACCCAGTAACATTGTGACCAAAACCAAAGACTTCTTTGAAGTATTTTACAAACTCTCTCCAGGATCTTGCCTTAGTTTATTAAAGGCTTCATAATGGAATTTTATCTTGAAATTAAAGGTGTGTATTAGCGTATTAAAGTTCTGCAGTAATGTAACCATTTTTAACTTTATTTTATTTCTGACTTTCACAGTTTTTACTTAAGTATCTGTAACCTTCATGTAGAACAGTATCCATTTTGGGAAATACAGATCTTCTCCAGATTCCTAGCAAAGTATATATGTAGTAATTAGAATCCTAAGGCTGGAACCAAGATCTAGTTGTAGATAGGTGACTCTTGACCTTTAGGATATGTGCTTTTTATTTTCTTTTGAGAATCTCTGGAATGAAAACTTCATATTTTTTATTTATTACTCATTTATTGGCATTTGCTTTGTGCATTGATAGGCTACAAAAATGATGAAAATTTCAGTCTCTATAGTTTAAGAATTGTATTGGAATGGTGATGGACTTTACTGGATCGTGATCTACTGGTGGTGACAGAATTTAAGCATAGATAGAGTTGAGCTATTTTTCAGTGCAGTCTGTAATAAGTACATCTTGGAGGTATAACAAATTGTTTGAACTCAAAAGGCAGGAAAGCTTTAGAAAAGAGTCTTTACTCACCTTTCATGAGAATGTGGGAGACATACCAGGTAGAGGGAAGAGATGAGCGTGGGGTGTGTGCGGGGAGCAGCCAGGTTCAGGGTGAAACATGGGAGGGAGTGCTGTGTTTAAGGTAGGTTAAAAAAATTCCTTCAGCCAGTCATGGTGGCGCACACTATAATCCCAGTGATTCAGGAGGCTGAGGCAGGAGGATCACATGTTAGCAATTTAGTGAGGTCCTCAGTGACTTAGACCCTGTCTCAAAAGAAAAAAGAAAAGAGGGCTGCGAATGTAGCTAGGTTGTAAAGTACCCCTGGGTTCAGTCCTCAGTACTAGGGGAAAAAAAATCCTTTAAATTTAGTTCATAGTTTCTTTTCCTTTTTTCCAGCTATAGCTGGTCATGATGATCATAAAAAGTGTTTATAAATGAAAAGAAAATGTGTCAGTTACTTCAATAATTGTTCCCTCCTCTTTACTCCCATTGCTGGGATTTAACTTAAGTCTGCATTTTTGGTTTCAGACAGGTTTGCAGTCTTTCTAAAGATGTAATTTGATTCTTGTACCTACACACACACACACACACACACACACACACACACACACCCCAACTTGACACGTTTGCTTATAACTTTTCAGAAGTGGACGTGAATCTTCCATAATAGGAAGGATAGGACAAAGATACTATACTTCCTTTTTGTTAAATCTTTTCAGAAATCACTTGATTACCCCCTTATTGTAAACACCCTGTCATGACTTTATGTTTTTTAAAGGCACTGTGGTTGAGTTGGCTAGTTAGTACTTTCTGTGTGACTTATATTCTTTCCTGGAAAATATAATCATATCAGGTAATGTGAGAGTATTTTAACTAATAAGGCTATTTTTTGGAGGGGGTGTACTGAAAATTGAACCCAGGGACACTCAACCACTGAGCCCCATTCCCAGCCCTATTTTGTATTTTATTTAGAGACAGGATCTCCTTGAGTTGCTTAGCCCCTTGCTGTTGCTGAGGCTGCGATCTTCCTGCCTTAGCCCCCTGAGCAGCTGGGATTACAGGTCTTCACCACCATACCTGACTAGTAAGGTTATTTTAAGAAAAGAAAATAAGGACATAAATTTTGCCCAAAGAACATGAAAACATACTGACTTTTTTTTTCTTTTCTTTTTCTTTCTTTTTTTTTTTTTTTTCAAACTGGGGATTGAATCCAGGGGTGCTTGATTACTGAGCAACATCCACAGCCCTTTTTTTTTTTTTTTTTTTTTTTTTAAATTTTGAGACAGGGTCTCACTAAGTTGATTGGAGCCTTACTAAGTTGCTGAGGCTGGCTTTGAACTTGTGATCCTCCTACCTTATTCTCCCCAGCTGCTAGGATTAATTACAGACATACCCTGGCTTTTGAGATTTCTCTTGAAAATGTGTACAAGTAATCAATGCTGAAGAGTCATATATATTTGTTACTTACTTGAACAAGCTCTTTGAACATAAAGATTCATTTTAATCTTGAAATTATGTGGCTAATCATAAGAATCATGCTAGAACAAGAATCTGACAAATGGTTTAAAGAATGTATCCAAAACACACAAGTATATTTTTAATTTACCCTTCTGATAGCTTGGAATCTGTTTACAAGTAATGTTGCTTTCCTTTAACAGATTGCCTGGAATGGAAAAAAACTAGTGATGTGTTTTTCATCTTCCGTAAGGGCTGGGAGAGTATACTGAAATTTAATTATCCAGACCCTCCTGTGTGGAATATAGAATTTACCTAGTGTACACGATCCTTCCATCAGTTGTTTTCCTTCTTCTGTGGTGCTGGGATCAACCTCAGGGTCTCACGTGTGCTAGGCAAGTGCTGTACCACTGAGCTATATCCCCAGTCCCCTTCATTCTCTGTTGAACACATTTCCTGAGAATCTTTTAGTTTGGGGAACTTCTAAGTGCTTAATGAGTAAGATAAGGACCTGGGGCTGTATATTACCAAGTAATAATTCCTTTGAATTATAGTGAAAAGACATAGACTTTTAAAGCCATTTATTTTTGCCCTAGCTAAGAGGGAGTAGTGCAGAGCTGCACCTTCTCATTGTGGCTCTCATTTTCAAATAGCAGAATGGAGTTGGGGCAGGCTCTGGCCAAGGCACAGGACTGTACTAGCCAGCCCACATGCTGATGCAGAACAAGTGTACATTGGAGTGGTCTTGATATTTTGCTAATGTTGAAGTCATGCCCTATTTCTGTTTTAAAAGGAGAAAATTACTGAAGTCCCATTGTTCTTTGGCAGCAAAGAGGGGTAATTTGGTGAATACTGATTTTTTGTTCTCAGGGACATTATCAAGTGCCTAGAATTTTCTTGGTGCCACATTGAACATAGGGGAGAAAACCTGACAGGCATTCTTGCCGTCTTTTGTACTCAGTGAACTGTAATACTCAGTGCATGCTGCACCCTTCCTAATGTGGCAGGAGGCAAGTCTTTGTTCCTTCTGATTCCACTGGAAATGAGAAAGAATGAATAAGATTTAGACCTCTTCTGGGTAGACTTGGTGATTCATCTCATTCCTGTCTGTGAGACTTTGCTTGACCAGTGAGAATCCCGTTAGGGCATTTTGGGGGTTGGGGAAGAGGAGAGAGGCAGCACACTTCCTTCATGCAAGTGCCTTAGGTCATTTAGTAATAGATTATATGCTATACATATTTTAAAGCTCTATAGCATATATTGTTATGCCAGCTGCTAGACCTGTAGTCATACTGTATTTTTCTGTGTTCAGTCTTTATGGGGGGTGTATGACTCATACTTTACTGTTAGACTTTCTTACACAGAGCAACAATTCAATTAGTGTCATCTGATTCACAAATGTACCTGCGTACCTGCATTCTGTATTCATCCATAAGTAGGTGAACATTTGTAAATTTGAGGAAGGCTGCTTACAGTTGGAGAAAGTTGATATGCTGGTTATTTAGCAGCCACCTCCTTCCTTATTTCTCAACATTGTCGCTTTGTGATTTTAAGGCTCCTATTTTCAGTCTTATACATAGCCCAGGCTTTATATAGCTCATATGTATTGAATTTGGTCTTAAATAATTCTAGCATTTATTGAACTTTTTTTTTTTTTTTTTTTTTCCTTTTTTTTGTGCTACCAGAGATTGAACCCAGAGTTTTGCATGTGTTAGGCAAGCCTGAGCTATATCTTCAGTTCTTTTTATTTTGGTCAGAGTCTTGCTAAATTCCCCAGGTTAGCCTCAGACTCCTGCCTCAGCCTCTGGATTAGCCAGAAATACAACTGTGTGCCACAATGCCTGACTCAGGCTCATCTATAGAATTTTTTATGATAGAACGATTCCAGTTACTTTGTGTTTTTTTTCTTTTTCTTTCTTTCTTTCTTTACTTTTCTTTTTTTTTTTTTTTTTTTTTTTGATGGTATTGTAGGTTGAACACAGGGCATTCTACCACTAAGTTACATCCCCATCCCTTTAAAAAATTCTTGTTTTTAATGTTCAGACTGGGTCTCACTAAGTTACTCAGGTTGGCCTTAAATCTGGAATTCTCCTGCCTTCAGCCTTCCAAGTAGCTGGGATTATAGGTGTGTGTGCCACTGTTCCCAGCAGTAATTCTTTTTTTTTTTTTTTTTTTTTTTTTTGGGATTGAACCCAGGGGCACTTAACCACTGAGCAACATCCCCAGCCCTTTTTATTTTTTATTTTGTGACAAGGTCTCATTGAGTTGCTGAGGCTGGTCTTGAATTTGCAATCCTCCTTCCTCGGTTTCCTGAATCACTGAGATCACAGGTGTGTGCCACCACATCTGGCTTGTGTTTTTTTGAATGGAGGGACTGTTTATTTAGAAAGTAAATCTGGATCGTGCCCATGTCATAGGAGAATGCCAGGACTTTCAGATCAGGTTTTTTTTCTTTTTTTTTTTTTTTAGATCAGGTCTTATTTTTTCATCTGTTTTTACTAAGACATCGAAGTAAGAAAATCCAGGCAGTTGTAAATAAGATTCTGTGTGGAGGTAAAAATCTAAGGTGGATCCTGTTTTTAAGAATTAATGTCTTGCTTGGTGCAGTGGTGCAGGCCTACAATTCTAGCAGCTTGGAGGCTGAGGCAGGAGGATCTTGAGTTCAGAGCCAGCCTCAGCAAAAATGAGACGCTAAGCAACTCAGTGAGAGTCTCTAAATAAAACAAAAATACAAACTAGGGTTGGGGTGTGGCTTAGTGGTCAGATGCCCCTGATTTCAATCCCTGGTACTTAAAAAAAAAAAAAAAAAAAAAATTATGATCTTAAATGGGCACAGTGGTGCACACCTGTAATCCCAGCCACTCTGGAGGATGAGGCAGGTGGATCACAAGTTTGAGGCCAGCCTCAGCAAGTTACCAAGGACCTCAGCAACTTAGTGAGACCTTGTCACAAAGTAAAAAGTAAATAAAAAGGGCTGAGGATGTAACTCAGGAGTAAAGTGCCCCTGGATTCAATCCCTAGTACCTCCCTTTCCCCCGAAAAATTAAAGTCATAAAAGTGAGTCAAATCACTCAGAGGTTACAGAAAGAAAGGAGGAGAGGGAGAGCCCCAGCAGCTTTTTGAATTTTTATTTCACATAATTAATTTTTCCATATAGAGCCTTAGTTCAAATAGAACTAAATTTAAAACCTATTTAAGCATGAAAACTTTACTATTATACTAAAAGACAATGTTGTAATGTTAGTAGTATAGTTGAAACTGGGAAATATTTTTTTCCCTCTGTACCAGGGATTGAACCCAGGGGCACTTTACTACTGAGCCACATCCCAGCCACCCCCTCCTGCATCCCCCTTTAAAATTTTTTTTATTTTGAGACGGTCTCATTAAGCTGCTTGGGTCCTCCTTCAGTTTCTGAGGCTGGCTTTGAACTTGCAATCCTCCTGCCTCAGCCTTCCGAGCTACCGGGATTACAGGCGTGTGCCACTGTGTCCAGCTTTTTAATTTATTTTTTATTTTTTATTTTTTTGGGTGCTGGGGATCAAACCCAGGGCCTTGTGCTTACAAGGCAAGCACTCTACCAACTGAGCTATCTCCCCAGCCCCTGTGTCCAGCTTTTTTACTTTATTTTCATTAGAGCATTAGAGTTATATGTACTAGTTTGGTTTATTATTACAAAATCATATATGCATGGAGTTTGATTTCAGTCCCCATTACTCCTGCCTTTCCTTTTCCTTTTCTCTTCCCCTATTTTCCTTTCCCTACTGATTTTTTTCACTTGTTTATTTATTTTATTATTTATTGTTCTTATTATTTTGGTACTGTAGATTGATCCCAGGGGTATTTATCACTGAACTACATTATCTGTCCTTTAAAAAATTTTTTTTAAATTTTGAGACAGGGTCTCACTAAAGTTGCTAAGATTGGTCTTGAACTTGCAGCCCTCCTACCTTGTGCCTGGCTTCTTATTTATTTATTTATTTTGTTTGATTGGCACTTTCTACAGTTACATAAAGGTGAAATTCCCTGTGGTATATTCATATATGCATATAACATGATTTTGTTAAATTCATTCTGTATTTTCTCCCCTTTCTTGACCCTCCTCCCTCCCTCTTGATCTCCTTTTACTCTAGTGATCTTCCCTATATCTTTGTGATATCTGGCTTATTTCATTTAGGATGATGCACTCCATTTCCATCCATTTATTGGCAAATGCCATAATTTTATTCTGTTTTTTGACTGAGTAAAACCCCGTTGTGTATATATACCATATTTTATTGATCCATTTATCTATTGATGGGCATCTGGCCTGATTCCATAATTTGGCGGTTGTGGATTGTGCTGCTGGAAATATTGAAGTGACTGTATTGCTATACTATGCTGATTTTAGTGTTTTTTTTTTTTTTTTTTTTTTTTAAATAAATACCAAGGAGTGGGATAGGCAGGTCATATGGTGGCTCCATTCCTATCTTTTGAGGAATCTCCATACTGCTCTTCAACATTGTTGTATTAATTTGCTGTCCCATTGACAGTGTATGAATGTACCTTTTCTCCCACATCTTCACCAGCCTTCATTATTATTTGAATAATAATGTTCCTGATAGTGAACATAATAGTGTTCCTGTTATTTACCATTCTGACTGGAGTGAGATGAAATCTTAGTGTTGTTATGGTTTGCATTTCCCTGATTGTTAGTGATGTTGAACATTTTTTCATATACTTATTGGCCACGTGTTTCTTCTTTTGAGAAATGCCTGGTCAGTCTTTTGCTCATTTATTGATTGGGTTATTTGCTTTTTTGGTGTAAAGTTTTTTGAGTTCTTTATGTATTCTGGATATTCATCCTCTGTCAGAGGAGCAGCTGATAAAGATTTTCTCCCATTCTATAGGCTTTCTCTTCATGCATTTAATCATTTTCTTTGCTGTGCAGCAGCTTTTTAATTTAATGGCATCCCACTTATTGATTTTTGGTTTTATTTCTTGGGCCTTAGGAGTCTTGTAGAGGAAGTTGGTGCCTTCACTATATGATGGAGTCTTGCCCCTGTGTTTTCTTTTAGCAGTTGCAAGCTTTCTGGTCTAATTCTTGTCTTTGATCCATTTTGATTTGACTTTTTTTTTTGTTTGTTTGTTTGTTTTGTTTTTGCGGTACTGGGGATCAAACTCAGGGCCTTATGCTTGTGAGGCAAGCAAGCTACCAGCTGAGCTATCTCCCCAGCCCTTGTTTTGACTTTTTTGTGCAAGGTGAGAGAGATCTAATTTCATTTTTTCCACATATGGATAGATGGATATCCTATAGTATTAAAAAATTTTTTTTGTAGTTGTAGATAGACAGAATGCCTTTATTTTGTTTGTTTATTTTTATGTGATGCTAAGGATTAAACCCAATGCCTCACACATGCTAGGCAAGTGCTCTGCCACTGAGCTACAGCCCTATTTGGGTAAATTTCTTCTTGATTGGGTGATTGCTTCCTGAGTTTATGGGTGTATCTTTTGTATGGTCCAATATTTGTGTTTTTAAAAATAATAACTATAACTAAAAAGAATACATTAAAAATAATAATTATTATTATTGGCACTGGGGATTTAACACAAGGGTGCTTTACCACTGAGCTATATCCCTGGTATTTTTATTTATTTTATTTTGAGATAGGGTCTTGCTAAATTGCTGAGGTTGGCTTTGAACTTGGTATCCTCCTACCTCATCCTACCTCATCCTCCAAAGTTAAGGGGATTATAGGAATGCGTCACTACCCCGCCTTAATGTTAGTTTTTATGTATCTAGAATGTATAAAGTTTGACTTTTAAATAGCTGCTAATTACAGTATTGGTACCTACAATGATTAATGCCTCTTTCCTGCCTCTGGTGCAACTGTTAGTCATATTTGAAATGACCCAATTCTTTCCTACTTGCCAACTTTGAGATCTGGACCACAGCCTTTGAAGTGAGTCTTTAGTGTGTCTTAAAAACATTTCCTTAGGTACCTGCTGGTTATTGGTCCCAGTTTGTTCTGCAATAAGGCGTTTTGGACCTGATTATTTGTTCTCCAAGTTTATCTTGTTTCAAGGAGTGAGTGGTGGTGGAGAAACTTATATCCAGGTTGGTGGACCTGGCCCTAGTTCAGAACAGCACTGTGGGGGCCCTATCTCATTACTTAAAAATTGAAAATACTATTAAATTTTTTTATTAGTTTTTTTTTTTTTTTTTTTTTTGCACTGGGTATTGAACCCCAGGGGTACTTTACCACTGGGTTGTATTCCCAGCCCTTTATTTTCATTTTTGGTTTTGAGACAGTCTTGATAAGTTGCTTAGGGCCTTATTAAGTTGCTGAGGCTGTCCTCGGACTTGCAATTCTCTTGACTCAGCCTCCTGAGTCACTGGGGATACTGAACAGTGGACCAGCGTGGCAGTATTTTTTTGGTCGGTGCTGGGAATGGAACCTAGGGCCTTGGCACAAGTGCGTCGAGCCTGAGTATGCTTTTTGAAAAAAAGTCTGAGAAGCTATTCCAGAACGAGCATTTGGTGTTAGTGGTAGGGTAGATCTTAAAGACATAGATGCACAGTCTCTTAATGACAAGGGTGTTCAGAGAAATCCTTAATATTCCTTTCCTTATAGATAGTTCAGATTAGAATCCTAGAATACAAATCTAACCAGCATCACTTTCACTATCACCATTGCTGTGTAAAAAAACAGCTACAGTGTCAACTTGTAGTGAATTTTTTCTTGATTTAAGAATGCCTTGTTGCTCGTATATGGTGTTCTCTCCTCTAAAACGTGAAACTGCCTTAATTCAGGTTTTTTTTTTTTTTTTTTTTTTTAAATATGGTATTGGGGATTGAACACAGGAACCCACACATGCTAGGTAAACACTGAGTTACATTCTCAGCTCTTTATATTTTATTTTGAGACAGGATCTTTCAAAGTTGCCCAGGCTGGCCTTAGATTTGTGATACTCCTGCCTCAGTCTCCTGAGTAGTTAGAATTAAGATGTGTACCTGCAAACCCAGCCTTAATTCAGTTTTGAAAATTTCTTAAGCAGCTGGTGAGAATGTAAAATTCATAGAAGACTTCATCTTAGATTGTAAGATTCTTGAAAGTAATTGTCTTAGTTTATCTTGTCCCTATCTACTGTGGAACACTGTACACAATAGTCATTCAGAATTTGAAAATTGCAGTTTTCATTTTGTTTAACTTTTGTCCTTTAAGGAAGTTAAAGTTTTTACAAGAGCAGTTTCTTCTTAAATGAAATTTTAGATTATAATTTAAAATTGGAATTAAAGTTCATTTAATTCTCATTAGAATTAGAATGAGAGTTTAGCTATTTCGAATACAAGCTGCTCTGTAGGAAATCTGGTTTGTGTACATACTGTTTGTCACCAAACAAAAATCAGTTGATGAACATTTTACAGCATCTATGAGAAAAGGGGAAATGGAAATGCTTTCAACCAACAGGATTTATATAGGGGAAGAAATATTATTGGTGAGAGGAGGGACGTAGTTGCTTTCCTGTATTTTTAGAGTGTTAATATAATCAGAAAAGCAGTCAAATTGTAAATTGTATGTCCTTGATTCTGCAGTCCTTAATTTAGGACTTTATTGTTCAGAAGTTCTCATACAAGTTTGTAGAAGTGTTTGTGTGTGAGTGTGTGTGTGTGTGTGTGTATCTAAGAGTTTGGTCTTAACTGTTGCGACATTGCTTAAAAGTCCAAGTTCAAAGTTTTCTTCCTCTGGGTTTCAAGGCAAACTAGATGTGAACCCCCATAAAAGTCAGTAAGAAATTATATATAGCCAGTATGAAATGTCCTAGGGTAAAATATCTATTTTAAAAGAGAGAGACAGAAAATAGCAAGGAGGATCAGACCAAAGCAAGACTGAAACCTGGTAGGGTAAACATTAGATCCTAACGCTTTCACTGGGGCAGGATGTGGGCTCCCAAAGGTTTGGGCAGCCCCACTCCTATGGTTTTGCTGATTGCAGTCCACATGGCCACTTTCTTGGACTGGCTTTGCATGCTGCCTTCAGCTTCTCCTGATAGATGTTCCACATTCCTGTTTTCTTTTCCTTCTTCAGATCTTCATTGCAGTTGTTTTTGGTTTGTTTGTTTTGGTACTGGGGTTTAACTCAGGGCTGCTTTAACACTAAGCCACATCACCAACCTTTTTCTTTCTCTTTAAATGTTGAGACAGAGTCTCACTATGTCGCTTAGGCCCTTGCTAAACTGCTGAGATCAGCTTTGAACTTGTGATCTTCCTGCCTCAGCTTTCTGAGTCACTGGGATTACAGGTGTGTGCTGGGCTCCATTGCATTTTTGACTTTACTCTCACATAATCTTGTCAGGGGTTCCTTACAGGAACTCTGATACTGCCCTTCACTGCCTGGTCTCTCAAGGCTTTCCTTTGAAATCTCAGTGGTCACCTACATAACCCCATTAAATCTTATATTTGCATACCTGCAAAACCAGCCTCACGTGGAAGACACCCAGGGTGTGCTGCAGGTTTGGGCTACATTTGATCCATTTGAATCACTGCCACAGTGACTTCTGAGTGCCTTTCTGGCCTAGGGTGGTCTTGGGCAAGCTGGGGGTCTGGGGGCTTTCTGTTCATAAGACTGCTCTGTCACATTTTTGAAGCAAATTTGCATTTCTCCCACCCTGAATCTGTGATCAGTGAGGTCTTGCTACTTTCTAAGTTGCCTTTGAGGCTTACTTCTTATCCTGGTGCAAAATCCTTGGTTTCTTTTTTTCAGGAGAAGGGGGACATATACTGGGGACTTTACTCAGGACCTCATGCATGCTGACCAAACTAGTGTACAGTTGAGGTACAGCCCCATCCCCCTTGGCTTCTTTTTAACATTTCTGAACTCTTTGGCAACTACACCTTCCTTGCCTGCTCCTTTGGGTATGCTCCTTTTCTGGCCAGTTTTCTAAATCTTTCAGTACCACTCCTCTTTGCTTCAGATCTCACAGTATATTTGGCTAAAAGCAGCCAATAACAAACATGCTGTGAGCTGAGCACTTTGCTGCCTTAAAATTTTCTCAGCTAAACTAGTTCAATACTTTTAAACTCAGCTTCCCACAACATCTCATGGCATGGGAAAATCGTAGCCATATTGTTTACCATAGTGTAATACTAGCAGCTTCTAGTCCAGTTCCTAGTAGAGTTCTTTCGTTCTGAAGCTTCACAGTCTGGCCTTTACTATCTGGATTCTTATCAATCTTCTGGTCATCCATTAAGCATCATGTTCTAGAGTTTCTCTATTCCAAAGTCCTCCGTGAACCAATCCCATAGGCTTCTGAACTCACTGTTATGGTCAGCTTTTCACCAAAGTGCTCAAAAGAAATGACAAGAACAATTTTAGAAGAGAAAAGTTTATTTGGTGCTCACAGTTTCATAAGTCAGTCCACAGCCAGCTGACTCCATTACTCTTGCCCAAGATGAGGCAGAATATCAAAGTGGAAGAATGTAGCAGAAAAAAGCAGCTCAGGACATGAAAATCAGGAGAAAGAGACTAAGCTCAGCTCACCAGGGACAAAATATAAACCCCAGTGGCATCCCTCCTCCAGCTGTAACCTCCCTGCCTTCAGTTACCACTCACTTAATCCCATCAGGGGACTAATTCACTGATTGGATTAAGGTTCTCATTTCACCTCTAAACCTTCTTGAATTGTCTTACACATGAATTTTTGGGGGACACCTAATGTCTTAACCATAACACACACCGTCAAGAATGCTCATATCAGTAGCCCTATTTCTTGATGCTAGTTTTCTTTGTTAGCTTTCCATTAGTGAGATAAATACCTGAGATTATCACCTTCTAAAGAGACAAGGTTTATTTTGGCTCAGGGTTTCAGAAGTGTCAGTGTCTGATCGTTTGGTTCTATTGCTTTGGGGCTTGTATCTTGGCAGGGAGCATGGGATAGGGCAAAGCCTGTTCACCTCATGGCTAGGACACGAAGAGAGTGTGAGACAGGGTCCCTTGGTCCCCTTTGTGGACATGCCCCCAATGACCTAAAACCTCCCTCTAGGTCTCACCTCAGCAGTTCCATCACCTTTCATTGGCGCCAAGCTGGGAACTAAGCATTCAACACAGAAGCCTTTGGAGGGAGGGGGCATTCAGATCCACACTGTAGCAGTATCTGAGGATGTTCACTATGGGATTGTTTTAATATCGGAAAGTACAAGCAACTTTCGTCTTTGTACTTTTCTAGAGTTCTAGTTTTTCTGAAACAAAAGCACAGATATATAATTAGAAAGGTATTATTTTAAAATCTGTGCAGTTGGAAAATGTCATTTTACATTCATTTCTGTCCCCTTCTTTGCCTGACAACATGGCTGATTTTGAGGAAGAGAATTTACTGAAAAGAAATTTACTGGTAAGTCTCCCCTGTCCCCTCACACCTCCCAGAGGAAATTCAGCCCAGGATTGATTTATCACTGAGCTATATCCCCAACCTTTTTTGTTTTGTTTTGAGACAGGGTTAAGTTGCCCAGTCTGACCTCAAACTTGATTGTCCTGCCTCAGCCTCCTGAGTGGCTAGTATTACAGTGGCAAGGTCTGTGCCACCTCATCCATCTAAAAAGACCTCTTAATGCTGCTTTCTTTAGTATTAGTAGTGACATTAACTACCATTACCATTTGATAGCACTTTTCTAATTCAGGAGTATAAATTTCGAACATTTTTGTTATGAAATGCTAAATTTCCTTCAAGAATTATTTTGTTACTTTATATTCCCACTATAGTATGTTATGAATATGTACATTTTACTATTCCCTTAGCATACTAAATTTAAAAAATAAACTCAATATATTTTCTTATAGAAGCAATGTAATTGTTGAACTGTGGAAAATACAAAAAAGATATCCCCATACACAGCCATAGTCCTCTATCAAGAAGTACTACAAGCTGGGTGCTGTGGTGAATGCCTGTAAAGCCAACTACTCTGGAGGCTAAGGCAGGAGGGGACCAGAAGTTGGAGGCTAGCCTTACCAATTTAGTGAGATCTTCAGCAACTTAGCAAGTCCTTATCTCAAAATGAAAAATAGAAAGGGCTGGGGATAAAGTTCAGTTGTAATGGGCTCCTAGGTTCAATCCCAAGTATCAAAAAATAAACATAAAAGAAGAACTACTAAAATTTTTGTATGTCATTAATGCATTTTTCTTTTTGAAACCTAAGTATGCTTACTGCTGGGTGCTATGGTGTTGCTGCAATTTAATTGAAGTGGCTGAGAGGCCACACCACTGTGTGTACCCATCTCTTGTTAAATAGTGCTTATCTTCACTGTGCTGTTTTTAATCTTTGCTTGTTCTAGATTTGTTAATATCTCTCTCTCTCTCTCTCTTTCTCTCTCACTCTCTCTCTCTCTTTTCTTGTATTGTTTGGTGCTAGGGATTAAACCAGGGCCTCATGTGCACTAGGCAGGCATTCTACCACTGAGCTATAGCCTCAGCCCTGGTTAGTAGGGGAGACAGATACTTGCAGAATGAATGATGTGACAGCAGAAGTAGAGAAAAGTTAAATGAAATCTGGGAAAATTCCATTCCTTAGAACTTAACAAACATGCCTGATAACTTTGATGTAGTTGAAGAACCACAATGAAACTTGAATAAGAATAGTTTGTTACTCAGAAGGAGCACTTAGTCAAAAACTAATCCAAATGGCACTGTCTTAGAGTAGACAGATTTCTTAAGATCGTAAACATATTCTCCAGTGTTTTCTTCTATAATTCTTACTGTCTCAATTTCTATATCCATTTTATGTATAAATGTGAAGAGGGATCAATCAGGAAACTGAATTAAAATTAAATTACAGTATTATCAAAAAGCATCAAATGCCTGGGGATGAGTTTAAAGAAAATGTATCAAACCTCTACATAGAAGCTCCACAGCGCTGCTGAAGGAATTAAAGTACAACTTCAGTAAAGGCAGGATATACCATGGCAGTATGTGTTTTCCCCAGCTTGATATGAATGTAATTCCAAATAAAACCTCAACAGGGTTTTGAGTGTGTGTGTGTGTGTAAAAATTGAGGCTTCTAAAATAATTTTTACATCATGTTAAAATTTTATGGAAATGGAAAGACCAAGAACAATGAAGATGGAGTTTTCAGAGTGTGGTTTTTTTGTAGCCCTGGCTATACCCAAAGACCTATAAGGAAGTTTGAGAACTCAAGACTCTTTTCATAACAACAGGAAGATGTTCCTTGGCTCTTCCCTTGTGTGAATTTTGCCCTTATGGTGCAAAACAATGGTGGGTAAAACTGCTGGTGCCCCAGCACAGATCAGGCTATGGCACCAGTCTCTGCTAGTGGCCATGTATTCTGCAATTCCATACATTCACAGTTGTTTTCTTTCTTTTCTTTTCTTTTTTTAAAGCAATTTCCAGTTAAGAATTAACTGGTCTTAGCAAGGCAATACAATTTATTATTTTAATTACCCTTAGTTACTGTATGGCGTTCAGTGCAGCAGCATTCAGTGCGTCGACAGTGTCGTTTGACCATCACCACCACCTTATTTTGCGAGATCATTTATCTTTTTAACATTCTGTGTAATGAAATGGGAAATCACCCTAAATTCACTTCTACTGCTTCTGGAAGTGTGATGGTTGTCTTGAAACAAAGTCATAGGCTTGTTTGAATTATGAGCTAAAGTACCTGCCTTCTTTTGGAACACTATTTTTGAAATAACTGCAGAAAGATAAACCATGGTTGTTTAGATGTGGGTATTTGGTAGACTTTTTGAACCTGAAGAACTTTTTACATGAAAATCTAATTGTTAGTCTTTTCACGGGTGTATATGTATATCAAAGGCTACATTGTATAACATTAATATACAATTTTTGTCTTATATACTTCAATAAAAGTGAGGGAAGTCTGGTTGCCCATCAAGATAGAAATTGGAAGCTGGGCATGATAGCATATGCATGTAATCCAATCAACTTGGGAAACTGAGGCAGGAGAATCAAAAGTTCAAAGCCAGCCTCAGCAACTCAATGAGACCCTGTCTCTAAATGAAATATAAAAAGGACTGGGGATATGGCTCAGTGGTGAAACACCCCTGGTTCAATCCCTGGTACCAAAAAAACAGAAGATAGAATTTGATTGAACAGATTTGCAAAAAATATGAAATACTACCACTCACTCTTCATTAAAATTTTTGTTTCAAAAATATATTAATTATTCATAAATGTTTTCTAATCTGATATAGACTTTATTTATTTATTCATTTGTTTATTTTAAGGTACTGGGAATTGAACCTAGGAGCACTTTACCAATGAACTTTACCAATATCCCCAGCCCCTTTTATTTTTTGATACAGAGTCTCGTGTTGCTGAGGCTGGTATCGATTTTGTGGTCTTCCTACCTCAGCCTCCTGGGTAACTGGTGTTAGCACAAAGTGACTGAGCCAGGTGCAGACTTCACGGATAACATAGCCTTTATTCAGCAATGAAATCACACATCTGATGGACCCACTTTCTTGGTGGAAAACAAGCCACTGGACAAAAGGGGAGTCTGTGCTTATATAGGTTACATTCATAGGTGACTTTATGACTGAGCATGTCAGTTTGGGCACTTAGGAATTTGAGATTTTTTTTTCACTGGGCAATATTTTGACTTGGAGAAGATGGAGGGTCTGGGGTCCACGGATACTATCTGGAAAAGATTTATTTTGGGAAGGATCAATGCTTTGGCCACCTCCCAGAGTCTGTCATTCTAGGCTCAGTGGATATTTTCTTCCCAGGGCTTGTCTTGTCACTGGGAAAGAATGTATTGGGAAAGGATCAATGTTATCAATGTGTTGCCTTCTTTCTCAATCCTTCTTCCCAGGCCACAATATTTTGGGGTTCATTATTTTCCATATCTAACAATTGGGATTATAGGCATGCACCACTGTACCTAGCTACTTTATTTTTATTTTAAATTAATTACTAAATTTTAACTTTTTTTCCTCAGTTTTAGTTTCTAACATGGTAACTGTTGATAGACATAACCCACATAAGTAAAAGTTCTTTGAAGTCCTCAATGAGTTTTAGGAATATAAAGAAATCTTTTTTTTTTTTTTTTTTTGATATCAGGGATTTAACTCAAGGGCACTAGACCACTGAGCCACTGAGCCACATCCCAAGCCCTATTTTTGGCATTCTTGAAACAAAAAAGAGAACCTAGATTGCTTTCATTAGCTGTTAAAACACTTGCAGAGTTGTAATATTTAAGGTAGGATAGTGTAGAGTTATAATAATTAAGAGTTATAACTATACCACCCTACATTAATTATTATAAAACCCTAACCCTACTCTAACCTTTACCACCAAGCTACTCCCATAGCCCTTCTTATTTTTTGAGACAGGGTCTCTCCAAGCCTTAGTAAGCCTTAATAAGTGGATTGCGAAATAGACCAGTGAAACGGAAGTCCCAGAACAGATTCACGTATATAATACCTCTTGATTATGGTAAAGGCATTATGGTAATGTGTAGTGTGGACATGGTGCCAGTCAATTGAGTGGCCATAGGGGAAAGTGAAGGCTTCCCCTTTCCTGCTCTGTTTTTTCCTAGCATTTTTTTGTGGAAGAAACTGGTTTCCCTGTGGAATTCATTGATTGTATTGTCATGGTGTCTTTTACCATGTTCCTCTCTCCACGCTGGTATAGTTGAAGGGGAAAGAGGACACACCAGAAATAAAAACAACTTTGTAGGTGGTATTGTATATCAGGAGATATATAATGCTTGGTTGTCCGTTTTCGGAATGTTACTGGCAGTTTGTTTGTTGCCTAGAGATCCACTGATTCATAGTTGTTACCAAGTGGTGATGTTCTATAATTACACTGTTCCTTCTTTATGAAGTATTGAAATACTTCTATGGAGAGAAACTTTCCTATGTTAAGTATTTGATTTTATTTGTATTTCAACAGAATTCAACAAAACTTTTATAATGAGAAAATTTGTGAAAATGAGTTCTGGTTGTTTTGGTTTTGGTTCCTGCTGCTTTCACCTTTATTTTTCAATATATAATAACTTATAGCAGAGGTGTCAAACTGCATCAGACTCATTTGTTCTTTCACATATTTCATAATACTTCTTAAATTACTTTGGAGTGAAATTCATAGCTAATTTAATACTGTATACTAATACAGTATTTGGCTTGGTATTGAATTTTGGATTGAAAATTATTTTCCAGGGCTGGGGAGATAGCTCAGTTGGTAGAGTGCTTGCCTCACAAGCACAAGGCCCTGGGTTCAATCCCCAGCACCGCAAAAAAAAAAAAAAAAAAAAAAAAAAAGAAAATTATTTTCCCTCAAAATTTTGAAGGAATTACCCCACTGTCGTCAAAGTTTCATTGTCACTAAACATAACTTTTTCAAAAAATATTTTTTACATGTTGATAGACCTTTATTTTATTAATTTATTTATAAATGGTGCTGAGAATTGAGCCCAGTGCCTCACACGTTTGACAAGTGCTCTACCACTGAGGCACAACCCCAGCCTGAACACTATAACTTTTACCCTTTTTTGGGGGAGGGTACTGTGAATTGCACCCAGGTGTGCTTTACCACCGAGCTAACCAGGGGCTCCATTTAGGTGGGCAGATTTTGATGGCACTTGTGGAGCTTTTCAGGGTTCTACTCTCTTAAGCTGGAAATTCTGTAGCGCTCTACTAGGTAGGTCAGTTCCCGCTTCCCTAGCAACAGCTCCCTTTGCACGAATTTTAGGCTTTATATCCTAATTTTTTATATGTGTTGTTCCTGATCTTGGTGGAAATGTCTCTAGTGTTTTCCTGTTGAATTAAAATGCTCATCATGAACTTTGGCTTGCTCTGCTCAGTCTTTTCCATCTGTCTTCCAGAATTTTCCTGAAATCATTTACTCTGCTGATAGCCCTCTTGGATTCTCTTTATAGTGGTTTGGAGTTTTTTGTTTGTTTTTTAATTCTCTTGTCATTTTAAAGGCATTTCAGAAGAGACAAACACATGGGATTTTGCCTGTCATTTATATTCTGCACTCCCCTATTGAGATGCTATGAAATGTCACTGAATAAAAATATTTTATAGTGGGCTGAGGTGTAGCTCAATGTTAGAGTAAGGTCTGGGTTCAATGCCAAACACCAAAATCATGACAGAAGAACAACAATAAAAACCCACAAAACAAAAAACTATAGCACTAGGGATTTAGTCTCTTTATGAAAGTGAGTTATACTGTTTTGGAAATTATGGAATTATGATTCTGATAAGTTATTCAACATTGGGAAAACATTTCCACACATCTTCAAAGTCTGCAATTAAAATTTTTGTTCATATTTTACCTAGAACAGTTAATTTTTTTTTGGTTCTGGGGATTGAACCCAGTGGTGCTAACCACTAAACAACATTCCCAGTACCCCCCCCCCCCCTTTAATTCGTTTTAGTTGTTAATAGACCTTTATTTCATTTTTTTTAATGTGGTGCTGAGAATTGAACCCAGTGCCTCACACATGCTAGGCAAACACTCTACTGCTGAGCTACAATCCCAGCCTCCCAACTCCTTTTTAAATATAGTTTTTTAGAGACAGGGTATCATTTTGTTGCTTAGGGCCTCACTAAGTTAGTGAGGCTGGCTTTGAACATAAAATATCCTGCCTCAGCTTCCTGAGCCGGTGGGATTGCAGGTGTGTGCCACCACAACCAGCTAGAGCAATTAATTTTTGAAGATAGACTTTTTCAGTAGGTGGTCATACATATATCAGAAACCAATAGATGATCAAAATGTTTATCTGTGAACAGAATTTTTTCCTGTGTAAACAAAGAATGTTTCAAATACTCTGCAAAACTATTCTTAGTAGATGGGAATAGATTGCCAGAGTGAGTATTTATTTGTACTGGGGATTGAGCCCCAAAGGTGCTCTACAGCTGAGCTACATTCCAGTCCTACCCCCAACTCCTTTTTTTTTGTTTGTTTGGTTGTTTGAGTCAGGGTTGTTCTAAGTTGCTGAGGGCCTTGCTAAGTTGCTGAGGGAGACTGGTCTCAAATTTGTCATCCTCCTGCCTTAGCCTGTTGAGTCATTAGGATTACAAGCTTGCACTATTGTGCCCAGCTGCCAGAGTGAATTTACCATGGTTAGGGTGATTTGTACCCGGTTTGGATGAATGCTTAGTATACCCTGGAACCAGAAGCAATGGATGGCCACTGGGGACATTGCTCAGTGGATGAGCTCTTGTCTATTATGTACCAGGCCCTGGGTTTGAGTCCTGGCAACCCTCCCCATCCAAAAGCAGCAAATGATGGAGCAGTGCTTTCATTTTTAGGATCACAGAAAACTGATCAGAACCCCCTCCTTTTAGAAATTGAAACTCTCTTTTTTAGCATCTGTGCTTATAAAAGCAATGAGTCTGTGTCTTTAGGTATATTATGGAGTAAATTATGATGCTGCTATGTTGTGTTTTTAAAAAAATATTTTTTAGTTGTTGATGGACTTTATTTTATTCATTTATTTATATGTGGTGCTGAGAATTGAACCCAGAGCCTCACACTTGTGAGGCAAGTGCTCTACCACTGAGCCACAACCCCAGCCCTATGTTGGGGTTTTTAAATAAAGTTAGGGGATAGCTCCATATTGGATCTTGGATCATGAAGATCTAGACAACGACTTCTCCTTCTTCTTCTTCTTCTTCTTCTTCTTCTTCTTCTTATTATTATTATTATTATTATTATTATTATTTTGACTCCTTGTTGGGGATCAAACCCAGGTTTTTACACCTCAGACATGCTAAACAGATGTTCTACCACTGAGCTGTGTCCTCAGCCTTGCCTCATTTTTATTTATGACTTTTGTATATTGCTCACTTATTTAATCCCAATTGGTGAATATTTGGTTCAGTTTAGTCTTTTGCTTTTAAAAATGATATTGCAAAGGATACATTTTTGTATAGGTGATTTGACTTTTTTTTTTTTTTCTTTTTTTGTGGTGCCAGGGATTGAACCCAGGGCCTTGTGCTTGCAAGGCAAGCACTCTACTGCCTGAGCTATCTCCCCGGCCCAATTTGACATTTTTGATTTGGAGTATACCTGCAAAATGAGACCAAGTAAAATTGCTGACAGTGTCCTACTTAAGTGTTCTGTACTTTGTATATGTGTCTTCATATAAGTATTAA
This sequence comes from Sciurus carolinensis, assembly GCF_902686445.1. Taxonomy (NCBI): domain Eukaryota; kingdom Metazoa; phylum Chordata; class Mammalia; order Rodentia; family Sciuridae; genus Sciurus; species Sciurus carolinensis. The sequence continues at coordinate 59,565,991 of NC_062225.1, read as the reverse complement.
AAGAGTACTCCCCTGTGAATTAGCTGTCTCGCTTCAGTTTGGCCATTATTGTTATAGAAGCAATTTATTTGGAATCTTTTTTAAAAAAGGTTCTAATGAAGGTAGTTTTCTTCTTTCACACTTTATTATGCCAATATTTTTATTTTAAGAAATTAGATTTTGCCACACATGGTGGCACATGGCTTTAATCCCAGTGACTGAGGAGGCTAAGGCAGGAAGATTGCAATGTTCAAGAACAGTCTCAGCAACTTAGCAAGACCCTGTCTTAAAATAGAAAGGGTGGAGATATAGCTCAGTGGTGTGGAGTGCCACTGAGTTAAATCCCCAATATCGCCACCCCCCAGCCCCTTTGCCAAAAGTTAAAAATTTTCAATTTTTATTTGTAGTCTGTAAACAAAATTTGAATTAGGCACACTGGTACCATTGGTGAATATACATAGTGTGACTTTAAGAAATGAATTTAATATGAGAAAGTTATGTAGTGCATTTATTAGGGTCTTAGGATTGTTAGTAGAAGGAAGACTGGAGGAAAAATATAGTAAGTAAAGAAAACATATCACAGGTAAAAAAATTTAAAGTCAAAGTGTCAAGGACACTTTTTTTTTTTTTAAGCAGTACCAAAGATCGAACCCAGGGCCTTGTGCATGCTAGGCAAGAGTTCTACTGGCTGAGCTACATCCCCAGCTCTTAGCATGCTTTTTTTGAAGATAGTGTTTATTCTACGTAATCTTTCCTTTGAAACGACATTTTACTGGTGTATGGATTGAAGTGTCTCTTATTTGAATCACAGTGCAGAGGAATACTGGATTAGATGCAAAGCATATCCAGTATATTGTCACCAGTACTGGTGTTCCACGTGTTGCGGTACTAAGATTTTTCTGCCGTCAAAACAATGTACTTGTTATTCTGCCATGGAGATGAGGATCTTCCTACATTTACTGGTGTCTTTGGAACATCCCACTTCTTCTAAGATGGTTCTTCTTATAAAAGGGAAGGGTAGCATCAAGAGAAGGGCTTTCTCCTCTTGATTCCTCTTTGACAGTTTCTTTCATATTTGTTATCAAGTCAGTGTTCTCCATGCCACAGATATTATGGGCTTCCCAAAACACTGCTTGTTATTCCTTTTTCTTCACAAAACCATATAGACCTATTGCATTAATTCAGACTTTTCTTTTTCGGCTTTTCATTTCTCTACTTTACCTACTGATAAGAGTCAGTTGCCTCATTCTCATTTCTATTCATTAACAAATATGAAAACTGGGTGAGGAGGAATGACTGTCAGCCAGTGGATGAAGGCCAGGGATGCCCAACCCAGGGTGTAGTGCTAGGACAGCCCTGACATCAGACTAATATCTGTCAGTAGTGCCATGTTCAAGAAGGCCTGACGTAGTAGAGTCATCATTGCCAGCTGTCCTTGCACCCTGGGTTTAGCATGTGTACAGGTCTATGTACTTTATCTAATTAAGATCCCTCTTCCATTTTGAATTTAGATTTTGTTATTTTTAAAAAATCAGATATAATTGTCCAGTAATATCCAAGATGGTTCCCACTCTATAATTATTTCCCACTCTTATACATATATCAATCTAAATGCTATTATTAATTTTTCACTTTAGAAATTTCTCTTCACTTCTATTTTCTATTCCATTTCTCTCGTGTTTCCAGAGTTTCCATGACTTTTTTTTTTTAAACTTAACCCATCTTTGTGTTATGAACATGTAAATATTCTTACATATTCTTTCTTGTATAACCTTTTGTTTTCCTTGGAGTTATCATTGTTTTGCCTTTTCCTTTTAACGTTCTAACGTGAAACTTTTTTACTGCTTGCATATCTTAATGTGTATTTCACCCTTGGCTAAGGATTGGTTAAGGCATAGAGTTCTGGTTTGGAAATCATTTTCCTCTGATGTTTGACTTTTCCTCTTCAGTCCATTTTAAAGTGTTTCTGTTTAATCTTCTGAAAGCACTTTGGATCTTTGAACATCATTTTTTTTTTTGTTTGGTTGGTCATTGTATTCAGGGAACTAAATGCTGAATAAAACTCTGTTCACTGAATCTCTAATCACAGAATGTAGCATTTTGAGGTTTTTTAAAAATATGATAAACTTTCAGAGTCCAGAGTTTCTGGAAAATTTAAGAGTCAGAAAGCCAATGTAAAAATTGCTTTTCTTTAATGCTGCTGTTGTTGAACATGGAGAATTTAAAGTCAATCTTTGCAACTACAGGAGTTATTTTGTTGTTGTTTTTGTGGTACTGGACAGATTACAGGGCCTTGTATGTGATGGGCATGTAAATTTCACTTCCAGCCAGGTGTTAGTTTTCAAGTTTGGGTATGTCGGGACCACTTTGGTCATACTTGTGAATTGTGCAGGTTCCTGGACCCATCTCCAAGATACTGGGAGTCAATAAAGTCTGGTATGGCACAAAGAAAAAATTTTTAAAAAATTGTTTTCAAGTGCTGGGGATAGAACACAGGGGTATTTTACACTAAGTTATATCCCCAGCCCTTTTTATTTTTTTTATTTTTGAGACAGGATCCAACTAAGTTGCTGAGGGGCTTGCTAAGTTGCTGAGGTTGGTCTTGAACTTGGCATTCCTCCTACCTCAGCCTGTATGGTGGAGTGCATCACCGTACCTGATCATGATTTAATATTCAGTGTTACTTAATGAAGTCAATGTATATTGCTTTGTCAGCATTGCAAAAAAAGTATTTCAGACTCTTCAGAAACCCCACTTATTGCCTCAGCATGCTGCATGTGTGAGCACATGGAAGTTCTCTGTTGATGCACTGATGCACCAGATTAATGTCTCTGCATGTGGTTCTGTCCTTTGTAAGGGAATGTCAGGTGTTTGTTGACTTGGAGTCTTATGTGTGTTGAAGGAATAATGCTGATTTTTCTACATTCACTAATAATGCATGAATAAAATATATTAGATAAACAGAAATCCTCATAACTCTTCCAGGAAGCAAATAAGAGACTAGATAGTATACCGTGTAAGTACCATATGCCCTCAGAGTAATATTTCTAAGTTATGTTAACTTAACATGATTACCAGAGAAAGATGTTTTATGAGACTTAAAAAAAAAAATGAGTACAGAGTTGCAAAATTATTAGAAAACATATCTTTCGTCAATATATTAGTTTAATTTTGGTCTTTTGTTTTGCTTTCAGTAATTGTTTTACTTTGAATTGTACTTTAGTAATCTAAGAGTAAGCTCTTCTTTCCTACTTAATGTTTATGTGGAGTATTTGTTTTTGCATATTGTTTTTTGAGGCTGTTGTAACTTTTTTTGTTTAGAAAAATCAAATGACATTATGACATTTTAGTGTTTTTTGTTTGTTTTGGTTTATTTTTGCAGTACTGGGGATCAAACTCAGGTCCTTGCATGTGAGTCAAGCTCTCTGCTGTGAACTATATCCAAAGTCTGATATTATGACAGAAAGATACTTTGTGCCAGCCCCCACCCAAAGATTGTAAACCCTAGTGCCTCTAACTTGAATAATCCATTAGGATTTCCTAGCCAGATCTGGAGATAGAGTGATATTTTGAAGCCGATGAGAATAAATTTTTAAGTGGTTTTAATAAGTACTTCTACCTATAACCTTAGTTTTTCTTGAAGTGTAGGCAAGCCTTTTTAAAATAGATTTTCATATCTGAAGTCAAATCCAGGCCTCTGATCAAAGGTAAATGCCAGTTGGGGTGTATCACATACAAGGTCCTGGGTTCAGTTGCCAGCGTGTGCACGTACGCGCGCGCACACACACATACATGTACCAGAAAGAAAGAAAGAAAACTAAATACGTCCAGATCTCAGGGTCTGAGAATTTGTGGATCTTCGTGTTGTCCCTTGTTCTATTGAAGTTCCTGATGTTTAAATTTTAACTAGTCTGTAGAACAATTTCAATAAAGGTAAACTTGTTATATCCTTATGAAGGTGTATTATTTTTTGGCTCTCATATGGAGTGACTATTTTAAGAAATCTGAATGTTATTTTAGTAACTGGTTTGTATAGTGCTGTTTTTGTTTGAAGATCCCTTGTATAAACTTAACTTATAATACCTATTTATAGATTAAGAAACTCAGTCTGAGGTCTCTATATCCACCCACCCCACTCCCCCATAATTAAATTAGGAAAGATCTATAAAATGTTACATGTTGATAGGATTTACCACCTCACACAATTCCTGCCTTGGCTCACCTCTCTAAATGCCTGCAAAGACAGACCTTTTTTGTGGGTTACCCAACACCAGCATTGTAAAGCAGGTATAAATAAGTAGTGTAAATATATGCATTTAAATGTACTCCTAACTACCATTTAGTTTGAATCCTACTCCTGCCTTTTAGTATGCCTGGTTTTGCATGTGCCATCACTGTGAAGGTAAGTGATGACAGACTGACACTTTTTCATGTTTTTATCTTCCAACAGGGGAAAATGCAGTGTTGCCCTTCTGAATGAGACAGAATCAGTATTGTCATATCTTGAGAAAGAGGTAATTCACAGTCATTCCTGCTTTGTGTTTCTTCCCTCTTTATTTCATATGAAGTCCATACCTTTGATTTTATTTCCTTTTGTACCAAATTATTATGGCACCTTTACAGCTGTGTTCCAGTAAAGGTGTAATGACTAGACGGTGTTTGGGGTAATTTCATTTTCCTGGTTAATTGAAGTAAGAGCAAAAACTCTACCTTGTTTTTCAGTCACTAGTGAAATCCTTTATTAAGTACATCATGAGTTAGATAAATACTTTGGCTTTAATAAATAGGTACTTTAGTGTACTTGTTTGGTATACTTATTTCCTATACTTTGACTTTAACAAATAAATACTTCAGTATACTCTGTTAAATAGATGGCTTTTCTTTTAGACTCTCTCTGGATGAGATTTTGCCATCGCTGGTTTGTTTTCTTTTCTGGAATCCTAATAAAGTTTGTCGATTAATATTTCTTTCATTGAATCTCAGCAAGAAACATTTAACAGGTTGAATTAGAGTATGTACTTCATTGGAGTGAGGCAGTTCTTACAAACAGAATGTTGTATTGTATATTAGACAACATTTATTTGTATGTTCTATTGTATTGTAATATTAGACAACATTTAAAAATCATTGGTATTATGGTAATATATTTTACTTTCGTTAATGTTTTGAAGTTAAATCTTTTTGTTTTATACTCCCTTCCCCATTGTCTTTTTTCTTTGTATTTTTTTGTCTTTTTTCTTTATCTTTTTTTGGTACTGGGGATTGAACCCAGGGTGCTGTACCACTAAGCCATATGCCAACCCTTTTTATTTTGAGACAGAGTCTTATTAAATCCCCAGACTGGCTTTAAATTTATGATCTTCCTGCCTCAGTCTCCCAAATAAGACACTGTGTCTGCCCCCCCCATTTTTATTATATAATTGTATTTTTAAAAAAGAATTAAGAGACATATTTCCTTCTGAAAGTATTTCTTCTATACTCAAAAGTGTTGTCCCTATCTCAAAAGAAGAAAGTGTAACATAAAAATGTAAATACAAACAAGGAGAGCTATTTTTCATTAGAAAACCTATTTTAAAAAACTAAAACTTTCAAAGTGGATAAAATATAACAGTCTTTATAACTTACACTTGCGAAATTTAAAAAAGACTAGTTTTTTTATTAGTCTGTACAAAATGATGGATAATAATGCTCAGAAATTAACAATTTCTTCTTATTCACAGAAGACACAAAATGGCAAGACATTCTTTTTGTTTCAGTGTATTTTACTGGTGTATTTGGATAAGAGGAATTTTTTCAATTTATTTTTCTTTCTCATTTGTCATATTTGTTAAGGACTTTAGTTGATGAAAATTAGCAAAGATCTTTATAATTTTACCTGTAGCCATTTTATTTTTGACCACTTACTCCTTTTCAATCTTTGGGCTAAGAAGTGGCTTCTGGCATTGTATTTAAAGAATCTCTTTCTCTTTTTGCAGGAGGGAAAGATTAGGAAAATAATACTGCTTGTATCATACACGTTTTGATTTGAGAAACATTTTTGTGTGTGTGTTTTAAATTTGCTCCCTTGTCTTTTATAAGATCATCCTTGAGAGCTCTGCTTGGTTTTTTAGTCATTTTCAAATACTGAGCTAGGGCAGAATTATACATATTATCTGTAATCCTAGTTACTCAGGAGGCTGAGATAGGAGGATTGCAAATTCAAGGCCAGCTTGAACAACTTAGGACACCCTGTCTCCAAAGAAGCAAAGAAGGGATTGGGGTTGTAGCTCAGTGGTAGAGTGCCTTGGGTTCAATCACTAGTGCCACAAAATAAATAAATTAAAAGTGCATAAAATAATGAGGTTGACATATTCAGAGTTGTTAAAGAATAGCTTTGTAATCATTGTCCTTTACTTTCAGCTGTTCGTGAGTTGACTGATTTAAACACTCTGAAAACATTTTTGTGTGTGTGTTTTGTAACTTCTGTTATAAACTAAACATATTTTGAGTATTTTCCTATATCAGTACATACAGATTTAAGGATTTTAAACAACTATTTGACTACATATACTCATTTCTTTCTTTCTTTTTTTATTATGGCAAAATCCGTGTGTGTGTGTGTGTGTGTGTGTGTGTGTGTGTGTGTGTGTGTATTGAACACATGCTTCACAAGTACTCTACCTCTGGGCTAAACCCTTAACCCCTAAAATTCCTTTTTATTTGAGTACCATGTTAATGAGTTTTACAGATTAAAAGGGACCTTAGGTATCTCTGGTCTTAAATCTTGTGGTGAACCCTTGGCAGTGTCTTCAGTTACTGAGTAATATGCTTTATTTCTCTTGTCTACAAAGCAAAACAAACAATCCTGAGTACATAGGGATCATCCCCTCTAATTCTGTTAAGGAGGATGATTTATATATTCCTGCAGATTTTTACTTCTTTAGATAGCATTTTAAAATATGCGCAAGTATCACATATTAGTGTCACTTTTTAGCACTTACTTGTTTAATCTTTTCTCCTGACAGTGATCCATGGTTAAAATACTGTGTGGAATTTCTCAGTAGATGGAATAACTTCATTTTTTCCCCCTCTGTCCTTATTACAGTATATAAGAGCCCTAAAAGGAATCACTTCACGGTCTGACAGTTACCTCTTATTGCAACTTGCTTGACTGGTATTGGTGACATGCTGATGGTAGGGATAAGCCCTTCTGGCATGGAATGCAGAGCGTTGTGCAGTACATAATCTCTTGATCCTAATGGGAAGCAGAAGATAGGACTCTGCTGGTTTATACTCCAGTGACTTTGCAGAATTCAGTAAAGGACTGGTGGCCAGTCCATTAGGCTCAGTAACTTTAGGGCATTTGAGCTTCTTAAGGGACCATTGGAGTGTTTGTGTGTTCTCCTGGTGGTGGAGTGTTTAGTTATGTTTGTATGCCTGTCTGTACACATATCTGTATTTTAGAATTTAGAAGAGAACTGCAGAATTATAATTAGTAAATATTCAATTACATTTCTACTGTAATATTAATAAACCACATGTAAATTCAGCTCTTACATACTGTAGTCAATGTGAGATGTGTGTGCTTTTTAATATTTTGAATAAAATGTAGTATGGACAGTTCAAAAGTTCGGGTGCCCGTGTTCATAAAGACAGCCCTGCTGCTTGGTGCTTAGAAGATACTTGATTTTAGGTGTCTTATCTTTGAGTTTTGGTTTAACTTTGCTAGCTTTCCAAAACACTGTTTAGCGCAGTTAATGTTTTCTCTTTCAAATTAAAACATAATAAAACCTAATCTACTTTATTTAAAGCTATTTATTTTGCTTTTTAAAGTCTGCACTGTTGTACATGATGACAATAATACCATGCTCTCTTTAAAGAGTTATAATTTATTCACATAAAGGAAATTTTATATAGTCTCTGAAGTTTTATGCTTTCATTATTGTGACATTGATTTTATTGCTTTATAAAAAGAAGGAATTAAGTTTATTTTCTGTCATTTTTTTCAGGATACCTTTTTCTACTCCTTGGTCTATGACCCCTCAGTGAAAACACTATTAGCTGACAAAGGTGAAATCAGAGTGGGTCCTAGATACCAAGCAGACATTCCAGAAATGCTCTTGGAAGGTATGTTTTCTTTTGGGTTCAAGTCCTATGAAAACCTGTATTTTGAAATTCAGATATTCTCATCCTCATATGGAATAAACTTTAAGAGGACAGTTTAAAAGTTATGAGCCCTTCCAGCCCTAGAAGGATAACAAATAGTGGGAAATGATTTTTCTCAAAATCAGTTATTCATTTGTGACTTAATAGGTTTTGAGTTTTATGTCTCTTAAGTATAGCTTTAAGATCGTTAGTGCTTTTGAGCTTGTGTTTTAATGTGGTATACTTATTCCTTGAGATTGTTAAATTCCTTTGAAGTCCTCTAGCCCAGGTAGCCATGGAGTCTAGTGAATAGCCTCATTTTGGTGGGTTTTTAGCTGATCTGGGTACTTTATGTACCCAGAAGAACTGAAAGCTTTGCATTTTAAAAATAGATCCTTTCTAGCAAGACTTAGTTTCTTTCTCCTGTCACAACTGTACACTAAAATCTATTTTCTAATATAAAGTAAAATATTTTTACCATTAAAAAATAAAATGCCACAGGCATAGTGGCACATGCCTGCAATCCCAGCTACTTGGGAGGCTGAAGCAGGAGGATTTTAAGTTTGAGGCCAGCTTGGGCAATTTAGCTAGACCCTTCCTAAAATAAAAACTAAAGCTGGGAGTGCACACATCTGTAATCCAAGTAACTCACAAGGCTATAAGTTCAAAGCCAACCTCAACATCTTAGCGAGGCCCTAAGCAATTTAGGGAGACCTTCTCTCAAAATGAAAACTGAAATGGGCTCAGGATGTGTCTCCATGGTAGAGAAACCTGGTACCACCCCTCAAATACCATGTATAAGGTAGACAATGAATGCCATCTCTTCTTCCTCATTCTACCCACATATTTAATTATATTTTTTGTTCAGGGCATTTCTCTTGTTCACACCTGGGCTTATAATCCCTGCAGGAACAGTCCTCATACAGTGGCAAGTTGCACATGTTTATCTGTAACTGCTTCTTTCTCCACAGTATATGACTAGCATTTTTATATAAGTAGAGTGAATTCATTCTGTTTAGTGATGTTATTGTTCTTTTTCTTCCATGAATGTATGATTTCCTTTTCTAGTCTCATAATGATAGAGTCTTAGGTGTTGCCATTTTTTGGTATTACAAAAGATGCTGACAGAAAATCTAAAGATATATTTATATTATAGAAGTTTTTTGTTTTGTTTTTTAATTACAACTCTCTTGAATGGTATGTAAAATTTTTGTTGTTCTTTTGAGGTGCTGGGGTTTGAACCCAGGGCCTTGCGAGTGCCTGGCAAGTGTCCTCCTGTTCAGCTATTCCCCTCACTCCTGTATATACATTTTAGATCCTGAAAATTCTTTGCCCTCTAAAAAGGCTGCATAATTTATGTAGGAGGGACAGATTCTCCCACCAACAGTGGTCATTAGGGCTCTTGCCTGCCTTTTTTTTTTCTTCTAGATACATATTAATATGTCATTGTTTATTTTTTTTATTTTAAAAAATTATGATTATGCTAGCATAGTTACCTTTAGCTCTTTTGTCAATTTCTTATGTATTTTTTATTTGGTTTCTTATTTTTTATTTATTGACAAGAACTTTTTTTTATTCTTATAACTCACTGGAATTTAATTTTAATTTTTATTTGTTCTAATTAGTTATACATGACAGTAGAATGCATTTTGGTTCTTTGTGCATGAATAGAACACAACTATTCATTTCTCTGGTTGTAAGTGATGTAGAGTCATACCATTTGTGTGATCATACAAGTACCTAGGGTAATGATATCAGTCTCATTCTACCATCTTTACCACTCCCCTGCTCCCTTCGCTCCCTTCACTCCCTTCACTCTCCTCTGCTCAATCCAAAGTTCCTTTATTCATTCTGCACCCTCCCCCCATTATGGATCAGCATCCATATATTGGAGAAAACATTTGACCTTTAGTTTTTTGGGGATTGACTTATTTCACATAGCATATCCTCCAACTCCATCCACTTACCTGCAAATGCATAATTTTATTCTCCTTTAAGGCTGAGTACTATTCCATTGTGTATATATACACCATAGTTTCTTGATCCATTCATCTATTGAAGGGCATCTAGGTTGGTTCCATAGCTTAGCTGTTGTGAATTGAGCTGTTATGAACATTGATGTGAGTGCATCACTGTAGTATGCAGATTTGAAGTCTTTTGGGTATAGACCGAGGAGTGGGATAACTGGGTCAAATGGTGGTTCCATTCCAAGTTTTCTAAGGAATCTTCATACTGTTTTGCAGAGTGGTTGCCCTGATTTGCAGTCCTACCAGCAATGTATGAGTGTACCTTTTCCCCTACATCCTTTCCAACAGTTATTGTTACTTGTGTTCTTGATAATTGCCATTCTGACTGGAGTTAGATGATATCTTAGAGTAGTTTTGATTTGCATTTCTCTAATTACTAGGAATGTTGAACATTTTTCATGTATTTGTTGATTGATTGTATTTCTTCTGTGAAGTGTCTGCTCAGTTTGTTAGCCCATTTGTTGACTGGGTTATTTGTTCATTTGGTGTTAAGTTTTTTGAGTTCTTCATATATCCTGAGATTAGTGCTGTATCTGATGTGTGTGTGGTAAAGATTTTCTCCCTTTCTATAGACTCGCTCTTAGCATAATTGATTGTTTCCTTTGCTGAGAAGAAGCTTTTTAGTTTGCATCCATCCCATTTGTTGATTCTTGATTTTATTTCTTGAGCTTTAGGAGTCTTGTTAAGGAAGTCAGGCCCTAAGCCAACATGATGAAGATTTGGGCCTGGATTTTCTTCTATTAGGTGCAGGGTCTCTGGTCTAATTCCTAGGTCCTTGATCCACTTTCAGTTGAGTTTTGTGCAGGGTGAGAGATAGAGGTTTAATTTCATTTTGCTGCATATGGATTCTAGTTTTCCCAGCACCATTTGTTGAAGAGGCTAATCTTTTCTCCAATGTATGTTTTTGGCACCTTTGTTTAGTATGAGATAACTGTATTTATGTGGGTTTGTCTCTTTGTCTTCTATTCTATACCCTTGGTCTACCTGTCTATTTTGGTAATACCATGCCGTTTTTGTTACTATTGCTCTGTAGTGTAGTTGAAGGTCTGCTATTGTGATGCCTCCTGCTTCACTCTTCTTGCTAAGGATTGCTTTGGCTATTCTGGGTCTCTTATTTTTCCAATTGAATTTCATAAGTGCTTTGTCTATGAGGAAAGATGTTGGAATTTTAATGGAATTGCATTGAATCTGTATAATACTTTGGGTAGTGTGGCTAGTTTGACAATATTAATTCTGCCTATCCAAGAACATGGGAGATATTTCCATCTTCTAAGGTCTTCTTTAATTTCTTTCTTTAGGGCTGGGGAGATAGCTCAGCTGGTAGAGTGCTTGCCTTGCAAGCACAAGGCCCTGAGTTTGATCCCCAGTACCGCAAAAAAAAAGAAAAAAAAAAAAAGAATCTCTAATTTCTTTCTTTAGCGTTCTGTAGTTTTCATTGTAGAGGTCTTTCACCTCTTTTGTTAGATTGATTCCCAAGTATTTTTTTTTTTTTTGAGACTATTGTGAATGGGGTAGTTTTCCTAAGTTCTCATTCTGAGGATTCATCACTGATATATAGAAATGCATTAGATTTAAAGGTGTTGATTTTATATTCTGCTATTTTGCTGAATTCATTTATGAGTTCTAGAAGTTTTCTTTTGGAATTTTTTGGATCTTCTAAATATAGAATCATGTCATCGGCAAATAGTGATAGTTTGAGTTCTTCTTTTCCTATTCATACCCCTTTAAATTCATCCGTCTAATTGCTCTGGCTAGAGTTTCAAGGACAATGTTGAATAGAAGTGGTGAAAAGAGGGCATCCCTGTCTAGTTTCAGTTTTGGGAAGGAATGCTTTCAATTTTTCTCCATTTAGAATAATGTTGGACTTGGGCTTAGCATAGATAGCTTTTACAATGTTGGGGTATGTTCCTACTATCCCTGTTCTTTCTAATGAATTAAGTATGAAGGGTGCCGTGTTTTGTCAAATGCCTTTTCTACATCTATTGAGATGATCGTATGATTCTTATTTTAAGTCTATTGATGTGATGCATTACATTTATTGATTTTCATATGTTGAACCAACCTTGCATCCCTGGAATGAACCCCACTCAATCATGGTGTACTATCTTTTTAATATGTTTTTGTACTTGATTTGCCAGAATTTTGTTAAGAATTTTTGCATCAATGTTCATCAGGGATAGTGGTCTGAAGTTTTCTTTCCTTGATGTCTGGTTTTGGAATCAGGGTGATACTAGCTACATAGAATGAGTTTGGGAGGGTTCCCTCCTTTTCTATTTCATGGAATACTTTGAGGGTGTTGATATTAGTTCTTCTTTGAAGGTCTTGTAGAACTCAGTTGAGAATCTGTCTGGTCTTGGACTTTTCTTGGTTGGTAGGCTTTTGATGGCATCTTCTGTTTCATTGCTTGAAATTGACCTGTTTAAATTGTGTATGTCTTGTGGTTTAGTTTGGGTTGTTCATATGTATGTAGAAATTTGTTGATGTCTTAGAGATTTTCTATTTTGTTGGAGTACAGATTTTCAGAATAGTTTCTATCTTCTGTATTTCAATAGTGTCTTTCATAATATTTCCTTTTTTTTTTTTTTTTTGCGGTGCTGGGGATTGAAGCCAGGGCCTCGTGTTTGCCTCGCAACTGAGCTATCTCCCCAGCTCAGTATTTCCTTTTTTATCATGAATTTTAGTAATTTGAGTTTTCTGTTTCTTTCTCTTCATTAGTGTAATTAGAGGTTTATCGATTTTATGTACTTTTTCAAAGTACAAACTTTTTATCAGTTTTCTCAGTTGTTTCTTTTGCTTCAATTTTATTAATTTCAGCTCTGATTTTAATTATTTCCTATGTTCTTATACTTTTGGTGTTTATTTGTTCTTTTTCTAGGGCTTTGATATATAATGTGTGTTCATTTATTTGTTGACTTTTATTCTTTTAATGAATGAACTCAATGGAATGAACTTTCCTCTTAGCACTGTCTTGATAGTGTCCCAGAGATTTTGATGTGTTGTATCAGTATTCTCATTTACCTCTAAAATTTTTTTTAATGTCCTCCCTGATGTCTTCTGTTATCCATATGTCATTCAATAGCTTATTATTTGGTCTTCAGATGTTGGAATAGCTTCTGTTTTTATCATGAATTTCTACTTCCATTCCATTATGATCTGATAGAATGCAGGATAGTATCTCTATTTTTTTGTATTTGATTAGAGTTGCTTTGTGATATAACATATGGTGTATTTTAGAAAAGGATCCATGTGGCTGCTGAGAAAAAAGTATTTGCTCATTGAAGGATGGAATATTCTCTGTATGTCTGTTAAGTCTAAGTTATTGATTGTATTATCGAGTTCTATAGTTTCTTTGTTTAGTTTTTGTTTGGAAGACCTATCCAATGGTGAGAGAAGTGGGTTAAAGTCACCCAGTATTATTGTACTGTGGTCTATTTTATTCCTGAAATTGAGAAGGGCTTGTTTGATGTACATAGGTGCTCCATTGTTTGGGGCATAAATATTTATGATTGTTATGTCTTATTAATATACGAATGCCTTTTAGCAGTATGAAATGTCCTTCTTTATCTCTTTTGACTAACTCTGACTTGAAGTCTACTTTATCTGATATGAGGATGGAAACTCCTACTTTTCTACAGAGTCCATGTGTATGATATGTTTTTTCCCACCCTTTCACCTTCATGTCTTTTCCTATGAGATGAGTCTCTTGAAGACAGCATATTGTCTATGTCTTTTGATTAGTGAGTATAGACATTAACATTCAGGGTTATTTTTGAGATATGATTTGTATTCCCAGTCATTTTGGTTTATTTTGATTTTTAACTTGACTTGGTACCTCCTTTGATTGGCTTTTCCTTTAGTGTAATTCTTACCTTTGCTGTCTTTTCTTGTTGTTTTTCATTTCCACCTCATGGAGTATTTTGCTGAAAATGTTCTGTAAGTGCAGGCTTTTTAGTTATAAATTCTTGTAACTTTTGTTTATTATGTAAGGTTTTTATCTCATCATCAAATCTGAAGCTTAATTTTGCTAGATACAAGATTCTTAGTTGGCATACATTATCTTTTAGAGCTTGATATATGTTGTTCCAAGACCTTTTAGCTTTTAGGGATTGAGAAATCTGCTGATATCCCTGTTGGTTTCCCTCTACCTGTAATCTGATACTTTTCTTTTGCAGTCTTCTATAATTATTTTGTATTCTAGGCATTTTCATTATATTGTGCCTTGGTGTGGGTCTGTCGTAATTTTGTACATTTGGTGTCCTATAAACCTCTTATATTTGATTTTCCATTTCATTCTTTAGGTTTGGGAAATTTTCTGATATTACTTCATTGAAAAGATTATGCATTCCTTTGGTTTGTGTCTCCGTGCCTTCCTCTATCCCTGTAATTCTTAAATTTGGTCTTTTCATGATGTCCCATAGTTCTTGGAGGTTCTGTTCATGATTTCTTAACCATCTTCTCTGTTTGAGCAACTTTTTTTTCAAGATTAAATATTTTGTCTTCATTGTCTGAGGTTCTGTCTTCCAAATGGTCTAGTCTGTTGGTGATGCTTCTCATTGAGTTTTTTATTGGGTTTATTGTTTCCTTCATTTCAAGGATTTCTGTTTGATTTTTTTTTTGAGAATCTCTATCTCTTTGTCGAAATGATCTTTTGCTTTGCTCTTTCAACTGCTTATTGGAGTGATTATTCATTGCCTGCATTTGCTCTCTTATCTCATCCTTTGCTTCATGAATCATTTTAATTATGTATATTCTGAACTCCTTTTCTGACATTTCTTCTACCATACTGTCACTGGGTTCTATTAATATAGAATCTAGATTTGTTTGGATCATTTTCTTCCCTTATTTTTTCATGTTGTTCATGTATCTTCCCCTCAAGCAGTTCAGATCTGGGGTATTGCAGTTTCCCCCCTATAGGCTTATAGTGACCCTGTAGGTTTCCAAAACCTACAAGAAGTTCTGTTCATGGTTTTCCTACATCTTCACTGTGTAGTCAGCCTTATTTTCAAAATTATATATTTTGTCTTCATTGTCTGAGGTTCGGTCTTCCAAGTGGTCTCGTCTGTTGGTGATGCTTTCTATTGAGTTTTTAATTTGATTTATTGTGTCCTTCATTTCGAAGATATCTGTTTTGTTTTGTTTTTTTTTTCAGTATCTCTATTGAAGTAATTGTTTGTTTCTTGCATTCACTCTTGTAGCTTTTTATCAAAGTGATCTTTTGTTTCCTGTATTTGCTCTGATATCATCCTTTATTTTGCAGATATTTTAATTATGTATATTCTGAATTCCTTTCCTGACATTTCTTCTACTGTGCTGTCAATGAATTCTTTTATTGTGGTGTCTTGGTTTGTTTGGGGCACTTTGTTCCCTTGTTTTTTCATGTTGTCTGTGTTTCTTCCCCTCTAGCAGTGTGGATCTGAGGTATTAAGGTTTCTACCCTATAGATTTGTAATGTCCCTGTAGGTTTCCAATACCTTGCCTCTAAGGGGGAAATCAGTATTACCAACACCTGATGCAAACAATATGCAGCTTTAAATCAGTTAGCCCCTAGTAAGATGTTTACAGTTTTGTTACAATAAACATAATTAATGTGTTTGATTATTGTCTACACTACAAACAGTAGGTTTGCAATAGTGTCTACAGTTTCTAACGGTGGACAAAAAGAGATTGGGGATGTAGCGTGTGATGTTTATGAGGTAGGAGGTGAGAATATAGAGGTATAAGATCATACGAAGAGTGAAAGAAGAATCAACAGAAGTTGACCATTAGCAGCAGAGAAGAGATAAAGAGACTCTGAGATGTAACCAAGCCTATAGGGGCCTTGGAAGTGGTCTTCCAGGTCCTGTTGTCTCTAGATGGAAGCAGCCATGTCCCTAGTTGGTGGTGGTGGCGTTGGCCAATCTGTAGGTATTTGATATTGGGCTTCTAGTCTCTGGCTGGTGTCCCACCATGGAAGCTGCCCCAACTAAAGATGGTGGTAGTGGCAGCAGAGGTAACCCAAGATGGTGACGAAGGTGACCACTTTCAGAGATGGGGCTGGGAGGGCACGCCCTGAGCCCTATGCAGTGCTATGCAGCACTGTGATGGGCATTGTTGCCACAGGCAGTTGCCTCCAGGCCCTGTCTGTGGTCCTAAGGTGGGGGTTACCACGTGGCAGGAGGGCTATGGCAGCACCTGTAGTATCTCAAGATGGAGGCTGCCTGGGGAGCCACAGGGACCACTGCATGGCGCCTGCGCAGGCAGGTGGCTGGGGGACAGGCGATCTCCTCTCCTCCGCCTGACAAGAACTTCTTGAATATTAAAGGTATTTGTCCTTTGTCTATTAAGTCTTTTCCCTTTTGTTATTCGATTTCAAAGAATTATAATAGCAACTTTAAATTTTTTGTGTGTGATAGAAGTGTAGAATAAGTCTTTCTTGAAGGCCTTTGTGATTTGTGCTAGGCACAAAAAGGCCTCTACTTTTGTTTTGCTTCCATCTGGTTATTAAAATGTATATGCTCTTCTCTGTCTTTACCAGGATTTTACTGCTAGAAAACACAAGCTCAAAACTTGAGTCCACAGGTAACTCACAAGAGTTAGACCATAGAATACATTGGTGCCCATGGTGGGTAAGGGGTGGTTATGAATCATATCAGACCTTGGACTTCAAAATTCTTATAAATTCAAGTAATGGGAGGATCAGTCAGTAATGATAAAGCAGAACTGCCAAGTCTATTTAATTGTTTTGGCACTTTTTTTGAATGGATTGTTTGTAGTGAGTCACTTTATTACAGGGGGAGACATTGTTTATAACCTTTTTTGTTGCAGTGCTAGGGTTCGAACCTCTGGCCCACTACATGTTAGGCAAGTGCTTTACTACTGAACATACATCCCATCCCTTTTTAAGTTTTATAATGAGATAGGGACCCTCTAAGTTGCTCAGGCTGGCCTTGAACTGGGTAACCTTCCTACCTTAGCCTCCTGAGCAGCTGGAATTAAAAGTGTGAGCCACCACACTCAGTTGTTTGTTGATCTTCTCGTCTGTGCAAATCACCTTGTCTCACACACAAAAAAATCATTTTTGGTTGTTTAGAGTCCTTCGTGTTTGGTATTAGACTTACAACACTGTACCTAAGTGATTAATAAACATTATTTCAGTAACAAAGTTTGGGTTTTGGATTTTATAAATAGTGCTACAGTGAGTATCCTTGTTTATAATGTGTACTGCATACTATGTAGATATAACTGGAAAATGTGTTCCAAGATGTGAAATTGCTAAATCACTAGGCACGTGTGTTTTAAATTTTGTAGAAGATGCCAAACTGTCTTCCAAGTTGTCATTTATATGAGGGTATTTTCTTATTTTAATTAACTTAGAATTTATATGCAGTAAACCTCACCCTTTTTAGTGTACAATTCTGTGAGTTTTTGACAAATGTATGTTCTCCTAGTAAAACAATTCTGCAAGTCCATCTGTGTACTCATTACACAGGCCCCCAGCCTTGGTTTTGCATTCCCAAGCAATCTTCCATTATTCTTCCCTAAATGTAATCTCTTACTTCTCAGCTCTATAGATCAGGTCATTCATGTAATCTTTTATGCTGTTTTTATTTGACTTTTATAATTGTGGTCTATCAGAGATGTTGATTCTGTGGTCCTCTGTTGAGCACTGTACATAAGCCTAGGCATATAGTAAGTTTACATATTTTTGCTTATTAGTGATATGTATAAGTGCCGAACCAAATACTTGTTGGGATGCTTCAGATAACAGTGGGCAAAACAAAACAAAAACCAGATCATGCAGTCCCGTAAGTTCTCATTTATTTGAAAAAACATTTGAATATGTTTTTTTGCCCCTGAAAAGCATAAAGGCTGAGGTATAACTGGGAATTTTAAAAATTATTTTAGGAAACAAAAATAACACATAAAGTGCAATATTTATTCTTTTGGTCCTCAGAAAGAACTTGTGGTTCTTAGGTTTTTATTTTCCAGGTGAAGGCAATGATTCTTAACAACTTATAAGTTATGCCAGCTATCTAACAAAGGCATCCTTCAGATTAGAAAAATGGGATTGAATATTTCTTAATGTAACATATCTATAGTTCATGAACAAGTGTTAATTGACTCATGTGTGTCTGTGTGTTAGTTGACTTTTAACACAATGTTTCTCCTGGTTGTCCTCTGGGTGGGCGGTTTTTTCAGAAATATTACACAATACAATCTTAAATAATATAAGAAAAGTCCGATTATTATGGGTAGAGTGGAAAGCATACACTCTTTGAACTTCTTGAGGCAACCTGGTGAACCATGGGACTCGGGATTAACATTTGAGAGCTGCTGGTGAGTATTGCACACCTGGTACAAAATCCCCAGGTAAACTCTTCAGTTAAAAGTCCACTTCTGCATGTAACCTAGCAAAACAGAAGGATTCCACTGTATTCTCTTTGCCTTTTTCCATTTTTCTATCTTAAAATTCATTTTATTGCACACAACACAAAATGTAGGAAATGCAGTTATACTGAAAGTAAAAGTATCCCTCAGGTCATCCCTTCTTAATTGCTGTCACCCCATTTTATTTATTTAACATGTTCCTCCAGGCTCCTTGTTACATACATATGAAATTCTATACTGTGTTCCATTCTATGGTAATTTTGGAGCTTACATGTTTTGTGATAAGGAAAAATTCCTCTCTCTCTCTCTCTCTCTCTCTCTCTCTCTCTCTCTCTCTCATTTTAATGTGATGCTGGGGTTTGAACCCAAGATGTGCTAGGCAAGCATTCCACCACAGAATTGTACTCCCAGCCCTGTCCCCTCATTTCCTGGGAGTGGGATGTGGGTCTTTATAGATTTTTTTTCTTACTATTGAAGTTTGTCATCAATTTGTCGATTTCTTCTCTTTGGATTTTATTAGCATTCTAATTTGGTTGGGAGTTGTTGATCATTTTTATAATATCAAGCAGTGTATGGGTGTGTTTCTGAATTTCTGTTCTGACACATTTGTCTGTCTGTCTGTGCTCTTGTGCCTCCCTGTTTAATTACAGAGAATTGGTAATATGTAGTAATGCCTGAGAAGAATAGTTCCAGTCTTAGCTCTTACCTTTTAATGTTATCTTACCTTTTGTTGTTTTCTTATTTTTCCAAATGAACTTTTATCATCAATTTGGCTAACACCAGAAAAGACCTCTTCTATTTTTATTGTGGCTACAACTTTTAAGTTAATCTAGGGAGAGCAGACGTTTTGATGATATTGAAATGTCCTAACCAGAGACAACTTTTCCCTTCTTCAAGGCTACTTTTAAATATTGTGGGAGTGAGGCTTTTTTTTTTTTTCCAAATATCGTTTTAGTCATATAGGTTTTATTACATTTTTAAGTTTAAAACTTTGTTAACTTTATTTATACATTCATCTTTAACAAAGAACACTACATTTGTAGAGTTTATAGAAAAATGTCCCCCTCCCCCCACCTTTTTTTGCAATACTGGGGCTTGAACCCAGGAGCACTCTACCACTGAGCTACATCCTCAGCCTGTTTTATTTTTTATTTTGAGACAGGGTCTTGCTAAGTTGCTTAGGCTAGCCTCTTGAATTTGTGATCCTCTTGCCTCAGCCTTCTGAATTGCTGGACTTAGAGGCATGTACCACTGCACCTGATCCAAATTTAAAAAAAATCAGAAATGAAGTTATTTTGGATTCTTATTGCAACCTCAAGCATTTAGCTTATCCAGAATTTTTCTCTTCACTTGTAATCAGGTGACCAACTAGATACAAGCTTTAAAGACCACCCCCCCCCCTGCCGTTTTTCATGCATATATTTGGAGGGAGAGGGAGGAGGGACACCAACAGGTGTATGAAAGGTTAAACCACACTTGAAAAGCACAGACATTACGATCCCTAAAACAACTGTATGTAGCTAGGATCTGGTTGCAGGGAAATTAAGTAGTAGAAAATATAATATTCAGAAACAGATAGTTCGGATTTGACTGCAGACATGCTTACTAACCTTTTGATACTCTTGGGTACATGTATTTTTGTTGATTTGAGGTTTTTTTTTACTGTGGTGGGGATTGAACCTTGGACCTCACCCACACGAGGTCAGTGCTCTTCTACTGAGCTACACCCCCAGCCTCTCAAGTGGGTACATTTTGACCAGTGGCCAGATTCCCATTTGCATTGGCATGAGATGTAGAACTAGAATTAATATCCTGGGTAGGTGGCAGCAGCAGTGCCATGCCAGAATATGTTTCAGGCTTGCTTTCTTAGCGAACATGTCTTGATGGATTCTAAAAGATTGTTGTGTCGTTTTCTTGCTAGTGAATAAAAGTGTTTTTGTGGCTTTGGAATTTTAAAATTCACTTATGGCTACCCACCACCTAACTCTGGAGATCTGGAATGATGAGAATGTAGTTTGCAAATGAAGGTAAAAGTTTTTTTCAGATTTTAAATCTTATATTAAGTTTGAATAAGCCATGTAGAGAATTTTCCATAGAAAAATATGTCTTGTGGGAAGTTTGGAATTATTATTTAAATGTGTTGGAATATTAGAATTTTAAGAAAAAACATTTTACATGTTAATTAAAAATTTTGTTAAAACATAATAGCATTAAATTATTAAACTAAATTGATTCTGGATTCACAGATTTGGCTAAAACCTGGCTGATGTGTTTTAGTTGGGTAAACTTGGGAAATGATTCAACCCCTGAAACTTCATATTTCTTCCTCATTGAGAAGGGAGTGGTAATATATGGAGTGTATCAGCACTGGCTGACGAGTTTCGAGGTAATTCTCGTGGAGTGTTCAGCACAGGGCTCAACACTCTTCAGCTGTTACTGTCACTTCTCTCCTGTCCACCTCTGTCCATTGCTATTAATTAAGCAATACTTGTTAGTGATTGGGAATTTCAGGAGGTATCTCTCCTTGTGGGTTACAGAATTAATTAGATCTTTTACTACAATAAGTGCATTTTTTAAAACAAGCTCATCTGTAGTCAGTAAATAGGAAAATGGCAGTAGATAAGGTAGAAAATATTAGTATATGGGAAATGTTCTCCAGTCAAGGAAAAATAGTCTCACAGTTGAGAATGTATGGAGAAAAAAAAAAGGTATTTGGGTGTGGTGGCTCACGCCTTTAATCCCAGATACTCAGGAGATGAGGCAGGAGAAACACAAGTTTAAGGCGAGCCTCAGCAACTTCGTGAGAGCCTGCCACAAAAATAAAGTTAAAAAAAAAATAAATAAAAGTGCTGGGGATGTACCTCAGTCATAGAGTCCTTGTCAATCATGTGTAAGGCTCTGGATTCTTTCCCCACTACCACAAAAGAAAAAAAGGCAGAGATTCTACAGAAGTGCCTTCCTCTAGTGCAAGCACTAGCCAATTTAGTGGCCTTAAAATCTGTGGCACTTTCTACTATGTTGAAATCATATGGAGGAAGCTTTGAATTACAGATGAAGAAGCTATGAAGACATTTCCTCCAGTGTTTGAAAAGGAGGGCATGGCCCTGCATCTTAGATTCAGTTTTCAATTTCAGTGTTCCTGTACATATGAGCCTACGGATACTCAATGGAGAAAGCATGAGTTCAGGGTTTAAGAAAATAAAGGATTAAATGACTTTTGTGTTAGGTGCAAATGTGAGTGAAGATTTAACTGTGCTCTTTTTATTATGATTATTCCCTCTTGTTTTTTGAATACTTTAGTTTTCTAAGTTCCCTAGATTTTGAAAGTTCAAAATGACACCAAGTTTTTTATATTTATTTTTTATGATGTCATTTCTAGTAACTCACTATTCATGTAATTCATATCTTAATAACATTGCCTAGAACTTTCAGAACAATATTGAACAAAAATGGTGATTAATGGCATTCTTGTCTTACGTATTTCTGAGTTAATACAACCTAAGAAGCACAGTGCTGTTAACTGGTACAAAGAAAAGAGGTGTAGTTAGGACAAAGAACATTTCCTGTTGTTGAGGAAAGGACCTCTTGAATGAAAATGTGATAACAGCCTTAGTTCTTCAGAGTATGTGAACGAACACCATTAGGTGCTCTTAAGGGATATACTGATACACTTAAGGGATAAGGCATTAGGTATTCTTAAGGGATATACTCTGTCTTTTCTAGAAATTTTAAAATACAGTTGGAGGGTTAACACTAACTTTTAAAATCATCTCTGGATCTACATTTTTTCCAAATTATATGAAACACAAATAGGAAATTATATACAATGATGTAGTTAATTGGCAAATACATTTGTAGGAGTTCAGTGTTTGGCCTGGATTATCATAAGTGCAGGAGGGAAGTGAGATTATTGCAGTGGCTAGAGAGCACATGACCAGAGCCTGGAATTCATCACTGCTCCAGGCCATTCAGAGATTGCTGCTAGTTTAGCCGAAATTTAGTTAACCCAAATTCTTAAGTTCATTAAAGAGCGTAATAGTGTTTTCCCTGTGAAAAGATGATCAGACTGTTATAGAAATATAGTTATTTGGTGAATCTAAAATGAGACCTTCATTTTATCCACATTGATTGTTTGATGTAGAGCATTTCTTCATTCTTTTGTTGTTGTTTGCTCTTTTTCTTTCTCTGGCATTGTCTATATGTTTGGTGTTAGTCTGAGTGCATCCAGGAGTGTATTTTTATTGTTTGCAGTGAATTCATTTTAGAATTCTTATAATAAATTCTGTTATATACTGTAGATTCATGGATGTACTTAAAATTTATCAATTTAACTAACTCAAATTTCAGTAGTAAATATCGGTCTTACCTGTACATTGTGCAAAATATAACAGAAGGGGCTTAATACTGACGTACCACTTCAGCTCTACACATGATACACCTTCATCCCTGTACATTTATTTTTATCATTCCTGTATTTCTTTTTTTGTCATAATAATTCTTACATAATTTTTTTTTAAAGATAGAGGGAAATGTGTTGTTCTCCATTCTCAAGTTTCACAGTTTGCAACTTTTTTGATTTTTAACTAGTGTTTAAAAGTGTACCTCATATTGTAGATTAAAAAAGGGGGAAAATAGATAAAAGAAAAAAAGGGGAAATATTGGTTTTTGTAAGCAAAAGCTATGAAAAATGAAAACTTTTCAAAATTCTTTAGGTCTCTGTTACTCTGCTCTGTTCCTGCTTTGTGCTGGGAGTGGCAGTTGGCCTCTTAGTTACCTGTCTTTTACTGTCTCCAGCCTGACAGCAGTGGGCTGACTCAGGAGACTGCAGTTGAATGGCACCTCGTTCTGTCCTCTCCTGTTTCATTGATACCTACTTGCTCCTATGCTAGGAGTTGGTCATCAGGGACTCTTCTGTTTCATGGTATGATGTTACTGAGTATAAGACATGCCGCCTGATTACACATGGCAGGGATCAAAACCAAAACAAAGCCAAACTCAGTCTTTATCAGCAAAGAGCTCCTAGCCCAGTAGGGATCCATGGTCATAAAGAAAAATTCCAGTTGACTCTCATGACTTCACTTCCTTTTTTTGGGGGGGGACTGAGTATTGAACTCAGTGACACTTTACCACTGAACCACATCTGCAGTACTTTTTGTTTTGAGATAGGGTCTGACTAAGTTGCCAGGCTGGCCTTGAACTTGCCCTCCTCCTGCCTCAGCCTCCCAAGTCGCTGGGATCACAGGCAGGCACCATCACCCTTGACCTGTTTCCTGTTGCCATGCTTTGTTCAGCATTGAGTCCTGCCCAATGGTTGTATCTCCTTGTGAGACGTTAAAACAAGGAACTTTGGATTGTGGAGAGGGGAGTGAGGGGACGGATGGGGTGGTGGGGATGGGAAGGACAGTAGAATGAGACAAACATTATTACCCCATGTACATGTATTATTACACTACTGGTGTGAATCAGCACCATGAACAGCCAGTACTCTATTTGTGTACTGTGTGTCAAAATGCATTCTACTGTCATATAGAAAAAAGAAAGAAAGAAAGAAAGAAAACAAAAGTATCCTGTTCCATAGTGAGTCTTTCCCTTGGCCTTCATCTCCTTGTTGTGTTCCTTCTTTCTTTAATGCCAGCCCTATCCATATAGTCCATAGGACTTGAACTCTACCCTCACGTCCATGTGTCACTGGCATCCTGAATCTCCTCTTTACTCTCTGTTGCTATTCCAGCACCATGTTTTAGCCCCTCATTAACCCCAAATAGAACTCTTCAAGGAATTTGATGTCTTTTTGACCTCATCAGGTACCTGTGCAGAGTAAATCAGGTACCATTGCTATCTAGGTCAGTTAAAGTTTAGGTCTGGATTTGTCACTTCCTTACTCAAAATCAAAGGCTTAGCCAGGCTCAGTGGTGCATGTATGTAATTCTAGTGGCTAGGAAGGCAGAGACAGAGTTTCTTACGTTTGAGGCCAGCCTGGGAAACTTTGTGAGACCCTGTCTGGAAATCAAGTAAAATGCATTAGAGATAGAGCTCAGTGGTAGAGCACTTGCCGAGCATGCGTGAGTCCCTGGGTTCAGTCACCAGTACTACCCACCCCCGCCATGCACACACACAGGCAATAGCTTCCCATTACCTCTAAATAAAATCTGTTCAGAAAATCTGTGCAGAATCTCCAGTAATATGTTTATAACCCCCTTCTATTGACTATCTCTTCTTGTTCCCCTTGATGTTCTCTAGACAAAATGAGCTATTTTTCTATCACTTTTAATACCCTATGACTTTGTTCCTATTGTCATAGTTTTTAAAAGTCTTCCTCTGCCTGGACATTCATACCCTTCAGTTTTTAGCAGAAATGCTGCTCTCTTCATGACATTGTTTCCTAGCTAGCCTGACATGATTTCTCTGGTCTTTGGATTCTTACAGCCATATTTATATGTCTCTTATGACATCTATTTCTTTTGCTTGTATCAGAGGCATGTATGCACACGTGTCTTATGGCAGGGATGATTTCTGTTTCATCTTTGTATTCCTTAGCATAGGACTCAGTGCCTCACGCCTACAGGTGCTCAGGAAACGCATGCTAATGCTGATGCCATGTGGTCGGTGTGTTTTTTATTATCCTCAGTGTTCACTTCACCAGGTTTTGTTCATCTGCTGTCTGAAAGAATGTACTAAAACTGTGAACATTCACCTTATATTGGAACATTTCTAATGCTGCGGTAAGTGTAGTCACCAGCCATGTGTGTCATTGTGCTTTGTGAGTAACCAAGACTCTTTCCTTTATTCTTGGGCAGGAGAATCAGATGAGAGAGAACAGTCAAAATTGGAAATTAAAGTTTGGGATCCAAATAGCCCACTTACAGATCGACAGATTGACCAGTTTTTAGTTGTAGCTCGGTAAGTATGGCATCTTTGAGTAAAGAAATTTCTTTTTATTGAAGAATCTATAGGTATGTGTGTTTTCTTTTCTCTGTATTTACCTTTTCCCATTAATTGTATCAATCTTTTTCTAGTTATGTAAGGAAGCTTAATATGTGTCACACCGCCTCCTAAATAATGTGATTTACTATCATTTATTTCAATTTGAAAATAGATTTATTAATTTTCATTATGTAAGAGAACAGAAACGTATAAAGAAGAAATTCATTACCTGAAATCCTGTATCTTTAATGAAAGCAATGATTTCCTTTGCTGTGGGCATGGCTTTACTCTAGAATGAATTGCTCAGGTTCTATTAAAAAGTGCAATGTGGACTCCTCTCACCGTATCCACGCTTGAGTAAGGTCTGTTGCTAAGCTCAGGCTTTGCTTTGAGAGCTTTCAGTCTTGCTGACTTGCTTCATACCCTTCCTCTTTTCTTGAAAAAGTGAATGGAACAGAATTTTATTTTTATTTTTTCAATTATAGAAGTAAATGATGCTCATGGGGAAAATTGCCACAAAGCAAAAAGTAAATGAGATTTTCAAAGCATCACAATGGTAGCTAAATTGGGGAAAAAAAAACCTAAAAGTACATCAGCAAGCAATAGATGAATGAATTGAGGTATACTCATAGAATGGAATACTACTTTACAGCAATTAAAATTAGTGAATTAGAGGTCTATGCAACTAAGAGATAAATCTCAAAAGTAATGTCGATACAATGTGATCATTTATTAAAAGTTGTACAATGTGCAAAACAATGCTTTAGCTCATTAATATATATATATAAATGGATATAAATGTATATATTTGGTTTGGGAATATATAGAGAGGATTCTAACCAAGTTATAATATATTTCTTTCCCTAAAAGGTGAGTTAGATATTGCAATATATTAGAATTAGTCAGATCTGGACAGTGGGTGCAAAAATTATCTGATTTTTCTGTGTGTGTGTGTGTGTGTGTGTGTGTGTGTGTGTGTTTCCATAATACAAAGGAAAAAAACAGGCTTAGCACATCCTTAGCCAGCACCATTCGTAGTGGCAGTGGTTACAGAAGGTCACAAACTGTACTAGTGCCTATGCATTCAGAGTCCAGAGCCACATAAGCCTGACCACTAAGTGATTAAATTAAGACACTTGTATATTGCTAGAAGGAACCCAGTATGTGGAGTAGAGAAAACTGAAGTTCAAGGAGTAGAAATGATATCATTAATGGAAACTCTGGCCTAGAGGCTCTGGAAAGTTGTCTGAATTGCAGGTGACAAATTGGATTTGCATTGTCTCCCCCACACACCCCCTTTTCTGATTGCCAAGGGCTGTTTGTGTTTGCTTGAATCAGAATGAGAGTTGCTAAGGAGTTTACAGAATGTCCTTAATATTTGTTTTACAACACCCAATGTTCATCAGTGATAAAGTAGAGGTGGAGTTAGGAAATCAAAAGAATGTTCCATAGGAAGGAAAATGAATTCATGTAGCTCCATCTGTCAATGTGGACAACTCTCCAAAGAGCATTTTAAACAAAAGAAGCCAGACGTTGACATAAAGAAACAAGTGTCCATACTGTGTGATTCTGTGTGAGCAAAATGAATCTGTGGTGAGTTACATACCCAGCCCATTTTTATTTTGAGACAGGGTCTCACTAAGTTGCTTAGGGTCCCACTAATTTACTAAGGCTGACCTTGAACTTGTGATCCCTCCGTCTTCAGCCTCCCATCTCCTTCTGTTTCTTGACCTGGATACTGGTGAACGGGTACATTCACCTTGTGATAACTAAATAGTTATACATTGTGGTAGTTTTTCTCATGTTACATTTTAATTAAAATGTTTTTTAAAACGTCCTCAGCTACCATGTTTAAAATGCAAACAAAAAGGAGTGAATGTCTTTTTCTTTTCATGCTGCACCTCTTGAGATTAAGGTTCCTCACCTGTAAGAAGGCCTTCTTAATCACAAATGAATACCAGTATGGTGAAAATTTGTTTTTTCTAATGGGATTCAGTAGAAATCTATTATATATACAAGAAACAGTTGTGTTAGTTAATTATAGCTGAAGGAAAAAATGTTACTGGAATTTCACAATTTGGGCAAAAAAGTGGTCAGAACTCTCCAGGTAATTACTTTATATTTCTTGAACAAATATGAACACCAAATAATTACTCCATGGTATTTTCTAATAGTTCTTCCCTTTCCTTCTTCATGCCCACACAAGCTCAGCTCCAATCTTCTTTACCCCTCTCCGTCTCCCTTTCCCTAACCCTGTCCCTCCCTTAGTTTTTTGGCCTGGGATTGCACCCAGGGACATTTTACCACTGATCTACATGCCCAGTCCCTTTCATTTTTTATTTTGACACAAGGTCTTGCTAAGTTGCCAAGGCTGGCCATGTACTTGCAATCCTGCCTCAGCCTCCTAAGTTGCTGGGATTGTAGGCATGTGCCACTACTCCCAGCAATTTTTTCTTGATTTTAGATTTTTTCAAATTTTGGAATATTTGCAAATATATAATGCAGCATCTTGGGGATGGGTTCCAAGTCTAAACACAAAATTCATTTATGTTTCAAATATACCTTATACATGTGGCTGAAGGTAATTTTATGCAGTATTTTTTAATAATTTTGTGCATGGAACCAAGTGTCATGACAGAATTTTCCACTTTGGTTGTGTTAGCTCTCAAGGTTTTAGAGTTTGGAACACTTTAGATTTTCAGGTTAGGATTGTTCAACGTGTATTAAATCTTACAGAAAGAAAATACTTAGTGTCATGCTCCAGTAGTCCCACTTACTTGGGGAAACTGAGGTAGGAGGATTATGTGAGCCCAGAGAAACACCACCACCACCACCACAACAACACACACACACACACATACACACACACACACACACAAAACCCAGAGAATTAAACAAAACCATTTCCTGTGATGATTGATTTTCAAACACCCAAAATGCATTTTGCCTTTCTTTTACAATTTTTCATTCATTATGCAGTGTACTTTCGTTTTTGTTTTTGGTTTTTTTTTTTTTTTGGCAATTTACTTCACCTTGCAGAGGCTCCATTTCTCCATTTAAGAGGGTGATGCTAATAGGTATCATATAGATATAAGTACAAAAATTCTTTATTTACAGTAAATGCATGACACAAGTGTTTTATAGGACCTAAAAAAATAATAAAGGCTTTACTTTTTCCTGTTTGTGTTTGGTTTATTTAGGGCTGTTGGGACATTTGCTAGAGCCCTGGACTGCAGCAGTTCTGTGAGGCAGCCTAGCTTGCACATGAGCGCAGCTGCAGCTTCCCGAGACATCACATTGGTAAGATGCCCTTTGAAATTTTGGGGTTATCCTTTTGTTACGTGTTTAATTATGAAAACATTGCAGGCTTGAGTGCTTTCTGGTTCTTAGACGTTCCTACTACTTGGTTAACTTGGGCTAGCTGTTAGGTTACCTGGGTTACCTCTTTTTTTTTTTTCTTTTTGTGAACCGAAATAAATAAGAATGACATCTACAGAGTAGGTATGAAATGATATAAAAGATATTTGGGGGGTCATAATTCACCATTCTGACATACCTGTTTTTACGGTTGTGCTTATTTTCTGTGTTCCACCTATGTACTTATATAACTGTAGATCACACATAATGTTTTAACAATTTTTTATGTGCAAGTGATCACCTCTTGAGTCTGTTGCTATAGAAATTATTCTCTTGTCATGCATCAGTGTCTAAAGTATCAATATTTAACATTTTTATGTCTGTTTTATTTTATTCCACTATGGGGTTGTCTTCTAAATCTGTTTACTTTTTCCCCTTGGGGATCATTTGAAGCTTCCCTTATTCAGTTGAATTGTACAACTGATGCCAATGATGGCTGAGCATTGGGCCTAGCACTGGTTTCTTTTTCTTCACCCTTCAAGCCCTGTAGGTTTTCCGTCAGTTGGAGTTATTTACTACAACACTTTATGAGAGTAATAGCAGGTTTCTCCTTGTATAGTTGAGAAGATCAGGGTTTGGTGAGATTAAGCTAGTTGAATAGTGTTCATTGTATATAACAAGTTTCAATTTTGTGATGGAATAGAATAGAATGATAGATGGTATCATCATCATCATCATAATCATCATCATTATCATTTTGGTACTGGGGATTGAAACCCAGAGCACTTTACCACTGAGCTACATCCCCAACCCTATTAAGTTTGTTTTGTTTTGTTTTGTTTTTCTTTTTTTGAAATAGGGCCTTGCTAAATTGCTAAGGCCGACCTTGAATCTGTGATCCTCCTGCCTCAGCCTTCCGAGTTGCTGGGATTACGGCATGCGCCACTGTACCTGATGGTTTTATTACTTTCTGATTATGTACCAGTTTGAGATACTTTCCATACAGTATTATTGTGATATGAAAAACTCAATCTGGAGTACATATCAGATTTTTTCCTTAGGCTTTCTGTGTATTTTTATACAATTGGAGATTATGATGTAAGCATTAGTGGTTGATAACTGTTATGGAAGCTTTTTCTTTAAAATCCTTCCTCAAAGACTAGAATGTTGTTTATATATGAAAATCGTGTTCTCTTGATTGTTAATATTAATATTTTATATACAAGTTAAGGAGTTCCAAAATAGGTTTGTGTTTTGGTTATCTTGACCTTAGAGATTATTTTGCTGTAGACTCAAGAGGACAGATATCATGTTTGTATGGACCTTCAGGGAACAGGTATTGGAATGAACCAGGACTGTACTACATGGAATCTATTCAACACCTATATAGTTTTCCCTATTCAGAATTATTTTCCCCAGTTCTAAAATTAATGTATGCTTATTATGAAAAATTGAAAAGTAGTACAGTAGTAGCTAAAAAAAGCTTCGTTCTCATTACCAGGGTAGAACACTCTTACCATTTTATTATGCTTCTTCTCAGCCTCTTTTTGTGCATTATAAATAATAATAATAGCAAATTATAGTACAGAGGATACTGTAATAAAACTCCACATAATGCCACCTCAAGCAAATGTTAATATTTTAGTTCTTCTGATTAATTTTTTTCAACCATTGTAGTTAATGTCAAAGTCCCTCATACTCTTTTTGAATCCTAATTCTCTTCCTCCATCTGTGCTTCCTACCTCTATCACCCCTTCCTCCTGTCATTAGGTAGCTGCTGTAACTAATCTGCTATGTATACAGTCTGTGTTTTTTATAGTTCTGAGTATTTCTAGATCCAAAAACATTGTTTTGTACGTGTTTAAATTTACTAGTTAGCATTCTGCCCTTTGCCTATTTCTGAGATCTGTCCATGTTAATACACATATATCTAGTTCATTCATTTTAACTGCTTCGTAATATTTGTATTTTTCTTATAATACTGTACCACATTATTATTTTTATTTAATTAACTAATTTTGCAGTACATGGATTGAACCTGAGGTACTGTAACACTGAGCTGTGTCCCCAGCCATCTTATTTTCAGTTTGGGATAGGATCTAAGTTACTGAGGCTGGCCTCAAACTTGCCTCCTGACTCAAATTCTTGCCTTAGCCTCCTGAGTTGCTGGGATTATAGGCATGCACTACCATGCCTGACATATTTTTATTTTTAAGAGATAGGATCCTTCTTTGCCCAGGTTTATGCTGGCCCTGATTCTTGGTTCAAGTGATCTTCCTGTCTCAGCCTCCTGAGTAACTAGGAGTATAGTTATGAGCCACCATGCCTAGACCATATTATTTATATATTGCCTTATTGCTGAATATTAGGACTGCTTTATAAACATTTTTATTTTGCTGTTACTCGTAATGCTGCATTGAAGATTCCCACACATTCCTGTGTAAGCATGTGTTAAACTATTCTAGGTTATAACTAAATAGAATGCTGATTCTATCACTGAACTACATCCCCAGCACCTTTTAAAACTGTTTTTGAGACAGGCTTTCATGAAGTTGCTGAAGCTAGCCTTAAACTTGTAAATCTCCTTCCTCAGTCTCCCATGTAGCTGGGATTAAAGGCGTGAACCACCACATCCAAATGTCTCACCCTTTTTTTTTTCAAAAATTCTCAACTTCGAGAATATTTTTCTCTGATTACTGGAGAAAGTCTCCCATGTACTAGCAAAATTTCTTTGTGTATTGCCATTTTCCTATTTACTGACTACAGATGAGCTAATTTTAGTTTAAAAAACAGGCATTTATTGTAATAAAAGATGCACTAATTAATTCTGTAACTCTCAAAGAGAGATAACTCCTGAAATTCCCAATCTGAGAAGTATTACTTAATTAACAGCAATAGACAGAGTTGGACAGAAGAGAATACCACCATAGGATAGCGTTCATTTAGAATTTGACTACATGTAGCCACATTATAGCATGGTAGAAATTTAAAATTCAACAAATCATCTTGACTTACATATGGGAGTTATTGAGTGATCTGCATTTTCTCTCTCTCTCTCTCTTTTTTTTTTTTCCTTTTCTTTTTCTGTGCTGGGGGTCAAACGCAGTGCCTTGCACATGCTTAACATGAGCTCCGTTAGTGAGGCGAACCCCAGACCTGTGCTCTGCATTCTTTATCCATTTCCTTATATTATTTTCAGCACTTGGTGTTCTCAGATTTTTAGTGTTTACTAACCTGATGCTCTCTCGTTTTTACTTCTGTTCTCCTGGTTATTTAATGGAATTAAGCATATTTTCATGTATTTATTGACTCTTTTAGGTTTTTCTTCTTTTTGTTTTGGCTTCAGAGCCTTTGTCCATTCTTCACTTATTCTTTTTAAACTTAACTTTTTTTGTCGTTGGTGGTGCTTTTTACCTTTAAACAGCAGAAATCTATTGTCTCAGGATTCTGGAGGCCAAAAGTCTAAATTCAGGACATCAGTAGGGCCATGCTTGCCCTGAAGCCTGTAGGGGAGTGGCGCTTCTTGCCTCACCCAGCTTCTGATAGGTCACTGGCAGCCTTCGTTTCCCTTGGTCTATACCGGCATAATCCTATCCTTGCCTCACTGGTCACATGGTGTTATGCCTGTGTCCCATTTTTTCTAATAGTTTTTTTTTTTTTTTTTTAGTATATTGTTCATATTTAGGACCGTACATCCATTTAGAGCTTCTTTTTTTTTTTTTAATGTGGAGTGAGGTAGAAACTTAATTTTCCCCTGAATATTTAATTAATCATCTCAATACCTTTTATTGAATGTATTGTTTTCTTTATGATTTGTAATGCCCCTAAATCACATTTCAAAGTTCTAAATATGCTTTTTTTGGTGATGGGGGCAGTTCCGGAGATTAATCCAAGGAGTGCTTGATCACTGGCTACATCCCCAGCCTTGTATATTTTTTTTTGAGAAAGGGTCTCACTACCTTACTTAGGACCTCACCAAGTAACTGAGACTACTTCAAACTTGGGCTCCTCCTGCCTCAGCCACGAGAGTTACTGGAATTACAGGTATGCTCCACCACATCTGGCAAGGTCAGCTTTTGGACTCTTAATCAGTTGTCTTCTGTTTTGTTGATGTATTTGTTCATGACAAAGTAAGTTTTGATAATTGATAAAACAAGAATAACGTGGAATTTGTTTTTACACATAGTTGAGGTCATCTAAAACATGGAATTTTGTGTTCCCCCTGTCTCTGTCCCCATGTTTCCCCTAACTACATAACATAAACTGTTATTACTTTTTTTTTTTTTTTTTTTTTTTTTTTTTTTTTTTTTAGTGAGGGGGATGGAATGAGGTTGGGGATTGAATTGAGGGTGTTAAATATTCTCAGCATGCATTCTGCCATTGAGCTATGGCCCCAGCTATCAAACACTTCGTTATTATAACAGCTAGGGAGTTTTTTCTAAAGTTGCATGTTCTTCCCTTGTATAGATTTGCTGTTACGTATGTAACCAGTCTCTTGTAGTTTAACACTATTGTTACGATATAATGCTTTTCAGGTTCTAACTGGGGATGCTGCCCCTGTTACACTATGGCACATTTCTTCTGCCCCGCTTGAGGAGCAGGAGTGAACAAACCACTTCTTGAGGTGCTCCTTGTCTCTTGTGGCAGCTGGCTGTTGGGGCTGATTTGTCCTAAGGGGTCTGAGGTCTGCAGCACCTGTGTGAGGGCTCTTGGTTTGCAGCTCCAGTGACTCTTTGCTTCCCACTGCTGGTGAATGTGCAGGATGGCAAGTAGATTTCTTTAGGAAGAGGACCGAATTTTCAAGATGCAGTATTTGTTTCTGTCAGTGAAGGCTGTTTACACACAAACACACACACACACACACACACACACACACACACACACACACTTATGCACTTTCTTTGAGCTGTGGTCATGCTATGTTGTCCAGGTTGGTCTTGAACTCCTAGAATCAAGCAGTCATCCTGCTTCAACCTTCCAAGTAGCTGGGACTGCAGCTGGGACTGCATCTGGCTGAAGGCTATTCTTAAGCGTTTTGAGGACATTTATGCCTTAGTTATAGTTTAAGTGTCATTTTGTGTGTTTTCTCTAATAGTTGCCTATTGTTTCCCTTTCAGGAAGGCACCTTCCTAACTCCTCCAGTATTTTCATCCCTTCTGTTGTTTTCTTTGGTGTTTAGTAGTTTGGAGGTAACTTTTGCATAACATACATTATCTTAAATAA
This sequence comes from Sciurus carolinensis, assembly GCF_902686445.1. Classification (NCBI taxonomy): domain Eukaryota; kingdom Metazoa; phylum Chordata; class Mammalia; order Rodentia; family Sciuridae; genus Sciurus; species Sciurus carolinensis. The sequence goes on along the minus strand of NC_062225.1, from coordinate 59,531,990 downwards.
TAATAATAATCACTATTATTATTTTAAACAGAAGTAAGCTGAGAGGTTCAGAAAGTTGTTTTGTATTGTCTTGGGGGGGAGGGGGGCAATGAAGAATTGCTTTGCTTTGCATATGCAAGGCAGGCCTTTACCACTGAGGTGTATCCTAACCTGGGAAGTTGTGTTCAGTCACCTTGAATAGCTGATTTCTCCAGTAGTTGACCAAACCCTGGCCTTGAAGGCCTCCTGCTGCAAAAGGCAGAGGGCATGGCTGTGGCACTGTTGGAACCCTAGTAACCTTTTATGGGTTATTTTCTTTGTGACTTTCACTGAAAGAATTGTAGGGGCTCTCAGCATTCCTATTCTGACATTGGTTTATCCAGGATACCATATGCTGCTTGTCAGATCATTAGTATTTTGGGAGTAGGTAAGTTGCCCATCCCTAATTCTAACTTCCTTATTTTGAGGTCTGCTAGGAATACATCTAATATGTGAATTTCAAATATTAATCTAAGTTATGTAAGGTTTATAATTGTTAAAAACATCAAAGTCCATGAAGGCTTCATAGAGTTTACCCTTGTTTCATTAAAATATAAAGTCTATTTTATGCAGTATGCAAAGGGGAAAAAAAAATCTATTTACAATACCTACAAAAATCCCCTACCCCAATCTATGGAATCAGAATTCCTTGGAATAGCCAGGCATGGCATATACCTGTAATTCCAGCACTTGAGAGGCTGAATCAGGAGGATCATATGTTTGAGAACAGCCTGGGCAACTTAGCAAGACCCTGTCTCAAAAATTAAAAGGGCCTGAGTGTAGCTGAATGATAGTGTCCTGCTTTCAAGCCCCAGTATTCCTCCCTGCCAAGTTGCTTAGAACAAAAGGAATCCTGAATTGGTTAATAAGTAAGTACTAGAGTCATGTCTTGCTCAATGACAAGAAGACATCCTGAGAAGTATGTTATGCCATTTTCATCGTGTGAATATCATAGTGTGCATAACCAAACTAAGGTGTCATTAGGCAACATAATCTATGGGACCACTGTTGTGTATGTGGTCTTTGTTGACCAGAACCGACTGGCGTTGATACAGGTACAGCCTGTGCTCCCTGTTGGGTGATGTTGATCAGAAAAGGTCTGTAACCTCGTGGCTTGAGGAACAGATGTCCTGAATATCATCAGTCACCTGCTTCTGGAGAATAGCCTGAGTCCTGGCATTTCTCTTTTGCCTGGAGGCTGAGGGTAAAATCACTTTGGGGGTAGAATCAAAGAAAAAGAGATTTTCGAGTTGTTTGGAACCTTAGAAATCTAGGATAGAATATTTTACAGGTGAGGAGCCCAAGGCACAAGACAGAGTTTTTAAGAACTCATTTTTATTTATGTATTTATTTAATTTTTTCATTGTACATAAATGGAGTACAACTTTTCATTTCTCTGGTTGTATACAATGTGGGTTCTCACCATTCGTGTAATCATACATGTCTATAGGGTAATGATATTTGTCTCATTCCACCATCTTTCCTTCCCCCAAGAACTCATTTTTAATTAGTGACAAAATAGGGCTATAAACCTAGCTTTCCTGTTGACAGGTCCAGTGCTGAGAAAGGTCAGGCTGTGTTGATTTAGTAGGGTACAGATCACATCCTGGAACATCTCTGATTCCTATATTGTGTCTGATCTTTTAAAATATAATTGATTTTGTTGTTACCTATTTTATATGCTTTTAATGACTTCTTATTGCATTTGTGATAAAAATTCAGATCATTCATAAGACTGTTTTATAAAACATTGTTTATAGTGTTTTGCCTGGCCTCTCTCCCCAGTCTCTCTGCTGGAACACTATGTCCTCTGAGCTTAGCTGAGCAGTCTTACTCCTTTAATTTCATGATCTGTATCCTGTCACAGGATCTTTGCATAGTCAGTGCTCGTGCCTGATTTCTCACAGCCCCACCTAGTCAACTTTGTAAATTGTGGCTGTCCATCAGTCTAGGGCAGGTCACTTTGTGATGTGCTAATGTAGAGAAGTAATAGTACCTCTGAACAAATTATGAAATTCAAAGCACTTTGGAAGTCCAAATCATTTTAGATACTTGGTCTGAATCACCAGAGCTTTATATATGCAGACTGAAGACTATGAATTGTATGTAAAGATTTAAGCAAAGGATGCACTTTAAAAAAAATGTGGCAAAGTATACATAGCAACAATTTTATCTTTTTAACCATCTTTAATGTAGTTCCCTGGCATTAAGTAAGTTCATGTTGTGTGTAGTCACCGCCACCATGCATCTCTGAGCTTCTTCCCAAGCTGGAACTTGTACCCATTAAACTTTAACTCTGCATTCCCCTATCCCAGTCCCACCATGGCACCCAGCCATGGCAGTTGCCATTCTACTTTCTGTCTCAGTGAATTCAACTACTCTCGGACCTCACGTAAGTGGAACCATGTAATATTTGTCCTTTAGTCAGTGGCTTTTCTCACTTAGTGCGTTTTAGTGCGTCTTTAGGTTTCATCTGTGTTGTACCATGTATCAGAATTTCCTTCCTGCCTTTTTAATGCTGAGTAATGATCCATTGTATGTATTTGCTACATTCTATTCATCCATGGGGCACTTGAGTTGCTTCTTGTGACTATTGTTTATATTGCTACTACAGGACAAAGGTGTACAAGTGGGTACGATTTAAAAAAATTTTAGTTGTAAATGGACACAATTATCTTTTTATGTGTTTATTTTTATGTGGTGCTGAGGATCGCATCCAGTGCCTCATGCATGTGAGGCAAGTGCTCTACCACTGAAGTATAGCCCCCGCCCCATGAGTATGATTTTTATTCCATTGTTTTCTCCCCTTGGATCTATAGCTTATGATTCATGTAGCCATAGGCAAGTTACTCAACCTACCTGTGTCTGAGTTTCCTCACCTATAATGGTGATAATAATAAAGCCCACTTGCTTTGCTTCAGGTGGGTTATGAATGGGCAACCAAGGGTATACAGATATCCTCTGTTCATTGCTGATACCTATAATCAAAGAAAGGACTTGATGGAACTGCAGTGACTTCCCAGAGTAGGGGCAGTGGGTGCATGACTTGGGGCTGCTTTTCCTGGGCTGCTGTATTCTCTGATAGGCAGAGAGCTCTCTTAACACTGACTGCCCTGGTTTATTGGAAGACAGTCGATTTATTCAGCAGTTTATCCATCTTCATTTAAGGTAACGTTCACAGCATTGGCCTCTCCCGGCTCTTGAGGCCCACTTTAGGAGAGGAAGCCACAGTGCCCCAGAGTCCTCAACAAGACCTCTGTCACCACTTTTCCAGCCTCCTCACAAGTCTGCCTCTGAGCTCCCATGTGGAATCAGCTTGGGGATCAAATCACTTAATACCCATGAAGCATTTAGAGCAATGTCTGACGCAGCGTCAATAAATATCTGTTGCTGTTGTTGAGAAGACACTGATAATAGTGATGCACTTGTCCTTTTTCCACCTCGTCTGTGTTGAGTCTCACTCACTTCTGATTTTACAGCTGTATTGATGGTCTGAGAGCAGTTTTATCATGCCATACTTACTGTTATTACAGTGGATTATCAAGTTTAAATATGGTCATTAGGTGATGATTACCCATGCCTTTTAATGTAATTGTTACAAGGAAGTCACAGTAAGATTTAAAGTAATTGAATAAAGGATGTTTCCTTTACAAAGATAATCTTTCTCTTAAAGCAAGTCATACTTTTTACATTACATTTTTTTCATCCAGAATAACTTATAAAAAACCAAGTATTTTCCTAAGGAAGCATTGACTTAACAAGAATTTTATTCTTTATATACCAACTCTTTGTAGAAACGCTATTAATCATGCACTTCATTCCCTTTATTTGTAATCCTGTTCAAAGCACACATTTCCTTTAGGACCTTGCGGGTACTGGGAATTTGAGGATAGTAGAGAAGCCACAGCAAAATATATTAATCTTTTGATTAACATTTTAAATATCAACTTAGAAATCTAGCCTTCAAAGTGAACATAAAAATTGATAAAATGAGAATTTCTATAACTTTTAAAAACTTTTAAAAACTCAAGTCTATTAACTTATGATGTATAACTTATGATGTATAACTATTGATGTATAACTATTCATGTTTCCAAACTATAAATTAGAATTAGTATTAATGGATGTCCACTTCAGTCAGAAATGTGAAATACGAAAATTTTTTTCCTGCTAAACACGTCACGAGGGCAAGAATATTCAGTATTGGGACACTTCTTTTTCTCTGGTTATCTATTACAGACAAGCATGGAGGCCCTGCGCACTGCCCTAGGAGAATTGTTTCTTTTTTTTTTTTAATCTTTATTTTATTTTTATGTCGTGCCTGAGATTAGAACCCAGTGCCTCACAAGTACTAGGCAAGCACTGTACATCTGAGCCACAACCCCAACCAAATTGTTTCTTTTTTATGGTCGTTTGTTCATGTTTTTCCTAAATTTAAGTGTAAACAAATATCTTTGTGGGGGTAAACATTGGCTTTTACTTTACTTTTTCTCCCATAAATTCAGTGCTTATAGAGGAAACCTCAGAAAGTCACTGTAGATTTGAACTTGGGGAAAATATAATGAAAATTGTACCAACAACCGTATCTAAGGTTATTGGTAAAGAAATTTGGATTTACAAATGTCAGTTAATGGCAGCTTGTGATTTTAATTTCTTAAAATTTATCTTTGAGCCCAGCACAGAGGTGCATGCCTGTAATCCCAGTGGCTCAGGAGGCTAAGGCAGGACAGTCACGAGTTCAAAGCCAGCCTCAGCAAAAACTAAGTGACTCAGTGAGACCCTGTCTCTAAACAAAATACAAAATAGTACTGGGGATGTGACTCAGTGGCCAAGTGCCCCTGAGTTCGATCCCCTGTAACTCCCCCGCCACCAATTTATCTTTGTATTTTGAAATAATACAAAAATAACACAAAGATTTGCTATGTTTCCTTCAACTAGATTCCCCAGTTGTTACATTTGCCTTATCATCCTTTTCCTCTATTGTCAAGAGACAAAAAAGACAAAATTATAACAAGTGTAAAGCTCTAGTTGGTTTTTACTTACTCTTTAGACTCAGACAGCACCTTCTATAAAACAGAATGAGTGTTCCATAAACTGAGCAGAAGAGGTTTGATTTACAGAAAAGGAATGAAGAAAACCAGACAGGGAATAAGGAGCAGATTGGTCATTTCAAGGTCATGCTTTTTATAGAGGTAAAAAAGAGGGGACTGCCTTACTGTGCTGGCTCAGGTCAACCGCACCTCTTCTGATTGGTTGCTGTGAATCTTTAATTCAGAGGCACTTCGCAGAAATGACTCCATTCTGGTTTGGTTTGTGTAGGAGTCTAGGCCTCCCATAAACTTTAACACTGTATTATTATTTTTAATAATAATAATATCACTTATAATATTATTTTTAATAATAATATTATTATTTCTGAACAGTTTTAGAACAAATTTCAAAATAAGTGTCCCTTTACTACTAAATATTTGAGGGAATATTTCCTAAAAAAGAAAATATTTCTATTAACATAATTGTCACAGATGAAGTTACCATTGTTATAATAGTATTATCTAATTTGAGGCTTTATTCAGGTTTGATAATTGTCCCAATAATGTCCTTTAGAGCAAAAGAAAAAGAAATTTTTTTCTAGTCCAAGCTCTTGCAAATAATAGGACATTTACTTGTCATTTCTCTATAGTCTCCAGTCTTGAACAGTTCCTCTGTCTTTTGTGACCATGGCATTTTATGTGTATCATTTCCCATTTCTTTTCTTGATAGTTTTGCCAGAAGTTTCTTTTTTATTAGTTGTCTAAAAGAATGAGATACTAGTTTTATTTTCTTTATTGTATGTTTCCTACTTAATTTGTTTTCACTCTTTATTGTTTCTTTTCATGTACTTTCCTTTTAGGTATACTGTAGAACTCTTTCCCCAATTTTTTTTTTTTAAATTTTTTTGAAAGTTGTAGATGGACAGAAGGCCTTTAATTAATTTGTTTATTTTTATGTGGTTCTAAGGATTGAACCCAGAGCCTCATACATGCTAGGCAAGTGCTCTGCCTCTGAGCTACAGCCCCAGCCCTTCAATTTCTTATGACTACTTGTAAGCCAATTAATTTTCATTTGTCTTCTTGTCCATTATAAACATTTTTAAGATTGTAAATATCCCTTTAACTCATGTATTTTGATAAGGAATATTTTCATTGTTAATTTACTTGTAACTCCTAATATACTTTATAATTTTGTATTTGAACTGTGAGTTAATTTTGAAGGAAATGAGGTCATAAACTTTTGTGGAAGTTGGCTGGGGATTGAGCCTAGGACCTCAGACCTAATGCTCTGCCGCTGATATAACCTAACCTGGGTTCAGAAGCTTGTTAATTGCCTTGGGGGTGGTTTGTGGTCCCAATCCTTCTAACGTATTACAGTTTATTTTAGGGCCTGCAATATGATTCTCCCAATAATTTATTCCTTTTGAAGCAAAAATTGGAATGAATGTTTTTTGTATATAAATTTTTTTGCCTTGATCATAGTTTGAGGTTTACTCACTAAAGTTTCCATTTCACCTTCTGCTTGGAAAAAACTTTATGTTCAGTAATTTTAAAATAGACATGATTGGGTTTTTTTTGTTGTTGTTTGTTTTTTGCTGTGCAGGAGATTGACACTAGATCCTTACTCATACTAGGCAAGTGCTCCACCACTGAGCTATATCCCCCCATTACCTTGGTACAAGTTTTGAATGTTGTAATTTGTGCTGGAGTTATAGCTTTATTTTTATTTGTTTGTTTTGAGATAGGATCTTAGGTTTTGCCTAGGCTAGCCTCAAACTTCAGGGCTTAATCTCCTGCCTCAGCCTCCTGAGTAGCTGGTACTATAGGTGGTACCACCATACCCATCTTGTGCTGGAGTTATCAATTTAAAGTTTAACTAAAATTGTTCCTGAACAAATCAAATAAACTAATCAGCTGCATGTAACAGGTTGGCTTCCCTGATCTTCATTCAAAAAATTTGGGCTGGGATTGTGGCTCAGTGGTAGAGCACTTGCCCGGCATATATGAGGCACTGGGTTTGATTCTCAGCACCACATATAAATAAATGAATAAAATAAGGCCTGTCAACACCTAAAGAAATATTTTTAAAAACTTATTAGCAAGCTCTTTTGGATCAACACCTATGGAAGAGAAGGGATGGAGGAGATTGGAGAGTGGGGGAAAATGCTGTGATGCAGTCTGAATGACAGACGCTGCTGGACTCCATGGGCTGTGCTGGGAGTTGCCTCTCATCCAAGCCTTCAACCCCAGCATCATTAAGTCCAGACTATTCCATGAAGTGACCTTGGGCAATGATGAATCATTCTTAAACTGAGGCAGTTCCATAGTTAATTTCTCACAAACTCACCAGCAGATTGTCTAGGATTTTGGTGAACAGAATGGGCTGATGTAGGTGCCAAACTGCATGTTGGGTTCAGATCTGTTCCATGTATCTCTCCTCCCATGGGGACAAAAACCAGTAGCACAAGAAGGCAAGGCCAAATGCACAAATCCATGTTAAGGCTCTGTTCCATCATGTATTTTAACATTCTACTGGCTGAACAAGTCACATGGCCAAGCCCCGCATGGATGGAGTGGAAGAATAGTCTGTTATGGAGGTCCAGGGACGGGATGAATATTTGCTGAACAACAATCCAATTTATCATAGCATGATTCTGCTTAATGAACAAAAGATGAGAATTCTGCCAAGATTTCCTTGTCAGTCTCTCTCCTAAAATACTTCTATTTGTCATCTCCATCTGTTATGAATGAGATGAAATGTGACAACACCTTCACTGCTTTTTGGCAGAGAGAACAGCTTGTGCTGGGTTATGATTTTTAAAATTTAGATTTGAATGGATCTTGCAATGTGTATTATGTCTCTTGATTGAAAAAAATGGTATCTTTGCAAATTTTCTGGAGGGAAGATTTTTAGGATTTTTTTAATGCTTAGTTTTAAAATTCTTTTTCATATTTTACACTGAGGCAGTTCCATAGGAGACCTATATACAGTAGTGTGTTTAGAGTGTCCTACACTTTGTTGCACAGCTTATAAATTTTTACGTATGTGATACATTTATGTATCTACCACCCAAGTGGATATACCAGTATCCCTAAAGTTTTCCTTCATGTGCCTCCCCATCAGTATCCTGACTTTGCTCACCATCTATTAATTGTTCTTATCTCAAACTTATCTGAGTCTTCAAACTTACTATCTTTGTGATGAACCAAAAGTCATTGGCTGTATGTCAGACTACCAAGTCTTTTTTTATCATCTCTTTCCTTGATTTAGCTTTATTTGCTTTACTGAATATCATGTCTTTTGTTGTAGATACTATATTCGTGTTTTACTTAAAGCTTTTAAGAGTAGAATTAGGCAGTATAAAAGTCCATTCAAAAGGAAATTCTGTGTACATCAGAAAGACTAGGTTAATAGGGACTTCTAGAGTTAAACATGATCATTGGTTTCAATAGAACAGTCCCCTAGGAATTCCACAAGACTTACTTTTTACCCATACTGATGGGTACTGCACTTTTGTCTGGGCTGTGGTTTAAATGTGGGCTTTGTAGGTTTCAGTGGTTGATGTAATAGCAGCTGAGACAAACATTTTATTCTGTGACTTTTGGTTTCAGAGCACCTGTTAATTATAAAAATTACTTTTTATCTCTTGAAGAATTTTAGCATCACAGTTAGCTATTCAGAAACATTAAGTTTCAGAGATGACATACTATATATAAGCAGTCAATTTAATGAAATCAGCTAGAAAAACAGAGTTTAGTTGATTCTGAAATTTGCAGAACACAAATGAAGGAATATAGGTCATTTCTAACATTTTTGCATCCCATGCTGCTGAAAGGTGAGAAAAGTTCACTTGGAACTTTTTATTTATGGTTATGACAACTACATCACAACAAAAAAACTACACATGATTAGTGTCCTTAGCTGTAATTACAACTAGGACATTGATAATGAAATCTCTTCTTGGCTATTATTTTGTGGGATCCATGATATATTTTTAGTGAGATGTCAATCCTTGTTACAGCAGTTAATTACTGTTCTGCACATGTCTGCCTTTAGTTCTGTCAACAATTCATGTTTATATCCTCATTCAGTGTCTTGATTAATGTTTTAATGCACATTTGCTAAAATTCTCTCTCAATAGATAACAGTTGATATTTGAGTTTACGTCATGCTCTTGTACCAGTAGGGAACTTAATAAAACCCCTTACAATATAGTTAGGAATCACTTAAAAAGCAAATTTTCAGAGACTTATTGTTATGTAGAAGTGAAACTATCTCCATTTGTGCAGATTTTGATACACAGCAGAGCATTTGTACATGTTATGTGAAAGAATCTCTTTTTATGTAGTAGAAAAACCATCAAAGGTTTTTCTCAAAATTTGAAGTTCTGGAACTGAGTTTGTTCATTGCACTAATTGGAAAGAAATGCTTTTTTAAGTAAACTAGACAAGGTACTTTTACAAAATCTGATTGTATGTCCTGATCTGACATTTCTCCTTTCAAATCACTTTTCCTTGAAATATATACACCAGCCTAGCTGTTCTAAGCAAGCCTGGTCATCTGTTTGTGGTCTTCAAAATCTTAACCAGTTTACCATTTGAATACAAATCAGCTTTTCATCACTGCCCCCAGACTACCTGGGGAAGTAACTTAAAGGAGGAAAGATTTATTTTGGCTTATGGTTTTAAGAGGTTTGCATCCACGGGCAGCTGTCTCCAGTGTTTTTAGGCCTGTGGTAAGGCAGAGCATCATGGCAGAAGGATGTAGAGGAGCAAAGCTACTCACTTCATGGCAGGTGGAAGAAGAAAGAGGGAGGGAACACAGAGCCAGGGACAGAATATAAAATTCAACTGAGTGCCCCCAGTGACTGACTTCTTCCAACTAGACCCCATCTCCTAAAGGCTGCATCACCTCCCAGCAGCACCACAAATTGGCATACAGACCTCTTAGCACATGGCTTTTGAGAGAACATTTCAGATCCAAACCATAACACCATATTATGGATTTGTAGTTTTGTTCTGTCCATTTAACATGAACATGTGATTTTGTTTTGTCTTAACCATTATGCTTTATTCTACTGCTTTCCACCTCTTGCTTTTAGTACATTGCTCTCTAAATCCAACCTGAGCATGTTTTTTCCCACTCTTTGATGAATAGTCTGTTTTACCCTGGTCAAGAAAGGCTAGGGGCTGAGGTTGTGTCTCAGTGGTAGAGCACTTGCATAGCATCTGTGAGGCACTGGGTTTGATTCTCAGCACCACATATAAGTAAATAAAAATAAAGGCCCATCAACAACTAAACAAATATTTAAAAAGAAAAAAAGAAAGGCCATACCAATCTTACACAGTATAATTGAAGCAATTTTAGCATTTTGAACCAAAAGGGTGAGGAAATTCTCTGGGTTCCCAATTTAATACCTTGAGTATCCTGGATCTTCATGCCATAACAAATAAATGCACTTTAAAAAATGCACATCTTTAAAAGGTGAGTCAACATTCTTTCCAAGCAGCAAATGATATTTTGAAAAATTATTCAGTAACCTGGTGTTTTAACTGTTTAATTCTGTTGTTAAAAATAGATATTGCCTTAGTATATTGTATTAAGCATTATCATGCATTTTAGTGTTTTTATTCCTACATAATCTAGGATGTGTGCATATCTAGTTGACATTTCCTGTCTGTTTTGTTTCTTTCCTCTAGTTTCATGCTATGGATACATTGTATAGACACAGCTATGATTTGAGCAGTGCAATTAGTGTCTTAGTACCACTTGGAGGACCTGTTTTATGCAGAGATGAAATGGAAGAATGGTCGGCCTCTGAAGCTAGCTTATTTGAAGAGGCACTAGAAAAATATGGCAAGGACTTCAATGATATACGTCAAGACTTTGTAAGTAGAAAATTGTGAATAAAATAAAATGTCAGAATGGGAATATTTTGTCTGGTTCAAGAAATTTGGTATTCATTTAGCAAGCCTTTGATATAAGCAAGTTTTTGTTTTTAGTGTTGGGGATTGAACCCAGGACCTCAAACATGCTAAGCATGCACTGTACCACTGAGGTATTGCACCCAACCCCCACATAGTAATTTTTATTTGCTCAAAATAGAGCGAAGGCTAGTCTTATAAAGGGAGTAACTGACGTTTGTTCTGGGCAGTAATCGTGAGTAAGATCCAGTGGCAGGAGTCACTGAGTTCTTGGTGTAAACCTTGGTGCACGAGTTTACCTCCTATAACTTTGAGTTCCAGGTTAAAATATGGACAGTTCTGGCTATTTGTGGTAAACATCTCTGATCTTTGTGTTTAGGCTTCCTGCTCTTTAATTCTTCTGTATTTTCTGATTGTCTTGATAATAGTTGATCCTGAGTTTTATATAGACTTTTAATGTAGAAATGACCTCCACCAAGCAAAGTAGCAGAATTCACTGTATGGTTTTCAATCTTTTGCTCTTCTTAATGATATACAGGATCTATTGTTTTTTTAAAAAGTGTTTCTTTTTTTAAAGCCTTTTTTTTTTTGGTCCTGGCGATTGAACCCTGGGGTACTCTACTACTGCTGTACATCCCCCACCGTTTTTATTTCTAATTTTGAGACAGTCTTGCTGAGTTTCCAAGGCCTGCCTTGAGCTTGCCCATCCTCTTTGGCTCAGTCTCCTGAGTTGCTGAGATTATAGGCATGCACCACCATGGCCAATCTTTTTTCAGCTTTATTAAGGTGCAGTTGAGAAATTTAAAAATTGTGTACATTCCAGGTGTATAATATGATTATTTGATATACATTCATTGTAAAGTGATGGCTTCATTTAAATTAACACATCCAAGGGCTGGGGATGTAGCTCAGTGATAAGAGTATCTGCCTAGCATATGCAAGACCCTGGGTTTGATTCCCAGTACAGCACCCACCCACCTTGGGACCCCCAAAACTAGCTCATCTACTTTCATACTGAATTACCATTTGTGTGTGTGTGCTGAGGACATGTAAAATCTGTTCTCTTTGCTTTACATTTTACATGCTTCATAATCTTGTCTGCTCTATTATGTATTTCCTTTGGTCTTTGTATTTATGGACTTATTGTCTGTAATTAAATCTCTGAAATGAGGGAGATTCTTATTTCAGAGTTTCATAAATAGCTTTCTGTGAAAGCCTCTTGTATTTTAAATAATGAAAATAGAATCTTTATAGACTATCACATATTTGACGTGAGCCAATATTTTGCCTTTTGTTGTTGCGTCTCTCCTGAACTATACTGAAGCAAAATTATTACTTATATATATGGGTTGATATTTTAAATTCCAAACACAATTAATGGATCTGTTTGTGTCATTGGAAAAGCCTCACTCGTACCCAAATTGTTATAATACCATGATTTAAATTTGTAGCATGTGCAGCTGAGAACTTAAAATGCATTGGTGGTATTTAGCTTCAGATAGTCAGAATAACAACAGTGCAGTGTTAGTAATATACCAGTCATTGATATAATAGAGCCACATCACTACATAGAAATTTCAAGAACAAAATCTCCTAAAGACAAAACCTATAGGTCTGATAAAGGAGACGATGAGAAATGCTATAAAGGGAAGAAATTACTTTTCCCAGTGCTGGGTGTGCACTGTAATTTTATGGTCTAGTGTTTGCTCTGAACTCAGTTCAGTTCAGATGTTTATTGAACACCTGTGTAATGAATACCAGGCATGTGGGTAGGCACTAAACATGCAACAGAAATTTAATGTGGTCTTGCGGGCACAGTGGTGTACTCCTATAATCCGAGCAGCTCAGGAGGCTGAGGTAAGAGGTGCAAATTCAAAGCCAGCCTCAGCAATTTAGTGAGGCCCTAAGCAACTTAGCAAGACCCTGTCTCAAAATAAAAAATAAAAATGAGCTGGGATGTAGCTCTGTGGTTAAGCACCCCTGGGGTCACCATTACCAAAAAAAAAAAAAAAAAAAAGAAAAAAGAAAGAAAAAGAAATATATCAGTGCAGCTAAGCTGAATTATATTTAGCAGAATTCCTTTCCCATTGTTTCTTGTTAAGATGATCATGGGGAGATTCTCTTGCGGGGTTAGAGAGCAGATCTGAGACCGCGGCAGTGTTTATAGCTCATACATGCTGTGGTGGATCTGGCTCACATTGTTGGCATGAGGCAATGCTAGAACTGCAGTCACTTCGTCTTCCCTAGGGTCCTCCAAGCCTTTCTTGCTTTCTAGCTCCATGAAGAAAGACCTTTGGCTTTTGCAGGTTCAAAGGCAGTGGTTACTGACAGGGTTCTTTCTGGTTGTCTGGGCTCCAGCTCATGCTTCTGGGTTTCAACTTTTTCTTCCTCTCCCCGGCTTTGCACCATCTTCTCCCAACTGCTTACCCTGTATACTCCAAGGCAGAGCTTCAGGTGCAAAGACAACACCTTGCAGAGGCAGTTAAATGAGCTTCTGTAATTGCATGAGGCTAAATCATTATAACAAATCCTTTATTAAAAATAAAGATTAAAAAATAAGTAAATAAGGTAAATCCATCTTTTTGGTCCTGCTTCTTTGATTAAACCCTGATTGACAGATATTTTCAGTAGGACTGTACCATTTTGCATTCCAATTAGCAAAATGTAACGATTTTAGTTGCTTTGCATCCTCACTAGTACTTGTTAGCACCAAATAAAGCCATTCTAATAACTCTGCCATAACTTCTCATTGTGGTGTGTGTTTTGTTTTGTTTTGTTATGGTGCTGGGGATTGAACCCAGAGCCTCACACATGCTACATCCCTAGACCCTATTTTGTTTTGCTTTTTGTGGTGCTGAGGTCATTGTGTTTTAATTTGCATTTTCATAAACACTAATGATATTGAGCATTTACATGCATTCATTGGCATCATAAGTGTTTGATGTGAAATGTTTGTTCATGTTAATTTTTCCCACTTTGGTTATCTTATTGCTTTTTTTTTTTTTTTTTTTTTTTTTTTTTGCGGTGCTGGGGTTTGAACTCAGGGCCTTAGTGCTTGTGAGGCGAGCACTCTACCAACTGAGCTATCTCCCCAACCCTATCTTATTGTTGATTTTGAGAATTCTTTATATATTGAATTTGTGTTTTTTGTCACATTTTCTTTAGCCTTATTAATCTCATGCCGTAATTAAGTAGATTTTTGATGAATCCTTTAAGACTTTCTACATAAACAGATTTGTGCAAATAAAGACAGTCTTGTTTTTTATTTCCAATCTGTATGACTATTACTTCTTTATCCTGTGCTTTGGTACTTGCTAGAATCTCTGGTACAATGTTGAAAAAAATATAGTAAGAGCACCTTTCATTTCCCCATTCCTAATTGTGGGAGAAATTATTCATACTTTCTCTTAGCTGTGAAATCAGCAGTAGGTGTGTTTTTTGCCTATATATGCTTTGTAATGAGTTGAGGAAACTCCCTTCTATACTAGTTTTCTGAGGTTTCTTTTTCTTTTTTAATGGGATAAAATTTCACTGAATTGCTTAGGCTGTCTTCAAACATTCGATTCTCCTGTGTTACCTCCTAAGGAGCTGGAATTCCAGGTGTGCACCATCACACCCTGCTTTTCTGAGTTGTTATCATGAAAGGATGTTGAATTTTGTAAGATGTGATTTATGAATAAGCTGTGATTATAGGTAGGATTTTCTTCTTTTTTGTTTCTCGATATGGTGGATTACTTTTTCTTTCCTTCTTGGTGTACTGGGTGTTGAATCCAGGGCTTCATGCATACTAATAAGTATTCTGTCACTGAGCAACATCCTCAGCCCCTCTCAAATTATCCTTTAAAGGTCTGTAGGCTAGATCTATAGTTATATCTACTTGTTCTGTTATGGGGCACAACTTAAGAACAGACCCATCACCACTGAGAAGTCCAAATTTGAGAGTCTTTATTAAGCTGGCCGGCTGACTGTCTCCCAAAAAGTGGCTATTGGGAGAACAGCCCTGACCACAGGGTCGTAGGGGTTCTTATACCAAAAATCACATCAATCATAAGTGTCTGTTGCTATGATTCAAAATTACAAACTAACATCATGAGATCATCAACAGAGGGAGAAGTGGGTCAAAATGACCCTTACCTAGGTACAAACTAAAGAATGGTTACTAACATCCACACAATCACCTTTCACATGGTACGTTGTTTAGGAGCAATAGGAATCAAAAGAGAAAAGTTTTTCTTTACATAGGAATTGTCATTCTGTATTGTTAAACATGTCACACTAAATAACTGATGATGGGCACAGAGGCAGGGTGTTCCCATGGGAGAAGCTTATTTCCTACATAACATGGAGTCTCAGAGCAAAATGGAATCTATTTAGTCATTTCCCTTAGAGTCTGGCCTATACATTCTCATGGAGTCAGATCTGTCAGCCCATCACAGTTCATTCCTGATACTCATAACTTGTGTCTCTCTCCCTCCCCCTCCTCCCACCCTTCTTTTGTGATCAGTTTGACTAGGAGTTTTTATCAATTTTATTGAACTTTGCAAAGAACCGGCTTTTAGTTTATTTGATTTTTTTTTCTTTATTTCTGTTTTATTGATTTCTGCTTCTGTCTTCCTGCTTTCACATTGCTTTGGGCTTTACTGCATTTCCTTCAAGTATCTTCTTAAAGTTGAAGTTTATATAATTTATTTGAAAGTTTTCTTCCAGTATAAACAGTTATTGGTAGTATAGGTTTAGTTAACAATGCACCTTTGTTTGATTAACTTTTTCTTGTCCCCTTTAGAAAGATATTTCATTCTTTTAGAATTATTTCTTTTTCTCTTTTAATACTCTGAAGATGTCCCTTTGTCTGGTGGTACAGTTTCTGATGAAAAGTTCGTATTGTATAATGTTTCTTTTTCTTCATCAATATTTTCTTGTTACTTTTGATTTTTAATAGTTTACTTTTATAATATGCCTCCAAAGAGGTTTTTGTTTTGGTTTTTATTTTGGTAATAGTTGTAGTTCTTGAGCTACCTACAACTGTCATTTGTTTTTTTCCTTATTTTAGATTATTCTTAGTCATTTTCTTTTTGAATATTTTTCATTTACTTTCCTTGTGGAACTCCAGTTACACATTAGTAGATTGTTTAATAGTGTCCACCAGTTCATGTGTTCTTTTATTTTTATCGATTTTTCTGCTTCTATTTTAGTTTATATAATCTTTTGATACACTCATTCTTACTGTGTCCAGTATACTGATAAACTTATTAATGGAATTCTTCTAGTATGATAGCATGTTTTTCTTCCTGACTTTCATAGTTTCTCTCTTATGCTTTTGATCTCTGTTGAAATTCCCAATCTGTTGATACATGGTATCCATCCTTTCAATTAGTTCCTTCAATATAATAATTGTAGAGGCTATGGGTGTAGCTTAGTGGTAAGCCTGTGCTTAACATGCACAAGGCCTGGTTGATCCCTAATGCGCCCTCACACTTCCACAAAAAAACAAACAGTATGTTAATTATAGTTAAAGTTTCTATTTGACAGTTTTCAACATTTGGGGCCATCTTTGGGTCCAGGTTTGTCTGCTGAGTATTTTATTCTTTATAATGAGACATGTATTCTCTAGTGTTTCTTATGTCCAGTATTTTTTATTAGATGTAGACTATCTTGTATTAACAATAACAGGAACTAAGTTCGATAGTGTTTATTCTCTGAAATGAGCATGTCTTTTTTCTGTTCAGGCCATCAGTGTGGAGGGTTGAGCCTGTCTAGTCACTGAGTGGTTCCAGGTTTGGGTTTCATTGTTCTAGTCATCTTCAGTGCGCACACCAGTACATAGAAGGCCTAAAATTCCATGTGCCACCTTAATAACTTTGAGCCTCCAAAGCCTAACTTGAATTCTCCTGCCTTTGCCAAATGTTCCCCCAACCCCCATGCAGCAGGAAAGTCTCCCTACTGGCTAGTTCCCCTAGCACCCCCACAACCCCAGCCCTCAACCTGATGGGTTTCATTATCCTGCCAGCTTGCAGAGTTGTTGACAAGTTCAATACAGAAACCTTCTTCAGTAATCAGGAACACCTTATCCTTTTGCTAGTACTGAGCCTTCCATAGCTCCTACTGCTTCGCTGTACTCTCAAGTGCAATTCCTGTGTAAGTCCGCATGGTGTGCTGTGTTCTTTCCTCCCGGGGCTGTAAATACATGTCACTGATAAATTGCTGTCAGTCTCATCCATTTGGTCTTGGTTGCCATGTTATACGTTGTGTATTCGGCCATTTGTACTGTTTTGGGCAGTGGAGAATAGGTGGTGATCTGAACAACCACAATCTCACCTATGCTTAATATAGGCCCTGGAATGCTGAAGGATATCCCCCCTAACCCCCCAGGTACCTGGCCACCACACACACACAGTGTTCCTGTGCCACAGAGAACCTGCCTCAGAGTTGTTGGCTCTAAGAACCATTGTGCCTCCCGGCTCTGCTCCATCAAAATTGGTGCTTGTTGTACCACCCTTGTGACCCCTGCTTAGTTCCATTCTGAATTTGGGTCTTATACGTCCAGTTAACAGAAATAAACCACAAGGGGCTCTTACAAACTACATGTTTGGCTTTCTAGCCTTTGCAGTATAGGAAAGTGAACTAAATGGAAGTTGAAAAGGTACTGAGTAAGCCATAATTGTGGAGACAAAAGAATCCATTTGACTGAGCTAGTTTAGCAGAATGAAATGTATTACTTTGTGTTCAAAGGCACAGAACCTCCCAGAGGGCCAGTAATCCAGGTTTAGATGCTTCCCAGCTAGAAGCAGCAGAACAAAGAGTGCAGCCTAACATTGCAGTGGCACCATTACTGGAGAAACCTCCCTTCAGCATCTGCTGCCCTTACCACCAGTCTTGCTTGGTTCTTATTTCACCTGACTCTTGTCAGTCAATGCCACATATCTACCCTAAGAATGCTATGCTGCTTCTTTTCAGTTTTTTTTATATTATAATTGAAAGACGCTGTCTCTCCTTCCTCTCAAAGTAGTAAACCAGATGTTCACCTTAACACTCTGCCCTCCAAAAGGTTCTCCTTCAAGGCCACTACTGCCTGGGGCTGAAATGCTGTAGTGTAATTCTGCTAGTGCCAGTTTATCACACAAAGCCATCTGCCACATTCAGATTTTCCCCCTTTTAATGGATGTGTCACAGAGAACTTCAGTGAAGCCATAGGTAAGGGTTGAAGGAGGGATTCCATCAGGAGTAGACATACAGGGGTCCTCCAGTGTGGTAGCCTTTGTGACTTACCACTTCTCCTTGATAGAAGAGTGTGGTGCTGGGTACAGCCAGTCAGGTCATAGAGGACTGGATAAAATAGAGTCGATGTAGCTGTTTACATGGTTACTTGGCTTCCTTTCCTGGTCACTTGGTTCCTAGGTAAATTAATATTAAGGCCTGTTTCTAAGAAGAATAGACAATAAGAACTCTGCACTTGCTTAAAAAGTTTAGGGGACTGTACCATAATTATCCTATGAGGTCTTGCTTAAGGCTCCTTCACCATCTTTCAGACACTTTCAACTCCATTAGATGAACACATTGAATTAGAATAAAACTATTTGCTTTAACTGTGGTTCACAACTAGTGGCTGGGCTGATTGATCCTGTGAAGAGATCACATTTGTACCTGCTATTGGTGTTGCCACCCAATTAAGTTTAAAATAATTTCCTTTCTCTAAAATCCATCTGTTTTCTTTTGAGATACAACAGGTGAGTTAAATGGGGAGGTTATAGGAATGGCATGGATATTGTCTAGGTGTGTCATAAGCAAACCCCTAGCTGTGGAGTCCAGGAAGTAGTTCTAACTCTCCAATTCTTACAGGATGATAGGGAAGCTTGGTGGAGGTCAGAGGTCTGAGTCACACTTGTAAAATCTGCTGCCATAATTGAAGATTGTTTTATCAGCCGTTCATATCATCATGAAAGTCTGATCTGCCCTCATTTGTATCTTGGATAACAAACAGATCCCCTTCTACAGAGGGACACATTAAATATATTCTGTGGTTGTAGGTTTCATGAGTAAGATTTCATTTGGCTATTTTTGAATATTTACCAAAAGCAGCTGAGGCAAGCTTACTATTCTTTTTTTTTTTTAATTTTAATTTATTTTTATTGTAAACAAATGGGATACATGTTGTTTCTGTTTGTACATGGAGTAACAGCATACCATTTGTGTAATCATACATTCACATAGGGTAATGAGGTTTAATTCATTCTGTTATTTTTTCCTTCCCCCCACCCCTCCCACCCCTCTTTTCCCTCTATACAGTCCCTCCCTCCATTCTTGCTCCCCTCCCACCCCCTGTTATGTGTCATCATCCATCTGCTTATCAGCGAGATCATTCATCTTTTGGATTTTTGAGATTGACTTATCTCACTTAGCATGATATTCTCCAATTTCATCCATTTGCCTGCAAATGCCATAATTTTATTATTCTTTTTAGCTGAGTAATATTCCATTGTATATATATATCACAGTTTCTTTATCCATTCATCAATTGAAGGACATCTAGGTTGGTTCCACAACCAACCTATTGTGAATTGAGCAGCTATGAACATTGATGTGGCTGTATCTCTATAGTATGCTGATTTTAAGTCCTTTGGTTATAGGCCAAGGAGTGGGATAGCTGGGTCAAATGGTGGGTCTATTCCAGGTTTTCTAAGGAATCTCCACACTGCTTTCCAGAGTGGCTGCACTAATTTGCAACCCTACCAGCAATGTATGAGTGTACCTTTTTCCCCACATCCTTGCCAACACCTGTTGTTGCTTGTATTCTTGATAATCGCCATTCTAATTGGGGTGAGATGGAATCTTAGTGTAGTTTTGATTTGCATTTCTCTTATTACTAAAGATGGTGAACATTTTTTTCATATGTTTGTTAATTGCTTGTAGATCTGCTTCTGTGAAGTGTCTGTTCATATCCTTAGCCCATTTGTTGATTGGATTATTTGTATTCTTGGTGTAGAGTTTTTTGAGTTCTTTATATATTCTGGAAATTAGTGCTCTATCTGAAGTATGAGTGGCAAAGATTTTTCTCCCACTCTGTAGGCTCTCTCTTCGCATTGCTGATAGTTTCCTTTGCTGAGAGAAAGCTATTTAGTTTGAATCTATCCCAGTTATTGATTCTTGCTTTTATTTCATGTACTATGGGAGTCCTATTAAGGAAGTCTGATCCTAAGTCAACAAGTTGAAGATTTGGACCTACTTTTTCTTCTATAAGATGCAGAGTCTCTGGTCTGATTTCAAGGTCCTTGATTCATTGTGAGTTGATTTTTGTGCAGGGTGAGAGATAGGGGTTTAGTTTCATTCTGTTGCATATGGATTTCCAGTTTTCTCAGCACCATTTGTTGAAGAGGCTATCTTTTCTCCATTGCATATTTTTGGCCCCTTTGTCTAGTATGAGAAAATTGTATTTATTTGGGTTTGTGCCCGTGTCCTCTATTCTGTACCACTGATCTACTTGTCTATTTTGGTACCAATACCGTGCTATTTTCGTTACTATTGCTTTGTAGTATAGTTGAAGTTCTGGTATTGTGATACCCCCTGTTTCATTCTTCCTGCTAAGGATTGCTTTAGCTATTCTGGGTTTCTTATTCTTCCAGATGAATTTCATGATTGCTTGCTCTATTTCTGTAAGGTACATCATTGGGATTTTAATTGGAATTGCATTGAATCCGTATAGTACTTTTGGTAGCATGGCCATTTTGACATTATTAATTCTGCCTATCCAAGAACATGGGAGATCTTTCCATCTTCTAAGGTCTTCCTCAATTTCTTTCTTCAACGTTTTGTAGTTTTCATTGTAAGATCTTTTACCTCTTGGTTAGATTGATTCCCAAGTATTTTATTTTTTTTGAGGCTATTGCAAATGGAGTTGTTTTCCTCATTTCCCTTTCAACTGTTTCGTTGCTTGCGTATACAAATGCTTTGGATTTATGTGTGTTGATTTTATAGCCTGCTGATTTGCTGAATTCATTGATGAGGTCTAGAAGTTTTCTGGAGGAGGCTTTTGGATCCTCTAAATATAGAATCATGTCATCAGCAAATAGTGACAGCTTAAGTTCCTCTTTTCCTATTTGTATCCCTTTAATTTCTTTGGTCTGCCTAATTGCTCTGGCTAGAGTTTTGAGGACAATGTTGAATAGAAGTGGTGAAAGAGGACATCCCTGCTTGTTCCTGTTTTTAAAGGGAATGCTTCCAGTTTTTCTCCATTAAGAATGATGTTGGCCTTGGGCTTAGCATAACTAGCCTTTACAATCTTCAGGTATGTTCCTACTATCCCTATTTTTTCTAGTGTTTTGAGCATGAAGGGGTGTTGTATTTGGTCGAACGCTTTTTCTGCGTCAATTGAAATAACCATATGATTCTTATCCTTAAGTCTGTTGACATGATGGATTACGTTTATTGATTTACGGATGTTAAGTCATCCTTGCATTCCAGGGATGAACCCCACTTGATCGTGGTGCACAATTTTCTTAATATGTTTTTGGATACAGTTTGCCAATATTTTGTTAAGGATCTTTGCATCTATATTCATCAAGGATATTGTCTAAAATTTTCTTTCCTTGATGTGTCTTTTCCTGGTTTGGGTATGAGGGTGATATTAGTTTCATAGAATGAGTTTGGTAGGGTACCCTCCTTTTCTATTTCCTGGAATACTTTGAAAAGTATTGGAATGAGTTCTTCTTTGAAGGTGTTGTAGAACTCGGCTGAGAATCTGTCTGGTCCTGGGCTTTTCTTGGATGGTAGATTTTTAATGGCTTCTTCTATTTCATTGCTTGATATTGCTCTGTTTAAATTGTGTGTGTCTTCCTGGTTCAGTTCGGGAGGAGCATATGTCTCTAGAAATTTGTCAATGTCTTCGGTAGTTTCTATTTTGTTGGAATACAGATTTTCAAAGTAGCATCTCATTATATTCTGTATCTCAGTGGTGTCTGTGGTGATATTTCCTTTTTCATCACAAATTTTAGTAATTTGAGTTTTCTCTCTCCTTCTCTTTGTTAGTGTGGCTAAGGGTTTGTCTATTTTGTTTACTTTCTCAAAGAACCAACTTTTTGTTTTGTCAATTTTTTGAATTGTTTCTTTTGTTTCAATTTCATTGATTTCAGCTCTGATTTTAATTATTTCCTGTCTTCTACTACTTTTGCTATTATTCTGTTCTTTTTCTAGGGCTTTGAGCTGTAATATTAGGTCATTTAGTTGTTGACTTTTCATTCTTTTCTGGAATGCGCTTCATGCAATGAATTTTCCTCTTAGTACTGCTTTCATAGTGTCCCAGAGATTTTGATATGTTGTATCGTCGTTCTCATTGACCTCTAAGAATTTTTTTATCTCCTCCCTGATGTTTTTTGTTATCCATGTTTCATTCAGTAGCATATTATTTAGTCTCCAGGTGTTGGAGTAATTTCTGTTTTTTATTTTGTCATTGATTTCTATTCTCAGTCCATTATGATCTGATAGAACACAAGGCAGTATCTCTACTTTTTTGCATTTCCTAAGGACTGCTTTGTGGCTTAACATATGGTCTATTTTCGAGAAGGTTCCATGTGCTGCTGAGAAGAATCTGCTCGTTGATGGATGGAATATTCTATATATGTCTATTAAGTCTAGGTTATTGATTGTGTTATTGAGTTCTATGGTTTCTTTGGTTGGATTTGTTTGGAAGATCTATCTAGTGGTGACAGCGGTGCATTAAAGTCACCAAGAATTATTGTGTTGTGGTCTGTGTGATTCCTGAAATTGAGAAGGATTTGTTTGATGTACAGTGATGCACCATTGTTCGGGGCATAAATATTTACTATCGTTATGTCTTCCTGATTTATGGTTCCCTTAAGCAGTATGAAATGTCCTTCTTTATCCCTTCTGACTAACTTTGACTTGAAGTCCACTTTATCTGATATAAGGATGGAAACCCCCGCTTTTTTACTGAGTTCATGTGTGTGGTAGTTTTTTTCCCATCCTCTCACCTTTAGTCTGTGGATGTCTTTTTCTATGAGATGAGTCTCTTGCAGGCAGCATATTGTTGGGTCTTTCATTTTAATCCATTCTGCCAGTCTATGTCTTTTGATTGATGAGTTTAGGCCATTAACATTCAAGGTTATTATTGAAATATGATTTGTATTCCCAGTCATTTGGATTATTTTGATTTTTAAGTTGGCTTGGTTTCTCCTTTGAGTGGTTTTTCTCTAAGGTAGTTCCTCCCTTTGCTGACCTCCATTGTTGTTTTTCATTTCCTCCTCATGGAATATTTTGTTGAGAACATTCTGTAGCGCAGGCTTTCTAATTGTAAATTCTTTTAACTTTTGTTTATCATGGAAGGCTTTTATTTCATCTTCAAATCCGAAGGTTAGTTTTGCTGGGTATAGGATTCTTGGTTGGCAACCATGTTCTTTCAGAGCTTGAAATATGTTGTTCCAGGCCCTTCTAGCTTTTAGAGTTTGGGTTGAGAAGTTGGCTGCTATCCGTATTGGTTTCCCCCTGTATGTAATCTGATGCTTTTCTCTCTCGGTCTTCAAAATCCTATCTTTATTTTGAATGTTAGGCATTTTCATTATAATGTGCCTTGGTGTGGATCTGTTGTGATTTTGTGCGTTTGGTGTTTTGTAAGCCTCTTGTATTTGATTTTCCATTTCATTCTTCAGGTTTGGGAAATTTTCTGATATTATTTCATTGAATAGGTTGTTCATTCCTTTGGTTTGTATCTCTGTGCCTTCCTCAGTCCCAATAATTCTTAAATTTGGTCTTTTCATGATGTCCCATAGTTCTTGGAGATTCTGTTCATGATTTCTTACCATCTTCTCTATTTGGGCAACTTTATTTTCAAGATTAAATATTTGTCTTCATTGTCTGAGGTTCTGTCTTCCAAGTGGTCTAGTCTTTTGGTGATGCTTTCCACTGAGTTTTTTATTTGGTTTATTGTTTCCTTCATTTCAAGGATTTCTGTTTGGTTTTTTTTGAGAATCTCTATCTCTTTGTTGAAATGATCTTTTGCTTCCTGCAGTTGCTCTTTCAGCTTATTGGTATTATCATTCATTGCCTGCATTTGCTTTCTTATCTCATCCTTTGCTTCGCGAATCATCTTAATCATGTATAATGTGAAGTCCTTTTCTGACATTTCTTCTATCATACTGTCACTGGGTTCTATTAATATAGAATCTAGATTTGTTTGGATCATTTTCTTCCCTTGTTTTTTCATGTTGTTCAAGTATCTTCCCCTCTAGCAGTGCAGATCTGGGGTATTGCAGATTTCCCCCTATAGGCTTATAGTGGCCCTATCGGTTTCCAAAATCCTTTCTTTAAGGGGAGATCAGTGTTAGCAGTGCCCAATTCAGACACTATGCAATCCTAGACCAAATAGCCCCTATGAGAACAGTAACAAAATTGTCAAAATAAACAGAATGAGTTCAAATATTATCTTCAGTAAAACAAACAGATTTGCAATAAGGTCTGCAGTTTCAAATGGAGGACAAAGAGGATGCAGAGGGATGTAGAATGCGGCTGTTAATGGAATAAGAAAAGAATATACAGAAGTTCTAGATAATAGAAAGGGTGAGAGTATAATCAAAAGAAATTGGATGTTAGCATGCAAAAAAGGGAGAAAAAGACTCTGAGGGAACAGGTAAACAAAAGGAAAAGAGCAAGAAAAGTAAAGAAATAAAAACTTAAATTTTTTCAATAAGGAGAAAAAAGAAAAATCTACAGTATAACAGTCATATAGTAATGAAACCTCCCAGAGTTCAGTAGCCTCATGCAAGAGAGGTACCTGACAATGAGCTTCAAGCCTCCAGCAGGCGTCTCAGGATGGGTTTTGCCCCACCTAAAAATCGGAGCTAAGACTTCCAGGATTATCCATGATGGCCTCTCTGGCTTCAAAATGTGTTGGCAAATGGGGAGCTGCAGCTCAGTGTGTGGCCGTATTCAACAGGAGGTCCTGGAGGTGGATGCAGTTGGTCAGGCAGCGGTCCTAGAGGTCGGGTATGTTTGGTGTGGTTGTGGGATCCTGGAGGCTGGTTGCTATCAGTCAGTCTGGGGTCCCGGTGATAAGGCGCAGTCAGTTGGTCTGGGGGTCCTGGAGACAGGGAGTAATTGGTCAGGCTGAGGGATCCTGGAGATGGGGCTCAAGTCAGTCTGGCCAGGGGTCCTATGGGGCCTGGCTGTCATGTCAAAATGGCAGCAGCCATGTGTAATCAAACCTGCAGGTACTGTAACAGTGAACTTCCAGGCAACAGCAGGCAGCTGGTGCTCCACTGGCGGTCGACGATCAGTTTGCTGACTGTTGTCGGACAATCAGGAGGTGAACCTCGTATGTTGGGTGATGGATAGGAGTAAGGCAGGCGATGGACAGGTGAGAGGCAGGCAAATGGCGGATGATAGGCGCCTGACAGTGAGCAATCTGCACTCAAAAAATGCGTTGATATGCTGGCAGACTGCAGGTGATCACAGCAGACAAATGGGGTAAACAGCAGGGGATCGATAAGCAGCAAAAACTGCCTCACCAAGAAACAGATATTCTCTGCTTGAAACCGGAGTTATTGAGCAACAAGGAACACAGCCTCCCTCTAGTCCGCCATCTTAGATCCCTCCCGCAAGCTTACTATTCTAATAAGAAGGCAAACTCAACTCTGTTCTTTTTCAGAGAATTAGCTTTATTTGATTTAATAGAGTGGTTTTAAAAAGAATGAAAATATACCAGAGACCAAAAGATACTTAGTTGTAACTGGCATCTTTTAAAGTTAAAGTAACTCAGGCTAACGCTATTTAAATGTTATTTCTAAAGTTGTTCTATAGTTTCACATGTAGCCTGAGATCTGTCCTGAGTAAGTCATGAAATATTGTCAGTCATAATGTTTATAATTTTTAATGAAATAGGCAATAAATGGAATGTATTGTATTGGGAATTTCTTTGCTGAATATTAACATGTGGGGCACCTTTTGCTAAAATTAATTTCAAATATTTTTCCTAGAATGAATCTTCCAAATGAATATTTGCTCCATTACTTTAAAGAAACGGTTTTAAAGAAAAGCATTTTATACCATAGGTTGTTTTCATTATTGTGTTGGATGTTTTTTCAGCTCCCTTGGAAGTCATTGACTAGCATCATTGAATATTATTACATGTGGAAAACTACTGACAGATACGTGCAGCAGGTAACTTATTCATATTGCTACCGCCATGAGTGCATGAAAATGGACTGTTTATGTTTTAATATCTCTTAAATTTTACAATTGTTTGCTTTATCTTTCCCAAGCTAATTTAAGCTCCATGATTTTATGTCTTTAGGTTATTATACTTAACATTTTCATCTTAGTATTTCCTTGACTTCATCATTCATGATGATAAATATTTTAGAAAGATGACAGGGCAGGATATCACTATAAAGGCATTATTTTCCTTGCATGTGACTGGTGCTTCGTCTTTGTGAGTATAGCGATGGGAATTTTCAGAGATGTGGCACCACCACAAACCTCTTGAACAAGTTATTTTTATGAAGACTTGAAGATTGAGACCGATGCCATCAACCTTATAATTAGAGATATTTTTAAAGATCTCCTGAAACTCCTTATGTGACATTTATGTGGATATCTCAGCTGAGTTTTGTACCTGAATTGTAGTCTTACTAGTTTGATGTTTTAGTACTGTACATGAGAGCTTTCTCCAATATTATTTATATTTGATCTTAGCCAAAAGGCTGAGAAGTGATCCAAAATTATTTAAAGGTAGGAAATTTTTAATTTTTGAGGCATTCTCAAATGTCCTAAATTCATATAACATTTTCAGTTATTTATTTTGAATAATATTACCTTTGGGGAAAGTATATTTTCCTGAAACAAGCTAAGTCAAATGTTTGTTTTATATTCTTGCAGTCACGTGTCAGAACTTGTAAATAAAGATACAAAGATTTATCATAGAATTTTTTCCCCTAAAATGGAGGTTACATAGTGGCAAGGTTGGGATGCTGTACAAATACATTTAAGAATCACTTTAAAAGTGCCACAATGGGTTGTTGAGGTCATGAACAGGTCTGTGGCCTGTTGAACAATTTCCAGTGTCAACATCATATATAATTCAAAGGTACTTATTTGAAACAACTTGGGTAGAAATGAAGGCAGTGTGATCAGGAAGGCTGTGCATTCCAATCAGAATGGGTCCCTAAAGATGATAGAGATAGTGGCATCAAGGACAGTTGAAAATGGATAAATTTACTCCCCAAAATTTGAACTCTGTTCTAAAAGTTTCAAGTTGCCCCCTCAACATTTTTTTCTCCTCACTGGGAAAGTGGAGCTGGTCTTATTTTTGGACATTGACCGTATATTATTTTCCTTCCCTGTTTGCATTCATCATTATGTTGATCACTCTCTGGATATTATTACCTAATTTACTTTCCATTCCTTTCCCTGCTTTTGGCTACTAATTGATTTCAGTATAGTCTTACAGTGAGTTCAGCAAGACTTCAAAGTTACCGCGTATTGCTGGGCACAGTGGCACACACCTGTAATCCCAGTGACTCGTAGGCTGAGGGAGGAGGATCCAAGTTCAAAGCTAGTCTCAGCAACCATGAGGCCCTAATAATGTAGCAAAACCCTGTCTCAAAATAAAAAAAAATAAAAAGGGCTGGGGATGTGGCTCAGTGGTCAGGTGCCACTGGGTTCAATCCTTGGTACCAAAAAAAAAAAAAGTTGCTGCATGTCTCCCAACATTTGAGGGTAAAGGCTTATTTAATTCTACTTAGATTAGTGACAGTCTCTCTTTGATGGATTTTGGAAACGAATCATCTTTGAATATTTTTCTAAAAGCTAGGAACTTGTGTGTATGTGTTTCCTCCCAGATAAACAAATAAGAAAGTAGAAACAATTTGTGAAAGTAAAAATGTTTCATTTATTTTTTTTATTTGGTACTGGGGATTGAACCCAGGGGTGCTATACCATTGAACCACATCCCCCATTCTTTTTACTTGCTATGTTGTCCAGGCTGGCCTCAATGTTGCAATCCTCCTGCTCCAGCCTCCCTAGTCACTGGAATGATAGGCATGTACCATCTCACCATGCTAATTTGGCTCATTTTAAAAGTCCTTTTTGGGACTGGTAGAGTGAGTGCCTAGCATGCACAAGACCTTGGTTCAATCCCCAGCACCTAAAAAATAAAAGGAAATTCTTTTTACTTATAGAGAAGTGGGAAATGGAATCATTAATTGCTTTTACTTTAAAAATCTATATCTGGGGCTGGGGATGTGGCTTAAAGGTAAAATGCTTGCCTGTTATATGTGAGGCCTTGGGTTCTATCCCCAGCACTGAAAAAAAAAAAAAAAAAAAAAAAAAACCTTATAGTTCTGTAACTCAGAATCTAGTGACTTTTCTTATAAGCTAATACAGTTGAAGAATATGCATATGAAGGAAAAGCTTGTCTTAAAAATGAGCAAATTTTAAGTTACGTTCTGATATTTTATTTTCTTGGGAGTTTTTTAGGACAATGAATTGGTAATAACTAATAGGCATTGTGTTTAAAATATTTTATCCATCTTTTGAATTAGAAACGTCTAAAAGCAGCAGAAGCTGAGAGTAAACTGAAACAAGTATATATCCCGACTTAGTAAGTAATGAAATCTTTTGAAATATCTGTCCTGCTCTTAATTGTATCATTACAAACCATGTTTTTTTTTTTTTCACTTTCAGACAAGTTTGAATTTCTTTGTGTATCTTACTTTCTTCCTCTACAAAGCGTGAGACTTGCTTTCTATTGATACTTTTAGAAAGAAAAAGGAGGTGAGAGAAACCACACGTAGACTAAACTAAGGACTAGGGAAAAGAGGGCATGTACTTTGCTTCTAACAAAACTGTAGACAGGGCTGGGGAGATAGCTCAGTTGGGCTGGGGAGATAGCTCAGCTGGTGAAGTGCTTACCGTATAAGCATAGGCCCTGGGTTTGATCCCCAGCACCGCAAAAAAAAAAAACAAAAACAACAGTAGGCAGTGTCCAAACCAACCCATGGAACTAACTATTGCAAGCAAGTGTGTTTCATAAAGCTGGAAACTTGAACTTGTGCATTACAAAACAGATGTTGTTTGGGTGATGTGCATTGCCTCTTTGAGGTGTGTCATTCACATTATTTGGTTGAGGATTTTGCATTTTCTTTGTTTAAATGGTAATTAGAACTATACTTTGTTCAGTTTGATAATTAGAACTTATTTGTTCAATAAGTAATGACAGATTTCACTTGTTTTAGGCGTCTGGCATTCTTTTATTATCCTTTGGGTTTACAAGTCATTGTCATGTCAAAATGAATGCCTGTTTTCTTTTCATTTGCTGTATTTTAGATGAATTTCATACTATTTTTTTGAGCTCTTCAAAGTTTGATCATTCATGTGCTAAGGAAAAAGTTGTTTATTGAGCACTATGTATATATGTGCTATCCTAGATTCCTTGGGAATTGAAATGAAACTTATTACAAATTCTGTGTGCTGCTCCAAGGTTTTTCTCATTCTTAGAGCTTAAATACCATTGTTTTATATTTACTCTTTGTTTATGGAATTTTAATATCTCGCACAATAGATTTTTTTATATATAGGAAGCCTCAATGGCAATGAATTATGATCTTTTTATTCATCTTTTATCTCAAGACACATAACTGTTTTAATTTTAAAAATGTGTAACTTACAGAGTCCCTAATGATTATATTTCTTCTGCAGAGTAGTTTTTAGTTCCTTTCACTTACATATTTTATTTGACTAATTTATAGAAGTACCATTCCCCAAAGAAGATACTGTTGCAACTCACATGTATTTGATTTTCATAAAGTAAGCATATCAGCTTCCTTGTACTTCAGTGTTGCCAGCATCACAGGCCTGGTACATTTAACCAATCCTCACCAACTAACACAGATAGTTGGGTTGTTTTTTTTTGGGGGGTGGGCACTACTATGGATTGAACCCAGGGGTACTCTACCAATGAGTCATACCCCCAGCCTTTTTTTTTTTGAGACAGGGTCTCACCAAGTTGCCCAGGCTGGCCTTGCACTTGGGATCCACCTGCCTCTACCTTCTGAGTAGCTGGGATTAAAGGTGTGTGCCATTGCACACAGCCAGAAAATTACTGCTGTTTCCTGCTTTACATTGACCTTGGTGTCTTGATCTAAGCCAGGGATCAGCAATATAGTATATGAGCCAAATCTGATCTATCTATTGTTTTTGTAAATTGTTTAATTGGGACATACACATATTCATTTATGTATTGTCTAAGTCTGCTTTCAGACTACGGTAGCAGAATTCAGTGGTTGCAACTGAAATTACGTCATCCCCAATGCTTAAAATGCATAATTGTCTGGCCCTTTACAAAAAAGGATTTTATATTATTTTCTTTGTTTAATGGTAGTTAGAACCCTACTTTGTAAATGTTCGATAAGTAACAGGTAGATTTCAGTTGTCTAACATTCTGTTATTATCCTTTTGGTTTAAAGTCATTGTCATGTCAAAATGAATTCCCAAACCCTGATCTAAATGAATGATTTTTAGAAATCAAGACAGGTTTCTAATCATACTTTAAAAAAATATTTAAAATGTCCATTGTTCAAAAATATGCAATTGAGTTACTGAGTTGGATAAGAATGTGAGTCCTTTGATAAATTTCTAAAATAACTCTGAAATGAAATGTTTTTAAATAGTAATAGATTACATTTGTTTTCTTCTGTCATGTTTTGAGCCTGGCATACTCTCATATTCAAAGCACTCTGCTTAGTATTAGAGGTAGCAAGGTTGGGAAGACAGACTCTCCTCCAGAGGGGGATGGTGGGGGGAACAAGACAGTAAAGACTCAGCATGGGGAGTGTTATATGGCAGAGAAGGCGAGTTTATGGTGGGGGCTCCAATTCAGTTCATGCCCCCACGAAAGCCTTTGAGGAGGTGAGTTTGCATGTACTTTGAGGAGGGACTGAGCAGTAACTCCAGGAGGAACTCCAGGCCAGTGGGATCCTGAGATGGGAAGGGACAGAGTACAGTTGAAGAGCAGAAAGGTAGTGTGGCTGGTGTGAAAAAGGTGTGGTGCGGGGCTGGGGCCTTAACTCAGTGGCAGAGCGCTTGCCTAGCATGTGTGAAGCACTGGGTTCGACCCTCAGCACCACATAAAAAATAAATTAATCAAAAAAAAAAAAAGTGGTGAACCATGGAAGGCTGGTGTGATGGACAGTGGAAATGAATTTTAAATAGGGAAGTGTCACGGTCAGATTTGCACTTGAAGATCACTGACTATGTTTTAAAAGCAGTCTAGGGAAAGAGGAGAGTGAGATGGAGGGAGACCAGTTAGGAAGCTCTTGGAGAGGAGAGGCGACACTGGCTTAACCTAGAGTCCCGGAAATAGTATACTATTTGGAGGTGATTGGCTTTTGCTTGTCAAGATTGAGTTGCAAATTTCTGACCAGCAGAGTTAGGTGGATTGCCCTGCTATTCACCAAGCTCAGAAACCATGGCACAAAATCAGGTGAGGTCATTTTGAGTTGACTATCGAAAAAGAGGTGTCGGGTATGCTATCAACATGTTATATTGTTCTTAACTCAGGGGAGAGGTCTGAGCTGGAGATACAAACAGGAACTAAATCAGCACACGGTGATTCTGTTTTTAACCATAGATGAGATTTCTGAGGGAGAGCAGCAAATAGACAGCAAAGTTCCTCTAGAATGAAAACTCCTCAATGCGGAGATTTTTGTTTTCTCAGCTCTGAATATGTATGCAAAATGAGTCATGCATGCTGCATGCACCTGTGTAAAACCCTTGGCCATGGCTTATAAATAGGGGAATTAGTCTGTTGTAGATGGGGACAAGTTAGCCATGTTTGCACAGAAAGTAGTAAGAGATGCCTGGGCTGCATATTTCTAACAAATTAGTGGCTTTGTTGACTTGGTCTCTGGGATATTTGCATGTCTCCTTTTTCCTCCTAAAAATTATTCTTTTACAAAATTTGAAACTCAAAATTGTTGGTTTTTATAATTTTAAATGCTATTTACTTTTCCTCATAAAAAGTAAAACATAATAGGAATTGTTATGAGAATAGGGCAGGTGCTCAGGGGATCCTGAAGTCCTTGCTCACTATCAGCGCTTGTGGGGGCTGGGGAGATAGCTCAGTGGGTAGAGTGCTTGCCTTGCAAGCACAAGGCCCTGGGTTCTATCCCCAGCACCACAAAAAAAAAAAAAAAAAAAAAAAATCAGCACTTGTGGCACCCCCTATAGAACTGGGGTGGAGTCAGCCACTCACACAGCAGCAGTCAGGGGACAGTGACTTTCTCTATCGCCCAATGCTGCCCTAAAAAGCATTTATTTGACCCCAAAATTATTTTATTTGCTCAGGAGAATTTATGATAAGGATAAAAGCTTAATAGCTTGTATCTTACAAAAGCATCTGAAGATATTCCAATAAAATTGCATTTGGACAGACAGAGCTGCTGTATTTACTTTGTGAGTGTAAGGCACAAGAGATTACCATAGCTTTGTTTTATATACATGAATGTGGTTTAATACCTTGCTTTTACCACTTTCTTTTTCACTGAATTTTTTAAGGTTATTTATATTTAGCTGAAGTATATTAATAAGGAGATGTGATGCTTCTTGCCTTGTTATACAAATCATTTTTATCACCTCACTTTACATCTCACTGAAAGCAGCAAACCAAATCCCAACCAAATATCTACCAGCAATGGCAAGCCTGGCGCTGTGAATGGAGCTGTGGGGACCACGTTCCAGTCCCAGAACCCCCTCTTAGGGCGAGCCTGTGAGAGCTGCTATGGTAAGTTTGCTCTAGCTGGGCTTGATTTTCTCACTGGAGACCTGTCCTCTGTTCGTGCAGAGAATAGCCCTGCACTGTGGGGTGGGAGTGGCGAGCAGCTTCAGGAGGTGTGGGGTCAATGCATTGCAGAGGCAGGTCATTGTCTCCTCATAGAGAAGAGTGCCTGTCCTTGCCTTCTGCAAGGAATGAAGGGGCTGTTCACTGGGTGCTTTTTCTGTGCCGTACATCAAAGGTAGATATTGGGTTTCCTTTGCTTTGGAAGAGCTCTGTTGTGTGTTTGATGGCAGTGTTTGCCCAACTGTGCAGACTTGGATTAGCTTTGACCAACCCATGGTCTCATGATACCAAATCCCCTTTTAGAGATTTTTAGTATTATTTGACAAATTAAAGGTGCCTGGTAATTCTGTAAGAAAGGCCTATCTGGGGATAAACTGCTATTACAGTCCTCAGACCAGGCTCCCTCAGGGCACCAGTTTGGGAGATGTTGTTCTATGATAATTGCTTTTGGCCTTAGGGTCCTTCTGTTATTTAACTATGCTGGCAGTATTTTATGTGCCCTGGGTGTTAAATGGGGTTGGTGAGATGAACTGATAGGTTTTTAATGCACATTATATGTTTATTTAAGTTTCAAGCAAAAATAGATCGGGCCCCCCACACCTCTTGTGGTATTGGGAATGTGAACCCAGTGACTCTCTACCATTGAACTGCATCCCCAGCTCTTTTTTTTTTTTTTTTCTTGGATTTTATTTTATTAAAATCTTTTTTATTTTTATAGACTGCATTTTGATTCATTGTACACAAATGGGGACAACTTTTCATTTCTATGGTTGTACACAATGTAGATTCACACCATTCATGTAATCATACATATACTTAGGGCAATACTGTCTGTTTCATTCTACTATCTTTCTGTTCCCCACCCACTCCCTTCCCATTTTTCCTCTACACCATCCAAAGTTCCTTCATTCTTCTCTCCCCCCACCACCCACCCCCTCGTTATATATTGTCATGCACTTATCAGAGAAACATTCAGCCTTTGGTTTTTTGGGCTTAGCCTATTTCACTTAGCATGATATTTTCCAACTTCATCCATTTACCAGCAAATGCCGTAATTTTATTCTTCTTTATGGCTGAATAATATTCCATTGTGTATATATACCACGGTTTCTTTATCCATTCATCTATTGAAGGGCATCTAGGTTGGTTCCACAATCTAGCTATTGTGAATTGAGCTGCTGTGAACATCGATTTGGCTGCATCACTGTAGTATTCTGATTTTAAGAATACTCGGTTTATACTTTGGGGTATAAACTGAGGAGGAGTGGGATAGCTGGGTCAAATGGTGGGTCCATTCCAAGTTTTCTGAGGAATCTCTATACTGCTTTCTAGAGTGTCTGCACCAATTTGCAATCCCACCAGAAATGTATGTGTGCTTTTTCCCCCACATCCACGCCAACACTTATTATTGCTTGTGTTCTTGATAATAGCCATTCTAATACTAGACAAAGGTGCCAAAAACTTACAATGGAGGAAAGATAGGCTCTTCAACAAATGGTGCTGGCAAAACTGGAAATTCATATGCAGTAAAATGAAATTAAGCCCTATCTCTCACCCTGTACAAAACTCAACTCAAAATGGATCAAGGATCTAGGAATTAGGCCCGAGACCCTTCACCAAACAGAAGAAAAAGTAGGCCCGAATCTCCCTCACGTTGGCTTAGGACCAGACTTCCTTAACAAGACCCCCAGAGTGCAGGAAATAAAAGCAAGAATCAATAAATGGGATAGATTCAAACTAAAAAGTTTTTTCTCAGCATAGGAAACAATAATGTGAAAAGACAGCCTACAGAGTGGGAGAAAATCTTTTCCACACACACACTTCAGACTGAGCACTCATTTCCAAAGTTTATAAAGAACTTAAAAAACTTTACACCCAAAATACAAAGAACCCAATCAATAAATGGGCTAAGGAACTGGGCAGACACTTCACAGAAGAAGATATACAGGTGATCAACAAATGTATGAAAAGTGCTCATCATCCCTAGTAATTAGAGAAATGCAAATTAAAACCACCCTAAGATTTCATCTTTTTTTTTTTTTTTTTTTGGCAGTGCTGGGGATTGAATCCAGGGCCTTGTGCTTGCGAGGCAAGCACTCTGCCAACTGAACTATCTCCCCAGCTCATCTTTTTTTAATTTTTTTGAGACAGGATCTCCCTGAGTTGCCTTCAAACTCCTCTTGCCTATAGTCTGAGCACCTGTATAATCTCTTAATGGGGCATTGGTGACATCATCTGTTTCCTTCCAGTCAAGATGGCCTGGGGTGGGAGAGGAAAAGAAGCGCATGTTTACTGAAAGTCTTCCTGTGCCGATTGCTTGGCTCTAGGCAGCTCTTTGCGGGTAGACCTACCTACTTACTGCCTTAGGGACTTGAGAGAGGGACTTTACGACTCTGCTCTATTCCACACCAAGTGTCAACATTAGAAAAAGCGTTTAAAACTAAATCTTATATTACTATTTCTTGTGACCCTAAGGAAGGTGTGAGCCACACAGATTGCTGACTTTATAGAAATGGGACATGGACACATGTCTAACCATTTTCTACACCATAGGAGCACAAAGGAAATCAGTTTACAAAAAAGTAGATTCTTGTGGACAAAATTTCACATGGACAGCATCTTAAGTTCCTCTGAATTGGAAATTACTGAATTTTGAAGTTCATTATATCTATGTGAAAATAGAAAGAATCCTGTATACAAGTGGTAGTGGCTTAGTTGTTTTTGAGATGGTCACTGTGGTCCCAGTCTGTCCTCAGGTTCCTAGGATCAAATGATCCCCTGCCTCAGCCTCATGAGTAACTGGTGCTGCAGGTGCTCCCTAACTCACCTGACAATGTGTCTGATTTTTTACTTTCCAACCCTTTTTTTTTTTTTTCTTTGGCACTGGGGATTGAACCCAGGGTTGCTTTACTACTGAACTATATCCCTAGTCCTTTTTGGTTTTTATTTTGAGACAGGATCTCATGAAGTTGCTGAGGGTCTAAGTTGCTGAGACTGACTTCAAACTTATGATCCTCTTGCCTCACTCAGCCTCTTGAATTCCTGGGATTACAGGCATGTGCCACTGTGCCCATCTTTCAAACCCCTTTCACTTTCAGGTGTGAAATACATATTGTCATTTTTATGTGTGTATGACATACAAGTGATTTTAATTTTATATTTTTGACCAATATATTGTTAATATCCATCATAAAATATATCTTAATATACATAAAAGGTTTATACTAGAGCCAGGCCCTGTGGCACACATCCATAATCCCAGTCAAGTAGTATTTACTTCTTCTTCTTTTGGTACCAGCAATTGAATCCAGGGGTGCTTTACCACTGAACTATATCCCCAGTTCTTTTAATTTTTTATTTTGAAACAGGGGCTTGGCTAAATTGTCCAGGTTGACCTCAAACTTGGACTCCTTCTGCCTCAGCCTCCTGATTGACTGAAATACACAATGTGCCACTATGCTCAGCTGCTAATTGCTTTTTAATTGAATTTAAGTTAATTATAAATGAAATTTTGTGTTCAGAATCCAACACAGACCCCATGACTTGATGCTGAGGATTCTTAAAATTTGTGTTTAAAAAATAAACTTGGCTAGGTACAATGACACATGCATGTAACTTGCTTGGGAAGCTGAGGCAGAAGGATCACAGGTTCAAAACCAGCCTGGAAAATTTAACAAGACCCTAACTTAAAAGGGTTGGGGACAGGGCACAGTGATGCCCACCTGTAATCCCATGCCTTGGGAGGCTGAAGCAGGAGGATCTTAAGTTCGAGGCCAGCCTCAGCAACTTAAAAATTTAAAAAAAAGGACTGGGGATGTGACTTGGCAGTTAAGTGCCTCTGGATTCAATCCCTGGTACCAAAAAAAGGTGGGGGCCTGGGGGTGTGGTTCAGTGGTAGAGTGCTCCTTAGTTCAGTTCCCACTACTAAAATAATAATAATAGTAAAATAAAAATAAATATAAAAACTTGACTTACTTGTTTTAAATTATAAGAGGAAAGGTTTTGAGGCTTATATTTGCAAGGAATCCTTTAGAAATAACAAATATGAATGATACCAATAATCTAAAAGGCAATAAATGTAATGGTCACTATATTTTCTCATTCTCTTCTCTCTTTTTTTTTTTTTTTTTTGGTTGGGGGCAAGTAGTGCTATGGATTGAACCCAGGCACATGCTAAGCCTGAGCTTTGCCACTGAACCTCACCCTTAGGCCATATTTTATCTTGTTTGACATTGGTTTGTGAAGTGTTGACACCTTTAATGTACTATTGGAA
Organism: Sciurus carolinensis; assembly: GCF_902686445.1. Taxonomy (NCBI): domain Eukaryota; kingdom Metazoa; phylum Chordata; class Mammalia; order Rodentia; family Sciuridae; genus Sciurus; species Sciurus carolinensis. Next base: position 59,494,906 of record NC_062225.1, on the reverse strand, counting down.
CATTTTGATCTGATGAAGGCAATTTACAGATCAGAGGAAGACTGTTCCAAAGCAAAGTTAGAATTTTTAGGTACTTAGTTAACTTAATGTTTCAACATCAGTGTTTTCTATCCTAAACTGTGGATCTGGATCCGTCATGGGTATGCTTTTAACATTACATTGCAGGAGTTTAAACTGCAAAGCACACTATACACAGGCTCACCAAGTTCTGTCAAGAAATAAATCAGCTGCAGTTTAGGCCTTTGGTATGTTGTGATGTCAGTGGCATGTGCTTACTTGGTAGGGATTGATAGTCTTGAAAGCAATTCTGGTTTTAAAGGAGAAATTTTCAAATATTTGTTGACTAAAATAAAGGAATGGCAAAAAGATTCCTTTTTCTATTAGATTCTTGGCTTTATCAATGGGGCCTCTCTGAGTGTCTTAAACCCCTGGAGTGCTTTCTGAATGACAGGCCTGGAAACTCAGATTTAGATTTAGATTTTAAAGACTAGCAATAATCCTCTTCCTTCTTGTCCTTATCATCTTTCTGAAAACTTTTTTCCAGAAATATGCATTATAAAAGTATTTTTAATTAACAAAAGCTCCCTAGCAGCATAATGCCTACTATAGGAGATCCACTTAGTACCCTCTTAATAGGTGCCACAATATATATATAGATAGATAGATAGATAGATAGATAGATAGATAGATAGATATAGATAGATCGATAGATATAGATATAGAGAGAATATATATAGAGAGAGATATATAGATATCTCTATATATATATAGAGAGAGAGAGAGATGAAATAAATATTTTGTTTATTTTCTGATATTTATTTCATTGAATAGGTTGTTCATTCCTTTGGTTTGTATCTCTGTGCCTTCTTCAATCCCGATAATTCTTAAATTTGTTTTTTTCATGATATTCCATAGTTCTTGGAGATTCTGTTCACGATTTCTTACCATCTACTTTGGTAAGAAACTTTATTTTCAAGATTCAATATTTTGTTTTCATTGTCTGAGGTTCTGTCTTCTGATGTCTGTTGGTGATGCTTTCCATTGAGTTTTTTATTTGATTTACTGTTTCCTTCACTTCAAGGATTTTTTTTTTTTTTTTGAGAATCTCTATCTCTTTGTTGAAATGATCTTTTGCTTCCTGCAGATACTCTTTCAACTGCTTATTGGAGTGATTATTCATCGCCTGCATTTGCTCTCTTATCTCATCCTTTGCTTCACGAATCATTTTAATCATGTATAATCTGAAGTCCTTTTCTAGCATTTCTTCTATCATACTGTCACTGGGTTCTATTAATATAGAATCTAGATTTGTTTGGATTATTTTCTTCCCTTGTTTTTTCATGTTGTTCATATATCTTTCCCTCTAGCAGTGCAGATCTGGGGTAGTGCAGTTTCCCCCCCTTTAGGCTTATAGTGACCCTGTAGACTTCCAAAACCTTTTCTTTAAGGAAGAGATCAGTATCAGCAGTGCCCAGTTCAGACAGTAGGCAACCCGAAACCAAATATCCCCTATGAGGACATTAATAGTATTGTCATAATAAACAGAATGAGTTCAATTATTATCTTCAGTATAACAAACAGATTTGCAATAAGGTCTACAGTTTCTAATGGAGGACAAAGAGAATGCAGAGGGGTGTAGGATATAACTGTTAATGGGATAAGAAAAGAATATATAGAAGTTCTAGACCATAAAAAGAGTGAGAGTGTAATCAAAAGAAGTCAGTTGTTAACATGGGAAAAGGGAGAAAAAGACTCTGAGGGAACAGGTAAACAAAAGGAAAAGAGAGAGAAAAGTAAAGAAATAAAAGCTTAAAATTTTTCAATAACGAGAAAAAAGAAAATCTACACTGTAACAGTCATATAGTATTCAAACCTCCCAGTCTTCAGTATTCTGATGTATGAGAGGTGCCTTACAGTGAGCTTCCAGTTCCCAGCAGGCATCTTAGGATGGGATTTGCCCCACCTAAAGATGGAAGATACCGCTTCCAGGATCATCCAAGATGGCTGCTCTGGCGCCCAAATGTGTTGGCAAATGGGGAGCTGTAACTCAGGGGTGTGTGCGTGGTCAGCTAGAGGTCGTGGAGGCGGGGTGTGGTTGGTTGGGTAGGGGTCCTGGAGGTGGGGTGTTTTCAGTCTGGTTGGGGATCCTGGAGGCTGGGTGCAATCAGTCGGTCTGGGAGTCCTGGTGGCAGGGAGTAGTCAGTTGATGTGAGGGCCCCGGAGGCAGGGAGTGATTCATTTTGCTGAGGGATCTGGAGACAGGGCTTAGTCAGTCTGACCAGGGGTCCTAAAAGTCCTGGCTGTTGTCTCAAAATGGCCAATATTTGGTTTATTGAATTCTGAGTATTGAAAAATATGTGCATATATTATGCATGCTTTCATGTTTGGCTTTGAAGCAAGGGGAAGAAAAATGACATTCTAAATTAAAAGTGACTTTGGAATTTTTTTTGAGATTTTTTATTTGTATTGATGTCACAAATTTCCTTATATTCTTTTTCTTTTTCCTCCATCTGCAGCTACACAGTCTCACCAATGGTATTCTTGGGGCCCACCTAATATGCAGTGTAGATTATGTGCAACTTGTTGGCTGTATTGGAAAAAATATGGAGGCCTGAAAATGCCCACTCATTCAGAAGAGGAGAAGTTATCTCCCAGTCCAACAACAGAGGTACGTGAGTGTAGACTTTTTAGTGATGAAGTATGTCATTCATGTTTTCCAGTAGTGGACTTATTCCTCAGGATTTAAATTACCCTACACTGTACTGCATAGTACACTATACTGTAGTATCAGTACACTGGAAAACACAGTATAGGATAATTTAAAGATGAAAAAAACTGTTTTCATAGTTAAACAGCAACAAGGTGTTCAGGGTGGATGTAGAGAGAGGAGCAGGGAGAAATCAAATGTTTTCAGGTATTCAAAATATTAGTCTTGTGAAATTACTCAGAAAAAAGAATTGTGTGTGTGGGAAGTGTTGACATAAATAGAGAGCTTACAAATTGTTTGTTTAATTGCTTTTTAAAACAATTTGTAACCTTTGACTACTTTTAAACATGTCTTATTAGATCAAATAATAAACACAAATTAAACATTTTTTCTGCCCCTAGCTATTGTGGAGGGACAAGAAGGTCTTAGATGCAATCTTGAGGGGAACAGTAATTGAAATATGATTTTGGTAAAATCCTCAGAGCTTAAGGATGTCAAAAACCTGTGTGTACCAGAGGGAAACTGTTCTTTTTTATTGCTGATGGGATCTCAAGATTCCATATTTAAAAATCTTATCTCATTGGCAATCTCTTACTAGTATGTGTGCAGTTTTTGATTGTTTGTATTATACTCCCCACCCAGTTCCCTTCTGTACTGTAAGAGTTATGTTTTCTATCACAGTTACAGTTGTTTTTTTTTTTTTTCACAGTTACAGTTGTAACACAAAGTTATAGTTTTATAAAAGTCGTGTTGTAACACAACAGACATGTCTACTGTAACTTAAATGTCAAGTATATAGTGGAGCCATAAGTTAGGAAACCCTGTGATCAGGATGGAACCATTTTTAAATTCCCTGGAACAGGTATTCAGTCACAGTCTTTTTCTGTGCCCTTCCCAATTTTAAATTAACTAATCATATAGATTGTACCCTTGAACTCTTCCTATCAGAGTGAGAGACAGTGTTTCGTTAGGTATGAAAACTGGCCGACTGCCCACCCAGGTGTGCTTGCTGGCCAGATTTCCTCTGGGGCACACCCTTCTGCACAAGTACAGTTCTCACCCTGCCAACCCACTTCTAAGCACTTATTTGATTTCTTGCAGCATCTGAGTATTTCTAATCTGTACTTCCCAAAAATGCTTGGTTTTTAAATGCTCTCTTTTAGGGGCAGGGTCCTCAGTTATAGATGCTTCAGCGGATGATTTGAGTTTCAGGCTTTTCTTTGAGCATGATGCAAGTGGTAACGTGTTTTGACAAGTTCTGTCCTTTAAATGTTTATTGATTTCTGATTTTGCAGGACCCCCGAGTTAGAAGTCACCTGTCCCGGCAAGCTATGCAGGGGATGCCCGTCCGAAACACTGGGAGTCCAAAGTCTGCAGTGAAGACCCGCCAAGCTTTCTTCCTTCATACTACATATTTCACAAAGTTTGCTCGTCAGGTCTGCAAAAATACCCTACGGTTGCGGCAGGCAGCAAGACGGCCGTTTGTTGCTATTAATTATGCTGCCATTAGGGCAGAATGTAAGACGTTTTTAAATTCTTAACCTTATATGTTATGCTTTTCTGACCATTTCTCTCTCTCTCTCTTTCTCTCTCTCTCTCTTTCTCTCTCTGTCTTTTGTTTGTTTGCAATAAACATAAGTTCTGTGTACAGCCTTTTATTTGTTTTTTTGTTTTTTTTGTTTTTTTTGTTTTTTTTTTCTTTTTAACATTGTTTTTGTCTGCTGCCATTTGTATCATGCCAACCTGGGGGGCGGAAATCTTTGTAAGTCTTTCTCAGAGTAGCGCTCAGCAGAAGATTGGGAGATGACCCTGTCCAGTGGGGTTTTGTGATGGAATTGCTGAACGAGCCCTTATTGAAGCACTTTTACCTCTTAGGTAGTAACACAACATAACCCCTGAGGATGGTGTTATAATGAAGCTCCCTAAATGAGACAGCACAGTCCTGTCTTATGTGGATTCATTAGGTTTAAATAAAATTAATTTATACTCATTAGAAATTGTATGTCTTTGTAAACCTCTCATTTTTCCAAGAAGCTTTTGCAAATCATACAATGTTATAAAAATTCACAGTGCTTCATAATGAATGCTGTATTTATTAGAAGGTTTAGCAAATTATAAATAAATTTAAAAATCATTTTTGGGTGAATTTTCTGAAAGTACACATTTAGTTTTTACAATGTAGCATCTAAATTTGTGGTTGAGCAGTCTTACTTGTCTGACTTGGTTTCCATTTCATAATCATATATCATGTTACCACATAACATTTACATGATTCATTGCTCATTTTCAACATATTCAGTGTTGCTTATGTTTCATTTTTTTGTTACACAAAAGTCCTACATATCAGTGAACTGTGGATTGTTCTGCTATTACCATGTATCTGAAAACATGTACATAATTTGTGTGTTAACTCTATAGTCACACTCCTCCTGGCTAGCAGAGTCATGTAATTTTTTTTTCCCTAAGGGATGAGAAAACCCTTGTCTGGCTTAACAGAAAATTTTAAGATGTTCAAGTGCTTTTTCTGTGAAATAAGAAATCTTAATATAAGATGCTCCACTTTGATTCAAGGAGGCTGTCCATTGAAAGGAGTGATGACTGAAAAAACATTTTTGTTTCTAACAGTAATGTGCAGTAGAAAATCAAAAGTTGAAGGGCTTTGAACTCAAAAGCCCTGTAAGAGAGGGAGAGCTTTGTAAAGAGAGGGAAGTGCTGCAGTGGTAGCGTCGCCCTGCCATGTCAGAGGTCATGGATTCATGTTGTCACTTTCTTCCCCATTTTAAGGAACTGGAAAATAAATATATTCATCCAAACTGTTCAGCTAATTTAAAGCAGATATATTTATATATAATATCTTAAATAAAAGGAATAATTCAAACCTTTGAGAAAAAAATGAATGAAATTCTTCCATTAAAATTGGCTGGGATCCTATTTCATCTTTGTTCCTATGAATGGAAAAGAAACCATTACCAACTGAATTGTCTGCTCAGGAAGCTGCTTTTCCCCTGGCTCTTTGTTAATTTTCAGTTATTTTGCACGTTGTCTTCATTCTGATTATTCTGGAATCAAGTATGCTTTTCTGTCACCCCATTCTGGTTTTTTTCCTTGGATTAAAGGACCATGCTGGTAAAAAAAAAAGGAACACAATTAATTACCTGTATTTCATTTCTACAAGCATATAGAAAATAATAGTTAGCAGTCATTTGTTTTGGTGAGATTTAAAGAACATACACTATTTTGTATTTAGCCTAATTTGTCATTGAGGTACAACATCACTCTTAGCATAATTTTACCTTAAGATTTAAAATTAGTGTTTCAGTAGCCATCGGTTATTTTCTTTTCAGACAAGCAACTAATGAATTATTTTCCTCACATCTAATTGATTCTTAAATTATCTTTTCCCTTTTTATAGTACTTTATTAAAAGTGCTTCATCAGTTCCCTTGATCTTGGTTTGTTAGTGAGAAGATTAGGTGTTAATAACCTGATGTCCACCGGCAACCAAGTCTGTGGTTCCCCAAATGAATAGACTTTTTTTCCTTTTCCCAGTAAAGTTTCCTTGGTTTCTTGTTGATCCCTCTCCCCAAAAAGGTTAAGGATCACTGACATACAGTATAAATATACTTTGAGATCAAGTGGGAGTTGGTAATTCTGAAAATATTGATGGATCAGGAGTTCTAATTAGTGTATTTTAGAATAATTGATCATCATGTTGAAAAAATGGTTTGTGAGCTCAAGACTCCTCATTTATAAGCACAGTAGAAATTGATCCCTTTGATCATATCTTTCCTTGGTAGCAACAGTGTCATAGCCAAAGTCTGTGGAGTGACAGTCTGTAAGAGTGAAGCAGCAATCTAAGGAGAAAAACCCTGAAGTAGATCAAGGAGAACATGGTCCCAATTATGTTAAGATCATCCCTATTTAAAGGAAAAAACTTTTCCTTTTTTTTGGTACTAGGAATCCAAACTAGGGGTGCTCTACCTTTGAACTTCATTCCAGCCCTTCTTTTAATTTAATTTTTATTTTTGAGACAGGGTCTCCTCCAAATTGCCGAGGCTGGCCTCTAACTTGTGAGCCTCCTGCCTCAGCTTCCCAAGTTATAGGGATTAGAGACATGCACCAACATGCCCGGCTTTAGAGAAAATTTTTTCAGTTGATTACACGAACGATCTTTGGCTTTATTTTTATTAAAAAGCTTGTACTGAGGCATATAGTATGGTAAAAAGGGAATCTGCAAGAAGTATCGACGTCTAAACTGGGCATGGTGGCACACACCTGTAATCTCAGTGATTCAGGATACTGAGGCAGGAAGACCACAAGTTTCAGGCCAGCCTCAGCAACTCAGTGAGTTCCTATCAACTTAGTAAGACCCTGTCTCAAAAAGGGCTGGGTTGTAGCTCAGAAGTAAGGCACCCCTGTGTTCAATCCCTAGTACACAAAGGTAGTGATGTCTGTGGACAGGGAAACTGGGACACTAAGAGAAAGGGGTGGGAAACAGATTTACAGTGTTCTTCCTTTTAAATGTTTCCAATTCGAACTATGGAAATGTTTCCTACCAAAGAGATAAGAACTGAAGTATATGGTCTGACAAACAAATGTTTAAGAATATACATGTGGGCTGGGCATGGTGGGCATGCCTGTGATCCCAGTGACTTAGGAGGCCAAGGCAAGAGGATTGCAAGTTCAAGGCCAGCCTCAGCAATTTAATGACCCTGTCTCAAAATGAAAAATAAGTAAATACATGTGAAAAAGTCATTTTTAAAACCAATTTTACCAAATATACAAATATATTTGTTTTAATAATATAATACACCTTTGTGTAGGAATATGTAAATCCATACCAAAAATTCTAGCATTAGTAAAACGCCCAAATCAGTTCTACCATGCAGATAGTACTTATTAAAGATGGATCAGGCCAGGCATGGTGGCGCACGCCTATAATCCTAGCAGCTTGGGAAGCTAAGACAGGAGGACCGTGAGCTCAAAGCCAGCCTCAGCAACTTAGTGAGGCCCTATGCAACTCAGTGAAACCCTGTCTTTAAATAAAAAACACACAAAACAAAAACAAAAAAAGGACTGGGGATGTGGCTCAATGGTTAAGTGCCCCTGAATCCAATCCTGGTACCAAAAATAAACAAAAAAATGGGTTAGTAGGCCAAAAACTAAAATAAAGTACTGTGTCCTTCAGGGTTTGCACCTCACCAGAACAAGTAGTAACACAACATCAAATTTAGACATACTGTCTCTTCCCCCTTGTGACGCTGTTTCCCCCAGTTTAAAAAAAATAAAAATGCAGCGATAATGGTATTTCTCCTTTGTTGTTGCCACTAGACCTTCCTTCAGAGTTACCAGGTGACTGTCCATGATGTACAGAATCAGACAAACACCAGATGAGCACAGGATTGTCACTATTTGAGATTCAGGATCCTCACACTGAAGTTAAGTAGTAACTGTGTTAGAATTCTGAAAGTGAAACTAACAGGTCCCCATGATTTGCCTGTCACCTTGGCAGTTTGCATAGATAATTAAGTGCTTCTGAATTAACACCAGCCTTGCATGGCAGCAGTACTCCCCAGTGTCAAATGATTTTGGAATCACTGGGAGCCGTTTTTCTATTTGAAGACAGGAATACAACTTTGGAAAGTATCCCAAGACCCCCTTTCATGAAAAATTTATTAGATACAAGTTTTTCTAGAAATCTTTCAGCAAAAGCTACTGTTTGCAGTTATATAAGCTTTTCTGAACTGTCAAACTCTGAAATATCAGAGAAGAGTTGATTTGCTTATTTTAGTATTTTTGGTAGTATATTTGTTTTGGGATGGGTACTTTGAATTTTTTTTAAAGGTACAAAAGTGGTTATAAATCTCATCACCTTTGTCATTCCTGATTTACCCTCTTCAGAGGTAATGTGTATCATCATCTTGTGTGTTCAGAGATCTTCTATGCATCTGTAAGAATCCACATAGGTCTATTCTTTGTTTCTGTACAGATGTTAACAGTTTTATTGTTCTGCACGTTGCTGTCTTAATACATCCTATCAATTCATTGAGAGCTACTTCCTTTTTTTTTTTTTTTTTGCCTGCTACATAATTATTTTGTCATCCCTTAATTTAATCAGTTCCCTTTTAAAAATCTTATTCCCAGCATTTTCTGGTATAATGTTGGAATCAGTCTCCTTATACAGATATGATTTCATACCAATGATTAAAATGGGAATGTGTTGGGACTGGGATTGTAGCTTAGTGGTCAAGCACATGTTTAGCGTGCTCTTGAAGCCCTGGGTTCAATTCCTGCCCACCCCCCCAAAAAATGTTTAGAATGTTTTATGAGGTAGATTCCTAAATGTGAAAGCCAGGATCATGGAACAAGCATTTTTAATTTTGATAGTCATGACCCAAATGCCCTCAGAAAACCTTCAGTTTACATCCCACAAACAATGTCTAGACAATGTCTTTCTCTCTAGAATCTTGCCAGCAACGTTGCCCATCTTTGAAGCCCTTTCCTAGTTAGTTGGGTAAAGCATAACTTACATTAACTTGCATTTTTCATTTTAAATGAAATAGAAATCATTGTATATATTTGATATCTATTTGCATGTTCTGTCAACTGTTTTCGTTCTGGTCTGTTTTCTATTAGAAGTCTTCCAGACCTTTGGAAATTTTGTATGTTAACAATTAGCTCTTGGTCTGTGATATGTGATGTAAATACTTCCCTCATTTTTCTTTGACCTTGTTTTTGTTGTATTTGCCAGCCAGGAATGATGGTGCCCACCTGTAATCCCAGCGACTCAGAAAGGCTGAAATAGGAGGGTTGCAAAGTTCAAGGCCAGCCTCAGCAACTCAGGGAGACCCTGTCTTAAAAATAAAAAAAGGGCTGGAGATCATAGTTCAGTGGCAGAGCACCCTGGTTTAAATCCCCAGTACCACACACATACTCAAAATGTATTTGTCAAATATTTTTTAAATGTAGTTTATTAAAAAAATTATAGTACTTGAATTATGTCTTTTTTAGAAATGCCTTTATATTTCTATAAGCAAATCCCACTGATGGTTTTCACAGGGGTCTGGAAAGCTCATGTAGCTGTTTTTGTGCATTTTAATTTAGTGTGTAAATTTTGCAGGTTTTCTATCTCAGTTCCCCCCCCCCCAAATTTCCAAAACATTACATAAATACAACTGTAATTTACAATAAAAGTGATCGTTCTTCCACATCTACCTCAAGGAAATACAGATCATCTTGTAGGAGGTTAAAGAAATATGCCCAGTCAAGTGATTTGAGTGGGTTACAAATGTTCTCCCTCTTTCTGGGCAGATTTTGATCCCCTGAGCATTTGTTTGTTTGTTTCTTTTGATACCAGATATTGAACCTGGGACACTGTACCACTGAACTATATCCCCAGTCCTATTTTATGTTTTATTTTGAGACAAGATCTCTGCTAAGTTGCTTAGGGCCTCACTAAATTGCTGAGATTGGCCTTTTAACTTGGGATCTTCCTGCCTCAGCCTTTGGAGTTGCTGGGATTGCAGGCACACATCACTATGTCTCACCCCTCAGGGTTTTTCGGGCATTTCTCTGGCTTTCTTTGTGCACTTTTAATGCTTCTCCCTGATTAAATTGAGATAAGTGAGTAATTTGGGAGCCAGGACTGACTACCAAGTGGTACCAAATTTGGCTTCACTTTGCAGACTAGGATCAGATACCTTTATGTTCACCCCCTTTTTCTCACTGAATGGCTGCTATTTTTCATATGTGAAATAGACTAGGTCCTTTTAGCACCTTCTAGTTTCTGGATAACTGCGACTGACTCCACCAGTTACTTTCTTTAAAATATAATGGAGATTAATGAAATATGAATCCTTCTAAAGAAATTTGGTCTCTATAAGGGATAGCCTTAATATAGAATTTCACTTGGAACATTACATAATCAATCCTACTAATGTAATGAAAAGTTAGAAGCAAATTAGTATAGTACAAAATGAAATATCTTTGGTATCGTGTTGATGACCCCTTCGATGGCTTTGTTGATTCTTGCCAAAGTGATGGTAATATCTATCAGTGACCATCAACTGCAGCCATAATGGCAGTTTTCCTTTGGATCTGACAGACTGAAATAAAGAGTGAAGTTAACACTAGTAATACAGTGATTGCCTTTGTCCAAGATATTTAACAGATAACTAAGATTTTTCATTCCAGCTCTATTTTATTACTAGAGAAGAAAAGAATATTTTAACTTTTCCTTTTCCCAAATATAACTTGAATTTTATGTGAAGTGATACTATTAGGAATTGTGTAGTATTAGGGCACAGTGATTTGACAGTGTTTGATCCTTACAGGGTTTGAGTCATTTCCTGATGTTTAAGTAGATTACACCTCTAAAATGTGCTTGTATTTCTGCCAGTGTCTCCACTGTTATTCAACAACAGGTGAAAAACTTCTTAGTGTATTGATTTATGTTTTTCCCAAAGGGAATCAACTGAATAGGAGGAAGGGAAATTGGATCATTTATAGTTGTCTGTGGGTGTCTAATAATTAGCCAGTGCTTGGGGTACAAATTAGGTTCCTGGTGCTTAAGACTCTCTGCAGTATGTGCTTTGTCTATTTTAATTTTTTTTTCATTTTAAATTATTTGTGATCTCAGATTGAATTGTACATTTTTGTACCTTATGGATGTCAAAGGAAACTTCTGTATGTATGCCCAGAAAAGTGATGTCATTTTGCAAAAGGAAAAATTATCTAGTAGAATCAGAAAAACTGTAGGACAGTTTTGTTAAATATATGAAGGTAGGGAAAAGGCATGAACATAGAACATCACTGACCAAAGCTACTTAGACTTTATGACAACATCTGTGTGAGTTTAAAAAACGTTTCGATGCACATTTCATTTGCCCCTCAAAACTGTACCATGCCTTTGACAGGGTGCAGCTATGTTCCACATCTACTTCCATCTAATGACAGCTAATTAAAAATGCAGCGTTTGTGTTGTATGTTTATTTTTCTGGGTCTAAAATATCTTACAACATGGTACGAAGAGCATAGTGGAATCCTTTATGAGCTCATGTCCATCCTCACAGTATTTTAATATTCTGACTGTTGGATGAAAGTCTGCATACAGGTAATCTTTTAAATCTCAGCACAAATGACATGCTAGGACAAAAGGGATAGAGAACCAGTGATAAAGCCAAATGGCTTGTGTTACCCTCGCCAGGCTATCATCTGAGGGAATTGAGTTTTGCCACATTAGGTGAAGACTCCTCCGTGGGGACCCACTCCATCTGTGTCCATGGGTGAGAAGTGCCTTTGTCAGTTGTTCTTCGCCCAAGCCCGGTTAGTCCTACACAGGCCTGGTTCCCTCCTGTCATTCAGAAATGCCAAAGAAAGCACACTGCCCTTGCTTTTTAGGTGGGCGTACGTGTGAGAGTGCGTGTGTAAGTTGTGGTAAAGTGTGTGTTAACTACACTTACATGGGGCTTTAAAGTGACTGTTCTCCACATGAATCCCTGACTTAGTATTGGGATCCAGAACTAGGAATGGTTTTCTCAAACCCAGAATGAAATTATACAGGAATCTGGTGGGTATTTTGCCCTGTTTTCCACTGGCACCTTTTCTCTCTGCAGTGTGTGTGGCATAGGTAGAGGAATCTGCCTCATTGGTTGTCTCCATGTTTCTTTCTCTCCTCAGACGCAGACAGACACGCCGAACTATCTGGAAGTCCACTGAAAAGCAAAAGCACTAGGAAACCCTTGGCATGTATCATCGGGTATTTAGGTGGGTATTTTCTGGCAGGAAAAACTGAAAACACAGTTTCTATGTTACAGATATTCGGCCATTCTAAACATGTACCTAAACTCAATCCAAGCCTTTCAATTCGGTGAAATGGGATACCTTTGTATGTATAGTTAAGTTTGGTTTAGAAACTTCTATTTGTATTACCAACACACAGACTTCTAGATGTATGTTTATTTTTTCAAAAAGAATCATTAAAAATTTAAGTTCATGGAGATAACACATATTAAGCAAAAAGAGGAAAATAAAAAATCATTTAGTTATTTAAGGATGAATTTTCTCATTTAGTTTGTAGACTATCTCTAATTCTTAGACTGTCCCTAATCCTTTAAATAGAGGAAGATTGATAACTTTCCTTTTATTAAAAAAAATCAAATTGATTTTTAACCTACATTTGGAAAAAAATATTTTAAAATGGGTTGAATGTATAGCTGAATGGTAGAGGTTTTGCCTAGCATTTGTGAAGCCCTAGGTTTAATCTCTAGCACCACCCCCCAAGAAATTAGTTATTCAGTTTATTTATGGGGACTGGGGATATAGCTCAGTGGTAGAACACTTGATTAACAAGTGAGAGGGCCTGGGTTTGATCCCTAGCATGTGTAAATGAATGAATAAATAAGTTTTAATTGTCAATTAAGGTTAATTTGAAAGGGAAACGTTTGTACTGCTTTCTGATTTTTATCATGCCGTCAAACTCAGAAACCTCCAAAGAGTATGGTCCATTTACATGTTGAAATATCACTAGAATACTTTTTTTTAATTTATTTTTTATTTCTTTATTTTTAATTTTGATTCATGGTACACAAATGGGATATAACTTTCATTTCTCTGGTTGTACGTGAAGTAGTCACACCGTTTGTGTAATCATATATGTACACAGGGTAATGATGTTTGTCTCATTCTAATATCTTTCTTCCCCCCCATCCCCACCCCTCATTTCCCTCTACACAATCCATCCTTCCTCCATTCTTCCCTTACCTCCTCCCCCCTTTATGTATCATTATCCACTTATCAGAGAAATCATTCAACCTTTGGTTTTTCGGGATTGGCTTATTTCACTTAGCATGATATTCTCCAACTCCATCCATTTACCTGCAAATGTCATAATTTTATTCTTCTTTATGGCTGAATAGTATTCCATTGTGTATATGTACCACAGCTTTTTCATCCATTCATCTCTTGAAGGGCATCTAGGTTGGTTCCACAATCTAGCTATTGTGAACTGAGCTGCTGTAAACATTGATGTAGCTCCATCACTGTAGTATGCTGATTTTAAGTCCTTTGGGTATAAACTGAGGAGTGGGATAACTGGATCAAAAGGTGGGTCCATTCCAAGTTTTCTAAGGAATCTCCATACTGCTTTCCAGAGTGTCTGCACCAATTTGCAATGCCACCAGCAATGTATGAGTGTACCTTTTCCCCCACATCCTTGCCAACAACTATTGTTGCTTGTATTCTTGAAAATAGACATTCTAATTGGGGTGAGATGAAATCTTATGGTAGTTTTGATTTGTATCTCTCTTATTACTAGAAGTATTGAACATTTTTTCATATATATGTTGATTGCTTGTAGCTCTTCTGTGAAGTGTCTGCTCATTTCCTTAGCCCATTTATTGATTGGGTTATTTGTATTCTTGGTGTAAAGTTTTTTGAGTTCTTGTAGAAAAGATAGCCTTTTCAACAAATAGTGCTGGAAAAACTGAAAATCCATAGGCAGCAATATGAAACTAAACTCCTGTCTCTCACCCTGCACAAAACTCACCTCAAAATGGATCAAGGACCTTGGAATTAGGCCAGAGACTCTGCACCTAATAGAAGAATAAGTGGGTCCAAGTCTTCATCATGTTGACTTAGGACCAGACTTCCTTAACATGACTCCCAAAGCACAAGAAGTAAAAGCAGGAATCAGTAATTGTGATAGATTCAAACTAAAAACTTTTTCTCAGCAAAGGAAACAATCAACAATGTGAAGAGAGAACCTACAGAGTGGGAGAAAATCTTTGCCACACCCACTTCAGATAGAGCACTAATCTCCAGAATCTATAAAGAACAAGGATACTTTTTAAAAATAACTATGCAAAAGTCTTTTTTGGGGGAAAAGTTTGAAGAGAAACAATTTCTTAAATAATAGCTTCATATACATCAAGAATGGCATGTTTTTGTGCTTCTAATATTTTTTTTCATTTTTCTCAGTAAAAGTGAAATATATATACTCAGAGTTCCATAGCTCTCTCCAGTTTTATAATTATGAAATGTTCAGACTTCAGACATCCTATCTTTTAAAAATCAAAGTATAACCCTGAACTTGGTATATTACCTGGTCCTCATCAGAGTGTCCTGGACTCAGAAGTTCACAGTTCCACTTTTGATGTTATTCTACCACCTTGGCCTGTGTAATGCCTTGAAGGCTGCTGTCTGTGTCCCTTTGCAGGACTGACTCCTGGATGCCCTTCCCACTTCGTAAGGAGAAAGTTTCTGATTTTTAAAATAACCGCCACCAGAGTGTAACATTGCATACTAGTTAGTTTTTCCATGGGAAATTGTGTATTTCTCCTGTGGGCATATTGACTTCTGTTCCTATCAGATGAACCCAAAATGCTTCTGTCCTTACTAATTGAACCACAGCCCTACATGACATCTCACTGCATAATTTCTATGTTCCAAACTCTGTACTATGTAATTTGGGGACCAGCAAGAATAAGACCTTGCCTCAAAAATCTTAGTCTAGAGGAAAAGGCACACAATAAAAACAATAAGACAAAGGATTAGATACTATTAGAAAATTACACGTTTTCATATGCACTGAAGGAAGGGTCTTTTTTTTTCTTTCTTTCTTTGTCTATCTGTTTTTGGGGGCTGAGTCCTGGGACTCCAGCCCAAAGTTGAGCCAGGCAAGTGCCTTTCCACAGGCAAGTGCTAAATCCCCAGTCCTTCTTATGTTTATTTGGAGATAGGGTTTTGCTAAGTTGCCCAGGCTGGTCTTGAACTTGCAACCCTCCTGCCCAGCCTCTTGGGTAGCTGGGATACAGGAGTATGCCACTGTGCCTGGCTAGGAGTAGATATTTCTGATGAGTGTTAGGGCAGTCTACTTGAGGATATAGTCAGTCTCAGCCTTGAAAGAAGTAGTATTTGAACAGATGGAAAGGAAAATAGGAAAAGGATATTACCTTTCCTCATGAGTAGACCAGATAGACAAAGGCTATCAGTGGGTCCAGGGACCTAGAAAATTCAAGGAAGTAGATTGTCTGGTCTGGATGGAGCATGGGGTAGAGAGGTTGTAGTGAACAATGAGGGTAGTAAACCTTCAATGCCATGTTGGAAAAAAAAATCATTGTTTTTTTCACAGTACTTAAATCAGTTCTAAATTTGACAAGTTTGGGTTTTTTACTAGACCAAGATCTAACAATCCAAATGGTCTTGATAAATTTCAGTAAATCAGCCTGCCTCAGCCCTCACCCAGGTGGGAGCTGAGAAGACAGGTGCCTCTTGCATTGTCAGCATGCTGGATGATAACCCTGAGGATCAGTGAGCAGGCTAGGTTTTGGAGGAAGGGTACTGGTATTAGTAATAGACTGAGGTCCTCAAATCTAATTCCTACAGTATTACAGTTTTCTGTCCATTTACACAAAGTAAAAGTGGTTTTGGGCTGTGTGGCTCACAGTGGATTTCACTCAAATATACATGTACTGCATGCACATTAGAGGTTTGTGATGTGTCCTTGGTCAAAGTATTTCCTCTTATTTTTGACTATCGTATTTGGACTTTGGTTTTAGATATCATCCATTATCAAAATGTTCTGGGCTGGGAATGAGTGACCCTGATCCTGTACTCTGGTTGCACAGAGGAAGAATCCCATTTTTCAGAACACTCACACACAGATGGGTTGCATATTCCTGGTTTGACAGAGCACAGGTGTTTTTTTCTGAGGCTACTTCTGCAGATAATTTTTAATTTTGAAGAGTCGAGTGCTTTATTCCCTCAGTAAATCTCACGTTGCAAGTGACCTTCTGAAGTGGCCTTTTTGTTTGTTTGTATTCACAACCTGAGGCCCAGAGCTCCAGCCAGCAGGGGAAGAAGTGGCTTACTTGATGAGCAAAGCCATGGCAACAACACTTGAAGCTGATTCCTTATGCAGGTCTGAGGCTGGCTCATGAGGAACTGCCTCTCAGCTCATTAAGAAATGACATGTGTGCCCATTAGCCAAGCTAAGTGTACACAAAGATTTTTAATACCATGTTCTGAGTTGAGAAACCTTTTCTCTCCTGTCAGAGATCCATCCTGCGAAGAAACCTAATGTTATTCGTTCTACACCAAGCCTGCAAACCCCAAGTACCAAGAGGATGCTAACTACCCCAAATCACACGTCTCTAAGCATTCTGGGGAAAAGAAACTACAGTCATCACAACGGCCTGGATGGTACGTTAGCCCAGGAACCCCGGGGGCTGTTCTGATTGACTGGGGCCCCTCTGCTCTGGCCTACCTGGGTATGTCTTCTGCCAAGTCCCAGAATGTATCACAAATAAATACTGTTCCATGATCGATCCGAGTGTGTGTGGTAAGGAGATTAGGGGTGAAGACTGCCATGTGCTGTGGTGCAGATAGCATGCCAGGTGAAATTTCTCCATTTCCTCAGCAGGTACCTTTTGCTCACATCTGTTAGGAGCCTTGTTTGGAGATGAAGTCTGTATTTAGCAGGTTACTTCTGCTGGGTAATAATGTTCTTGCTGCGATGCACACTCACTGTTCATTTTAAGTTTTCGTGAGCAGAAGGGATTATTTTGCCTTATGTTTGAGACAGCAGTGCTCTCTGGGGGTTCTTCCATATTCCGTGGATCATTTTGAATTTGGCATTTGTTCCCTACTTCTTTCACCTTATAATTTTTTTTAATTGCTCAAGAGTGCTACAAGTCATGAAAGAAACTGCCTCGATAATGTCCTAAATACAGAAATAATAATTTGTTGAAATGGAAAAACTGAGAAACACCACCTCTTATTCAAAGTACTTCTCTTAGGCTTGACCATGTAATGACTCATCAGGCAGAATTAACATTTGGACTATAAACATAACTATAATAAATCATCCAGGCAATATATATTGTTCATCTCAATAGTCCTGGAGTTTGAAGCTGTCTTGTTTAAGTGTTGACATTTATTTATGAATAAAACACTCTGCTGGCTTTTCAAGTCTTATGGAACTCTAAATTCCTTCTATGACAGTAAATTACTTTTAACAAAGCCCTAGAGCAAGAATGTGGAATAGAACTAATAATAATTTTCCATGGTTATTTTTCTTTAGTATGACTTTTGATGGTCATAATCATGTCAAAATGAGTAAACAATTGAGGGTGAAGAGTTTAATTTGCACTTATAAAGATATCAGTGTGTCATAGAGATGCAGCATTGGGCTACACGACAGTTCTTGCAGGAGCATTTCATACTAATGAGAACATCGGCCATCTTTGTCCAATATGTCTGATGTCTAGACAGAAGACCAACGAAAGAGTATGTCAAAATGTGGAGATTGGATTTCTTTCCAGCTTTTCCTTGCTGATGGCTTACGGCCTTTGAATTCAGGCTTAAATGCAATCTGGAATCTTCCTTTTCCATCTTATTACCCTCCTGGTCTCTCTGGGTATATTGTCCTGCCACAGAAAGCATAAAGTATGGTGAAAAACAAGTCTATAGTAAAAAGACTTGTTGTGTCTGCTGTTGGAGTAACACCTTTCTGATATCTTCCTCTACTCACCCATGACCATTCTGAACCTCCGTCCCAGGCTTGCATTACAGTTTCTGTTTCCCTTTCAGCATTTGAAGCTCAGTATCTGGTGCTCAGGATCACAGGTGTCTGTCTCCTTGCATTTTTTTAAAATGCCATCTTGTGGTGTTCCCTCTCTAGGGCTATCGGTCTATTTCCCTCTGAATGAATGCTGCTGCAAGGTCATTGCTTCTTTGCTCTGAACAGGGAGGATGGACAGAGCACCCATGAATCCCTGGTGTTATATTGACTGAGACTGTCAGCCTAATGAGGGCAAGATACCTGTTGCATTTGTTGAAGAGACCAGCTTTTGAAACACTTCTTTCTTCAAGACCCATTTGTCTTTGCTCTGCTGTCACAGTATGGAGAAGACTGATGACAACGTGTCCTGCACTGTGCTAGTCCAGTGCCTGGCTCAATATATATTGATCGTGCAAAGGAAAGTGATTAAGGAAAATGAGACCCAGAGAGGTGAATTAAAATTTCTGGAGTTAATGGGTACAGCTCATAGATGGACTGGATTCCCACTTAGGCGTGACTGATTTCAGACTTTCAGAAGTAGAAACTGCACAAAAGTTATTTTAATAGGTAATTTAATACAAAAAATCAATATGAAAGTTATTGGAGGACAAAACAACATGACAGGGTGCAGGAAACAGCGCCACTCTTAGGGTTGAGAGAGTACACAGAGGTGGGGGTTATCACAGCCTACAAGCTCATGGAGGACCTGAGGACCTGGAACTCAGGCCCTGAGAAGAAGGCACTGTGCCACCGCCAGTGTGGGCGTCTCTCAGAAGCTTGATGAGGCTGGTTCCAGCACACTGCCATTGCTGCCTGAGGTGTGGCTGACAGGAACAGGAAGAAGAAGGCCCCTCCTCCCTCCTCCAGCCTTGCAGGCTCTCTCTAGCGCCCACCTCTGGCATAACAGGGAACCAGGTGAACAGAGAAAAGATTTTTCAGAATTCTGGTCCCAATCTCAGGAAGCTGGTTAGAGGACAGGGTGTAGAGCTGAGGAAACAAACATTTTAGAACATGCCTACATTTATGTATTCCTCATGAACCTTTTCCTTGGGAAATGGGTCTGCCTCTTATTTCCTCAGGATATAGGATTTTATCTAACCTGAGTTTCCAGTGTGAACTCAAAAGTACTGGAAAAAAATGTTTGGCTAGTAGTGGGTTTTCACAGGATAGTTAATACCAGAATCTACTGAAATAGATGCAAACTCATGCGAAAACCGTGCCCTGTGTGTTGGAATAATGAAATCAGTTAGCATCGCTACTCAATTATCAGCATGTCAGACAGATGAGCATTCCAAGCACGGTGCTGATAGGCAGAACTAATTTAGCTGGAAACAAAATATGCTTCTACTGAATTGTTTCAGTCGCTCAGTTTTGCGACTTCCTTTTTCCTTTTCAGAGGCTCACCCTTTCTCCTCTTCCTGCCTCAGCCCCTGAGTCGCTAGATTACAGGTGTACACCACTGCACTGGACTCAGATTTTTGATAATAGAAAAAGAGCCTCTTGATTTCTGCTAACAGAAAGGATTTTTTTTTTTTTTTTGGCGAGGTTGAGGGGTGATAGGGGATTGGTACTTTTCAAAATGAAGGACAACTTTTTTTTGTTTTTGTTTTTTGGTACTGGGAATTGAACCCAGGGGTGATTTACCACTGAACTAGCTACATACTGAGCTTTTTTTTTTTTTTTGGACAGGGTCTCACTAAGTTGCTTAGGGCCTCACTAATTTACTGAGGCTGGCCTCAAACTTGTGATCCTCCTCCCTCAGCCTCCCAAGTTGCTGGGATTTTAGGCATGGGCCATTGTACCCAGTCGAAAGACAACTTCTTACTACCTTCCTGGAAGTCATTTTTACCTGAACCTGGTAAAGGCCCTTCAAAGACCCTGGTGTGGCCTGAGTATGACCAGACTGATGTCATTCTCACATAATTTCTTGTACCCAGCCCTCACCAAGTTTCCTTTAAAAAAGGAGTCCAAACCCCCCCAAAACATCTCTCATTCTTGAGATGACCTACATTTTCCCTTGAATATATATTTGCTTTCCTAAATAAATTTCTGTGCCTCAACTGATATGTGCTGAAATTCTTTTCCATGGGGTATGTCAAGGGCCCACCTTGTCCCGAGTCAGGTTCCCCTCTTCTCCAGGAACTGCTCAGGATCCTCGTCTTGTGACACAAGCACCTGGGTAGGGAAAGCCCTCTAGTCATCAGGATAGGAGAGCCAGTGAGGAGGAAACTTTTCTTGTCTGAGAGCACAAAAGAGAGGGCAGCAGGGGAAAAGGAATTTGTCTGTGCCACAGGAGTTGGGGCAGGCATCTGGATGTTTGGAGTCAGATGAGAGTCTTTGCCCACTTCTCTGGTGACTTCCTGTGTGACCATGGGTGAGCCACTTGGTTTCCTTGTACCTGTTTTCTCTGTAAAGTGCAGATCCTATTTGCCTTAAAAAATTGTTCTAAGGGCTGGGGAGATAGCTCAGCTGGTAGAGTGCTTGCCTCGCAGACACAAGGCCCTGAGTTCAATCCCCATTACCGCAAAAAAAAAAAAAAAAAAATTGTTCTAATGATTAAAAAAAAAAAATTGTGTGAACTTTATATCACTTAAGTATCCAAATGCTTTATGAAACAGGTATTAAAATCTGCTTTTCTAGGGCTGGGTTTGTGGCTCAGTGGTAGAGCACTTGCCTAGCATGTGTGAGGCACTGGGTTTTCAATCCTCACTACCATGTAGAAGTAAATAAATAAAATAAAGGTATAAAAATACAATAACATTTTTAAAAATCTGCTTTCCTAATGAAAACATCAAAGCTTAGAGAGGTTGAGGGATTTGCCTAATGTCATACTGCTAGCAAGTAGCAGCAGTGGAATTTAAACTCCAAATCTAGTGTTTTCCTTCCAGGTGAATAAGGACACAGATCTGTGTGTTGAGTGTGGGCCATGTCCATTGAAGATGTATATGTTTTCTCTGTGTAAGAGATGGGTGTATATTTGCAAATGTATTGAGAAATGTAGTATTTTTCTTTGCTCAGACTATGAAGTATAAGCCACCATTGTCTAACAAAAGCCCTTTCTCCCCTTCCTGCCTTGTAAAACTCCTCTGCCTGTATCATATCCCTTGCATTGTTCTTTTTTTCTAGAAGTTGAGGCCTAAGAGCTATATTAATGTTGGAAAGAAGGGGAAAAAAGAGAAATAAAGGCGAATTCACAGAATCACGTAAAGATGAAATATATTCAAATCAAATCCTACACTCTTCTCAGCATAGTCTCTGACTCATAGATGTTCATTGAGCATTCAGATCTTATCTCTACTTTAAAGATTACCTGCAACTAAAGTTTTATTTGGAAATTTCTAAAGTACCAAAGTTTTGTAGTCACATGAATTGCATATAAATAAAATGTCATGCCTTCCTCATAACTCATAACGCTTGTTCCTGCCCAAAAGTGTGATTCTCAAAAAATGACTTGATGGGCTGGACTCAGGGGAATGCACCTCTAATCTCAGCTACTTGGGAGACCGAGGCAGGAGGATGAATTGGGCCCAGGAGTTTGAGGCCAGCTTGGCAACATAGCAAGACATGATCTCAAAAACAAAACAAAAAACCTCTTGGATTTACTTGAAGGTAAATGGTGTTGGGGGCAGGGGTGGTGTTCCAATGTGTATTTGCATATTAGAGGGGCCCAGTACCTATAAAGAGAAATTGCTCTTGATTAAATAATTCTGAGGAGCATTAAAGGTAGGAAATTAGGTTTATAAAAGAGGACTTTCTGAGCTTCCTGTAGGCTCCTGTAATTAGAAACCCTATAGCAGAGGGATGGAACATCATGATCTTGAGGCAGCACAATATTTTTCAAGAGTGAAAGCTGGGGCTGGAGATGTGGCTCAGTTGGTAGAGTGTTTACCTTGCAAGCACAAGGCCCTGGGTTCAATCCCCAGTACCGCAAAAAAAAAAAAAAAAAAAAAAAAGAGTGAAAGCTGAATTAGAAAAAATTCCAGAGAAGAGACAGGGAGATGGGATGACCAAGCCTTTTGACCTCTCCTGACCCCTAAGAAGCTGCCCTTGGCTCTACCCAGTGTCAGCTGCTTGGGGTTTTGGTAAGTCTGTGACACTTCCATCCCCCTGCACAAGGACCAGGTGATTGCCTGGTCAATCTTTAGAAATGAGGACGTGGAGGAAAACTTCTGCTTATGGAGTGATAGAGACCAAGAGAGCATCAGCTGGAGCTGTCCAGGATGGCTTGGCTCTTGTCCCAGGGGTAGTGAATCAAGATTCAGTGTGTCAGGGAAACCAAAGCAACAGGCTCCAGAGAAGTTAGTTTTCAGTGGGACAGAGTCAGGAAAAGGTGATGAATTGTATAATAAAGTCCTTCGTAATCTACGCTCCTCTGCTTATTTCCCCCGGGACTACAAGTACACTAGAGATTTTTTTTTATTTATCTTCTACACTGAGTAAGATCATTTCTCTTATTCTCTCATGAAGAGGGTGTCTACTGCGGATGCCTTTGTAAGGACAATATTATGATCTGGGGTGTGAAGATTGTCCTTTTGATGACTTGTTTCTGAAATCAGTGATTCAACAATCCAACTGTTGGCATCCCAGCCCTGGGAAATGGTGGTGGCGCTAGGGCCATTGTACAGTGAGTGAGCTGTGGGAATGCATCTGCTGTCTTCACGATCCCAATAAAAATAGACTGCCAGGGACAGCTGATGGCACTCCCAGGCATGCCTGGGCCTGGGCTGCCTTCTGTCAACAATTTCATGCCATTTCAAAAGACTGCAGTATTTTCAAATGTTCTAAAACATTGTTTATGAAGAATATGAAGTGTCCCTAGGTTCGCCTCTGGTCTCCTTGTCTCAAGTAGTCTCATAGCCTGGTTAAATATATTTTTAAACTCTTAGAGGTTTTTAAAAAATTATTTTGTAAAGGACCATTATGGCTCCAGGATTTATTGAGTTAAAGCACTATAGCAGAGAACCTAATGCATCCGGAGGGTTTCATGACTGCTGAAGCTGTGTCTGAGCGGGCGGATGTTCTCTCAGCCTGTGAGCCACGGGTACGATTGAAAAGGAAGGCAGACCCAAGTGCATCAGGCATGATTAGTCAGCAACTTGGTGTTCTGGAATATGCTGGAAGGATGCCTAAATGACTACTCATGGGACCATATCTGGGTTTTTGATATCACAGTTTCACCCAGAGAACACTTCTCTGAGGGAAATACTAGTGTGTGAACCCCCAAGGGATCTGAACTTGAGACCCTCTCAGCAATATGGAGGTCCTAGAAAAGTAATAAAATTCTATGGTAGTTCCTCAAGTGCAGCTGTGAAGGCTAGCCCTGGCCTTCTCAGTAAGTGTTGCCGTTTACCTAGAGGGGTCATTACAGAAAACTTTTTAACTGACCTGCCCGTGTGTTTACCCATCTCACTGAAACATAGAGGATGTCCCTGAAGGAGAGTGAACTTCTGCGTGGAGAGCAGGGTCAGCAAGTTTTTGGGGGAAAGCCTAGATGTTCAGGAAAGAGACAGGAGAGGGAAGAGATCGGGTCCCTGAGAGAAATGTTTGACTTAGCCATCAAAGGCAGGCACGAAGGTCTGATATCAGCATTGGATCCTCTCTCTCTTTTCTTTCTTTCCTTTTCTTTTACTTTCTTTTTTTCTTTTGCAGTGCTGGAGATTGAAGACAGGGCCTCCCATGTGCTAGTATTGAATCTCCGTGCCCAGTGAAGTAAAGACAGACCCCAGAAGCCAGGCAGTCTCCCCGGTTCCAGCAAAGAAATGAGGGGAAGCCTCCTGAATCTGCAGAGCCCCCAGCGCAGTGGAGATGGGGTGTTTGTTTGTCACAATCTAGTTGATTTGAAAACCCCCACTGGGCTCATTTTAAGCTTCTCAACCCTCTTCACTGTTATTTTCTTTCCCTGTTTCCTGTTTTCCCTTCCAGATGACTGAGCATTCTTTAAGCTCAGAAAACATCTGAGTTATAATTTATGCATTTTTATCAGCAACTATTTACATATAAATGAGTGTGAAAAGTGATGAATGTAAAACTGAGGTGCACACCAAAAGATCAACTTGGTTAGATGGAGGCTGCAAAGGAGATAACTTGAGAAGACCCTTCCTATGCTGTAATGCAGCTTCCCTGGGAGCCCCTCCTGGGCAGTGGGTGAGCAAGAGAGAGAAGGGAAAAATAGGGCCCACCACACTCAGGGCATCTGGGCAGAATCTCCACAGAAAAACTGGGCAGGCTACTGGGATATTGGACATCCTGGGCTGGCCTTCTGATTACCTTCTTTTTTCTTTGCAGACATCTCGGTGTCTTTTTACTCTCCTTTCTTGGAGACTTTTTCAACTTCATTTTCCAACCAGAATTTTGTTTCTGCCATGAGTGTGTTGGCTTTTGCTTGGTGTGTTTTAAATTCTGCGTGGTGTGTGTGTGTCCTTGTCCACTCTAACTTTGCAGAACTTCAACTCCAAACTCTGCTCTCCCGGAGCTAGACACATGCTAAAGTCACTGCTGGGCTCTTGGAGCCTTTGGGTGGGTGATTCCCACTGGGCCCCTCGCAGTCTCACTCTGTGCTTATATCCTTCAGAAATCAGCTGATGACTTAAGAGGAAATGGTGTGAGTTCCCCCTTCTCTGTTTCCTTCCTTTCCAAGACCTCCTCCCTCAATTTCCAGCCACCAGCACTGGTGGCCTTGAACTCTTCCCTGACTCCTCAACCTGAGCTCTGGAAGTGCTCCAGGGGAAGCCAGTTCAGAGTGGCTCTCTCCTGGTCTCACTTGGTTCTGGGGTCACAGCCTCTCTGATTTTTGTCTGATTTTGGTTGCCCTCCAGTACTTCCAGTTGTTTTTCACATTTTGACGTTGGCTTCAGGGTTAGTCCAGTATGAATCAGCCCACCATTATAGAAAGCAGAACTCCTCAGGTCTTCTGTGAGCTTTTTGGTTCTCTCATTAAAAATAAAAAAATTTTTAAAAATTACTGTTTATGTTTCATGGATCCTTCTTTGAGGACATTGGTGGTGGTGTTTTGTTCTTTTTATGTTTTCCTCTCCATGCATAGTCCAGTGTCTAGTCTTCCTGGCTCTTTGTCAGAGGGTGGAGTTTTGTCTGTCTGTATTCTGGGAGCTCTGAAGGAAGGAGGCTGCGTGCTCATCATTTAGTGGGTCTGTGTTCACTTGATCCCTCTGTCCTCAAATGTGCTCTGTGCCTGTTGTCCTGAGATCCTGAGTTTTTTTCTCTTCAGAGCATAAACATCAGACTGGAAGGAGGTAGGCAGCGGCCTAGGGTTTTGAAATCAGGAGACTCGGGGGCTGTTTCTCAAACAGCCCTGGACTCATCTTCTCTGCTTCAGTCTCCCTCCCCCACTTCTAGAGGTACCTGACAGGTGACCTGAGGTCACTTCCTAAGCCCTTTGACAATTCTTGGGATAAGCTGGGCTCTTGCCTTTCCACCCTTCCAGCCTCAAGTCTGGCTCTCTGGGGTGCATAGTCTGTCCTCCTCTGCTTCCAGCTTCACAGTTCTAATGGTGGTTTCCTCCATTTTTTGAAGGGAAGGAAGCCAACTCAAATACTAGTGGCTAGAAACCTTCTAAGAGGTTGCTTTCTGTGCATGGATTGATTAGAATGCAGAAGCTCCAAGCTCATGGATTTGAAGTACTTCTATGTAGCCAAAGCAATAGGGAACATTTTTCCAAAAATCAAAGTAAGTTCTTATTATGAGCCAGGATTAGTACATACAAAAGTGGCAAATGTAAACTAATGCAATGGGAATAAGCGAAAGGGGAAATGCTTCAGGCTACATCTGAGTCTAGGAATGAAACCTGAGACTCATGCGACCTTTTCCTGGGACCCTCTGCCAGTGCTGCCATGCTGGGACCTCTGTATCTGGGACGCTGCAAGTGGCTTTTGTGTCTTGCTTTGAGGAAATGAAGTGGGCTGGGGAAACTCTGAGCAGGGCATAGTGAAGTGATTGCCACACAAGGGCAGGCGGGCAGCACTAGATTTTTCAGCTGGGGTGCAGAGGGGTGGCATATGGCAGTTAAAACTGGCCAGCGTAGAGAAGGCAGGTGTGAGCCTGCACTCCAGAGCCTGAGCTGCTCAGGAGGAGAGGGTTGCTTTTGAAATTGAAGCGAGTAAGTTTAGCACAAATTTACCATGGCGGATCAGAAACTTGGGAATTGGCTCTTCTGGCATGTAGTTTAGATTCTTTAGGGCTTTATACAGATGAGTGACAGCCTCCCCCATGTCCTCTGCTGAAGAGATTGCAGCGGGGCAAGCCTCTGAGAGACCCTGACATGTGCATAGCCTTTAACTTAGACATTGAAGAGGGTAATGTGTTCTTACTGGGCTGTTAGCAGAATACTGGGTGGGATGGAGAATGGGCTGTTTGGTATAGTAGGACAAACTTGACTGAATTAAGATCTGTGTTCGGATCCTGACCCCTGGGCTTACTCACCTCTGGGCTTACTCACCCCTGTGTGACCTTGAGCAAGTTCCTAACCCTTCTAGTCCTCCCAAGGTTCTGGTGAAGGTTAAATAAAGCAGTTATACAACCTACAAGAGGTTCAGTAAAGCAAATGTTTATTGTTCCCTAAACTGAATTTATCTGGGTATTTAGCACATTTTTATTGAGCCCATATCAAATACCAGGCTGTGTACATGTGCCTTCCCTATTCTAGAAAGGCTCATGAAGTGAAGGCACAGCTCTACTCCATCCTGCAACCCTTTCTCAGCGTGGTACAAGGCTGTGAAGGTGAGCGTCCCTGGGTCCTTTCCTGGCTGCAGCGTGCATGATGGGAGAGACTAAGCAAAACACCCCCTCCCTCCCAGCCACTTTCCTAGTGACCAGGGAAAAGTTCTCAGGGCCGCTGAGTAACACGAGCTGGTGAGGACCCGGCTCGCGGGCCAGGTCTCCTTTTCACTC
Organism: Sciurus carolinensis; assembly: GCF_902686445.1. Taxonomy (NCBI): domain Eukaryota; kingdom Metazoa; phylum Chordata; class Mammalia; order Rodentia; family Sciuridae; genus Sciurus; species Sciurus carolinensis. Next base: position 59,467,737 of record NC_062225.1, on the reverse strand, counting down.
GTGCACATTTTCGCAAGGCTCCAGAAGCTGAGCTTAGAGAAAGGAGAGTCGAATGTTCGGGGGAGGTGGAGGGGCATGGGAATCGTTTCTGACCCTGTGATACTGTGGGGGGACTGAAGTTCACTCCCCTCCTACAGGGAACCTGTCCACAGGGCTGGGGATGTGGCTCAGTGGTGGAGTGCCTCCCTGGTGTGTGCAGGGCCCTGGGCTACCTCTCCACCACCACAACAAGGTGTTCGTGGTGATAGATCATGATTGACTGAAGTTGAGATTGTGCCTCCTCCCTGCCAGCTGCGCTCCCTGTTCCTCCGTCTCAGTCAGGGAAGTTCCCCAAAGTCTGGTGCTTAGCGGCATTCATTCCACCAGCCGGCCCAAAACCCACTTTTGAGATGCTTGAACATCATGGGATGTTTTCTTGACCTACTGAACTTCCCCTCTGGTCCAGTCTTAAACTACATCGTGCGCATTTATTTGATTGGCGCTGGGCTCCCCTCCCTGAAGGATGTTGCAGTGGGAGGGCTGATTCCGTGCTGCCTCTTGTCTTGCTTCTACCATGGGCACTTGCTTAACCGTGACCCTATTTCTTCCCTTTTCCAGAACTCACCTGCTGTGTGTCAGACTGAGCAACCCCTGTTCCATCTTACAATCCAAGACTTGCTACTGTCCTGCTGATGTTCACAGCCGTGCCTGGGAAGGAGGCAGCTGGAGACTTCCGCGTGTACCCACGGAGACCCGATGGGCAGGGAAGAAACTGTAGGAGTGCAGGTTCCAAATCTGCACCTCCACCTGTGGACCAGCAGCGCCTTGCTTCCCTCTCAGAGACCCCTCTGTCCCCAGCAGACCTGCCTGAGAACCGAGGCGGGAGGGAGCCACTCCACCTCCTCGCTTCTTGGCGCCACACTCCCCAGGAATGGTGGCCTCAGGTGATGAAGGCTGCTGAGAGCTTGGAGCCCTGCTGTCCTGCATGTGTCGGTCCTGCTCTGTTTTATGCTGTATAATTATGTACAGGAGGGACATGGCATCTTTCTGAGTGCATTTTTCTTAAGAAATGTGCCGGTGTTTATGCAGTTCATGGTATTTTCCTACCCTTGCTGTAACTGTCACTTGGCATTTTCTCAATAGGCTTTTTTTTTTCAACTGGGGAAGTATTAGTCTTGACTCCCTGCATCCTGTAGTCCGTCCCACTCCCGGCTCCTGCTAGACAGATCAGGCAATGGTCTTAGGCAAGCCTGTGGGCCCTGCTGAGCATCTGTTTTGTTGCTGGAGGGCGGCTGGTGTTCTCTCTGGTTCTGTGTTCTCCTGGAATCTCCAGCGAGAGCAGGCATTAAACATGCCAAGTGTGTACATCACTGTGACAAGCCATTTGCTTATTGCCCTGTTCCCTTACAGCCAAATCAGCTAATGAGCTATAGCCAGGTAGGTCCTCCAGCAAGTCACCAATCACCCAGTTTTATTTTAGGCAGGCAGACTGCTGGGCCTAAGGGAGGTAGAGTGGAGAACTGTTCGTAGGTATAAGTCTATAGATGGCTCCATGGCCCCACCACTCTGGCCAGTGTTTCTGTGGGCGTATATGCTGGGGCTCCAGGAGACCTGCCTGATTTACTGGCTTGGGCTCTACCTGTCTGCCCTGGGCACAGCCCTGGTGGCATTCCAACTGACCACTCTGCCACCTGTGCATACACCTGTGGGCATTGGAACCACTCAGTGCCATTAGCTCCTTGAGCAGCCTGAGCCCAGCACTCCCCTACCCTCCATTGACTGGAAGACACCTGGAGTTGGACCTCCCAGTCTCTTGGGGGCTGCAGTTGGAAGGCAGGTGAATGGCTGTGAGGTGCCCCAAACCGGTTGTTGCAAGACAGAGTGGCAGCAATTGACTTGACCTCCAGGAAGAGTGAGGTATCACAGAAATGATGACATCTGGAAGTCTGTCCCCTGAGGCTGACTCGGCTCCGCGGGGAATGAGGTGTGCGATGTCTGAGGGTGTGCGATGGCTCCATCTGCCAGTCCCTTCCCAGCTGGGCATCCATCTTGGCTTCTCTGAGGAGTTGCTTCTCAGTTTAGGCTTCTGAGCTGGTGACCAGCAGGGTTTCCACCATTGCCGACCCTTGGGGCAGTCCTGGGCTTGGGGCCCCTGAGGGAGGAGCCTGTGTGACCCGGCTTTGTGAGCTAGGTGGTGCAGATGGCAGGCATTTCCCCAGGGTTCCCACAGAGAGGTCCCTTCAGCAGAGACTCTGGAAGAGGAGGAAGTGGGCCTCTGGGGTTTCTTATTTAAAAAAAAAAAAAAAAGACAGAACTGTGCCCCTGGCCTGGGTTTACTGTAACACGCAGACACAGGGGAATGGATGCTCACCCCTCACGTCCCTCACCTGACCCCCATCAAGTGGACTTCTGGTTGCAGAAACAGTTGGCTCCTGTGACTACTGCCAGCTGCGTTCCTGCTGCCTGTGGGGAGAGGCCCGTCACCCAGATCCAAGAAATTTAGAGACAGCCAGAATAGGGAGGAGCAGGGAGGCCCGCCCCATCCCATTTCCCTTACCTTTGGGGAAAGTGCCTCTGGTTTTAAACTGTTAATAAGAGCTCCTGGTTTGCAGTTCCATCACCAGTGAAGATGATATGGATGAAGATTCGATGCTCCCACTTCCTCTTGGTAAAGCCCCCTAGCATTCTGATGGAATTCTCCAGGAAATGGAGGACAGGTGCCTCTGTTAGTTAGCTTTGTGTTGCTGTGACCTAAAGTCTCAACAAGAACTACTTAGAGAAGGAAAAGTATATTTTGGCTCATGATTTCAGAGGTTCAGTCTGATTGGCTAAATGCATGGCTCTGGGTCACAGATAAGGCAGAACATCATGGTCGGAGAACAAAGGGAAACTGCTCGGTTCATGGTAGCCAGGAAGCTGAGAGAGAGTTCTGCTCGCCAGAGACAAAATATAAACCCCAAAGGCACACCTCCAGAGACCTGCTCCCCAGCCACACTCTGCCTGCCTGTAGTCACCACCCGGTACAGTAGACCTTTCAAATAATCATTCCACCCAGTGGATCGATGCACTGATGAGGTTATAGATCTCAAGATCTAACCCTCTCACCTCTGAACAGCCCTGCGTTGCCTCACACACGAGCTTCTGCACTTCAATCCAAACCATAACACACCCTGTTCAGCACCATGGTGTTGCCATCCTGTGTGGTGACGCGTGTCACCACTGTTCAGTGAGCATGTGAGTGGACGTGCCGAGACTATCTGCCCTGCCCAGACCTGCATGGCGCTGCCCCCTGGGCAGAGGCACCAACTCAGCCAGCGTCCCTTCCTCAGTCACGGTAGCACCTCTGATGTCCTAACTGGGAAAGCGAGGACTGGGGTTGTGACCGGAGCCTCTCACTGTCCTGCCTAGTCCACAGCCCAGTTTCTGTCACTCAGGGCCCATCCTGGAAAGCAGAAACCACTCCCAGTATTTCAAACAGGGGCTTATTCTAGATTTGTTTTACACAGAAACAAGAACAGAGAGGTGACTCGGGGAACAAGGGACCACCTGGAAAAACAACAGGAAGCTGCCCTCACCCTGAGGCGGCCAGGACACAGTGATAAGGTCATGTTACCAGAGCCCTGGGGCTAGGGACCCACTGGGAGGGACCTGGGACCACAGGGGCCCATCTGGTAGGAGCCAGAGTCATGAGGATGCACAGTCCCTGTCACGACTGCTCCCTGTGCAGAGAAGGAGGAAAAGCTTGACCTCCCGCTTCTTGCCCTCCAGATTTCTGCAGATGCCTCATGTTAGCCTAGAAGCCAGCTTCCCTGGGAGCTGCGGTGGCAACCTGCAGGGTCAGCCCCCCACAGGCAGCAGGGCAGCACAGCTGGAGGGGGTGAGGAGCAGGCCTGAGGGCCAGCAGCCTGGGCTAGACCCTGTCTGCTCGTGTTATGTCCCGCCTCAGTGTTTATGCTGCTGTCCTGGACCCTGGTGAGGGACCCCCGTGGGTCTTTGTGAATTCTTTTTCCTCGGCCTAGAGGGACAGTGCTTTGGGGAGGTGGGGGGGCTTCATTCTTCATTCCTGGTTTCCTTTGGGGGGATTTACTCACTTAGCTGCCCACCTCCCTCCTCCCCTCAGGAAAGCCATGTCCCAGTTCTCTTTGCACCCTCCTGTTCCTCTCCCCTGTGCCTCTGGTTCTCTACCTACCCAGGGCATGCTTCAGTGCTCGTAAGTGCTTCCCCAGGATAGTTCATTCCAGCGTGATGCCACTGTGGACCGTCTGTCTAGGGAGATGCCATCCACTAATCAGTTTGTATCGTGTTTCCAATAAATTTCTGGAAATTGCTCCTGGTTTTGTGCTCTCCTTTAGTGGGATGGTGGCTCAGCTGTGAGGCACTGGGCATGCACACCCCAGACCTCCACAGCAGCAGATCCTTGTCTCAGGTAATAGGTTAGGCCTGTGGGCCTGTGTCCCCAGCCACCCCAGACTCCAGCAGCCTTGCACTACTGAGGGACTGTATCTTCTCATGTCACATCCTGACTGTGCACAGGTTTCAGGAGGCGAAGTCACCCAGGTAGGTGGCCTTTGACCCTGCACTCCCTAGGCCTGGGGGTAGGAGGAGCAGCAGGCAGACCTTTCCCTAGTAACCACCCCACCGAGTCATGGTTGTGCTAGTCCTGGGGACACATGCCAGGGAGCATGGGATGGTGCATTGAGGGGGCTTCTGTGGCCCAGCACAGGGCTTCCTTGTTGGACTGCCTTCTTGTAGGTGCTCTGTCAAGGTCACTTCAGGGGAAGATGAAGTGTGGCTCCTCTGTGTCACCCTTATTTGCGGGACTTTATGAGAGATTAAAAACCAAAAGACAAAAAGGCACTGAGTGTCTTCCGTGGAGAAGCAGGACATACACAGAGGGTCCTGGAGAAGAGGAAAAGTTGAGATTAAGACCGTGTTGGTGGTGCAGGAATTCAGTAGGCTGGACGGTGGTCACGGGGGTTTTCATGGAGCAGAGGTCCCTCCCTGGTGGAATCCCTCTGGCACTTCTACCCCACTCGTACTGTCTCCCTCTGTCACCAGTGTTGCATGTCCTGCCTCTCAAGGAGGGCCAGCCCTCACACCGGGCCAGAGCTGAGGGTTTTTGTTTTGTTTTGTTTTTTGTTTTTGGTACCAGGGATTGAACTCGGGGGCACTCGACCACTGAGGCACGTCCCCAGCCCTATTTTGTATTTTATTTAGAGACAGGGTCTCACTGAGTGCTTTTGCTGAGGCTGGCATTGAACTTGTGATCCTCCTGTTTCAGCCTCCCCAGCCGCTGGGATTACAGGCATGGGCCACTGTGCCCTGCTGGCTCCCTTAGTGGCACTTTTATAGGTTCTTTGAGAGATTGTTTTCTTATTCCCAGAATGAGCCACTTTAGTCCTGTGTCACCCTAAGCCCTCTCCCCACAGGGCTGAGCCTCCTAATAACCCTGTCAGCTTTCTTCCGGAGACCCCGAGAGAGTACCATTCTCCTCACCTGAGGAGGTGTCCTGCTAGCTCTCATGATCAGACCCTCCTGCCACCTATGGGTTGGATCCATCCACCCACCCCCTAGGGCCTCGCAGCAGAGTATCCTGACTCAGACCCGACTGCTACTTACTAGAGGTGTGATGCTGGGCAAGTCCCTCAACCTCTCTGGGACTCAGTGTTTTCATCTGTAAAAGGGATAATAATAATATCCACCGCGTAGGACTAAAGAAATCGGGAGAGGTAAGGTGCTTGGGAGGGGCCTTGCACTCACGGTGTGAATTGCTTTATCATCTCATTCTCATCTTTCCCTTCTCCTCCTGCCACTCTATTAAATCTCTCCATTCAGTCCAGGAAACAACGGAAATGTCAAACCATCAAAACCTCTGTCCTCTACTTAGCTTCACTTCCACTCCCATTGGCAAATCTGTTGAAGGCGAGAGGGGCTGTCTCCATTACTTCCAATCTCACAAATTCCTCAACCCATTATAGTGCTCTATGGCTCCCCTCCTGCCCCTCCCACAGCCACTCCATAAAGTCACTAATGACCTTCTGATCGCACAATCCGGTGGCCTTCTGAGAGAACGACCTCTTAGCCACCCTCTCTGAGCTTCTCGGGCGCTCCCAGCTTGGTCCCGGATTGCTTCCCAGTCTGTGTTCTAACACCGTTGTTCTCCACTCAGTTACCCCAACATTCTGAGATGACACAGACATTTTTCTGAAAAACACTTTTAGACATACTAGTAGTCACCTGTGTATCCCGGTCACTGTCCCCCTTCACGTTTTCATCACCCCAATGTTTTCAATGCAAATGTACAAATCCATAACCAACTAGGGTGCGCTACAGGGTCTGGCTGATTTGCCCAGGCTGGCCTTGAACTTGCAATTTTCCTGCCTCAACCTTCAGAGTAGCTGGGATTACAGGAGTGTGCCACCTAACCCTGCTTTTGTTGTTGTTGTTGTTTGGCATGGGGGTCTGGGGGGCTTCTCCCCCCAAACAAAACCACCTCAGTCCTTGAATCCTCTCATCAACGCTCCCTTACCCCACATTCATGGCAGATTGACTTTGAACATAGAGCGGTTCCTGCTGTCCCACAGCAATGTCCCTCTCATGAGCCCATGTCCAGTCTTGTGTGTGCAGATGAGACCCCAGGCTCCTGCAAACCTGGGACACAGGAGGCTGTGGTTCCAGACTCCAGGGCCTGACACCTCCCGCCCTGTGCCATGTGCTGCCACCTTGGACTAGGCCCCTGGTGTCCAGGTGTGGTGGCAGCCACTCTCCCACAGATCCTCCAGGTCTCACCACTGCCCTAGGCTCCTGTCTGGGCAAGGTAGAGGGTAGACAGGCTGCAACCACAGGAGGAGCATGGCAGTGAGACCCAGCCTGAGCTCCGAATGCAGACAGGCCTGTGTGGGAAGCGGCTGTCTAATACCCAGACTTCCCTGAGCCCCATCTGTACCATTTGGGCCAGTACTGCCACCTTGTTGAGGAGAAAATGGGACAATTTATGTAGAAACTGCCAGGGGATTTCCTGGTACAGTTTCCTGCTCTTTCACCAAAGTCCCAGGACATACCTAGATAGGCTGTCCACTGTGGGTGACCCTCACCCACTGGGGATCCCTGCTTTTCTACCCCCACCCCAGAGCCAGGTGTCCACAGTGGCTAGCAAGGGGCAGAGGGACTTTGTGTATATTTTGTGGTACCAGGATTGAACCCAGGGGCACTCTACCACCGAGCTACATCCTCAGCCCTTTTTACTTTTTATTTGGAGAAAGGGTCTGGCCTAGTTGCCCAGGCTGACCTGGTCCTTGTGATCCTCCTGCCTCAGCTTCCTGAGTAGCGGGATGACAGGTGCGCATCATTGCACCTGGCTGGATTTTATGTTTTCTACGGTTAGTACAAATTGCTTCTATTACTGGGAAAGAAATTCCACACAAGTGACTTTTTTAAAGTTATATAAAATAAATGGGAATAGAGGAAGAAGCAGAGAGATGACCTCAACTGTGATAGTGGACACACCCAGTGAGGAATGCCCATCCACAAGCTGGTACACCAGTGACAGACTCTGCCATGTCCCTGGTCACCTGGTGTGCCAACACTCCAGATGTAACAAGTCACGGGAGGTGTGGGCTGGGCCACTCATGATGCCTGTGTCCATAGAGACCCCCAGGTGCTGGTTCTCCAGGAAGCCTTTATTGAGGGCCTTCTCAAAGGTGAGCGGTGGGCCTGTGGGGACAGAGGGATGGGGTGCACACCACGTGTCCAACCATGAGGGGCTGATGGCTTCAGGGGGGAAGGGGAGCTGTGGGGACCCTAGGAGCCTGGCATCCCTGACTGAATGGCAGAAGGGTAGATGGCAGCGATGCCCAGGGCCTGGTGGCGGGCATGCCGAGGTGCTCGGCAGATGTGCCCTGGGAAGTGGTGGGGTGGGGAGAGCTGTTTGGAGGGTGGCTCTCGGGATAGCACTCTGGCACATGCTGACTGCTTTGGGCCACAGTAAGACGGTCACCCCAGGTGCTTCTTGCGGGAAGGATCCTGGGTCACAGACAAGGCCACAGAGCCTTGTGCTCGTTCCCACGTGTACCTGTGGAGACACAGATGGGCAGGGGTCAGGCAAAGCCAGACCCTGAGGATTCTAGGGAAAGGAAGGCGGGCCCACTGTTTGGGACCCCCCGCCCCCACCTCATGTACTCACGAGGTCCCAGCTGGCACCAGGAGGCTGTCATCTGGGGCCAGGTCCAGGTGCTGTTCCCCCATTGTCACCACTGAGGAACCCTCCTGTGAAAGAAGAGACAGAGAATCCAATAGAGGATGTCAGACCTCAATGTCTATCTGAATGTCCCCAAGTCTGCCCCCCAAGGAGGTCTGAGGGCAGGTCCCTCTATGGGAGCACAAGGCCCCAGAGCAGCCTGATCCCCATGGACAGGAGGTTGTGCCACTCTCTCCCTGGGCCCCACTTGCCAGCTGCCACAGCCACATGTCCACGTCCTGCTCCAGGCCTCTGCTCCTGCCTTGCCCATGCACGATTACCTGGTAGGAGGTGAAAGGATTTCCTGGTGCTTCCCACCCCACTTGACGAATGGCCTTGAACCTGATCCCCAGACACCAGACCTAAGTGGGGCAGGGGTGGGGCCATGATAGCTGCATCCTGTGTGCCGGGCAGAAACCAGGACATGGAGAAGGCTTCCCTGCAGCCTCTGTTCCTGGGCATCAGGCAGGCCTGCCCTCCACATTCCCACATGCGAGGTTCCTCTCACGGGTGCTCACCTGAAGGTCTGCCCCAGGGCACACGAGGGACGCACACCTCAGCTTCCCACAGGGTGCCCACCCTTCCTCTGTGAGGTGTTGAGTCTGGCCTAGGTTCAAACGGGGAGGAGGAGATCCAGGCTGAGGGCTCTCCACCTACACTGGCCTGTGCAGAGGCTGTGCTGCTGGCCCCTGCAGGACTCAGTGAATATTTGCTGGTGTAAACAAGTGGGATCAGGGTGGGAAAGTGGCAGACGCAGGGCCAGGAGGCCAGTACTGCATGATGGGGAGCGGGGATTCGTGGTGCATGCCCTCCTCTCATAGCTCTGCCTGAGCTCTGGGTGGCCGTGGTATCAAGGAGAAGCAGGCCAGACGTCTAAGGGCAGGCCTTTGCCCAGTGAGCATCCCTTCCTGGGGTACTAATGCTGCCCACATGGGATGTGCCAGGGCAAACTGTACCATGCCAGGGACCACCAGCCTACAGGCAGCTTGCCCTGCTGCCCTCCAGATCAGTCCCCTCAAAGTACAAACACTACTCTGGTCTCCTTGTTCCCCTGATCCAACACTTGAAGCCCCGTTACCTTTAGGACAAGTTCTTCCATCTTGCCAGCCCCACAGACCTGGGCCCTGCGTGCTGCTTCACAGCCTACCACCTGCCCACTGCCTCCCCTGCCCTGGCTCAGCACTCACCAACCTCAGCCACTTATGGTCCAGGCGGTTCAAGCCTTCATGCCCTTGCTCCTGCTTCTCCCTCATGGAGCGTGCCCTCTCCACCTCCCTTTCTAACCCTTACAAACTCCTGCACCAGCTTTAAACTCAAATCGCCCATAACCTCCTCCAGGAAGCCTTTGTTGATTTTCCCCCCTGGTCGGGATTCTTCTGTTATCCTCCCACAGTTTCCTGTAGCTTCTCTATCAAACACCGAATGTCACAATGTGGGAGCTGTGGATTAACTCGTCTGAGTCCTTGGCTAGACCACACACTCTTTGAGGCAGTGACTCCATCCTGTCCTTCTGCCAAAGCCTGAGACAGAATAGGCACTCAGTAACTGTAGAATGAAAGGTCAGCCGTGTGGGTCTTTCTCTGCACATCTCTACCCAACCCTCACCCCAAACACATCTCCAGTTTCCAGGCTGTGACTGACCAAAAGCTCAGGAATTCCTCGCAGCAGGAAAACTGCAGATGCTCAGGAAGTTGAAAGCAAAGAGAGCTTGATTGGGAGCATGAAGTCTCCAGTCACAGCAAAGCCATTGCTCTCTGAGTGATGGAGAAGGCAGCATTACCTGTGTCTCATAGGTGTCCCCAAACAGGTTGATAGATGTGCCTGCCTGCAGCTCCCTGTGGTGGCCATCCAGCCAAGCCTTCAGGGACATGGGCTCCATGATGGATCGTGTACTCAGAGGGAATGGCGGCTCCTTCAGCAGCTGGTCTGCACCCAAAGTGTGACTGTGGTCAGTGTCCTCTGGGCTCAGCCTCCCAACCCCACAGGCCCAGATCCCAGAGGCCCCAGCTCTCAATGGCTGGATCAGGTCCTGGATCCAACTCAGTTACCAGTAACCACCTGAGGGTACCATTCAGTGCCATCTTCCACAGTACCGTGAGTACTGGGCAGAGTACTCAAAGAGAGACTCCTGGGACCCTGGGCCAAGACCCATCCTATTGTGGAAAGGGTGCGAGGGAGAGAGATGGTTGCCAGTGGCCTCACCAGGGTTGGGTTTTCCTGTTCTGTACTGCTCAGAGCGGAAGAACCTGCAGGGACAAACAGGGAGGAGAGAGGAATGGCGGGCATTCCTGCTTGCGTAGCCTGGGAACACATACACCATACACTGTTGGGTGCAGCCTCTCACATACTTGTATAGCCACCCTCCTTTCCCTCCCAGCTCTGTGGGGCAGTCCCTCCAGTGGCTCCCTCCAGCCCCAACCACCCCCAGGAAGGGAGACTTTCTCCCTAATTCCCAGGCATGATGGCTCTAGGTCAGCAGTGCTCATGTGCAGTCCCAGGACAGCGAGGGGCTGGGGGCTCACTCTTGGATGATGGGGGCCAACTGGGTGCCGAGATCCTTGCAGTAGAACCACTTCTCAAACAGGACATCCACGGTGTCCCCCACGTAGTACCTGCCGAAGCAGAGGACAGGCACCCTGGCTCCCCATTTGGGCAGCCCCAGGGCAGCCATGCTCAGGCCTGCTTCTGCTTGTGGGCTTCTGGGCCCTGGCCCTGCAGAGCTGGGCTGCCTATTTCACGTCTGTCAGCGCAGCCTTGAGGGCAGAGCTTACATACCTACACCTGGCTCCTCAGAAGCTCCAGCCCCACCAAGAAAGCAAATAGAACCCTGGGACACAGGGAAGCTGAGCAACTTACAGGCAGACTTTTGACCTTTAATAAAAGCCGGGGACTTGACATTAAAATGCCACTCAAAAAAAAAAAAAAAAAAAAAAAAAAGCTACTCCAAAGGCCTGAAAATGCACTTAAGTCCCATTATGAAGCTTTTTGGTGGCCAGCTCCATCCCAGGAGAGAATTTAGGGTGCCTGGTGGATGGATGCTGTGTGTATCTGTGAACCATCTCCCTCAGCAGGAACACTTAAATCAGAGAGTCTTAAAAGCTTAGAAAGCATCTAATCCAGGTGTGTTTTTCCCAAAAAGGAAGCTGAGGCTGAGCCTGAATCCAGGGATGGCTGCCTGCAGTGCTTAAGGTCAGAGTACATAGAAACTGCAGCGTCCAGCATGCAGAGATGTCCCCAGATGAGGACTTCTTGTCCTTCAAGGGTCACGGCTGTCTTTGAGATCCACAGCAAAGCTCTGAACCTCTTCCCCAGGGAAGGCCACATGCAGGAAGCCATCCATGAATCTTGTGTGGGAACAGAGTGATGTTCGAGCCTTTAGACAGGGAACCTGGTCTTAGGAACTCCCGGTTGTATATCCACTGGTTTGAGAATGCCTGATTCACGTGGTACCCTGTTCCAGCTCACCGCTCAAAGTTCAAGACTCCCACCCCTATCCTGCTTTTCTCGAAGAAGCTCCTACTGATCCCCTTTGATCTGTACTGTTATAAATAAAGCAAGTGCGGGCCCCTTCCTTTGTTAGAAGCCATACCTCCCTCGTCGGCCTAACCCATCACTGTCCCTGCTCTTTATTTGCTTTTTTATAAATATATTTTTTAGTTGTAGGTGGACCCAATACCTTTATTTTATTTTTATGTGGTGCTGAGGATCAAACCCAGGGTCTCATGCATGCCAGGTGAGTGCTCTACCACTGAGCCACAACCCCAGCCCATACACCGGCTCTTTAGATAAATTTCTAGTCTGTGTGTTGATTTCACGCTATCATTTTCTTAGCCTTTACTTTGCAGCTGGCCCATTCCTCCGCCGGGAACCCTTTTCCTCACCTGCACAGGACGTGAGTGAGACCCACATGCAGCCTTCAGTAGGTCCCTCCAGCACCTCCCCCGACTACCCTGCACAGCTCATCTGTGCTAGGGACATTTGTTAATTGAATGCACTAATCCCTGGGGCCCTAATCCCTAGGCCCAGTTCCTGGGCCAGGCCAGCTCTGCCTGCCCTTTAACTCCCACTGAAAAAGAGAATCTGTCCTGCTGATGGAGATGGTTGACAGACACAAGACATCCACTCACCTGGAACCCTGAAACCTCCCTGCGATGGAGCTGGCCACCAGAAAGCTTCATAATGGGACTGCAGTGCCCTCCAGGAATCGCCTTCAGAGTGACATTTTAATGTCAAGTCCCTGGCTTTTATTAAAGGTCAAAAGTAGCCAGATGAAATCTGATATTAAATTTGCTGTAAAATGTTATTGAGGACATTATCCTCTTCATCATTGAAGACTCCTTCTAAAAAGTCCCTTGGAGAAATTCCTTCTAGAATTTAAGGCCAGGGATCTGTCTGTCCAATAGACTATTTCAGTAGATTATTATGAAGCTATTAATATTGTATTTTTTGAAGAGATTTAATAGTCCGAGAAATATTTATGAGTTTTTTAAGTACAAAAACCAAAATTCAAACCCATGCAGGCAATAAGACTGCAATGTTGTCAGGTAGAGATATACACAGAAAAAAAGATGGAAATCTAAATGCTTCTCTAAGTTTAATTGGGATGATAAACACTCCGTCCCTTCTGCTTTTGTCTGCTTTGTTTCTTGAGATATAATTCATATACCATAATGTTCATCCTTTTAGTAACAAGTAATTTTTTTAAAAAATTTCATTCCTGTACTTTTCCAGATTTTGAGTGAATGTGCATGACTTAGGTAATTTGAAGGGGGAAAATAAGGGAGTATTTTTAAAAAGATGCCCATTAAAAAAGCCAGGCTTGGTGGCACACACCTGCAATCTCAGCTACTCAGTTTGAGGTCAGCCAGGACAACTTGGTGAAGCCCTGTCTCAAAATAAAAAACTAAAAAGACTGGGAGTGTAGCTCAGTGGTAGAGTGCTCTTGGGTCCAATCTCCAGTACCAAAAACAAACAAACAATAAAAGCCCATTACAGCAGAAGATGTAGGCCAAAGTATCCTGACCCTAGTAACTTGATAGGAAGTTTAGATTTTCTTAGTGAAAGGGCTGGTGGTGTAGCTCAGTGGTAAAGCATGTGCTTAGCATGTGTGAGACCTGAGTTTCCATCCCAGCACTGGGGAAAAGCATTAATTTTAAAAAGTTTAACTTTCAGGAAAATCTTTGGTCTTCTCAGGAAGCTTCAGAGTCTTCCTCCTTCCAGAGGATAAAAACTGGGCAACTGATTAGACCAATTGGGAACCACAACTGTATAATCAGAGTCCAGAGCCGGGCCTGCGCTCTTTCCCTGGGTGTTGATCTTGGCCCTGCTTTCCTGGGGTCTGGCAGGTTTAATCTCTAGCAAACTTCCCTTCCCTGTGCCCAGTATGAATGATAACAGTGCCTACTTCCTAGGGTCATCTGGGAGCAATCAATGAATAAATACATACAAAGCCCCACTGGGTGTCTGGCACACAGCCAAGTGCCAGCCAGCTCTCTGTGTTTATTGTGGATTGAGCTGGGGCAGAGACTGGCCAGAGGTACTGGCCCAGACTAGATCCTGGAAGCCGAGGCTGTCCTGGGTAGAGGGTCCCCTTGGCTCTCCCCCGCCTCCCTTTCTTCACTCCCCCTTCCCTCTGCTGACCTCATGTAGGAAACAGGCTCTGACTCCACTCAGAGGGTCATCAGGCTGAATGGGCTCCCGGGCCACAGACAACATCACCACACCCATCACTGAACACCCTCCCTGTCAGCCAGGAACTCCATTGCCTCCTGCAGCCCGCCATCCTCTTGATGGTCAGGAAGTGCTTTCTTGCGTCAACCTGGGATCCCTGGAGCTGCACACCCTGCTACTAGCCTACTGTTTGCCCAGCCCCACAGGGGCATTTACCTGAGCCCATCTAGCTCGGTTTCCAGCCGTCTCCGCTCAATCACCAGTCCCATGGTGTTGGCAAACCTCTGCGGGGAGTGGGGCACCCCAGCAGGCAGGAGGAATATCTGTAGCGGGGGAGACCAGGTGCCCAGCAAGGCTGCCGTCCCTCACAGAGACGTCAGCACCGGCAGCATCCCAGGCATTCCAGCTGACCCACAGGGCACAGGGGGCATTGCCATCCACGCCGGGCCCTGCTGTCTGCCAGGCCTACCCAGGGAACTGAAGGGGGGTATGTCTGGCTGTGCTGAGCACTGGGTGGCCCAAAGGAGGGAGTGCCCAGGGACCAGGCAGGGCAGGAAAGGGTGAGGAAGACAGTGCCTTAGCCAAGGCTAGGGCAAGTGGCCAGGGTGGGCTCCTGATCTGGTGCCCTTTGCCACCCCATCTGCTGGTGTCCGCCTCACCTCTCCCTGCCGAATGACCACATCCCGGTGTTTCCCTCGCTCCAGTACACGGAGAACCATGTCTCCTTCCAGCTGATAAAACACCTGTGGAACAGCAGAGACTAGGATTCCCCTTGCTCCCCCTCCAGGTCCTTGGCCACTGCCCAGGCCCTGAGTTCTGACTAGGAACCTGGGAAACTTCCCAAAGCCCCAAGGTTTATGAGCAACTCCATCACTTCTGTCCTGAGGCCCCCATCTTCCCTGACTCAGGTCACAGACAGCAGTGGGGGACACACACCTTGCATCTCAAACATGCAAGTGGTGATCAAAATAACCCAGGATGCAACAGCAGGTGCCTGGCTGGGGGCAGGAGGCTGGATGAGAGTGTCCTTGGGGACAATCAGGTAAGGAGAACCACCTTTCACTGGGCCAGGGGTTGTGCCAAGCACTATCATATACATTATCAGAAATCTTTACAACTTCCAAGGGTGTTATTAGCCTGTTCTGCAGAATGAACAAACGCAGGCTCAGAGCACAAAGCAACTTGCTCCAGGGCACACAGCTAGTTAGTCCCGCAGCTGCCTTTGGGACTGAGGCCTGTGCACGGTTCTGAGCCTGGGCTGGTTCCTCTGGCCATCGTGATGCCCTGGCATTAGGGGCTATGGAGGTCAGCAGCCTAGGGCGGGGACTGGGGGGCTCCTACACATTTTTCTTATTTTATCCTAAGCCCCCAATTAACATGCTTACTCAGATCTCGCGGTGCAGGAGGAGAGGCAGATGCAATTTCTCTCTACAGTTTACACATTGCACAGATGTTAAAAGCCCCAGCCAAATAGTTGAAGGACTTTCAATAATAATAATAATTAATAATAATAGTCATAATTATCACGTAAAGAATTAATGGAGATAAAGTTTGTAGTCACAATATCTACTCAGAGAAACCCAGCTGAACAAATTGAGAAATAAAGAAGTTAGAGAAATGCAGCCCCTACACCTGCTGCAAGGGGACTCGAGGCCTCTGAAGGGCACCACATCATGGGGCGTGAACAGTCTTCACAGAAGCCGGTGTGGTGGTGCATACCTGTAATCCCAGCAGCTCGGGAGGCTGAGGCAGGAGGATTGAGAGTTCAAAGCCAGCCTCAGCAACTTGGTGAGGCACTGAGCACCTCAGTGAGATCCTTTCTCTCAATAAAACACAAAAAAAGGGATGGGGATGTGGCTCAGTGGTTAAGTGCCCCTGGGTTCAATGCCCAGTACCAAAAAAGACGTACCTGTGGGGTGTCTTGGGATGTAGGACCTTCTGTGCTAAAACTGGGCATGTCCTGGGTCACACGACCACCTACACCTTTGCCCTCGTAATCGCACCTTAGAAATGTGGCCTCAGTAATCAACGACTGTCCACCCTGCTGTACGCCCTCAGTCAGTTCAGTTAGCCTTTCTGTGCCTCAGTTTCCTCCTCTACAACGTGGGTAGTATCTGCCTAGAAGGCTGCTGTGCAGCCTGCCTGGGGAGCGATACACTCAGCACAGGGCAAGCACTGAATGAATTTCTGGCGGTTAACTTCACAATTGTAGGAATTGCAAAAATAATGCCAATAATAATAGGATAAATGTAAACATTTCTTGATAGATTCAAAATATGTAACACAATGCAACCATTAAAAATATGCTTTTGCAGGGCCTGGTGGCGCATGCTTGTAATCCCAGCTGCTCAGGAGGCTGAGGCAGGAGGATTGAGAGTTCAAAGTCAGCCTCAGCCAAAGCGAGGTGCTAAGCAACTCAGTGAGACAGACCCTGTCTGTAAGTAAAATACAAAATAGGGCTGGGGATGTGGTTCAGTGGTTGAGTGCCCCTGAGTTCAATCCCTGGTATCCCCCTGCCAAAAAAAATATACATATTTTTTGAATATATATGCTTTTGAAGAACAATAAAAATGGTAAAATGTACTTAGGCCGTGATGGCCCATGCCTGTAACTCAGCAACTCTGGAGGCTGAGGCAGGAGTAATACAAGTGCAAGGTCAGTTTCAGCAATTTAGGGAGAACCTATCTCAAAACTAAAAAAAAAAAAAAAAAAAGAACTGGGGGTGTAGCTCAGTGGTAAAGCACCCTTGGGTTCAATCCATAGTACAATAAAAAAGAGAAAGTGCTAAATTTATAATTTTTTTTACAGTGTTGGGGATTGAACCCCCAGAAAACATATTTCTTACATCTTCTACGATAAACAATATTTATTTTCATTATTTAAAACAAGTCATACACCTGTAATCCCAGCAACTCAGGAGGCTGAGGCAGGAGAATCACAAGTTCAAGGCCAATTTGGGCAATTCAGAGAGGCCTTCAGCAATTTAGCAAGACCCTGTCTTTAAATTAAAAAGAAAGGGCTGGAATTGTAGCTCAGTGGTTAGGTACCTTTGGGTTCAATTCCTGCTACCAAAATAAATAGATAAATAAATAAATAATAAAAAATTTAAAAAGGATGCTGGAGATGTAACTCAATGGTAGAGCTCCCTTGGATTCAATCCCAAGTTCAACAAAAAAATAAGAATAAATAAATAAAATCACCCATAAACATTATTGAATACAAATGACACAAAAACTACTTCTAGGGAGCAGTTCGGCATGTCCCATCCCCCTCACCAAGTTGAGAGAAAACCCATTTATGCATCTTTCTCAGGAAGGGAGGAGGGAACCTGGAATTCTGGGGAGGGGACTGTTATGGTTTGGATGTGAGGTGTCCTCCAAAAGCTCACATGTGAGACAATGCAAGAAAGTCCAGAGGACAAATGATTGGGTTGGAAGAGTCTTAACCTAATCATCGAATTAATCCCCTGATGGGATTAGCTGCGTGGTAACTGGAGGCAGGTGGGGTGTGGCTGGAAGGAGCAATTAATTGGGGGCATGGCTATGGGGCATATATTTTGTATCTGGAGAATGGAGACTCTCTCTCTCTCTCTCTCTCTCTCTCTCTCTCTCTGCTTTCTGATAATGTCAGCTGCTTCCTCTGCCACACTCTTCTGCCATGATGTTCAGCTTCACCTCACACGGAGGAATGGAGCCAGCTTTCTATGGACTAAGACCTCTGAAACGGGGAGCCCTCAAATAAACTTTCCCTCCTTTAAAATTGTTCTGGTCAGATCATTTAATCACAGAAGCAAAAACACTGACCAAGACAGGGGCCTAGTCCTCAGGTCCTGAAAACATCAGGGAAAGGTGGGAGGGGGAGTCTGGAGGGGTGTCTGGGTCAGATCCAACCCATCTCACTGAACAAAAACAAGAAGGTAGTGGAGTTTTCCTCAGTCTTGTCCCCTACCCAGAGGCCTGTCCTGTGACGAGGGACAGGTCTGGCCTGGAGCAGCAAACCAATCACTGACAGCAGAAAATCTCAAATGGCTGTAGGCAATCCCGAAGGAATTATGCTGGTTTGGAAGGAAGTGATGTTTGGGGTGTGGCGTTAGCTGGAGGAGTAAACTCTGCCTGCTCAGGAGGTATTACATAGAGCCTGGCTTCACGGCCTGGAAAGTCTGTAGGAGGTGGCCAGACAGCGAGCAGGCGAGGTGAGGACCCGGCCTGATAAACACCTGCTCTACACACACTGAATCCTTCCACCATTGTCCCACACTCTGTGAGGGAAGGCTCAGAGGTCACAAGACGCATTTGTCCAAGATCACGTGGCTTTAAGAGGTTCTTCCTCCTCTCACCTGCCTGCCCCCAGGAAAGGGGTGGGTAAGTGGAGTAGGAGTGTGGGAGGTATTGGGGAGTTGGCGCTGGGGAAGTCTGCCCGGGCCACCCGGGCCACCCGGAGTGCTGTTGCAGGGGCGCTCCATCAGGGAGGAAAATCTGGCTCAGTCAGTAAGAGGTGTGATTTGGACTCAGGTCTGAGTGATTCTTCAAGCTCTAGCTGGGTAAGGACAACCAGGGACAGAGAGGATACTGACGCTCAGCCCTGAGGCCACCAGCGGCCTGTGGCAAATGCTGTACCCTGCCTGCCTACCAAAGGTGGGGGGCATGCCATCACAAACCCATCTCCAGTCAGACTCCTCCCAGACACCTGAAGGTCCCTCCAGAGTAAGGACACATGTGCAGGCTGACCCTGCTCATCTCTCAGCACCAGCTGGGTTAAGGGATGGCTGATCCAGGCCCTCAGTGGACACCGGTCTGCCTGAGCTGCTTGGAGAAACCATGAAATGGGTCTGGGGCAGAGGTGGCAGGGGATTAAAAAGGGAGAAGGGAGGGAGACAGACAAGGAGACAGGAGGGGTGGGCGCAGAGATCAGAGCTAACAGGTGAGCGGAAGCTGCTGGACCGTGAGGCTGCCCCAGGCAGGCAGGACCGGCCACTCCTGATCTGACCCCGCCTCCTCTCCGAAGGTCTGAATTTTCCTGTTGATTTTTTCCATAGAGGAGGATTTTTTCCACACACAGAGGTGTGTCTGTAAGGAAAAAGCCCCGAGAGGGCAAGGCTCATGGAAATGTGAGGGTTGGGCTGATTCTGCTCAGCCAAGGCTGCTCCCTGCCCACTGTCCCTTGGCCCATTGTCCTGGGGGCCCAGCACACACACTAGGTGCTCACTGGATGTCTGCTAAGCAGCTCACTGCAGTCCTGGATTCTCGGAAGAGACCAGCAGTGGGGGTGGGGGCAGTCACCAAGCTAGACTTTGCAGCTCAGACCCTAGAATCAGGCTTCCCTCCAGATGCTGGAGGGCTCTGAAAGGATCCTTTCCCACTGGAGACTGGTAGCTGGGATCCTGCCGGGGACTCTCCCCACGAGGGCCTTCTTTCTCTGTTAATTTTACTGTTGTTTACCTACTTTGGGATAGGTAGCAGAGAAACAGTTCAAAATCCAAGGTACAAAAGGGTATTCAGTGCAACCTCTGCCCCGAGTCACATAGCTCCTAACAGCTGATGTGTCTTGCACCCTCTAAGTAAGAAAGGGCCACCCAGCCCCACTTATTCCTCAGCACCAGCTCCCCAACCTCGCCCACCCCTCAGCCACTTGCCCTTCCTCCTTCAGTCCCCTCCCCACCTCCCCACCACCATCCACCCCCTGGATTTTGCTCCCTAGCCGTAGGAGAGGGAGAACCTGGCTCCTGGGATCAGATGGGAAAACTAGGTTTCCTCCTGTGCTTGGGCCTCATTTTAGAGGCCAGCTTGTATACATTCAGGTTTGGGGCAGGGGACCAGGCATCCCACCTGGAGCATGGACAGCCAGTGTGTCTGGGACTGGATGCTCCACAGACAGAGCCTGTCTCGCCCGCAGGGCTGGGCTAGTTCCTAGAGCTTCTCCTGCAG
The DNA here is from genome assembly GCF_902686445.1 of Sciurus carolinensis. NCBI lineage: Eukaryota > Metazoa > Chordata > Mammalia > Rodentia > Sciuridae > Sciurus > Sciurus carolinensis. The sequence continues at coordinate 59,447,928 of NC_062225.1, read as the reverse complement.
CAATCCCTGGCTCCACCTCAAGGATGGGGCTGTCCAAGGTGGCAGCTGTGAGTGAGGTGGCAGTTTCCCCTGTGATTTCAGTAGGTCCCTTAGCAGTCTTGTCTCCCGTCTTCAGTCCACAAGCTCTGGCCCTGATGCAGGAAGTATCTGCTCCCCCAGGGGCAGTGTTCCTGGCCCAGACATGGGAGGCGAGTCCACGGCCTACCTCCTCGCCCTCCTCAATGTGATAGTCCTTCCTGGTGTTGGGGCCCCCGACGAACATGATTTTGAGCTGCTCCTGGTGCCTGCAAAGGAGTGGTAGGGGAGGTCTTGGATCAGGTCCTGGGAGGGAGGAGACTGTGGTAGGGGGAAGGGGTCCCGGAACACCTGGGAAAAGGAACAGATACCTGTCCTCACTCTCATCCTCATTTGTGCTATGTGCACCTAAGTGTCTGTGTGTACGTGACTGTGTGTGTCCCTCTGTGACCCAGCGGAGGAAGAGCCAGTGGAACCATGACTTCATCACCCAGCCTCCCTGCTCAGGATCTCCAATCACAGGACAGCAAACTAGAGCCCATGTCTGATTGTGGGACCCTCTGTTTCCCATTGGCTAGAGGCCTGACTCAGGAGATTGCGACATCTAGCAGGGGCCTCAGACAGCCCTGAGTCAGTGTGGCATGAGGTTAGAAACAGGAGCTGGAGCCAGCCTCCAGGGATCAAATGTGGCCCTACATCCAACCTTGGGCAAGGTTGCCTAACCTCTCTGGGCCTCAGATCTGTTATCTGTAAAATGGAGAGATAGCTCTTGCATCAAGTTTAAATGGATTACGTGGATTCATTTTTAGAAGCTCTCAGAACACAGTGCCTGACACATAATAAGCACTTCTTAAGTGTTTGGTAAAATAAACTGAATGTGACCCTCTCACTTGACAGCTGACTGTTCAAGCTTGCTAAAGCTCAAGAGGGTCATGCAGCCAGGGAATGACAGAACCTGGGCACGGGCCTGGACTCCCTGACTCCCAGGCTGGTACCCTGCCCCTGGTACCACTGGTGTACACTGTCAGCCGTTTGGAACTTGATAGGAGGCCCAAACTCCTCAGCCTGTCTACTATTGGCGTGGTGTCACCTTTCACAGGACTCTGTACCTCCTGACAGCAACACACCCACCTTCCACCTAGGGTCTACTCTCCAGGAATTAAAATAAGCAGCGGTCTGTGCATGGGTGGGGGTCCAGGGGCTTAGGAAGCAAAGCAACAGAGAGCAGGGGTGAGGGATTTCCTGGGGAATGAGGGGGCACAGAAGCCAGGTGCAGGGACCATTTGTGCTATTTCTGATCTCTGCAATAGAGAGGCTGACTGTATTCATGAGATTTGACGGCAGTGGAGGGATTGAGGGGATCTGAACCCCCAAACCTAGACTGGAAATCCTCGACTAGTATCTGCTCCTCTGGACTGTTTTCCAGCCCACAGTTGGGGGCACGGGACCTCCTTTATGGGAGACAGGTATTAACAACCAAGAACATAGCTCCATCATGGCCCAAATGAACAAATGGATGAGGTTATTGGGCAGGAGGAGGCTGGCATGCGGCAGTTCTGAGCTTAAAGAACCTAAAGCAGGTTGGAGGAGTGGAGAGAAGTTGTGAGGTGCCTGGATAAGGGAGTAGAGGGGTCAGCTGAGTACAGAGGCCCAAGACAGGAAGCACTGGGTCTTGGTGGGTGTGGGTGGTCTTGGGGAGTGATTTGAGAAGGCTGGATCAGGAGGGGGTCTAGCTAAGGAGTTTGGTCCTCAGAAAATCTTTTCTTAAATTAATTTTATTGAGATATAATTTAGATACATATTGAAAGTTCTTGAACAAATTCATTCCAGAATTGTTTCAAGCCATTGATCAGCATGCAGATTATGTCCCTCCAGCAGCTTCTTGCCTCACTGAGGGTGTTACAGGCTGAATTTATCCCCCCTAAATTCATGTGTTGAAGTCCCAACCTCTAGGACCTAAGAGTATGACCTTATTTGGAAATAGGGTCATTGCAGATTTCATAAATTAAGATCACTGGAGTCCCGTGGGTCAGAGTTGTTTTACAGACAGGAAACGTGGACTCGGACACATGGGGAGAGTGCCCAGGGAAGGTGAAGGCGGAGATCCGGTGACACAGCAGAAGCCAAGGAAAACTGGCAACGCCAGAAAAGCAGAAGCCCGGGGAGAAGCGTGGCACAGACTCAACGCCAGCCCCAGCAAACCGAATCAAGGGGAAGGCACAGCCCTCGCTCTGATCCCTGCCAGTCTGCCTGCCTTTGCCTCCATCCTTGGTTTGATTATGTAACAATATCACCTACTCCACCTGAACGTCAGCTCTACAAGGAAGGCACTTTTGTCAGTGTGTTTCCTGCTGTATCCCCAGGATCCAGGCCAGCCTGGCAGGTGCTCAGTGAACATCTGCTGATGAATAAAGGGAGGGATGCATTTGCGATGGGGGACACCAGGGCAGCACTGGAGGACTGGTGGAGGCCTGGAGGCAGGGCAGCCAGGACTTCCCAGGCTGGAGGTGGCCAGGGCTGAAGTGGAGCAGATGGGTGTGAGATGCTTTTAGGGAGAGAGACTGGAATGAGAGACTGTGGACAGGAGAAGGGGAAGAAAGAGACAAAGACGATAAAGTGGGGGTTGAGAGGACAATAGTGGCAGAAAAGACGAGTCTTAAGGGAAATGTTGACCGCTAGCCATGGTGGTATTGCACAATGACCAAGAGAAGATGTGGACTTTGGAGTCTGGGCTTGAGTCTGGACTCTGTCCAGCACTAGCTCTATGACACTGGGAAGGTTTTGTTAAATTCCAACTCATGGACTGAGAACTAAATGAGATGATGCCAGAACGCTTGGCATGGTCTCTGGCCTGTCACAATGTCAGTGATTGTTGCCCTGTGGGTTGAAGTACCACTCCAGTGGAGCTGTCTTGCAGGTACAGCAAATGCAGGGAATGTGAGACTGGTCTGGGGGGCACAGGAGGCCAGCCAGAGAGCTGAAGGAAGGGGAGGGAGGTGACCACAGGGGAGGGCCGTAGACATCTGTGAGAGAAAGATGAGTGACCAGTTCAGCCCTGTTGGGTACTGCAGGCAGAGGTAGCGTAGGGAGGACTGTGTGTGTGTGTGTGTGTGTGTGTGTGTGTGTGTGTGTACCTGCAAAGTCAGACTCTGGAAAGAATAGTAAACCAAAATCTCCCCAAAGGGGCTGATCTTCTGACTTCCCCCTTTGCCTGTGAGATTCCCAGTCCTGAGACCTAAGTTCTATTCTCATTCTGGGGCACTGAAAACCATGCTCCCCAAACATTCAAAGTTTCCCAAATTCCATTGGCGTCCTTGGGGACTTGAGAGAATCCTTGAGGGCTGGAGAACTATTTTCCAGCCCTGGAAGGAGAGGCACCCTGGACATCCCCAGAAGTCAAGGTCACAGTCCTCGCTACTCAGTCACCAGAAAGAGGAACAGACAAAGGAGGTGGAACCGGAACAGCAGGTCCTCACCCTCCCGGAAAGCGCCAAGAGAAATGACAGACCCCTTCTGCAGGCTTGTGGGTCAAGAAACTGGAACTGGAAGACGGTGTGTGCGGGGCAGTTGGTTGGAAGGAGGAGCTGGTGAGGACAGAGGGCGATACCGGACTGGAGACTCACATGAGCTTGTTGCAGACTGGGGGCTGGAAGGAGGCCCTGTTCTCCTCCACCCAAGTCTTCACTCTCACGCGGCGCTTCATGGCCACCAGGTCGGGTCGCTTCCTCCCTGCAGTGTCCTCTGGCCGGTGGGACCGTCGGAGGGACACGGCTCTGTCGGGCTCGCGGGTTGGTCGCCTAGTTAGTCAGCATCCCCGAGGTCAAAGGGCGGAGCAACCCACTACAGCACCCTGCGGCGGGCGGGCCGACCTGGGTCTGAGCCCGCCTGCTCGTCCTTGCCTTAGGTCTCAGTGCGCTGGGTAAGGGAAGAGGGAGGCCCTTTTTCGAGGCGGGACCGGGATCGGCTCCCCTGACCCAAGGCTCCCGACCAGCCCAACGTCCTGGGGCGTCCTGGGGCGTCCTGGGGCGTCCTGGGGCGTGCCAGAAGTGGGAGCCTGCTGCTAGGATCCAGACTCTTCCTGGCCCTTGTCCCTAGACATTCCGTCTGGTTTCTAGGAAGGCTCCAAAGATATTGTAAAGGGGAGAGTTTGAAACTCTGAGTGCCAGCACGTGGTCTTGAGGTTGGATTTAAGACTCAGTTTTCTTATCTGGAAAATGGGGATGACTGCACAGGCACTGAGAACTGAGGTGCGCATGGAACGAAAAGGTACCCCGATTAACGCCAGCACCCTGCGTCCTCACGACTTGACCGAGGTCCCCAGATGTTCTATTACATAGCGAAAGGCTGGCTCCACAGTACCTTGGGCTCTGCGAGGCAAACGCGCGCAGGCGCAAAACTGCAGGAGACCGGGTGGAGGGCAAGGGACGAGGCCACGGCTGGAGAGTGCGTTCCTCCCCCTCTGTATCCCCGGTGGTGGCACACCCGAGGGGGGACACTGCCCCAAGCGCCAGAGTCGTAGTGGGCACGGGCGAGGCGCCCGCCGTTGGTTTGAGCTCTCTGCGTAGCTTAAGTCACACCCAGGTGTATGAGGATGGTGCAGACGAGCCGGGGTCCTGGGTGTCCTAGCCCTTAGGAGTCTCCGGATACGGAGGTGGGATGGGCAGCCAAGTCTGTGCGCCTGCCAGAGCCTCGGCCACGGTGGTCCTGGGGCGGGAGACCTAGGCCTGTGGGGTGGGGTGAGGTAGAGGACACTGGCGAGGGGGTGCGGGGGAGGGGGAGGGCGATCCCCACCTGCCTTCCTGTTTTCAGGACTCAGAATGGTTAGGCAAACCGGAGGAGGGTGGAGCTGGGGAAGGGATAGGTGGGGGACATGGAAAGTGGCTCAGGCCTCTGACACCAAGAATGCAGACTAAAGAGTTGAAGCAATTTTAACTCCTCCAGCTCCAGCTCTCACGCCCACCCTGGTCTCTCCCCCCAGCCTTCCGAGGCTGCCTGGAGTGGGCAGTATTTCTCAGTATTTCAGCTGTAAAGTCAAATCCCAGACCCATGAGAAGCAGGTTTCCCACTTACCTGGCTGGGACTCTCCTGTTCCCTCTCCACCACCCCTTCCCCTTCCCCGCTCCTTTTTATTTGTTTAGCACGGTTTAGCTGAACATTTCTTCTATAGTTTGGTACCCAAATAACTCAAACCCGCTTCTTTATTTTTCTCATCTACAGGTAATCAGAGACGATGTAAACAATGACACAGGAAACGCCAAGGATCTGTGATGTGTTGGGTTTACTTTGGGTGTGTGTTTGTTAAATGGAAGGATGAGTGGGTGGGTGGATAAAGGCCTGAATGAATTTACATTAGAAAAAAAAACCTGCGTTCAGTCCGATGTTCCGTTACATAGTACAAAGGAAAGAATGAAGAATGATAGTTACCCTGTATTTTAGTTGATGTAGTCAAACAATGTGAATAATTGAGACCCTAAGTAAAATTTTTGGGATATGAATTATCTAGAATAATCTTATACATAGGCTAACTTCTGCTGTATAATCACTGTCAACTATGCCTCTGGTTTGTGGTGTGTAGATAAAACACCATGTTTAGTGTACTGAATAGGCAAACCTCCAAGCTTGGGCGTTGGCCATAAAAACCCTTTCCCCCAAGAACACAAAGCTGACACATCTCTTGAAGTCTGGTTTCTCTCCTCTCTTGGAGAGTGACTAAAAGATTTTACAGTTAATTGCTCTCTGCCTGCAAATCTCTGTACCCTGCAAGCACCACCTCTACTTCAGGCACCCTAATACTGAGGATTGCAGGGTTTCACACATGTTAGGCAAGCACTGAACCCTTTTTATTTTATTTTGTTTTGAGACAGTGTCTCACTAAGTTGCCCAGGCTGGCCTCGAACTTTCAATCCTCCTGCCTCAACCTCTGGAGTAGCTGGGCTTAAAGCTGTGCACCACCTTCCCTACTTTGTATGTTTCTTTTATTACTGAGAAATATTTCCTCTTATTTTCTTTTTACCTTGACCTCAACTTTGGCAGATATTAATATTGCTACATCCGTGTTTTACATTGCTATTTTCCATTTTCCCCTCTGCAGAATCATGGCTGCCATTGTAACATGCTGTATATATAGAGGTGGCAGAGCTGATACTGTGTCACAGCTGAGACTGGTCCTCAGAGGACTTACAACCTCAGAGCTCATCACCTGGCATGCTGCTGCCCCCATGTGTAGAAGCAAAGGCTAGCCTCCCGGAGGATGTGGAGAAAAGGTGGCTGAGATGGCGTGGCGTACCAGCTACGTAAGGCCATCTCAGATGGCTACAGCCATGAGCAAACTCAGTTGAGCCTGGCGGGCCAATTTACCCGCATTCACCTCAGTTGAATGCGGGTAAATTGTTGACCTGCCAAATCAGGAGCACACAAAATGGTTGTTATTGTAAGTCTTTAAATTGGGGGTGGTGGTGCAGCAACAAATCCTGAAACAACAGGTATACATTTCCCTCTGACCTTTTTGTTTTAGACATTCTCATGAATGGCATATTGCTGGAATTTTAAAAAATCCAATCTGATAGGATGTGTTATTTAATAGCTAGATGCAATCTTTTCATATTTATTTATTAAAAATTTTTTTTAGTTATTGATGGACATTTATTTTATTTATTTATATGTGGTGCTGAGAATCAAACCCAGTGCCTCACAGATGCTAGGCAAGTGCTCCACCACTGAGCTACAACCCCAGCCCAGTCTTCATATTTAATTATTGCAATGCTTATTCCATTAAAAGAGAAAATTCCTGAGCTGGTAACAGTAGTGCATACCTGTAATCCCAGCTAGTTGGGAAGCTAAGACAGGAAGATTGGAAGTTTGTTGCCAGCTTGGGCAATTTAGCAAGACTCTGTCTTGAAATAAAATAAAAGACTGGAGATGTAGCTCAATAATAAAGTACCCCTGGGTTCAATCCCCCAAAAATGGGGTGGGAAGATTCGTTAGGCCACTTATGTCAAATAGAATTTATCTGAGCAAAGAAAAAAACAAAGTAAAACAAAACTAAATGACTCATGAACCAGAGCAGATTCACAGAACTCCAACAATGGCATCTGAGGATCATTACAGAACAGAAGTGATGCATAGAAAACAACTTCATTGGCTATAGCTTAGTCAATCAGCAAGTCACTGGTTAGCATTTAACCAACCAAAGCTCAGGCATGACCCTTAAACTCCATATTGACTTGATCTCTTGGGTTCAGGGCAGGTGCTCCATCCAAATCCATGGCCTCCCACAAATTTTATTTAACAGTGCTTATATTTTATTTTGGGTTTTCTAGTTACCATGCTGTGTTAATTTTTTATTGTTGCTATAGTAAATCACCACAAATTTAATGATTTAAAACAACACCAACTTATTATCTTACTACTACAGATTCTAGGAATTAGGACATGAAGTTTTGGGTGGGGGAGAATTGGGGCCTTTATTCCATTTACCACACACCCCTTCTTGTTTCTTCTTTTCCCCCGCCTCTTAATCTATCAAGATGCTCATAGCTGCGAGTAACAGAGACCCCAGTAAAAGTGACTTAACTGACAGCACACTGGAGGTCTCATGTCAGTGGGTACCCAGAGGAAGAACAGGCTGTGGTTTAGCAGAGTCACTGTCCACCCTGGTACTTTCTCTCCCTGCAGTCTGCTCTCTGCAATATCAGCTTCATCCCAGGCTGATACTGCGAGTGACCAAGGGATGATCTCTTGGAGTCACTGATGCTGGAAACGTCCTATTCACACCCACTGCAGCAGAGCGAGCCGATTACCCGCATTTTGGGCTGGGTAATTCTTTACAGTGGGGGCTGAATTATGCACTGTCCAGTGCTTAGCAGCCTCCCTGGCTTCCTCCTACTAGATGCCAGCAGCTGCCTCAAGATTGAGACAACCAAAAATGCCTCTAGGCATTGCCAAATGTCCCTGGGGGTCAAAACTGCCACCAGATGAAAATCAGATATGTTTACTGACCTTAATAGGCTCACAGACCCACATCTTGAACCAATTCTGGGGATAAGGGCATGTGATACTGTGTTTGACTTGATCAAATTTGGGTTTAGACTTGAAGGTGAAATCAGTTTCCCCCAAAATGCCTGGCAGTGATTGGGCTTGGGGTTCAGCTACAGGGTCCACCACACCTGGTTTTGGCATAGGTTTTCTTTGATCCTTCTCTTTTATATGTCTGTTGGTTATTCTTTAAATAAATGCATATATTCAAGTTTGTGAATTTCTAATAATATATACTGTTAATCAGAATCCATCTCTTGAAAAAGGCAAGAACAAAGGAGTCTGAGATAGCTTTAACTTCCTTCTAGAATTCCCTACTGTCATCTTCCACACCCTACTGTTTAGATTAATGTTGACATTTTTAACATGAACAATAATTAGATGTTTAGCATGTTTTACTATCACTTCTTACTGCTAACTTATTATTACTTCTCATATCCCATTATCTTTCCTGGATTCATCGTGTTTGTGCAAGTGTGTCGTGTGTATGCATGGCATCTTTGGATCTGTGAAATTCTTGGCTATTTTTCAAAGAAACGTTGTTTCTTATCTATTCTCTAGTAGCAACTTCTGGAATTCTTTTAATGAATGTTGGGAATTCTTAGGTCTCATCTTTCATATCAGTTAACTTTTCTTTCCTCCCTTCTCCCTTGCCCTGCATTCTGGGAATATTCTTCTGCCTAATCTTCTACTTTACTATTTTTCCATTTACCTGATATATTCTCCTATTCTTCTCATCCACTGAGTTTTGAATTTCCTCGGATTCATATTTACATTCAGAACTGTCTAGTTGATTGCATTCCATAACTAACTTTTTATCTTGTGGATGTGATGTATTCCCTATATCTTGAAAGAAATTGTTTAAAGATGTGAACTTTATATTCAAGAACTTAATGCTAGCGACTAAAAACCAACGAAGTGCTCCAAAGGCAGTGGACCAAATGATGAAAACACTTCTCATTCCTAAAAAGACAACTAAAAAATATTAAAAAAAAAAAAAAAGAAGAAGAAGAAGAAAAGAAAGACCAATGGAAAGGCAGTGTGCTCTGCACAGCCATGTGGGGACCTGATTGACAGAAAGTGACAGAGGATCTTGCCTCTTTAACCATGCCACTTCCAGTATTGCCTGACCATTAGCATCCAGTGGGTGGAAAGGGGAAAAGAAAGGGTGGCAGCCCTTACAGACCAGTCCTGGCTCGAGGGGTGTGGACCATGTTGTGCACATTCTACTGGCTGGAACCCACTCATGTGGTCTTACCTAACTCAGGGGCATATGGGTAACGTCCTAGCTGTTTCTGGTGAGAAAGCAAAGCAGGCTTCATAAACAGCTTGCTGGCTTTTGCCACAAAGTCCTGGGTGGCCTAGGATTTCTCCCAAGTATTAGCATTCATCTCTGGGTTTCACTTTGATGACCCTGGTTTTCCCCCAGGGCTTAGTGATCCTTGTGCAAAGTCATTTTTGTGATTGACCTTCCCTCTTTGCAGAGCATGCCTGGGGGAAGAGGAAAGAACTCTTGTCCAGGGCCATGATGGGGAGTCAATGGGGGACCCTGTACTGCCTGTTGCTGCTTCAGTGCCCCAAGTAATTTCCCTAGCAGTCACCCGGGGTCCCTCCTACATCTTCACCCCCCACTGGGTAGGAAGCACCCTTTGGCTGCTCCCAGTGCTGAGGAAGGACGCTGCTCTCGACTCCCCTGTGCGTCCCAGTCTGCAGCCTCCTTCTTCTGTCTAATCTTGCTTTCTTTTACTCATCCCTTCCAGGTTCCATTCCTCAGACGCCTTCCAGTTCCAGGTCCAGTGAAATTCCCTCTTCTTTGTTCTAGTATATTTATGAGTTTATTTAGTTCATATTTAATTTGTCAGGTTTAGTATTCAATATTTTTAAAAACTGCCAACCTGTTTCCCAAAGTAGTGGCACCGTTTTCCATTCCCTCCAGCCATGAGGGAGGCTTTCGATTGCCACACATCCTTGTGGCATTTGCTGCGGTCTGTCTTTTAGACCCCACCATCTCACATTCTCAGTTCCATACTCACTTCTCAGAACTCCATGGACACGGTTGATATTTGGACCTGCTGCTCACCCTACAGTCCTCAGCCAGTCCTCTCTTCAAGGAACCAGCCAAGAACAATTTCTTCTGGGATCAGCGTGTGATGTGAACTCTGAGGGTTCACTAGTACAAGAGCAGTAACATCATCTCTGGCTACCACTGAGTGGTACTAGTTAACAAGACCCTGTGCAAAGCACCATAGCTCTCTTGTTCAATCCCCGTGAACTGAACTGTAGCTCCAAATACTAACTGGTACCCCCAAGGTTACATGGCTGGTAAGGCCCCAGGATATAAATGAATCCATGCCCACCTGCACATGTGCTTTTTCCACTGTGTAACTTCAGTGAATATTGTGGTATAGAGCTTCTAAAGTTACTAAGTCAAAATGGCATATAGTTAAAATCAAATTAGAGTGGGGCATGGTGGGGCATGCATGAAACCCCAACTGCTCAGGAGATTGAGGCAGGCAGATTTCAAGTTGGAGACTAACTTCAGCAACCTAGTGAGACCCTGGCTCGAAATAAAATTAAAAAAGGGTTGGGGTAGCTCAGTGATAGAATGCCCCTGGGTTCAATCCCCAGTATCACCAAAAACAAAACAAACAAAGAAAAATTGAATTAGAAAAATCTAAATCGACTATAAAGCAGAATATGCAGTCATTCCTAGACACTGAGCTTGGGAGCCACTGCGCCAGACTCAGCAAAGGAAATATCAATAGAAAAGTGCATGTGATGAACGCTTGGCCATTTGGCCCATTGGCTTTTAAGATATTGCTCTCATTTCTGGGTGAGTGGAGGATGGGTGGTATATCCCAGGAAGGTTCTTGTTTGCCTGCAGGGCCACTGTGTTCATTATGACATTAAGCCTTTGTGTCAATTGCAGTCTTTTAGCTCCAAGCTCACTGGCTACACTCTGCATCATGAGTCCCGGCTGGGAATCTGCAGACTCTGTTTGGGCTTTGCCAACTGCCTCTGTGTTAGGCTCTGCCCAAAGGAGTAGGGAGAGGGATGCTGCTACTGAGGAGGTTGAGGCAGGAGAATCACAAATTCGAGGCCTGTTCAACATAAAATTAAAAGGGCTGGGGATGTAGCCCGGTGGTAGAGTGTTTGCTTAGCTTGTGCAAGGCCCTGGGTTCAACTCCCAGGACTGCAAAACAAAAGTCAAAAATGCAAAACAACCACAACCCCTCCCCCAACCAAACAACAAAAAAGAAATTTGAGAGAGAAATCATTGAAGATTGAGGTAGAAGAAGGGAGTGGTCCTTCCCCAGTTGCTTCCTGTCTGCCACCTCTGCAGGCGCCATAAAAAGATTTGCTTGACTGGAATTTGTGGTTCAGAGAGGGTTAGGCTCTAAGATGGAGGCATCAGATAATAAAACTGCTTGAACCTCCAAAACCGCCTCATTAGTGTGATCGAAGTTGGCTGTTGGCTCAGGGTGCAGCCTACTTCCCAGCTAAGACCCTGCTGGGCAGGGCAGGGCAGGACAGCTGAGGAGAGGCCCGTCTTGGGATGAGTCAGTGTCAGCTCTTGAAGACTCTCTGCAAATAGAACAGCAGGTTTATATCTCTCTTGCTTCACAGGCACAAGTTCCTTTGGGAGACATTCACAGGCCAGCTTTGCCCTGAGCTTCAGCTTAGTTTATGTATCTGCTACATTTCCATTTTCTCCTGCTTCAGGGCCAGTGGGCTGTCCCTCCCTCCTTCTTTCCATGGAGACACTCTACAGCTGGCTGGTCTTCTTTGCCAGAGGCCATGGACTGCTATCAAATTAGTCTTTGTTAGCCACTGTCTTCCTGAGGGTCCTGTGGCCTTTCCCTCATGCTTCCTGGCGTGGATCTGCATGCTGCAGATGACCATGGACATGTGTTGGTTCTCACCAGTCCAGGGAGTGGTCCAGTGTCACATATTTGGTAGCCCAGGTGTTATGGAGAAATGCATATCTGCTCCCTACAAATTCAAAAATGGAGAAAATCAGTGACTTCATTCCATCACTTCCGCCACTTAATAAAAAAGACCAAAGCTCAAAAGCCAAAAACAAACAAGCTAAGCCCCAAACAAACGAACAAACTCCAAGTAAATAACCATTTCATAAAGCTACGCAATGGCCAATAAGCACATCAAAAAATGCTCAAAATCATTAGTCGACAACAAGATACTATTACACACCCACGGAATGGCTAAAATGAAAAAAACACACCAAGTGTTGACAAAGATGTAGAGCTACCAGAACTCTCCATGAGAGGATAAAGGTAATTCATAATAAGAAAAAAATATTTGCAAATTATATATCTGATAAGGGATTCATATTCTGAATATAAAGAACTTCTAAAACTCAAAACCGAAAACAAAACAAAAATCTACCAAACAATCCAATTTTTTAAATGTGTAAAAGAGTTGAATAGTTGAGCATAGCAGTACACGCCTGTAATCCCAGCAACTTGGGAGGCTGAGGCAGGAGGATCCCAAGTTTGAGGCCAGCCTATGCAATTTAGTGGGACTCTGTCTCAAAATAAAATAAAAGGACTGGGGATGTGGCTCAGTGGTAGAGTGTCCCTGGGGTCAGTCCCCAGTACCACAAATGAAATAAAACAAAACAAAAAGCAAAACACACAACACCTCTGCCCCCGCCCCCTGCATCAGCAGCAAGAACAAAAGTAAAACAGAAAATAATTGGTGTTGGTGAATGTTAGCACAAAAAAAGAGAGAGAGACCAGGAAGAGTGCAAACTCCATGGATCCGCTCTTTTATTCAGGAAGGAAGTCTCACACAGGAACGGGGTGCAGGGATGAAATGGTGCTGTGGAACTCAGGTTCCTGGTGGAAAGTGAGCCCCCGAACAAAGAAAGGGTCTGGGTTTATACAGGTTATTTTGAGTGGTGGTCTAGTGAACATTCGTCAGTTTTGCTTAGTCAGGAATGTGGCCCTTGTGGTCAAGGTCTGAGGACAGTGCCTAAGAAGGATTTTGCTTTGGAGGAGATAATGCCTCCTAGAGACTTTTCTTTTGAGGATGATAAACATCCTCTCTGCCTGCAGCCAGCATCTGCAAAACATTGTCTTGGGAGATGAAGGCTGTCAATGCGTGGCCTTCAGTTTTACTCCCTTTTCTTGTCCTCAGTTTTCACTAGTTTGGGAATTTTTATTCTCCATATCCATTAGTGAAGATGTGGAGCAAATGGAACTCCTGTGCATGTTAGTGGGAATTTAAAATAGTACAGTTGCTGTGGAAAACAACATGGCAGTTAGTTAAAAGGTTAAACATAGAGTTAACCATATCTTCCAGCAATTTCACTTTGAGAGATACCCTAAAGAACTAAAAGTAAAGCCTCAACAGATGTTTGTATACCAATATCCACAGCAGCATTATTCACAATAGCCAATACATGCAAGCAACTCACGTGTCCACTGAAAGATCAATAATATAGTCAAAATGTGGTGTCTACATGTAATCAAATATTATTTCACCTTAAAAGGAAATGAAATTTTGACACATACGAAAACATGAATATGTCTTAAAATTATGCTAAGGGGAATACCAGATTTAAGAAGACAAATGTTGTATGGTTCTACTTATGTTATGGTTTAGACATGAGGTGTCCCCCAAAAGTTCATGTGTGAGACAATGCAAGAAAGTTTAGAGGTGAATGATTGGGTTATGGGATTTTTAACCTAACTAGTGTATTAATCCCCTGGTAGGAATTAGCTGGGTGGTAACTACAAGCAGGTAGGGTATGGTTGGAGGAAGTAGGTCTTGAGGACATGCCTTGGGGTGGGTATTTTGTCTCTGGAGAGTGGAGCTATCTTTCTGGCTACCTGGTATGATGCCCTGAGCTGCTTTCCTCTGCCATGGCCTTCCACCATAATGTTCTCCTCACCTCTTGCCCAGAGCAAAGGAGGTGGCTCTCTATGGGCTGAGACCTCTGAAACCAAGAGTGTCACATAAACTTCTCTAAAATTGTTCTTGTCGGGTCTTTTGGTCACAGCGATGAAAAAGCTGACTGAAACACATGACTACCTAAATAGTCAAATTTGTAGGGACAGAATGTAGAATAGTGGTTACCAGGGGCTCAGGCTAGAGGAAATGAGGAGCTTTTGTTTAATAGGTACAAAGTTTCAGTGGGGATGATGAAAAAGTTGTGAAGATGGAGATTGTACAACATTGTAAATGTACTTAATGCCACTAAATTATATACTTAAAATGGTTAAAATGGTAAATTTTATGTTGCATATATTATATTACAATAAAATAAATGATAGTGGTGATGATGATACAATATTGTGAATGTACTAAATGTCCCTGAATTATACAATTTAAAATAGTTAAAATGGCTGGGTGTGGTGGTGCACGCCTGTAATCCCAGTGACTTGGGAGGCTGAGGCAGGAGAATTTCAAGTTCAAAGCCAGACTCAGCAATTTAGTGAGACCCTAAGCAACTCAGTGAGACCCCCGTCTCTAAATAAAGTACAAAAAAGGACTGAGGAAGATGTGGCTTAATCCCTGGTACTAAAAAGCAAACAAACAAAAACTCTTAGCAGCTTTATTCCTAATAACTCCCAACAGGAAGGAGCCTAAGATGTGCATTCACAGGAGAATAGCTAAGCCAACGGGGCTACAAATGTCCAGTAGAAAATTCTAGAAGTCATCCAACCAGTTGTTGGCTGAACAGATATGAACATAGGTTTTTCAGTGTGGTTGCTTATCTTTCTTTGGCCCCACAAATTTTGACCAAGGGATCATTCTGAGTGTGAATGAGTTTTATGGCTGCTTCTGTTAAGACTCTTTCCCCTTCTCCCAAAGGGAAGTCCCCGTCATTATCAGTGCTATAGCCTCCAAGATTTGTCTTCTTGTATCTGGCCCATTAGGTTTGGGTCTAAACATTGTCAGGACTGAGGAACCATCCCTACCCTCAGCATGAGAAAATCTAGTCATCCAGAAGCCCCAGTATGCCTGGGTCCTAGTTTTTGTCTCTCCAGTGGTCACTGTGTTAGTTGGTCTCTCCTATATTTCAAAGTAGGACCCTTTGGCCCTGGCTAGTACCTCTCTTGAAGGTGACCTGAGGGGCACTGTTCCCAATGGCAGATACTCCTGGGTCTCCTCAAGTGGCAAAATGAGCAATCTATTCTGTGTAGTGTTAAGGCAGGACTCCTCAGTCACACAGTCTGGTTTTGAATCTCAGCTTTACAATGTACTCTTGTAAATCACATAATGTCACTGCACCTCAGTTTCCTCATCTGTGAAAGGACTGATCACGTGCTTACTTCATAGTTGTTGTGGTGAGGGCTGTTGTGAGGATCAAATGATTTAATAAGGTGTAAAGTTCCTGGAAATGTGCCCGGCACATGGGAAGCACAGTGCAAGTATGTTTTTGGTGCCTGTGTACCCCTGTGTTCTCCATATTCTTTGAAGGATTTTGTTCTTAAATGACAAGTGAAAAGAGTTTGTGCATGTTGTATCAGCCAGGATCCAGGCCTGAGGCAGGACACTGCACCAGTTATCTGAATAGGGAAAATCCAGTGTTAAGAATTAGTAACTTGTGGGGCTGGGACTGTGGCTCAGTGGTAGAGCACTTGCCTAGCATGCATGAGGCACTGGTTTCAATCCTCAGCACCGCATAGAAATAAATAAATAAAATAAAGGTGTTGTGTTCATCTACAACTAAAAATATTTAAAGAAAAGAATTAGTAACTTGTAAATGGGGATTAAGAATATAAGATTAGAACAGGGTATGGTGAAGCACACCTGTAATCCCAGCGATTTGGGAGGCTGAGGCAGGAGGATTGCAAATTTGAAACCAGCCTGGGCAATTTAGTGAGACCATCTAAAACAAAAACAAAAACAAAAACAAAAAAAAAAACAAAGAAAGAAAAGGGCTGAAGATGTTGCTCAGTGGTAGAGTGCCCTTGGGTTCAATCCCAAACCAGGAACAAAATCCAAAACAAAAACCCCCCAAGAATAACAGATAAAATGAGCAGCCACTAGCTCTAGGGCTGACACAGAGAAAGAAGTAAACCCTCACCTCCCACCCCTCCCCACCTAGGCTGAGATCCAGACTTCTGGGGTGAGGGTGTGGTAGCGGCTCAGTGGGTGGCAGAGAAGTTGGCTGAGGTGCCGTAGGCCGGGCTGGCAAGCAGGAAACTGTCTGCTGGGTTCTGGGAAGACGCCCACTGGCAGCTGTGCTTTAAGAGCCAGAAGAAAAGTACTGGACCTAGGAAGAGAGGCCCCTTCGGTGTTCCTCCTGTACTTTTACTGGCAAGGCCTAATGATGGCACCAGCTGACACAGGACCTGTGGTGTTAGGCCCCACTCCAGGATCACAGAGCTTGTCAACGAAGGGCACATTTGAAGCAAAGAAGCACTAAGTTGACTGGTTCCCCTCCCATCTGTGTTCTCATAATTTAAAACATTGAACAGAGAATTTTCCCAAATCATGTCTTATGTATTTATAGTACTGCAAAAGGGAGCTATGGTAGGGTGACCATATGCTCCAGATTGTGTGGGACAGTCACAACTCATGCTTTTGGTTGAATATTATTAATACTGCCCCTTTCATTCTCAGAATGTCCCCTTTTGGAGGAGGTAATGTGGTCACACTAGTTAGGGATGTATCAGCTTCTATCGAATCCTCCCACTGAAAGTAGCTAGAAAATCTATAACTACCAGAAGCAGCAGTAGCAGCAGCAACAAAATCCCCCCAAAACAAAAACAAAAAAACAAATTGTTTAGAGGCAATAGTGAGCTTCCAAGCTCATCCAGGAGTTAAGGGGCTGGGATTTCCTGTGGTGAGCTTGGTACCCTGAGTCACTTTCCTCCTTGAAGCATTTGATGGGTTGTAAGTGGAAGGAACCAAGACACCGCAAAGCTGAGCAGAAAGCAGTAGCCAACAAGAGGAATATATGATAAAAAATGTACACGTGAGTCCATCTAAAAGAGCTATTTTTTTAAGTATAAAAATAAAAATTCTATGTGACACAAAAGTACTGTTACATCTAAAATGGTAGCATTCCCTCCCTTAATGATACATACAATGATGGTTCATTTTACAATGTAGGGCATTTTAGATCAGATGAAACATTTGTTCACAAGTGTGGATGTTTCTATAGGGGAGAATCCTACAGAATCTGCTGGGTCAAAGGACAAATGCATTTAAAACTTAGATAGGTTTATAAAGAACTTAGAAAACTTTACACCAAAAATACAAAGAACCCAATCAATAAATGGGCTAAGGAACTGGGCAGGCACTTCACAGAAGAAGATATACAGGTGATCAACAAATATATGAAAAAATGCTCATCATCCCTAGTAATTAGAAAAATGCAAATTAAAACTACCCTAAGATTTCATCTAACTCTAATTAGAATGGCTACTATCAAGAACACAAGCAATAATAAGTGTTGGTGTGGATGTAGCGAAAAAGGCACACTCATACATTACTGGTGGGATTGCAAATTGGTGCAACCACTCTGGAAAGCAGTATGGAGATCCCTCAGAAAGCTTGGAATGGACCCACCATTTGACCCAGCTATCCCACTCCTCGGTTTATACCCAAAAGACTTAAAATCAGAATACTACAGTGATGCAGCCACATCGATGTTCATAGCAGCTCAATTCACAATAGCTAGATTGTGGAACCAACCTAGATGCCCTTCAACAGATGAATGGATAAAGAAACTGTGGTATATATACAATGGAATATTATTCAGCCATAAAGAGGAATAAAATTATGGCATTTGCTGGTAAATGGATGAAGTTGGAAAATATCATGCTAAGTGAAATAGGCCAAGCCCATAAAAACCAAAGGCTGAATGTTTTCTCTGATAAGTGGATGGTGATATATAATGAAGGGGGTTGGCAGGGGGAGAAGAATGAAGGAACTCTGGATGGTGTAGAGGAAAATGGGGTGGGAGGGAGTGGGAGATGGAAAGATAGAATGAAATAGACAGTGTTACCCTATGTATATGTATGATTACATGAATGGTGTGAATCTACATTGTGTATAATCATAGAAATGAAAAGTTGTACCCCGTTTGTGTACAATGAATCAAAATACAGTCTGTAAAAAAAAAAAAAAAAAAAAAAATTTAGTTAAAAAAAACCTTTAGATTCTGCTAAAGTGTCTTAAAAACCAAACCAAACTGAACAGTCTCCATTTCCCCACACTCTCATTAACACTGCATGTTACCAATCTTTTAAATTTTTTCCCATCTGACCTGCTTTCACCATTTCTTCCTTTTGCTTGGGTTCAGAGTGAAGGGATGGGAGCTTCCTCAGTTTACCATCCTGCTACACTCTGTGAAATCTGCTCAGACTTTGGAGAACTTGGGCCTTGGGATCCACTCATCCATCTCCTCCTATGGGAAATGAAGGGTCATTTCCCCACACAGGGCTGGTTAGTCTCAGGGACTGTCTGGACAGGAAGGACTTTGGGCTTAGTCAAAAGCAGGGGGTTCTGAAGAGCATTCCAGAGAGTTCACTCCATGAAAGATGGCAGTGGTATTTTATAGTGTTCTATTTAGAATAACAATAATTAATTATTAAGCCCCCCCCCCCACATACTTAAAATTGAATCACTTTGCGAGCCTCTGGATGCATGTTGATCAGTACACACAGCACTCCCTGAACACCAGACATCTGTCCATGTGATAGCTGCCCGGGTGGCTCCTCTCGTGGGTTTCAACTTCTCTATAGCAACATTTTTGAGTCATAGTTAAAATAAATATAAAAAATACAATTACTGAAACAAAGCAAATGAGGACCACAAAATAATTTTGTAAAAGTGAATCAAGATGATCTTCATTTACTAGACCCACAAATTTAATTCTACTAATCAGACTGTTTATATGGCTCATCATGATGTCTCTTGCATATCAGAAATTAAAGCCATAAATAAAAAATACAATGACTGTTACTTCCAGTTTGACCTTTCATTAGGAAGAAAGACCAGATATACCCACTTTGTTACTTGCAGAATGGTACTTGCATACAGCAATCCTTCTGTTTTATTTCATCATTTAGACATGAAAACATGAAAGTAGTAAAAATACACCAGTTTTTTTTTTAAATGCAAAAGGCATAAATTTCAAACATTCAGTTAGGAAAGCAGTTTTTGTCTATTTCTGAGGTTATAATGAGTCATTAAGTTTCATATATTTTAATATACAGTACATTTGTCCCAATACCAAATATGACATGTTATTTTAAAAGTTTTTCTGTTAATAAACATGTCTTCCTCTTACATAATTAAATTAAACATTTTATATTACTTGGAAAATGAAAAGTGCTGAGGCTAGTCTTTTTATTTTACAGGCACTACTGTTTTAAAATTACACACGGATCTAAACTAAATTTGACTTTATTTAAAAATCACTCCTTTATTATGTATCTTGCACAATCTATTAAATGATTAAAATAATTTAATGGTGATGTTAAGAGTTACATGGTACAAGGAGTTTTCCAGTCAAGATGGACAGGAAAGCTCTTATCTAGTTTAATTCTTTCATGTATTTATTTGGTATCTATTTTGCCTCTACAAAGACCCATACATTTACCAATCATATCAATACATATGATATTCTTTACAAGCTTTACTTTCTTTTAAAATGCTTTTATAAACCTAAGTACCCTTTACAATTTACTCAAACCTGTATGTAAGTTTTGTATTAAATCCCCTGTCTGATATCACAGTGATCTTTACAACAAAAAATCTGTCTTTTGAACACAACTTTACATAAGCTTAATTCTAGCCTACTTTGGAGCCATCTTAACATGAAGAAGGATGAGAGCAGAGCCTTAGCTTAGGTGGGACTGGACTCTTGACAAAATTTAAGTGTTTTATTTTTGAAGTTGATTTTTATCTCTTTTTAAAAGAATCATTCTACAAAATTCTCCTGTAGTTTCCTGAGTCTATGTGAATATCAGTTAACATAATGCACCATCACCTCTGAAACATAAATCAAAGGGAACAGCTAAGAGACCACTTAACTTCCTTTTTGTGGACAAAGTGGCAAAATGTTTTCACATTCCACATTGTCAACCTTGACACAAATCAGGCTCTCCTTATATATTCCTCATTTTTGAGAGGGGGAAATGAGTTCCGGAGGGAATGAGACTTATTTAAGATCTCTTATGACTGAAGAGGATCACAACTAAGACTCCCCGTTCATTGCTCTTTAGAGGCAATCTGGGTGCAGGTAAGTGATTTGTAGGTGTCAGGAGGCTTATCCTTTTGTTTCAGACCCTGTCCCTGTTCAACATTACCCGCTCTAGGTTCCTCCCTTAGGATACTTGATTTCCTTGGGGCTAGGCTATTTAAGTTCCTTTTATGAGGTGCTGCCTTCCTCCTGCACACAGTTAGGATCCATCACTACCTTCTGAACTAGTAACAGAGCAGATCCATGAAAGGTGGGGTGGGAGAGAGGGAAGCTGGGTTGTCAGTGGCAACTCTGCTGCTCTTGGTTTACCAGGTGGGCTTTGCCTAAGAGACTCGGGAGGGAGGAAGGTCAGATTCTGCAAATGCTCTGGGATTTGAGAAGATGCAGTGAATGAGTTCATGCATTATTTTCTTGTTTACCAGGAAAAGAAACCCCTTCAATTTAGGAAAAAAATTATCCCTACCCTGCAGCAAGTCATGCATTTCCCTTTTCAGCCTGTTCCAACTTTCGGGAGGAACTTATTTCAAAGGATCACTCTCTGCCGTCCTTGATTTACCTGGACTTGCCCACAGGCTCCAAGGAGCCCTAACCCTGGCATGTTGTAAACAACCCTGTAGCCCACCACCTGCCTGGTACCTGATGGGATCTTGCAGGGTACCAACTATTCCCTTTCTGAGCTGCTCTTGATGTGTGTCTCTTGGACACAGTCTCACCTGGCTTTTTTGGGGAGTACCAGGAATTGAACTCAGGGGTGCTTAATCACTGAGCTACATTCCTAGTCGTTTTTATTTTTTGAGACAGGGTCTCACTAAGTTGCTTAGGGCCTTAGCAAAATTGGTGAGGCTGGCCTGGAACTTACAATCCTCCTGCTTTGGCTTCAGTCACTGGGATTACAGGCGTGTGCCAGCAGGCTTCTTTCTCTAGGTGGGTAATCCAGTTTGCACATGGCACTGGGCTTTCTACAAAAAACTTCAGGAGGCCCCTGCTCTACACAGAATCTGTTGCTGCCTCCTTGTCAACCTAACTGCTTCTTATCTCTTCTGCTTGAATTTCAAGACCTTTTACACTCTGATACCAAACTACTGCGTGACACATTTCACCCTAATATAACCTGTCATCATCAAGGTGACGACACCCATGACCTTAATTCTTCCCCCATGGCTTGTGCATGCTGGTTCTTTTCATCAAGTGCCAAGATTATTCTATTGTTTGCTCTTCTGGGAGAGAAGAGGTCACCAAACAAGGTGACCAACATGTGGGCACTAACAAGATGAGTGGGACAATCCTGAAGGAAGAAACTGAGGGAGTGGTGGACAAATTGTGGGGGTGCTGCTGCTGTGCCCATGGGAGGATGTGGGTTCCAAGTGGAGTTATCAAAGTATGCAGAGTACCTAGGGGCAGCAAAAATACTCAAATTTTAGTTTTTGAAAATGATTAGAAAAAATGAACACATGTGAATAATATAAATCCAGCCTGGGTTACGTTAATCTTTATACCATTGCAGTTGTAAAGTACACTTTTAAAAAAAATTCTTCTCTCTCTCTCTTTTGGTATTGGGGATTGAATGCAGGGGTGCTTTACCATTGAATTACATCCCTAGCCCTTTAAAAAAAAAATTTTTTTTTTTTTTTTTTTTTTGAGAGTAGTTAAATTGCTGAGGCTGGCTTGGAATTTGTGATCCTCCTGTCTCAGCCTCCCCGGTAATTGGGATTCCAATTTTGGGCCACCGGGCCCCGCTGAAACACTATTGTTTAAAACGAAGGAAAGGGGTCCGCAAAGACAAAAGCATGGACCAGAGTAGTCATAATTCAGACCTGGGTACAGTGTTTTTAAAAAAGAAATGGATCTTCGGATATTCATATCAGATCTCCTGATTTCAAGTACTGAAAGTTGGTTTTAAAATTAACGAGAACAAAAAATAACATTTTGTGGCCCAATAAAACACGCAGGGTTCAGGGAGATGCTGAAACCTCTCCAAGATCAGGGTGATCTTCGTGTCCTCAGAATGCAAGTGGCTTGCCTCGACTTCGGGGACAGCCTGCCGCCGGGAGTGCCCGAGCCCCAGCTCTGGATGCGAGAGGGGCCGGAGATCGCCCGGCGGGTGTGGCGGGGCTCCAGGCTGCGGCCCTACGGCGCTGGCCTGGAAGGTCGGTCGCCGCTCCGCGCAGCCCAACTTTCCTGCCCGCGCGCGCCGCCGGCAGAGGCCGCCCTCGACCCACTGGGTCCAGAGGCACCGACACATTCGTCCAAATATTTCCGGGCTTCTGCAGACGGCCCGGCCGCCCGCACCGCGCGAAAACTCGGTCGTGCCTTCCAGCGCACTTCTCGGCTGGGGTCTCCGGGCAGCGAGCGGCTGCGTCTGGGTATCTGCGTCTCCCAGCCTGGGCCGCGCGGCCCGGCCCCGCCCCTCGGCTCGCGTCACCACAGCCGCGAGGCCAGCCTGCCGGCCCCTCTGGGCTGGGTCTTGCCCCTCGCAGCCCGCTCCAGCGAGGCGAAGCCCCACTGAGTACGCGGTGTTGGCTCGAGGCCACCGGGACCAGGCCGCCTCTCCCACGGCGCTGCCGGGCCCCAGTGGCTCACTGGTTCGGACATGCTAACCTGCACTTCAACCCCAAGGGGGACACTCGCAGGATTGTCCAGCTCGCTGGGCTCGGAGTAGCCCGGCAGCAGCTCTGTGCCCAGTCGGGGGTTGCAGAGGACCGGGTCCGAGCCGCGAGCGGCAAACGCGCATGCTCCGCGGAGGCCCGCACCCGGCCGAGTGAACCCTGATAGAGCTATCGCGAGGGCGGCTAAGCGGAGCTCCAGTGGCGCAATCGGTTAGCGCGCGGTACTTATACAGCAGTACATGCAGAGCAATGCCGAGGTTGTGAGTTCGAGCCTCACCTGGAGCACGACCCTTTTGGATATCCGCACGCTCCATTTTATCTCCTTACCGGAAGGAGCTAGTTTCTCTTTAGTCTTCTCGGTTCCTGTCTTGTAACTACTCCGCCTCAGGTCGCGCTCGGCCGCGGGCAGGAAGCACTTCGCGTGGAACCTTATACCGTTTTCCCATTCTATTTGCCACCGTGCACCATCCAGCGCTCGAACCCAGCCGTCCATTTACTGCCCCCCCAGTCGTTCTTCCGTGGGTCTTTAATGGCATTCTGCCCCAGGGATGCGGCCCGGAGCTACCTGGGCGCTGCCCTGTCACCCTTGCGGGGCATCGGGATCGAATGCCCCGGGTGCTCCTCTCGCAGAGTGAGCCCGACTTCCCGGCGCCGGGAATGAGACCTGGGGTCTCGGCAGCGGTGCTCGCCCCGGGGCGGGTGCAGCCAGGCCACCACTCTGGGCGTTGCGGCCCGAGGCGCAGAAGTAGAGCCGGGGAGGATCTGCTCCCTTGCCTTCTAGCTAGCAGTAACCCCTCCTCAGTATCCTTCCTTGGGTCCGCACGGACCCCCGCCTGCGGGCCCTCCTCCCCGTCGCAGGCACTTGGCCCTCGGGGTAGCTGTGCAGTTTAGGAAAAGTGCCTGGGGCGTTTCTTCTCCCCCGCGCTGTCACTCTGAAATGGCGGTAGCTAGCGGACTAGAGAGGAGACGTTTTCTAGGGCTATTCGAATGGCATGCCACAAATCCGGGGTCAGAAGTTTTCTCCGGAGGCAGGACATCAGCCTCCCCACGCCCGTGGCCAGTGGGGTTGGGGCCAGCTGGAGCTCCTCTGCGGCTGCTGTGAGGCGCGGGCCACCTGGTCGCAGGGCTGGGGAGCGCGCCCTGCGCAGGAGGCGTGGGCAAAGCGGAGCAAGTTCAGCTGCCAACGAGCGGCACAGGAGGCCTCGTGGACGTGATTTCTCGAAAGGGCGGTTTTCAGTTGCTTTTACGAAGCGAGGGTCGTTAAATTCGGGGATGGATATATTACCCAGAGTGGTGAAAAGCAGGGCCCAGAAAGCTCTCAGAGGTGGATGGAGGGTGGAGCTCTCGTCTGCTTCCTCGGCGCCCATCCCAGCCGTCGGTGGCTCTCGCCCACCCAGCCCCGGATTCCGGAGGAAGCCCGAGCCGCGGTGCTGTGAGCAAATCCGCCCACCTCACCTAATCCTGGTGCGCAGTGCCTCCGCCTTCGGCTCGAGGACTCGTTCCCTGCAGGAAAGCGGCGAGCCCCCTTGCAGAAATCCAGTTTAGACTTGGAAATAAATATAATCTCTATCCATTAAAAAAAGTACTTATTTTCTTCTTAAAAAACTTTATTATAATATAATCACATATCGTATAATTTACCCATCTAAAACGTACAACTCAATGACTTTTAGTGTATTTATAGATTTTTGCAACCATCACCTCAATTTTCGAATTGCCATCTCTTTAAGAAGCAACCCTTTATCCCTTTAGCTCTACCCCTGCCAGTCACATAATCTCCCCACCTCACATCACTAATCTACTTTCTGTCTATGGAGTTCCTCGTTCTGAACTTCTTTAGGAATGGAGTCATACAGCATGTGGCCTTTTGTGACTGTTTCCCTCCCCGCCATTGCCATAATGTTTTCAAGATTCATTCATTCATGTTGTGTTATATAGCACTACTTACTTTATTTTGTTATATTTTTTGAGATGAGTCTCCTGTTGCCCAAGCTAGTCTGGAACTCCTAGGATCAAAACTTCTCTAGCTTCAGACTTCCAAACAACAGGGAATACCGAATGCTATTGGCA
Organism: Sciurus carolinensis; assembly: GCF_902686445.1. NCBI lineage: Eukaryota > Metazoa > Chordata > Mammalia > Rodentia > Sciuridae > Sciurus > Sciurus carolinensis. The sequence goes on along the minus strand of NC_062225.1, from coordinate 59,423,013 downwards.
TCAGCCCAAGGGGCTCATTTCTTTTCATGACAGAATAATCTTCTATGTAGGGATTATTTTCACATTTGAACAGAGGAGAAAAGGCTGACATTTTCAAAGAAAACTTGCTGAAGACTTCTTTTCCAGAGGGAATTAATTTTTTTAAGTACAAAGAATGAGAGTGACCAGATTTGCCAAGTTCACCTTTCTGACTTTCACCAGAAGTTTCTCACTGCCCACGAGGAACTGGTGGTTCTGAGAGCTGAGCACAGAGCAGATTTCCTACAAGGGCAACCATAAATGAGTGAAAGATCATTCTATCCAGCTTCCTGTCTACATAGGAACTCCTTGTTCAAAACCCCAACTCTTATTTGAAAATTTCTAGCCTCAGAATTTGCTTTCAAAGCAATCCCTTCCATTTTCTGACAACTCTTCTGGTTAGAACATTCTTCTTACATGTTGTTTCTGTCCCTACCGATTACTGCCCAAATGGTGGCTTTAAGGACTGTTTTTCTGGTGGGGTGGAAAAGAAGGAAACAAGATGTTTAATCCAGAAATCCACACTAGGAAATTATGAGTGGGCAACAAACGGACTATTGGCAGATTTGTAGGTCAAAGTCAATTTTAATTTTCTTTTAGATACAGAAGTACTGAATTCAGGGTATTCTACCACTGAGCAACTTACTCAACCTTTCTTTCTTTTCTTTTCTTTTTTTTTTTTTTTTTTTTTTTTAATTTTGAGACAGGGTCTGGTTAAGTTGCTGAGGTTGGCCTGGAACTTGTGATCCTTCTGCCTCAGCCTCCTGAGTTGCTGTGATTATAGGCATGTGCTGCTGTCCCTGGCTGTAGTTCAACATCTTAGAATGATATTGATAGAACTTTTAGAGGGTTGTAGTGGGTAATAAAAATCAAATCAGAAAATTATGGGATAATGTTCTCTAAACTACAAAATACTATGTCATTACTATTACCAACAACCAATGGATTCAGCCAGGGTATAATGGATGGTGGCTTCAAGGAGGAAGATGGCTAAACATGAAGTACACAAACTGGAAAGGAAGGTAGCATGATATTTGGACAGCCTCAGACCCCCAGTGAGAGAGAAGCCTGCTGCACCCCCAGGCTGCTATCAGCTTTGTAGATGGAAAGACGGACTCATCAAAGCTGTGGGTGAGACAAAGCCTGAAAGGAGTGCAGATTCAGTAGAATTTGGAAGAAGAGTGGAGCCAATCCAGTGACAAATGTTTCTGACAAATGACAAGATGCAATTTAATAGAGATCACTCTAAGTCTATGTTCCATTCAAAGTTCAGTGTGTGCCGATGCCTGGCTCGACAGCTGTTTGCATATAAAAAATCTGGGGATTTCAGATGTGGGCAACTTCAGTTGTGCCAGCAGTGTGACCCAACTGCTGGGGAAGTCAACCAATTATTAATGCATTATTGTATAATGTGTTACAGGGCGTGGGGTCAGGGATCACAAAACAGCAGTCAGTGGAACAAATCTAGCCTACAGACAGGTTTTGCTGGGTTTGCTAGCACTGAATTGCAAAATGTTTGCATTTTAATCATTTGCATATTTGGCAGAATTCACGAAAATGAATGATTTCAAAGGACTGCCCATATTTCTAGTTTCTAATGAAAAAATCAGAAGATGACTGTCCATCTGGGCCTTTATTCCTCCCTGGCAACATTGGCTGCCCCCTCTTGGAGGGCTCTGCCTTCTTTGGTTTGCCACTGTTGCTGCCACCCTCCATTCGTCTCTAGCACAGAGGTGGGGGACAGCTGCCACTGATTCACCCCTGACTCATCTCACTCATTTGCACCCTCCAGTCATTGAGTGTGGGGCTTCTGCACTGATAAAGGGAGGGAATATTCCTGTGGAATTTTCAGTCGGTCAAAACAGCCAGAGGGCTGCAAACTGTACAGGCAGGCCCATTTAAAATTCAACAAAATAAAACAATACAAAAAATAAAACAAAATCAAAGCTCAATTCTCTATTATGGAAAATTTCAAACATACACAAAAGTAGAGAAATAGCAGTTAACCCCTTGTATCCATCTCTGCATAAACAATTGTTTCATCTAGGCCCTCATGACATTCGCCTCTACCCCTGAAAATCCCAGATAGAATTTAATTTATCTTACTAATACTGCAGAAGGTATGCCCAACAGGTAACCAGTTGTTAAAAAAGTATAACCACAGTATGATTACTGCACCCAATAAGAACGACAGTAATTGCTTACCTAGTCTGCATTCAAATTTCCACAAATATCTCTGAAAGATGTTTAAATCAAGATCCAAACAAGGTCTTCACTTTGCATTTGACCAACATATATATTTTTTTAAAAAAATTTTTGCAGTTGTAGATGAATAGAATGCCTTTATTTTATTTATTTTTATGTGGTGCTAAGGATCAAACCCAGCACCTCTCACATGCTAGGCAAGTATTCTGCCACTGAGCTACAGCCCCGGCTCCCTAATGTATCTTTTAAATCTCTTTTAATCTATACTAGTTCTCTTTCATCCCACGGTCTTTTAAAACGTTTATGTGTTGACCTATAGAATTTTCCACAAATCTGCCTAATTGCATTCTTAAGGTGCCCTTTAACATATTCTTCAATCTCCTGTGGCAGTTAGATCTATATATAATATTTAGATTTATTTATTTGCTAAGTGTGTATTCCAGGTTGTACTATGCACTATTGTACCACAACAGAAAGAACATAAAGTGTAATTGTGTTTCATTTTGTGATGCTAATTTTGATTGGTAATATTGGATTGGGATCAGCCTAGTTTACATTATAGAATTTCTCATTAGCCTCTAACCAGCAACCACTGTGTAGATCTATTATTTTTTTTATTGAGGATTATACAATGATAATTTTCTAGTTTTGTTATTCCTTCTACATTTATGACTGTGTTTCAAAAAAACCTTCTCTCTATTTAGTTTCAACTATTTAGTTCTTCTAAAACACAATTCACATAGAAAAGACAGAATAACTGCTTGACTCTTTTTCTAGCAATCTTTATAATAATGAATTAATGCCCTAGTTATCTCCAAAGGAAACCAGTTAGTTTTACATTCTATAGCTTTTTTTTGAATTATGATTGTTGTACAGTGAACTGCATTTGTAGTTTTTCATGTGCTTGTTAGACATTTATATGTCTTTTTGGCGAAGTGTCTGTTCGAACATTTTGCCCATTTTTTAATGGGACTGTTTAACTTTTTTATTATTGAGTTGTGAGTTTTTTGGAATGTTTTAGATATAGTTCCTTTGTTGGGCATATATATTCTAAATAATTCCTCCCACCTTATTAGTCAGGGTTCTCTAGAGAAACAGAACCAACAGACCATTAGCAATGCATTAGGCTTGTTTATACCAGGTTACCACAAATGTGAGGAATGTGCTGCACTTGACCTTATAACTGCTATAACATAATTACATGATAGGACATTTTTAACTCCAGTATAATCAGTGTGTGTGTGTGTGTGTTTGTTTGTTTGTGTGTTACTGGGGGTTGAACCCTAGGACTTTGTTCTAGGCAAACACTGAGCTACATTCCTAGCCATTTCTATTTCGAGACAGGGTCTCATTAAATTACTCGGGCTGGCCTTCTTCTGCCTCATCCTCCAGAGTAGCTGGGATTACAAACATATCCAACATGCCTGACTTTCAGTGAGTCTTATGGGATCACCCTTATATACATGGGAATAAACCCAGGGTGCTTAACCACTGAGCCACATCCCTAGCCCTTTTTATTTTTTATTTTGAAACAGGATTTCACTAAGATGCTTAGGACCTTGCTCAGTTACTGAGGTTGGTCTTGAACTAGTGATCCTCTTGACTCAGCCTCCCTAGATGCTGAGATTACAGGTGTGCGCCCTGTTCTTTATAGTTTTTTAAGATGGAAGCAGAAGTAATTGGTTTGACACCTCTCTTCCAATACAGGCATTTTTAGTGCTATAAACTTTTCCTTTAAGTACTGCTTTAGCTGCCTCCCACAAATGTACCTTGTTTTAATTTTTGTTTGGCTTAAAATATGTTCTTTTGATTTCCTTTCTAATCCATGGGTTATTTAGAAACATTTCAAACATTTGAGGATCTTCTAGATATCATTCTGTTATCGATTTCCAGTTTAATTCCATTGTGATTAGAACTCCTTTGAATTCTTCAAAATTTCTTGAGCTATTTTTATGACCCAGAATATGGATCTCAGGAAAAAATAATGTGTTGTTGTCAGGCAGAGTATTCTATCAATGTTAACTTTATCAAATTGCTTTATAGGGTTGTTAAGTTTTCTATATCCTTGATTTTCTTCCTATTTGTTCTATCAATCATTGAGAGAAGATCAACTATAATAGATTTTTCTATTTCTCCTTTTAGTTCTATTTCTTTCTGCTTTATATACTTTGAAGCTCTGTTGCTGGGTGTGAAAATTTTAGGATAGATTAACTGATCCCATTATCATAATTTATACTCCATTTGTTCCATTTGGCCAGTGAAAGTCATATCAGTTTGGCTCCTGGATATTTTTGACACATTTTCAAGTTTTTCACAGTCTCCTTGTTTGTAGCATTATAAGATATCCCAAAACAATTTGTACATTTCCTCTTTCAAACGTAGAATAAGTCATTTCTCCCAGAAACCTGACTCCTTTTGTTGGAAAATGTTACTTAGAGACTGTAATCTGTGTGCTAGAGTTTCTTACTGATACTCCATGGTAGCCATATTATCTAGGCTTTTTCAGTGGGCAGAGCTAGGAAATTAAGACTTTTTTTTTAATGAGAAAAAGAATCCTGAGTTTATAGTGATATTTCCAATTCAAAACTTTTTTTTTTTTTTTTTTTTTTTTTTCTGTACCGGGGATTGAACCTAGGGACACTTAACCACCAAGGGACAACCTCAGCCCTTTTAAAAATTTTTTAGTTTGAGACAGGGTCTTGCTAAGTTTCTCAGGGCCCTGCTAAGTTGCTGAGGCTGGCTTTGAACTTCAATCCTCCTGCCTCAACCTCCTGAGAGGCTAGGATTACAGGTGTGCACCACCACGCCTTATTTTTAATTATTTTAAAATGACTTTTTATCTTATTCTTTCATTGCTTATTTTTTAAAAGTATAAAGAAATACACATTTCTTTATCCATCCTCCTCTTTTCATTCAAAAGCCATTTCAGTCCTTGCTGATCTCATTAACAACGTGTTCTGAAGATCCTTTCAACCTTCCTCAATCCCTATCAGAGCTCTGCACTATGTTAATGTGGATGTACCACCCTGTGTCAACCAGTCCTCTGCTGGGGACCATTGGGATGGTTTCAGTGTTCTGGAGTGGGGTCATCGACAGTGCCGCAGGGAGGAGCTCTAGTCACCCATTGTTTTGGATACTTTGCTAGTGTTTCTCTGGGATGGATTCTTGAAGTTGGAGGGCTGGTTCTAGCAATTGATCAATCTATTCTTCTACCTATCTCTTACTTATCTTTATCTATATCTCAATATCTATCCATCCATCCACCTATTATACGTTTCCAGATGTGCAACATCACTTCCAAGGATGTTTCTGATATCCTTGATGATTGATGAGTATGAAGCATCCAGAACCCACATCATAAGAGCAGTAGTTCGAGGGTCTGAGTTGATGGATGTTAGATGGTTCATGCAAATAATGTGCTCTCATTCCTGGGAGGCATCACCGAATGTGTTTCCTGATTGACATCAAAGGAGGCAGGACTTACTGGAGGCTGGGACACTAGACGTGACCGGTGGAGGTGCTCAGCCTGCAGGGATGTCCTGAACTAGGAGAGGCCCAGAAAACTCTTTGTCCACTAGCCGCTTCTGGCTCCTGGACTCTGTTCTTCTGCTTTTAGCTTCACTTATTTCTGTTTTATTTTAATCTTATAACATTTTAAGTAATTTTGAAAGTCATTTTATTTAACTGATTATTATTTTCTTGTCTCAATGTTTCTTTTTTTTTTTTTTTTTTTTTGCGGTACTGGGGATCGAACTCAGGGTCTTGTGCTTGCAAGGCAAGCACTCTACCAGCTGAGCTATCTCCCCAGCCCCAATGTTTCTTATTTCTTAATTTTTTTCTGCCTTCACTATTTCATTCTTTTAAAATCTTTTGGTAATGAAAACATTCTTTCCCTTCAAAATTTTGTTGCACCTTTCCCTCTGATCTTAGTCTGTTCATTTATTTCCTTATATCTCCTCTTAACTTTTCCTTCTATATCTATTTTATCTTATGTATTTTCTCCTTTTTAACTTAAAGTATAAAACTGAACTATCTTTAATTGTTTTTATTCTCTCTGCTGGGTGAATGGCCCCCAAGAAGCATAGCCAGGCACTTGTATAAGGGGATAGGAAAAGACATGTTGGTTTTTCCCCAGGCCATCTCCAAGGGATGTGGATCTGGGAGGAGAGAGGACTGGGAGGAAAGTGACATTACAGAGAGGCAGGGAAAGAGATATCTGACCATGTCTCTGATTTTTTTTTTTTGTACTGGGGATTGAACTCAGGGGCACTCGACCACTGAGCCACATCCCCAGCCCTATTTTGTATTTTATTTAGAGACAGGGTCTCACTGAGTTGCTTAGTGCCCTGCTTATTGCTGAGGCTGGCTTTGAACTCGAGATCCTCCTGCCTCAGCCTCCAGAACCGCTGGGATTACAGGCCTGCACCACTGCGCCTGTCTCCCTCTCTGATTCTTAAGTCTGGTCTCACCCATGCACTTTCTGGGGTTTGAGTGTGAGCCAAAAATATTTCCCTTTGTATTAGCCAGTTAGACTTGGGCATTTGTCACTTGTAGGCAAAAGAAGTCTTGAATGAGGCGGTTGTTGTGCAATGCAGCATTTTACTTTGATGTTCAATCTTTCAAGTTTCTTAATGAGAATTTCTTTCAGCAAGCAAAGGCAGCATTCTTTCTGGCCAAGCTAAAAATTACTGTCATCTTTCCATCTGTTAAACTGGGCTGGGGATAAACCAATGTGTCCTTCTCTGTTCCTTTGTACAAAGCCAGCACCCTCCAGCGACACACTTGCCATCTCCACCTAGAGGACTCATAAGCAGCCGAGCTGTTGCTTTTTTCCTTTCTCATCTCTTCTCTAGTCTTTTTCATTCTACAAAGTGGTCTCTGATTCTACAAACGTTGAGGAAACGGTTGCTCCTTGAACACCTGCATTCAGCCCGACCTGCTCCGCTTTCTCTATTATCTAATGCATTCCTCAACCCTTTTTATCTCTCCCATTTTGTAGACAGCACGCTAGGCTCAAAGGTGTTTCCCAAGCGCCAAAACTGCGAAACAGAGGAGATGGGAGTGACAAAGTCCCCCTGACCCCAAGCACGGGCCCTCTAGGTGTTTTGCTGTGGTGCTGCAGGGACAGCCTTCTACCGCACGGTGGCGCTGCGGCCATGTCCCGGAGGGCACCTCCCGGGGCTGGAGCGTGGGCAGTGCAGTCCCAGGATCGCAAGTCCCTGGGGTTCATCCCCAGCCTGCAAGGCAGCCCCTCTGTGGCTTTAAGAGTAGCCCAAGTTCCCTCTCCTGGAAAAACCGAGAGTTGCTCCCCTCAGGTGGGTGCCTGTGGGAGGGGCTGGGCAGAGCCGAGGCCCTTTCTGTCCTACAGACTGGCTAAGCGAAGGCCTGGGCTAGAAAAACCAGGGGGCAGGGTCTAGAGTCCTGGGTGCCCCTGCATGAGCAAAGAGGTTGACCACAGGACATCTTCGCTGGGGCCACAGAAAAAAACGGTCCCCATGGGCACCAGACTGCATTTGCTGTTTGGAAAAATGGCTCCTTTGGGGCTGACTCTTTCCACCTGCTTTGTCTGTAAGGACTCATCCAGGACCAGGCCTTTGGAGATTCTTATCAGAAAGCAACCTTGCCATCCACAGACCTTTAAGTCTTTTCCCCAGCTCCGCGCTGTGACGAGCGAGGCATCCGCTGCTTGACCATGGCTTGGCCTGCAGTCGTGATGTCAGAATCTAACACTGTGGCCGAACTCTGGGATCATGGCTTGGTTCTGCTCTTTAATGTGTCCTACAGTCAAGCCATTCTCAGCCCCTTATCATGCAGGAGTTCATCGAAGCCCCTCAGAGAGCAGCTGGTGATGGGGAAGAGGTGAGTGAAGGAGACCCCAGGGGGCTTTGGGAAGTGGGGTGCTTGTCACTGGGTGGGGAAACAGAAAACAGAGGATGGGGGCTGCTGAGAACACTGCTTTTTCCCTGTGAGCTGAGGGTTGGGGCAGAACTTTTTTATTTTTATTTTTTTCTGGTATTAAATTTTCATTCTTTTAACTGGCCACACAGACTCAGTTAAAATATTTTGATTTACTTTTAAAATGTTATTTTAATTCTTTTATTCAATAGGCAGTACAATTCAAAGGGTTCAAAATAAGTCGCCTTTTAATACACAAACCAACCAACCAACAACATAATATTTCTAACAAAAAACCAGCAAGACTTTAAAAGACAATTCATGGGGAAAAAATGTGGTAAGGGTGTCAGACTTTGTATTGCAAAATCTTTTCCCTTGAATCCCGCTTGTCTTTAATGTTGGGATATTTTTGAGGTACAGAAATTTGAACTTTTTGTTAAGCCATGCATTTCCCGGTATGATCTCATTGCAGCCTGGAGAGTCATTGCTCATCCTAAGGTCTGTGGAAAAGTCTTTTTCTGCAATTGTTTTTTCATGGCTTCATGGTTTGCTCTCTCATTGACCTCAGAGATGTTTTTATTAGTGATGTGATTAAGAGGTGGAGTAGAGATGGTGTGGCTACTGAGAACGGTGCCTTTGGATGACAGTTGGCCTCGGATCCCAGCCTGGCTCCACCAGTCTGCAGGTATCCAAGGCAAGACAAGCAGACTGAGAGGAGCCAGCCTTTGGAAGTGAGTGGATCCCTTCTGCTGGGGAACAGGGTCTGGGGGACTGACTTAGCTATTGGGACTCAGGGGTGGGGCAGACTCTGCCCATAGTCTGGTTGCCCTTTTGGTTCAACATACAGGAGTCCCAGGGCTGAGTGATTTTAGGGTTGGGGTGGCAAAAATCCAGGCCTGGAGACTGGGAATCTAGGGAGACTGTAAGACTGAAAACGAAATGGGGACCAAGGTGGGCCCAGTCCACCAGACCACCAAGAAGAATCCTCCAGCACTGGCCACCCCTCCAGACGGTGGAAGACTCCATTGATCAGGGTATGCCCGGCAGCCAGCTGCCTGTGCTGCATTCTAGAAAGTGGTGCTAAGGCAGCTAAAACGTCCTGTTTGTATCACATGTAAATGCTTAGGAAATGGAGTCACTGCATGCATGTCAGACCCTGAGGCAACTCCAGGGTCATTACTACTGCTACCAGCCTTGGTCCCAGCAGGAGGAGGGGCATGCTTCTTGGCCCCTTGCTCTGCCTCCTTGGATGTTGAGGGTGGCCATGTGAGCCTTATTCACAGGGGGCACCTATTCTGAGCATCATGGGGGGGGGACGCAGCTCTTGGCTGGGAGGCGGGAGATGAAGTGTTGCCTTCACGCCACCCCCAGTTATGTGACCTCAGGCTGCATACTGCTCTTTCTTGGGTATCCGTTTCCTCACCATAAAATGGGATGGTGTCTTTCCAACCAGGCAGGATGGCTTCCACAAAGGATAGGGAGAAGTGACAGGGCAGTTCTGCCATCAACAAGGCAGTGACCTGAGAATGCACCGCCAGCATTCACAAGTGCATCCTTGGAGAGGGCTTTAAGAAGAATGTCCCTGAAAGAGATTTGGAAATCTACAAGTGCAGCAGGAGAAGGGGACTCCAGATGTATGTGCTGAATACCAGGCTTAACAAAGGTGTCTGGGCCAAAGGAATAAGGAATGTTCCATAGGGTCTCCCTGTGTGGTTGTCCAGGAGACACAATGAGGATGAAGTTTCATTAAACAAGCTCTACACTTACGTAATCCTTGTCCTTGTTACCACTTTCCTAATTCTAGACAGTCAATATGAATGAGAACCAACCGCTGACTGTCCATTATAAAACCACCAAAAAGTGTGGGATAGTGGTCTTGCTCCAATCTGCATACAGATAACCAAATAAGGAAATAGTGGAGAAGCTATTTAAGAAAAGAAAAAGTGAATCATTCAGGTACAACCTACCCTTGGCACTGTTCCTCCCAAGGCCTGTGGAATTTGGTTGCTGACCTGGGTTGTTTTTCCTAGCAGCACCAGCAGGTGGCAGCATCACCCTCTGCATGTGCTCGTCTCTACCCAGCGCTCCTCCCAGACACTAGCTAGGACCTAAATCAGTTCTTCGCTGAATTCACAGCCCACCTTCCTGCCTCCTTGGACAGGAAGGGGCCAGGAGAAGGAGGGCTCCAAAATCCCCAGGACGAGGAAGGCTTGGAACCAGAACAAAAACTTTGTTTCTCCCCTCAAAAAAGCACAGATCAACGAGGAGAGAGAGAAAGAGAGAGAGAGAGAGAGAGAGAGAGAGAGAGAGAGAGAGAGAGAGAGAGAGAGAAGGGGAACTGATGTGAGCTCTTTTTTCTTCTTTTTCGTCTGTTATTGGTACCAAGGATTGAACCCAGGGGTACTTAACCACAGAGCCACGTTCCCAACCTTTTTTATATTTTATTTAGAGACAGGATCTCACTAAGTTGTTTAGGGCCTTGTTAAGTTGCTGAGACTGGCTTTGAACTCATGATCCTGCTACCTCGGCTTCCCAAGCTGCTGGGATTAAGGCATGAGCTACCATGCCCAGCTGATGTGAACTATTGAGCTGAAGGGTCACCTGTCCTTTGCGGAAACCATAGTGTCCCACCCTTCTGGAGCAGGCAATTTGGGATCTGGAGAGCTAGGACTTGTCCTCTCTTGGGGTCATTTGTCTTCAGTTGGAAAGGCCAAATGACATTTCAGTGGGACAGTGGTGGGTCTTTTATTTTGATGTGTACAAGGAGTTTGGAAATTTAATTCATGCTTCAGTTCATTTGTGCAGGAAAAAAAGTAATTTTCTTATTTCTTTGTTGGTCTATAACTAATCTGGCCTTTTTCCCAACCTTCCCCACCCCCAATGATTAGTGAGAAAAACAATGAAATGTTCAACTTGATTTAAACGTCATGGGACCAGAGTTAAGCCTGTCTTGTTAAGCAATCATAATTTCTCTTGCATAAAAGTGCTTATGTCTCAGATTACCTTCCCCAGCTTCTCCCACTAAAATGGTATTAGGGTGTGTGGACAGACAAGGGCAGCTGTATGACATCTGGCAGGAGGAAGGAGTTGGGATCCTGGGGTGTGGTGTGCTGCTGATTTCCCGGCAAGGCCTGCGAGGGCCACCATCTCCCCCCGGCCACTGATTGCACTTGAAGCTGAGTTTATGTAACTCATGGTCTACTCCCTCCTGAGATGGCCCAAGCCCCACTGATCCTAGCTCCTTCCCCTCCTGTGAGTCCCCTTGCTATGCCACTGTGTCGCCTGCAGGCCCGCTAGCTCACAGCTCAGCAGCCAGGCCCCAGGGGATCTGAAGCTGGCTTGGGACAACTGGATTTCTGAGGCTCCTCTGCCTCATGGAGCCCTGTCATCACAGACAGGCTGGGTCAGTTTGGAGTAGTCTGGGATGCCACTTCTTCCCAGAGGTCCAAGGGGAGGTTGGGATAAGGGCCCCTATCTCCTGGGAGGGAGGAGTGGGCCAGAAGCAATCACGTGGTTCCCCTCGTTGACTTTCCTCTTAGACCCGTTCCCACCATCCCCAGGCAGGAAGAAGAGGACCGAAACGCTTGCTTTTCTGGCCCCGGCATGTGTCACAAAACTTCGTGATTACACAGGTCACACCTGAGGAGAGAGATGCAGGAATCCAAAAAGAGGAATCCATTCTCTGAAGAGAAGAGCCTGGTTTAGCAGACTTTTGCCTCACAGCATAATCTCATTTTGCAAGTCAGATGCCAAACATGACTGCGTTTTTCCTACCTCTGTCAAAGCTGTGTCTCTCTCTAAGCAGAGATGAATGCCTCAGGCCAATGAAAATGAAGATATAGGGTCCTCATCAAGGCAAAAGAGCAAAGCGCATCCATAAACTTTCATCTATCATCCTTCTATGCTCAAGATTTTTCCAATGCACTGAATAATGGACCCACAGGAAACCTAACAGGAACAAGGTGAAGGCTTTGTTAGACTCTGTCCTTCCCAGGGAGGGTGCAGTGAATCAGATGCCACTCAGAAGAAGAGAAAACAAAATAAACAGACAACAGCATCTAAACAACAAAGACATACTGTGAAAGGACGGCCTGGCCCAGTGGGAATGCTTTCTGAGCTCATGGACTCTGCAGAAGGGGCACGAGCTCAGGGCAGCACAACACCAAACCTTTGATGGGATATGAGAAAGGTGGCTGGTGCTCTGGTCCAGACTCCTCATGTGTCCTTTCCTATTGGAGGAAAGATGATGCAGGCGATTCAAGGCAGCAGAGGCCTAGAAGGCTGGGTGGTGGGTATGATTCACTGCCTTTTCTCAGTGCCATGGGACAGGCAGTCCCTGGTGTGAGTCCTCATCTCTCACACAGTTTACCCAGGATGGAGTCACCAGGGGCAGAGGTGAGGCAGATGGTCACACTCGCGGAGAATCACTGTCACTTGTGTTAGGATGAGGGCTCAGTCATTCAGGACTCTGTGTGTGCGTGTGTCCATGCAAACGCCTGTACAACTCTTAAGAGTATTACAATAAGGACGTCATAAATCCTGGTGGTTCTTATTATCCTGGAAGTACACACACAGGAACATAGACACCCGGTGTGTTCATCCTCACAATTAAAGACATAAAGGTACCTATGTACCTTTTTATCAATGCACTTGAATCTATACTTGTAGATGTGGATATACCCAGACAGATAATAATTATAACTAACACTGAAAATTTATTATACTGTAGGCTTTATATAACACTAAAAAGGATCAAGTCATTTAATTCTGACAATAATTTCATGAGGTAGGTATTATTATTTACCCCCACTTAATAGATGGGTGAATGGAGTCGCACAGAGGTTAACCCAAAGTCACAAAGCTAGTAAACTTGGGATTCAAGTCCAGGTCACCTGGCCTCAAAGCCAATACATGTAACCAGTGGCTCTTCCGCCATCTTGCTCACAGACACCTACCATCCTGCACACAGGCTCCATCACAGACTTTTACACAGATGTCTACTCTTTGGGGCTTTGGGGGAGAAACCAGGCACTTCTTCATGTATCGTCAGGTAAATCGAGTTTTGGCCTTGTCTCAGGGCCTCAAGACCCAGCCCTCTGCCTGACCTTGTCCTCTGTGAGTGCGCTATACTGCCCGTGGGTGACAGTGTTGTTATCTTGGTACTTTCTCAATTCTAGCTCTTGTTCCTCACCTTCATTTCAGGGCTAGGTGTCCTCCACTGGAGGCTTTGAGGTAGGCCCAACTGGGAAGTCCCCAGGGCTTCCTGGAGGCTGGGGAAAGGTATCTGCATGAAGGGGAAGGCCGGGAGGCCCAGCAAGCTTTGTAGCTCCAGGTGCCACATGACATCTTCCCATGGCCCTGGCTGAGTGGATATGGGGCTGGATGTGGGCTCTGATCTGGGGTCAGGCTTGGCAGGGCGGGGAGGAAGTCATGGTCCAGGGAAGTTCAAATGAGCTAGAGACTTTGAGATCATCTCATCCAGCCTCCCCATTTATAAGTGAGAAACAGTCTCTGAGGTGGGAAAGGATGTGCCCAGGTCACCCTGCAGTCCTCAGCCTTAGGGCTCAACTCTGAACCCAGATTTCAGTGTGTCACGGAGAGGATCTGTGGTGGGCCACGGGGTGGGAGGGGAGGGAGACAAAGGCTTCCTAAGATATTCAGGACAAACCAGAGTCAGAGACATCCAAAGTCACAGTGCGTCCTTTGTGTGCTAATGAAAGTTTCAATGCAGATCAGAGACGTTTTTGAAAGAACCGTGACTGTGGCTTGGTGGGTGAAGGACTCACCTCCTGACCAGAGCCCCAGCGGCCTCTGGCCCAGGAGGTCCCAGGATTCCTCAATGCATTTGCATTTCAGTGACCAACTGCCCTCTGCATGGGACCCCACCTGCCTCCTGGGAGTCCTCTCTGCAGACAAGCATTAACATCAGCCCTTCCCAGGGGCCAGCTTCTGTCCCTCACCCTGTACCTGATGTTTCCCATTGTAATCCCCCAACAGCCGACCTGGACCTGGGCGGCACTATCATCACCTTCCCCTTCCCCTTCCCCCTCCTCCTCCTCATTTTAGCCATTAGGAATTGAGGCTTAAGGGATTAAGGAGCTCACCTGAGGCCCTGGGTTAGATGTGGGCGGAATGCAGACGTGCCCTAGCTGTTAGCCTGGTCCTTGACCCGAGGCTCAGCCCTTGCCCCAGCTGCTGGCCTAGGGTTCTGAGAGTCTCACCCACAGTGGCCCTAGAGACTGGAAGCTGAGAACCTGTCTTAGAGTCCAGATCATTTACCAGCACAGAACTGCAGGGCTGGGGCACATATGTCCCACTGGCCACACACACATCTTGGCTTTCCTGGTCTTCAAGAAGTTGTGGCTGCTGTCACCTCCTCAGCTCAACCTCCCCACCCCCCTTTCCATCTTCCCTTTTGATTAAATCCAGGTGGATTCTTTTCACTTCCACAGTCCAAAGAAAAGATAGAGGGTTTTTTTGTTTGTTTTTGTTTTGTTTGGGTGGCACTGGGAATTGAATCCAGGGATACTCTAGCATCCCCAGTTCTTTTCATCTTACTTTGAAACAAAGTCTCACTAAATTGCCCAGGTGGCCTCTAACTTGTGATCCTCCTGTCTCAGCCTTCCCAGTTGTTGTGATTACATGTGGGGTACCCACCATGCCTGGCAAGAAATAATTCTCAGGAGAAAGGAAGTGCATTCCAGTCTGTAAAAGAAGATGCGTATGGGGAGCATAGATTGTGGGTGCTTATAAACAGCAAATCTCAGCTGGGTTGGCTGTGCATGGCTCCCAACCTAACCCTGGGTCCTGGCTCCTGGGCCTTGGAAAGGTCTGGTGTTCTCTAGCACAAGTCAGGCTTTAGGATGGCGCTCAGGGTGGGTCTCATTCTGTCGTGTTCCCATGCCTGGTCCTCTGCATGCCCAGGCCACTCAGAACTGGCAGTGGACCAGAGGCTGGTCCCACAGAGGGGCAGGTGGCCTGTCAGTGTCCTGCTCCAGCTCCGTGCCCCTCTCTGGTCTTTTCTGGTTGCCTGGGTTCCCTGATGACCCTGAAGAGTGCCTACCTTCTCTTCTGGCAACTGTAGTCCTTCAGACACCCATTTCATTATTTCTAGTGATATCCATCCCTGGAGAAGAGTATAAAGGGAGGCCCCCAGATTGTGTATTCCAATACTTAAAAGTTGTAAATCAAGCTAATCAACTTGAATAAAATATTCTCTATCTTCATCCTTGCAAAGTTTACCATCGAAATGATAAAATTGAAAACATGCAATGTTATGATTTTTAGGTGCACAGCATGTAAATTACTGAAGACAACTGAATTTCATTATTATTAAGCATACCAGGGTTCTGTTGATGGGCTAGTGAGGTTTGGATGAGTAATAAAACAAAGGCATTTGTAATTCATACATGTAAATTATATGTACATATTCTTTAAACTTAATTTTCTTGCCTCAATTTCGGCAAAATTAACAATCACGATTTATAATAGAGAACTCATAATTTGTGTTCTAGTGATGATCTAAAGGATTAAAAATAAAATGCAATTCTATTCAGGGTTGTTTCAGTCATCTATTGCTGCATAGCATTAGATACCCCAAAACTAAGTGGTTTAAAACAACTACCATTTTATTATGTCCCATGGTTCTGTGGGTTGACTGGGCTCGTCTGTGCACCTGCTTGGGAATCCTCTTGCAGCTGTGGCTGGGTGGTGGGTGGGTCTGGAGTCATCAGGAGGCTCCACTGGGGTGAGGGTAGTACTGGCCCTATCCTTCTTGTGTAGTCTCTGAGCCTTTCTCTGTAGTAGAGCAGCTGGTCTTTTCAGTGGGGCTTCTTACAAGGTGCTCAGGTCTCCCAGAAGTGAGTCTTTCAGAGGAATTAAGAGGAAACTGCCCGTTATCTTGAAGGGCACATTCAAAATTTCCACTGCACTGCACTTGTTAGCAGGACTCACAGGCCATAGGCCAGATTCCCTGTGGAAGGAACACACAGGCTTAAATACCAGGAGGTCCTGTTTGCTGGGGTCTTTTTTGGAAGGCAAGTTCCATTGTGTTAGAAGGGTGTGCTATGGTAAAAACAAAACAAAACAAAAAAAACCCCTAAAGTCTGTGTTTGCTTTAGGACACTTGGAGGAAAGATACTGAGGAGATTTGAGGAGAATGCTACTGATATCCTGGAAGACAATGAAGAAACTACTGAATTCTGGAGAAAAGAACACCTGAGACAATCACTGACAATGGAATTAAGTGAGACCTTTGTCTTCCATGATGTGGGCCACAGAAAGGGCCCCAGATAAACTAATGGTTCTGGCTAAGGTAATTTCCAAGCAGAATATTGAAACTGTCCATTAGCTTCTTCCAGCTGACTCTGATAAGATAGGAAAATATAGATGAACTAAAGAAGGAATTGTTTGGTGTTGAGTGAAATTTAGGAAATATAAGGAACCCAGTACTGTTTTTCCAGCAAAAGACTCTCAGTGTAAGAAATGATTTCAGGGCAAATGTAAAATCCAGGTGTTGCTAGTAAATTTTGGTCTCAGGCAAAGATGAAGCAAAGTGTATGTCTATAAAACCATTTGTTAATATCTCAGAAAAAAAATTAAGATCATGTTTTGTAGATCCTTTGGGTAAATAATAGAGCTCTGGGAATCTTAGGGTTGTACCTCTTTGATCCTCTCTGCTAGACAACAGGGCCAGCTTAAAGTAGAGAAGGGCCAAAATGGAGCTGTGACTTTGTTTAATGGAGTAAGTTACAATTTGATATATAAGAAACCCACAAGAGTTTTGAAATAATCATACTAAGTTGGATTGAGAGAGACAGATGGTCAAAATACAGATATCTTTTCTATGAGTAGGAAGTCATAGAGAGAAGGCAGGTATTTGACTGCAAACACTGGTGATTTTTTAATGGAAAAGGAGAGATAAGACATGAAGTCAGGGACAACCCTTTTCTAGAAAGGACTAGGCCCCGATGAAGGATTGGTGACACGTTCTTGGCTTGATTTTGGAACTGCTCTGTGCAAGTTTCTCCTTATTTTAGAATGGGGACACTGATTGCAGTTATCCTGTGCCAGCCTAGTTGTGTGTTGGATACAGGGGGAAATAACTTGTCTCCTGGGTCACAGATCTTCAGATCAAGAGGAACTGTCTTCAAGGAACCATATCTGAGGGGCCTCATCTGTACCTGGACTTGATTAAAAAGGCAAATTTGAATTTGGATCCTGAACCTGGTGACATAATAATAGCTGAGACCTGGCGGTCTTGGAAGGTAAGTGTAGAGTACAGGTTGGAGGTATGTGATTCATTGGGAGCCTGGAGTAGACTGTGGTAGATGGTCTCCAAAGATTGCCTTCAGGGCACCATACTTCCTGGTATTCACCACCTTATATCGTCCTCTCCCTTAAATCTGGGTTGTCTCTGTCACTTGCTTTTGACCTATTGAAGCAGTGACAGTGATGATTCATGACTTCTGAGGATAGGTCATAGGAAACATTTTGACTTTACCTGGGTCTCTTAGGATGCTCTCTCTGGGGTAAGGCAGACATCATGTTAAAAGTTTGACTCCTCTGAGACTGTTATCCTGTGAGGAAGTCAAGCTAACCATAAGAGACCACATAGAGAAAACAATAGATCAGCCTGATTCCACTTGTTCTGCCATATGGATGAAGATGCCACCATCTTAGATAGCACAGTACAGTTGAACCTGCATTTGGCTCTAGACCCATTTGCCATTTGCCTACAACTACATGAGAGATCTGCCTCCCACTAAGCAAACCCAGTCAACCCACAACTGTGAGAGATAAAAATAATTTATTTTGAGTTACTAAGTTTTGGGGTTTGTTATGTAGCAATAGATAACCAAAACAGCACAAAAATGGCATGCATTTTAATAAAAAATGAAAATTAACTGTATACAACCAAAGCTTAGAATTTATTCTCATGTAAGTTTTTAAAATGTAATTTTTCTTTAAAACCTTCAAAATTATCTGTTAAAAGTAAAAGCCATATATAACTGATAAATCTCATTTAATATAAAGATAGTTTTAAACAAAATATTTAATCTGGGCATGGTGGCACACTCCTATAATCCCAGTGACACAGGAGGCTGAGGCAAGGGCATTGGAAATTCAAGGCCAGCCTCAGCAATTAAAATAAAATAAAATAAAATAAAAAGGACAGGATGTAGCTCAGTGATAAGGTACCCATGGGTTCAATCCCTGATACTGGGGGGAAAAAAAAGAAGTTTAAGTGAAGATGAATTTTAATTTGAATCTTGAACATTTAATGAAATATTAGTTAATGTTTTTATAAAAATAAAATCACTCACAGTTGTAGTGTTGTTCCATGTCCGTTTAGTTGCCAGTGTAAAGAATCAGTATCATGCTTCATGCATGTCACATCTGACATATGTACATGCCAATGTAGGAGCATTATGAATTTATGCTGGAACAATTTCCCCAGCTTCCATGTGCAATTGTAGCAAATTCTGTGCTAATTTGTGAGTACCTCTGGAACCCCAAAGAGAAGCACAAAAATGTGCCCTTCGGAAGTGCTACTTCTATTGCTTTCTCCCTATTTGTGAGAAAGGATTCCTTAATGACCTGCCTTTTCTCTTACCCGCAAGTTTCCACCAGTCAATCCTCCCTACAATTCAGAGCAGTGTCCATCTCTGATGAAACACATAACCCACAGGTTTGCATAGCGTTTAGACATAGTGTCTTTTTGATTCAGGAATATAACATGGAAGATGTGAGGTGTTTCCCTGGGGCCTGAGCAGTGTTAATCATGGGAGTGGATGTTTAGGGATATACATCATCCTGTACTTGTGCTGAATGATGGATACTGAAGGAGAGAGGTATCCACATGTTGTTTGAATTTTGTGTGTGTGCATGTACATAGGTGTCTGCATGGTGTGCATGCATATGTGTGTGCATGTGTGTGTGAAACGTGGACCCTCCAAACTGTGGGCTGAGCAGGGACTTCTCTCGCTTACATCTAAGGACACTCCTTTTTCCATCCATTCTGTACATTTCTCTTTGCTTCTCTGCCAGAGGTGTGTGGGTCTCTATCCTTGGAAGACTAATCCTTACTCTTGGTTCTTTGGTTTAAAGCACACATCTTATTTAGTTGTGAGCCTGGTATATTACTTGGAACATTTTTAGTTGCATGTGATAGATGACCAAACAGGCTTAAGCAAAAAGAGAATGTACTGGTTCCCATAACTGGCACATTTGAAAGCAGAAATTTAGCACTTAAATTGGTATTCAGGGCTGGGGGTCAGGGAGATCCCTGATTAACTGTGGACTGACCAGGGGTCTTAGAGTGGGGGATGCTGATCTCTTAAGGAAGGGAGGCAGTCAGACAACAGCAGGCCCTCCATATCTGATTATAACATTTCCTGAAATGTAGCTCCTTAGGCTAGTTAACGAGGCACCTGGGCCAGATTTCTCAAGCAGCTCAGGTCCTGGGCATTATCATCCTGAAGTTGTTTGCCACCTGAAGCAGATTCCTCACCCACTCCTATTTCAAAGCTTTCCATCCCTCACTGAGCCACCATTGTGACATCTCTCCGCCAGGGCAGAGATGGTTGGCATGCCTGAGTCCAATTGGGGTGGAAGACTTGCTGGGCCTGGATTACCCTTTCCTGGGGTAATCAGAAAACTCAAGCATCTCCTAAGCATGGCTCCCCAGAATCTTACCTCTGCAATTGCACAATATAGAAATGTCTGTACAATAAAAACCAAAGGAACCACTTCTGCAGAGCACCCGGGAGGGTCGCCCCTTCCCACAGAGGTCTTCCTGCCAGGCCTGTGGATTAAGACCCCTGAGGACAGCCTGTCATGGACATTTCATTCACATAGTGGCTCCTCCGTGTGGAATCCCTGGACGTGGGGTCTCCTCCCCAGTCAGCTCCTTCCTCCATTTACTTTCCACTGACCCTCCTGGCTGAATGGAGCTGCTGCTCCTTCCTTCCCTCTCCCCATCAGCCTGAAGTCCCCAGTGTCTCTTGACACACTCCCAAAGCTTAGAGTCTGCTGAAAACTAATCCCTAGAGGAAAGAAAGGAGGGCTGCTAAGGCTTGTCTTCAGGGCTGCCTGCCCGGGCTCCATTAGGCCTGCTGCCCGCGGCACTGAGGCTGGCCTCCGCCCTGCACTGTTGGAATCTGTGGACGTGTGTGGGCCACACCTTGGGCCAAGGCACATCTGATGGGCTGGGGCCTCTCTTCTGGGGCGCAACCCCCAGCTCTGGCCTGGGCAATGCTTCCTCCACCCTTCTCTGTCCCTCCCTCTTTCTTTCTCCTTTTGTGTCCCTCCACATCTCTTTCCTGGTCTCTCTCCTCCAGAAACCTCTTTCTCCTGGACCCAAATGAGGTTGGTTAAACAAAGCTGGGTATACCAGACGAACACCATAAGTCCAATCAAACTTTTCAGGATGTTTGCTGACATGAAGCTCATCGGGACACAGCATGGAGGGGAGACAGCAGCTCAGGGGACAGGAGAGGCAGTAGGAGCTTGGTTTTCTAATTATTCCAGTTCCCGCTCCCCCGAAAAGGCAACGCATATCACACAACAGAGTCATACGGCTAGCACCAGAGTGTCCCCTTCCTTTCAACTATGCCCTCTGGGGTCTAGGCCTAAGTCTCTGGATCAAGACCCTTTGAAGACCCAAAGAATGACAGATCCAGCCAGAGCCAGGGATGCATTTCAAAGACTGGCTTGTCCCTCCTTCCCCTCGCTCACCATGGTGTTTGTCACTTCTTACCCCTGGGAGTATCCGGAGGGCCTGACCATGGGGAAAGATGAAGGCAGAATTGTTGGATCAAAGTCCATACACACAATAAAGGCTTCTCGCAGCCCCACCTAAGGACATGATAATGTGCCTTTACTCAGACACAGAGCAGCAGGCGGGCCCACCATAAACCATCTCTTATTACAAAGCCAGAATCTTTTCCATCTGTGTTTAAGCTGCAGCCTATGAAATAATGTCTATAAAAATAAGATTGGAAGTGAAAATATCGAGTGCAATAAGTTATGGCGGCACAGTGTTCTCTCCTGAGGGATGCCCTGGCCAAAGAGCCTTCAATATTCCTCTCTAGGACTCTGCTTCGTATTTCTTCCTAAAGCATTCCATTTGTTAATGGGGAAAACGGGCCTGGACAGCAGAGGTTTATTCAGTAGAGCGGTGGTGCTGGGTGTTTGTACCTGCCTGGCATCTTAATTTCTCTTCCAAAGCAGAGTTGTTGAGCTGCAAAATGAAAGCTGAAGGGAGGTTGCCCAGGGGAGGATTCATGGGCCAATTTCCAGCACTAAACTATTTTTTAAAGAATATTTTTAGTTGTGGTTGGACATAACAACTTTATTTTATTTATTTTTCTATGCCGTGCTGAGAATCGAACCCAGTGTCTCACACATGCTAGGCGTGTGCTCTACCACTGAGCCACAACCCCAGCCCATGTCCCACCACTATTGTGACTGCAAATCAGACACCATCCCTGTTGTCCTTCTCTGATTCAACATAGTACCATGTGTCAGGAGTTGAATAGGTGTGTGTTGGGCGAAGGGTGGCAGGGAAGGGGAAGGGATCCTCAAAGAGTAATTTGATACAGATCTGAGAGCGTAAACTCTGGAGCAGGATATAGGCAGATACACAAATAATAGCACCAGAAGGAAAGTTGAGAGCAAGGAACTGAACAGTTCTCCCAGAGCTCAAAGAGGCAGAGACGAGGTTCAGGAGGACGTGACTTTTGAGTGGAGTCTGGAAGGTTGGGTTGGATGGGGACCTGGCCTCCAGGAAGAAGAAGTTCTCAGAAGAGAGAGGGACAAAGGGATAGCTTATAATTGTACTGTACGGATGAGGACCGAATTCAGTTTGGCTGAACCCCAAGATGGTGAGGGGCACCCGAGGAAATCAGGTTGAAGGAAGGATGGGACTAGATCAAGGAATACAATGAACCAAAGAAAGAGACCCTTGAATTAAGGATTTTGACTTTTTATAAGGTAGAAAATGGAGGACCAATTGAAAGTTATTGAACTGTGGGAGGGTGAACTGGTATTGGAGCCAGCCCTTGTGCTGGGAGGTCTTGGGGCCTGTGAACATTCTTTCTTCCCATATGGTCTTCCCTATAAAAAGCTCGAATCCTCATGGGTTAGGCCCTGGGTTCCATCCCAGCACTGGGAGAAAAAGAAAAAAGACACACACACACACACACAGACACACACACACACAATGGGAGAAAGCATAGGCATCCCTGTGACTCGGATGAGACAAGGCTGGTGCCACCTTCTCTGGCCTTCAGCCTTGGTGCTGAGGGGGATACTGGCCTCATCCCACTTTCCCAGTGACTCTGATGGGAAGCGCTGGGGCTGTGCTGGGGAGGCGTTCCCAAGCTCTCTTCCAGTTCCTCAGTTGGCTTTAGTTGGCGGGCCAGCCCCCACTACAATGACATGCCCTATTCTCTCCTTTCTGGGCCAGTAAATGTGAGCTCTGTAAAGGGGGTAAATGGATCAGTTGTTCCACCGGGGTTGGGCATTGACCCTCTTTCTCTGCCAGACTTAGGATTTAGGACTTGGATCTCTCAGGAGGAGGGGAGAGAGCGGGTGGGGGAAAGCTGGGGAACAATATTGACCAAATGGTACTTTGTATCATGTGTATATATGAATATATGACAACGAATTCTACTGCTATGTTTAATTATAATACACTGATAAAAAAATATGGGGGTGGGGGAAAGAACTTGGATCTCTCCTTCTTCCCTGCAGAGACCAGAGTGAGTCCAAGGAGTTGGGAACTATGGGAGGAAAGGGGCTTGTGGCCCTTCCCCGCCTCCTGGCCTCATCGTTATTCTCTAGGGACAGGCAGAGAGGGCTCTTCCAAGGCCCGCTGGCAGCAGGGCCGCCGTGTGGTAGGCGGTGTTTATGTGAACGCACAAATGTTTATGTGAGATTGCCAACCGGTTATTTATGAGTCTCTCAGCCCTCCCCCAATAAAAGCTGTTCCCTCGATGTTCTGACAGGCCCTGCATCTGTAACTAATGTGTCACTCGCTCAGCTAATGCAGTCCACTTGTGTTTATTTTTGCACAAAAGCAATTTATCCAGCCGCTCTGGAAAAAAAAAAAAAAAAAATGGCCCTGTCAGAATCCTTCTTGGGAGCAGAGTGTTTTTCCTCAAAAGAAGCTCTGAATAACTTGCCGTGCAGGGTGGGCTGCTGGGGCGACTCCTGAGCGTCCGGAGCGTGCGTGGCAGCATCTGAGGCTGGGCCCTCTGTTGTCTCTGGGCTTGGGATGGGTGTCTTTGTGAGTCTGTCAGTCTGTCTGGGATGGCTTGGGTTTGAGTGTCTGCCTCCGAATCTAAGAGTTCTGCTGGGTGTGTTGGATGATTTTTCAAAAGGTGTTGGGGACGGGGCTGGCTCTAACTTTGCATTCCCTCTGGTTGGGATAAATCAAAGCTGGGAAAGTGGGTTGTTGGCAGTTAAAGTGCCTAGAGGAGGAAGCCTGAGGGAGGAAGAGGGTGAGAGTGAAGTTAAAAGGGAGGATACTTGGCTTCAGGGCCAGGGAGCATTAGCTCTGGCAGGCCAAGGAACTTAACTATCAAACTCTGGAGGCAGATGGCTTCCACACCGTCGCTCCCTTCCGCATTGGTTAATTTGATCAGCTTCACTTTGTTTTCCTTCAGTATTGGCAGTCGACCTTGGTAGGGAAAAGTATGCTCTGTGGACTAGTTTGGTGCAGTAAGAAACAAGAAGTCATTTCCTGCTGCAGGACCAAATTTCAAGGGAAAGGAACCAAGAAGTGGGGGAGAGAAAGGAGTGTGGGAATGACAGGGGTCAGGAGTCTGGCTGAGCGCGTGGGGTCAGCCAGAAGGAAAGAGATGCACCACACGGGCTGGGGAAGGGCCTGGTGACCTTTGTGGTCCTCAGCCCCATTCTGTCGACTGTTACTCTGACCCTGGCCAGTCAGGGAACCAAGTGGGGCTGGGCAGGAGAGGCAGCAGGCTCCATGCAGAGGCCCTCTGCCTCTTAAAAACTCCCAGGGGCCTGGGGCCCACCGGCCCTGTGGCCCTGCAGGGCCAACCCTCACGGGAGATTCTTTCTTCTCTTCCCTAAGAGACCCAGCAGTAGGAACGGGATATTAGGACAGTGTTTCCCAAGACACATGCCTGAGGGAACTTGGTGCTCATTTACTGAGACAAGATGTCTTCTCATAGCTCTCACCACACTGTGGCTGCCTCGTTCCCACGGCAGGACAATATCACGTTCACGGAACTGTCTCCATCTTTTTCCTCCAGTGAGATTTCCTTAAGTCTTTGGTGGTTGCCAAGTGATGAGCACACAGAAATTGTGTAAACATAGAGAAGTAGACAACTGCGCTTTGCCAGAGTGGGTGCGCAGTGGGGAGCAGGACTTGGCCCCATCTGTCTCAGAAGACTCTGGGGCTGGCCCAGGCCCTGGTGAGGGCTGGAAGGCCCAGCCATTCATTCCCTCTCCTGTGACCACTGTGTACAGGGAGAAGGGGGAGGAAGAACCAAGGAAGAGTGCCCTTTCCCGATTTTGGGCTTTCCCCTCCAGGCGTGGCTACTGCAGGCCCGAGAAAGGCTTGTACAGAAAGTACACAGCATGGAGTCACAGTTTCCATTAGCACCATCATTCGCAGGCCCTAAAGTGAGGATTCACAAGCTCCCATGCCCACGGGGGCCAGGGAGATAGTTTACTGAGAGGAGAGGCCGCACCAGTGAAAAACAGCCCTTGGTCTCTAGGTTGGGGAGCATTGGGGAGTGGTGGGGACTGAGGTATCTCCCTTTTTGATGGAAGAGAGGTATGGTGGGGGAATGTGGCTCAGGGAAGCCAGTTCTTTTATTTTCAAATCTGGATCATTATTATTATTATTATCATCATCATTTATGGTACTGGGGATTGAACCCAAGGGTGTCCTACTATTGAATTACAACCTTAGCCCTTCATAAATTTTTATTTGGAGATAAGGTCTTACTAAATTGCCCAGACTGGCCTTGAAATTGCAATCCTCCTGCCTCCACCTCCTGAGTAGCTGGGATTACAGGCATGCACCACCCTGCCTGACTTCAAATCTGGAATTTTCTGTGTACTCTCCTCGTGTTACATGTTGGCAACAGATTCCAATGTCAACCATGCTGTGGGCCAAGCAAAACACGTCCCTGGCTGGTTGCGGCTGGTTTGTCCCTCTGCTGCTGTGAAATGTGGCAGAGTTATCCCACTTGATGTTTAGAGACGTGCACGGTGACTTGGGGCCTCAGCCCTGCACTAATTTAGGAACTCCTGGCTAGGTGCTCCGAAGCCTCATACCGTATGCTAAAAGGTTAGAAAGGTCGCCTGTTTCCTGAGAGACAGATGGCAGGCCTAAAGTGGGCTGCCTTTTCTTTGGGGAGGAACATAGACCTCTGCTCTTTCACCAAGTAGATTCTGTGGAGCCCCTTCTGGGCCTGGCCTGTGGGGAGCCAGGGCAGGGAGGGCAGATGTGGTTGTCCTAGTTTGGAATTCCAATTTTGGGCACGTGATGGGGACTGAATGTGGGGTGAGGAAGAAGGAATGTCAAAGTCAGTCTCCAGGGTTCTAGTGTTTGCAAGCGGAGGGTGTGGTGCCTTCCCAGGTGGGAGACTAGGAAGTTACTGGGTCTTGGGGTGATCCTGAATTCTCTGGATTTTACCTAATTTTCTTAGGTTGGGAGAAAGGGAGTGCAACATTTGGCCTGAGATGTGTTATTGTGACTGCAATCTCAGCTCCCCTGTCAATGTGCAGCCTCCTGGTGGAGGGGGACACAGGACCCAGAGCCCCAGCTTTGCCACCAGAAGTTGTTCTTAGACTTTGCCTAGTTCTCCATGGCCAGCCTAGCAGTGACCAACAAGCTCAGGAGGGACCCTCACCATGATCCCAGATCCCTGAGGTCATCTACTGGCATGCAAAGAGCTCAGAATCCTGGTTGTGCACTTTGTTAGCATGTGACCTTGGGCATTATGTCACCCCTGGGCATTGGTCCCCGCATGTGTAGAAGGGTTTGGCTCGCTGATCTCTATCCTGAATTCAGCCTCCCAGTTCTGCCAGTAACTGTGGCCTGCTGCCACCATAATTCAGTAACTTGATTTGATGCATATGTCAGAGCAAAGACTGGATTGTTTCTTCATTGCTGTATCCCCTGTGCCCAGCAAGCACAAAGCACATAGTAGGCACTTACTATATTTTGTTGAATGAATAGACAGGACCAGATCTTGGCACTGGGGAGTCAGTCACATGTCCAGAGAACAGGTGGGCAGGAGACTTGGGTAGGGCCCCTGGGCCTGGGGAGCACTCCAGTGTGCCTTTATCCCAATTTTTGGAGGAGTTGAAGTGGAAGCAGAGGATGGCCACACTGGGTGACCATCCCCTGGTCACTCTGGGCGAGTCTGAGGTATGTGGCTACAGGTATGGCCCAGGCCTGGCTGCTGGGCCCCATGACCTTGCAGAGCTCTCTGTTTTTTTCTGTGAGTTGATAGGGGAAGGAAGTCAAGGGCATGTGAGCGTTGGGTGGTTGGGGAGAATAGGTTTGCAGGGATGTAGTAGGATCCTGGTCATAGGATCCTAGGGTTTGTTTCCTTATCCAGTGCAAGCCAGGGAGGGCTTCCCAGTTGCTATCATCCCTACTGAGAGTGGGGACCCTCTCCTGAATGGTTTTACTGCCCTTCTGCACTTATTCCTTGATGCAACAGGAGTGAAGTGGGGTCCCAGACCAGGCAGGGGTGGCTTTCTCTTCCATGGGTGTTGCTCCTAGAGTCACTGGGTCACCCAGGAATTTCCTTGGGGACTTTGGATCTGGGGAACATAGGAGATAGTGTGAAACTGGAATACTTTCTTCATGCTCCACCCTTCAGGTCTCATTCTCAAATAATACTGCTATACGTACCAAGGCAAAAAAAAAAAAAAAAAAAAAAAATTAAGGAAAACAAAGACAAAAATTAAAATGTAAATGAGAACAAAATATAAAAGTAAGTAAAGAAAAGTACAGATATACCAAAACAAATAGTAATGTCGTGAACACACTTGGAGCCACAGACTAGTTTCAGAAATAAAATGACAAATTTGGTTGGAGTCCTCCTTGTGCACACCTGGATCTACTTCCCCTCCACTGCACCCCACCCCAAAGAAATAACCACTCTTCTCTATTTGGGATTTTTCATTTTCACTAATTACTCCTTTAAAAAAATATATGCAAGTTTTCTTAAAATATTTGCAGGGTTGTATTGCCTGCTTTGAAATTCTGTATAAATTGTGTCATTTTAGTGTGTGTTCTGCAAAGAGCTGTTTTTCTCTCAACATGTGGGTGAAATTTGTGCCCCTTGACATGTGACTCTGGCTCATTTATTTTCAATGCTGCATAGAATTCCATTGCATGAATATATCATTTCTCCAGAGAGTGCTGCTCCTGGCCCCCCGGGGGGTGACTGGGGGAGCGGCCCACCGAGCATATTGCTCTCTGTGGAGCAGCTACAGTTGAGTGGATGTGCCCACTGAGACAGGGACCACCATGGGACAAAGGGCACATGCATTTCCGGGCCTTGGCTCAGGGCCTGACAGCAGATGCCAGGAGGCTTGGTGTGTGCCACCCTCAACAGTGTCAGCTTTGCTTTGCTGAGGTCAGGGTGCCCTTATTGTGTTCTTTTGAACAGCTGCAGTAACTCATCTTCAGCACAGACAGAGCAAAATGCTTGAGCTGAGTGCCCACTGACATTGCCACCTCTGCAAGTAACCAATAAAAACGAGCTCTCTTTTCTGGTCAGAGAGCAGACCTGACGTCTTTTTTGCCAGAGTTGTGTTTCCCTTCCTAAATGGAAGCCCAGTGCAGCCTTGGCTGCATGGTTGCTCGCCTGATGCGATTTCATTTCCATCATTATCCGGTCAAAAGATCCCAGCATCCGGCATCACCACCTTCCACTCCCCCACCTCTGCCTCTCCCTCCCAGAACCATTGCTTCACTGAGGAGGAATTCGAGTGGATTTCAGGCAACCTTGTGTTTCCCATAAATCAATGTTGAAAGTGAAACCCTAGCACGAGGGGCCGCAATTGCAACCAGCTGAGTGGAGACAGGCAAGCTAATTAGAACCTGGCCTGCACGGCACGATTTGTATGCCTGAACGGATGCGGGTTTCTGCAAGGAGGTACTGCCAAGCCCTTCTTTAGCACAAAGGGGAGACACTTGGCTCAGTGCCAGCCGCTGACCCAGCCCCTGTGCTGACCCTGGCTGAAGGGCCACTCTCCTTTTGGCCCTGACCCCTCTTGCTTTGCCCAGTGGTCCCCAGTCTGAGTTTTGCCACCTGCATGTGAGGTGGCTGTTGGGCCAGCTTTGGCAACCTGCTGGGGGACTTATATCTTAGCCTCCTGAGAAGGAGGGAGGCAGAGCCCCCATGCTAGTCCAGTCCCAGCATCAGGGCTCCAAGGCTTCCCTGTGGCTTTCCTGGGCCCAGTGGTGATACTCGCCTTCACAGAACCAACCTTGATTAAAAATTAAAAAAAAAAAAATACACTTTATGATCATGTGGTATAATGGTGAGTATAATCCAGGCTAGACTTCTTATTAGATATTCATTATTATCATATTTGGTTTTTTTCCTTGTGTTTTAAAAATTAGAACATTTTCATGGGCACCTAAAAGAATCCTGGGCCCTAGATATTGTGTTTCCTGGGACAAATGGAGAAGCCAGCCCTGATTGCTCCCACAGAACCTCAAATACCCTCCCTTTATGGAAACTTCCAGGTCTCTCTGCTCTCAGACATCTTCCCTACTGGAATGGATAACAGGAATGACATGGCTTCCCTTAGCCCAGGTATCACATTCTATTGTGGGGTGGGCTGGGGTTGGGAAGCCATGTGAACATGAACTTGGGCTTGGGCCCAAGTTGACCCATACAGGCCCTTCTGAGAGCCAGGGGCAGCTCCTCCGTGGGGGCCTTGTGCACTGTTGGGTGGTAGGGGAAATTGTTCCCAGGAGGACCTGTCTCGGGGTTGGAGAGCTGCAGTCTGCAGGTGGTGAGCTCCACCCTAGTATTTGTCCAAGTTGAAGATGTGATACTTCTGTGTACAGGGCAAGGACCTGTTAGTCTGCATTTTTGGGGCCAGACGATGGTTCTCTGTCTTCAGGATTTTATTTTGAAGGAGGCCTTTGGTCTGAGTTGGGGATGGGGAGAATGGGACTGTTGCGGTCACTAGAGAAGAGGTGGTATTGGTCAGCTTAGGCTGCCCTAACTAACGCCACAGATTGAGTGGCTTAATACAGAAATGTTATCTCACAGTTTGGGAGGCTGAAAGTCCAAGATCAAGGGGTTGGCACGGTTGGGTTCCTCTGAGTGAGGCCTCTCCCCTTGGCTTGCTGGTGGCCATTCCCTTGCTGCTACTGCACATCATCAGCCCTCTCTGCATGACCCTGTTCTCTCTGTGTGCCCCAATCTTTCCTCCTTATAAGGACACAAGTTAGACTGGATTAGGGGCGACCCTAACAATCCCATTTTAATTTACCTACTCCTTTCATGGCCCTATCTTTAAATAGGATCAGTTGTAGGTGCTGGGAGTTAGAACTTTAAGAGTTTTGGGGGGATGCGGGGGTCATGGAGGCCACATGCAAGGTGCCCATGGGATTGTGCAAGGGCACCACAGCTAAGGGGACACTGTTCATATTGTGGAAATTTGAATCATTTTTATGTAATTTCATTGATTTCAAAGGTGGGCAATTTGTTGATTTCTTATGGCAGATTTCCTGCAGATGGCGGTAAAGTTCTTACTCTACCATTATTAGTATATTATGATAATTTCCTGATCAATGGAAAAAAGTATCTGAAAAAGCAGTATCTTCTTATGCAGGTGCCATGCTTTTGAACTGGCAGTGGCTGGACCATATGGTTGTCCAGGGCCCTAGACAAGCTTGGAGTAGGATTTGTGATTGAAATTAGCAAGCTTACTGAATCTATGCAGGATCATGTGAATGTTAGTTTCATGGACCATGTCAGAGGAAAAGGTCGATTCCAACAGCCGCTGGACTGGGCTGGTATGAAGCCTTAGACACTCTGGTCCTTATAATGAGCACATTCCTTCAACCACTGACAGAATCTCTTTTCAAAACTTGTCCAGTCAACAGAGGAAATTTGGGGGTGGTCTTGAATTATCCCAGTCCAACCATCCAGGAATAATCTAGAAGCCCCATGGTCAAAGTTGGCCTGACCACTCCCCCAGGAGGTTTCTGGGACCCATCTACCTCTGTGAAAGAGCAACATCTACTGCCCATCTCCTTGTCCCATGGACAGGGTCATCTGGGTCCCTGAGATTCCCACATTTAGGGTCAGGCTAGTGCAAGGAAACTTGGGAGAAGAGAAAAAGGACCAGGGGAAGAGTCATTAAAGCAAGGAGGGTCGTAGGGAGTGCCACTGGAAGTTACATATTGGGCACATTTTGGGGGGTTCCCTTGACCCTTTCCCACAATGCCATTCATACGGCAGACATGGGCAGCTGCCGCCTGTCCAGAAGCCTGGGGGCATGTGGTGGCCCTCACTTGGTCTCACGTCCTCTCTCCCTCCCTTCTGTGATGCTGTTGTTTCTTCACTGCATATGGCCATGGGTTGGGGACAATGCGATCGGAATGCTTTCATTTTGTCTTTGCTAAAAAGTGTTCTCTCTCCTGGGCTGAGGTTGTTCGAAGTGAACTGTGAAAAACGACCTTGCCATGCATTCGATCAGTCTTGACCCTTTCTCAACACTTCTGGAAAAAGGAGGGATGGGCTTTTTGCCAGAGACTCTGCCCTATCAGGGTGGCTAGGCCACAAGCCCACCTCTGGGACATTCAGGAGTAGCAGTGGGGCATGTATTTGCCTGTGTTTGCAAGTGTGTGCTTATGTATGTATGTGTGTGTGTCCTTGGTGTGTGTGTTTGCATGTGTGTGTGTGCGTTTTCATGTGTTTGTGTATGTGTCTTTGTGTATTTATACATGTATCTTGTGGGCATGCATGCACACACACCTCTGTGTGGTTATGTCCATGCACATGTGTTTACATGGGAATCTGTGTACATGTGTGTGCTCATTTTTGTGTATTTGCTTGGATGTGTGTTTGTGCCCATGCATGTGTGTTCAAGTATTCAGATGTGTGGACAGATGAACGCTAGACATGAGGTGGCCCAAGGCAATCTTAGCCCTTGACCCAGGGTTCCAATGACCACAGATGTGACCTCTCACCCTTCCCTGTGGCTGTTGAGGTCATTGCCCCCAGAGACCAAAGAACTTTCCTTTGGAACCAAGTGGGCCTCACTGCCTGGGGAGGATGAAAAGCTGCTTCCAAAAGCAAACCGGATGATCCTCATCCTGGGGAGCCTGGAGCCAGTGGGACCTTGTTTAATTCTGAAGGAATGTGTGCGGTTCCCGCCCAGCAGAGCAGGCCCCAGCCTGACTGAAGGCCTCAGAGCCACCCGGCCAGCAGTCGCTGCCTCAGAACAGGAAGTGTGGGGGTTCTTGGCTGGCTGGAGACGCCATTCCAGGGAGAGACAACCACACAAACTCGGGCTGGGGTGAGAGAGGCCCGTAGTGCCTTCCTCAGAGGGTCCTACCAGTGTGTCCCCTGCTCTGTGCCAGGGAGGAGGAGATGACCCAGTCCCAACCCTGAGGGAGTAGGAAGCAGGCCTGGAGAGCAAATGCCCCAGTAGGGGACAGTGTATCCTGAGGGAAAGCAGATGGCGTAGAGGGGAGGCGGAGAGGAGCCATTCTGGGGTATGGGCCTCAGGGAAGTCTTCCTAGCTGGCTGGGAGGATTTGGAGGGAGAGGACATTTCTGGAGGAGGTGAGGCAGAGGGAAGAGGAGGAGCAATGTGAGAGTGCAGGAGCACCAAGCTTACAGCTCACAGGGGTTGAAGAAGCCTCTGCCCCCAGAGGATGTTGACTTCTGCCAGGGCTGGCTTGATACTGTGTGCCGGGCCTTCTGTGCAGAGGCACCTGGGGAAGAGCTGAGGGCCCCTCATTCGCCCAACTAAGAACAGCCCTCAGAGCAGCTAGGACCAGGAAGAACTCCAGGCACGTGGCCAGTCAAGGGTCGGATACTCCAGCTTTCATGGCACCTGGGGGTGAGAGACGTAGACGGGCAGCGGAATTCAGAGCGAGGACAGAAGGACTAGGGAGGCCAGGGAGTCAGGAGGCGGGGCGGGGGCAGGGGCGGGGGCAGCAGTGGCCTTTCTTCCCTGCAGCTGCCTTAGCTGCCGGGCCTGCTCAGGCAGGCTGGCTGGCCTGATGAGTGCTCATGTCAGGTGCCAATGGAACCTCCACCCCCCACCCACCCCTAGGCCATTGGGATGCGTCAGCAAAGGACACCTGGCTCTGGAAACCCTTCACAGTGGAGGGGAGCATTAGAGATGGAGCAGGCCATCAGTACAGGGGACCCTGGTCAAGGGACCCAGCGTGCAGGAGCTGGGATCCTGGCCTGCATGTTTCAGTCATAAGCTCACACTTGCTTAGCTAGCCAGGATTCTAGCAATGTGCCCACAAGGAGGGTCACCCTTCTCTGCTAAACAGGGTCATGCCAGCACAAGACTCTGACCCCAAAGACTCTGGAATCTCCTTCTTCTCCTGAAGGGAAGCCTGTGGCATGAAGAAGCATCAAGAACTCCTGAGCTTCGACCTCATCTCCCTCTTGGTTTGCCACTCCTGGCTCCATCTTCCATCTTTGGAAAAGGGTGAGATCTCTCTTTAGAGCAAGTGTCCAGCTGGGCACAGTGGCACATGACTTAAATCCCAGCTACTTGGGAGGCTGAGGCAGGAGGATGGCAAGATCAAGACCAACATGGGCAGCTTAGTGAGACCCTGTTCAAAATAAAAGATTAAAAGGGCTGGGGATGTAGCTCAGTGTAGAGTGCCCCTGGGTTCAATCTCCACTACTGCCAAACAGAAATAAAACAAACAAACAAACCCCCCTCCACAAAACCAAACCAAACCAAACCTAACCCAAAAGTATTTGGAGAGGGTCCAGTTTTGAAGCCACCTGCACGAAGCATACCATTTTGTTGTGACCTTTGATGGTCAGGAGAGCATCACCTTACGTTAACAGTGGAGGACCTTGGGGCCCAACTCCTGTTTCCTCTGACTGGGATCCGTGGCTACCGTCACCCAAATCACCAACCCCCCTTTTACTCTCAGGTTCCACCCTTAGGGGACTCCTTCCAGGTTTGCACATGGGGTGGGAGAACCCCCCTATTCCCCTGGACTCCATAACTGCCCTGCTTCTTCAGATGTGGTTGGGGGCCTTATCTCCTATAGGAGGCAAGTTTAGACGTGTGCTTGATATCTGGGTTACAAACATCCCATCTTTTCTTTATTCTGTTTACCCACCCACCCCTCAATTGCCAAATCTTACTGCCAGGCTGGCTTGAGCTTCGCCCATCTCCCTTGGGGCCACAGCAGTGTGGGGTGGACAGTGGGTGGGGAAGGGACAGAGTCGACTTCAACATTGTGCCTCCTAGAAACCACATCAAATGGTGCATCTAGGAATTAATAAATAAATTTGGGAGACAAGTCAATTACCCTTCCCCTGTGCCCCTGTCCCCAGGGGGCAACAGCAGCATGTGGTTCCCAGCCTCAGCACGCCTTCCCCGGGGCAGGCCCAGCACTGCAGCTGGCTTCTGTCAGATTAACCAGGCAAGATGCGACAGGCCTCTGTCCTCTGGGGAAATGGCTCCCTTCCTGGGAAGAGGACATTCTGAGGTTGCTCTGTTCCTGCCTTCTCCCTGTACCCGTCCCGGTCTTACTGGATTCATGGGTATCCAGTCACTACCACTCCCCACTCCTGATCAGCCTGTCGTTGGGCATCTGAGCAGGGAAGCTGTTCAGCCTTCAGAAATGCCTGTTAAATGCATGTTCTGCAGTGACCTACCTTAGGATGGACACAGATGACTAGTTTTTGGAAAATACTTCTTCATTCAGCAAATACTTAATGTCCACTTTGGGACAGAGGTTTTGCCAGGTTTTAGAATTATAGAGACAAGACATAGCCCTGCCCTAGAAGAGATCATAGTCATGTGGGGGAAGTCAGGCACTATGATTACCATATGAGACACTTTGGGGGAAAAGAGGGACAGCTAGCTTAGCCTAGAGGACACCCCAAGCAGTTGATGCCTGGTTTGCATGCTGAGGGACAAGCTATCATTGGGCAGGGGAGAGGCAGGAAGTGCTGTTCCAAATGGAGGGGACAGTTTGTGAAGCTGCAGAGGCAGGGGAGTGAGGGGAAGAGGGAGGGCAGGAAAGGTCAAACTGGCTGGGCCCAGGAGTGAAGGAGGCGGAGCCTGCTGAGTGTGGGAGCTCCGTGTAGCTGCTAACAGGGTTGCATCCAAGAGGGGCATGGGTGGCACGGGGTGGTGACTGCAGACTTCTTTCTTCCTATAAGTGTTTTAAAAGGGATTGTGGATTCTTTTCAGTTTTCTATGTAGTGAAGATGGGGTGTTTTGAAAGTATTTTTCTATCTAGAAACAACACCACTATTCCATGGAATTCAGCAGAATAGGACAGCAGTCTTCCAAGTCTCAGATTAGCATTAGGGAAAAATGGGTCCTCAGGTATTTGCTGCCACTGAATTTTCTGTTCTTGCATTATCCAGGCATGTCCTTTAATCAAAGATTCTCAAGTTTTAGTGTGCATGAAGATGACTTAGGATGTTTATTAAAAATGGGCGTGTTTGGGATCTGACCTGGAGATTTGGATTTTGTAGGGTCCAGAAAAGCACACTTTTAACCAAGCCTCCTGGATCAGATGTGGTCAGATAACACGCTTGGAAAAACATTCCTGCAGTCTGATTTCCTCTTGGGGAATTTGCTTGCAATTCAGAGGTCAGTCACAAGATGGCAGTAGTGCTTTGTGATGCTTTAATTAAAGAGTCCTATTGGGGTTAGTTGCTGCAGAGACAGTTCTGTTTTATTGCAAGAGTGTGTAGAGATGACTATCTTAGGTAATGTCTAAAATAGGTTGGTTATGAAATCTTAAATTTCAAAGCTTAACTTTAAATCTAACTTTCAAACATTAGCACTGACCTTTTCACTGTGGTGACCACTGACCATGTGGAGTTTCAACACCCAAAATGTGGGTAGTCTGAATTGAGATGTACTGAAGGTGCAATCAATACATTGGATTATAATGATGCTGATGACGAGGTGATGATGGTGAGTTTCTTTCTGTCTTTGTTCTGGGGTGGAGGATCCCTGTGTTTGTCATAATGAACAGGGGTGGGTCTCACCTCTGGACTCAGAGTAGGGAGAGGCCACACTGCCAGACTGTGGCTGGGACAAGGAACTGCCCAGCCACTAAGGCCACTTTAGCATCCAAGCTTAACCCTTGTTCTACACTGGCTTAGGGTAAGATGGCAGTGGTGGTCAGGTATAAATTTGAAACTGAGGAGAATCAAAAAGGAGTCTCTGATTTAAGCAAAAAGATGCTGTGGAGAGGTCTGTGGAATAAATTTCTAAAGCCCTTGGCCTCAGTGATTTAGCAAGCTTCAGATTCCACAGAGAGCATTTGCCTTACTCTGGACCAAAGGAGTTTCCCACCCACTTCAGCACCCCTATGTCATCATTGATTTCAAGGGTGTTGTCAAAATTAAAAAGCTATTCAGACTTGTCACCAGAGATGCCACAATCTTTGGCTGCTTTTCTTCTTGTATGAGTGAGTATAAATGGCAGCAGTGGAGTTCAGAGCTGGGGGCCCTCGTTCTGCTGTTTGTGTTGTTGATTTCTCTGTACCCGGGGTTTTGAAAGCGATTTGCTGTAGGAGACCTTCCTGCAGCTGTGTCTGCTCCTGCTTTATTCATTCTACCCACCTCTGCTTCTCTGTCACCAGGTTTTGACATTTCTAAGTAGAATTGATAGGCAGGCCAATCCATTTGATTTTTTTTCCTTTGAAATTATGTTCATTGCCATTAGGACATTTAGGGCATGAGAAACTCTTTGCCTAATGTTCTTTCATCATTAAGCTGAGTGGGTCGCCAAATGGTTGTTTGAATTGGTGACCTGTGACACTAGCTCATTAGCTACTGTTAGGTGGTGTTGTACTTGTCCACTGAACTTTCTCACACACTTTTGTTGAAAAACATCTCGAGCTTTTTCTATTTTTATCTCCATTTTTTTGCTTCACTTATTTTCTGACAAATCAAGTCTATAAATTCTCTGGCCCATTTTCTATCCCCATGGTCCTGGCCAGTGACTTCTGCTGTGTGTCTGCATAACCATGGCTGGTGTGGGGTCTCTGGACTCCCGAGGTGCACTTCCTGAGCTGTGTAGTCTCCATGTTGCACTTCTAGTCTTTTGGGGTCTAATGTTCATGTTTACTGGTTCTAGGGTTTTTTGGTAAAATCTTTGTAGGTGAATTGGTGCTGGAAATTGGAAATACAACGAATGAAATGTTACCTGGTTTAAGGAAGCATGTGTCTTGCTCAGCACATGGATCGAAAAAAATATACCCCCTTCCATATTTTGGGGGGATAGGTTGTTGGGGTCTGACTCTGGACCTTGTGCATGCTAGGCAGATATTCTACTACTGAGCTGCATCTCCAGTCCTAAAATCTCTTATTAATATTTTCTATCATGATGCCAAAGGCATAGCTCAATGATACAGCATTTGCCTAGCAAGTGAGTGCAAGGCCCTGGATTTGAGCCCCAGAGACCAAAAAAAAAAAAATCCTGATTACAGTTTAAGTAAAATTCTATTATTAAAATTAGTTCCACCTGTTTATTTTTACTTTTTAAATCTGACTGCTGGAAATTTCAAATGACAAACATGTCTCACTTTCTATTTCTAACAGTGCTGCATTTGAAATCATGGAAGTTGATTTCTTCATCTTGAAAGCAAGGGGAATCATGGTCTAACGTGATGGCAAAGTACTAACCCTGCATTGAAGTTCAAGTCCAAACTCACATCACATGCCTTTGGGCAAGTGATGTACCTTCTCTTAGCCTTCATCTCATCATCTGCTAAAAAGCGATAATTACAGCCCCCCCTCCTTAAAAGGTTTACTCAGAACAAGAGAGATAATGGGTACGAAGGAACTAGTGCAAACTAGGAAGCATCTCGAAGATCTCAAGGGACTATTGTTGTGGCTCCTGATAGTAACTAGAACGTAGACCAAACAAACAGTCGCTGGGGAAGGCCCTGGGTTTAGCCCTTCTAGACTTGCAGAATTTCACCATCAAGTTCTGGAGTTATTAGACCTGCTCATGAAATATAAAATGACAATATGTGATGAAAGTATTCAAGGAAGAAGTGGAAAACATCCCAAGACATATATGGCTACTAGTTAACAGCTTTTTCTTTTTACAAAAAGCATTTACTAATCTGCAATGGTAGAACTGAAAGCTTGGGGCTGAGGAACAAGGAATAACAAAAATGATTGACATGTTTCTGTTTGCAAAGGGGTTTGTCATCTGAGTGGAGGAACAAAGGCAGATGCAAATGATTGGACAGAGTGAAGAAGGAAGCTGCCAGCCAGAGACTTCCAGTGGGGGTACTGGAGCTAGGAAGGTGTGGGCGGGATGCCAGTTCCCCACCAGCTCTCCATTCTCCTCTTCTTGCCGTGTAGAATCTTGACCATGTTAGGGTTTGGCAATTGGCCCACCTTAAACACTCCATTTTCCGACCTTATTTTGAAGTTAGGAGTAACCAGACGACACAGTTCTGGCTAATGAGAGGTAAGCAGAAGTCGTGGGGTTGGGCTTCCAGGAAAGCGCCTTAAAAGGGGAGGACATTTGGCTGGTGTCATACCAGAGCCTTCACTTTCCCTCCTGCCTGAACCATGGCCATGATGGCAGTGACTCCAGCAACCACCTTGCGAGCAGGAGTTCAAATGTCAACCCCCCCAGTGGCGGAGGAGAAAGCTAGAATAAGCCTGGGAGCTGGAGAACATCATGAGATGCTGGGCCACCCTGAATTTCCAGCCTTCGATTTTCTCATTACGTAAGAGAGAAATGAATCCCTGGTTTGTTTAAGCCACTGTTATTTGAGTTTCCTGTTCCCTGCAGTCACTCCAACTCCCAAATGCCATTAGGCCTATGTCTAAGTCCCATGTGCCTGTGGCAGGGAGAGTGTTAGAGGATTTTATTAGGGTCTGGGGATGGGGGGCCACATGAGAAGGGAAGGGCCACTTGAGCCCTTTCCCAGCACGCTGGCTGCTGGTGAAGCACCCTTTTCTCCTTAGGAAGATGTGGCCAGTACTTGCTTTAAGAATCTCAAAGGAGATAAGAGAAGGGAGTAACTTAGAGAAGCGAATAATTAAGTATGGACCCGCGCCAGGTCTCCCTACTTCATAACTCCCTCCATATGCTGATATAAGTGGAAAATTAATTGGCAAAAATATATTTATTTTGAACTGATTTCTTTTTTTAAATTTTGGTTAAAACTTTAAAAGTTAGGAACCATAACAAAATTTACCATCTTAACTATCTGAACAGCTTTCTTTTTTTCTTTTCTTATTCGCCACACTGGGGATTGAACTCAGGAGTGCTCTACCTCTGAGCTAAAAATTTTTATTTTGAGACAGGTGTCTCACTGAGTTTCCAGGCTGGCCTTGAACTTTGGATCCTCCTGCCTTAGACTCCTGAGTGGCTGGGATTTCAGGGGTATGCCACTATTTCTGGCTGAACAGATTTCTTTTTACTACCATCCTTTAAAACAAGTTTTCTTTTAGCTTTCATGCAGAGAATGAACCTTAAGACTTTCCACTAAGGAAAAGAGAAGGAAGGTAATGCTTTTGGGCTCCAAGCTGACATTGCCATCTCATTGTTGAGATTATGGTGTGGAAACCCAACTTTGTGAAGAGTGGGACTGGACCAGGCCTGCAGGGTGAAAGAGTAGAGCTCACCACTCTGCAGCTGGGGAGGACCCAGGCAATGATAAGAGGAAGTGCAGGGTTCCCCTTCCAAGCCCAGGGCTTCAGGGAAGCCTGGCCAGAGTGCAGGCTGAAGTCTCCTCCCCAGGCCTCACCCTGGTGAAGGAGGTGTGCTGCTTTGGTTCAGGGAATTGCTTGTGAAGGTTGGAGGAAGTCACCTTGGGGTGGCTCCTGCCCCCAATTGTGGGGGCCCTCAGGATGATGGTAGAGGGGACTTGGATTGGGCCAAGGGAGTGCCTGCACTTAGCTTTCTTCATCTCCCTGGGTGCCAGCCTGTCTGGTGGGTGGTGTCTAGAATGTCTGTGTGAGCCCAGGGGAGGCTGGAAATTTGCAGAGACTAGCTGAGACATTTACCAGAGAGGTAGCAACAGTGGGGGTCACAGGGCAGAGAGCCTGTGCTGGGCATTGGATATGGTTTCACAGCTGGCCCTGTGGGGATGTGTGTGCGGGGGTGAGGCAGTCACACAAGACACTGAAGAGAGCAGAAGTCTCTGATCATGGACTATAGGCAAGTGGACAAGAGACACGACTCTGGAGACTGGAGGAGGGGGAGGAGGACAAGACCTGCTTCAGTCAGTGCATGCTAGGTAAGGCTGCAGTAACGAGTGTGTCTCTCTGCCTTAAAATGGGCTCAGCTCTCAGTCATGGTGCAAGCTGGGCTTTGTCCCCCTGGGACCCAGGCTGAAGGAGCTTCCCTGCTGGATCATGCCTTTCTAGGGCAGGAGAAAAGAGTAAGTGGTGTGGTGGAAAACAGCATGACACTGGCTCTTTCACATGCCATTGTCCACAGACAATCCACAGTGGCCATATCAACAAATGACACCCCCACTAGGAGCCATCGCAGGTCCCAGGGCTATGAGCAGGGATGGGTAACCTCTTGCAGGAAGGAGAGGGAGCTCCTGTGAATGAAGTGGCAGCTGCCTCAGGGCTGGCCACATCTCCGCCAACTTGGGTTCACAGCAGTGACCCCTGCCTCCCTGGAATCCCTAGTCATCTGGAAAAGAGGGGAGGTAAAGACAGGCAGGATGTGGGTGCTCTGCCTAAAGAAAGATGCTGGTTTAGACCCGACGGTGAAAGA
Organism: Sciurus carolinensis; assembly: GCF_902686445.1. Lineage (NCBI taxonomy): Eukaryota > Metazoa > Chordata > Mammalia > Rodentia > Sciuridae > Sciurus > Sciurus carolinensis. The sequence continues at coordinate 59,382,931 of NC_062225.1, read as the reverse complement.
GAAGCAGCAGGTCTCCTCTTCACCACGGAGGTGGCCTGAGCGCTGTGGTCCTGGCTGCAGCAGGCAGGTACAGGACCAAGGGCGTCCCGCAGCTTCTGTCCTGCCCAGGGCCTCTGTCTGCCCTGTGGTGCTCTCTGCTCAGTGAAGGCAGATGCAACCTGGGGACATCCTGCGCTTGATGAGGAGTTTGCCCTGAGTCTAAAGAATCCACCTGTTCACTCAAAGCCGCTTTCAAAGGAATTTGCAGTTTCTTTTTTCTTGGTGTAACACTTTTGTAACATACTTTGGACACAGTAAGCATAACTGAGCAAAAACATTTATTAAAGGGCTGTAAAATGGTCTCTTCACACTTGCCCTTCCCTTTTCTTCCTGGCTTAAATGTGTTATGCTGAGCTAGGGCCTTCGTGGAGGAACCTTCTGCAGTTGGACCCAGGAGGGACCTGCTTAGCAAGTGGTGAGGGGCCACCTGACAACGTGCCCCGTGGGGGCATCTGTTTCCCCACCCAGGGAGCTGGGACTCACCCCAACCCCCATGGGCCAGTTCTCCAGCAACCACATCTTGTTAATTTATGGGCTGCAGAGCTCCTGGAGTTCTCAGGCCCTGTGACTCTCTGCAGCAGGTACAAGTGGCCAGTGAACTCAGCAGGACATGGGGAGGGTGGGAAGGCCTCTCTCCCTGTCAATTCAGCCCACGTGTCATCACTATCCTCTCTCAGGGAGCCTAACATGCCACCATTAGAAAATTGTACCTTTGGGCCTGGCATTGGAGCCTGTGCCTGGGCTTCTCCTGGGAAGCCTCCCATGACAACCGTGGTTTAGCGAGTCACCTGTGACCCACAGAGCAGGGGAGAGCTTCTCAGATGTAGGAAGGGGGAAAGGAAGGGGCAGGGCCATGGCCGGGAGAGGATTACCCTGCCAGTGGCCACTTTGTTTCCAGCTGTCTTGGTCACCCTCCTTCCCCAGCCGCAGCAGGAGAGGGTGAGGCCTAGAGTGGGCACATGGGTCAATCTATTTGGCTTGTGTTTGCCATGGTGGGAGGGCAGACCCGGGGACATGTAGTGGGTAAGCGGTGTCTTCCTTCCATCCAGGTCCCTGTGAAGGGTGGGGTCCGAGTGGTCACATACTTCCTGGCCCATAAGGTGTGCTTGCTGTGGTGGGGAGGTCCGGGAGGAGGGCCCTGGTCCCAAGAACACTTCCTGTCCTGCTGAGGCCTGGCGTCTCTGTGAGGGTTGTGTGCCTGGGCTTGAGTCCTATGGAGTAGCATGGCTCTTCCCTGTTCTCAGTTGGCTCCCTTCTCAGAGTAAAGCTCCCAGGGCCTGGAGACACCTCTTCTGTGTGACGCGTCCCGTGGTTTTTGTCAAGTCCTGCTCTCAGACACCCTTTGCTGTTGCTCTCCCCACTCCAATGCCTTCCTGAGCCCTGAGTGACCGATAAACTCATTTACTCTGAGGAGTTCATGAGTGAAATTGTTTAGAGGTTACCCTGGCCAGGAGGATCTCCCCGTTTATAAAGACTCACTAGAAGCGGGATTGGCAGTGCTCGGAGGAGAGGGAGATGACTGGAGGTGGTGACCCTTTCTACTCACTCTCACCGTGAAGACGAAACTGGTTGGCTCCATATTGTAAAGCATTTTAGAATTTGCCGAGGCAAATTGGTACCTCATTTGACTCTTCCATCAGTCGATAGTGGGAGCCAGGTAAGGACTGTTAACACTACTTGCAAATGAAGAAACTTCCAGAGAGAACTTGGGATGTATCTGAGCCCACACAGCTGGCCAGCTATTGGCTGAACTGACACAGGGTCTGGAGTCTTTTCACTCTAAGTCTTTTCCATGGACTGCAGAGGCTCAGCTGGGTTACAGGACTGTGGAAAGGACAGAGCCCAGAGAAGAGCTTGGAGATGGTGGGAAGGGCTGGATATTGGAATCAGAGGCCTGCCATAGGGGCCCCTTCCTTACTGTTCTCTCCTAAGTGAATTAATGCCTCAAAGCCTGAGTTTCCTCACTAGTAAAATGAGAATAATAAACCTCCTATGGGTTGAAGTTTTGTGTTCATACAAAATCCATATGTTGAGATCCTAACTCTCAATGGGATGGTGCTAGAAGGTGGACCTTAGGGAGACCATTAAGTCATAAGGTTGGAGTCCTCATGAACGGGATTAGTGCCCTTGTAAAAAGGCATAGAGAGCGTCATTCATGTGGACGTGCAATGAGAAGCCAGCAGTCTGTGACCTGGAAGAGGACCTCACCAAGGCCTGACCATGCCGGCACCCCCATCGCAGACTCCAAGCTCCGGAACTGCAGAAATAAACATCTGCAGGCTATGGTATTTTTGTTTTAGCAACCTGAACTAGGATGAATCCCTTTCTACCTCACCTCGCAGGGTTATTGCGAGGATTGAAAATGAGATCATGTGACTGAAAAATAGTTGCGAACTGCAGCAGGCATTCCGCGCTCCGTTCCAGGAAGGGAGGGCAGGGCTCTGCACTCCGCTCACTCCCGTCCTCTGGGGAGGCAGCAGGCTCAGAAATAGCCTTCAGCTCTCTCCTCCCTGCCTCCCCTGGGATCGGGACTGAGGATTTTATTCTGCAGAAACAAAAAATCAAAGCAGTCGCAGAAAACCCCAAAGCCCATTTCTGCTTCCCCTCAGCTGCCCTTCTGCTCTGCCAGGCCAAGAGGGGATGGGACTGGAGGCTGGGTTCAACTGGGGCTGCCCACAATCCTCATGGCTTGCATGGGCCACCAGGAGAGGCCTGGATGGGCTTTGTCATCTGTTCAGTGGGCTGCAAAGAGCAGAGGCCATGGCAGGCATCCTCTGAGGGCTGGGACCCTGATCTTCCTTGGGAGATGGGGTAGGAAGGAGAGGAGCCTGCTTCATCAGGGTAGGCCAGCTTACCTGGGAGCTCTGAGGAACCAACCCAGACATGCCCAGAGGATGTATCCTGTCCTGTGCCAGAAATAGCTATTTATTCCTGTTGACACCTTTCTGGCTGTTGGCAAAACGGAGTTCAGAATCCTCTGAGTCTCTTTGTCCTCTGATGATCAGGTGATGAGTTTTCATGGTGAAACAGGGAGAGATCAGTTTGGGAGAGGAAACAACCCACAGTGCACATGTCATGTGGCTTGCCCAGGCCACTTCACATGGGAGCAAGGCCCCATTCTGCCCCTGGCCAGCTGGGTCAGGACTGTGAACCTGGGGTCTTCACTTGAGGTAGTTGGGGTCTCAGCTTATCTGTGTCTCCTCAGCCCTGCCTGAGAGGGTCTTTGTTCTAAGAACTTGGTAATGGCAAAAAAGGGATTCACTGACTAGAACTTGATCTATACTGCAAAGTGACTTATCTGTGGTTCCCTAGACAGGTAGGCACAGATCTAGCCATGGAAATCTCAGCCAATATGGGATGTGTGTCTGGGGTTAATTTTCAATCCTTCCTTATCGGGTAATTGAGAAAGGAATGTTCTCGTCCATGTTCTGCCTCAGCTTTCTGACCATATCCAGGCTCTGCCCATTCTTCTGACTCTCTTCTTGTTCCCAGCCCTTTGGAGTTGCACATGGTTCCATGCCAACTGTGCCTTTTCTTCTTGGGCTCTTGGCCTAGGAACTCTTGGTTTCTCTGTTGGCAATTTCCTGAGATTAGACTTTCAATACAGAATGCAGCAGGCATGTCTTCACAGCTCTATTTCTTTGCTGCTTGCTACACCCAGGCCTGGCTGGAGCCTGGAAACACAGTGGGTGGGGCTCTCAGCCAGTGTACATCCTGCTAAATAAACCTGCTGTGCCAAGAGCCTTCTTCCTGCCACCAGTGGTGAGTGCAGTTATACTGGTGGCCTCAACTTTTGATAGGGAAGGTACAACTTCTAGGGTGAATATTTCATCCAAGAGTGATCCTCTGTTCTACAATGAAAACATTTTCTGAAGCAATTACCATATGGCTACTTGTTACCTGTATACATGCCCATCTGTCATTGTGGCATTCTCAAATGAAGGCCAGTGTGAGATTAAACTAGGGGCCCCAGACTTCTGTTAGTATTGTTGGAAGGGCTGTATAGAGGGTTACCAGGAGGATGCAGGAAGCCTGACCATGTAGTTGAGGATCTTGTCTGAGGGGCTTTGGAATTTATCTGGAGATGGGGAAGAATGTCTGGTTAGGCAAACACATCCCTTGCCTGGTAGGGTAGGGAAGGAATCCACTGAAGCAGAACCCAGGATTCGTTCTATTTAATTCACTTGATAAATATTTATTGAGCATTTGCTACATGCCAGACACTCTTCTAGGAGCAAGGGATGAAGGAGTGAACAAAACCCTCACGGCACAGGCTTTTTAGTGCTATATTATAACTCCACTCATTTGGCTGTGAGATTTAGGTTTTAAGATCCAGACTATACCATTGTGCCAGTTATAAATGACACAGGTGGGATCTCCCCCACTCCCTTCTTTCCATCTTACTCTATTCAACCCCGGAGTTATTATTACTGCTTTTCAGTAGTCAGACCCAAGATTCTCCTTGGGAAAGATCTCAAGTACTGGTGGCCACCACTCTAGGGCTCCCAGGCATATGGTGACCATCTTTCAGGGATTCCTCTGACCTTCATGAAGAAGAGAACTTTGGGTCTGATGTCACAGAAGCATACCTGCTTCCTCGCCACCTGTATTTCATCTCACCCCTTCCAGGGAGATTGACTACATGTTGCAAAGGAAACACAAAGATAATCTCTTAAAAGTAGGCAGAAAGAAAAGATGCAATAGATGGACAACTGACTTCTCAAGTAAGACAATGGAAGCCAGAGAGTAATGAAATGATGTCTCACAAGTCCTGAGTGTGAGTACCAGCTAGAATTCAATGGAAGCAAAAAAAAAAAAAAAAAAAAAAACAGGAGAAAAGCAAAGACAAATCTCATGACCAGGTGACCTGCAACAAAGGAAATACTAGTGGGTGTTCTTCAGGCACAGAAAGCATGAATTCGTTGTGATCCTGGGGAACCAGGAAGGAATAAGGAGCTATAGAAAAGGGAAATGTGTGTAAGCGCAAATGAATATTGAGGGCTTAAACGAGAAAAATGGTATCTTGTGGGATCTAAAATATATAGAGAATTCAAACATCTGAAAAGAATGGCATACGTTGGAGACTGATGGTAAGTAGCGTTAAGACAGTCCAAAGTCCTTGCAGTACCCAGGGAGTGGGAGAAGGACTTATTTGTATCAGACTTTGATAAGTCAAAGATAAACATTGCAACCACTAAAAACATAATAAAACACCAAAGCGTATTACTCTAAAAAGAATGGGTCAAATGGCATTCTAAAAATACTAAATCAGCCCAGAGGGAGGCGAGAAAGGGTCATGGAATAGACAGAACAAGCATAAAGGAAATAAGAGAGTAGAATAGAATCCAATAAGATGGTACTTACATAAATACAGAAGGATTATTGCTCTACTTAAAATATGTGATCATCAGGGCAAATAACAAAACCAAACCTAGCTACATCCTGCTTACAAGAGATGTGTCTTAAATAAAAATAAACAGAAAGACTAGAAGAAAAATGATAAAAAGTATGGTACAGAGAATATATTTATAGCAAGTAAAATAGATTGTAAGGCAAAAAAACCATTACTAGAGTCATCGACACAACTTCCAAAGATACCAGCTTTAATTAACCAGGAATGTAAACCAATTTGAAAGCTGTATGAACCAAATAATATTGCTTGAAATAAAGCCAAAACGGCGGGATTGAAAGGGGAATATGGGAAATCCACAACTATATATGTATATGTATATGTTTTTGCACCTCTCCCACTTACTGATAGATTAAGCACAAAAGAGAAAAACTGTCAGGATCCAGTTTTTGATCCAGATGATTTGAATAGCATGGTTAACAACTATATATATATATATATATATATATATATATATATACACACACACACACACACACACACATTATTTTGTACATATACTTCATACCATATATATGTATTTATATGCTATATATACATATATGTGTGTATGAGGATATATATACACACATATCTTTTATATACAGAACATGGTTTTCAACAACTTCAAAGATATATTCTTTGCAAGTAGAAATGAACATTTACAAAAAATCACCCTAGTTGAGGCCATAAATCAAGTCTAAATAGACTTAAAAGGACTGAAATCCAATATGATGTGTTCATTGACTTTGTTGGAACTAAGCATAAAATCAGTTGCAAACAGACAATTGGAAAATCCTCAAATGTTTTGAAATTAAGCAATATTTTTCTAAATAACCTATGGTTAAAAAAGAAATCACAATTGAGATTAGAAAATATTTTTAATTGAATGATGATAAAAAATACTCCATGGAAAAACATCTAGAATTCAGTTGAAACATGACTTTGAAGAACATTATTGATTTAAATAATTTTATTAGAAAAAGGGGAAGGTTAAAAAAAATCAGTGATTTAAATATCCAACTCAAGAAGCTAGAAGAATAATAGCAAACTAAACCCAAGAAAGTAGGGGGATGGAATTGGGTGCAGTAGTGCTTGCCTGCAATCCCTGTGACTTGGGTGTCAAGTTCAAAGCCAGCATGCACAACTCAGCAAGACTCTGCCTCAAAAGGAAAAAAAAAAGCAGGGTGGTTGGGGATGTGGTTCAATGGTAGATCACCCCTGGGTTCAATCCCTAGTACTCCAACAACAAAAATCCAAAAAACCAAAAACAACAGGAGGAGGAGGAGGGAGAGGAAGAGGAGGAGGAAGAGGAAGAGGAAGAGGAGGAGGAGAAATAATGAGAAGTGAGCATACATTAATGAAACATAAAAGGTTCAGTTTATCCTATGAAAAGACCAGAAAAATTAACAAGTCCTGATGAATTTATTTAGGAAAAAATGAAAGAGAGAGGGAGAAAGAGAATGAATAGGAATCCATATCAGTAATGAAAAAGTGAACTTTGATACAGATCCTACAGACATTGAAAATATAACAATAGAATATTATGAAGAACTTTATGCCAATATGTTTGAAAACAGATGAATGGAAAAATTCCTCGGAGAAAACCAACTTAAATATTACATGAATAAAAAAATATGACTACTCAAAACTCTCCTCTTTCTCTCTCTCTCTCTCTCTCTCTCTCTCTCTCTCTCTCTCTCTCTCGCACGCGCGCGCGCGCGCGCACGCTTGCTCTCTCACTCAGTATCAGAGGTTGAACCTGGGGTGTTCTACCACCAAGCTACATTCCAGTACTTTTTATTTTGAGACATGGTTTTGTTAAGTTGCAGAGGTTGGCCTCCAATTTATGATCCTCCTGCCTCAGCCTCTCAAGTTGCTAGGATTACAAGTGGGTGCCACCATGCCCATCTCATAACTCTTAAAGAAATTGAATTCTTACTATTCTTCCTTCAAAGGAAACTCTAGGCCCAAATGCCTTCACTACTGAACTTTACTAAACTTTAGAGATATAACTGCACCATCACTCTGTCTTTTTCAGAGAATAGGAAAAGAAGAAACATTTCTCTACATGCTTATCAAGCTGAGAAATCCTCATACCTGAAAAGAATGTCACAGGAAGAAAAATGACAGGCCAATTTCTCTCATGAGTAATGTACTAAGTTATGCAAAATTCCCTAATTAAATACCAGCAAATCAAATCCACAGATATACAAAAATGATATTAAATCATGACCAAATTGAGTTTATGACAGAAAGGCAAGCTTGTTTTAACATTTGGAAACCAATTAATTTATTTCATTGCATATGTGAAACCAAAGGAAAAAAAATCATGAGATCATGTTAACCAGTGCAAGAAAGTTATATGATAAAATTTAGCATATTTTAATTGAAAGAACAAACTGAGAACAGAAAAGATCTTTCTTAATCTGATAAAGAGAGTTACTTGTTTGTTTGTTTGTGTACCAGGTATTGAACCCAGGAGCTCTTATCCACTGAACCACATCCCCAGCCCTTTTTTAATTTTTAATTTTGAGATGGGGTCTTGTTAATAGCTTAGGGTCTCACTAAATTGCTGAAGCTAGCTTTGAACTTGGGATCCTCCTGCCTCAGACTCTCAAACCTGATAAAGATTCTTAGGGTTCTCCAGAGAAACAGAAACAATAGAACGGATGTTTGGCATGTATATCTGCATGTGTGAATGCTACTAACACGTCTGTATGTGTGTAGGTTCATGCAACCATGGAGAAGGGCAAATCCAAAATCTACGCAGGGTGGGCTGGCAGACTGGAGACCAGGGAAGAGCTGACCAAAGTGTATGACTGGAGATGCTGTTTTGGCCAGGATGTGAATCCTCAAACATGGCTGGCGAAACTGTAGGTTGAAGAGTGAGCACACGCACGCTCTACCACCCTAAAGTCCTACTCCCAGGTGGATCGCCCAGAGAAATACACCAGAGGTCATGTATGAGGATGGTCTTAGGAGCATTCCACAGGGACCCAAACCAGAAACATGCCCCAATTCCATCATGAATAGAATGGCTAAAAAACTGCTTATAATATACAAAGGCAGGCTACTCAGCAATGAGAATTAATAAATTTAGCTACATTATAACACGCACACACACACACACGCACACACACACACAAATAACACTGATGGGACTTCTAAACAATACTGAGTAGAGAAGCTAGATGCAAAGGAGTCCATGCCATATGATTCCATTTATCTAGTGTCCCCTAACAGACCCTGGTGGCAGGCAGTGTTGGCAGGCAGGAGTGTGGCTACAGCTAGATGGGTGGGAGGCCCGGGAGGTGACGGCAAACGGCCTTCGGGGCTTCTGATACTGCTCGGGTTGTCTTTCCTCATCTGAGTCTTGGTCATGAGGTGGGTCACTCATTAAGCCTACATTTTAAAAATTGAAAAGAGAGAACAAGAGAGAGGGAACAGGAAACAGTGACTATACCCAACTCCTTCCGGAAAATGTGCTCTAAGGGGAAAGAAAGAGGTCAAGAGCATTTTTCTGTGTATACACATATCCACACACACGCGCGGGCGAGCACACACACACTCACGGGATGTATATAAGAATTAAGATATGTTTGTATGCCTGTGAGAATAGTCCAATAAAAGAGGGGAGAACTGATGCAGGAGGGAGAGGCAAGGACTGCTGGCCCGACATTCCTGGGTAGTGAAGGAGTGGGATGCAGTCGAGAATGGAGGGCGGGCCCTAGTGGACAGCCCCATGCCCTGGGGTCCTGACAGAGCAGAAGGCACAGCCGGTGTGAGGGGCTCTCCCAGGCGCTGGGGCGCAGGCCTCGTCCAGTGAGCATGGGGCACCTCAGGCATGTGCTTTCATTCCCAGTCTAGACCAGGAACCCAGTGGGTTCTCTGCTTCCTGAAAGGTAGACGGGGTCGGGAAGGTGGAAGTGGGGGGCCAGGCCTGTGGCCTCTGGGCAAGGCTGGAGGAGCATATGGCCAGGCAGAAGGTGCAGGACCCTGCCTCAGGCGGGTTTTGGGAAGCAGGGGGACAGTGTTTTGGTGGATCAGGAGCTCCTGTCCTGGTAAGTCAGGGGACAGCCAGCAGCACCAGGTCCTTACCCCTCCCTGCCCAGCTTTGGGGGTCACTCGACACTCCCGTGGGACCCCAGGCATCTCCCTGTGAGCAGAGGGAGGGAATCGCAACCTCAGGAAGGGCTGGAAACCAGCTTAAAAAAGCACATTCCTTGGCAGGTTAAAAATATGTCTTTTTAAGTGTAAAGTCTTAACCTTTGGTAGGAAATGGTTGCGGTATTTTTCTTTAAATGAAAAGAGACCATTGTGATCTGACTTTGGAAAATACACAACTTCCTGGTCGCTCTCCAGGGCCTGCCTTTTCTGAGTGCCTTGCTAGGCCACTGCAGCCTTTCCTCCAGATGGTCTCTCCTTGCTTTGCTGAAGAGGGCAAAGGGCTGCTCTGGTCCCTGCAGAGCCGAACTTAGAATGCTCAGCCCTTCCCCAGCAGGGACCTGGGCAGGAAGGGCTTATTGTTGCCTGCAACCTCTCCACTTAGGATTGGTTCCATAATTTATGGGGCCCCATCTAAAATAAAAATGCCAGCCTGTGGTTCCAAAAGTACTGAGAATTTCAAGATGGCAGCACAGAACATTAAGCAAGTATAGAACCCTCCTGAATGTGCACCCTGCTAAGCGAGGCACCCTGTGTGATGACTCAAGTTGTATACCCAGGACAATCACTGGTCTTCAATGACTCATGCTCATTCTGCTGACTAACCTCCAATGTTGGAAGTATCTCTCCTAGGTGACACTCCAGGCCTAGATACAGAGCCCAGATGACACGGGGAAGGACTCAGGGCTTCCTTCTGAGGTCCCACCCCCCACCCCTGGCTCCCACATACCACAGCTGGCAACGATTTCCCAGCCTGGCTCTTTGCTCAGATTTTTCCCCTTCACATTTCATAGACGGTGTTCCCTGGTGGTGAAGACATTCTGGGTTTAATCTGTGCTTGCTTGTAACCTGAGGGTCTGGGGTAATGGGGGAACACGGCACAGCTGTGTGGGGTGCTGGGCTACTTGGCGCTCCCTGAGCTGTTTACAAGCCTCCTCCTAGGGCCTACTGTAAATAGGAAAGTACAAACACATGCCAGTTTTGTGCAGATGAAAACCAGCCGCTGCTTTCCCTCAGTCTTACACATGGCGGTTTGTGTTTATGTGGCATTTATTTCCTTGTGTGCTACTTACAGACTTGCATAGTGTTCTGCTAAGCGAGGCCTAAGCACTTGGACTTTCCAGGTCTGGAGATAAACAGAGTCAAGAGTCCTGAAGTCTTGGTCTCTGGGTCAGCCTGACCTCATGTGCCCAGACCAGAGCTGGATGGAGCAATATGGTGGCCACCAACCACTTGTGACTCTTGAGCACTTGAAATTGGCTAGTCTGAGCTGAGATGTGTTGTTCACAAACAATATACATCAGACTTTTATAGACTTCGTACACGAAAAAATGTCAGATGGCTTATTAATTTTTTATATTGATTACATGTTGAAATAACATTTCTTATATAATAGATCAAATAAAAGATGATTAAAGTTAATTTCATGGTTTTTTTTTTTTTTCTTTTTTAATGTAATACTAGATGCTGGTGGCACATGCTCTAATCCTAATCATTTGGTGAGACTGAAGCAGGAGGATCATAAGTTCAAGGTCAGTCTGGGCAACTTGTAAGAAATCCCACCAAAACCACACTGGACACGGGAAATCACATAAGGGAGTTTATTAAGCAAACAGAGGGTCTCCCTGCAGGGTAAGAGAGAAAATGAGAGGAAAAGAGAAAGGAAAGAGAAAGGGCGTGAGCTAGAGAAAGTGGAAAAGCGAGGAGGAGAAAGAAAGTGAGTCGGGGGAGAGAAAGCAAGAGAGAGAAGATGGCGGTGAAGCTATCTTTAAGAATCCCTGAAGGGCTAACAGGGGACCAATAATGGAGAAGGATACTTGCAAGCTGAATGATGAACCAATAGCTAGCTAGGCCGTTCACAGACTGACAGTTGTTGGGAGGTGGGGAAATGGCTGCAATGGAAAGGGCAGCTTTGTATTACACAACTGAGCAGGACCTTGTCTTAAAATAAAATAACCAGGGGCAGTGGCACATGCCTGTAATCCCAGCAGCTTGGGAGACTGAGGCAGGAGGATTACGGGTTCAAAGCGAGCCTCAGCAAAAGCTAAGCAACACAGTGAGACCCTGTTTCTAAATATAATACAAAATAGGGCTGGGGTTGTGACTCAGTGGTCAAATACCCCTGAGTTCAATCCCTGGTACCCGCCTCTCCCCCCAAAAACCCATAAAATAAAATGGTGAGATTGTAGCTCAATGGTAGAGCACTTCCCTAGCATGAGGGAGGCCCTGGGGTTAAACTCTAATACCATAAATGTAGCTACCAGGAAATTTAAAATTATATATATATGGCTTGCATTTTGGCTTACATCTTTTTTCTGTTGGATAACTCTGCTTTAAAGCTTTTCCTTGGGCTGGAGGTACAGCTCAGTGGGAGAGCACTTGCCTAGCATGCACCAGGCCTGGGTTTGCTCCGACAGCACTAAATATATAAAGCATCTCCTTGATGTATTTTCATGTCCAGACATATGTGGATTTCAAACACACACACACACACACACACACACACACACACACTCCTGAGCAACCGACAGAATCTTGTAAAAGAAACCAGGCTTAGTGAGATCATGTGACTTGACCCCCAACGCCACCCTCTCCAGGAAGCTTCCTCAGAATATCCCAAGGCCATCTAGCACTACCAACCCAGGAGCCTTTGTGTGGCCACTGGTAATCTGTCTGCCATGTTTTTTCTTCCAACACACATTTATTGAAGCTGCATGGTTTTGGGGCTATGTGGCAGAGTGACTTCAGAGCTCAGGTTCTCAAGTCTGTATGACCTGGATTTTAGGCCTGGTCGTACACTTAGGAGTTTAGGGACCCTGAGCAAGTGACATGTCCTCTCCATGCCTTGGTCTTCTCATTTGTGAAGGGGGACTCATCACACCCAGCTGTGGAATCAGGTGGCTCAATGTGAGGATGGAATGGAATGAAGCATTGAAAACCCTCAGCGTGGAGGCACTGGCTCCACCATGAGCAGCCCTATGCCCCATCTGGCCTCTGACCTTTCCCAGGGCCCAGCAGCCTCTGAGGAAGGGAAGGACAGAGTAAGAGCTATGATCCTGGGGGTTCCAGGCAGAGCAGAGAGGCCTCCACTATCCAGGACATGATGCCAACAGTTGGAATTCAGAATGGTGTCCCATTAGGATGTCACATTAGAAGGACCAGGGTAGGCTGGGTTGGAATCCATCATGGCAGCTAGAAGACAAGTGAGAATGGACAGTTCTGCTCTTAGTTGTTTGAACTCAAAGCATTCCCTGACTGAGGTCAACCCAATGGGCAAAGCTGAGGGAGTGGGCCCCACCATACTCCAAGGCTTAAACTGGAGCTAGGTCAGTAGATCTGAAGGTGGGACCCATTTTCTCCTTGCCTCTATAAAGCTACTGCATCAGAGTAGTACATGTTGATAAAACAATAAATTCCAGCATTTCAGTGACTGAGCCCAATAGAAGCTCATTTAACTGTCAATATGGGTGTTGCTGTTAGCAGGAAGTCATCCATGTGGTGATTCAGATAGCCAGGCTCTCTGTGCCTAATGGCTCTGCTCTCTTTTATGGCCTAAGTCCTCTGCATCCTGTGGGCAGACAGGAAAGAGTGAATGGAGAAGACATAACCTCTTCTAACTATCTTGACCTGAATGTAACATTTGTCACTTTCATTTATGTTTCATCTAGTCTCTTGGCTCAATGTAGATGCCAAGTGGCTGGGAACCCGCAGCTCCGTACGGCAGAAGGGAGAGAACTCACCTCTGCCAGCTCCCACTGGAGGGAGAGTTGTGTCAGCAGCCTGGCGGCCTTTCTCCCGCCAGGTCCCTTAATGCTTCTTTAAGCTGCTTGCTGGTCACCATACCCAGGCCAGACACTGAGAGGGCTCTGCCAGGGGAATTAAGGATGGAAATGTGGACACTCCTGGGGAACATGGACGACGCAGAGAGACACACACAAGGAGACCGTGCGCACACCAGAGTCTCAGTGTTTCAGGCATCCCTGACGTCTGATGACTGGTGCTCCCCAGGGTCTCCTCCTTCTCCAACCACACCGGAGCCCTGGCCTTCAGACAATGGAGCTCAGTGAGCAAGGCCAGACCTGCATATTGGATTCAAGGGGGCTATGGGCAGATGGAGGCAAGACCAACCAGCCAATCTTCCTGGAGCTTCCCTCATTGAGACCAAAGCAGCTGAAAAAGGACCCTGGGGTCCTCTGGGCTGCTCCCCCATGTACCCTGGCTACTATGTTGGCCAGCCTGTAACAGTCAGGACTGGATCCAAGTGGGAGAGGAGAGGGTGGGTTTAAGGGCACCTCATGACCCCATGCAGTCAGGGCTTCTCACACACCCGCTGGCAGTTGGAGAGAACACAAAGAATAACAAGGTCACTGGACCTCAGGTGCTCATGATTCTGTGGACAAGATGATCAGACTTCGGTTACTTCTGTCTAATGCACTGTATGCATCAGACCCCCAGCAGAGGAGTAAACAGTGGATGGCAGAGGGGCTCTCCTGAGCATGAGCAAGGTTCTCTTTCTCTTTGGGACAATCAGAGAAGGCTTCCTGGAGGCAGAGGCTTGAAGGAGGGGGAGGAAAGTGTCTTTTTGGAATTCCCAATAGTGTTTCTGTGTGTGTGATACTTTAAGGCCCTAAAACCAGAGAGGCAGGCAGGGACAATCACTTCCATTTCATAGGGAGACTGAGCTCCTCGCCCAGGGTTGCACAGGAGTTTGCGAGAATGCATCCAGCCTACTGATGCTCGGGGTCTTTGTATAAGCTTGAAAGATAGTCGCTCCCTCTAGGCTGGTTGGGGCAGGTCCCCAGGTGGGGTGGGAAACTCCCATAGAGGGAGCAGGTCCTCCCTGGGGGCTTCTTGGGGCTGGGTGCTTAGCCTCCCCTGAAGAACATGTGTTTCCTGTTTTCCTTCTCCTGGCTCAGGACAGAGAACAGGGTTTTCCTGAGCGGAAGAGCCTCAAAGACTTGGCCCAGTCCCAGCTAGCTCTGGTGGGTCTGCCTGATCATGGCTGTGGTTACTCAGGAGGATGAGCCCCTCACCCACTCAGTGAGGCCAGTGGTCATCTTCTCTCCCAACTCTCTTAAATTTCTCAGGGCCTTGATTCCCACTCAACTCTCCAGCTTTGAAGACCCTTTGCCAATCAGTCAAACCTGGGGTTTGTGCTGCCCTAGAACAGAGACACCAGGTCTGAGGGGCAGATCTCTGGACCCCAGGGCCTGAGAAGCAGGCCAGGACTTTGGCCAACACTGCAGGAACTAGAGGTTCAGAGCCCTTACACCCCTCCCACTGCATCCTGTTTCCCAATCACCCTGGGTTGGAGGCTGGGGTCATTGATGATACCACCTCAGCCTTTCAGTCAGTATCATGTGGGGCCAGCAGCATCCAGCTCAGTCCATAACTACTCTGAACCAGAGCCCTGGGATGCTCATCTCCTACTATCTGATTTAGGGTTTTTTCTTTTTCCCTTCCTTCTTCCTTTTTTTTTTTTTTTTATGACTGGGGATTGAACCCAGGGGTGCTCTACTATATCCTCAACCCTTTTTTATTTTTATTTTGGGACAGGGTCTCCCCTGAGTTGCCCAGCCTGGCATCAAACTTGTGAACCTCTTTCCTCAATCTCCTGAGTGGCTGGGATTACAGGTGTGCACCACTGTGCCCAGCTGGTCCAGGGTTTTCTACTTCTTGGATAGACTAGTCTTAATTGATTTTGTGTTGCCATCATTGAATATCTGAGGGGGATAAGTTATAAAGAAAAGAGGTTTATTTAGCTTGCAGAGTTGGAGACTGAAAGTCCAAGATCAGGCAGTTCCATCTGCTTGGCCTCAGGCGAGGGCTTTCTGCTGAGTCACAAAATGGTAGAAGACATCTCATGGTGAAGTCATGAGCAAGGGTGGTAAGTGGGGCACATGGAAGAGGCCAAATATAACTACTCTGGTCCCATGGGACCTAACCTACTTCCTTGAGGTGGGCATCAATCTCTTCTGAGAGTGGTGTTCCCATGACCTAATAATCTCCCACTAGGACCCACCTCTTAAATGTCCCATTGCTTTTCAATACCGTTACATTGGGGACCGAGTCTCTAGCACAAAACCCTTTGTGAAACAACCTACATCAAACCATATCCTAACCATTGAAGAAGTGCTCTATGGAATGAAAGAAGAGGGATATGGGAGAAGCTTCCCAGGTCTGCAGAAACTTGAACTCCAGCACTGGTGTGAGTGTGAAGAAGAGTCAGTGGCTGGCTGCCCGGCCATGGCTCGCATCCTGTGCGTGAGGAATAGGAGGGAGTGACCTTCTCATTTCTTTACCTGTCTCTCCCCTCCCCACAAAGGGGGATCTTCCCTTGCTCAGGCCCATTAGAGCCCCTGGTTCTGCTTCTTGGAATTGCTCTTATGGGTGTGCATGCATGTGCACATGTGTTCCTACCCTGTCAGGTGCTGGATATGAAGGACTTTGGGGTGGGCGAAGGTTGCTGTGTGTGTGAATCAGTGGTGTGTTCCTGTGTGAGCTGGGTCCTGGGGCTTTGTGAGAGGTGAGATTCAGGCCCTGCCTTGGCCTGCAGCCCAGAGGGGAGATCAGCACCTCTGATGACCCAGCCTTGGGCTTTGAAGTCCTCCTTCCTAGCGAGGGCTCCAGGCGCGAGCAGCCTGGGTTTATTAGGTACACGTTTATCTGGGGCTCATTTAACTTGTTAAAGTAATTGTGCCAGAGGCTGCAGCGCTGAGGTTCCCGCCTTGGTAATTACCCTTCTCCTGGTCTCTTTAATCTCCGAGGACTGTGCCCCTTTGCAGAACTTTGCTGAGCCCCGCACCTGCTCCTCCCAAGGCCTCAGGAGGAGCCCTGGCAATGCTTTCATATGGTCTTATGTTTGTGTAAAATTTGCAAAAGCACGTTTTTCCAACCACAGTCATTGAAAGCTGCTGTTTCTTTTCACCCTGACTTCTCCTGTGTCACATTTTCCCTCCTGTCAGGTGGTACTGGAATAACTGTAGGGATTTTTTTTGGATTCAGCTTACTGAAAGTTAGGTTGAGGATGAATTTAGTGTGGGTAAATAGGATCTATTTATGTGGGATGCAAGATATGTATATAATATTTCATGAATGTGGCTCTTGGTCACCTCTGTGTATGTTGCAGTTACTGGGGGAGGAATGGTTTCCAGGAAAACTCCTACCTCCTGTGGTGTTGACTCACCTGGGGTGAGGCGGTGTGTGTCCTATGGCTCTTGGTACAGGAAACATGTGGGAAGTGGCAGAGAAACAAGATTCGAAATGTACAGAGCCAGAAGGTAGTCTGTGGAAAGTTCTTTTAGTCTCACAGCTCGCATGTGAAACTCTTAGAAGTTTACCCCTAATGGGCAACTGTGATGGTTACTTTTATATATCAGCTTAATGGGCTAAATGATGCTCAGTTGGTTAACCATGATTTTGAGTTGTATCATGAGGGTGTTTATAGAAGCCATTATCATTTGAACTATTAGACAAGGAGATTGCCCTCACTGTTGGTAGACAACAGTTGAGGACCAAACAGAACAGAAAGGCAGAGGAGGGGTGTACTCACTCCGTATCTATCAGAGACATTCCTCTTCTCTGCTCTTGGTCATTGTGCTCCTGATTCTCAGGACACTGCACTGGGACTGCTTTCCTGCTTCTCTGGTTTGCAAATGGCAGATCAGGGATTTCTGAGTCTTCATAATTTCATAAACCGATTCCTGTAATAAGTATCTGTCATCTATCTATCATCTCCTATTGGTTTTATTTCTCTGGAAAAATCTGACTAATCCAGATTTTGGTACTGAAAGTGGTTCTAGAGGAACACGATTTTAAAGATGAGTGTTCCGAATTGGTTCTGGGATTTTCTGAAATTGGCTCTCTGATCTGATTAGATTTAGAGACCCTGGTTCTGCTTCTGGGAATTGCTGTTATGGGCATGTATATGCATACATGTGTGCATGTTCTGTTAGCCGAGATCCTGGGCATGAAGGGCTTTGGGGTGGGCAAAGGTTGTCTGCGTGTGTGAACCAGTGTGAGGATTCCTGTGTGAGCCGACAGACTAATCTGATTAGATTGGATTTAAAGATGCTAATGACTTTCTTGTCAGTAGTAAAGGGTGTGCAATTGGTCCACGGTGTGAGCTGTTTATAGAGAAATGCAAAATATCTGCATTGACTGCTCCTAATCAACCACTTAAAAGAAGCTAAGTAACTCTGTAGATAGTTTCAAACACTTTTGGAAAATTAGGACTATAATAACATTCATTGTTCACTCCTAACATCACTGGAAAATGGGGCATAAGAAAAGAATGAACCCAGGGATTTGAACTCCCGGCCTAAAGGCTGCATAAATCATCTTATAGTTGTGCTTGACGAAGAGCCTTATCTCCTATGTCCACAGAGGTGAAATCGGAAGCAAATCCTCAACCTATGATTGGCTCATTTACCACTCAAGTTGAGTTCCCAGCTTCACACAGTGTCTACTCTAGAATTGAGGGCATTGGTTGGGAAAGAATGCTGTCCCTTATGTTGGGGTGCAGATCTGTGGCAAGATCCTGATGAAGTTGGGGACATTGAGCCCCTAAATTCTGATGTCTTCTTTGCCAGTAGAAGAGGTCTCCCTATGCCTAGTGGAAGTGTCCTCCCTACCCCCAGCAGAAAGTGTCCTCCACAGCCCTACAGGGGTGGGGATAAACCCTTATGGTCTGAAGAACTAGTAATGGCCTTTCCTGAAGCAGTTGCCATATCATGCTGATTCTTCTCTGGGCCCACCCCTCTTTGCTTCTAGACCTATAACTAGACTCAAGTCCCAGTAGCTAAAGGCATGGTACACAGAGTGACCCATGGGAGCTGTAGTATCCTCCAAAAGAACCATTTGAGTTTTCTAATCTATATGAGGAGAAATCTGAGGTACATGGCTACGAATGGACATTAAGGGTATGAGATAATGGTGGAAGCCACATATAATTGGATGAGACTGAATTCATCAATATGTGCTCACTAAGCAGAGATTCTGCTTTTAATATTGCAGACTGGGGAGTGAAAAGAGTCCTAGCAGTTTGGTTAGTTGACTAAAACATGGATCAAAAGGTGGGCTACCATAAGAGAATTGGAAATGCCCAACTTCTTTCAGTTTAATGTAGAGGAAGGGATCCAGAGGCTTAAGGAGATTGAAATGTTAGAGTGAATTTGCCACTTAAGACCAATGCACCCACACTGGAAGGGTCCAGAAGGCAAATATTTCACTAATACTTGGAGAGGTAGATTTGTGAGGGAATCCCCAGCATCCTGGAGGAGCTCTGTGACCCCTGTTATAGCGGGAACCTCACCCACTCAATTGGAAACCGAAACCCAATGGGATCAGTTGAATCCTGGCAGCAGGGACCAAGTGTTGACATTCAACTGCTGGAAGCAAGGTAGGCATGGTCACTGGAATGGAACCCATAAACACACCCAGAAATCATGTTTACCAGCTGTCTGTATATCCCTAAGCCAGCGGAATTTACACAAAATTAGCCAACTTGGCACAGATATGCAACTTCTTAAACCATATTTAATCTCCAAATAAGGCAATGACAAGGTCACAATTCCACATTACATGATACAACTATCCCTATACAACCAAAAAGGCAATAGTCCCTTCTCCAAAATAGGTGGTAAAATCCTTGGGTGATGTCTACTCTTCTGATTTTCCACAACTTAAATACTGTGGCACAAAGTAATGACGAGTCAGTACATCTTGTGTTATATCCATGTGTCTGTGAGGGTGTTTGTGGAAGAGATGAGCATTTGAATCAGCAGACTGAGAAAAGATCCACCCTTGCCATTGGGGGTAGACATCAACTAATCTGCTGAGGGCTAAGAAGAACAAAAAGCAAAGGACGGTGTGCTGGCTTCTCTGAGTTGGGACATCCATTTTCTGTTCTTGGACATTGACCTTCCATCCTCAATTTCAGACCTTCAGACTGAAACACATACATACTCTCTCTCTCACACGTGTGTACGCGCGCGCACACACACACACACACACACACACACACACATTAAAGTTTCAGTTTCTCTGGAGAATACTAAGACCACCACCATCCTAAAACTTTACACAGCATTCATCATAAAACCGAAATAAACTTTTCTAAATTCCCAACAACCAAGTATATACTTTTGCTTAACCACATTGGAAAGAGGGTCATGCTATTCTCCGTACAGGAGGGGACATCACAAAATCACTGGTATAAGTTGGGTAATCAAAGAAAGCATGAAGCTGAATACGTAGAGATGGAGGACTGCAGAAGTGTGTCATTTAATAAATCAGTTCATTTATTAAAATATTACTTTTCTGGTTTTTGTGTCTATATCATCTTTAACAAATGTAGGCGTTGATATGATTTCTAAAGAAAGAGGGACATTTTAAAGAGTTGCTTTTTTGTATTTGTAATGTTGTATGCTGTTCCCAAATCACATTCGCTTCAGGCTCTGCAAAACTTGGACCTACCTGGGTGCTGTTGACATTCGTGTGCGGGGATGGGTGGGGAGAGGAGATTGCCTTGAGAGTCACTCAGGGCTGCCCTGAGTCAGCGAGGCCGGGCTGGGGAGGGGCCTGGTGGGCTTGGCAGTGGTCTGTGTGCTCCCTGGGCCTCTGACTGGTCCCAGGGTTCCTGTGGGGACAATTGGGCTCCTTTGCATCCCCCCACCCTGCTCATGAGCCAGTTTCCTGAAGGTAGGGGCTAGGTGAGCCAGGATCCTAGAGGCCCTCAGATCTCTGTCTGGGGGTCGGGGGAGGGTGGCAAGGGAGGAGAGGCATCCACAGTCTGTCAGGAGTTTCTGTTGGTGATGATTTCTTTAATGTCATCCCCCCTCCTAGACTGTGAGCTCCCTGAGGAGGAGCCTGTTTGTCTCACTTACCCAGAATCCCGTGGCCTAGCAGGGCCTGGCAAAGAGCTGAATGTAATGAAGCTTCGTCAGATTGAGTGGAATAAATACAGACACCACTTCCCTCCCACCTTCAAGTGTGCTAGTGTGTGCTTGTGGGGGAGGAGAGAGAGGGGCCAGGGTTCCGGCCTCCCTCCCACACTGGGTCCAAGCACTCCTGCTTTGGCTGTATTTCTAGGATCCAGTTCCCCTCAGAAGAGATGATGTGGAAACCAGATAAGACAGTACAGAGTCAGTTTTTATCAGTCTATGTGTAATTTAATTAAAAAAAAATTTAATCTTGCTATGTTGCCCAGGCTGGTCCCAAACTACTGGACTCAAGTGATCCTTAGCTTCCCAACCAAGTGGGACTACATACATGCCACTGTACCTGTGTGTGTGTGTGTGTTTTCCAGTACTGTGGATTGAATCCAGGGTGCTCTACCATTGAGACACATTCCAGTCCATTTTGTTTTGAGACAGGGTCTCACTAAGTTGCTGAGGCTGGCCTTGAGTCCTTGCGATCCTCCTGCCTCCTCAGCGTCCCTCCTGAGTCCCTGGGATTATAGGTGTGCGCCACCACGCCGGTTCTTGTGTGTGTGTGTGTTTTATAATGATCACACACCAATTGTTTTTTATTGCAATACTATTAGTTCATATTTTAAAAATTATGAATTCAGAGTAATTTATGTCTTGAAACCACCAAGAGACTTATGTGCTACATTAAAATTCTAAATAGAACAAAGAGACACTCATTACTCATTTCAAAAGCTTTTCTTAAAAATTTTTTTTTCCATAATTCTCAAGAAGAGAAAGAAAATGCTAATCATTACAGCCAAGTTTCCCTGACGCTCTAGTTTGGTTCAAAGAATACAGGAGCATCTCCGTGTATATGTGACAGTGGTGTGGGCGTCCCCATCTAGACCAAAGGAGATTGAAGAAGCCTGCAACAGGACAAAATGGTGCTCATTACCAGCAACAAGTCTGTCTCTACCCACTCCTGCAAGGGAAAATCTCGAGAAACTTCTCTCAAAGTTGTTGGACAAGAGTGAGATTCTACCCCCACCCACAATGATGGTGTCCAAAGAAGATTCATATGCCAGGTGTGGTGGCACATGCCTGTAATCCCAGCAGTTTGGGAGTTTGAGGATTTGGGAGCAGGAGGATTTCAAGTTCAAGGCCAGCTTTAGTAACTTAGTGAGGTCCTATCTCAAATAAAAAATAAAAAGTACTGGGGATGTGGCTCAGTGGTTAAGTACCCTGGGTTCAATCCCTGGTACCAAATAAATAAAAATAAAAGACAACATTTGTACATGGAAGACTGAGGCAGAAGATTGTAGGTTCAAGGCCAGTCTGGGCAATTTAGCAAGATCTTATCTGAAAAAAAAAAAAAAAAAAAAAAAAAAAAGACATCCAGTGTTGGTTTATAGCCCTATGAATGGTGTGGAATCAGAAAGAGTTTTGATTTGCACCCAAGACGTGCTTAACTTCACAATGCCTTTAATTTTTTTGGTGGGAGAGGGATTGTTCTTAAAAAGACCAGACACTTAATTTTTGATTTTTACAGTTAGTTGTATTTTCTAATCCTCAGAATTATTTCTTTTAAACATTTCTGTTCCCTAATGATTTGTTTTTATATGTAATATCTGAGGTTTGTTTCTCTGAATGTTTGCTTTACTCAATGCTTTATTTGTTCATTCATCTTCTCCTGCTTCTCCTTCTCCTTGTCCTTCCTTCTCCTTCTGCCTAATTTTTGAAGATAAAATAAATTGTTTAGTTTCGCTGATTTTAAAATGTATTGATAATTTTAGCTCTGAATTTTGGCGTTCAGTACTGCCTGTGTGGCAATGGCAATCAGGAAGACAAAGCTACCGCTCAGAGAAGGTCACATGGCTATTTGGTGAGTGGCAGAGGATGGCACGTGAATGCAGCTCTTTCTATGCTGAGTCCAGAGCATGTGTCCCCACACCACACTGTGCCTGGCCCTTCCGACTCAGGACCCAGCCAGGCTTCTCACGTCTCTCTCCCTGGCCACATCCCTGCTGAAACTCCAAACTAGCGCAGGACCCAGGTTGGGCCCCGCTGCTCTTAGGGATGGTGAAACCACTGGGCTCCTGTGCACTCTCTTTCTCACCCATCTGCTCCCAGGGATCCAAAGGGCCACATGGAGAGATGCAGGGAGCTGAGATGAGGGAGCAATGAAATTTGAGAGCTGCAAGGCCTGAGACAGAGCTGGGTGGCTTCAGCTGCTTGCCTGCTCATCATGGTGCTGTTTCATGGCGTCACATGCTGCTATGCATCGACTAGGTGCTGTATTGTTGCTATTGGGTCATGTGTTGTAGGGAGTAGGGCCACCGCTGGATATTCAGTCCCTGGGTGGCATCAAGAGTCACATGTGTCATGTGAAGGCCTAGTTTAGAGCACTTTCCCAGAGTGACTCCAGGGCTGGTCCTGGTGACCCTGATATATTCCCTAGCTTTGCGCTGGGCCTGACTCGCTCACAAACATCTCCACCCTCGACTCCCAATTCACAAGCAGAGGGCCCCATTCCTGGGCAGGCCCAGCTGCTGGCTGTTCTACTAATTAATGACTGCTGATTGGCCCAAGAGCCACACTCATTATGCCCAGTGGAGATCAAAGCCAGGCCCAATAATCTGCTAAATGAGTTGTCAGATTAGGGCATTCTTCTGCGCTATTAGAAAGATTTGTCTCTCTGGGTAAAGGCCTGTCAGGGCATATGACCCTGTCACCCACCATGGGCTCAGCTACAGGGAACTCTGCAGCCTTTCTGCCTCTCTTACTTTGAATGTGGCCATTTAATAGGACAGTCCCACCACAGGGGCCCAGGCATGATCCTTGGGGAGGCCACAAAGTAGAGAGGGCCTCTGCCCCAGGAAAGTCATGCTGGGGCACAGTGCCTCTACCTCTTTATCTTTGGGGGTTGCTGGGCAATTAGAGGGCACTGCAGACTTCCAGGGGTCCCTGTGCCTTCAACTTTATTGTAGACATTCTGCCTCTGTTTACCCCTTCAGGCTGGGGATCAAGTTTTATGTTGATTCCAGTCTCTCTTCAGGACCTAGCTCCAGATCGACATTCATTTCAAACCTGGAGCTCCAGCCCAATTTTCTTTCTCCAGGGCTGGTAAGAGGCCTAGTGCTAATAGCTATTTGTGGCTATCACCAAGCAAAGGCAGAGTGTGTCAGGCACCATACTAAGTGACTAAATGCTGATTCGACTTAACTGTCTGAAAATATTGCAGGTTAGATATTATTAACATCCTGTCTTCCATAAGGAGAGTGAGGCTCAGTCATTTGTCCCAGTCACTCAACCCAGCAGGAGCTCTAGGGGTAGGTCCTGATTATGGTAAGTCAACCAGTATGGTTTAGATACAGCACATGACCAAATTTTGGCTATCGAGAGAGCGTGAATAGCAAACCTAAAGGGAGGCAGCAGGAAAGGAACTCTCTTTCTCCTTGGATGGGGCGGGAGGAAATAGAACTGGTTGAAGCCATTTTTCTCTCCCTAGAAAAGAATTTGGAGTTTTTGAGAGAAGGGTAGTATGGGTCCAACACTGTGAGTCTTTAAAACCATGGTTTGAACTGTTGGATTGGACTGAACTAAATGAGTAACTATGTTTCCTTTATCATTTTCTGAGAGCTTCAAATGAAAGACTAACACACAAACCAGAGACTGAGTACAGCCCCTGTCCCTGAGGAGTCAGATCTGCCCAGTAATGGTTTTGGTCCCCAGAGGTAGCCTAGGGCAGTCTACCCAGGAAGCCAGGAGACTGTTGAAAGTAGTCATGGCTTGTCTATCATTTACTCTGTGGTCACCACTTGCTCTGCTGGCCACTGTCCCAGGAGCCACCTCTGCCTGGCCTGGTCAAGGCTTCTCCTGTTACCTCTGTTTCTCAAGTGTAACCACTACCTGATTACCCATGGTGCATTTGATTTCCTGTTCACTATCTCCCACCATCCTCCATCCTGCCTGAGCTAGTCTGGATGCCTAGACCCAGTCCTGGCCTGGCCTAGCCTTCTGTGTTGTCTAGAATTTGGTTTGACTGCAACAAACAGACACCCAAAGCAACAGTTGCTTGAATCTTCCCCACGTAACAGTTCTGAAGATGGGGGACCAGGGTGGGTACAGCAACTTATCGCCACAAATTGTCATTTGTACCTTCACTTCTTTCATATCCATCATCTTTGCCAGAAATCTTTCTACTTTGTCTTTTAGAGAACAGCATTTAGCTTTGCTGATGCTCACCAGGCCCATTTTCTATTTTATTAATCTCTGTCTTCATTTTTGTTATTTCTCTTCTTCTGCTTTATTTGGGTTTACTTCTTTTAAAATTTCTAATTTGTACATAGTACATGGTCAGTTTTTACGAATATTCTGACAGAAAAATATGAGAAATATAATGACTGATATCTTCTGATGAATTTCCTTTTGTCATATGTTTTGGCCTTCTTTATCCCTCTAATATTACCTTTTGTCTTGAAGTGTATTTTATTTGATATTGTTATCACTGTGCCAGCTTTCCTTCAGTTATCATCTCTTCTGACATATCTAATTTTACTCTTTTACTTCACCTTTTTTGGATTTATATATTTTCATGTCTGTCTTGTAAACAGCATGTAGCTAGATTTAGAACATCCAATTTTAGCTGATCATGGTGGCCTATGCCAGCTACTTTGGAAGGTGATACAGGAAGACTACAAGTTGGAGGCCAGCTTTGGCCACTTAGCAAGACCCTCTCTCAAAAAAAAAAAAAAAAAAGTATAGGGGGTGGAAATGGCTGTAGCTCAGTGGTAAAGCACCCCTGAGTTCAATCCCCAGTACTTGAGAGAGAAAGAGAGAAAAAACAAAACAAAAAAAATCACAAAAAAATCCCAAACTGAAGATGGAGAAGGAGGAAGAGGAGGAGAAAAGAATTTGAGAATTTCTGGCTAGATCAACTCATTTACATTATTGTAATAAATTAAATTTGATTATCTGCAAAGGTCTTCATTTCATCTTCATTTTTGAAAGATAGTCTTGCTGGATATAGACTTCTTGGTTGATAATCCTGTGTGTGTGATGACTTGTTTTTCTTCTGATGCTTTCAGGATGGTCTTTCAACAGTTTGACTGTGATGTCTCTAGGTGTAGATAACTCAGTGTGGCATCTCTGGAAATCAGTTTCTCCTCTCCCTGAGGGTTAGCTGTTGCTGCTGCTTGTTTATTGACTTTGCTGTACTAGTTTTATAAACTCTGTATTTCCTGTAATGCACAGCCATGTTTGGTTATCCTAGTGATTGATCAGAGACATCCTTAATTACTTTGAATCAGTAATTCTTCCCTCTTAGCCAAGGGGCTGTGTACATATGTTGGATCACCCTTTTGCTGTGTGGGTGGTCCACTCCTCTACCTTAGCTTTCTCTTCCTTCTACTACAGGACCTTGAGACCAGTCAGAGGTGAAAGATGGAGACTCTTTCAGGTTTTCCCTGGGCATGTGTACATGCATGTGGCCTAGTACTGCCCCTGGACATGTCAGGCTTTTCAAAGTCCCCTGTGGATATCTAATTCCCTGGTCATCCTTTTTAGTTTTCACTAGTCTCTTGTTTGCCCCATCTGTTATCACCATCTTAGGGAGCAGGGATGTTGAACAATTGCTTCTTATTATTTCCACAAAAACCCTGGGAATAGGGTTTCTTTCTTTTTTTCCTGAAACTAGACTAAGACCCGTATTTATCTGGGTCTTAATGCATAATATTTTATGCATTATCTCTAGAGGAATGAAAGACCTCATTTTATTAATAAATTTGTTTTTAACTTACAGAAAAATAAAGAATAATGATTGGGCATTGTGATCCCACCTGTAATCCCAGCTACTTGAGAGGTCGAGGCAGGAGGATCACAAGTTTAAGGCCAGTCTTAGCAACCTAGTGAGACTCTGTCTTTAAAAAAAATAAATAAGGCTGGGGATGTAGCTGATGAACTTAGTTAATTGAAATGCTCTGGGGAGAAGGGAAAGCTGAAGGGTCCCTGGTGGAACCCAACCTGAGACACGTATTGAAAGAGTGACTCATTCAACTCAGTAGATATTTACTCAGTGACTACCATGACCCTGATTCTACAAGGGATACTTTGATGAACAAATTATGGTGCATGTCCTCCAGGAAAATTGAATCTCATGGTTTTGAATTTTATAAGTACCCCTGGGTTCAGTCCCCAGTACCATCAAAAAATAAAAAATAACAATAGTCCATATAGTCAATCCCTAGTTTTAAAAAATGTTTATATTTAATCAGATTTAATTTTAAAATGTAGAAGGAAGTAAAATACCAAAGATACAATTAAGGCCCCTCTATGCCTTTTCCTCTTCTTATACCTCTCTCTCTGTGTCCCCAAAGATAATGTTCTGATATCAATAAATATCATTCTTGCCCATGTCCCAATATATTTTTGACATAAAAAACAGGTTATTAGACCCCCAGAGTGCAATATATAAAAGCAAGAATCAATAAATGGGATGAATTTAAACTAAAAAGCTTTTTCTCAGTGAAACAAACAATCGATAATGTGAAAAGAGAACCCAGAGTGGGAGAAAATGTTTTGCAAACATATTTCAGACAGAGCACTAATCTCCAAAGTTCATAAAGAACTTAAAAAACTTTACACCAAAAATACAAAGAACTCAATCAGTAAGTGGGCTAAGGAACTGAACAGACACTTCACAGAAGAAATACAATCGATTAACAAATATATGAAAAAAGGTTCATCATCTCTGGTAATTAGAGAAATGCAAATCAAAATCACCCTAAGATTTCATCTAACTCCAATTAGAATGGCTATTATCAAGAGCACAAGCAATAATAAGTGTTGGTGTGGATGTGGGAGAAAAGGCACACTTTTACATTGCCTGTGGAGTTGCAAATTGGTGCAGCCACTCTGGAAAGCAGTATGGAGATTCCTCAGAAAACTTGGAATGGAACCACCATTTGATCCAGCTATCCCATTCCTCAGTTTATACCCAAAGGACTTAAAATCAGCATACTACAGTAATGCAGCCACATCAATAGCTGCTCAATTCACAATAGCTTGATCGTGGAACCAGCCTAGATGCCCTTCAATTGATGAATGGATAAATTGATGTGGTATATATACACAATGAAATATTATTCAGCCATAAAGAAGAATAAATGATGGCATTTGCTGGTAAATGGGTGGAGTTGGAGAATATCATGCTAAGTGAAATAAGCCAATCCCCAAAAACCAAAGGTCAAATGTTTTCTCTGATAAGTTGATGATGATACATAATGAAGTGGGGGCAAAAGAAGAATGGAGGAACTTTGAATTGTGTAGAGGAAAATGGGGTGGAAGGGGATGGGGGAAGGAAAGATAGTGGACTGAGACAGACATTATTACCCTATGTACATGTATGATTACATGAATGGTGTGAATCTACATTGTGTACAACCATAGAAATGAAAACGTTGTACCCCTTTTGTGTACAATGAATCAAAATGCAGTCTGTAAAAATAAAAATAAATAAATAAAAAACAAAACAGGTTATTTTATGTTTTAAAATGTACAGAAGTGGTATCATTGTAAATATTCTTCTGCAATTTTTATTTTTTGATCAAAATGGCTCTCTAGATTTTTCCATGTAGATACATTAAGCTCTAGCATATTCACTTTAATCTATGTGGAGTTTATTAATTAGTCTGTTTTCTGTTACTATAACAAAATGCCTGAAGCTGGTTAAGAGGTTTATTTGGCTTACACATCTGGAAGTTCAAGAGCATGGCACCAGCATCAGCTCAACCCTGGTGAGTGCCTCTTAGAAGATGGCATTGCAGTGACAAGAGCACATGTGAGAGGGAGAGCTTGCACTGCCATCGCAGAAGCCAGAGCAAGGGGGAGGGGCAGGCTCACCTTTTCATAATAAACTTCTCAAGAGAACTAAGGGTCCCATGAGATCTACCAAATCAAATGCCATTAGGCCCCACCCCTTAAAGTTCCCACTAACTCTCATATCACCATTCTGGGACCAAAACTTTCAACACCTGAACATTTGGGGAACAAACCACATCCAAACATAGCAATGGTACTTCATTATGTGAATATACCTCACTTATTCATTTTCCACTCATTTGAAGACCTTCAGGTCACTTCCCCTTTCCATGTTCTCGACATTACATCGAAAGCTGCGCTGTCTTGTTTCTGTGAGCTCATGTATGACAGTTTTCTGTCACACACGGTGTAATTGCTGGGTGTAGGACACATGGCCTCAACCAGAGGAGATCTTCAGAGAGCCTCTTGTGAGTCTTGGGCTGGAATTAATCCCCTTCCATTGCACACTGTGGAATACTGTTTATTTCTATCTTGTAGTGCAACCTAACATCCGTCGCCTGTGCCATTGTTAGTTCACATGTCCCCTTCTCAGGATTCGAAGTCTGAGATTCCATTTTCTGGGAGGACCTGCACCATCACTTGTACATCCAAGCATCCCTTATAGAATCAGCTCATGGTAGTCACTCACTGCGCTGAATGAGCCACTCTTTCAATACGTGTCTCAGGTTGGGTTCCACCAGGGCGCCTTCAGCTTTCCCTATTCTCCCCGGAGCATTTCAACTCAGCTAAGTTCACCACGCATTTGTGAACACCTGAGTCTGGAGACGAGAACTTCGAGGTGAGTTAGGGCTGGGATCAAGCTTGTCTCTGGATGGAAACCATGGCTCAGCTCCTTTTCCTTTTGTGAAAGGCAGGTTTCCACGGACACTGTCAGCTGAGAGTAGTTGTTTGAGGTTTCTAGTAATTTGGACATGGCTGGGGAAAAGTGAATCTTTGCTCATCCTACCATTTCTTTGAGGAATTACAAAAAGATAGTGAAAAATGGTGTTTAGAGCATGCCCCTTCATGGAAGAAAAATTACTTTGCTGGTGACGACTCATTCTTAGCAGTCCTTGAGAAAGTTTGCCCAAGGAACTCTCCTGGTCACACCTGGTGCCCATCGCTGTATCTACTGTGCCCAGCTGCTTTCTTTTTTTTTTTTAATTTTTTAAAATATGTTTTTAGTTGTCAGTGGACCTTCATTTTATTTATTTATTTATATGTGGTGCTGAGAATCGAACCCAGTGCCTCACACATGCCAGGCAAGTGCTCTACCACGGAGCCACAGTCCCAGCCCCTAAAGCTGCCTTTCTTCAAAGCACTGTGAAGCCCAGTACTTCACTCTGACCTGATCTCAGGTTGACCAGGTCAGCTCGTCAGACAGATTCATGTGATCACAGTTACCCACTGCCCTTCATGCAGACACAGTCCAACCAGACAGAAACAACCCACTGGCTTACCAGTTAACATGCCAACAGTGATCAGTGCGTGTATCCGCCCTGCACAAGCGGCGGCAGCCCCATCCCGCACCATCACCTGAAAACAGGTACATTTGTTGGGTACATATGAAACTGTCCATTATCAACTGGGTGCCTGAATGGAAGCTTACCCCCTGGTCAGAATAAGAGGACTGGGGAGAGCCAGGAGTGTGTGTGTTTGGGAAAGTGCAAAGCTCTCACAGGAAGGAGCATAGTCTTCCCCTTCCAATGGACAGGGGAAAGGAATCCTTTCTCCCCTTAAATTCAAGGGAGGGGGAACAGCAAGAGATTTGTTCTTTCTTTCTTTTTTGGCACCAGAGATTGAATCCAGGGGCACTCTACCACTGAACCCCATCCCCAGTTCTTTTTATTTTTTGTTTTGATTCAGGGTCTCTAAGTTGCTTGGGATCTTGCTATATTCCTGAGGCTGACCTCAAACTTGCAATCCTCTTGCCTCAACCTGCAGAGTCACCAGGATTACAGGCAAGAGCCACCACGACCGGGCTTGAGAGAGATTCTCTTAAAGGTCCCATTGTCCTGGGTTGAAAATCACTTGCCTCCATTTATTTAAATCTTTTTAAAATAAATGTTTTTTGTGATTTGAAGACAGTGGGAGAATGGAATTCCCATCTACCTCTGTGTGACCTGAGCAGAAGAGAGAAGATTAGAGAAGGTCTGCAGAGAGAAGGGCACCAGGATCTTTCTTGCTTTTGGCAAGGTCAAGGGTCCTGTCTTAGATCAGGCTGCTATTACAAAGTACCGTCCATTGGTGGCTTATAAACAAGAGGAATTTATTTCTCACCGTTCTGGAGGCTGGGAGTCCAAGATCAAGGCACCAGCATGTTTGCTTCCTAGTACACAGATGGCTATTTTCTGTGTCCTCACATGCTGGAAGGGGCAAGGAAGCCCTCTGGGGTCCCTTTTATAAGGACATTAATCCTGTTAGTGAGGACATCACCCTCATCACCCAATCACCTCCGAGTACAGTCACACAGAGGGTTAGGAGCTCAACCTACCAATCGGGTTGGGGGCACAAAAGTCCAGGCTGCAGCAGTTCCTGGCTTCTTGGGGGTTGGCTACTTACACTCGGGTCCCGACTTTCCATCACTCCCTACTCCTGTCCCCTATTCCCTTCTCCTCCATTGGCTGCCTGTCAAATGAGAAGCACCAGCTGCAAAAGATCCCAGAGTCAAATACCTTTGGTCCTTGTAGGGCCT
This sequence comes from Sciurus carolinensis, assembly GCF_902686445.1. Taxonomy (NCBI): domain Eukaryota; kingdom Metazoa; phylum Chordata; class Mammalia; order Rodentia; family Sciuridae; genus Sciurus; species Sciurus carolinensis. Next base: position 59,351,874 of record NC_062225.1, on the reverse strand, counting down.
CTGGAGGATATGGGTGCCACGGGACTGCAGATGACAGACACCTGCGCCAACGAGGGCGCCAGGGGTTGTTGGGCTTTATCAAATAATTAGCAGGAGGAAGCAGCCTGGGAACTTGCCTTGACGGAGTTAGAAGATAGGTGTCTTTCTCCCCATCCTGTGTCCCAAACACCAATGAGCTGGCCTAGGAGAAGGTGGGGACAAGTATGCACAAATCACTTCAGATCCTTTCCCATCTCAGAACGCTGGGCCACGGGGCCAGCCTCTCCTGGGGGAGGGAAGAAAGGGACGAGAAGAAGCTAACACACTGAACGGAGTCTCTCTCTCTCTCTCTCTCTCTCTCTCTCTCTCTCTCTCTCTCTCTCTCTCTCTCTTTTTGGCATACTGGGGATTGAACCCAGGCGTGCTCTACCACTGAGCCACATTCCCAGCCCTTTTTATTTTTTATTTTGAGACAGGATCTTGCCAAGTTGCTTAGAGCCTCGCTAAGTTGCTGAGGCTGACTTTGAACTTGCCATCCTGCTGCCTCAGCCTTCTGAGCTGCTGGGACTACAGGTGCCCATCAAACACCCAGCCAGAGCTAAGTCTTAATGACCAGAATCAAACTGTCCTAGAAACTCAAGGAAATTGAAAACTATGAGTTGAACCAAGTTATAGTTAAGAAGCCTTTAAATAATGAGAAAAGTAGTATAGCTTTCTTTAGCATAGATAGGGGACCTAGAGGGAATGGCACCATTTCCTGTTTATTCCTTACTCAGCTGAGACTCCTTAATCTACCAGTTACACTTGAAGACCCAGAACACGATCGCATTGACATCGTCAGCCCCAGACCGGGTCACAGAACCATGAAGGTGAGACCGCAAGGAAGAATCAAGAACGGCTAAGGCTGGAACTGGAAAGAATAAAAAGAAGCTTTCCCAAAGAGACTTGCTTGTGGGAAAGTGAGTTCTGGGAACGGAAATACCATGAGACCGTTAAGAGCGCAATTGCCCGTATTCTAGAAAAGGGTCAAAGAGGTGTTGCAAGTGGTCACAGCAGGCCACGTGCTAGTCAGAGTTATAAAGGGACAGAAATCGAGAGTGGGCGCAGCAAGTAGAGGGTTACAAAGAGGAGAAAGTAACAGAAAGAAAGGCCAAATGCTGCGAGCAGGTAGCAGGCCTCTGCTTAGCCTCAGTGCCCGAGGCTCTTGGTTGTCACAGGCATCTTACAGACCAGATGCCTAGAAAGCTGTGACTCAGGGGCACAGTCTCCTAGGGGTCTGGCTACCGAAGGACAGAAACCAATGTGTTATCAGGGCTTCACTTCTTTCCTTGCATTTCCTAATCATAAAAGGGGATAACAGACACACCGCCTTCTCAGTCCTGTCCCCTCTCTCTTTAGCCTCTGGCCGTCCCAGGGCTTGATTCTTAACCCTCTCCCCCTAACTCACCTCAAAGCTACCTCCAGTGCTAACCTAAGGCCTCTCTGATCTTCCTCCCCTTCCTCTTTTGCTTTCAATTCTGCATTTCAAAGTTGCAAAGAGCCATCTTGCCAGTCTGGGCCCTCATGGTGGGAGTGGGGGATGGGAAGGCAGGGTGAGCTAGGGTTGGGGGTGGGGGGCAAAGTGAAGGAGTGGGCCAGCCAGAGTTCCTCTAATAGAAAGAGAGCGGAGAGTCTGCGTAGTCATGGCTTAACGACTTTTATTCCATCAAACAATGAGTATGCAAGTTCTTTGCAGCTCAATGACTTTGATAAGGACACCAGAGTTGGTTATTTAGCCGCTGGGAACTCTAGGTTCTTGTATTTGACTGAGTGTGCTGATTCCTGCCTCGTGGGAACCTGGAGGGTTGACTGTGTGGCCTGTGAGATGTGCAGTGTCTGCTTGAGCCCAGTGGCCATGAGGACACCCAGGAGTTTGGGAGGGTAGCGGCCACAGCCCAGGGGCCATGACTCTTTGCAGCCTCAGGACTGGAGGCTTCCGGTCTGCTTCCAAATCCAGCTCCTCTGGGGTCAGAGTCCTCTGGGATTCTACTCTGGGCTCTCTCTGGGTCCCTGCTCCTTCCTCAAGACCCTGCCCAGCTGTGTGTGTGGTGACTGTGGCACAGTCTACTCCTTCTGTCCCCAGGTGTTGGGAGGGCACTGCTTCGTCTCTCCCCTTTAGTATGATGCGATATTCCTTGGCTGCATTCCTATTGTGCCCCAGCCCTGCCCTGGCAGCTGCTGGCATTATTTTTTAGAAATGCCAATCTTGGGGACTCACTGGGAAATGTTCCTTCCTGGCAAGGCCTCCCTGCTCAGGCCAGTAACCCTAATCTCCAGGCAGATGCCCCTCCTGGGCCCAGTCCCTCCACATGTGCCCATTTCCTTTTGCTGCTGTACCTCTACCACGTCTCCTGGGGACTCTCAGATGTCTGGGACCCACTCCTGACCACCAGGGCCCTTTCCTCCTGCCCTAGACAGGCACCCAGAAATTAGAAATCCTCCCTTCCCTGCCTCGGCCCTGCGACTGGCATTTGGAATCAAAGGCAAAAATGGAAAGAAGGTGGGGGAAAGAAACAAGGAAGGAGGGAGGAAGGTGGGGAGCCACCCTTCCATCCCAGGACCGTGTGGAGGCCCTGAGTTCTATCTGTAAAGGGCACGCACCGTGCCTGGCATGGAGTGTGTGCTCTCCAACGTGTGTCAGGGTGGCTGTGGGTCTGATGCATTGGTGTGTTCACTTAGGAGAGTCCCAGTCACGCTGGGCTTGGGTTTCCCTGGCTGACTGTAGGGCAGGACTCGTGTCAACAGCTGGTTGGGGGAGTGAGGACTGGGAGGCCATTTAACCCGCTTAGCAAATCTACTGCTTAGAAACACAAACAAATAACGAGTGTGCTAATTACTAATGATAACAAGGTTTACTGCTTTCAACACGTATCAGCCTACAGGTCTGCATCTCCCCACAGCCTGTGAGACAGGACTGTGCTCTTCCTGCCTGAATCTGAGGAGGAGGTAAGCGAGGGCCAGCCAGGTTAGGACACTCGTCCTCGTTCACACAGCTATGCCCAGGTTCAAACTCAGGGTCGGGTCACCTCCTGCCAGATCAGGTGGCCTTTGCACACCATCTTGTCCACTCACTCCAGGGGTATCCTGGGCCAGTGAGGAAGCAGTTGGTAGTCTGCACTGTCCCTCTGGTGATGGAAGAGGTGACTACTCTCTCAGCACCCCTGGGAGGGGCCACTCTCACGTCTCAGAAGGTTCCTCTCCTCAGGCCTGGACAGGTCCCGAGGCCCTGGAAGTCATCTGCTGGTGACTTGGGAACAGAGACAGGAGGAGCAAAGGTCTCAGAAGTAAGATGGCCCTGTGATTCCAAGTCCAAGCACTTACAGGGGTGAGGGCCCTTCAGTGCCAAGGTGCCATTCCTTCAGCCGGGGGAGGGGGAGGGAAGTGGCATAATAATCCCAATTTCTATACTTGCTGTGAGTCAGTGCTCCACAGTGTTCTTTCATCTCTGTGGCCACCCAGGAAGAGGCTGTGCAGGGTGGGGGAAGCAGCATGAGGGAGGCCGAAGCTGGAAAGGGAGTAACTTCTACAGTGTTTCCCAGTCAGAAACTCCTTGCAGGTTTTTGGAGTGCTTTATACATGTGACCCAGGATGACTGCCAGCCCATTTTACAGTTGAAGAAACTGAGGCCTGGAGGAGAAAGGAATGCTAGTGAGTTCCCAGCTTGCTCAGGCACCCTTATACCTATTACACAACTCCAGGATGGTAGAGACAGGATTAACACCCTGACTAAAAAGTCCTCTCAAATTCTGCCCCACCCTGAGGACGGGACTCGCAGGCCAGCGTTCCTTCCTTGGTTCATAGCCCCTTTGTTCTGCTCAGAGCCTTCAGAGGACACCACATTAGGTGGCTGGGCTTTTGCCTTCCTACAGCAGTCCCATTTCTGGGCTAGGCTGTTTGGAAGGAGAGGTTGATGAGAAGCCAGTGTCCTGAGAGCCATCTCAGGGAAGGTGAAGGCCCCAGGCCTCCCACTGCCTCTGGAAGAGTCTGCACAGTCCTGCTTCCCACCTTGAAGCCCAGCCTATTGGCAGAGCTGCTGGTCCAGCGATCCTCCCCACCAGCACCACTGCTTATGCCTGAGCAGGATGGGCTCCTCTGGACCAGGGCATCATCCCCGCAGGCCAAGGAGCTGCATCCTGTCACAGGTGATAGCACTCTGATTTTTGTGGCTCTGGGAGGCGGATGGAGAGGCGGGTGTGAAAGGGTTAACTTAATTTTGGCTCTTATTCCTTTTTGGCATCTGCAAGTCAACTTAATAGGATCTCAGCTTTCCTGTTGCCTCACCAATGAAACAGAAACCAGACCACAAGGGGGTCTGGAGATGGTTAACGGGCCATGTCTCTTGGTGGGCAGCAGGGCCTCCTCAGAGACAGCACCAGGAAATGACTGCTGGAAACGGCCACACTGGCTTCCCCTGGCACCAGGGTGAGGGAAGGGCCAGGGAACTGGGGTCTCCTGAAAGTCTGGCTCCAGGCAGAAGGGAAAGAAGGCAGGGTCCGTGGACTGGTCCTGGGATCCTGGCACGCCTGTCTTTACATCTTTGAGTCTCAGCCTGCCGGGGTTCTTGCCTCTCAGGATTCAGTGTAACAAAACTCTAGGCCTGGCACAGAGCAAGCCCAGTTCAATAGTTGCTAACTCTACTGAATTTCTGTTTTTTCTTTCTCCTTCTCCCCTACTCCTCTGGCCTTCTCGGTGTCTCTGGGCCAGCCTGGACTCATTCTGGTCTCAGCTTAGATGTCACCTCCTCCAGGAAGCCCTCTGCAACTGGACTAGTGATGCTCCTCAGGGCCCAGTTATAGGCCCGGTGGTGCCCTGAACTTCTCTTTTCACACGTGTCTCTACTCTGCCCCTTGCTCCCCTGCCCTCAGCCCCTCATACTTCTCTGGTCTCTCCTTCCCACCCATCGGGTGGGGGTTGAGTGGGGCTCCTTCACCTTGGCCTTGGCAGAGGGTCCTGCCCCATTTGCAACCTTGGAAGGGAAGGGGAGAATGGGTGTGGGGCAGGGGCAGGTCAGCAGGTCACCAGGTGCCCTCTGGGAGCCCTGAGCAGGGGGATTTAGGCAATCCCCAGGTCGGGACTCTCCTGCCAGGACCACTTTTCTCTCTGCGGTGGTTTTCATTATTTTCATTCCCAGACTATTTTGGAAGCTGGCTGCCATGGGAACTGAGTCTCTGGAAAGCCCCGGCCTCTTTTTTCCTCCTGCCCCCACCCCCTTCCATCTCCATTCCCTCTTAATTGGTTTTTAGTTCCCTGGCTTTCAGGCCAGTCTGTTTATTTTGATTGCAACTCAACAGAACAAACCTTTAATGAACCAGCTTGTGGAGGGAGCCATTAGCAGCCGCCTGCCTCAGGGAGCGGGGGAGGCGCCTGCCTGGGCTGCAGCCCCGGGTGGAGGTTTGGGTGGAGGTTTGGGCCAGGCCTCGGTGGCAGCCAGCTTTTGGGCCCAGTCTTCCTTCAGGTACAGTCTAGAGAGCTTGGCCTCCCTAAGCTGTCTGCAGCTTCAGCTGAGATGACCTCACAGCCTTTGAAAAGACCAGGGTGCCTTCACAGAGCTCCCCCAGTCTCCCAGGACCTGAGAGGGGTGCACTTGGGTCTATCCCACTGTACCGACTGGAGGGGTGAGGCTCAGAGGAACCGAGAGACCCGAGTCTCAGCCAGCAAACTGTCCCTTGATAAGCCCAGACCAGGGCCCATGTCCTTCCCCTTGAGGAAGGCACTGATGGTTTCCCAGGAGTGTCACTTGTCCTTGGGCCAAAGCCACAGTGATGCTCCAGGCTGGGCTCTACCCGGCCCTGACTTGCTGGAGCGGATTCCTCCTTGTTTTGGGCCTTCTCTAAAATAGAGCCATCTGGGCCCTCCACTATTTATAGGGCTTCTTCACGGACTGAGTGAAATCACATGTGTCCCATAGCCTTGCAAACAGGAAACAGCGTACAAATGGGTGTTGTTACGAGTGCAGAGCTCAGAACAATCCACACAGCTTCCTTACCTTCAGCCAGCCCTGGCTCCAGGGTGACCTCAATGGACGTGGCGGGTTTGCCCTTCCATACTGACCTCGTTCTGCCGGAGCCATTAACCTCAGAAGCGAAGGCACTGGAGCAGGAAGCTGCCTTAGGGCTCAAGCCAGTGGCTATGGAGTTTCTGCTACCAGGGCTCAGAGGACCAAGGGTTGGGCCGGCCCCCGCATCTCTGCCTTTGGTCCGAGGGGGCTCCCCTTTCATCCGCTCCCTAGCATGGGGCAGGGGGTGTTTCTTCAGAGAGGAAACCTCTATCTCTGACCCAATCCCTGGGTGCTCACCTGCCATCACCCCACACTGATCTCCCCTTCCTTTTGGTGACTGGATTAAGAATAGGCACTTCTGGCCAGCTGAGGTCAAAGAAATTTGCATGGGGTCTTGTGGGGAGGTTTCTTGTTCTTAATAGGAACGAAAGACAAAAGATGGGTTTTCTTCCTTGTCTATCATTGCACCTGGTGTGATGGTGGCCGTCCTGTGGCCCTGAAGGAAGTCAGATTGAGGACAAAGCCACCCCTGGAGGTCTGCAGAGTGTCTGATGACATGGGAAAGTGGCAGACCACACCATTTCTGGAGTGGTCCTGTCTTTGAACCTCTTGTCGCCCCACATGATAAATTTCTATATTATTTAAACTAGTTTAAAGTATTATGCTAACTTTGTTTCTCATCATTTTTTTTTGTTGTTGTTGTTGTTTTTCTTTGTTCTTTGGTTTTGGCTGTGATGTGTCAGCCTGCTTTTGTTCTTATAGGCTCACCAGGTTGTAGGCTCAAGGAAAGAAGAAACAGGCATTCAGAGTTGCCATGTCTATCAATTAGGAGTTACTTTGGCTACTGTACCTAAACAAAGTGATTGCTTTTCTCCCCTCACAGGAAGCCTGGAGATGGGGGATCCAGTTGAGTGCAGCTGTTGAAGGGGGTCATTAAGAATCAAGGTTCTTGCTTCTTCCCTGTTCTGCCATTTTTGATTTAATTTTCTTCTCATGGTCACAAATGGCTGTGTCACTTCCAAACAGCACATCTGAGCTCCAGGCTGGATGAAGGACATAGAGGAAGAAGTTTGTGCCATCTGAATCTGTGTTTTTATTAAGAAAACAATGCCTCTCCAGAATCCTTACCATAAAATTCTTTATGTCTCTTATTGGCCAGAAATGGGTTACATGGACATCCTTAGCTAGATTTAGGGGCATTTTGCTACCTCAGACAAACTTGGGATTTTGTTAAAAAGGAGAGGGGGTGGAAATGGATACCAGAGGGAAAGGGCGATCTTCCACAGTAGGCCTGGCCAGCCTGACTCAGCAGGGCAACTCATCCAGGAAAGAGCCCAGAGGACGTCACCTAGCTCTGAATGCTGAGACCAGGGGGCCTCTATTTGCTGCCTTCGGGGTCTTCTCTCAATCAACACCCGCTTCCCCCCCCAGATGCAAAGCCGTCTCCCCACAGCACCTGCTCTGTCACATGTCAAATTGCTCCCTTGTCAGAAATCTCCCTTTATTCATAGGACATGGTCAAAATGCCCTGGCCAGATATTTAAGGTCCTTCCAGGACAGGCTGCAGACCATCTCTCTGGCCTGATTTGTCCTCTGTGCCCACCCTCAGCTTGTGTTCTGTCCCATTTGGGCTGTGCCCTTGACTTGTTCTCATGTGGCACCTGCCATCCTCTCTACCTGGTGGAATCCACCAACTTTAGGGGCCCCTCATCCCCAAAGCTGACTCTCCTGCTCTGGACCTTCCCTGTGGACCACTTGTGCTACTTAATTTGAGCATTCGTTGTGTCTCAACCACCCCAGAATTCAAACACACACCGGTGGGTTTATATGCTGGTGTCTTGCACATGGATGTTCTATAAGTATTCACTTCTTCATTCCAAACCCCCCATCTCTGGCAACCTCAAGCCAGTGCCCTTGGAAGGTTGATGGATTTCAAAAAACTCATTTGGGAATATTCTTGCAATGATTTAAAAAGTCCAATGTCAATATTGAACTGCTGTGGCCATTGGGAGTCAGTACTACCATGATGGGCATTCTGACTTGTCCACCATTATGTCCCCAGCACACAGTGAGGTACCTGGGACTCTTAGGCACTAACAAAACAAAGCAAAGCAAAACAAACAAACAAAAACCACTTGTTGCAAATGTCGTAAGGAAGCACTCCTGAACAGCTCCAGTTGGACCCAACGTGCCTGATTCCTTATTCTCAGGGGCTAAGTGGGGAGATCCTCTCTCAGGCTAGTTACAGAGTTGAGAAGCCAAATCCCTCAAGTCCTTTTAGAGAGACCAGCCAGAGTATCTCTTGCCTTCCAGTTGTCCGAGTTTGCAGTTCTGGGCTTGGCACAACGATGTCACCAAGAACACTAGTGCCCTCCATGTTCTTGCCCCAGGGGTAGATAGGAGGCTGCCATGCTTTGGACTTCACTTTCCAGGATGGATGCTGAGCCACCCGGGCAGGTGAAGGGGTGGGAAGGAATGGCATTGGGGTAAGCAGCAAACAGCCTGTACCTTCATTTTGTTTGAAGATAAGGGACAGGGGCTTGGAGAGATTAAGTGACTTGCCAATGTCCCACAGTAGGTAAGGAGCAGAGCTGGGGTCTGTCTGTCTCTAAGACCACCATCTTCATGATGCAAGACAGATGTCTGTCACAGTACATGTGCATGTATTTGGGGGGGGTGTGGCTGGATGAGAGAATTCAGACTCTAGGGACCTCCATCCTAGGGTCTGATGATGGTGGTACTGCAGACATAGCTCCTCTGGATTTGTAACTCCTTCCCCTTGAAAATGGACTTTATTAGGTAGGGATGGGATGGGATTGAAAGGACAGACTATGTGCCTTAATATTTAAAGGTTTTAATTTTCAGAATAGGCACAAATGATAAGAGCAGAGCTCAATTAGCTTTCCTACAGGGGACACACCTGTGTCTAGAACCCCGTTAGAGAAACAGTACATGATCAGAACCCCAGCGGCCCCCTTCTTGACCTCTATAGTCCTTACATTCCCCTTGCCAGGGTTAACCATTATCTTCAACAGAACAATTTGGGCTGTTTTGGTACTTTGTATAAATGGACCCATATTCTATGTACTCTTGTGTGTGAATTCTTTGTTCAAAATTATAGGTGAGAACTATCCATGTCATCGTGTTAGTTATGGTTCCTTTGATGTCATTGCTGCAGCTTATTCTACTTTATGAACATACTGCAACTTATCCATTTTACGTTGAGGGTATTTTGAAAAAGTAGTTTTTAGCTACGATGAATGGTGCAGCTATAAGCATTCTGAACACGTACACAGTTCTGTTGGATGTATATTGGGAGCAGATTACCTGGGCAACGGGAAGGTGTCTATTTAGTTTGAGTGGATAGGGGTAAGTGGTTTCCAGAGGAATAGTATTAATTTCCACTCTTACCAAGTTGCTCCATCTCCTCTCACCAACACTTGGTATTACCAGTGTTTTTAACTCTTCTGTTGAGTGGGTGTGTAAGGGTATCTCATTATGGCTTGGTTTTCATTTGTGAAAGAGCTGTCTTTGGTTCTAGCACTTGTTAGTTGCCACATTGGAGGCAAATACCTTGATTTCCACCTCTGTCAATGGAAAGAGTGATGCCAACTCAACAGGATTCTTGAGAGATTTAAATGATATGAGGTGTGAACCTTATTGTGGTGTAGAAGCACCCAGAATGGATCATCTGCAGCATGAGGCCCAGTAAGTGATAGCTGCTATGATTTTTTTTTTTTTTTTGGTATTAGAGATTGAACCCAGGACCTTGCACATGATGCTAGGAAAGTACTCTACCTCTGAAGTATATGCTCAGACTATATTTTTCAACAATTTATTTTATTTTATTTTTTGTGGTACTGGGGATCGAACCCAGGGTCTCATGCTTGCAAGGCAAGTACTCTACCAACTGAGCTATCTCCCCAGCCCTTTTAACAATTTTATTTTGAGACAAGGTCTCAATAAGTTCCTAAGGCTGGTCTTGAGTCTGCAATTCTTCTGTCTTAGCTTCCCAAATAGCTGGGATGATAGGGATGCTCCACCGTACCTGGCAAGACTTCCTTTTTATGCTTAGAAACTTATCTCTCATACATCCACCCTTGCCTTAAGAAATTGCTAGTCTAAGCTGAGCACAGTAGTGCATTTCTGTAATTCTAGCGACTTGGAAGACTGAGGCAGAAGGATCCCAAGTTCAAGAACAGCCTTAACAACTTAGTGATTTAGTGAGACCCTGTCTCAAAATAAAAATAAAAAGAACTAGGGATATAACTCAGTGGTAAAGTGCCTCTGGATTCAATCTCTAGGACTATAAGTAAAATAAAATAAATAAAATAAAATAACCAGTGTAAGTACTTGCCCTTCTTCTCATATCCTGATCTAAGGATCCTCTGAACCCAACACACAGAATGAAATAAAAAGTACTCATTTCTCCTAAAGATATACTATATAAACATTGTGGTGGTTGGGTGTATGGCTCAGTGGTAGAGCACTTGCCTGGCATGCACAGATTCTGGGTCTATCCCTAACACCACACACACACACACACACACACACACACACACACAAATCTGAGTTTAGTTTTTTCCTTCACTATAGTAAGTTAGTAAAATGATTTTTCTATCCAGCACAGCAGCTCTCCGTCAAGCAAGGGCTTTCCACAGTTTAGATGTGATTCATCTCCCCTCACCTTGTCTTCTGTTTTATCATGAACCATGTTTGTACTTGGGGGAGGAATGGTCAGAGAAATGTCAATGAATGAGTACCAAGAAGTTCATGGTCAAAACCAATTCACAAAACTGACAGAATTAAGGCCTCTCTAGAAGATGAACTTTATCCTGGAGAAAATGTAACAAGCTTGATTTTTCCTCCATCCTGACTTTGTGTCCCTGAGAGTTGATTTGGGACACAAAAATATTCAAACACCATTTTGCTGAAAACTGCAGTTGGAGAAAACTACCTTCTGGTTGGAAGCCCAAGACACAAGGGCAGAAACAAAACATTTGGTTGACTTATCAACTCGAGCGGGGTCATTTTAGTCCAAGTCCACCCTCTTCCAGGACAGCTGCCCAGTCTATAGAATTCTCATAGTGACCCAAATTCTTGTGTCTATCTCACAAATAGCACAACTCAACCTAGAATAGAATAGTCTGGAATGACAGTGGCCCACTTTGGGGAGCTTTTAACATGACCAAAATTGTTCATGCAGGGCGTGGTGGCACACGTCCGTAATCACAGTGGCTCTGAAGGCTGAGGCAGGAGGATTGCAAGTTCAAAGTCAGCCTCAGCAAAAGCCAGGTGCTAAGCAACTCAGTGAGAGCCTGTCTCTAAATAAAATACAAAATAGGGCTGGGGATGTGACTCAGTGGGTGAGTGCCCCTGAGTTCTATCCCCAGTACCAAAAAAAAAAAAAGTTCCTCTTGGAGGTACCTTAGACCATGGGGCAGCAAACTTTTTCTATGAAAGGGTAGATAGTCAGGTATTTCAGGCTGTGAAGCCCACATGGTCTCTGTTGCTGACTACCAAATTCCGCTGTTAATGGTGTAAAAGTGGCAACAGACAACAGAGAAGCCAGCAGGCTTGGCTGTGGTCCAACACACCTTATTTACAAAAGAAGGCCACGAGTCAGAATTGGCCTGTGGGCTGTGGTTTACAGAACCCTGCTTGGGGACATACTTCCCCTGCCAACAACATCATCTTGGCAAAACAGTCAAGGTGGGGCGGAAATAGGAACCAAGACCTGGAGGCCTATTTGAAAACCTCCGAATGAATTTCATACAATTGTCCTCTATGATGGCACATGATGTGTTCTCTGGGTTTTGTTTGCATGTTTGTTTTTGGATTTGATGAAGACTTTCTTTGTTAAAGACCATCAAAAAATAAATAAATAAAAATAAATAAAAACGATTCAACATTGTGTTTCCTGCAAGTGAAGTTCCAGTCTATTAGTCTACTGATAGGTGTCCTTATTTTGCTGAGATGGTCACTGATGAGTTCTGCAAGACATCGGTAATTTACTCAAAATGTCCTCGGTCCACACCACCTCCCAGTCTTCTGGCAACAGAGAAAGAACAAATGGAACTTACATTTCCCTGCTCTGAAGTCCCGCCCTTGGCCTTAGTAGCAGTAAGATCAACTCCTTTGAGAATTCATCACCTCTGTCATTACGAGTTGGTAACAGGCCCACCCAAGTATTGAGGTATATCATCTCTGATCCCAGACTCTGCTCTGCTAGAAGCAAGTACAGTCAAATACTGCAAGGGATTCATGCAATATGCCAATGTCATTATTGGCATCCCTCAGTCCATCCCTGAACAACCTCAAATCTCCAGTGATTTTTTTGGGGGGCAGGGGTTACTGGGATTAAACCCAGGGATGCTTTACCACTGAGCTACACTTCCTGTCCTTTCTATTTTTTACTTTGAGACAGAGTCTCACTGAATTGGTGAGGCTGACCTCCAACTTGCAGTCCTCCTGTCTCAGTCTCCTGAGTCACCGTGATTATAGGAGTGTGCCATCACGCTTGGTTCCGATGTTTTACTTTTAAAAATAAAAGATTGTTCTGGCTGAACATTGAAACATTAATGTTACCCCTGGTTTGGAACATTTGGATTTTTAAAACTTGGAGTAAAAAAATATATATATCACATAAATTGCTCAAAAGCATTATCACTGTACATAGAATTCACATTCTCCTAACTGTTCAGTTCAAAAGAAGTGGTATTACAGAGCCCAGAACAGAGTTCTCGGGGTGCAGAGCGAGACCCTGTCAAGAAGCCTCAGACTTCTTTCCCTGGCAGACAAGCAGTGAGTTCCTAGAATGAAGGGCTCAGTCACTCAGACACAGGGACCCCTCTGCTACTTCTTCTGTGTGGAATTAGGTTTGGTCCTCCCAGACTTGCTGACCCCCAAGTGACCCTTCTAAATCCAGATAATCCTCTGAGGGTCAATCCACACACCCATCACCATCAGCTCCATCAGAGCCTGAAAATCTCCAGGGCTGGGATGAAGGGAAGCTGGGGCCCTCTCCTAGCTGGTGGGAATGGTTGATTGGGTCGTGTGAGGGTCTGGCGTCCAAGCCTAGAAGTCAAGAGGGTCTCTTTGCTTTTCCATTTGTGATTGTTGAAGAAAGAAGAAATTTACTTAGAATCAGTCTGGACCCAACTTTGCTTTGTTATTTGGGTCTGTTCTGCTTTGCAAAGACTCTCCAAGGGGAAGTTTAAACATGGTGCAAGGGTGACCCAAAGGTAATGGAAACATACAAGGGAGGATAAACCCCAGAGACACCCTAGCTGGTTCCCAGACTGCAGCCCTGACTGGAGGGAACAACAGAGACAAACTTAATCCCTGTCCTCAGAGAGACCTGCCTACTGGGCTTTAGCGAAAGCCGCTGTGCTTTTTTCTTTGTTCCTGGAGAATTTTGACAAAATAGCCCTGAGCCCCTCAAGACAGGGGAGCAGAAGTCTACCCACCCCAGCTGGATCAGGCGCCTTGGCCAGTCTGATGAGTTCTGTGTCTGGAGGGACTTAGCGGGGCTGGCAATGGGGAGCCCAGTATGTCTACTGAGTCAGAAAGACAGAACCTTTGACAGAAAGAATTTTGTCATCCAATCCTGATTCCTTCACATGAACACTGAGGAACACTGAGGAACAGAGTGGGTGGGGGTAAGGCCCGCCCATGTCACGTGGAACCTACAATATTTCAAATGCACAACTCCTGACTCCCAGTCTAACCCTCTTCCCAGAGGGTAGCCTGATGGGGGTGGAGAGTTTAGAGTATATACCTTTCATTCATTCACTTTCATTCATTCATGTGTTTATTGAATAGCGGCTCTGGGCCTAGTTCTGGGTAAGATCTGCAGGAGACTCAGGGGAACTCACACATGACTTAAATTCCACATGACAGGAATTAGATCTAAATTTGCAAGCACAGACACAAATTTACGTGTGTGTGCACAAAAGCAAACACATTCACACACATGCAAACTAGCACCCAGGAACACTTAGTTTGTAACAGAGGGCTGCACAGTGTCCCTTCCATAATGAACCATAAATAAAAGTGTCAGAGGTGGTTGAAGTGTGAGGAAGAGGAGTGCGCTGGGTGGGGATTTCTCTGTGGTCCTCAGACAGCTTCTTACCCTGAACTTCAGCGACAATCTGGTCAGAGGCCTGTCTGCCACACCCCCCAGCTCCAGGCTGGCACCATTCTAGTGATTTGGGGATTAAGTTCAATTGGTCTGAATTGAAATGAGACTTTTGGAGTAAGACATTGAGACAATGGGGACTGGGAGAGAGAACTGAGGGCCCCTTCCTGATGTGTCTCCTCAGAGTCAGACCCTGCCTAGAGCCTGAGGCCTTCCTCTCTCCCTGGGGTCCAGGCCCTCCAGAGCTTCTAGAGGGAGGGGCCTGGAAGGCTCTGAAGAAGTCCATCATGGGACATCTCCAGACAGCTGTGAGGTGTCCCATGATGGGCTTCCCTGGAGGGGAGCAGTGGAGGTTACAGGAAGGCACTTCCAGTCACCTGCAGAATCATGGCTGGTTCTCCAAGGTTTCCCTGTCAGGAGTAGAAGGAACATGGCTCCTGCTTCCAAGCACAGGGTCTATCCCAGAGCCACCAAAAGAGGTGCAAAGTCTCTTCTGGTTGAAAACATAAGGAAAAGGTATCTGAAAGTGAAAGAACAAATCAGAGGTAAATAACAAAATGAGCGTAGGCTTGTGTGAATAGCTGCTGAAGAACTTTTCTACCAGAACAAACTCGTCCACCAGACTGGTCATGGAGGTACCACTGGGGACGCCGTCATCTCTAAATTTCAGGGTTCATTTTGAGGATTCACCTTTTGAGCCTTAGTACCTTCTTCACTTTGTCCTCAAGATGAACCTCTACTCTGCCCTCGTGAGCTGACATCTTAGTGGGGTGCGGGGAACAGACACTAAAGTAAGGATAGAACCTGCACTTGTAGGAAGTTTAGGGAAGGGATGGATGCAGTCAGAACTGTAACAGGAAGTGAGATAAAGAAGAACCCTGAGCTATGGGCAGGAGGAGGACAGATGGGGAGGGGAAGGGGGATCAGCATTCTTGCTCACAGGAAAAGCATCAAGGAAACAACACCAGCCATCATTTATTGAGTACAAATTCTGCATCATGAGGTTTCCAAGCAGTTTATGTAGATGACGTCATTTCATTTCCATGATAAATTTTTGTGATAAGGTGGTACTATTATCCCCAAAAACAGACGAGGGAACTGAGGCATGAACAGAAGAAGAAACTTTCCCAACTTTCCAGCAGGACTGGAATCCAAACCCAAGAGTCCAGAGTCTTCTTCCCTGCTGTGCTAGCGAGCATCTAGTTGCTCATGCAGGGAGCATCCTTTGAGTAAGAATGATGTGCAGTTCACTAAGAACCTGGGGAGAGGGGTTGCTGTGGAAGTACAAGTTGGTAGGATATTTCAGAAGAATGTGGTGGCAACTTGTGTGTAAAGAGACTTAAAGGTGTGCACCCTCTTTGACACAGTATTTTCACCTTTAGAAATCTATCCAAAGGAAATAACCAGAAACGTGCTTAAGGTGTGTAATGGGAGATGACCTAAATGGCCCTCAGTAGGGGTTGGTTGGTTTAGTAAATCACATCATATTTCTACAAGAGTATTATGCAGCCTTTAAAAGTAAAAGTCATGCCAGGTGTGGTGGTGCATGCCTGCAATCCCAGTGGCTTGGGAGGCTGAGGCAGGAGATGCAAGTTCAAAACCAGCCTCAGCAACTTAGTGAGGCCCTAAGCAACTTAGCAAAATGCTGTCTCAAAATAAAAAATAAAAAGGGCTGGGGATGTGGTTCATGGTTAAGCATCCCTGGTACAAAAAAAAAAAAAGAAAGAAAAAATAAAAGTAAAAATTGTGGTTGCTCCTCTTGATTTGTGTCCCAAAGGTGCATTATAGAAGCTTGGGAGAGGTCTGTGAAGAGAAAGGGAGGGTACCCCCCACCCCCGCAGTGCTAGGACAGCAGGAGGCTGCTGCTAGGACTTCTGGGTAGTTCTGGAAGAGGCAGGGAGGCCAGGCAGAGGTGGGGCCTGCAGAGGGGAGAGGAGGCTCAGCTCCAAATAATCCTGACCCGGGGGAGGAGTGGGGTGTGTCGAGCAAGCGGACAGCCAGGGCCCTGGCACCGGCTCCAGGCTCTGAGTTTAAAGAGCTTTAAAAGCTTATTAAAAAGGTTCCTTAGACATCAAATGGCTCTTAAAAATCAATATTTTGATGATTTAAGTGCAAGGGAATCAGAAACATATGGATCAAATTGCCCTCAAATTATACACACTTTAAAAAAATGTGTTGGTCTTTAGCAAAGCTCCAAATATTTGAAAAACAGAGACATTATCCTCGTCTCCAGACAGAGCTCTGCTAGGTCACCTTGAGGAGTCCCCAGAGCAGGCAGGGCTCAGCTCCTCCAGCAGGGGCCTTCTATGGAGGCAGGGCTGCCAGGGGCCACTGCATGTGCGTGTGTGTGTGAGAATCTGGATGCAGATTCTCCTCTGGGTCTGCTGGACCTGTCCTGAGCCCAGGGGACAGCCAGCCTTGTCCCCTCACATCCTGGCCAGATGTCTGTGTGTGTCCAGGCCTGGACTACCCCTGGTCTGAGGGGTGATTTCCTTGGTTCCTCCTTCCTGGGCCTGTCCTCTCTCCCCAACAGTGGACACACAGCTGCCCTGCCCTGAAGGCCAAGAAGGACACAGGCCTCACCTGCCCAGAGGTAACCAAATCTCTCTCTGCTGTTGGCTTGTCCTACAAATGAGATCTAAGGCACGAAGATGAGTGCATATCAAACAAGATCAAAGACGCCATGGCTCTGCTCTCCCCATAGAATGCTTAGGCTTTGAGAGCAGACTGTGGAAACCAGAGATCTCACCAAGTCCTCATTGCGCCAATGGCCCAAAGCAGGAAGACCAAAGGCCCACCAGCAAAGCCGGGGAGGGTTGTTGCCACACATCACTTTAGTTTATGTCCATCCAAACCAACATGCTTTTACTGCACCAGCATCTTCTGCCCTGGCACAAGGTCCTGCCTGGTGGTGGGACCCGGCTGTCAGGCTTTGGGGACCGAGGGGTGGAGCTGCTTCATTGTCCCAGTGATCCTCGGACTAAGGGCTGCCTGTGCTCTCTTCCACCCCTGGATGGAGGCATTTGGGTGGCCAGTGGGGAATTCTGACATTTGGGCCCTGCTATCCACATCTTTGGAGAGGAGACACCTCCAGGCCACACCTGGAGGCCTGGGTAAGGACAGAGCAGTTTTGGAAGGAATAAGATGGGGTCAGCTGGTTCTCCCTCCCAGCCCCTTCAGTTTTTCTTCTTTAGGCCGTTCAGGCCCTGCCTCCCGGCAGCCCCAAGTGGCTAAGGTTGAATCCTGGGTCGGGTACATGTAGGGAGGGGTGAAAGATAAGAGCTCGGAAGAGAGGGTATGACTTGCAGGCCCTTGGGGGTGTCTGTGTGCACCTACCTAGACCTGATTGTGGATAAGAGCTGCACTTCCCCTGGGACCCCCTGAGTTTCTTCTAAACCAAAGAACATTCTGAGTCCTGGATCTGTGATGCTTCAGGACAAGGAACTATTCCAAGCCCCAAGAAAGGCTTGGGGAGCACTAGTCTTTCTCCCCAGGCCTCATGGGCTCAGCTACTGGCCCATTAGGCAGCTCTGTGCTGTGTGGCTACCCCACCCCTCCACCCCACCAGCAGTAGCTGCCTGTTAATTACTGCAATGACTTCCACCTCAATGGGCAGTCGCCCTGGTCAGCATCAGGGCTTGGGTCCCTCCCACATCCCATATACATGTGGGCTGTCCCGTCTGAGGAGGGAGGCGAAGGGAAGGTGCATCAGAAACAGAAAAGAGGAAGAGATGGACAGGGGGAGGGCAAGGGTCTCAAAGGGGATGGGGCCATCTGCTGGCACTTAAGGTTGGCTGGCACAGTCCTACGTGACAGAAAAGACCACTAGTAGCTGGCCACCGGCAATGTGGCTGACATTAGGAGAGCCAAGGGAGCTGGCCACGTCTGAGGGTTCTGTGGATTCTTCACAGCCCCGTCCTCTGGACCTTCTTCAAGGAATTCTAGGGATGGCCTGGGCTGGAGAGGGGAGACAGTGAAAAGGGGGTGCACTGGGGCCTGGGTGGGAAAGGAGGTAGGAAGCAAGTGAGGGTCCAGGACTATTTCCCGACTCCTGGTGAGTGCTGCAGAAAAGTGGCTGAAAGTTGGCAACAGACACCTGAGGACCTCAGCCACCTTGGCTGGACCTGTTGGTGTGTGGCCTGCAAAATGCAAAGAGGAAAATCGCTGCAACATCAAAGGAATGAAGGAAGTAGGAAATGATGCCCAGCTGAGGTTCCTATTTCTGGACACGTGTTTTCCCTGTCACCTCAGTATGTAGCTTCACAGTGGAAAGAAACAAGACCGCAGCCCAGCTCCTTGGGTCAGACCAGGCAGACCCTGGGGAAGAGCACCCTATAACACGTGACCACTGCGTTAGCGTGTGCTGGGGTCTCCCCCCAGTGCAAAGCGTTATCACTAAGCAGCCCTCGCTCCTAGGCCTCCCAGTGGACCACCGAGCTGAGGACAAGGCTGGGCTGGAGAGGCCTGGGATGTGCCCCTCCCCATTTACCTCCGCACCTTTGCTTCCCACATCACTCGTTCTACCCTATCACCTCCAAGGTTTGACTCAGTTCAAGTTCCTTCTTCTGCCAGTCCTTCCTGAGTGCTCTCTGACTCCTGGGCATGGAAGGGGAAGCAGCAAGCGGATCCTGAAGCATGCTAAGATTTGATTTGGAGGGGGCACTCCCCACCCTTCTCTGCTCAGTCTCCCTGCCTCATCTTCTCCCCCAGCACACTGATGACTGATTTCAGGATACTCCAGAATCCAGCTCCTTCCTCTCCAGATCCACATTTCTGATAGCCAAATATACTCAAGGCCAAGGCCGATATATCATCCTCTCTGCCAGGATTCCTGCACCCCATCCTCTACTCAGCTGAGTACACCAGAATTTGGGGATCCACCCTTGACAACGGCCTTGCCCTTGTCCCTTCATGTCACTAAATCACAAGCCTCCCCCACTGCCTCTCAAACGCCTTTCACCTCTGTCCCCCTTACCTCCATCCCTGCCGCTCCAAGTCTAAGCCATCAGCTCTGGGGGTGGCCATGGCCTCCTAACTTGTCCAGTCTTACTTCCTGCTGGCTTTCTCTGGGTGTTTCCAGAAGACTGAGTTTTCTCAAATGAGAATTTATTAATGGCCTCTCTCTCTTAAAGAACTCCATTGTCCACTCTATGAAGCTCTGATTTCTTGGGCCAGCAGATCTTGCCTTCTGTGACCTGACCCCATTCCTCCTCCTGCCCCTTCTTTGTCCTCTCCCTTGCCAGAACCTTCAGGTCCAGGCTCAGTGAACTTGTGCATTCCTGGGCCTCTGAGGAGGGCAGGTGCCCTGTCTAAGAACCCAGCTCGGTGCCTGGGAAGTGTCCATGGAACAACGGTGCAAATGGATGGTGTAAATAGCACTCATCGACCAGCCCCCGGCCCTCTTTTGGGGTCCCTTCCTGCACAATCCTTTGCAACAATCTGTCAGGTATCTGGTCCTTGCAGAATCAATACATGGCCCAGAGTGGATTCTGATTTTTGTTTTTGCATTTTTTAAAGTGGGCCATTCCACTCCAGCCTAGGCTGGGATGGAGAAGAACTGAGCACCCTCCTCACCTCTGTCATGGAGGGAGTTGGATGAAGAAGAGCAGCCACAGATCTGAGTGTGGGCCCAGACCTTAGGAGCCTGGACTCTAGACCTGGCTCCACCACGCCCAACAGGGCCTTTTAGTTCTTTATTCATTCCACAAATATTTATTCAGTGCCTACTGTGTGTTGCACTTTCCCAGGGGCTAGGATACATAGTGGACAAGAAACCAGCACTTACCTTCAAGAGTTCACAATCTGGTGGGGAAGACAGGTACTACATTTACATATACGAAACCAACACATACCGGGAAGGGAAAGAACAGGGAGGCTTTGAGGGGAGACTGCTTCAGACAGGTGGTCACAAAGGGGTCCTGGAAGGGGTTGTATCTAAGCTGAGACCTGAAAGATGGGAATGGACCAGCCGTTCTGAGCTGAGGAGAGAGAGAGCTCCAGAGAGGAGGTGGCCTATAGAATGGTTTGATCAAGGCCTTTAATCTCTCTTTGGGCCTCAGTTTCCTCATTTGTTTAGGAACCATGATGCTTCCCTGTCTACTCACAGGGCTTTGGTAAGGGTCAGTGGCACCCTAGCTAATGAGAAGAACATGTCTGGTCAGACTCAGAGGTTACTTAATTCTGTTTGGGGGTTTATAGCAAGATGGTTGCCCCCCTCCCATTTTTCCACAATGAGGCACCAACATCTTCATCCTCATTAAAATGTAAATCACTCTGGCAGGGTCTTCCTTTAAGCCTTATCAGTCAGCTACGCTTTAGTAAGAATACAACAGAGTGGAGGCCAGCCTTTCATGGAGGACAAGTACGCTGGGACCTGAGATAGACGGTGGGTGGAAACCCATACCCAGGAGAAAGGTCTTCCCATCAGTGAGCCCTCAAGGGTAAGTCCTAGGCCTGGCCCAGGGCCTAGAACAGAGCAGAATGCCATACAGCTTTGGTGAGAGAATGAAAAAATCTCTCCATTGGCCTCACATGAAGAAGGGAGGCAGACGTTCAGGAGGTTCAAGTTCTCCAGGCCCAGACTCCCTTCCCTGTTCTCTGTTTTCCTTAATTCTTTTTTCCATCCCCGCCTCACTTTGCTTATAGGCTTTCTGAGGTATTAATGTTCTCACTTTCCCAGTGGACATTTGGCCGGGTCAGTGGGATTGTGTGTGCGTGTGTGCAGGCACGCGGGGCTATGAGGGGGCTGGAGACAAAGGCCCCAGAGTGAGATTCAGGGCACAGCTGAACTGCCCTGAACTCTCTTTTTTGTTTTCAAGGAAATGCATAATCCAAGAACCACCCACGGCCCTGGCGGCCCAGCTAAGCAGGGCTGGAATGCGCTGCCTTTCCCGTTAGTAATTGTTTTTTCTAGTTGGCCTGTAACCCTTCCTCTGCCATTCCCCTGCTGCTGGGGCCAGGCCCTTCACTGGACCTCTGCAGAGACTCAGGGACGGACTTCTAGGCTCTCCTCCCAAGGCGTCCCTGACTAGAGTGTGACCAGTGGCATTCTGGCCTTGACCTGACCTGCTGTTTCTTTCCCTACTCTTAGAGGGGCTGGGAGTGGCTAAGGATGGAGAACCCCAAAAGGCAGCATGATCCTGAGGGGCCTGCAGGTCTTTGTGGCAGGATCTCTGGGTCTGATGGCGGTCGTGTCTGTGACTGTGAATGGATGTCACTATGAGCTGGTGGAGGAATGTGAGTTTTTGGGGGTGGCTGTGACCCGAGACACTGAAGGCCTGTTGTTGGACTCAGTTTGTGTGTGTGTGTGTGTGTGTGTGTGTGTGTGTGTGTGTGTGTGCGAGAGAGAGAGAGAGAAAGAGAGAGAGAGAGAGTGTAAATATCTGTGTGACTCAGTTTAGCTATACTTGCCAAAGTGTGTGCAAGTGGGTGGGGTGCGTGTGTCCTTGGGGAGGGCATCTCCTGGGCTGGTTCAGTGCTTCTCTTTCCCACCCACCCTGCTGAGTGCCTGCCTGAGCCCTCTGCTTCTCGCTTCTGTCCCTGGCTGCCTCATTCCCACCTGCAGGAGCGTGGCACCTGGTCATGGTCCAGATAGCTGAGCTGGGCCTCTTCCACCTGTAGGGGGCACAGAGGTCACAGGTTTAAGCTCGTCTTCACCCGTCCCAGCCAGGCCTGGTATGCGCCAGGTCGGGAGCTCTTAGGCTGCATTTCCTGAGGTAGCTGCTGCTCCAGGCAGGCTTCTGCTCAGAGAGACAGCCTCTGTGAGTGAGAAGGGGCACCCGAGGCCACTTGCTGTACTCTCAATGCCACCCTTTCTCCAACACTGGCCACAGCTGCCTCATCCTCTGGTAGCCATGACCTTTGACCTCTAACCCCAGTATAACAGGTATAGGTGTTGGAGACCCCCATCTCTCCCAGACCTCTGCCTCCTCCACAGGGAGATCTCAGGGTCATGGAGGGGCTGGGAAGTCAGGAGGGAGAGCAAGCCCAACTTGAGCCCACAAAGCCCAACATCCAGTTGCAAGTCTTGGGGCTCAGGCCAGCCTGTACCCTGAGCAGCTGGCAGGGCAGACAGCACCAGGGCCCATTTCAGTATGGCCACTGAACATTTGGTGAGAATCAAAGGCCTTTTCCAGCCAGGACAGGAATGCTGCTGAGTGGGATTTGGGACCAGGCCTAGCAGGGCGAACACTGCCCTAATTGAGGCCCTTCTAGATTTTAATTATGAGCAATATTTTCCCAAGCTTCCTAAATTGACCGTGGAGACCCGCTGGTGTTAGTGCCTGTGCCAGGGACAGGGGTAAAAAAAGGTTGTTAAAGCATTTTCGACAGGTTTATTTTAGAGAGCATTTTTGAGCCTGTAGTTTTTTCTTTTGGAGGGCTACATGTGAAACAGAGACGGACACCCGCAGGCATGATCAGACTCACAGATGGAACCGCACACAGACACCTGTAAATAAAGGCACACATGGAGACAGACGGTTCTGGATGTGGCTGCCGATGCCGTAAACACTGGAAATCCCGCCCAAGCACCTGGAGTACTTTAGAAAGGAAAACACTGGTGGTGGCTCCACCTTCTTCCAACCTTGACCTCCTATCCCTCGAGGCTGATGGATTGGGCCTGCTTCCCAGCCCCTGTGCCCTTCCCAAGGCCTGTTTACAAGGCCCAGGACAGTCAGCAGACCCCCAGCTGGGTGTTCCTGCCCTTGTCCCAGTCTCTAGGGGGCCCGACTGTCTGGAAAGGAAGGCCAGGTCCTTTTCTGTGGGAAAGAGGATTCAGCGCTCAGCACCCCAGCCGAATTCTTGGGGCACCTTCCAAGAGAAACATCCATAGTGTCCTGGGGAGCAGCCAGTCCTAGTTAGAGATGCAGAAAACTAAGGTGTTTCTGGAAACCAGGTGCCCTTGGAGGAAGCTTCCCTGAGCACTCAGCTCTGCTCTTGCAGAAGAGTGGGCTGGATTCCAGGGCATCCTAGAGCAGTGAATCCAGATCCCCACTGTTCATCCACTGGATCTTCCTCGCTGGACGCACTTGACACTTGTTGCTGTAACAGGAAATAGTCAATGCTGGGCACTAGCACCCTGGAAACTGGAAGGATCTTTGGATCTGACTGAGCAGGTCCCCCAAAATGGGTATCTTGGAAACCCCAGAGGGGCCCCCTACCCTTTTCTCTTTCCCCACCATTCATGCTCAGGCCTGTGGGTCTGGACACGCAGGCTGACTCTACAATTGCTTCCCAGTGTCCACTGATGAACCCAGGAATGGTGCATCATAGAAATGGGCACGGGTAGGGTCCCGAGAGGAAGGAAGGCCAGAAGCAACCTTGCCTGCTCGGCCATCTTGCCCAGGGTTCTCTTGGGCCTGGACTGTGCTGAGACATGGGGCAGGGAAGGTAGAAGCCAGGAGCAGAGGGAGGCTATTCCCCAGGCCCAGCCCTGCCAGTCAGGTTGTCTTGGTGGCCGTTACAGGCCGTTGCTATCGTTCCTTATCTGGGACTCCTGGCTCTTACACCACGTCCTCAACGGCCCCTGGAGATGGGGGCCATGCCGCACCTTCCCCAAACAGACGGTTATGGTTTCCGTTGTTTGGGGAGGGGGTAGGGGGCTGTCTCCTTAATTAATCATTTTAGGCCACCCTGGGAAACTCATTAAGCTACTTCTCAGGGCTGGGAGCAGGAACGCTGTTCTCAAAGTTGGAACTTTCTGGTTAACCATATCAGGGTCCATGTCTCCTTCCATTCATGCACACATATTTGTGTGAGAAAATGCCCGTGTGTGTGTGTGTGTGTGTGTGTGTGTGAAAGCAAAGACCAGCTTGCCCTCGTATCTATGATTCTGTGTGTGTGTTTGCATTTCCTAGATTCTGCAAGGAACTTCCCCTGATTCTTCTTAATTACCAGCCTAGAAGAAATTCAAGATGCTTAGAGCAAAGGTCAAACTCCACCTGTTTTCCCTGCACTTCATTTTCTGGCAGTTCCCACAATAGTACAGATAAGTAAAAGATTAAGGCAATCTTTTCTAATTAAAGTAATTAAAAAACGGCGATGATTGCACCTTTCATCTGAAAGGGAAAATATTTACTCATCCAACTGCAGGCCCTTAAAAGCATTCAGGTCTATTTTGACAAACGGATTCTCCTCCCCACCCCCAGCCCATTCTCTTCCTTTAGGGACACACACACACAAAGCCTGGTTTATGTAGGAAGAGGCAACTTGAGGGGGCGTGGGGGCCGCGCACCCTGAAAGCCAGGCAGGCGGGTGGGAGTCTGGGAGCTGGGGGCACGTTTGAGAAAATGGACATTTTAGGCCAGTTCCTGCCAGGTGTAGTTGAGAGGTCTCTGGGGTCTTTGGGACTTGGATTTGACTCACCGTGTTTTACTGTCCTCCCTTCTCTCTCCCCTGGGGCAGCCACCTAAAGCAAAAGTTCCGCTCTTTTTAGGCTTCTTCCCTCTGACCTGGCTAGGGTGGAGAGCTCAAAAATACCGGTTGGAGCCCTGAATACTGCCTGTCCATCTGTCCATCTTCTCACCCATTAGCCCAGCAGACATGTTTTGTGCTGTTGTTTTACATGGCCTGAGCACCTGGAATACACATACTTGATCAGTACTGTAGGGGGTGCCATCATGTGTGTGTGTGTGTGTGTGTGTGTGTGTGTGTGTGTGTGTGTGTGTGTCACCCGCAGGAAGCACAAGGTCCAGAAGGTAAGCTGAGCCCAGGCTGCTCTGTTTCTTTGAGTTTCTAAGGCAAGCATTAGGTCCCAGTTGCCTGGTGTGTGGGGTTTGTACAGATTACTACTTTTCCCTAAAAAGGAAGCTCCTCTGGTGACACGTGGCAGTGCCTGCTGCAGGGCCAGGACTCCAGGGCTAGGCTCTTTGGGGAGTGGGAGGTGTGAAGAGGCAGAGATATTAAGGCCAAATCCAAGGGTCTGGGAGTGGCCTGACCTCTGCCCCACACCTCGGTCACCTCGGTCCTCTACCCCCAGCCAGGAGCTGCTCTGGATTTGGTGCAGCTGGAGTTTGAAGCAGCCGGGATAGAATGATCCTTTTAGTGGCTGTTCTCAAATCTTCAGAATGTGACTTGAAAGGACATTATTCTGGGAACCAGCTCCAGGAACACCAGGGCCCAGCTGTCCCCTGAGAAGTGCCTGGTTGCCTCTGCCTGTCCCAGGCCGTGCTAGACAGTGTCCTCAACCTGACCCATAACCCATAGCTGTCTCCCTGCAGAGGTACAGCCTCAAAGAGCCAGCTGGGCAGATCCACGTCTGCAGAGGAGCCTGCTGTGCTGGATGAGTTGGGCAGGGGAGAGCGATGAGTGCATGTGGGTGTGAGCACAGGTGTGCTCTGGGTCTGGCCCCCTGTGGATGGGCTTAGTACCGGAACAGCCTCATCAGAGGCGCTCTGAGCTATACCCAGAGCTCCCTCCATGTCAACAGCTCTGTCACTGGACTCTGGACTCCGGCAAGTCATCCCCAAACCTCCCCTTTCCCTGGCCTCTCCAATCTTGGCTTCTAGAGTGACAGCTCCCATTGTGTCACTCCTTTGTCTGGTCACCGGTGGAGGGTTCCTGCTCCTGGGGACTAATTCACACCCAAGGAGCTGAGGGTTCCTGCAGCTCACCAGCCAACTCAGGGGGCTTCGTTTGGGCCTGACCTTAACCAGAATCTTCCTGGTGGTCCCCAGTGGCCTTTGAGAAACTGTGAAAGCTGTGGGTTCTGTCCCAGGACTCCTTAGACCTGTGTGCACAGGTGCCTACCACACAAAAGGGCAGGCAATTGCAGGGTTCCTGGTGCCCTGGGCCTACTCAGGTGCCAAACCCAGGCAAGGAGCTTTTGTCCCACAGTCCCAATGCCCAGGCTTTGTCTCTGGGCTCTGATGGGCCACCCGCAACCCTTTCCTCCTTCCAACCTCAGTGTAACCCCCTCCTCCATGCCAGACTCTCCCACCCCAGTGTTGGCTGGATGCCCTTGGCCCAGCCCAGGGCTCCCTCAGTTGAGCTCACTTGGGGAATTGTGTCCGACCCAACCTATGCATGTGGTGATTAACTTGCTCAGTGGAAACAGTCCCTAGGGGACTGGAACCCTTCTTGCAAAAATAAATTCTTTCTTGGACTAACTTTTTTTCAATTTTTTTTTTTTTTGGTAGTTATTGATGGACAAAATACCTTCATTTTATTTCTTTATTTTTATGTGGTGCTGAGGATGCAGTCAGTGCCTCATACATGCTTACAACCCCAGCCCCTGGACTAGCTTTTCTAATCTTCCCTCTCTGCATTCTGGTCTTTCTTTTCTTTCTTCCTTCTTTCTTTCTTATATTCCAACCAGCTTTTATCTTCTTTCTTTCCTCCCACTGAGACCCAAACAAATCTCCCTGTAAACAAACTCTCAGGCCACTCTCTTAAAGAGACAATGCAAGCTTGTTGCTAGCTAGAAGTCCCTTCCTATGTGTGGGCTGAAAGAAATCCGTGTGGGACTAGAGAGGTGGAGACTGGGAGGTGTTCCATCACTCAGGAGACAGGAGGAAGCTGGCACAGTAGTGGTGGTGCATACCTGTGATCCCAGACACTGGGGAGGCTGAGGCAGGAGGATTGCAAGTTCAAAGCCAGCCTCAGCTACTTAGCAAGGCCCTAAGCAACTTAGTGACACCCTGTCTCAAATTAAAAAATATAAAGGAATGGGACTGTGGCTCAGTGGTTAAGTGCCCCTGGGTTCAATCCCCAGTACCAAAACAAGGAGACAGGGAGAAGTTGACTTAAAGCAGAAAACTACCCTGAGTTGCTTCTGCGTTGCCACAGCTCACTGGAAGATAGGGACCCTGCAGGAACCATTAGGGTAAGTGTGAGTGCTTGTGTATGTGTAGGTGTGTGCACGTGCGAGTGCCAGGTCATTGTGTTGAGGGCCTTTGGCCCAAATGGGGATCGTGCATAGCACTGAGCATGGGTGTGCACTGAGGACACCCCTCATTTCCCATCTGCCTTGTCTAAAAGGAAGGTTGGCAACTCTTGGGGGCAGCAGGGAGCATGCTGTAATCATTCCACCCAAGTGGCAGGCAGCAACAGGGACAAGGGTGTCCAGCTCAGGGCTTTGAATCATCTGGGGACCCTGTTACAATGCAGTAGGAGGCTGAGTTCCTGCACGTCGGGCCAGCTCCCTGGTGAGGCTGAGTGGCCCCAGGCCCATGATCTGAGTAGTGAGGTTGGAGAGAGGTGGCCATGTGGCCCTGACATGGTCGTGTGGGCCTGCTGCACACTGAGAACGCAGGACCACCTCTGCCTCTGCCCCTCCTGGCCTTTGCACGAATGGCTGGCTCCTGCTGAACTGGAGGCCTCTCTGGACAAACAACACTGAACGGAGGTGGCTTTTCCCCTTTAAGAGAACACGTTCCTCAGCGGCACAGTTGTCCCAGGGCCCTCTCCCACTCCCACTTGGAAGCCAGGCAGAAAAATTGCCTGGTGGGCAGGATTATGGGATTAGTCAACTTTCCCAAAGCAGACCTGGAGGCTCTGGGTCCGAAATGAGTTTTGGTCTGAGGCTTTCCTGGTGATTTGTGACAGATGTGTCAACCGGGAGCTGGGCCCTCCCCCTCCCTCCTCCTCCTCCCTGAGCTGGTAACTCCCTGGGATACCTCCTTCACAGGCCCCAGGGTGGGCAAACGGGTTTCAGTGAAAATGAGCATATATTTCAAATGGCCCCAGGCCTAGGGAGGAGGGTAGTACTTCCCACTCCAGGGTCTAGCTTTGTCAATCCCTCTCTGTCCCCAACAGGGGGTAGCCCCTGCTGAATCCACCCTGAAGGGCCTAGCGGGATCATTAGATCCTTAGCCTGTCCAGTTTCTGCCTCAGATTCCTGCTGTCCCTCTGTCCCTGCTGGGTCTCTGGACCCAGTTCCCTGGGTCTGCCTGTGCTCTGGGATAGGCTGGTACCCTGACTCTGTGACCTTGGCCTGCCTGGTGGTCTTGGCATGTGAGTTGGCCTGTACCAGCTCAGGCCCAGTGTTTCCCAGAAAACGAGATCTTGAAGACCAGTCAAGGAGGCCAGGCCACCATGCTGGAACAGTCAGATGTCAGAGGATGTCACTGTGACAGATTCAAGGCTTGGATCTAAGCCAGGGAGAGATGTCCCGCACTCCCTGCATGGGGCAGCAGCCTTGCCTGAATTTAGAAGTTCCTTGGCAGAGAAACCATACACTCGCAGCTGGTGTCCCTATAGGGGATCTTTCCCTTGGAGCCCCCCCCCCCTTTTTTTCCCCGCTAAAACTGGTGGTGAGGAAATGAAATTTAAATAATTCATTCTTTCAAGAATGCCAATGATCCCTGTTAGAGCCAGCATGGTCCTCTTTGGAGGCTTTTGGTGCCTCAAACATCTCCTGGTGAAGCTGACCTGGTGGTCTGTCTGGAGGCAAGGTTCTGCCACCCAAGGCCATGTGACAGACACTGGGGGCTGCCTGGTCTGGCTCCTCTGGGCTCTTAGATCCCCGACCAGGCCCAGAAACCAGAGCCCTGAGACCAGAGCAGATTCCAGAACACAGTAGGCCCAAAGTCAGCACAATAGGCGCTAACTTCAGAGCACACAGGAATCCAGCACAGGGGAGAGAGGGCTGGGCCTCCTTTCCAGGGTACAGTGTCACCTGTGAAGTACAAAGTTCTCATGGGAAAAGAAATAAGGCTCATTAAATATCAGACCTGGGCAAAAATTTATAAATGTCCTAACTTGAGCCTGCATCAGAATACCTGGTGGACTTGAGAGAATACATTTTGGGGCGCTTCCTGAAAGGACTGGATTCAGTAAGGATGGGGCCTAACCATTTGGAATTCTAATAAGTTCTCAAATGATGCTAGACTGAAGGGGACACACTTTGAGATTCAAGGTATTAGCCCGTTTTATAGGCACAGAAACCAAGGCACAGCGGGAAAAGCAGCTTGAGCAGGGCCACCAGGGGGCTGGTGGTGGGGTTGGTGGTACAGCTGGACGTGAAGGTCTCCCGCCAGCTAGGCTGGTGCAGTTCTGCTGCCAGCCCTCCCTGTTGGCTGCCATGGCCAACGGGGCACCATTTAGAGCCGGCTGTGACTTGGAAAACAGGTTACTGCCTGCAGCACCCAGTTGGTGCGAGACATGGAAGCGGCATGTTTTGGTGTGTCCTGGCCTCCAGGCCGTAAACTGTTTATTTGGACAATTAAGAACACAGCTTCAGCTGAACCACAAAATCAGACGGAAACCTTTATCTTGGGTGGCACGCTCGTTTTCCTCCCATGCCTTGGCAGGATTGCAGAGTGGGACTACGCTGGACAGGGTAGGTCTGGGAATAGTTCCAATGACCCTGACCTCCGCTCTCAGGAGATCAGTCAAGTATATAGGGAAAGCGTCCTTGGTTTCCTTTGTGTGGATGTGGGGGAGACCCACACTCTTTCATCAGGTACCCTGGAGCCTAGGTGGGGGTGGAGCTGCCTCTGCACTTGGCCTAAGATTTGGCCTCTGCTGGATCATGGTCCACTATCTCAGAGATCACTGTCTTTAATGATTTCCCCTTCCTCCTCCAGCCAAGAAATGGGTGTGCTCACATCACCCACTCCTCACTCTAGCACCCCAGCATGGGGGGCCTTGGTTCTGGCACTTTCTGGCAATTCTTTCAGTTCCCATCCCTTTGGGGTTCATGGGGAGATAAGGAAGGTATTTGTTTACAACCCCTTGAAGTCGAAGCTTCTCCCACACCAAGAATGAGGCCTGAGCCCCAGGGCCCAGCACTCCCCACCCCCAGGATTATGCTGATACCCTTCTGCCAACCATACTCTGCAAACTCCCAATCAAGCAAACAAAGCAAACACCAGGGAGTTGAAGGGATCCATTCTGAGAATTTACTTCTGTTTGCTAAACATTGGCTCAGTCACTCAAGCACTAAGGGAGCCACAGTGATGACTCAGAGAGGGACCCAGGACTGTGAGGGAAATGAGATAGGCCTAGAAATAAATGCAACAGAAACTGGAACAGGAGGACCGGAGAAAGGGCCACAGGTCAATCGAGGGAAAGATTGCCTCAGTCTCATGCTCAGTAGACAGAAGGACTCAAGAAAAAGCAAAACCCAAGCCCTGGCTTCCCTCAGCACCAACCCCATAAGCTCTCACCCACGGTGGGCCCACCCTGGCCGCAGCTGGTCATGGTTAGCTGCTGTGTTGAGACACCATCTCATGACTGGAGTTTGGGGTTGGCCACTTTGCCTCCTTCTCCTTGCTGTGTGCCCTTGCCCACTCCCCTGTCCCACATGGGAGTGGAGCGGGAACATTCCAGAGCTCCCTGAAAACATGGATAGTACTTGTTTCCAGAACCTCAGATTTTAAAATCCCACATCTTACTTGGATTCTAAATGACACACTTATCAATCTTGTCTCCTAGTTACACACTACAAAAACTTTTGGGGGCAGGAGCTGGGTCTCCTGCCAATCACAACCCTCATCCACTACCCCTCCCCTCTCACCATGACCCACCTTGGTCTCTGACATGGCTGATGAGTGATTTTGGCATTCAACGTCACCTTGGCTAATGACACTTGTATCAGGACAGACGGAGAGGAGTACTGGGATGTAGGTGGCCTTCCTTCTTCTGCCCCAGCTGCGGCCTTGGGATGCCATGCCCCAAGGCTCCCACACACCTGGGGGTGGCATGCAAGGTCTGAGGGCCCGGGAAGCAGAGAGGGTACATCTCTCTTGGGGAGCACCTTCTCACACAACTTACTCGGGTATGAGTGGAGGCAGGAAAGGGGCCGCAGGACCACAGTCTCCACTGACACCATAAACTCCCCAATCTGTTTCTCCATCCTGGCCCCAGTCCTAATTATGAGAGTAAGAAGCAGCAACAAAGAAAATAACTGTGGTGATGCTGGTGCCGGAGACAGGGAGGGCTGCCTGGGGCTGAGTCCATGGTGGGGAGGTGGGCAGCCCCGAGAGGTGACAATTAGGCAAGAACGTGAAGAATTCTGTATTGTTTCAAAATTGGTCAATTGCTTCCACATTTATACAGATTCCTAAGATGACATGGTCAGGGCAATGGGGTCATAATGATAGAAGAGAGAAGAAGCAACAACCCCCTCCACCCCACAAAACTAAAAAGCCCTGGGGTAGACACTACGGTGCCCATAGCCGTACGTCTGGCAGCTCAAGGAGGCGAGAGCCCACCACTACTCTCCTCTCCCTCTTTCCTGGCCTGCTGGGGCAGCCCACTGCCCTCCTGCTCCCACACCTGGGGCCTCCCCTGGGTGGGCTTTCACCTGCCCTGTTTCCTGGAGACTTTGGGAAGTTTTCCCAAGATGCTAACTGGGTTCTCGAGGAAGCCAAGAAGGCCTTCCATCCCTCTCAAAGAAGACAGAGATGCCGTGTGGGGTTGTGGGTGGGTGAGAGGTTAGAAAAAGAGGGAAGTCCGGTGCTCATTCCCCGGTTCTTGTCCTGTGACCTTGGCCTCTGTAGCCGTCCCCCTACACTGCTGGATGTCTCCCTGTACCCATGTTTTAGGGAGGAGGCGAGGATGAAGGGAGGGAGGTGATCACAGTCTGTGGTTACTGGGTGGGCGGAGCTTACTGCTTTCCTTTCTTCCCTCTGCCTCATGACAACACCCTCTCAAGGTGGGGATTAGTGCTCCCTGTTTACAGAAGAGGAGACCATCTCAGGCCAAGGGGCTTGCTCAAATCACACGGTTCTTAAAAGGCAGACCTGGGAGCTGCCGGCAAAGCCTTAAGTCTTCTGTTGCCCCCTCGGCCATGACTCCCCCAGGGATGGGACCTGCCCCCCAGAGTGCCTGTCCAGGGCAGGCTGGGGCAGACACACTGTCGCTGGGTCTTGCCTCTCTCTTGTGGCAGTGTGGGCCGCTGTGACCCCGGCTTTGAAGGCTGTCAGGGCTTCTTTCAGGAGGACATGCCACTCCCCATGGAGCAGAGCCCAGGGGCTAATCATCTGGGCAGGCCTGACTCCTCACCAGAGGTGTGAACATGCCTGAGTGTTGGGATGGAATGAGGCGCTTTAATAGGCAAGTTGGAATCCGTTTGTGAGCAGTAAATTGCCCCAGTCCCTGGAGTCATTTTCCATCATAAATCTAAACTATTTGACGTTGCAGATCCCCAGTGCTGCAGCCATAGCCGGGTAACAGGAAGGCTCGTGGGAGCTGATGGGCCTGGGGTCTGCCGCAGCCCTCAGTCCCTCCTGCCCTCCTACTCTCCCCATGCTGGGTCCTCAGGGTCCAGCCTTCCTGCGGGAAAGCCTGCTCTGGTCTTCTAGGGCCTGCACTTCTGAACTGTGCCGAACCATTCAGCAGGTTGCTTCCCGTCTCCTGACCAGTTCTGGTCAAGGGCCTCTCTTCTGGTGATGTCTATCTGCACTTATGGCTTTAGGAATCACACTAGGTGTGTGGCTTCAGAGTCTCTAAGTCTTGACTTCTCCCACATGTTTCTGCTATAAGATTCTCCATCAGAGAGTCCCATGGGTACTTGGGGCTTATGCACTTCAACCTGAACTCATCACTCCTACCCTACCCCACCAGCTGGCCCAGAGCCTCTCTGGAATGGCCTTTGGCTCCTCCATTTCCCTTATTTCCCAGGTGCGCCCAGAGGTCACATCTTCATCTTCTTTTCTCCATCCTTCTTGAAATCCCACATAGTGGGTCATTTATTGCAAGAGCCTCCTGTCTTCCCCCGCCCAGTGATGATCCTAAGTGATCATCCCAAAGCCAGTCTCAGAGCATGTCACTTCCCAACTTAAATGCTCTTGATGGCTCCCCAGTATCTCCTAAGTAGCACCCAAACTCCTTACCATAGATTCACAGTCCTCTCCTTGAACTGGCTCCCCGCTGTGCTGTCCAGCCTGGGAGCTTACTCCTTGCTTACTCCTGCTCCTTGGAAACTGTGTGTGTCAGCCGTCCCAGACTCGGTTCCCCATCACACCCCGGATCATCCTTGTGTACACTGACTCCCTGCTGTGGCTCCCATGAGCCTTCTGCTTGGCATGGATTGTCCTATCTCTGCCCATCCACTCCTACCCTTTGTTCCAGACCCAGCCCGGACCAAATACACAAACCCAAATGATAGTTAAGAGCACCAGACTGGTCATGTGCAAGACTCAGTTCTATAACCTCTATGTACCTTTGATCCTTTTAGGCAGTTCCTTAACCCTCTGTGACTTGGTTTACTCATCTGTGGAACAAGGATAATAATCGTAGCCCTGCCTCGTTGGATGTTGTACAGACTAAGTGAGACCACACCTAAGCACTTGGAATAGTGTCTGACCTGAGGTCGGCACTTTATACTCTCGGTATTTTTTAGCTCTAAGACCCCAGACGGTGATGTCTCCCTGACCCCCAAGCCTCCTCAATCTCTCCTACCTCCATACCTCCACTACATTTTCCTTGATGTACCTAGCAGCCCATACCACATCTGCCTAGTTCTGAAGGTAGAATTTTCTGAAGGCAATTGAACAATTGTCAGAAGCCCACTGGAGCAAATAAAGGGATGTATCACAAGTATAAGGGTGGAACTTAATAGCCCCAACAGGGAGTAGGAATGCAGCGGCAGCTTGGGAACCCTGGCACTGGCATCTGGAAATACTGCTTGGGTAGAGTTCTCTCTGGGAGCATCCATCTAATCATTGTTTTTGTGGACTGTAGCCTTTCAGACTTGACTGAAATCCAACCCTATAGCACTGGAGGGTACATGCCACAGTCCAGCATGAAAAGATGGAATCTCTCTTTGTCCCAGAAGCCCTGACCAGTCTCTCCAGGATCAGGGGCAGGGACAAGGGTCATGCTATCCAGAATGATAGCTATGATGTCCTGCTTTGTGTGAAAGGTTGCATTTAGAGAGGTTCACAGCAGAGACTACAAGGTAGTCCTCAATATTTGCCTCTAATCTTTTTTTAACAATATAATTCCCAGGTTATGCTGCTCGATTAAAGAAAGAATGTTTCCCAGCCTCCCTTCAAGAGACTATGGCCACGTGACCAAGTTCTGGCCAAAGTTTCATGAAACGGTGGGCAATGCCCTTCTTTGCTTCCTCCTGCTAACTGGACTCTGGAGTCAGACTGCCCAACTTCAAATCTTGGTCCTATCTCCTGTGAGTTGTGTGACCTTGGACAACCTACTCTTGTGTGCCACAGTTTTGTTTGCAGTAACATGGACACTTAAAAATCTAGGTAGTAGGCCTATTGGGGTTGCCCTGGAGGGGTTCTTCTTCCCTGTAGCCTCCTTCCCTTTCTCTCGTCACTTCTCAGATGTCATGAGGTGAACGGTGCTACTCCTCTACGCCTTTCTGCCATGAAATTCTGCCTCATCTTGTTTCCAGAACAGTAGCGTCAGCCCATCATGTACTGAAGCTCTGAAACCTGAGCCAAAATAAAATTTTCCTCCTCTAAGTTGTCCTTTTCAGGTATTTTGATCACAATGATAAAAAGTTGATCAACACACTGCTTTTGAACCACTACACTAGCCATCCACTGTTGAACTTCTGACTTTGTATAGGAGAGAAAGGCAAACTTCCACCTTGTTTAAGCCACCATCATTTTGGATATTTTCAGGTGCTTATGGTCTAACATAATCCCAAATGATACAGGGGCCCTGTAGATTTGGACATACTCTGTCCACTACAGCAAGGTGTAGCCTTTGAGGCTCTATCTTCTTCTTTCTACACAGGTGGTACATTCCTTTAGAATAGGAGAGCTTCCCAAGCTATCATTGTGGTGTTTATATTACTTATAAAATCCTCCTCATGGCAGGTGCTCAGTAGTATTGAATGAATAGAAGAATGATGCTAAAATTGTTCTGGTTAGGTCCAAAATGGATTCTTCAGTTAGTTGCAGAAAATCAGTAACGATATTAATAACATTTATCAAGTCTAGTGCTTGGCCTTCTAATTACTTCATGTGCACTATATTGCCTTACCTTCATGACACCCTATGAAATAAGTACTATTATCATTCCATTTTACAAATGAGGAAAACAGGCTTCAAAGAGATGGAGATCAAGTTTGCACATCTAGCCAGAAGAGTCAGGACTCTAACTTAGGCAATCTGACTCCAGAACCTGGGATCTTAATAATTTTGCTCAAATTTTTCTCAAGTTTTTTTTTTAAAATTTTTTCCTGTAGTTCTTTGGAAGATAGGTTAAGATCATCAAGAATCTGTACAGGCCAGTAAGAACTTGTCACTTGAGAGTGGCCTTGCTTCCCTTCAGATATTTTGGATGACTGAGTTTTGGGGAAATGGAAATGTCAGGGGCCAATTCCTGAAGCCAATGGGGTAAAGATCCACACAGATTATGGAGTGTCCCCTGATGTCTGGGCCTGTCCAATCTCACTCCCTTCTCTGTTCTGCCATCACAACTTCGTTGACATGACTGGCAGCTGGTCGCATTGATTGATCTTTGGTGAAATTGTGCCACTGGTGATTTGTCTTCATTTTTTGCTGTCTCTCTCATCTTTACCCTCTTCCTTTTTCTTTTTAAAACAGTTTTTTCTCTCCCCCTCTTCTCTTCCTGACCCTGGATCTCACATGGTTCATTTCTAGTCTCCTATTCCAGGAGGTCTTCCTTGCCTGGTTCCACTCATGTCAATCATCCCTGTCAGCTGGGGACTCCCATAGCACTTAGATTTTGGGCTGCATGCTTTTGTACTTCTGTGTGTCCTTGCATTCCTCCTAATGCCACTTGCATGTTTGGTTTTGCTAAACTGTTTGAACTTAGAGGACACAGGCCACATGGAACAGTCAGGCATGTTGTTGCAGGAATTTCTACTCTGAGATGCTTTTTTGCCTCCATGGCCTCTTAAGGGTCTTTCTGCCCTGAGACTTAAAGATCCTCAGCTCTTTCTCTCACTTTCCTCATGATGCCTGACCAAGTGTTGAGTGTGAGACAAGTTTTTAGGAAAGACTTATCGTGTTGTTAAGTCTTCCTTTTTCTGGAAGCAAGTATGCAGGGCCATTGGAAGAGAGCTCCTGTTTTCAAAGATTCCCCCCACAAGGAGACCCCTGGGAGGCAAAGCACCTTCAGGGTTGCAGAATCCCAGTGTTTTCTAGGCCATGGCTAGAACAGATGCTCTGGCGCCCCCGCTGGCCTGGCTGCCTTTGGCGCTCCTCTTGGTCCAGCCTCTGGGCGGCCTTCTGGCCTGGGCTCCAAAGCACAGCTGGTCCTTCCTAAAATGATTCAACATCCAACTTGGACTCAGCATCTGCGCCCTGGCTCTAGGCAGCCAGTCCCACAGGACTGGCCCAGGACCACAGAGGTCCCAGCTATTCTCAGAAAGATCCCTTGCTGACCAGAGATGACCATGCCAGAAGTTCTGCAAAATGTGAGAGCAAGCACTTTTGAGCTGCGGCTTTGTTTCCCGTCCCCAAGTCCTCATTCCACTAAACTCCATAATAGACAGGAACACGTGTTTCCCCCAGTGACTTCTCCCAGGACCCAGGTCCATAGCCATCAGGAAGCTGCTTGAAACAAGGCTGGACAGGGAGGCAGAGCCAGGGGGCTGGAACCAGGGCAGAACATCTTGTCCAATAGAACCTGGACCCTCGAACCCAGGACCCCTAGAAAACATGGCTTCTTGAAGAGCCAAGTTCTAGACCAAACCAGAGGAAGTATCTGACCTAGATTTGAATTTGCATTGTGACTGGGGGACCGAAGGGGAGGAGAGTCAAAGGCCCCTTATTCCCTAGGAGATGGTACCTTTGTTCCCAGTGTTCAACTTGGGAACTTCCTACCTGCCTCCTCCTTCCCCCAACACCTTGGGCCACAGGATAAAAACGAATGGAGTTGTAACTGGAGACACAGATAGAAACCGTGACCCATTCTTTCACATTGGCTTGAAACTTTGTGGTCTCTGCATCTTATTGGGCCTGAGTTATTCTTCTCTTAGACAATGAATCCTTGGCCTCCATGTCCTTACTCCATCCCTATTATTCTTGTTCTTCTAGGTGGTTCCATTCTGCCTTTTTCACCTTCCTTCCCTAGACTGGAAGCCTCAGGAAACTTTTCTTCTCCTTTGAATTTTTAACTCTGGGACTGGGCTACTTATGTTGCATTAATCCACATTCAACATTGTGACATTATTATTCATGTGGCTATGAACTGTTTTGTCTTGTTAAAGGACAAGATTATAGCAAATTCATGATCTACACTGGCTCTATTTTTGATTCTAGAATGGGCCCCGCTTCAATCTGTAAAAAAGAATGTGGTCCACTGAGCAGAGTAGAGAAGTTTGGTTTACAGGCAGAAAAAGAGCTAAAAAGAAAGCAAGCAAAAGGCAAAGCAGATTGATTACTTGGAATGTATGGACAGCAAGTCAGATGAACAGAAAAATAACTGATTGGTTCACATCAAGTTACTACAGGTTATCTTTCTGGTGTGAGGATTAGGAACTTACTATCATGCCAATTGAAACTAGCCTGTTTGGGAAATTTGGCTGTCATCTCACTTTTCCTTGTTTCGTGGAAGGTCAGATAACAGTTTCAGTTTGACTTTTAGTATGACTGCCTGCATTTTGATTTTTAGTTTAGTCTGTTGGGGCCCAGAGTCAGAGCTTAGTCCAAAACAATGGCCTCCAATATTTTTGTTGAACAGTATGCTCAGCTTCTGTCCCTTGCAGCACACTTTAAACCAGCTCTGTCCAACAGAAATAAAACATGAGCTATATACATAATCTAGAATTTTCTAGTAATCACATTGAAAAAGTACAAAAAAGGACAAACTTAACTTTAATAATAGATTTTATTTAGCTCAATATATCAAAATACTATTTTAATACAGAACCGTTATAGAAAGCATTAAGAAACTTAACATTTTTTATACAAAGTCTTCAAGATCTGGTATCCATTTTGTACTTACAGCCCATATCAACTTTCATAGAAAACTCATGATCTATACTTAGACTTAATAATGACCTCTCCTCTTCCATCCGCCAAATTTCAGGTCAGAGCTCTCCTCGGTCAGCTCTGAGAGGGAGTTAAAGGAGCAGGAAGGGAGAACAGCAGGGGACCCTGGGGGAGTTGACTCCAGGGAGCAGTGGAAATAAGAGAAGCAGAGGAGGGGATGTGGAGGGACAAGGAAGGAGGGTTCCTGTGGGTCCTCTCAGGTGTTCTGGGCATCCAATATTCCAGTGTCACAAGCTGGCCTGGCCTGTGCCTCAATGACAGCTGGGTGAGGGGGCTCACAATTGTCACTCCCTCCAACTGTGGGTACTAAGAGGAGCTGGGACATGATGGTTGTTCTCAAGGTCTCAGATACTCTGATCATCCACAGTGGGTGAACAGAGGCCATAGGAATCCCACTCCCTCCAGGAAGGCTCCTCAATCAACTCTTCCTTTGTCCTGAACCTCTGATTTGACACTTGCTCACATACACAGTCAGAGCTTGTTGGTTGTTCTGCACGGGCTGTGCTCCCACTTGCCAGTGGCCCTTTGGAGTCCGAGGCCCAACCTATCTTCTAAATCTTGCATAAACCCAGAAGGTGCTCCACATATCTGGGCTGAACCAAACTGGGGCAGAGGTCAGAAGGAAAGATCTGCAGGCCAAGTTGCTCCTGTCACTGACAGCCAAGGCTCTAGAAGAAGGGACAAATTCCATCCAGGGCCACTTCCCTTTATCTTCCAGGGCAGCCAGCCTGCATGAAGGAGCGGGAAGAGGAAACCTTCCTAGTATAAAACTCAGAAGTCCAAAGGAAGTCAGAGATCAATCAGAATCAGTTCTGTTGAAAGGAGTGGCTCATGGCATTAAGGGCCCTGGGCCACACCACCAAGGCCAGCAGGGGAGAGGCCAGCAGGGGAGAGGCTCTGAGAGAAACTACAATAAACAGTCATGCCCTCTTGGAGAGGCTCCACCATGTTGGAACAACTGTCTAGTTGAGGACACCAGAATTTGAGCAGTGGCTGGGCTCCACTTTCTAGGCATTAACTCTAGAAAATGGAGGTACTATAACCCTTCTTTCCCTGCCTCCAAATGGTAGGATTTTAGGGCTAGGCTAAATTTATGGTCTAAAGCCCATTTAGTCCTATGAGAATGGATGAGAAGAGAAAGCAAACTGGAGGTCAGGTTGGAGGTAGGTCTAGTCTGGCCCCTCCTCCAAGGCTTTACCTTCTCTCCACCCTCCCCTTGGTTCTTCTTGCTGGTCTCATTTAATGGGTTGTCTCTTTTGTCTTCTCACAGTGATAGAGCCATTTTTCCTGATATCACATCTTCTCAAGAGATAGCCTTCTCCATGTATGCCTGGTGGATCTGAAGACCTAATGAATGGTTGGTTGGGGGTCCCAGCATGCTCTGAAGGGTAGAAGTGAAAGTCAGACCAAATGAGCCTTTTGGGCCATCCAAAGTTCAGATGGTGGTGATTTGACAAGGTTTGTCTCTAGAGACTTTTTTCTGTACCCCCACACCTACCCCGACCCAGTTTGTGCCTGCAATTCATGTTTATGACACCAGATGGCAGTGTTGCTCTGTTTTGAATTATAGACTTTTTGCTATTTTGTGAAATGTTTTGAAACTCATTCATTTGTTCCTTCATTCCACATGTGGTTTTTGAGTGTTCACAATATGCCAAGTACTTTTCTAGGTACTTGGGATACAACAGTGAACTAAACACAAAATGCTGTGACTTCTGGGAACTGCATTCTCAGGCAGGGAGATAGTGAATAAATGGGGAAAGCTTTTGGTTGTAGAGAAAAATAAAGCAGAGAGGAGAAAGGAGGGCTGGCATGGGGGATTATGAGATTCAAGTAGAGGATGGAGATGATAAGATCTGGAAACCTGGAAACAAGAGTGCAACAGAGCTGGAGGCGGGAAGCAGAGAACTTTTGCATGGGAAGGGGCTTATAGAGTGGCTTTCATTATATTTGACAGATGAGGAAACTGAGACCCAGAAAGGAAAAGCAACTTGTCCAAGGTGCAAACACCTGAAGTGGACAGGCTGGCAGCCTGGATTTCCAGGCCTCTCATCCTACCCTGCTGCTTGACCATCTCCCAAACTCACCTCTCAGTCCTGTGAAGGAATCCCTCTCAATTTATCAGGACTACAGACTCACCAAATATTGCTTGATTTTCTTTCTGAGCATGTTTTCTAGCTTACCTGCAGTGTAGTTATCGAGTTCTTGCCAATGGGTATTGACTAGGAAAGACGTACAGTAATTCATGGCCTGGTCCCTAATAATTTCCCTTCTTAACTTCTATGCACTTTGCCATCTGTTTAACTGGAAACACAGGACTTTGGAGTTCTGGCAGATGAGGAAGTCACTAAAGGGAAGAGATTGGGTGCCTGGATGATTCCATGGAGACGAGTGGACACTATATGCTTTGGGCTGTGACATGAGTGAATTTGGATGTTAGTGTGGTTTGGAGGTCATTTGTTACAGCAGCTACCTTACCCTGTTACACCCACCACAACTGAACCTTACTGAATATACAGCCCACACAACCTGAACTCCTGCCTTAATCCATTTTCTGCTCCCATAATAGAATTCTGTAGATTGGGTAATTTATAAAGGAAAGAAATTTCTTTCTCATCGTTCTGAAAGCTAGAAGTCCAAGATCAAGAGGCTGGCATCTGGAGACAGCCCTCTTGCTGCCTCATAAGACATCAAGTGAGAGAGAACTCGCTTTAATAACAAAGCTACTTCCATGATGGATAGTCTATTTTCTCCATAAGAGCATCAATCTATTCATAAGGGCAGAATCCCCATGACCTAGTCACCTC
The DNA here is from genome assembly GCF_902686445.1 of Sciurus carolinensis. Taxonomy (NCBI): domain Eukaryota; kingdom Metazoa; phylum Chordata; class Mammalia; order Rodentia; family Sciuridae; genus Sciurus; species Sciurus carolinensis. The sequence continues at coordinate 59,311,032 of NC_062225.1, read as the reverse complement.
TTAACCATCACAACGGCAGTTAAATTTTGAATTTTGGGAGTGACATTCAAATCATTGCAGCTGCAAATGCTGTTTGATGTCTCTGTAGATGCTTTCTCTCTGTGCCTGATTATAACACTCATTTTTATTAGAGGATCACCATTTTCTTAGTGGAGCTGTTTTTTGGGGGTGTGTCCCCACTGCCACCCTGCCAGGGCAAGTGATCCAAGTGACCAGTCTGAGAACACAATCCTCTTGGTCAGGGGATTGCTTCTGGGATAGACACAATACACAATGCAATGAAAGTCTTGCTTAAGATTCAAGCTACAAGGTCAGGTGCGGTGGCCCACGCCTGTAATCCCAGTGGCTCAGGAGGCTGAAGCAGGAGAATTCCAAGTTCGAAGCCAGTCTCAGCAATTTAGCAAAGTCCTAAAGCAATTTGGCAAGACCCTGTCTCTAAATAAAGTATAAAAAAGGGACGAGGATGTGACTCAATGGTTAAGTGCCCCTGGGTTCAATCCCTGGTACAAAAAAAAAAAAAATTCAAGCTACAAGATGCTAGAGATGATGGAGAACAATGTCTATCTGTCTTCTGAGATGCAGAGTGATAAGGACCAAGACCCTGGAGCTGCTGCAGTCACTGCCCAAGGACACAGGGAAGAAGTGGCTGGCAGAGAAAAGTCAACCTGAGGAGGAAGGCAGGCCTAGGGGCCAGAGAGTCACACCATTGCTTCACTTACCTGAAGCTGGACCTGCCTGTGGTTCTCCCAGTTACAAGAACCAATCAATTACCTTTTACAATATTGATGCAGTTTGAAATTCTGTCACTTAAAACTGACTTTTATTTAATAGGTAATTATTTAACTGATAGTTATTGAGCCTTACTGCTCACATTCTGAGCCCCAAACTGGGATAAAATGATGAGCTGATTAGACACCAGCCCCAGCATCTCCCGCTCTCCATATGTAAATGTATGTGGTGGCAGGTTGTTTCTAGGTAAAGTAGCAGAACAGCCTGGTGAGAAGCTAGGTCTCATTTTTCCCTTTCTAGGTTGCAGGCTGATCAGGACAAAGGAGGAAATACCGTTTCCTTTAGCCTTCTAGAGAGCTTGGCTTTTGAGTTCTTGAGGTTTGAACTTTTCTTATCATAAGGAGGGAAGGAACAGCCTTTGGTCTTTGCTTCCTGCCAGGCTGGGCAGGCTGCCCCTGAGATTGGAAGGCCCTCAGGGGCAAGAGGGTGTCTACAAGTAGGATGGAGGAGGGGCGTGGGGGTCGGACACATGACCTTTCAGGCTCATGAGGCCTCCTGGTCTGAGGAGGAGACGTGTTGGAGGATCTGTGGGGAACCTGTTCCTGTGGAGATGCTAAGGAGGCAGGGTCCTGGATGGTAGTGGAGCCTGCTCTGTGCCTTTGAGAACTGGGCTCCAGGTGCTCAGAAAGTTCCAGGTCAACTCTACCTCACAGCAGAGCCACATGGGCAGTGCCAGGGACAACTATGGATTGACAATTAAGTCACTACCACCTGTTTTCATGGGTGGGCCAAACCCTTGTTTCTTCTAGAAACTTCTGCATCAACTTCCTATAACTTTGACAAATGAAGGGTTTTGCTAGATGTAACTTAATTTGGAATATTTAAGAAATGCAACACTTTTGAATCCTGAATTTTGAGGCATGATATAATTTATAATATATTTAATTACACATTGTTACAAACTATGGAGAGAAATTGCTGTACTCCATGAATCCATTTAATAAGAGGATCTGATCATTTCAGGGTGAAGAAATGATATTTTTGGCTGGTTGCAGTACAGGACTTGCTCTAGAAAACTTCTTAGTACAGTTCATTCTTAGGTTAAATGAAGTTTGGGGACCCTTGCCTTTCTGTAATTTATTTTTTAATCAAGACAAAAGATAATGATCTCTGATAGTGTGCAAAAGTTTCAGGCTTTCTTGGTCCTCATTGTTCAATATCCCAAAGGAAGAGAATAGACCAGATCTTCAACAAGTCTCTGATTGGTAACATCAGGTTACATGTCCATCCCTGAACCCAAGAGTTGGCCAAGTGCATTGTGCACTGGGAATGACCAACCTAGATAATCTTATTCAATCCCCACTACCACCTTTTAGGGTAAGTATCATCATATCTCATTTTACAGATGAGCAATGGCTATGGAAATGGTTAATGGTTAATTGTCAATGGTTGTCAGTCACAGAAGTTAGCTTCTAATTTTGGGGAGTGGGGATAGGAAAGCTTCCGAAAGACATATTACAGATCTGATCAGACAAGAAAAGCACAGGAAAAGAGCTCTTTACACCTTGACTATCACCCTTCATCCTGATTTTGGAGGGAGTCTTAAGATGTGATATGTGGAGCTGTGTCAGCCATCTTGTGGATCTTCGGCCATAAGGGGAAGATGGAGAGAATTTAGAGATGCTGGCCTCTTGGAGTTGCAAAGTCAACCTGAGAAGTACCCACCTCAAGACTTCTTTGTAAGCAATAAGTAACTTTCCTTATAGTTTAAGTGCCCGTCAGAGTTTCTGTGACTTGCAGAGAAACACAGGCTGTTATAGGCCCTGTGAGAGGTGGTGAGAAGGCATCATCCTTAGAGAAGAGATGAGACCTAAAGAGGTAGTGGCTGAGCAGAGTGGACATGACCATGGATAAGACAGGGATGACCTTGCGTGAGGTGGGGCAGTCTGGAACACCAGGAGTGCAGATCCACTGCAAGACTTGCAGCAAGGGAAGGGGTGGTGGGAGGGAATGCCGGGAGGGAGTCGGGTCAGAAAGCATGCACGCAAACTCACAGATGAAATAACAAAGGACAGAGCGCCTTACGGCAGTGGCTTCCTGCTTCTGTGCCACAGAGAGCCCGCAGGAAGGAAGGAAAGGCCGTGGCTGGGATTCAACTTCGACTGCAAGGACCTAAATTTAGATCAGACATCCAGGAAGACGCTAGGAAGTCCACTAGCAATGGTCTCTCACCCTGCAACACTTTGTCCCATAGAAGCACATCCAGCTGTGATTTCTTATTTCCCCCCAAGAGTTCTTTGCGGTAGGTAGGGGTGAGAACACTTGTTTGCAGAAAGAAACAAAGGCCCAAAGCCACATGGTAGAGGAGCGCGAGAATCCAGGTCTCAGCCACCTTTCTGGACTGGCCAGTGTGCTTTCTGGGGGAAAAAAATGTAGCCTTGGTTTGTAGCACTTGTTAATTTCCACCATGTGAATATTGCCATAATGGCTGAATTTTGCTGGTGTTCTAACAAACTTCTCGCAAAGTTGCTGGCATTGAACAATTGGCTTATGGGTCCCAAATGTACTTGGCCCAGCATGCTTTAGACCCTGCCAGGCTTCGACCTGGCCCTTACTCTCCCATCCCTGAGTCAGCTGAGGCTCATACCTCTTCTTTCTGGTGACAAGTCTGTCCTCTCCCACCTTGACCCTGGCTGTGTTGCTTCAGCTCCTGGCCTCACAGCCGGATGGTATCAGGTGTGTTTCTGACTTCATTTCTGATTTGTTGTCTTTGCTTCCACTTTACCCTGGCCCCTAGATCCAGCCCCCAGTCCCTTTTGGTGACTTGTTGGGTGGCTTGGTGTGGTACCCATTCTCTCCCACTTCATCCATGGCTGCCTGATCAGGGAGGGGCCCTGATGCCTTGGGTGGGAAGAGGTGGTGATCCCATGACTTAGGAGTGGGATTCTGGATGGTTGCAGAAGAAAATGACCTGGGAGCTCATTCTGGATCTTCTCATTTCCTGAAAGTCCCATTCTCCCCTCACCAGCTCAGAGACTCCCTTAAAGACAGGATCCCCTTCTGTCTTTTTTTTGAAACCCTTTTCCCTGCCCGGATTTTCTTCCTCTTTCTTCTTCACTGAGCACAAACACACATCCTGACCCAATACACCGCTCCTTCAGCTCTCTGGGACCCTCGGTCCTTCCAGCCTTCCCCTTTAAACCATCCTATCTTGCTGGCGTCTGCTCTCCTGGGCTCCAAACCTGCTAGTCCCCTCTCCCCAACTTTATCAAGGGCTTCTCACAGTTCGGTTCCATGACCCAAATCCTAACCATCATCATCCAGGCTTAGGTTGAGCCCCAGCATCTCCCGATCCCTCCCTGGACGCCCAAGGTCCTCCCAGACTAACCCCTCAGCACCTCCAGGATCCCTTCCCCTGGAAGCCACCCTGGGCCTGCACCCGCTTCTCTGGGTTGTCCTGTCAGTGTGCTTCCTGTGGAAGCGCTGGTTGCCACTCTCCTCCACCCTGAAAGAGCCATTGGCTTGTTGCTCTGCCCACTAGCCAGTGGCTTTTTGGAAAGGGGAGCTCTGGCAGGCTGCCTTGGGCTGGACACAGTGCCTGGGCCTGGCAGGTGCCAGATGAATGGGTGGAGGTGGGTGGTTTTGCTGCCTCTGTGGTCAGGGTATTTCTCTTTCAGTTCTCTAAAAGCACTTCCTAAAGGAGGCCCCCAGCCCCACCTCCTGCCACAGAGGCAGGGAATCTTTGGGTGCATCTTGGGGTGGGGCAAGCCTTCTTCTCCACCCCATCCACCCCTGACCAGCCTCCTTAGCAGGGGACATGGACTTCAGCTCCCAGCTGGAACCCACCAGCAGGAATGTTCTCGCGGTTTTCCTGTTAGAATCAACTGGGCAGGAATGTTCTCGTGGGTTTCCTGTTGGAATTCCATGAAAAGCGCTTTCATTCTTCCAGGCTTGTGCCCCTGAAGTTTCGGGGGCATGGAGTCCTAGGGGATTCCCAAGCTCTGCCCTCCTGGTCTGCCCACAGCCTTTGGGCATCTAATGAGTTTGGCAACCTTCTGGAGGAGGGACTCAGGTCACATACGCTGCCACCACTAGGATTTGAGCTAAGCTGTGGTCATTTCTAGTCAGTGGCCGTGAACAGGGTGCACCTGAAGGCGGCTAACCCCAAGCCGGGGAGGCGCTAGGTGGGTAGGAGAGGTTAGGTGGAGCCACACCTCCTGGGTCTGAAGTCCAGCTCCTTCCTAGGCAGCTATCCAGCTACCCGAAACTCTCTAGGTCTCCATTTCCTTGTCTGAATAGTAAAATCTATGTCACAGAGTTGCTGTTGGGATAAATGAGATACCTGTCCTGTGTCCTTCCCTGAACCTAAGGCCACTGGGGTGTGCAACCCTCCTTATCCCCTTCCCTGGGCTGAATCTCTCCTTTTCCTTTCCAATGTATTATCCAACCCACAATTCCGTGGTCCCAAGGCTCCTTCCTGGTCCCAACAGCTCCAGCCAGTTGTCAAGGGTCCTAGGCTGGTCCCTGGGGGACCCCAGTCCTGGCCCCACCCACCTCTGGCACCTCCGCTAGAATGCTTAGCAGTGAGGGGTCTCCTTTAAACCATGGTGATTGAGGAAAGAGGCCAGGGGAAACATCCAGTTGGCATGTCTAACTTGACTGAGGCTCTGCTCCTGGGACAATAGCTCAGTGAGTCTCCCACCATGTCCCTTCAGGAGAGTGGCAGGGACAGCTGCCCCACCCACTTCCCTTCCCACCTTCTTCTTCGTCAACATCACCACCTTCCTCTTTGGCCTCATCCCAGCTGTTTCTTTGACATTCGGGTATTTACTTCTCCACTCCAAGTTCCTACACAACCCTAGCCAGGCAGCTGGAACATAGACCACCTTTTCATTTAGGGAAGAAATTGATGCTCAGAAGAAATAAGATTAGTAGCACACACTTTTAAAAGCATGTTTTAAATGATTCGGGGTAAGTAATACCCGCATGTGGATAATGGATCCCCTCCCACTCTCCCTCCTCCCACAGGCCATCCCCATTTTCTAGGTATCCTTCTAGAATGTCCTTATGTAATTCGAGCAAGCACTTCCGACTGTGTACTCTGACCTGCTTCCTGCCAGAGGGTAGCATGCCATCCACGCTGCTGTGCCTGTTTTCTTCCTCAACACTGACCTTGGCTAGCTCTCCCCAGTGGTTCCTGGAAGGCCTCCCCATTCCTGTGCAATCACTGCCTACCTGCATGGAGCATTTGCTGTGCCCTGGGGCTGTGCTGAGGGATACACAGCGATTACCTCATTCAGCCATCACACCAACCTAAAGGCATGGGGCACCATTATCCTCCACTTTGCAGATGAGGAAGCCGAGGTGTGGAGAGTCCATTTAGCCCAGGTCATGTGCCCACTGGTTCTGGAAACAGTGCTCTCACCCACCACCTCCTTGAGGTTCTGGATTGCCAACCTCTTGGTTTCATCTAATCCTTGGTGAGTGATTTGAAAGCACATAGTAACTCCATCCTGCTGAAAGCCAGTTGGACTAGAAACCTCCACTCTATCAATTAACACACCCAATTGCATGACTTTATGCCTGCAAATGGAACTCGTCAGAATGTGATTAAGTGCTTATGTACATGTGCCATTGTTTCAGAAATCCCCTATATGTAAAAAATGATTGTCCCCATTTTCTGCAGGAGGAAAATAAGGCTCTGAGGGGTTGAGCAACTTTTATAAAGCAGGATCTCAGTTCAGGTCTTGGGACTTCCTTTCAGTGGCCCATACTGATTCCTCTTCTTCTACCTTGTCCCCTGAGATGGGAGTGGTGTTGGCTACCATGGTCCCACAATGGCCACTGTGAAGGCAGAGCAGGCTCTGGATGGGTCCAGGGGGTGAGAGTAAGTGCTTGTTGAAGGCTGGTGAAAAGGAATAAAGTGCTGTCCCCTCCTGAAACCTAGGTCTTCTGAGATTCCTTACAGTGATGCTGTAGGCAGCTAACATGGCTGCTGAGACCAGTTCTTTACCAGGAGTTGGTTCTGAGGCAGCCTGGATAATGCACTCTCCTTGGTCCCTTGTTTGTCTTTGTGAGTGTTGGGGAACTTCATGAGCCCTGAGCCCCAGTCTGCTGACTCCTCTGACTGCCATTTTTCTCCTCTAGGTTCTGAGCTTTCCACAACATTGCATCAAAGGAGAGACATGGGGGTAGGTGGGAGGCCTCGAACTTGGCTCTCAGAGTGGGGAAACCTGGGACCATCAGCAGGGGGTATTCTCAAGTTCCTCAGGGTGTCCTTTATGCCATCAGTAGCGAGGAGGCTCCAGATGGGTCAGGGTGATATAGAGGCCCATCCGGCTTTGGGACATGTGGTTCCATTAGCACAGCATTGTTTCTTTCCTGGCCCTTCTCGCCAGGCTTTCTGCCTGACCTCCCCCCTCCACCCCCCACTCCTTGACTGCATGTGACACACATTAAAGCTGCCATTTATCAAGCTCTCACTCATGTGCCAGGCTTTTACCGAGCATTTTACACACGCAAGCACACACTGGCACAAGCACACGTGTTCACACTATGCCAATGAATCCTCACGACACCCTCAATAAAGAAGAGGTTATTGTCTTCATCTTCAGATCCCAAAACTTAGAAATGAAGACACTCATTCAAGGTTACTCAACCAGAATGTGCATGGCTCAAGCTGGGTTCTTGGTGTGGACGGAGCTGGGATTCTCAGGTGTGTCAAAGGAGATGGCGGAGAGGTGGGGATAGCTCTCATTTGGAGAACCTCTATGCTCTTGCCCACCTCCACCCGGCTCCCGCCCCCGGTCATGGCCATGGTGCCAATGGAAGTGCGGGCTCTGGTGTCCCTCTGTTGTGATCTTCTTGAGCAGTCATGCTCCATCTGTCCAGATAGCCCCTGGGCTCTGTCGGGGTCAGCAGAGAAGAATAGCCTCTTCTGCCTCTGCTGTCTCTCCATCTCTCAGCCCATTTCTCTGCATCCCTTCCTCTCTCCTCCTCACCTCATTCTATTTCTTTCATCTCTATTTCTTCATTTTACCCTTCTCTCTCCATCATGTATCTTTCTGTCTCTATCCTAGTGGGGTTGGGGAGATCCCTGGAATCCAGGTGGGGCTGTAAAAATACCTGCACAAGCAATTTAGTATAAGAAGAACAAGTTTATTTTGGCTCATAGTTTGAGAGGTTTAGTCCATGGTGGGCTGGTTCCATTGCTCTGGGCCCAAGATGAGGCAGGACATCATGGCGGAAGGGCATGATGGAGGAGTGCTGCTCCATTCATGGCGACCAGGAAGCAAAGAGATAGGGGGCAAAGGGCCACAGGGAAGATGAACCCTTCCAGAGCACTCTCTCTGTGATCCCCTGCCTACAGTGTCTACCTGCCTACAATGATCACCCAGCCAGTTCATTCAAACTGGGCTGGACTGATTAGGTTACCGCTCTCACAATCTAATCGTTTTACCTCTGAACATTCCTGCATTAAACCAGGAGCTTTTGGGGAACCCCTCACACCCAAACCGTAACATATCTTTACAGTCAAAGCCCTTGGGAACCCCAGGAATAGAAAGGCTCTTGCTGTTACGGTTGGATTCTTCCAGCCCAGAGTCCTGCCTCTGCCCTTGCCAGGCAACCCACCTGGTGGGCACCTGCATAGCCCTCTGCGTGCCAAGACACACCAACTGCACAAAGTCTCCCATCATGGATTTGGGGACCTGATGGCTACTGTGAAGTCATTTCCTCTGTGTGTGACTTCTCACACTTTTCCTTTAGGGATGTCCCCATCACCCCATCACACTAGGGACCCACAGGGCAGGGTTTGTGTCTCTCTATCCAGTTGGGGATGCTACCTGTCTCCCCTCATCTCTACCCATCTCTCTCTCTCTCTCTCTCTCCCTCTCTCCCTCTGTTCTCCTGTTTCACTGACATCCCCTTCCCAGGCCCTGGATCACCGTGCAGCAGGGGACTGCTTCCCAGAGAGAATCCCCTGTAGGGCCGAGAGCAAGCCAGGAAAGAGGTCACTCTTGGACAGTGTTGCTTTTTTGGCTTTTCTAAAAGTTACGAAAATGTGGCTTTGTCTGAGCAAGTTAAGAAAAAAGAAAGAAAGAAAGATCCATGCCACCTCCCACAGATGATACTGTTTCTCAGGCCGTGGAGTGGCAGTTGGTAGACAAATAACACATTAAAAATAGCCTTGTGTTTCCCAATCTTACGGCCTCTGGGGGCTGCAGGGAGAGGCCTTGACTGAGCTGGGTTTGCAGGCCCATTGTTTGCCTGGCCTGGGTGAGGGTGGGCGTGGGGCTGTTCGTAGGCGCAGTAATTCCCGGTCATAGAAGGGAGGAGAGCGGGTTCTTGGCCAGGATGAGCAAGATAACGCACACTTGAATGGAGACGCTGTTTGGTGTTTATTTTTCCTTTCCCAGGCCAAGAAATATAGCACACTCCATTTTGAACTTCTGTTTCCACCGACTTTTTTTTCTCCTCTGCTTTTTCTTTTTTCCAAAAGTGTGCAAGGGAGACTGAGATACAAGGTCTTATTTCTATCTGGGCTCCGGCCCAAGAACCTCGACCAAAAAATTACTTAAGTCATATTTCCATCATCTGCAGATGGTTGTGTATTTATTTCTCACCAGAATAAAATCCCAAATGGACTTCAGATATTTGCACGAGTCAGAAAACTGCTTCCTCCTGGCAGGGTGGAGAATGGAGCTTTGATCCTTCTGAGAAAACAGAAATGTTGACCCAGCCCATCAATGATGGTCCATTTGGGGTTTCCCAGAACAGCAGAGCACCCAGTCTTGATGGTGCCCAATGGGTCCTGGGGTTCAGAGAGGGTCATATCCCTGAGATGGGTACAGGGCTTTGAGAAGAAATCTGGAGGTGGTTGAGTGACAAGGAGCAGAAATCAAATCAGGAAGAGTCACTGAGCAGGTGACTGGCCCAGAGTAACCCTCTGGAGGATGGTAGCCACTGTCTGAGCTCTGTGAGCAAGACTGGAGGGAAGCGAAACTGTGGGAAATTACTCAGGGAGCCTCTGCAGCTCCTGGACACAGGGCACTGCTGTTAGGGCCTGTCACCAGCCCCCATCTTTTTTTGCATCTGCATCTCCAGGGCCTTGAACCTGGCATGGGGAAATGGCACTTGGTCCAGGCTGCTGGTGCTGCAGCAGGTCCCCCTTCCAGCAGGGGGCGCCTTCACCTGAGCGTGGAAATCCTCTCAGTGGCTCCTACTCCCCAGCCCCTGGCTCCTGGTTCCCAGGAGGAGTGGGTCTGAGTGAGCGTGACAGGGGCTCTCCGCACTGGGGGCACCTGCTCAAGGGTGTGGAGGGCAAATGTGGAGGAACCACAGAAGTCCAGAAAGCACAGCAGCTGGACGTCAGGGCATTCTCGTGTCTTCTTCCTCAACTCTCAATCTCGCTGATGTCCAGGGTGTATTTATGCGGCTCCCTCTCTGTGTCTTGGCTTTTGTCTTCTATTTTGGCTTCAGGAATTTCACAATGGAGCTGATTTCTGTGACGTGAGTCCTGTGTTCCTGTTGCCATCCAGGATAACATGTCGGATGTGTTCCCAGGGCTGGGGAAGGGTGGGCGTGGGGACCCCCAGTGGGGCTGAGCTTCAACCAACGTAGGGGAAGAGGCCTTACCCTCGGAGGAGGCAGAACACTGCAAGTGCCATCGTGCCACTTCCAGAACTTTCCAGGCTTCCTTGGGCTGTCCTCTCCCCCAGGCTGTCAGCATCACACGGTTTCCTTAGCCTGGGGCCGTCTTGGCATCATGTTCCATGCAGGCCTGGAGTGGAAACAGGCTGGGGTCTGAATTCCCCATGGAGCCTCCCACTGCAGGGACCTGGACCCGGTGTCCAGGATGGTTCTTCCCTGTTTCTCTGGCTCCTGGTCCTCAGTAGGCCCTGCTCTGCGAGCCCGCCCCTCCCTCTCTTGCCCACTTCTTGGCTCAGTTCTCTGTTTTCCTTTGAGACTTTCTTTCAACAGAGCACAGAGTTGGCCACCAGTGTCTCTGGCCTGGCCCACCTCGAAGCCTGACCCTGACTCATGGTCCTGGATCCCGACAGGACGTGGTTCACGCCGGTTTAGAAAACTCTGGACGGCAAAGTCACAAACCATCTGCACCTCTTCTTCCGCCCTAGACGTTATTTATGTGTGTGGCTTTGTGTTCGTGGCTAAATGCGGCCTGTGTGAAGGCTGTTAATTAACCCTTTGAGAAATGTACTTCCCAGCAGGGCAGAGACAGGAACCAGGAACACGTTTCTAATCAGGTAGTTAAACGTTGAAGATTTATCCTGCTTCAGATTAGTTGGCTTAATGAAGCCAGAGGAAGGGGCTGGGGAGATGCCCTCCAAAGTGGCTTAAATGAGGCCCGTTGTGTGCACACAGATTGTCACAAGGGCAGGAAATTCTAAATCAACCGCACTCCTGGGCCTTGATGAGGAGACAGGAGGTGCCTGCAGGGAGGGATGGGGGCTGCTCAGGCCCAGCAGCCGTGGGAGGCGTGGTAGCAGAGGTTGGTTCTCAGGAGAAGCACACAGGCACATTTCCAGTGATGAGCTGTGTGGCCACTTCATCTCTTTGGCCATCTGTAAAATGGGACCATGCCTGCTTCACAGGGCACTTAAGGAGGGAGTGTGAAGGATGCTCACAAGTTTCCCTCACCAGTAAAAAAGAGGCTCATTCTAGAATCTTCGTAGCTGGCCTTATGATTATGGTTTTCCCATTGCTGTAAACAACCTTTCTTTTTAAAAGTAAAAGGAGAGGCCAACTTTTGGATTTTGTCTTTGGTTTCCCAACCCAAGACCCATCCACTATTCCCCACCCTTCCCAGATGTACTGAGGGTGGTGCTGGCGGGAGGGTGGTGGGGGAAGAGGGCAGGCAGCAAGTCCCACAGGTCCCTGCCATGCAGCGTGGGGCTGAGGGGCTGAGTGGGCCACCGAGGCCTGCTGATGTTTATAACTGCGACTCTTTACATTCCGTATAAAGTCACGCCTAAAAAGCACCATTGAAAGCCAGGCCTCAGACGCCTGCTCTCAGCCGAGCTTCCTGCCAAAGCCGAAGGAGCCCAGAGCACACAAAAATGTATTCAACAGCTCTGAACTTTCCCTGCTTTCTCAGGCTCATTCCGTTTGAAAATATTCAGAGCCAGAGGGAGAGAAGAAAAAGGAAACAGAGTCCAGGCAATTCCCCAGGGAGCATGTGTCTGCTAGGAGGTTCTGGAGTCTCTCCGAACCACAATTTACCAGCTTGTAAGGTTGTTGTAAGAACCAGATGAGAGAATGCACAGAAAGAACGACTCCGGTAGGAGACTCAAGATGTCTGTCCCCACAGCTGCCTTCCCTCCCCTCTTTCCTCCATGCCCCACTTTCTTTCCTCTCTCTCTTTCCTGAGGCCCACAGTATCATTTCTGCTGTGTCCCTTTTTAATGCATCTCGATTGAACCAACTCATTATCTTTCAATGATTTGACCCAGACAGGCCCCCCAAAATAACAACCCTCAGAACAAAGCCCAGAAACATCCTTGTTTTGACCTGACTCACGAACTGTGTAAAAAGTATGCACCTTTAAAGACTTTTACTTAGCTGTGCTTTGGCAGGTGATTCCGATGTGAGCTCAAGTTTGAGAACTGATGTTCTGGAGCCTTCAAGGGCTCCCCAAACCTGGAGGGAGATGATCTTTATCTACAGGTGAGGCAAGAGGGAGAGATAAAATTCCCTATGTGGTAATGACTCCTGGGGAGTCCCTTGCTAGGAAGGACACCTGCTTCCTCTCAGAGTCTTTCCTGCTATCTCTGGTCACTCACTCAACAACCTAGAAAGTCTGCTTTCCACTCCACGAAACAGGTGTCCACATCTCCAGTGGAAGTTAGGATCCTGACTTCTCTGCATGGTAAGTCTACCTACCTCCTCAGGTTGAAGTTGGAAAAACTGGGAGCCCTTCTCAATTATTTCTCATCCACAGCCCTCCCTTCTACCTCCTTACCTCAGGACAGCAAAGCTATCAGTGTCCCCAGTACCTTGGCTTTCCCAACCAAGTATACGCCTCAACAGAGCTTTCTAGTGGATGGAAATGTTCTATATCTATGCTATCCAATATGGTAGCCATGAGCCACATGTAGCTAGTTACCCAGCTAGAAAATTATAGTAGCTAGAGCAATCAAGGAACATTTTTTTGGTTTTCTTTCATTTAAATGCATTTAAATTGAAATAGGTACACATGCCTCATGGGTACCATGTTGGATGTGAAGCATTGGGATCTCTGTCCATACCTCGGCCTCTCAGGTACTTTCTCTGTTCCCTCAGCTTCTGCTCCAACCCAACAAAATCCTGTTTCGTTACACAGAAGGGAAACTGAGACCCAAGAGAGAAGGCACTTTGGGGAGCACAGGAAGCTAGGTTAGGACTAGAGCCCACCCCCTCTTCTTTCTTCCAGCCCAGACCTCTGGCCAGCAGCTCCATTGGACCCTGGCCTCTGGCCGAGGTGTGGGAAGTTGAATGTGATGAAACCCAAGCACCCTTGGCTGGCACCCAGATGTGGTTTTGCACTTGAGCTGCAGTCGGGTGGAGGCGGCTGAAGAAGACTGTCAGAGGATGGGAATTTGGGTATCCTGGCCAGCAGGCCCTGTGAGCAGGAACTGTCCCCAAGTGGGTTTCCAGGCCAAGCAGGCACCCAGGTTCATATAGTGCCTCCTGGAAGCTAAGGGTCCTGTGTGACCCGGGTCTTCTGATGCTCTGCTGTGGGCGGGGCCAAAAGTGGACCATGGAGGTGTGTGTGGGAGGGAGAGGGAGGGCAACGACATACATTTCCTAGGGAGGAGACCAGCCAGTTCATCTGCCCTCCCCACCGTCACCGCTGGCTATGTAATTTGTGAGACTTAGTGCACAATAAAAATGCAGTGTCTCTTGTTTAAAAATTATTAAGAATTTCAAAACAGTGCCATCAGAATACTAATCCAAGTGTGGGACCTTTAAGACCATGGGGCACTGTGTGACTGCACTGGCCACCAACCCACAGGCCAAACATCTTCAATCTTTGAAGGCCTCAAAACAAACAAACAAACAACAGAGGACCCATCATCTGGACCAGGCTTAGGGCAAAAGCTGGCTCTCCATCTCCAGCCCTGCTGAAGGGTGGCAGAGATGACCCCCAGCCTTCTCCAGGAGGCCTCCCCACGTTCTCTCTTGGGCAGGTTGGGGACTGGGAAGATTTCAGCATGTGCACTGATCCCTGCCCGAGTCAAGAAGAGGGACAGGACAAGGTGCAGCAGGAGACAGTAGCAGCAGCGTGTGCTTACCCAGCCTTTACCTCATGTTAGGTCTTTGTGCTGACCTGACCTGGATGCTCTTACTCCATCTTCCTGTCACACTGAGGTTGATATTCTTGTTTGCCCCTTTTACAGATGGAAAAATCAAGCTCAGATGAGGGACTTTCTGGAGTGAGAGAAGCACGCCACATCCTGATGGTGTGGTGGTTCTATGAGGGTAAATATTGGTCAAAATCCATCAAGTTGTGCATTTAAAATCTGTGTGCTTAGCTAGGTGCTGTGGCACCCACCTGTAATCCCAATGGTTCAGGAGGCTGAGGCAGGCGGATCATGAGTTCAAATCTAGCCTCGGCAACTTAGTGAGGCCCTAAGCAACTCAGAGAGACCCTGTCTCTAAATAAAATACAAAAAAGGGCTGGGGATGTGGCTCCGTGGTTAAGTCCCCTGAGTTCAATCCCTAGTACCAAAATCTGTGTGATTATTGGTATGCAAATTATCCCCCAATAAAGTTGGCTTATTAAAGGAATATATTTCAAAAACTTGGGCACAGAGATTTTGAGGAGTTTCCCAAAGTGGTGACAGAGCTGGAATTTTAACCAAAGTACTCCAGAGACCCTGATTGCAGGTCAGAAAGATGAGCATTCACATGTAAAGTTTTCTTGTCCTTGAGTAAAAGATACCCTCTTTGAGCCTCTGGTTCATCTATAGAATGGGAATGGAGGAATCCCATAGGGTCTGGATTTAGTGCTGTCAGGGACACAGTGGCAGGGGGAGGACGCGCAGCGGCCTGGGGTCCTCAGCCTGGGGCGCTGCACAGGGTCCTCTGGTCCTGCTGTCCGGTCCGTGGAGGGTGGCCGGGGCGTGGCGGCGTGGCTGAAGGGCAGCTCTCCCTCTGGACTTCCCACTGGCTCCCACGACTCTTCCAGCTCCGGGGCCTAACCTATTGCTAGGAAGCAGGGGGCACGTTGGGCATGGCTGGAGCAGTGCTGAGGCGATGGAGGTGGCACCGGGGACGCGGGTGGCCTTGGAGGTTTGGACCTCCTTCTCCGGGGGTCATTGATGAGCTCTGGTTCGAGTGTTAGGCAGAGGATGGGGAGAGTGTCTGGAGGGAGCGTGCTAAGGTCCTTGTGGGGAGGAACTGGGGCCTGCTAGCCACGGTTAGAGAAGGATCAGGTGAAGACCATCTTGGAAGTTAAAGGTCTCCAGACAAAGAACATCCTGTTCACACTGCCCTCCAAGCTGCTGGGCTGAGTCGTGTTTACTTGTTTGCTCTGGGTGGGCCCCTCCTCCACCCGGGGGTCATTTTGGTCTCCTGACCCCCACCTCACACACTAGGTGCTTAATAAATGCTGGTAGACAAGGACTTGCAACTGGAATTAGACTTGCCCAGCACAAGGACACAGGTCCAAACTCTACCCAACCATCAAGGGATGGACCTGAGCCACTGCTCAGGTGGGACATTGGCTCTAGCCCCCACCATGTTCCTGACACGGGCCACTCCATCCACTACACCCTTCTTGGTCCTGTTTTGGGGAAAACTCTGTTGTGATCCCCAATTGGGTTCCTGAATCCCAATAATACTTCTGTCCATAGAGTGACACATTTCACTGCTGAGAAAGCTAAGGCTCAGAGAGGTTGACGGATTTCCCCAAGTACACACAGCAAGGAATGAACAGAGAACCCAGACTTCCTGGCCCCAGTCCAGCTCTGCTGCACACACACTGTGGCCTCTAAAGTTCTCAGCCCCCCATCTCAGTCCTGGAGCTCAGCTGGGTGGAGCTGGCTGGAGAGGGTTGAAGCTTGAGACTTGGCTTGGGCCAGCAGCTCATGGAAATTGGGCCGTTTTCCTGGGGCGGAAATGAGAAACAGATGTGGCTCTGGAGCTGGGGTGCAGACTCATGCTGCATTGGGGGGCTCAGGTTACATGAAGGGACATGTGACTGTGGTTACAGAAACGGCCTAAAACCCCCAAAGCCCATATCAGGGTCCAACCTGGGCCTGGAAAGCCAAGCCCCGCCAACCCCCTCACTTCCTGGTAACCCCCCTCCCAGGGCCTGGAAGAAGCCAGTGACTCAGGAAGTGGTGTGACAGCACAGGGTGCCGCCGTGCCTCACCCTGCTCAGAGTGGAATCGTTTCTGCTCCTCAGCTCTGACTCAGGCCCCTGTCACCGTATCTGTCCTTAGGAGGACAGCTGGGCAAGGCCACCCCTACAGAGCCACCAGCAGCCTCCAGCCAGGGCTGGCTTGGGGTCTACGCCAGGGCCCCCAACACTGTTGGCAGCCTTACCTGCACCTGAGGAATCCCCAGTCTGCCTCAGAGCTCTGGCGTGTGTGTGTGTGTGTGTGTGTGTGTGTGTGTGTGTGTGTTTGTGTGTCCAGAACAGGCCTCTTGCCTTCTGCAGGAAAACCTTGCCTTCGGTGAGTTAGGTAGCCTCACCTGAGTGGGAATTAATGCAACCCCTTTCAAATCAGCATCCTGTTGGGACTGGACCAGAGAGGGGATAGGCAGGATTCTGGAGAGTGTGAGGGCCCGGCACAGGCGAGGGGGAGCCTGGGAATGATCTGGCAATGGTGTCATTAGTACCTATCTGCTCTGCCCAGGTCCAAGGGTCTCCTTCTCAGCCAATGGAGCAAGGCTCCTTTCCTTCCCTCTCCCTCCTCCCTCTCCTCCCTCCTCACTCCCTCCCTTCAACGTTGGTTCTTGTACACCCACTGTGGCCAGGACAATGGACTAAGCCCTTAGGATCCAGAGGTGACTAGGCATGAATTCAGTCACCAGGACTTCGCTGCCTGCTGAGGGAGCCATGTGTAAACCAGTAAAGATGAACTGATTGGATTGCTGAGTGTGTCCCATGTGCCAGCATGTGCTAGGCTATGGGATCCATAGTGAACAAAATAGGCAAAGGGCGCTGAAGAGATAGCTCCTCTTGGAGAGCGCTCGCCTAGCATGTGTAAGGGCCGTGGTTCGAATCCCCAGCCCCTCGGAAGGGAAAACAAAACAGGCAAAGGCTCTGTCCTGGTGAAGCTGGCATTTTTTGCAGGGGAAACCAGACTATAAAAAGTAAAAACAGCCAAGCACGGTGGCACACACCTGTAATCCCAGTGGAATCCCAGTGGCTGGGGGGGGGGGGGGGGGGCGGTTTGAGGCAGGAGGATCTCAAGTTCAAAGCCAGCCTCAGCAAAAGCAAAGTGCTAAGCAACTCAGTGAGACCCTGTCTCTAAGTAAAATACAAAATAGGGCTGGGGATCTTGCTCAGGGGTCAAATGCCCCTGAGTTCAATCCCTGGTACCCAAAAATAAAGAAATAATTAAAAATTAAAATTAAAAGAGGGCCTGGGTATATCTCAGCAGTGGAGTGGTGCTTAGCGTGTATGAGGCTCTGGGTTTGATCCTCAGAACTGTAAAAATTTTTAAAAATTAAAATTAAAACACGAGTTAAAGAGCCGGGTGTCATGGCACAGGCCTGGAATCCCAGCCATTCAGGAGGCTGAGGCAGGAGGGTCATAACTGCAGACCAACTTCAGCAACTTAGCAAGACTCCGTCTCATAATAAAAAATAAAACGGCTGTCACTCAGCGGTAGCCCTTGGGTTGAGTCTTCAGTACCCACCCCCACAAAAAAGACTTAAGTAGTAGTGTTGAAACAGGTGAGGGAGATGAGAATAGGAATCTGGGGACCTGTGAAGGCCCAGAGGCAGGAGGGGCTGCAGTATTGGGGTGCATTGAGGAGGCTGGTGTTGCTGGTGTGGAGAGGGGAAAAGGGAATAGTTAGGGATGGAGTGAGCGGGCTCCCCCAGGAAGGGTCTCAGCAGGCGCCGTGGGGTTTGGCTTTTGCTCTGTGTGTGAGTTGCCACAGAGTTTTGAGTAGAAAGATATGTGTTGATTGGCATTTTTGAGGGACCACTTGGGCTGTTGTGTCTGCAGTAGACTGGGAAGGGAAAGGGCAGGGGCAGTCCCGAGACAACTACAGTACAAGCAGGAGGCCATGGTCCTGCCGCCAGCCAAGGCATCGTAGTGCAGGATGTTGGAAAGGTGTCGGGTGGAAAACTCAAAAGAGGCTGCGTGCTAACACGATAATGGGAGAAGGGTTGATTAATGCTGACTCAGGACTTTTCCGAAATTGGGGGTGGGGGTTGACTCAAGCAGGATCATGAAAAATGAGAAGTTGAAAAGTCACTCCTGAGACCCTGAGCCTTCAACACTGCATGCTGCTGGTCAGCCATAGTGAAAGGGAGCCAGGCCCTGAGGGAGAAGCTCACTGCTGCTGGAGCCGGAGCACCCTTCTTGTGCCATGAGGCAGCTGGTCCAGAGAAGGAAGGAACTGTCCTCTCTGCCAAAGAATATCTGGCGAACACCGCGCGTTAGTGAATGGGGCTAAAACCCATGAAGTCCGGTGTCAGACTCTGGTCACCAAGAAGGGGTTAGCGGCAGGTGGAACGAGATGAACCAGAAGGGAAGGAGCAGTTGAGAACCTGGCCCAGTGTAGTTGTCAAAGAGGGAGGGTTGAGTAACACTTGGGTGGAATACCGTGGGATTGGTAGGAAGAGGAACAGGCCCAGGAAGAGGGAGGCCCTGTCAGGGTGAGCTGAATTGGAGGCGACTTTGGGAAATGAGATAGAGAAGGCCAGGAGAAGCTGACCCAGCCCAGCAGAGGGGACTGACTGGCTATGCCTCTGAGAGCCTTCAGGGACAGAGGCCATTCCAGCCTTGGAGGTCTGCCAATCAGGGGGCACCCCCAGGTTCATGTCTATAGGAAGGTTTGTCCAGAGATAGAGCTCCCTCCTCTACCTCACGTCCAAGGCCGCAGAGAAATAGGATCAGAAAAGAATATTTGGAGAGAGAACAGGAAGAACCAGGAGGGGATCTTCTGGGTAATGCTAAGAAATCACAGTGCTGGGTAGACGGGGCCCAAAGGCCTGCATCAGGCCTAGCAGATTGTGGAGTGGCCTTTCTCCCAGGGGTCCTGCCTTCTGCATGCAAATGTGCGCAGCCTTGGAGAGCAACGTGGAATGACTTAGGAAAGAGTGAACGGGTGTGAGGCTTCCTGCCCAGGAAAGTAAGTGGAGGAGGGACTCAAAGTGACATCCAGCAGGGACAGCATGTGAGAGCCCTTAGGACAGCTCCATCCCTCACCCGCCAGGAGCTTTGGAGCTGTTCGCTCTGTGAGCAAAATCTCACAGCCAGGTGGAGGTGTAGCTGTGAGAAAGTTTAGGGAACCCCCTCAGCAAAGCGGCAGTCAGGACAGTGCCTGGCCATGTGGGGCCACACAGGAAGTGGCTTAGAAATGCAGAGGATGGGGTCTAGGAAGTGGCTTCGCAGAATGTGCCTCTTCTGTTGTAGTGGGGAGAATGTGACCAGGTAGTCCTAAGTCCCAGGGGGCAGGTAGGCATGGAGGCCACAGAGGCAGGATCTGCACCCGAGTCATGCATGGGGACACAAACTTCAGCAGTACCTCATCACCGCCACCACCACCACCGAGAGCCTCAGGGACTAGGCTGGGGCAGCCCTGTCCTGTCCTGTGTGTGGAAGAACAAAGAAGACTCTTTGTTCCCTCTTCCCTCTGTGGATCCCTCTTCCCACCTGGTTCATAAATGTTTCCTTGCACCAGGCTAAGAAAACCTGGAATGGTGAGAAAACTCAGGGAAACTGAGCATTTTACTCAAAGGTGACTGAGTTAAACATGCAAAAATAGTTACCCCTAATGAGCAAGTTAAAAATTTATTTGTTGTCTATTCATTCATTCATTCATTCATTCATTCATTCAGTTGTTCCTTGCCTGTGAACAGGAATGATGTCATCAGTTCAAGACGAGTACAAGAGAGCATTTTTTAGATGCTGGTTTTTACCGTCTGAGTTGTGTGTGATTTTCAACCCGCCACATACATGTCTATGTAACTTCATCCAGGAAACTTTGTATTTTGGTTCCCAGGCATTGGACATTTCTTTGAGAGCCACTGTGGGCTTTGCTTTATGGTCAGCAGTTGACTATAGTAAAATCACCAAATTCTGCATTAATTATCTATTTAAGCATAATAAATTACTCTGAACCTCAACAACTGAAAACAATAGACACATGACCTCACACTCTTGTGGGTCAGAATTTTGCAAACAGTTTAACAGGGAGGTTCTGCTAGGATCCCTAATGGAGCTGTGTCAACGGGGGTGGGCGCTGTAGGCATCTGAAGGTTCCACAGGGGCTCAGATTCCAACACACCCCTGCCACATTGGTGCTGGCTCTGGGCAGGAGGGGTCTGTTCCTCAGCACGCAGAGCTCTCCATAGGGCTGCAAGTGTGCACCAGGGCTTGGTGGTGGCTTCATCCAGAATAAGCCATCTGGAAGGGCAAGGCAGAAGCTGAGATGTCTTTCATGACAACCTAACCCTGGCAGCACCATGCCCCATGCAGTCTGTGCCTTCAAAGAGGTTATGGTGATGTGGTAGGTCCCAACCACAAAACCAGCAAGCCATCTGAGGGCCAAGCAGAGTGATAGGGACTTTCTGAGAGAGCTGCCCAGTCAGACAGTCAGGTAGGCTTTCTGAGAGTGGGCGGAAGAGCCCCTGCCCCTCCTCCAGCTCTGAGGGCCCTTCCCTACAGGAGGAGGCCTGGTACCTGCCCACTGGAGATGGGGAAGACTTTGGAGTTTGTTCCTGGCCTCGGGTATCAGGGCTGGGCATAGTGGGTGGGGACACTCTGAGACTGGAGGGGCTGCCAGGGAACTCTCAGAGGGGAGGCAGGCAGGGCTCCTGAGGGACTTAGAAGTGAGACAAGGAAGAGAGGGACAGAGCCCAGAGAGCGAGGCAGTGCACAGGACATCCAGGGCTGGTCCTTCGTCCTCTGTTCAACTTGCCATTTCTCTGGGCTGTCACTCCTGGCCACAGACTCATTCATTCCTACATACTTGCTCATTGCTGGGGCCACTGTGAGATCCTTGTCCCCAGTGAGCTCACAGTTTAGAGAGGAGGACCCCCGTGTGGGGGTGCCAACTGTGAAGTGTGCCAAGCGCAGAGAGAGATGTGTAGGGTTCCGCAAGCCTCGGGCACACCCTGCTGGGAGGGGGTGCTGGGGGTCCCCAGGAGAGGCCAGAGCTGCTTCTCGAAAGGGTGGAGGAGCAAGTGAAGTCAGGGATGGAGCTTCGGCCCCGCAGTGGCGGATGACTGGGCAGGCACACTTGGGCTAGTGCCGAGAGACGAAGCGGGGAGGGCCAGGGGAAGTGCAGCTCGGCGGGCTGGGTGGGGTGGTTTGGGTTTCCTCCAGAAGAGAACAGTGAGATTATGCAGGAATTTAAGTGAGGTGGAAGGAATCAGCTCTGAGAGCCACGGGGCAGTAGGGAGGATGGCCCGGAGAGGCCGGGGCTAGGCACCAGAGAAGACAGAGGTAGCAGCTAGGCAGGCGGGACAGTCAAGGGAGAGGTCTGTCAAAGGATGAGCGAACCCCAGTCATTCCAGGGACCCGTGACAAGCAGGACACAGGCTGAGCCCATTTCAGCTCATCTCACACAAATTAAACTAATTCAGGTCTGAAACCGCCCACCCCTCTACTTTGAAATAGCTCCCAGACCCCAGCCTCTGCCCTGCTCCCCTGTGGCAGCTCAGTCTAGTGCCAGTTGGCTTTCTGGGGAGCACCTGGAGGCCTGTGAGCCGGGCAGCCCAGGGCAGAACCAGTAGGATGGGAGGCCACGCAGGAGGCCATGCAGGAGGCTCTGGACACAGGGCAGATTAAAGAGAAGGCACTGGGTTGGGGGCAGAGGGCAAGGTCAGGTCCAGTCAAGGAAGAGAGGCCTGTACGGGGCTCCCCTCAGGTGGCCTAAGTGTGGCCCTGGAGGGCGAGGTGGAAGGAGCCTGGCTATCCAGCACTCTGGCTGTCTGAGGGGCAGTAGGGCTGATGCCGCTGACCTGCACTGAAATCCATGTCCGGTAACCCCAAACAGCTGTGGTCCCGTGGTGGGAGTTACTCTCACCATTACTGCAAGAGAAAGCTGTGTTTCTCCCTCCCCACAGCAGGTGGCGCCAGCCTGCTGGGATTGGATTTAGGGGCCTGAGTCGTCTAGCCTGGAAACTCCCTGGGTGTGGAAGAGGAGACCCCAGCCTCCTCGCTGGGCCCTGCCCACTGGGCCCGCACCTCTGGCCCACCTGCTGCACTCACTCCTGCCTCACCACCACCTCTTCTTCCTCTCCCCTGGGTCCCCACCCGCTTGCTTGCTGTTCACCCTCCATTCCTGCTCTCAGCGGGAGTCCAGGGAAAGGGTCTGGTGAGTGGGCTCACCTGCAGGCAGGATGAGCGGTAAAGGGAACTACCACCAGGTCCAGTCCAGGGGGTGTGGGAAGTCCCTGGGGGTGTCCTCTAAGTTGCCCCCAGTTCCCATCTGCTTGCCCCTATCTCGTGCCCTTAGGAGGTGCCCAAGGCCCTTGATTTTCAGAAGGCGACCTGGGATGTTTGTCAATGGCAAGCGGGAGCTCAGCTGATGAAGGACGATAGAAATGGCAACAACTCTAAGGATAGTGAGAACCTCCTGATGCAGGTGCCCGATTCCAACCCAGAAGGAAAATCCAGGGAGCCAGGGGCATCTCGCGGTACCGTCCAGCCCTGCGAGCCTCCCTTCCCGCCCCATTTCCTCCTTTCTTATTCTGATTCTGCCCACTCTGCCGTCAGGGCCGGGCTAGGTAGTGTACCCCTGAGGCTGGGCTGTGGGGAGGGCAGTGGGAGGTGAAAGTGGAGGATGTCCAGAGCAGAAAGACCCTTGGAAGGAGCAGGTAAGGGCTGCAGGGTCGCCGTTTAGGGAAAGCTCCAAAAATCCAGGGTCTCCAGGGTGGAGTCTTAGGGACGGAGGGGCCGGCAGGGGAGGAATGCAGAGCCAGGGTCTGGCTGGGCTACCGTTCCAACCTGCCCTCCCCTGATCCTGGATTCCTCAAGGACAGTGGCCATAGGCTTTAGACTACACTGGTGTCACTGGTTTGATAAGAATGAGGACACTCAGGAGCCAAGGGGCAGAATATTTTAAAGTAGGGCCATCTGGCTGCACAGAGGCATCTGCCCCCGCAGGGCCAGCTCAGATGGCACCAGCCCTGAGCTGCCCCTCCCTTCCTCACCTTGGCTAGCAGGGAGGAGGGTGTTGCAGGTCCCTGCACCTGGTTTCATTTCAGCTAACATAAAAAGACTCTTGTCGCCCTTGATCTGCTGATGGGATGCTCTCTCTGCCAAGAGCTGGCTCAACGTGCGCTCCGAGGTGGTCAGTGTAGGTAGGAAGTGGGGAGTCCGTGTCAAACATGGACTCTTATTGCAAACAAGCACGTCTGGGCGGGAACAGGTGGGATGGTGCCATGGGGACAAGATGAGCAAGTATGAGGGGTGAGGACAAGAACATCCAGGAAGGGCAGCCACCCTGTCACTGCGGGGAAAGGAGGCCTGTGGCACTGGCTGTGAGCACTGGGCTGCCACGGAGGAGGGGCCAGGAGGCCGTGTGGACGGCATGACTGGTTCTGGTGGACAGTCAGAGATGCCCTTGTCTGTTTCAAAACAGGGAGCCTGGTGGGGCTGAGCCAGGACAAGGAAGAAGGTGTAGAGTTCTCTAACATCTCAGCCAGGCAGTGGGAGGGAGGCCTGGATGGAAGCAAGGGTAACTTTAGGAACTCTTCCATGAATCTGGAATTTTCTGACTGATGTGGAAGCCTTCTGATATGCTGTTCTGTAAGAAAATAACCTCTTGCCTGATTTGTGGTTGAGGGTGACGTTACTGATAAACCTCACTGTGTGTGTGGTAGGGCGGGGTGGGGGGTGGAGGTGCAGGTGGCTCCCAGCCACAGGAGCCCCCATGCAGCTTAGAGGCAGGGCAAAGGCACAGTGAGGTCAGAGGCATGAGAGGGCATCAGCGTAGGGGTGGATGGGATCAGAGGCATTGAGGGGGACTTCTTAGAAGGGGAAGGAGATGAGGATGCAGAGGATTGTGGGAATACTGCTAGTGAAGGCAACAGGAAGTAGGGGAGGTTGGGGGAGGGGGACACTAAGGGCTGGCACAGAGAAGCCAACAGATTTTGAAAGGAAGGCAGAAAGAGTCAGGGGGAAAGAAGGAGGGACTGTGAGCTATCTCACAGGCAGGCATCTCCCTGGGCCCTTGTGGCAGATGGTTGCAGAAGCACCTGACTTGGGGACTCCCTCTGTAGACCCTTGTCCCATCTACCTCCATCCTAGGTGTGCATTCAAAACATGAAACTGCAGCTTAAAACCAGTCCAGTGACCAAACGCCACCCCTTCTTCTCCCCCAGGGACCACTTCCACCCGGTTCCTTGCTGGGTAGTTGCCACTCCAGATCCCTGCTGGAGACGGGGGTGTCTTTGTCACCCTGAGTTGACTGAGCCATCAGTAATCCCCACCAACATGGCAGCTCAGCTAGACAGGAGGGCTTTTGTCTGGTCCTGACCCTGCCAGAGGCCTGGCCAAGGCCTGGGTTTGCTCAGTGTTAATCATTGACCAGGTGCTCAGGGACAGAGTCCCTGTGGCCATCTGATGGAGAGCACCTGGGGCTGGAGCCCTGGCCTCCTGCAGCATCAGGTGGGACTTGACTGGGGCAGGGGAGGAGGATAGGTCCAGGGGAATAGAAGGTGCTGGCCTCAGGTGAGGCTGAAGGAGGCTCAAATGCCTCCCCAGCACCCCTCAAGCCCAATATTAATGAGCTGTAGAGAGTGCCCAGCCCAGAGTGGCTGAAAATGCCGGCTGGCATAGGTACTCATACTGGCCCTCCAGAAGGACAGGGGGAACAAGAGGGGCACCTTTTCCCTAAAGAGGAAGGAGACGGGAGACAGTGCAGCCCCCAGTAGGAAGGCACGAGGTTCTCCGGCAGTGTGTAGCTGTTCTCCTAGCCTGGTGGCCCCACGGCCAGCGCCCAGCCACAGGCCCTGCTCAGACCCCCTGACGGAAAACATGGGCTGAATGGGAGTTTGGGGTCTGGATGCATTCTGGGCCAGAGGGAAGAGGGATGAGACCCCCGGCCTGGCCCACTTCTTCTGGTTTCTGGCTGGGTGAGCCTAGCGCTGTTCGCCCCCGGACCACATCAGGGAAGCTCAGGCAGGAGCAAGGAGGAAGACCATAACGTGGTGGGCACCTCAAGGGAGGCGGCAGAGAAGGGAGAGTGATGCTCTTCCCAGGGGAGGAGCACCAGCTCCCAACCCAAGTGGTCGCTTTCCGTCATTCCGAATGGCCTGGGAGCCGGCACTCTGAAGATGGTACTTGACACATGAGTAAACTGAGGCATGAGTCATCCCTTGTCCAAGTCCCACAGTTAGGACAGAACAAAGGTCTGAGCTCAGACCCGGGAGCTATAAATCTCCGTTGCCTGCTGGGGTTGCTGCGGAGGGCGCGCAGGGAGGAAGGGCCCTGTGCAGCAGGGGATTGGAGAGCAGAGCCCTGCGGAACCTGCCGGGCTTGGGGAAGGCCTTGGAGGTGCAGGTGGGGTAGGAATCAGCTTCTTCAGATGCTGAAGCCTGGTCCCCCATATTCCCCACAGGGAAGGAGACCAAGGGGGCTGGCCTCTGGGTGGCATAAATGTGTCTCAGGTAGGCCTGCCCTACCAGCCTCCACCTCCCCTTTCCCTTTGGCTTTGTGAGTGAGGAGTCAATATTGATGTTTTGTGAACCAGGAGCAAAACTTTTTTTCCTCCCATGGAGGGGGTGGTTATCTGGTCTGAAGGGTTAATCAGTGACCACTGGGAGCCTGTGGGAAGAAAGCAGCTATTCAGCTCTAGTCCTTGGGCCCAGCCTCTCCCTGTCCTCCTCTCCCTAGTGGGAACTGACTTACTTGGCCCAGCCAATGGGGGTGGGGGGGTGGGGGATGGGGGTGACAGGACCTTTGGGAATCGAAGGCTGGATCCATAGGAGTGTGTTTACAGAGCATCTCTGGAAAGAGTTTGCCCTGGGCATAGTCTGGCAGGGCAGGTATGCCCTGCGTATGGCGGCCATGGGCCTCCTGGTTAAGAGTCAGGGGAAGAAGAAATGAGAGGACACACAGAACACAGAGATGAATCTAAATAATGTGTGTTTTTTCTCTCAAAATCAAGAACCTTGGAGCCCAACTTGTGGCCCAATCCTGCCTTTTGCCTGCTGTGTGGCGTTGGACAGGTAGCTTAACACCTCTGGGCCTTGGGGAACTCATCTCTCCTCCAGCATGATTTCTAGGATCAAATGAAATCTTGAACTTGTAGAGAGGACAAAATAAAGTGACTACAGCTCAACCGACTGTAGCTTCCTCTTCCCAGGTAAAGAGCACGATTCTTCTCTGGGGTTGACTAGCCTTTTTCTTAGGGAACCATGGTGATGAGCTAGGGCTTAGGAAACTGAGGGACCCTGGTGCCCCTGCCCACATGGTGGGAAAGGCCGAGATGAAGCAAGAGCTGACCTCCTCTGCACAATAAACAAAAGGAACTTTGGTGCGTGAGGACAACTTAAGGTAAGTGGCCAAGGGTCCTAGGAATGGATGAGAGTAGAGAGACCCGGCACCAGGAGAGAGCAGCCTGAAGAACAGGTGTGAGGCAGAGTAGGAACCAACAGAGCAACACAGTCCGTGAGAGGTTCCCTGTGGAAGGACCAGCGCCTTCTGAGGAAGTAACGTGACCTTGAATTTGAAGTCATTCGTTTTCCCTGAAAATTACTCTTTAACTGGATTCAACATCTGCCACTTTTCTGGGCCTTGGATGCCTGGTTCACGGGGAGAGACAAAACAGGGGACTGGCATCAACTTAGAGAGGGCATGGCAGGCCCAGGGCTGGGGGCCGCAAGGAGCAGAGACCTCGGAAAGACACACTGAGTCAGGAGAACCAAAACGTCCACCTCGGAAGCCCTCCAAATATTGAGGCATGGAAGGTGATTCCACACAGCTAGAGAACATGGAGACACCTTAGCCTCAGAGAAGAAGGTGCCTTTCAAACATCAGTCCAACTATGAAGGGCCCCTCTGATGTGCTTGGTTATGGTTTGGAAAATGGAAGTTGGTACATGTAGTTGCTCACCCTGCTGGGCACTGGCTGGACCTATGGACCATATAAAGGTATGATGTGGTCCTTGCCCCTCAAAGAGTTCTCTTGAGGGAAGACAGGCCATGATGGGGATGACTGAACACCCCCTGCATTCTCTTCTCCCTGTCTTTCTTGTTGTGACAGAAACCCCAGGTTTTTAACTGGGCACACGGTGTTTGAAATAAAGACAGCCCTCACAGCCTCCTTTGCAACTAAGTTGAGTCATATGACCAAGTTTTAACCAAAAGGAGGCTGTCTCCATCTGTTTGGGCTGCTATAACAAAATTCCAGAGACTCGGTAATTTATAAACAACAGGATATTTTTTTTTTTGCTCACAAATTCTGCAGCTTAGGAGTATGAGGTCAGGATGCCAGTTGGTTCAGTCTCTGGTGAGGGCTGCTCTCTGCTTTTAAAATGGAGCCTTCTTCATGAGAGAGATGATCAATCTCTCTCCACATGATGAAGTTACAATGAGATGACTACCATCTGCAAACCAAGAAGAGGGCCCTCGCCAGACCCTAGATATGCAAAGGCCTTGATCTTGGACTTTCTAGCCTCTAGATTTGTAAAAAATAAATTTCTGTTGCTTGGGGGGAAAAATGGAGGCTTCTTGCCATGTCTTCAAAGGATAGAAGGGGAAAAAATAAAAGAGACTATGTTATGATGTTATTAACCCCATTGTCTTAGCCCACTTTGTGATGCTATTACAACATTCCCAAGGCTGAATAATTTATAATGAAAAAAGGTTTATTTAACTCACAATTCTAGAGATTCAGAAGCATGATGCTGGTATCCTCCCTGCTCTAGTGAGGACCTCATGGTGGAGGGCATCACATGGTAGCAGTGCAATGGAAGAGAGAGAGGAAAGGGGCCAAGCTCACACTTTGAAACAATCTGCTCTCACAGGAACTAAGCCACTCTCACCAGATCCAGCCCACTCTGTGAGACCATTCATGAGGGTGGAGCCCTGTGACTTAATTATTGCCTATTAGGCTCCACCTCCTAAAGGTCGCACCACCTCAGCACCACTACAGGGGGTCCAGCTCCAGCACAGGAACCTCTGGAGGACAAACCCATATCCAAACCACAGCACCCGGTCCTGAGGACTCTTCTCTGGTGTCTTAATCGCCTCCTAAAGGCCCACCTCTTAACAGATCACGTAAGCTGTCAAGTGTCAGTGGAGGAAGAGGGGAGGGCACATTCCCCACAGCAGAGGCGAATGGAAGATGCGTCTGCAGCGTCTAGATCACACACTCCCCTCCCCTGCTGGCTCCTCTTCCTATTCACTGGGATGAGAACTTGGGTGTGAACCCCAGTGGGCCCAGAGGATGAGCACAGTATATCCTGGGATGTTGGAGGCTCAAGACAAAAGAAGCCCAGAGCCCTGAGGACCTCTCCCAGCAGAATCATACCAGCTCAGGTTCTTTCATGGCAGAGAAAGAAACCTCTATCTTGTCCACATGGTTATGTTTGGTCTCCCAGCGACAACTGCCTAAATCCATTTCACAACTCATTTAGAAGACAGTCAGCCCTCCATATCCACCAGTTCCCCATCCCTGGCTTCACCTAATGGGAATTGAAAATATTCAAAGAAAAAAATAGCATCTGTACTGAATGTGTATGGACTTTTATTTTTTTTCTCATCCTCATTCCCTAAACAATATGGTATAACATGTATTTACATGGCATTTGCATTGTATTAGGTATTAGGAGTAAAGAAGGGAGGGTTTAAAGTACCTGGAAGGAGGTGTGTCATTGACTTGCAAATGCTATGCCACTTCACCAGGGACTTGAGCATCCTCAGATTTCAATATCCAGGGGGATCCTGGAGTCAATTTTCCATGGACCCTGAGGGACCATCAGAAGCAGGGTAACGGTCAAAAAAGACCCTCACACACGTGGCATGGGTTTCATAGTCAGGTGGAGCAGACAGATATTGCAGACTGGAAAGTTGGTGACCCTTATTATGCTCTGGCAGAAGATTTAGTGAAACCGTCCTCTGATACTTTGGCAGGAAGACTACTTACTCTCTGGGCTTGTAACTCTAGAAGAATTTGAGAATTGGTGAGCATTACTACTTTTTGCAGCTTTCAGCAAATTCCTGAAAAAAAAAAAAAAAAAACAGAGAGATGAACTCAGGTTAGACCTGGCTCAATTGGCCCATCTGCAAGCCGAGAGGGAAGGGAATATGGTTTAACCAAGCATGCACCTCTGCTGGCTACCTGTCATCTAAGTGGACTGAGAGTCCAGGGGACTTGGAGATTTGAAGAACTATAAAGCCAAGTGCTCCTATGTCCCAAATGGAAGTAGTGACCTAAATTGGCTCTGCAAAGGCAGCCTCAGTGGGAGTTAAGACTATGGCCCTGAGCCTTTCTCAGGCTTTCCCAGCTAAGAATTCTGTCAGACAATGGGAGTCAACCCAGTAGCCAAGATCAGATTAAGGGTGTTCCCTTCCACCCAAGCCTATTGTCTTAGATGGCCTGAAGATAACAGCCATTAAGCCGAGAGAGGGCCTGGGCAGAGCACAGAGGCCAGTAAAAATATAGCCAGAGTTTTCAGTCAGAAGAACTCTGTCAAGACAAGACCTTTGACTGGAGTTACCTGCAATGGAACTGACTAGAAGCAAATAATCTGGAAACCTGAGAGAGGCATATTGCTTAGTGCCTGCTTCAGCTGTGGGTATGGAGGGCAATGACCTAGTAAGAGCCCAAAGGGCAAAGCCCAGGGCCAAGGAAGGCAGTGGACAAGGGAGCTACTTCCGGAAGATAGAAGGACAAGGAGTCTTTAGAACTTCTAACTAGCATGATTTGGTAATCTCTATGGACTGGGGCCATCTGTGTAGTTCCATTGTTTTATTTTCCGAGTAAGCATTGTTTTTAAATTGTGGTGTGTGGTTCCTGCTCCGTCATTCCATCACACACTGTTCCATCCCTGAGTGTTGGAGGAGGGTGGGGGCAGATAACTTGTCTTTAGTGTGTCGGTCTCCAGACTGAAGGAGATCTGCGTTGGGTACAGGATGGGATGGCACTTGAGGTGGTTTCCCTTGGAAGGTAGTGTTTGTGTTTTGTGTGTGAGAAGGGTGATTACAGATATTGGGTGGCTACCCTTAACTTATCCCAAGATTGATTTTTCCCCCTTCCTTCCCATAACAATATAGCACTGACTTTTAGTGAAGCAGGTGGCCAGCCAGGATAAAACTATTTCTCAGTGTCCTTGGCAGTTATATTTGGCTATAACTAAGTTCTGGCAAATGAACAGTAAATGGTTGATACAAGTTGGTACAAGTTCTGAATCATACACAAAAAAGTGGGAGATACTCTGCCTTCTCCTTTCGCCTGTCCTGATGGTGGAAGGTGGACATGTGGGATGCCATGTTGGACCTTGCCTACCAAAGCAAACTCATGAGAGTGGTGGAGGAAAAAGATAGAAGGAGCTTGGATTTCAACAACTTTGCTGCACCGAGCAAGCGAGCCAGTTGAGACTTCAATGTGAGAAAGAAATAAACTTGTGTCAATCGCTGGTATTTTAAGGTTTCTTGGTAGAGCAACTGAGCCTTTAACCAGACAAATACAGATGCATCTTAAATCACTGCAGCTCAGTGGAATAAGTGCTCTTGAGGACTGTGTGCAAGGGGCTATGAAAGTGAAGAGAAAAGTTATTGATTCTGTTTGGGAGGAGACAGGGAGTCTTCCAGGAGCTGGTGATATTTGCCATGAATCTTGAAGGATGGGAGACTTCCAGATGCACAAACGAGGAGACGGGAGGACAGCGGACGGTTTGAACAAGCACTCGAAGCAGTCGAGGCACCTAGGGGTGGTTCAGAGGCATAAAAAGGAGTAGTCCCAGGAGAGGGGACTGCAAGGTAACTGAGGCCCATTGTGAAGGTTCTCCAATCCGGTGGAGTTTAGACTTTAGCATAGGGAACCCTGGAGGGGTTTAACAGAGAAGTAATGTGATCTGATTTTTTTTTCTTTAAGTCTGGCAACAGTGTCCAAGATGACTTTGAAAAGAGAAAATCTAGGGGCAGGGGGAAGGAACTATGTAAATGTAATGCAAATCAATTCTGAGTTTCCCATAGAAACAATATTATAATAGAAGATTTTGTTCCTGGCCATGGGCCTGATATGCAAATTTTTACCCAACTGACCACAGAACCAAACTCAAGTAACTTTAAGAATGCATCATAATCTGTACATCACAAAGATTTCTAAGTAGTGTAAGAATAATCAAAAAGGGCCACACAGAAACTGACTGCAAAAATGTTTATGTGATAAAATGCTATGTTCTTATTCTCATATTTCTGACTTTAACTTATTTTCATTAGAACAATTGTTTCTACACATTTTTAAAGTGATTTTTGATATATTTATACACATCTGAAACCATCATCACACTCAAGAATATAAATTTTTCCATCACCCTAGAAGTTTCCTCTTATGTAATATTTCTTTTTGCCCCTCCCCCATTCCTCTCATTCCCACAAAACCACTGATCTGCTTTCTGTTGCTACAAGTTATTTCGCGTTTTCTGGAATTTTATATAAATGGCATCATAGAATATGTGTTCTGTTTTTAGTCTGGCTTCTTTTTCTCAGCATAATTGCTTTGACATCATCCATGTGGAAGCATGTATCAATAGTTAATTCCTTTTTTTTTTTTGGTACCAAGGATTGAATCCAGGGGTGCTAAATAACTGAACCACATCACCCAGTTCTTTTTTACATTTTATTTAGAGGCAGGGCCTCATTGAGTTGCTAAGTGCCTTGCAAAGTTGCTGAGACTGGCTTTGAACTCTCAATCCTCCTGCCTCAGCCTCCTGAGCTGCTGGGATTACAGTTGTGCGCCACCGCATAGGGCTAGGTAATTCCTTTTTAATACTGAGTAATATTCCATTGTATAGATAAAACATTTTATCCATTCACATGTTGATGGACATTTGGGTTTTTTCCAGTCTTTGGTTATTACAAATGAGTCTGCTATGAGCATTCGTGAATTAGTCTTTGTACAGACATACTTTCGTTTCCCTGAGTAAATACCCAGGACTGGAATGAATGGGTCACATAGTATGTGTACATTCAGCTTTTTAATAAATCACCAAAATGTTTCCTAGAGTGGTTGGTGTTGAACCATTGTATGTTCTCAAGAGCTGTGTTTGAGAGTTCCAGTTCCTCCACAAGCTTGTCAGCACTTAATTTTGTCAGTCTTTGTCATTTAAGCTATAGTAATAGTGGTATCTCAAATCTTTTGTCTATTTGTTAACTTTTCTTTTCTTTTTTTTGTACCAGGGATTGAACCCAGGAGCACTTAACCACTAAGCCACATCCCCAGTACAACCCCCACCCCTTTAAAATTTTTTTTTATTTTGAGACAGGGTTTTGTTAAGTGATTTACAGCCTTGCTGAATTACTGAGGCTGGCTTTAAATTTGCAATCCTCCTGCCTCAGCCTCCCAAGCTGCTGGGATTCCAGGTGTGCACCACTGTGCCCAGCTCTTCTTCAGTTTTAAGAGTTCTTTACATATTCTGGATGCAGTTCCTTTATCATCTACACAATTTGGAAATAATTTGTTCCATCATGGGGCTCCTCTTTTCATTCTTTGAATGGAATCTGTATTCAGATTTAAATTTTGCTGAAGTCCAATTTATCAATTTGGCCTTTTACAGACTATGCTTTTGGTATGGTGTCTAAGAAGTTTTTGTGACCCCTTGGTCACAAAACTTTCCTTCTGGAGATTTTACCCTTTTAGATTTTACACTTAGTTCCAGAGTCCAGAGTCTATATGGGACACAGTATAGTTTACTTTTTTGTTTATGACTATAATTGTTCCAGTATCATTTGTTGAAAAAGACTATCCTTTGTGTCTCAGCTGAAAGTCTCTTGTTTATATACAGTGGATCTGTTTCTGGACTCAATTCTCTTCCATTGATCTTCTTGTCTATTTTTATACCAATACCACACTGTCTTGATTACGGTAGCATTATAATAAATTTTGAAAAGAGTTGTTTGTCTTCCAACTTTTTTCTTCAGAAGTTGTTTGAGGTATTTCAGATCCTTTGCAATTCTATAAAATGTTATTTTTGTGTGTGTGTGTGTGTGTGTGTGTGTGTGTGATTCTGGAGATTGAACCCAGGGCCTTGCACATGCTAGGCAAGCGTTCTACCACTGAGTCACATCCCCAGCCCTTTTGATTTTTTATTTTGAGACAGGGTCTCCCTAAATTGCCCAGGCTGGCCTGAAACTTACAATCCTCTAGCCTCATTCTCCCAAGGACCTGAGATTACAGGCATGACTTAATTTCTGTTTTTTGGAAAAGCCTGTTTCCTTTATGTTCAGCCCACATAAAAAAGAAGTAAAATATCACAGTAACCTTGCCACTGAGAGATAATCCCTGATAATCCTTTGGGTATCAACTTCTAGACTTTTTCATGCTTTAAAGTGCCTGTTTTACTGAATGTTTATATAATATCTAATATCTATGATATGCTAAGCACTGTCTTTTTTTTACATCAGGTTTACAGAAATATAATTCACCTGCAATAAAATTCACCCTTTTTGAGTGTACAGTTTACTGCATTTGAACCGATGTGTGCACGTGGTTATATCACCGTCAATATGTAGAACATTTTCATCACCCCGAGAAGTCCCTCCTATCCTATTGCAGTCCTTTCCTTCTCCCTACCCCAAGAATCTGCTCTGATTTCTGTCCCTATAATTTTGCATTTTTCCGGAATGACGCACGAGTGGACCCGTGTTATGTAATCTTTTGCATCTGGCGTCTGGCTTGCCATGTTGCCTTTGAGATCCATCCATGTTGTGTAAATGAGCAGTTTGTACCTTTTTGTTTTTAAATAGTTGCTATGATTTGGATGTTAAATGTCCCCAAAGATCCAAATGGTAAAGGCTTGATCCTCCAGGGTGGTCCTGAGGGGAGGTGATGGAAACTTTGGGAGGTGTGTCCTGGAAGGGTTTTGTGAAACTGTGTTCTCTTCTTCCTCTTTTGCTTCCTGGCCCTGAGGTGGGAAACTGGCTTCACCATCTCCTCCCTGCCATTGCCATCTGGCTGATCAGCCAGAGACTCAAAGCAATAGGTCTGCCCATCTTGGACTGGAACCTCCAAAATTGTTATCTGAAATATTCCTTTTCTCTTTATAAGATAGTTATCTCAGGTATTTTGTTATAGTAACACGAAGCTAACACAGTAGTACTGCATTGTATGAGCATTCCACAATTCATTTACCCACTCATCAGGTGATGGATATATGGGTTGTTTCTGGTCTGGGACAATTGTGAACAAAGCTGCTATAAATATTTGCATATTATATTTGTGTACTTTCATTTTATTGTGTAAGTATGTATAAGAAGGATTGCTAGATAATTTTGTATGTGAATTTTTAAATTTATAAGAAACTGCCCTATATTTTTGCCTGGTGGCTGTACCATTTGCATGCCCACCAGCAACATATGAAATTTCCTGTTGCTCTACATCTTTCTTTGGACATAGTATTATTGGTTTTATAAATTATGTTCTTTCCAGATAGTATGTAGTAATGTGGCCTTGTGAATTTGTTTGTGTTTCCCTAATGACTAATGAGGTTGAGTATCTTTTATGTGTTTTTTGTCTTATCTGAATATCTTCTTTGGTGAAGCATCTGTTCAAATTTTGTGCCCATTTTTCAGTTGGGTATCTTCTTTCTATTGAGCTTAAGAGTTCTTTATCTAGTCAGTCATGGTGGCTCATGCGTCTTATCTCAGCAACTCAGAAGGTTGAGGTGGGAGGATAGCAAGTTCAAGGCCAGCCTCATCAACTAAGTAAGCCTCTAAGAAACTTAATGAGATTCTGACTCAAAATAAAAAGGGGTTGGGATGTGGCTCAGTGGCAAAGCACCCCAGGTTCAATCCTGGTAAAAAAAAAAAAATGTTCTTTATTTATATTCTGGAAAGGATTGTCCTAGTGCTTTGCAAATATCAACTACTTTTGTCTTCTTAAAATCCCTTTGATGTAGGTACTGTTGTTTTCCTTATTTTATAGACGGGGGAATTGCAATATAATAAAGTTAAGTAACTAGCCCAAGTTTGAATTAGAAATTGACTATCTCAGGATGGGTCCCAGACAGGCCAGCTCCAGAGCCTAACGGTACGGTCGAGCTGTCTTGCCACGTGTGGGTTTCCTCCTTGTTCTTGCAGTGGTTCATCCGGCAAAGGAGCACCTGCACGGGAGTGGTATCCTCCTTTGGAGACACTCATAGGAAACTCTAAGAGACTTTGGGGCAGCCTTTGAGCTGCCATGGTTCCTTTCAGAGAGTAGAACAAGACCATTTGCTCTCTCTGAGATGCTGAGTTCCCAAGTTGGGACTCATGTCCTCAAATATGAGTGGATGATGTCATTATGGTTGTGACAGTCAGATGGATTGAATTTTATGGGTGGTCATAAGTAAAACTCAATAAACAGAGACTCCTCTATGCAGGGAATCCTTATAATTTAGATAGTCTCCCTATTATCAAGCAAAAACACAAGGATGAAGGGCCCTGTGGTGTGGTGGTTAAGGGTGAGGGGCAAGAGGGTGGATCTCATGTTACAACAAAACAAAACAAAAACAAAACAGAACAGAAAACCAGACAAGGCCCAAGAAACTTTTGGAGGTAATGGCTACATCCCTTCCCTTGACTGCGGCAATGGTTTCACAAGCGTACCCAAGTGTCCAAATACATCCAATGGTATTAATATGTGCTAATTTTTGTGTATCAATTATACCTCAAGAAAGCTGCTTTTAGAAAGAGAGTAGAGGGATTGGACTAGGTCGCCTAGGTGGACAAACTGGCCCTGGTGTTTATAGCTGGAGGACTCTGGACCTCTTTGTGTGTGGGGCCTTTACGTGCACACAGCGGTAACAGTAGCATCATCTCATCAGAGTGTCATTGTCTGAGGTGCGATGACACGTACCACACACTTAGGACAGAGCCTAGCAGATAGTAAATGCTCAATAAATGGTAGTTGTTTTCTATTATTTGTATGTCATCTTTAGGTGAGGGGCTAGAGCGGTCTGGAAGATTTTGCCATTTTCTCACAGAGCTGGTGAAGAAGGTGACTCCAAAATGTCTGGCTGCTGCTGGGATAATTTCTCCCGATCTCACAAACCGGCCCTTGGGATTCCCTCTGTGATGCCACCCCAGGACCCAGTTGCGGTAAAGTCCTCGGGCTAAAACCAACCTGGGACAGACAGGTTGATTTGAAGTGGTAGCTCAGAAAGCTTTTGCCTGCAAGTGATAGAAAATTCGATTTAAGCTGTTTTAAAGAACAAGAACACTTGCTGATTTTCTCATGGCATAGAGAGTTCAGAAGTAGGAGACTCTAGTTAGATGGATCCATGCGCTCGGGGATGTTATCAAAGTTCTTTTTATGAAAATGTGCTCTACTCTCTGTGGTTGAATGAATTGAAATTTTCAAATCTTTTTTTCCAAAAACACTTTGTGATACAGCAATTTGAAGACCTGGTTCTCTTTCATTTGAATGTAATATTCATTGTGCCTGTCACTGAAAGAGAGACCTCAAATGATAGAGGCTTATCACTGACTGGGCCCATTAAATCTTGACTTTGAAATTTCACTCCCATTTATCAACTGTGCACATTTAGCTAGTAAGTGTCCATCTTTTCCTGATATCAAACTGTTGTTCTTGCAAAATAATTAAGAGGGTATTACTTTATAATTTTAACAAACTGATTTGAAATTCTCTTACATCCTCTATTTGGAAATGTTTTCAAGCTTATCTTTTTAACCATGGAGTTTTTAATAAATGACATGTTTACATAGTTTTCAGCAATAAGATCTTCATCTGATGAAAGCATTTCCAAATAACCATTTTCAAAATGCTCTCTCCCTAGCATACATTTTATTTGAGAAGCTATTTCCGTCTTACTGATTGTTTAAATGTCTCCCATGACTTGATGGGACAGACTATTTTGGTCTAAAATATCTGCTGGGGGGACTGGGGTCGTGGCTCAGTGGTGGAGCACTTGCCTAGCATGTGTGAGGCACTAGGTTCGATTCTCAGCACCACATATAAATAAGTGAATAAAGTAAAGGTCTATCAACATCCAAAAACATTGTTAAAATTAAAAAAAAATCTGCTGGGGTCACCTACTACTAAAAGCCATTTGTCATAGAACAGGTTGGTGAATTTAGAGCCCATTTACATCTGTCAAAGAAAAGTGCACAAAGAGAGCTGGGGAGGTAGCTCAGTGGCAGAGACTGTGTCTTCCATTCTCCAGGCCCTGGCTCTATCTCCAGAACTGAAAAAAATAAAAAATAAAAAGAGGCAAATGTGATACCCAGAGAACCTAGGAAGAGCTTCCCATTATGCCCCTCTCACTTATGAAGTATGAAACTACTCTGAGGCATCCTTTTTATGAAGCCGACCACACCGGCACAGATGAGCCCTTGCCCAGTCATGAACAAAACCACCTTCTGCTGGTGCGTCAGGATGGGAAGGCGCCCGACAGCCCGCACGGGGAGCTCCCCTCACCCCCAGAACCCCCACAGAACCTTCCAGAACTCAGGACAATCTGAAACTGGGATTGAGGGAGGGCACAGTGTCGATCCATTATTAAATATTGGGTAAGGCTTTCTTAAATTTTTAGATTAAGAAAAGAAAGCCAGACTCATAATATTTCTAAGCCTCACCCGAGGACCCTATTACACATTTCCCATTACAGACCAAGACGGAGGGAGGATGCTTTGGTGGGATGAGCTGGGAGATGCCTACCATTAGGCAATGACCCCTGGTCTGCCCGCTGGTGGGACCCTGAAGGCAGGAGACCCTCTTGGAGGATATAATAGCTTTTCCTTCTAGTCGGAAGGAAGGCCCAGGTTTCCCAGCTCCTCAGCAACCCTAACCATCTCATAAATTGGGCAGGGGACTCCCTATCCTGTGCCCCTCCTCTCTGACCACCCTTCAGCCAGGTCCTTTGTGCCCTGGCAGCTGGGGAGAGGACGCTGGGGTGGGGGGCATTAGTCCTGACAGGCTCCTCGCACACCCTCTGGTGCAGGGCTGGGGTGCCAGCAGCAACTGTGAGGTTAGCAGGAGCAAAACCCCCATGTGGGGGCTCTGGGTCCTGAACCTGGAGTCCTGGGGAAGGCAGGCCCAGCAAAGACCTCTCCCCACACCGCCCAGCTTCACAGAGCCAGTGCTTGTTGGATGTAGTTAAGTGGCGCTGAAATCTCATTTGCAGATTCTGGTAAGGCTGTGTGCCGTGGGCTCCGATTTACAGGGGCTTGGGGTGGGAAGGAGACAAGGACAGACTGGACAGTTCAGCCCTTGGGGACATTGTGAGCCTGGAAGAACTTCAGCCATTCCTGTCATTCCACCTGTCACTACCTGTCCCAGGGTCACAACCTAGACCAGGGTCTCTGATGCAGGGAAGCATCAAGGGGGAGAGGCCAAGTGCCAAGTGACAGGTTTTGTGTGTGTGTGTGTGTGTGTGTGTGTGTGTGTGTGTGTGTGTGTTGGGCGGGGGTGTTACAGAGTGACAGGAGTGCCTGGACAGCTGTTACCCTACAGAAGACCCTCCCCTGCCCGGCCTGCCTGCCACCTAACACTGTTGGCTAGAACCCAGCACCTCCACTCTGTGTGTGTGTGGGGGGGTGCTCACTCACACAGAACCTGGGTTTCCACTGGACAGAGCCACGTTCTCCATCTTCCCACTTGGGCACATGGGCTTCCTCGTGCTCAGAAGCATTACCTGCCCTCCGTGTGAGACGTGTGCACACGTGTACCCAGACCTGCACGAGTGTGTACTCGCAGACTCGCCAAACCAGCCCCCCGCCACACGAGTCGCCACATGCAGACACATGAGCACACACTTGCCTGCACTCAGTCAAATCTGCTGTAGGAACATGCAGCACACACCTCTGACACAGCCCAAGTCCCCGGATACATGCTGTCCCTCAGGCACAGAGAGCTAGCCCACAGGTCCCACCCGGAGGGACATGAAACAGCCGGGGTCCCCCAGGCTGTGTGCTTCTTCAAGGCTGGTGTCCACCTCGGTCAGAGCTGCACACAGCTGCTCCCAGGACACAGGCTGCCATTGTGCTGCCAAGCCCAGGGGGACAATGAGGGCTTGTTTCCTCCCAGAGCTGGACACTGTCCCTCTCCCTGCCACACCGCCTGGCAGCCTGGGGCCTGAGAGCCCAGGGGCCTCTTTCAGAGGGTTAGGGAAACTCCCCTTGGGTCTTTCTCCGGAGTTCTAGGAGAGCCCCAGTCTAATAGGGGACAGTGACTCTTGCCTCAGTGACCCCAGGGGAACTGGTGGGCTTTTCTGCTTTTTGGACAAGGTGGGAGAATCTATGTTTGCATTGTCCTGCTTTAGGGGCTCGAGTCCTAGGGTGGAAGTCCTGCTTGTCTTGCCCGAGGTGGGCACAGTCCCCGTCTGTCCTGGGAGGACATTCTCATTATCTCATCAGATCAGGCTATGGCCACTGAGTCCAAGTTTTGGGAGTGTAGCAATTATAGTTCACAGGTCACTTAACCCCTCAGAAGCCCCTGAAGCCCCTTGACCAAAACCACTGCTGTCACCATAACCATTTCTTTTTTTTTTTTTTTGCAGTACTGGGGATCGAACTCAGGGTCTCGTTCTTGTGAGGCAAGCACTCTACCAGCTGAGCTATCTCCCCAGCCCACCATTTCTATTTTGACATCCTCACTTCTTTTCCTACCGTTCCACATACCTCTTCTGCCATGTGCTCATTCGCCCAGGCTCTGGATCACTATCAGTGGAGTACCTACTAGGGACTGGACATGCAGGTACTGGACTTTTCTCATTTTGCTGCCTGTGACATCTTTGCATAAGTCTTGAGTTGCAGGCAAATTGATTTTTGTTGCTTTCTTCCAAATTGCTTCTCATTTTTTCTTTCTCTGCGCTTTTGGCTCATCATATTAGGTAATACAATAACTATTTATTATACATTGGATTGCCAAAAAAGGAAATATGTGAATTCACTATTTCATTGTTTGTCTGAAATTCAAATTTAACTAGGCATCCTATATTTTTATGAACTAAATTTGGCAACCCTAATTGAGTACCTACTGTGAGCCATGCTCTGGAGATACAGGGATGACAGACACAATGCCCACCCTCAGGGAACTCCCAGTCTAGTAGAGGAAATCCATAAATAAAGAGGTTAGGACCCCAGGAAAGGGGACCCTTATAGGCAAACTTTAGGGTACCACAGGTCCTGAGGGAAGGGGCACCAAGTCTGGCCTTGGGAGGGCAGAGAAGTCCTCCTGAATGAAGTTAACTTTCTTGAATTAAGTCAACTTGGGTGTGGTGGCAATGCCTATAATTCTAGCTATTTAGGAGACTGAGGCAGGTGGGTCAAACTTTGAGTTCAGCCTAGGCAACTTGGCAAGACCCTAT
Source organism: Sciurus carolinensis (assembly GCF_902686445.1). Classification (NCBI taxonomy): domain Eukaryota; kingdom Metazoa; phylum Chordata; class Mammalia; order Rodentia; family Sciuridae; genus Sciurus; species Sciurus carolinensis. The sequence continues at coordinate 59,270,632 of NC_062225.1, read as the reverse complement.
CTCACAATAAAAAAATATTTGTTTTTAAAGGGCTGGGACTCTAGCTCAGAGAGAGAGCATGCCTGGTTTTAACTCCCAGTACAGGGCAGGAGGGAGAGTTAAGTCTTAAAATCTAAGTGGGGAGATAGCCACAGTGAGCACTGGAATGGGGAAGACAAGGTGCAGTTGTGGGCTTGATGCAGGGAGCCCTGTCCTTAAATGAGTGTCTGCTGAGTGGGGACAACTGGCACGGGACTGGAGGTGTTTAAGGAGCTGTGGTGAAGGCCAGCATGCAAGCTTGGGCAGACAGACAGAAAGACAGCAACTGCATGGAATAGCCTGTTTCTGTGAAAGGCTGAGACGAGGAAGAACCCATGATTCTAGGTTGAGAGTTTGATGCTCAGGAAGACAAGAGCCAGGTGTCTCCCTGGCCTTGAGCTGGAACCACCTTGCATGCTCCCTCCATGAGATGCTCCCCAGCTGGGACCTGGGTGGCCGACCTGTGGCTGGATGTGAGGGAGGGGGCTGTGGCCAAGGACAACCCTGTGGGTACATGTGTGTGCAGGTGTGTCCTACAACAGAGCACATGGTTGGCAGTGCAAAGGGCCTGGGTGCTTGCATGCACCACATTTGTTGTTGCCCCCTTGGTTTGCATAAGACTAAGGCAGCAAAGAGTGTAAAGGCTGTGGACATTAGCATTCAAAAGACCCAAGTTCGAATCCCAACTCTCACTTACTAGGTAGAGAATGTCCACTGAGTCGCTGAACATCAAAGGAGGAAATTTTCACCCCAACCTACTTCAAGACAAATAAGCCAACAGATAGATAAACTGAACTAGTATTAATTTTGCAGAGTCGTCGTGAGATTAAATGAGATGATGTATATACAATAACAGGCACATAGGCTCCATAAAGATTTGTTTTTCTTTCCCTCCAAATACCACGCCTGCTATTCATTCAGCAGTCGCTACATGAATAACAGCAGAAGCAGCATTTGTATAATGTGAACCAACCACTTAAGAGTTTCTGAGGGTTCATAATTAAGAGATGGAAGATAGAACTCTTTCCACCCTAGTGTGCTTTTCCCATAATTACACTTTTTCCTAAACTATGAAGCATAATGATTCGCTATCCACTGATGGTTAAGATTTAAAGAATACAAAATCTTGGGCAGTCAGGTATTTCTATTACTAAGTTTCTACTCTTACTAATGACAGTAGAAGCTCTTTTTGTCCCTTATTCTCATTTAAGAAATTCTAATGAAATTAGAGGGTCTTCTCCAGCTTTTCTCAGGCTTTCTGCTCTCACCCCCACGGGCTGTTCTGCCATTCCCAGGAAGGACCTTAAATCGGGGCATACCACGTCATCTTGTCTCTGCTTTGCACACCAAAGAAAGCCTCTGGTATGGACAGAATATTAGTGCCCCTCCAGAATCCACACATCAAAGCCCTAAGCCCCAGTGTGGAGCTGGGTTCTCGATGGAATTGGTATTAAATGAGGTCATAGAGATGGAGCCCAAATCCAATGGGACTAGTGTCTTTATAAGAAAAGGAAGACATGAGCCATCTCTCCTACCATGCGGAGGAAAGGCCATGTGAGCTCACAGTGGGAAGGGAAAGTCTGCCAGCCGGAGAACAGCCCTCACCAGACATTGAATCTACCACCACCTTCACCTTGGACTTCCCAGCCTCCACAGGCTCCTGGTCTGCGGTTTTTGTTATGGCAGCCTGGACCACTAAAACAACCGCTCTCCCCATGCCTCGTCTGGCCCTCAGGCAGCTCTGTTGCAGACTCACCTGCCTGAACGGTTTACTGGCACAGGGAGGGACTCAGCCCAGGTCTCCCCAGCAACCTGCCAGCCGCCTCGTCCACCCCTTTCCTCTTAGTCCACATCTCACCTTCATCGAATGGGCTGCTTTACTCCTTGTTTGGGGGGCAGCAGACTCTATCGGCAGACATTTTTTTAGGATTTTTTCATCTTAACATGATCTACCCAGCTCTTTTCTTCTAGATTTGTGTTTTGAAGCATGCTTCAGTGGTGCTGGGAGTTTCCATCTGCAGGAGTGGGAGGTAAGGGCCATCGGGTGCATGGCCCTGGCAGTGGGCTGGGTGTATAGCCACAGGCGGGGCCCCCTCTGGGCTGCCCTTTCCTTGCTCACTCTTCCTCCTCCAGAGTGGCCTTCCCCTCCCTGCCCACTCAGCCATCCAAGCCCACCACCCCAGCTTGGGTCTAGCCCACATGGTCCACATCTTGCCTCCCACCTTAGACAGTCCCGGTCTGTCTGCAGATTGCCAATCCTGATTTATGGGACTAATGTACCTGGGAGACACTGTGTGCCACTGTGCCCGTGCCCTGCATCTGTATGCCTGCCATTTCCTGATCCTCAGTGTGAACCCCCATGGGTGTTTCCTCTCAACTTCCTCTTTTCATAGACTGTGGCCCATTGAGACAAACCTCCTTGCCTAGAATCAGGGGGTAAAAGAAAGAGCTGGGGTTCACAGTGGGCCTCCTGGGAATAATCTGCATTTCTCCTTCAGCTCCCAGCCCTGGTCCAATCTTCAAGGCCTTACCTGACTGTCCATTCCAGAGTCACCACCCGCTGCCTGCTGTCTGATCCGCCCCGTGTCCTGCTAGGTACTGAACTTCACAGCTTTCTTTTCAATTACATTCCACAGAAAGGCTCCAGCTTGAACCTTACCCCCATGATCTACTTCAGAATCTGCACATGGTGGGCTCCTGATATTTTTAGGTGAAGCAATGAACCATTTTTCCTAACTAGATGTCAGTCCTAGGAAGCAGAATGTCATGCCTGGTTCCTGCCCTGCGCCATGACACCCAGGACAGGGCAGGACACCCATGCTTCCTCCCCCCAACCACAGGACACTCCAGCCTGCCCTATCCCTCTAGCTGCCTCTAGCTGCTCATTTAAAAACCCCAGCTGGGCCAGTGAGCACCCTTGACCCCTTCCCTGTTGCTGGAACTGACTTTCACCACAATAGCTAATATTTTCTTTCCCTTTTTCTTGGGATCAACATGGGCTCGCTGGCTCCCTTCCCCCTGCTTGATAAGGATGGGTAACGGCATCTTGGGGTGTGCTTTTCTTGCCTCGTCAGAACAGCAGCTCCTATCTGGCTGGAGATGGGCTGGGAGCCAGACCTCAACAATGGAGGCCTTGTGAGCAGGTCCTGGTGGGGGTGCTGGGAGCCCACAGTTGAGCACACACACAACTCTTCCTGGTGCCACCTGCTTATCTCCTGCCACTGAGCGCTTGCCAGTGCTGGAGCTGAAACCCAGCCCCTGTAATTGCATGTCGCAGATAGGGCATTCCTGGGCTTGAGCCATGGTTAAACATTGACCGAGGGCACTGGGACAGGCCCCACCAGCTGTGGGAGCTCCTGGTTGGGGGAGGCTCTGGCTGGGTATCCACCACTCTCTTCCCCTTGGGCTTGAACTGACTGAGAAAGCTTCAGTGCAAAGCAGGTGGGCTCAGCTCCCCCACCTTTGTGTCGATGTGATTTGGGAACTCATATTTCCCCATTAAAAAGAACTGCTTGCCTCATGTAGGGGTGCACACCTGTAATCCCAGCGACTCTGGAGGCTGAGGCAGGAGGAACGTGAGTTCAGAGCCAGCCTCAGCAATTAGGGAGGCCCTAAGCAACTCATTGAGACCCTGTCTCTAGATAAAATTAAAAAAAGGACTGGGGATGTGGCTCAGTGGTTAAGTGGATTGAGCTCAATCCTCAGTACCAAAAAAAAAAAAAAAAAAAAAAAAAAAGAGAGAGAGAGAGAGAGAGAGAGAACTGCTTTTCTCCCACCTGAGCCACCTAGCGGCCTCTCTCTTTAGATGACTCCCTCTTCTCATTCTACGGCTTCTCCTTTCTCCTACCTTCTTGCTCAGGTCCTCTCCCTCCCTGCTCTCCTCTCCCTGGCTTCTCTCTTCCTATCTTTCTCACTCTCTCTGGGTCTTTTCCCATGGAGGGATCTCAGATGTACCCAGAAAGGGGGCTCTGCTGTCTTCTGCACACCCTGACTTTGACCTCTCTGGGATATCAAAGGTGTGATGGGGAAATCCGATGACTCTTTCTGATGGGACCAGGGTCAGCATCAGCCTGAAGCGGCAGAGCGGCCCCTCTCCCGGGGCTCGAGGCGGTGAGCTACTGGCCCTGCCCTCCTCCCCTCTCTCTAGAGTCAGATGGTTCTTCCTCCTGCCCTTTTATGCACAAGGAGTCATGCTGCTGACCCTGAGGTCTTGCGGGGAGTAGGGCTGCGCATGCCCAGAATCCTTGTGTCATACTCCTGCGGGACCAGTGTGCACTGGCCCTGTGTCTGCCCCACCGGCTCCTCAGCAGCTCTTCCAAGCCCATTGTCAACGCAGGAGACCCAGTCGTAGGGTCCCCTTGGTGAACACTGTAGCACCATGTTTGCTTCCACTCTGCCTCCAGCTCAGAGAGCCTCATCAGGCTTCCCCAAGCCACGCCCAGGGGTGCCCCACAGCCTGCTTCCCTTGAGGAGAAAGGATTCCCGCTATCCACACTCCTGGGGACACCAGGGCTCCTTAGCAAGGGGTCGGCACCTTTACAGAATCTTCCAAGAAAAGAGGCTTAAAGGTTCGGAACCCTCCACTCCAGGGACAGCTGCCACCTCCCCTAATGCACATGCAGGGCCTGGATCCCATTTCCTGCTTCAGGGACTTTAAACCAGGCTCAGCTCTCTGGCATGGACAGAGTTGTACCGGTGTAGGCTGTGCTCAGAAGAGAGTGAGGCCACCCCGGGGTGACTCTGCATGTAGCTCCCTTAGCAGATGCCCCACTTCAGCACTCATTCAGATCTTTCGTGTTGAAGGTTAAGGGTCACTGGTAGCAGAATAAACTCAGGGACTCATGAATGGGCCCTGCCTTGCAGCACCTATCATGAGCCTGAGCAGCCAGAGGAGTTGGGGAAAGGATGTGTACAGCAGGCCCAGGGTCCTGGGAGCCAGAGAGGAGGAAGCAGCCAGGAAGGGGCTGAGGCTGCTCCAGGCCTTTGGGCAGCCATGGCTTAACCAGAGGCACAGCCTCAGAGCCCTGCCACTCAGCTTGCTCCTGATTGGAACAAGGTGCCTCAGAGTCAAGTGCCCCCTTCGCCTCAGGTGTTGCACAGCAAGAAGTCCCACTAAGGACCTGTACACTGCTGCTTCTGAGGCTGGCGTCAGATTGCTCAGGTTCAAATCCTGGCTCCACACTTATTAGCTGGGTGGGTTTTGACAAGTCACTTCCTTAACAATCCAGAATCTCATTGTTCCCATCTGTAACATGGGTATAATAAAAGTTCATACTCACCAGGGGTTTGAAAGAGAGTGTAAGAGAAAATGCAGAAGTACCTGGTCATAGAAGGAGCTGCAGAGAGGCAGCAGCTCTGCAGGTTGTCCTTATGTTTAGTAGCAGTAGCAATAGTAGAGTTGTAATGTGCTTATAACACTAGGAGGACTCCTAGACAAACATCTTGCTCCCTAACCAGCAGTACTTTCTCTTCTCATCATCTTGGTCCTTCCAAGCCCTACAGGATCTCTAAAATCCTGCCCAAGTACCTCCTGTGTTACTAATGTCCTATACCTGGGCTACTAGACCACCCCCGACAGACCCCACACCAACCCTCCTGGTCCCCAGATGGACTCAGGATGAATCGTTCTCCCCATTTGTATGGTTGACGCCCGAGGACGAACTTCTCTCTCTTTGGTGCCTCTAGGGAGGTCAGAGGACTTGAGCTGTGGACTACAGAAGAGACTTTGTGTATTAAGTATCTATGGCTGTGTAACAAATTACCTCAAAACTTAGCAGCTTAAAACATTAATAAACATTTATCATCTTACACTGTCTCTGGAGGTCAGGAATTTGGGAGCAGTTTAGCGGATGATTCTGCTCGGGTCTGCCATGAAAATGCATGCAACATGTCAACTGGGGCTACAGCCATCGAAGGCTCTGGAGCAAGAAAATCAGCTTCCAAGATGGCAGACTCACACACCAATGTCAGCAGTGGCTGTTGGCAGGAGGCCTCTGTTCCCGGCCACATGGATCTTTCCATAGGACTGCTTGAACATCCTCATGACAGAGCAGTTGGCTTCCCACTTGATCAGAGAGACCAAGGCTGGAGCTGCAATGTCTTTTATTATGGCCTTGCCTGAGAAGTAATATGTGGCTATTTCCACAACATCCTACTGTTTAAACAGGGCAGCCTTATTGTGGGAGGGGAGCATATGGGGGCATGAATACAAGTAGGCATGGATCATTGGGGGACACGTTGGAGCCTGGCCATCACATCAGGAAAAGGATGTTGAGGAGAAATAAAAAGAGACATAGTTTCATTTCTGGGAGATGACAGCCTCGGGGCGGGGGTGGATGATGGGCAGGAGGACATGTAGACAGGCATCTTAACCCTGTGGAACACAGATTCTCGCAGTTTCCTACATGGCTCTGGGTGGCCCTGCCAATACTCGCCAGCCCCACCACTGACCAACATCAGTTTTGGAACTAATTATATAAAATTACATTTGATAGGTACATGAGGCATCATTACCAGCTGGACAGTGGGCCAAAATGTGAAGAGAGCTCTATCACTGTGGGTTTCAGTTGGAGGGAGAGGGGCTGTGACTGAAAAACCAGACATGAACAATTTTAGAGGAGGAAAAGTTTACTTGGGGGTTCAGGGTTTCAGAGGTCTCAATCCATAGACAGCAGGCTCCATTCCTCAGGGCTCAGGGTGAGGCAGGACATCATGGCAGAAGAGTGGTGGAGGGATGGAGCTCACATGAGGATCAGAAAGCAGAGAGAGAGAGAGATTCCACTTGCCAGATACAAAGTGTCTACCCCAAAGTCATTCCCCCAATGACCCTCCTCCTCCAGCCACACCCTACCCACCTTCAGTTACCACTCCGTTAATCCTGTCAGGGGACTAATTCACTGATTGGGTTAAGGCTCTCATAACCCAATCATTTCTCCTCTAAACCTTCTGGTAGTGTTTCACACGTGAGACTTTGGGCAACAGCTCACATCTAAACCATTACAGGGACCTTGAGGCTGACAGCCTCCTTGCAGGGTTCTCAGAGTGACCTATCAGGTTGGATTGGTTGCCCAAGCATAGTGTTCTGGATATGGGAGGTGAGCAGAATATTGGAGCTGTACTGTTGCCCCAGTGACAAAGCTGGCACGGGGTCGGGGGGCATCTCGATTCCTGTGTTCCCGTCATGTCACTGCCCTCCCACTCCTGGATCATTTGGATCATCATATCTCAGCATCTGGATATCTGATGTCATAGCATCCCCATGATGCGGCTGGGAAAAAGCCTGAATCCCCTGCTTTGCATCCAGACCCATGGAAACTATGTCGTTGTCTTCCCCTCTTCTCTTTCCTGCAGGGCTTTCCTCATTGAAGATGCCTCTCCTGAATGCTCTCCTTGGCTGAACTCTCTTTCTCAAGGGCATAGCCCTTCTGTCCTCTCTCCAAAGCCTAGGGTCCCCCTTGCCAAGAACACCATCCTGGTTCTATCGAGTCCCCCAGGCTGTGTGCTCCAAACAGTGTCTGTGGTATGGTGGTCTGTGCAACTGACAAGACCTCTCCCCTCAGAGCTTCCAGGAGAGAGAAGGCAACAGACACGGAAGCGGTCTTCAGGTGGTGAGTGTTGTGGTGAGTGACAAGTGAATTCTGATTTGGGGTCACCTGGTGAATATAAGAATGGGATTCGTTGTCCTGGATCCATTTATTCTAGGTACACCATTAGTCATGTTACACGCAGTCCCATTTGTTTGTTTCCAAAGGACACCTCTGGTTGCCATGTAAAAACCAGCAATCAGAGTGAGCACTGGTGTGGGGACACTGGGAGGAAGTCATTGGGATAGCACAGAAGGAAGGTGGTAGAGGACGGCAAGGTGTTGGCAAGGAGAAAGAGGGCCGGGTCAAGAGTCCAGGTAGTAGAATCTGTCTTTGCTGATTGGTTGGGATGCTGGGCAGAGGGACGGACGTGTGAGGATTCTCCCCAGTTTCTGTCATGAGCAGCTGGGTAGATAGAAGTAGTTACCATATGAGAAGAATGGGAACAGCACATTTCGGGGGCTGGGTGAGGAGCCAAGAGTGTAATTGTGGACCTGTTAAGTTTGAGATGCCCAGGAGATAGTCCAGTGTCTGCATCCATTCTCTTCCTTTTTAGAAATAGGTTCCTACTTTTCTTTTAGGGTTTTAACCATCCTCCACTGCAAAATTTCCTGGTTGGGCTATGGGTTACATGTCCTCACCTTCTGTACCATACAGCAGGGTACCACTCAGGCTGGATAATTGAGGACCCAGCCCCTGGAGACAGAGATTTGTCCTGAGGCAGGGCACAGAGCCACCTGGCTGAAGAGGAGAGGGTTGCACTCTTATAAGCCCGGAGCTGTTGAGGCATCTTTGCCATATACTACATGGAATGAGGTAGCCATAGAAGGAAACCAGCCCAGAGGACTGCTGAGTTGGAGATAGAGATAGAGGTCTGAAAAGATCACGGAACCTCTGGATCTTTCCATGCCTAAAGCGGGCTTCACTCTTTGCTCCGTTACATGAATGAATAAAATCTTTTTACTTCCCTGCAGCTAAGTTTAATACTGTCACATGCAAGTCAAAGAGGTAATTAATTCAAGTAACAGCATCCAAGAGGAGATGCCAGGTGGGCAGCTAGAGCAAGAACCCAGGAGGAAGAAGAGGAAAAGGTTTGAGGACAGACAGGACAAAGCCTGGAGGTGGACATGGAGCTAAGGAACATGTGGCACAGGCTCCCAGATGACCCTAGTATTTGCTATTGCTTTTTGGGATATTTTGAGTTTGTTTTTTTTTTTTTTTCCCTGAGATTTAAGCTGAGCTCATGTCCCTTCCAGAAGAGTACAACCGACTGTGTGGCTAACGGGCTGATGAGATGTAAGTGGATATGTAGGGACTTTGCTCTTCCCATTGGCTGGGTAAGCTTTATGGTGAGACCCATAGGAACTCTAGTGGACACTGTCATGGACTTCCTGATACCTCATTCAAAACTCAGGCACTCCTGCCAACTGCCAGGAGTACTATCAGCTCACAATTCAGCTGTCTTTCCCAGAAACTGCTTTGCCCATAGTTATGCCTCCTCCCTTGGGGTATCAAATGGAATCTGAATCCAGTGACTGCCCCAGCTGCAGAGCTCCTGTTGGGTGGCCGAGGCTTTGGTTGCAACTGTGACATGGCTCAATTTCTCCCTCTGCCCAGTCCTGTTTCCCTCCCCTCCATAGAGCTGATCCCAAGAGCACTCCCCAATCAAACACCTGCCTACAAATCCTGTCTCAGAGCCTGTTTCCCAAGAAACCCAACCTATGATGGAAGCTCTTTTATTTAGACTCTGTTATGGAAGTAGCATGTTGAGAATAATGAAGTAATAAGATTCAAAAAGTCCAGGTCCTCCAAAACCACCAAACCGCTGATAAAATCGTCAGTCCTAGACCATCATCAATTTATATGATAGAAAAACAAACTATTTTGTTTAACCCAGTATAGTTTGAGGTCTTTTTGTGACAGCAATCTAAACTATATTCTAATTAACTTAGAATTTGATATCTACAAAAGGAGTGTTGGTATGAGAAAATTTTAAATATTTTTAAATTTGGGAGGCTGTTGCCAAACAGTGGGGTAGATATCTCAGGTTGGAAAGCTGGTGACGTATGTTATGCATAGCATTTTGTAACCCTATCTCCTATGATATCTTGAAAGGCAGTCTCATGCCTACTGAGTTCTAGCTGTAAGGGAAATGGTTAGAGAAGGTCCAAATATGGATGAGTACTGGCCTCTTTCTATACCTGCAGTGTCCCGTAAGACTCAGAACAGAGGCGGCAGAGGGCAAGCAGAGATGAAAGTGACTGCAGCTCTTCCAATACTGACTCTTTCTGCCTGTGGCGGAGATCTAAGAATCTAAGTTGACTGGGAGTCTAGTATCTCAGCTTCGACACGTTGAGGAAGCCAGCTGCTTTTGTGCTCCAACTACAGCAGCGGTACGAAGCGGACGAGGCAGTTAGACCAGGGACAAGACTGTGGCCTTGTGCAGTTTCCTTTCAACTCCAGTTACAGCTCCCTGACAGGAGCTCCTATGAAGTTTCCAATGATGTTCTTCATGGAAATAAAAAAAGCAGTCATGAAATTTATTTGGAAAAATAAGAGACCCAGAATAGCCAAAGCAATTCTTAGTGAGAAAAGTGAGCAGAACACATCATGAGACCAGAACTTAAATTAGACTACAGAGCTATAGTAACAGAAACAGCATGGTATTGGCACCAAAATAGACATGAAGACCATTGTACAGAATAGAAGACACAGAGACAAACCCATATAAATAATTTATACTAGATGAAGGTGCCATAGACATACATTGAAGAAAAAAATAGTCTCTTCAACAAATGGTGCTGGGAAAACTGGAAATCCATATGTAACAAAATGAAATTAGACCCCTATCTCTCAGCCTGCACAAAACTCTTTGATGCACAAAGTGGATCAAAGACCTAGGCATTGGACCAGAGACCCTGCACCTACTAGAAGAAAAAGTAGGCTCGACTTTCCATCATTTCATCTTAGGAACTGAATTCCTCAACTAGACTCCAGAAGTGCAAGAAGTAAAATCAAGAATCAATAAATGGGATGATATCAAACTAAAAAGCTTTTTCACAGCAAAGGAAACAATCAAGAACATGTAGAGAGAGCTTACAGAATGAGAGAAAATCTTTGCCACCTCCTCCTCAAATAGAGCATTATCTCTAGGATATATAAAGAACTAAAAAAACTTCACACCAAATACCCCAATCACCCAATCAATAAATGGGCAAGGGAACTGAACAGATATTTCACAGAAGAAGAAATATTATTGGTCAACAAGTATATGAAAAAGTGTTAAACATCACTAATGATTAGAGAAATGCAAATTAAAACTACGCTGAGATCTCGTCTCCCTCCAGTCAAAATGGCAGTTGTTGGTGCAACCACTCCAGAAAGCAGTATAGAGAGTCCTCAGAAACTTGAAACAGAACCACTATTTGATCCAGTTATCCCACTCCTTGGTATATATCCAAAGGACTTAAAATCCATACACCAGCCACATCAATGTTTATAGTGGCTCAATTCACAATAGCTAAGCTATGGAACCAACCTAGGTGCCCTTGAACAGATGAATGGATAAAGAATATATTGTACATCTACACAGTGGAATATTACTTAGCCATAAATAAGAATGAAATTATGACATTTTTCAGTCAATAGATGCACTGGAGATAATTATACTAAGTGAAATAAACCAATCCCAAAAAACCAAAGGCCAAATATTCTGTCTGATATGCAGATGCTGACTCACTATATTTGGTGACTGGCAGGGAGGGAAGGTGCACTGGACTGAACAGAATGGAGTGGTGGGAAAGGAGCGGGGATGGGACTAGGAAAGACAGTAGAATGAATCAGACATAACTTTCCTGTGTTCACATATGAATACACAACCAGTGTAACTCTACATTATAACCACAAGAATGAGAAGTTATATACTCCATATATGTATGATATGTCAAAATACATTCCACTGTTATGTATAACTAAAAAGAACAAATAAAAAATAGACTCCCTGGTTGGGCTGGGGCTGTAGCTCAGTCAGTGGTAGAGAACTTGCCTAGTATGCACAAGGCCCTGGGTTTGATCCCCAGCACTCCCCAAAATGGGAAACCAGTCCAGTAACCAATATCAGATAAGGGTGTCGCATTTTTTTCTCAGGTGTATTACATCAGAGACCCTCAGAAACTAGCATTAAGTCAAGTGAGGGTGGGATAAGGAGAGTAGAGGGTACAGAGAGTACCCTGAGTCAGTAAATAAGGGAATATGTGTGTCTTCAGACATAAGAATTAGGTCAGGAATAGCTTTCTGATTGGATTACTTGCTCATGGAACAGATGGGAAACAAATAGATTAGAAGTAAATTAAAGTTTTTGAAAATAAAAAGTATACTGAGATATAGTACACATTCAACAAAGTTCACCCTCTTAAAATGTACCATTCAGTGGTTTTTAGGATAGTTACAGACTTGTGAAACCATCACCACTCTCTAGTTCCAGGACATTTCTTCACCACTAAAACAAACACTGTATGCCTTAGCAGTCACTCCCTGTTCCCATGTCCCACCTCTCCAACTCCAATAGCCACTAATCTACTTTCTGTTCCTATTATTTGCCTATTCTGGACATTTCATAGAAGTGGAACCATACAATAAGCGATCTTTGGCATCTGGCTTCTTTCACTTAGCGTGATGTTTTCAAGGTTCATTCAATGTTGTAATGTCTAAAGTTGTAGCTTTGGTATTAATAAGTATTTCTTTCCATTTTATGGCTGTTCACCCATTGGTGGATGTTTGGGTTGTTTCCACTTTTTTATATTTATTTTAAATAATGTTGCACAACATTCACGTGTGAGTTTTTGTGTGGTTATATGTTTTCAACTCTCTTAGCTATGTACACCCAAGGGTGGGGTAACAGGGTCATGGGAATTCTATGCTTAAGTTCTTTTGAGGAACTGACGAACTGTTTTCTAAAGTGACTGCACCATTTTATATTACCACCAACAATATATGAGGGTTCCAATTTCCCCCATTCTCTCCAACACTTGTTAAGATTTATTTTTTGTTAGAACCACCCTAGTTGTGTGGAAAGGACCTATTGCTATGCAGACTCTATTTCCTAATTTCCCTCACTACTAGGTATGCCTTTGACTGAGTCTATGAGTAGACAGGTGTATGCAACTTCCAGGGGCTGCCCTTCCAGGGAAGTAGGCATATCTTCTTCCTCCTTTTCTCCCTTCCTTCTGGCTGGACCACTAAAGTGCTGGCAGTGACTGAAGTGTCCACCTTGGAGGGAGGCTGTGGTGTAAGAGCAAGAGATGAAAGGGGCCACCATAGCACCTCTGCACTCTCTTGACTTGGCCTGCCAGAGCTAACCTTCTACTTGTTTGGAGCATGGTCTCTCGGGTTTTCTCCGAATCAGCACGTTATCTTTCATCTTACCTAATAAAAGTTTGTCTTTAAGATGGGAGAGATGAGAGCATGTTTCTGTACTGGGGGACATGACCCATTAGGAGGGAGAGATGGATGGGGAAAGAGCAGGAGATCACCAAAGGAACGGTCCTTGAGAAGAAGAGAAGGGATGGGATCCAGGGAACAAGTGACGGATTTTTTCTTCAACTGAAGAAATTGGGATGCTTTTTCCACTGTGCAAGGAATATTATGAAAAGATCAGGGAAACTGTGGATTCCATGGTGGGATGACGAGGGAGGTTCAGAACATTTGCAAAAGAGCAAGTAATGACAACCCACGGATGCCCCCACACAGCACTGGTCCCCTGACACACTCATCACTGATCCACGCCTGGTTTAATTTTATTTAGTAAACTGATTTTGGTGATGTAATAAGTTCCTGCAAAAACAATGATCCACATCTCACTATAGGCTCCTCCTCCCCTCCCTTCCCCTGCCTCCTTCCACTCAAGGTGGCCAACATCCAGAATCTTTTGTGCAACATCCCAAATTTTCCTGTTCATAGAGTTTTATTGCATCTCAATATATTTCTAAAAATACTTTATGTGTTTTTATATTAGTTTCTATAACCTCAGAAAAGGGTACCATTCTTCAAATAATCTCTTGGTACATTTCTTTCTTTTTTTTTTGGGGGGGGGGGTGCTGGGGATCGAACCCAGGGCCTTGTGCTTACAAGGCAAGCACTCTACCGACTGAGCTATCTCCCCAGCCCACATTTTTTTCTTAATTGGTATTGCTGGATTCATTCATAGTGTTTCATGTTGCTGTGGCTCATTTGTTTAACCTGCTGCACGAGGCTGCATTGTGTGACTAGACCACAGTGTATTCACTCATGAACCATGAACTCTTAACTAGGAAAGGAGAGAAGTAAAGGCCAAAAGGAGCTCACGGGTGGAGAGGGAATGAAGAAATCAGTGGAATGAAGAGTTCCATGAGAATAGACAGCAGTTGCTGGGGCCCTGACTAGGCAGGTGATGGTTGGATAGTGGAAGTTTTTTGCTTTCAGAAGAGATAAGGCTTTGGGTGACCATAACATCTTCAGGGGTGGATAAAGCGATGGATAGGTAAGACCTGAATGCTTGGAGATGAGGATGAAGGAGGCCAGGTCAGGGAGTGGATATAGATCATTATATTTGCCTAGGATACTGGCAGGAGGTAGGGTAAAAAGATATGCTGCAACTGGGACCAAAATCTTTAATAAGGGAAGGGGTACATCTAAGAGGCTGATAGATGACAGAAAAACAAGGAGGAGGCACTGCTGGAAGCAGGAGCATCTTTGCTGCAGGGTTTCACAAGAGAAAGGGAGAAATGGGCTAGAAATGACAATGAGGAAGAGTAAGGACAAAACTCCACCTTTCAGCCCTAAGGTGCAGAAAATGTGAAAATAAACAGGTGGTGGTGGGCAGGAAGGTCCAAGGTGAACCAGACAGCATGTCAGGTCCCAGCTGAGGCCAGGAGCATGCTGGGCTGTACCAGGAGGGGAGGTATCCTAGGACACATGGATGCTCAGCCTTGGTTCTACCCCATGAGCAGCCCCTTGCTTCTCACAGTTGCATGGTTATGGAAGGGTCAACACACATCATCTTGCCCCTGTGCCACTATGTCACCAGTGCTGTTTGTCCTTCAGGCTTGAGGTTTCGCATGGGGAGGGAAAACGAAAAAGTCACTGCTCTTCCCTTGAGTCCAATGCCAGCATCAGGGGAAACCAATATGGAGAATTGTCTTGGTTTGTTGGGATCGGAGATCTATCCTGGAAACCTAACATTGTATTCTATTCCACTGCATTCCATTGGTTAGCCTGACTCTCCTTCTGAACAGTCTTCTGGCCCCACTCTGAAATGAGAGGCACCATCTTGGTTCTTAGACTCCATCTAAGGAAGAAGATTTGGAGGAAGAGAAGAATGAGTAAAGCCATCCACTTGGGAGCCACGGAAGGCTCTAAAAGAGATACGGGCCTGCCTGCCATTGTCCTTGAACATGGTCAGTACAAAAACAGAGGAAGAGCCCAGACCAGGCCTAGCCTGTGTTTCTGTGGCCCAAGTAAATGTGTTTCCTTTTGAATTTTCTCAATCAAGTTGAACTCAATTTTGTTTCTTTAATTATAAAAGCTAGAAATGAGGATGGGGAATCATTAGACACACATTCATTCAATTATTTTCAGTGCCTTATCTCCTACACTGACCTAGAACTTGACAAAGCCACTACTTCTCCCCCATTCCAGGGGCCCTGGATCTACCAAGTTGGTGCTTTCATGGCTTCTGGCACATGGACCATGGAGGGTCTGGTGGGAGCCCAGGGGTGGAACATTCCAAGGTATAGTACAAGAGACAATTAGCAGCAATTTCTCCCAAGTCCTCCACTGCTCAGCTCTTGGTAACTATGTGCCTCCAGTCCCCCAACTCATAGGAAGATGAACTCTCTGCTGGTTTAGCCCTTATGCTAACAAGAGGTCCACAACGCCTATCCTCAGGGAAGCTTTACCTTTCCCCATGGCTCCAGCACTCGGGGGCCCCAAGTCTAAGGAGAAAGCCATGGCCTTCGCTCTACTGTAGCTCCTGAATTGTGGCAGAGATGGATCTAACCCATATGTAGAACACTTTGAAACATACCCAGTGAGATGAACTCGGGATATGGAACAGGAAGGGGAACTACAATAACTTCTAAGGCAAGGCAGAATAGATATCACTTGTCACACTCTCAGCAAAGAGCGGCAGAATTTTTCTGGGTTTGGATGGAAGAATACATGGCAGGGAACAAATCTGGTTCCCATGCAAAAGAGTTTTCAGTTCATAGCACTGGGTACCAAGAGAAGGTCCCAAGATGGATTACCCAAGGATATAGCTGTGGCTGATAGAACAGAGACCAAAAATAAGTGGCTCAGACAACACAGATTATTCCTCTTGTGTAACAGTTCAAAGAGTTTGGGACCAAAATAGTATCTGACAGTCAGGTTTCTTCTAACTCACTCACTGGAGTGCATCCCTGTGGTCCCACCCTCACCCAGCGATGTGGGATGGCTGACTATCACGCAGGCTTCCCTTCTGCACCAAATGGAGGAAAGAGGGCCAAGAGAGGCTGATTCCCTTTTAAGGTGCCATCTGGAAGTTGCACACATGGCTTTGCTCACATCCCACTGTCAGAGCTCTTAGACACGACACATGGCTATCCTTAGCTTCAAGGGAGTCTGGGAAGTGTAGTTTTTTTTTTGTTTGTTTGTTTTCTAGGCAGCCACCTACGCAGTGAACACATTTTGGTCATAGATATGTGACCTGAACTGACCATGCTCATTTTCCCTGCAGGGGAATAGGGGCAGAGTGGGCAAGCGAAGCCCATCTGCAGAAAGGTGTGGCCAGCCTCTGAGAGAAGCCTGGAAAAGAGGCAGGAAAGGTAGCTCAGCCTCAGGGAGGCCTCCCTGGGGCTGCTCCACCCTTGCCCTGAGTGAACCAATTAGTCAACACCCCCTTTTCACCAAGCTGATATCAGTTGAGTTTGGGCCCTTGGCAACCCTCCTTATTGACTGCCAGTGGTGCTTTTCTCCCTGGGGAAATGAGTGAATGGGGAGCGGGGTGGACACAGCTAGATTCAAACCTAGAAGGAAGGCATGCAGGCTCCAGCTAGTTACCTCTTCCTGCTGCAAGTTCCCCCTGCAGGATCCCCTACTCCCTGCTGGGGACAGAACCCAGAGCCTCCTGTATCTTAACTGCTTGCAGGGCTTCTTCGCCTTTTCCCAGTCAGCCCTGTTTCCTGGCAACCAGCGGCCCCACCCCCAAGCCTGCTCCAGCCAGCCCCACTGTGAGGAGGGGGCTGAGGAAGGGCACCCTCACAAAGGGCCCATTCTCCACTGCTGGGGGCTGTTATCAGTCAAACCTAAATCTGAATCACCTGCATCTGTGGGCCTCCTGTGGGTGGGGCCCCTAGATTTGCCTCCCGGCCTCCAGGACCTGTGAGTGGGGGCGGACTCTCAATAGAGCCTCATTGTTTTCTGCGCCCTCAGTTGTGGAGGTTCTGTGCAAAGACTTCAGATCCCCTTTCCTCTTCTGTCACTCACCCTCCTCTCCCCAGCCCCACTGCTCTGGACAGCCTCCCATCCCCACCTCACCTTGTTGAGCAGCGTTAACCCTACAGGGGAGCCTGGAGTGTTGGCTAGGGAAGGCCTGAGATGCCTGTGTGGCCATCTTCCTCCAACACAGCCAGGATGAAGATGAATCTGAACCCCTGGCTGCTTTCCCCACTCCCCTGAGGCCTCCTGGGTCCCTCAACCTGCCGCAGACCGCAACCATGCTGTCCTGGGCCTGCGGTGTCACCTGGTGGCCAGTCTTGGAACCATTTGGGAGAGAGGGGGTGTCACAGGTACCAAAAACTCTTTTCTCTCCAGGAATTTTGTTTTTAAAATCAGGATCAGTTTGGGTTAGCTCATACTCCCACAGGCCCTCTTTAAAACCCAACTATGAATCCTTGAACCTGCTTTCTTCATCTCTCTTTTTTCCACTCTACCCCTGTTACATTGGGAGGTCCTTTCCCCATAGTGTATTCTATCTACCCTACCGATCTTGCTGTCTGAGATAGAGCCGGCCCCGCCCCTGTGTCAAGGAAAAGGCAGGCCAGGAGCCAGGAAAATAGACTAACGAAGAATAGTTGGGCATGGTGGTGCACGCCTGTTATTCCAGCTACTTGGAAGACTGAGGCAGGAAGATCACAAGTTCAAGGCCAGCCTGGGCAACTTAGTGAGACTGTCTCAAAAAAAAAAAAAAAAAAAAAAAAAATGCTGGGATGTGGCTTGGATCTTGGATCTTAGTGGTTGATCTCCCCTGAGTTCAATTCTAAATACCCAGTAATGAAGAATGAAGTCTTCCAACTTCTAGTACCCTTGAAAGTACTTCAAAGTTACCTTTAGAAAGCCCCACCTGTCTACCCATACTCCTTCCTTCTTTCCTCCAAGCACTGGCTTTCAATTAAAAACAGGTAGACTTTTCTAGATCCACATTATTATTTTTCAATTTCCACATACAAGTCTTGCAACAGTAGGGTTTTATTCTTCCCCTGAAGGTGTGTGGCTGCCCAGCTTGGAGATGGGCTAAATGGGCATTTATGGTTCAACCTGGAAAACTGAGCCCCATTCATAACACTGAACCCTTGATTTTTCTATCGGCTCTTTGTCTGGAATGCCAAACCACTTCCCATAAACAGTTTTGAACTCTAACCCATTGGTAAGGTGGGACGGCTGGATTGTAGACATTTAAAGGAAAGATAATGAGGTACTTTTGGTGGATGCTTGGTGTTGTTTTAAACAGGGTAAATATATGTAAACAATCTGATTTCCCCAAAAAATGGAAATCCTGATCCCTGCTAGAATCCTCAAGGTTTCCAGAATATGCTGGGCCAGTAACCTCAGGCTGGAGTTGGGATTATTGAGTGAAGAAGTAAGTGACGCTGTGGGTACAAAGACCAGGGAGACAGGCCAAGAGAGGGCCCAGCTGAGCGGAGGGTTGGAGAGAAGTCTTAGGGTGGAGGATCAGAGACACACCCAACATGCTGGTACCCCAGGCTGGCTAAGAACCCGCATCCCACCAAACCAATATTCATTTACTTTCAATGCCACTTTAATGTGGTAGAAACGGAGTTCTGCTTGGTGGAATGAAGGGGCAGACAGAGAAGAGGGTCCCTGTCAGCAACACCCCATCTCCTCTGAGCAGTGCTGTGCTGACCCCAGGCTTACATTCCCAATCAGACAAACAAAAACTGCTAAGCCCTACATACCCCCTTCCTTAGAGACTGATTGTCATACTAGCCTGTTCTTTTGGGGTCCCCCTACCACCTGACTGCAAGGACCTCCTCTGTCCCCTAGAGGAGCTCCGGACATGGTTTTCTTCATTGTCCTGTATTTCCAGTGATGTTGGAGTACCTCATAAAGATGGCACCCTAGGCAGCTGCCTAACCCCGTGTACTGAGCGTATTATCTCACCTGCCTCAGAAATGCCCTGATCTCCATTCTGCCTGGTGAAACAGCAGGAGGGAAATTAGGGCACTGCCCAAGTAGGCCATTGCTGGTGAGTGAACCCTGACTTAGAGCTGAGATCTGAGTTCAGGTCCATTCATCTTCTTCCAAGGCTCCCATCTTCACTCCCAGCTACCACCCAAGGGCGAAATGGGCAGGAAAGGCCATTGCCAGTAGGAGGGTGGGACCTGTGAGGGGACATACGAGGTGAAGGTTTGGATCAGAAGATATTCAAGTTGAGTCAGACCCAGCGGGTAGCAGGGAGGGAGGCTTGTTTGCCCAGCAGCACCCTGAAATAGCCCAGAAGGGGGTGAGGGGAGCAGGGGAGCCAGTGTAGGCTCCCAGAGTGTGGGAGGGGAAGAAGCCTTGTTCTGGAGAGAGATGAGCCAGGCTTGGGTCCCTTCTCCATGCTGGGCACTACTAAAGGACAGGGTAGGCCTGGGCCTTGCCAAAAGCCCAAGGGTGATCATTGCAGGAGAAATCTCCCCTTCTGCACTGGATTGGAGGCTGCAGAAGGTCCAGTGGAGGCAGCAGTGCTGAGTGCCTGGAGTTGCTCCTGGTGGCTCACTCCTCTGTTCTTTCCCGCTTCCCTCCAAACCCCAAGTCTAGCCCAGAGAAGTTCTAGGGCCAGAGGGCCTGGTGGCCAGTTCCTGGCTCCACCAGCAGAGGTCTCCAGAGCAGAGCACAGGAGAGCTTGACGCCAGCAAGAGTGTCACAGGATGAGCTGGGCCTTGGGCCCTGGTCACATGTGTCCAGCTGTCCCCATGCATGGATGGTCTTTACTAGTGCATAGGTGTGTCTGTGTTTGTGTGCCTTCTTGTGGGTGTGTGTGAAGCATGATTGTTTATTTGGGTTGGGAGTGTCTGTGCATGTGTCTACCCATTTCCTCTCTGTGCATGTTGGCACTGTTTGTGGCCATGTGTATATTTGTGTGTGCTAGGTTGCTGTATGATTTGGGCGTAGGTATCTATGCTTGGGCTTGTAAGAAGAAAGGAGAACAAGTGACATAATCACATCTGCAAAGTCCCTTTGCCTAAGGGGCAGGGGTTTTTGAAATCCTAACCTTCTTAGGGTCAGGGATTTAGACCCCCCTATCCCCATACCCTGGAATGACCACCTCCTGTCACTCACTCAACACAGCCCCCGAGTTTGTTTATTGAAACTTCTTTTCCAGCACATCCAGTTCCCAGAAGTGCAGGTTTCCAGAGTGCTATGCCTCTCTCTCTCTCTCTCTCTCTCTCTCTCTCTCTCTCTCTCTCCCTCCCACCCTCCCCCACTTTCTGATTCCCTGTAGACACTGTTTGTTCTCCTTGAGAGGAGAAGGGAGTGGTCCCCCTGCGCATGTGAGAGAAGGTTGAGAGCTGCCCTGGAGGACAGAGCCCCCGGGTTGGGCCACTGGTGAGTGAGGGAAGGCCGCAGCAGTGGGGCCAGGGCTTGCCGGTGGCAGCTACTGCTCTGGTCTCCTGGACGCAGCCTGTGCTGGTGCTCTGCCAGGGGCGTGGAGACAGGCCGGAAGGAGACTCACTCGCTCGGTGGCAGCTTGCAGCAGGGAGTAGGCAGGCCCTGGGGCCACCACACCATGGGAAGCTGCTGGTTTCCTATGACTGCTGTAACTGAGTTGCTTACAACAAGGCATATTTATTATCACACAAAATCCAAACCAGCATCACTGGGCTGAACCACGGAGTTGCAAGGCTGGTTCTTTCTGGAAGCTCTGGGGAAGTTTCCTGCTTTCCCCAGCCTTCCATCTTCAAAGTCAGCAGCACACAGGAACTTCAGATGGCGCTCATGTGCCTTTTCTCCTGCCTTTGACTTTCTGGCCTTCCTCTTATGAGGAGTCTTGTGATGACAGGGGTCTCCAAGATAATCTCAGGTGATCTCTTCACTTTTAGATCCTTAACATAATCACATCTGCAAAGACCGTTTGCCTAAGGTGTGACACACTCTCAGGTTCTGGGAATGGGAATGAGAACATCTTTTTGGGGGAGGGGCATTATTTAAATCACCAAAGAGGGCAACCACAGACAGACTGGCGAAAGAGGGTGACATTCTTAATCCATCCATGGTTTCACTGAGGCACCTGATAGGGACCCTCACTCCTCCTGAGGAGCCCCCTGGTCCTGTTCATCCTGTCTGGGGGATCGAGCAGTTCCAGGTATCAGGAAGAAGGGCTTTCTGGCTCCTTCCACCCTTCTAGCCAGAGGGCTCTCCCTCCGCCTCCCTTTCTCCTCCTGTCCTGTCGGGGCCCCCAATCCCAGCCCCTAGACCTTCTCCCACAGGTGAAACCCACACCCGTGGGTTTCTCCAACTCCCAGCAGAAAGCCGGACTCCAGGGCCCGGAGTGAGGAGGAGGGGAATGTGAAGGATGGCGGGACTCCTGGCCTCCCAGATAGTTCCCAAGCCCGCTCAGCCCCGCAGCCCCACATCTGGAATACGCCTGGAAATTCCAGGCGCTCAACACTGCTAGGAAATGTGTCAAATCTCCCCACAGATTTCGTGGAAGCCGAAGGCACTGGGGAGGGGCGCTCACTCCACAGGACCCCGAGAGTCTTAGAAATCCAGATGTCGCCATGAGTCCACAGGCTTCAACCTGGTGGTTCCCGCTTTCCCTCAGCTCTCCTCCTGACGCTGTGAAAATTAGATGCCTGGAGCAAGCGGCAGAGTTGGTGTCTTGCTGGGACCCATAAGTCTGTCCATGTGAAACTCTGACCATTTTTTTTTTTTTTAATAGAGACTGAGTTATTTTTTCCTGGAGAGAAAAATGTTGACATGCCTTTAAAGGATTGTCTGCCCGGAAAAACTCCTCGATGAATGAAGAAGACACGTTCTTCCCTTGTCTCCAACACGCACACACACGCACACACACACAAACACATCTCCCAGAGGCCCAGGCTTTCTAGCCAGGGCAGATGGGCATCCTCAGGGTCTTATCTCCACTTCTTGTCCAGCCCCATTCCAGTGTCCGAGGGGCATCATAGAGCTGGCCTCCCGGGGTAGCCTCAGCCACCAGCTCTCTCTGCATCTCTAGGCAAGCATTTTTAGTTTCCCGTGGCTGCTGTAGCAAAGCACCCCAACACCAGTGGCTGAGATAACACACATTTATTCTCTTATGGTTCTGGAAGCTAGAGGTCCCAATCAGTGTCACTGGGCTAAAGTGACAGGAGTCTGTAGGGCCGTTCCTTCAGGGGCCCTAGAGGAGAATCCATGCCCTGTCACTTCTAGTGGCTGCCTGCATCCTTGGCTTGAGGCCCCTTCCTCCATCTTCAAAGAACCTCACTGTCTCTGCTTCCTTCACCATATCACTAATTCTGACTTCCTTGAATCTCCCTTTAGGATACCTGTGATTCTAGTGGGTCCACCTGGATAATCCCCATCTCAAGATTATAACTGACAGCCTATTACAGGGATGCAGTCGCACTGATGTTCATAGCAGCTCAATTCATGATAGCTAAACTATAGAACCAACCTAGGTTCCTTCAACAGATGAATGGATAAAGAAATTTTGGTATTTATACACAATGGAATATTACTCAACCTTAAAGAAGAAAGAAATTATGGCATTTGCTAGTAAATGGAAGTGGAGAATGTTATGCTAAATGAAGTAAGCCAATCCCAAAGAACCAAAGGTTGAATTTTTCTCTGATATGAGGATGCTAATCCACAATAAGTGGGGAGAACAGAGGTACTTTGGATTAGACTGAGGGAAGTGAAGGGAGGGGAGGAGAGGGGGCGTGGAGGTAGGAAGGACAGTAGAATGAATCAGACCTTATTACCCTGTGTACATATATGATTACATGACCTGTGTAACTCTACATCATGTACAACCAGATGAATGAGAAGTTGTACTCCCATGTATGTATGATGTGTCAAAATGCATTCTACTGTCATGTATAACTAATTAGAACAAATTTAAAAATGAAAAGAAAATAGATTTGTAGCTTAATCACAACTACAAAGTCCCTTTTGACATATTAAGGTGATTATCCGCAGGTTCTGGGTTAGGGCATGAACATAGGGGGTCCACTGTTCCACCTTCTGCAGCAAGTTTTCCTCTGTAAGCCTCAGTTTTCCGTCTTAGCTTCAGAGGGCCAGTCTCCAGTTCTGAAGCTAAGACGCTGGGGCTCTTGCCTTACTGGACCTCTGGAAGAGTGGGCTTGCCCCACCCGCTTCTCTCCCTCATCACAAGGGAGGCCCTCTCCACCCTGCCACCAGCACCAGCAGTCTGATGCCCCAATTTGGGGCCCTCTGTCCTCAGTCCGTACCTGAGGTAGGACTGAGGTCTGATTCATTCTACTGTCCTTCCTACCTCCACGCATGAAGAACTGACTCCAACCCCAACAGGGTTTAGGATCTTCATTATAACTTTCTCCAAGGCAGGGCCCTCAACCGCCCATCTGCGATGTGGGCAGAAGCATCCTGGACCCTGTTGGAGGGGGCTGGGTGGGTGGCAGGACGTAGAGCAGAGGCATAGGAGCTCAATCCAGGCAGTTGTCCTGTCGCCTCAGCCTCCCGGAGCTCGGGCCGCCCAGGCTCAGCCTGGCTTCCCCTGCAGGGTGCTGCGCACTGCTCCCTGGAGTGTCCAGGAGCCCTTGGAAGCCAGGTGGGCTGTCTGAGATGTCAGGGAGGCAGGGGACAGTGGTACTGCCCTTTAGACCCAGAAACCCTGACACGCAGAGTCCACCTGCACACCCCGTGGGATCGGCTCCTGCGGGAGGGCCTGCTTGATGTCTTCCTCTCCGCGACGGCGCCATCTCAAGAGCTGCCCCCTCTACAGGGACTTCCCTGAAGTCTGAGGGGGCTAATGTCCTCCATAATGCCCCCACAGAGAGGCTTGCTGTGTCCAGGCCAGGGACTGATCCTATCCTGCAGACAAGAGGAAGCCACTGCCTTGGCGGGCTGGGAGTCGGAGAGGGTCGGTGTCTGGGAGATGGCTTTGAGTTCTCCCAGTGGACCCTACCCTGGCAACCTATGTGCCCCTCTTGCCAGGCAGACCCAGGGACAGGAGCAAGGCTTTATGATCTCGAACAACCGAAGTTTATTGCGGGCTGGTCGGTTGTCCTGCTCCCATCTCTCAGAGAGACATGGCTGCCAAGCAGAGCTCAGACCTAGGTGGGAGGGAGGGGCCAAAGGGCTCACCCTGTGTGCCAGACCTAAGGACAGGGCGATGTCAGAACCAGGGGCAGCTGGAGGCGGGACCAGCGCTCTGGCCCCTCCTGGTACCCTGGTCGGCTCCCATCAGTGCACCCCACCAGGGCCGTGATCCTAGCAGAACCCCCTGGATTTCCTCTGTCCATTAGCCACCCAAGTGACCTTTCCTGACCAGGGCCTGAACCTCACATCCTGAAGTCCTAACCATGGTAATAATGTGAATTTCAAGTATTTCCCTTCGCATGAAGGGGAGCGTTCAAAGTTCTTACTGCAAGACCCTGACGGCCTGGCCCAGCCCTCTTCTCTAGTGCCAATTGTTGCCCTTTCTGCCTGCTCACCTGGTG
The DNA here is from genome assembly GCF_902686445.1 of Sciurus carolinensis. Classification (NCBI taxonomy): domain Eukaryota; kingdom Metazoa; phylum Chordata; class Mammalia; order Rodentia; family Sciuridae; genus Sciurus; species Sciurus carolinensis. The sequence goes on along the minus strand of NC_062225.1, from coordinate 59,246,091 downwards.
GTCACCCCATGGGCTGTCAGTCTTTGCATCCATCATCTCTACCTCAGGGTCTTTGCCCCTGTTGCTTCCTTGGCCTAGAGTGCTCCCCGTCCCCACCTCACCTTCAGTTTCCATTGGCTTCTGTTCACCCTTCAGGGCTCAGGTGAAGTGTGTTTAAACTAAGACCCCCTCCCACTCTAACCACACTCTCAAACTACCCTGTTCTTTTCCTCCCTAGCACCCAGTACAACTATACTTCCTTCGTTCATTGTGTTCTCTCTTCCTCCCTCACTAGGTGCTAAGCTCTGTAGGGTGGGTTCTCTCTGAATCCTTGGTATTTTAGTCTGGTGCCCATGGCCGCCAATAGAGGCTTAATACATAGCTGCTGATTGTATTATGAAGGGTCACCTTCCTGAGCACCTAGTATGTGCCAGAAGCTGTGCCGGGTGATACAACCCACCAGCCTCTTTGGTAGACAGATGTGTTTGGAGAGGGCCCTGCGACAGAGCAGAGACACAGGGCAGGAGGGTCAGGTTTGCTCTTCAAGAGTGGATGTGTCCCCAGAGACCACCCAGTCGAGCCTCCTCTTTGTGAGAAAGGGCACTAGGGCTGCTTTCAGAGCTCTGGGGTGGGGAGTGGTCCCAGAAGCTCCTTCCTGGATCCAACCCAAAGCCCTTCCCATGGATCACCCTCCCTCCATGATGGCCATGTCCTAATCTCCTCTGTGTCCCCAGGTGCACAGTGAACTGACAAGAGAGGAGAGAGCAAGGGGCAGCCTGAGACAGAGAGGACCCACCAGAGAAGAGTGTCTGAAAAGCAACTGTGCTAATGTCACAATTTGGTTTGGGCCTAGCCTGATTCCCAAGGTGGTGCCAAGGGTTCACATAGACCCTTCCACAGCAGAGGAGTTACAAGAAAGTTCTGGATCCGGGTTCTGGCTCTGCCTCTCTTTAGCTCTGTGTGTGGCCTCTTGGAGCTCCTCAATAGCAAAATGGGGATGATAATTGGACCTACCTCCCAGGTTTATTTTGAAGACTGAATAAGATGAGGTAGGAGATGTCTACAGATCTCGGGTGGCAGCAGACCGCTAAAGGATGGCGACTGTAGGTATTCTGCCCCCCCAGCCTAAGCCCTGCCATCCCATCTGCTTTCTCTCATTCTACAGGCTCAACCTCCTGTTTAAACCAAGTCACGCTGATCCCAGTCTATACCAACCCACAAAGATTCTGATTGATTAGGTCTGGGGTGGGTTCTAATATGCTTTATTTTTATTAATTGTTATTTCTAAATAAACATCCTGGGTGATCCTGATGTTAGCCAGGACTGGAAGCCACTGGAATTAGTGATGATGGGATTATATTTTAATGAAAGCCACCTGTGCCTTCAAAAGTGGCTTAGAGGTACCTTCCCACGGCCTCTGGAACCACAGCAAGTAAGCCCCTGACTCCCCAAGGGCAGGGTGGCGTTCCTCCAGTGCGAGGGGTGGGGCAGGGCCAGCTGTGTCCCCTCCTGCAGCTGTCTCAGTGCCGTGACCCAGTGGAGATCACTGTGAAATTCATTCTCCACATCTCCCAAAGCCGGACCAGGTGGCAACTGGCAGGAGGAGCAGATGCCACCAGACACGAGGCCTCTGCAAAGCCATGGAACTACAGCCACCCACCTCTGCCCAGCACAAGTTCCCCCCAGATCCTGCTTCCCTGGGGCAATAACTGCCTTTTGTCCCAATTCGGCTCGTTCCCCCAACTGGGCCCACCCCTGCATTTCTGCGTGTTTATTCAGAGCTGCTGGTTTGGGGAGGTGATCTTGGCTAGGCTCCCCCGAGGCCTGGAGCAGAGTTGTTCTGGCAAAATGTGAGTGGAGGCGGATAGTGAAGATGCAGATGGGGACAAGTGTGGCCTCCCAGAGGTCACTCTGCCCTGGGCATGGCAGGGGACAGGGCTTCCTCTACCTCGGGTAACAACCTTATTTGCTTCTGGGAGGTGAAGAGGCACAGAAACAAGCACTGTCCTTTGCCGAGGACACGGAACTGCTGCTGTGGGAGAGATGGGCGCAGCCTCCGTACCACTGTGAGGAGGGAATGGTTTTCATTCAAAAAACAAAGTTTAAGAACAGTTTACAGAAGGGAATAAAGAGAGGAAAGAGAGAAAGACAAAGAAACTATCTCAGACTAGTTATCAAAATCACCTGGGTAGCTTATAAAAATCAGATTCCAAAACTCATCCCAACTCAATAAAATATTATTTTAGTATCTCTGGGTTTCCCTTCTTTATGGTTTAAAAATGTAGGTCCCAACTCACTCAACTTGGAAGCCCCCCTAGGTCCATGGGTGTCAGGGGTGAGAGGAAGCAATTCCTATGGAATCAACATAATGGATTCTGTCTCTAATTTTCCCACTGGTTTTGAGGAAAGAAAGACGGAAGCAGACACAACAGACTCAGGGGAAAAAATCCTAAAGGCCACCACGGTCCAGACAGCCTGGGTCACCCTCTGGTAGAAACTGTCCCCTCCCTTCTTCCTTTCTCATTCAAATCTCCTGTGTGAATTCCCTCTCCATTTCCTCCTTTCTTCCCCTTCTACCATCAGCCCCTTGCCAACTGTGGAAGGCTCCGGATGTTCCAGTTCTAATATCCAGAGTCTGCCCAGGTCACCTTATGTAGGACTTTGCACTTGTGATTAAATTAAGGATCTCGAGGTGGGAGATTCCCCGGGGCTGTCTGGATGGGTCTCGAGTAATGGCGAGTGTCTTTATAAAAGGGATGCAGGTGGAGTCAGAATTCAAGGAGGCTAGGTGGCGAAGGAAGCAGAGGTGGAGTGAGGCTCTTTGAAGATGGAGGAAGGGGCCTCAAGCCAAGGATGCAGGCAGCCACCAGAAGTTGAAAGGGCAAGGGCACAGATTCTCCTCCAGGGCCCCAGAAGGAACGGCCCTGCAGACTCCTGACTTTAGCCCAGTGACACTGATTGGGACCTCTGGCTTCCAGAACCATAAGATAATAAATGTGTGTTGTCTCAGCCACTGGTGTTGGGGTGCTTTGTTACAGCAGCCACAGGAGCCTCAGGCACTATGACGACTCTGCCCACTTCCCAGCCAGGCGCTCCCTTCCCCAGGCCTCTAGGGACCAGACCCCCGCCCACCTGGGGCCCTTCTCCAAGCCTCTCTCAGCCTCTTGTCCTTATTTGATATCTTTTGTTGCTCTTACTTCAGTCTTGTGACACGTGCTCTGCTGGCACTCCTTCCTTTTCTTCTCTACTAACCCTCTTCCTTTTTCACTCTCTCTCCTTCCCAGTGATCCTCCCAAATCAAGGCCTTGCCCTCCACACCCTAATATCCAGGAACAGGAAGGGCCCCCCACCCCTGCTCCCTTCCACAGCAAATAAGCATTTCTACTGAAACACAGTTCCCACGCTCCCTCGGCAGAGTGCAGTTCACCTCTTCATCCCTCAACCCCAGTCAGACCTCCCTGCTCCAGGAAGTCTACGCTGCCGCATGCCGTAGGCTTGTGAACAACGCCCATCTGTCAGCCCCCTGAGATTGTGAGCCCCTTGGAAGCAGAGTTGTGGCCTCCTCAGCTGCAGACGCTGGCATTGGCACAGGGGGCACCAGCAGCAGGACATGCCTTCTTACAGCCTGGGTGGAGACACCAGCCAGTGTGTTAGAACGGGGCCACCAGCCTTCTGCCGTTCTCTTTGGCCTAGACCAGGTGGCCACAGCCTCAGATTTGTGAGAACTGACATCAAGTGTGCCACATGGTGTTTGTGGCCCAGTGAGAGCTCACAATGGTAGCCCTGTGGTCCGGTGGGGCCCTGGCTAGCTTGGGATCTTATTCCCTATGCTGTCCCCTCATTCGCTCAGCTCTGGTCATACTGGTGCCTGCCTTTCTCACACATGTCAATCTTGCTCCTGACTTGGGTCCTTTGGAACAACTGTTGCCTCTGCTCAATGGGTTCCAGGTACCCACAGGGCGCTCCTTCGTTTCACTCAGGCCTTTGCTCAAAAATCAACCCATCCCAAGTTGCCCGCCCCTCCACGACACTTTCCATCCCTTTATCTGCTGTTTTCTTCATAGCACTGAACACCATCAGATATGGGTTTGGGGTTTATTACCTGTCTCCGCCCCTAGAATGTTAATTTTCTTGGAGGACAGGAGATTTGTCTCTCTTTTGGGGTACCACTACTTCCTCAGTGCCTAAAACATGTAGGTGCTCAATAAATTCTAGTTGAAAACCAATCTGGTACGAGCCTGGCCTCCTTTCAGGGCCTCTGCCTTGGTTGCGTTTGGCTACATTTCTGTGGGATGCCCCCCTCTGTGGGCTGGCACTGTTGGGTGGTGGAGAGAGGCCTAGAGCCAGGTTTCGGAGTCCTGGGTCCAACCCTGTCTCTGCTGGCCTGGGGTGAGCCTCTTTACTTTTTGGGCCTTGATCTCCCATCTGAAGTGGGGAGGGTGCTCCTATCCTCTGGGGTCCCAGGGAGGCTGGGAGGATGGACCCAAAGCAAACCCCCCACAGTGCAGCTTTGGAGCCCTAACCTAGGAGAGGGATTGCCTCACACCAAGCTCCTTCTGCTTGGCTCGGTGGTACCCCGGACTCAGGGGCATTTCTGAGTTGCTGAGGGAAGCAACTCTGTGGCAACAGAAGGAATCGGTTTCCACCAGGTAATACCAGGAGCTGCTGGCTTCAGCCTCTGGCCAGACCCCAAAGGATGTCCCCCAGTGGGGTAGAGGGAGTGCACCTAAACCCTGGAACTTTCTGAGGGTCTCAGACTATGCAACATAGGTATCCCATTAGTATTGCTCAAAGCAACACAATCTGACTACTGTATATCAAGGACTCTACAGGCATACTCGGTCTTTCCACTTCTAAGACTTTATCATAAGGAAACAATCAGAGATATAAGCAAAGAAGTATTTTAAGGCTGTTTATTAAATTAATATTTATAATACCAAATAATTTGGAAACAGCCTACATATCAAACAATATGAGATGAATTCAATAATTAAAGTGCCATACAATGGCATACCTTGCAACCATTTAAAACTGAAATTTCAAGGAGTATCTTAGCAACCCAGGAAAATTCCTGTGATGTAATTTACATGGAAAAAAATCAGGATTTGATGGTGTGTGGGGGAGAGAATGTATTTGTATATGTACACACATATATAATATTAGCCCAATTTTATGTAAATGTGTGGGTATAGACTAATAGTGATTGTTTCTAGTATGATGATTGTGGGACATCTTATTCTTTATAATTTTTAGATTTTTCATATTTTTTACAATGAGTCTAGTACGATTTTAAAATACTGTTAGTTTTTCGTTTTTGTTTTTTTAAGGGAGATAATTCATTGCTTATCTGTCCTGCTTCCTTGGGACAGTCGTGGAGGAGTGGTGCGAAGAGAAGCCTGGGGTTGTCAAGCACACACATCTTCTCTACAAATCTGGGCACTTCTTGGATTCCCAGAGTCCTCTTCCATGTGAGAATGGTGAGTCTCTGCAATATGTGCCTGGGTTTGGGGTGTGCTGGGATGTCTTTTATCCAAAGCACTCTTCATATATCGTGGTGGACCCCACTGAAAAGGGAGGCCATTCTCAAGGTCAGACGCCTGAAGAAGAAATAGGCCTTTCCAGGTAGAAAACAGACTCTGGAAGAAGATGCTAAAGATTAAAATGGAGTGGTGTAATCCCAGCTATTTGGGAGTCTGAGGCAGGAGAATTGCAAGTTCGAGGTCAGCCCGACCAACTCAAAATAAAAAATAAAAAGGGCTGGGGATGTAACTCAGTGGTAGAGTGCCCCTGAGTTCAATCCTTAGTACTGAAAAACAAAATGGTGGAACAGAAAACTTGGTGGGGTCCATGTATTCTCATGCACCTCCATGTAGGACCAGCACACCTGCCTGGTTGGCATGATAGTTCTTCTGGGTGCCATGTTTGTTCCTGCTGCCTTCCCTTGGGATTGTTAATGCCATCTGGTATGATCTTCCCAGCTTCCTTGGCTGTAGTCTGCTAAAGGAAGTAAAAGAATGGACTCTTAGCTCTGCTTGCTCCAGAGGACTAAAAGGACGGAGGCATCCCTGTGACCCATACAGCAGGAGGAGGTGGGAAGAAAAGTGACCCAAAGAGAGAGTGAGAAGAGGGAGATAGAGCAGGGCTATTTGATCCAGCTATTGCTTCCACCAGAAAATTCTACTTCCTGAGCTACATTTTGTAGATCTTGACTTGTAAAGTAATATAATAATAATAACTTGTTATTTTCATCTTTTTTGAATCAATTTTTCTTAAAAAAATAAGTTAAAAATTCAGGCAAGAAAAACATTATAAAACCAGAGAAAAGGAAGGACTCTAAAATTACCCCTTATCTCCCAACTAGTCCATGTTTTGTTGTGTATCCTTCCAACATTTTTAATGAATTGACATTTTAAAAATCAGATTATTTTGTATATTTATCAGCCTTTTATTTTTCTGCTTACCATGTGACAAACATATTTCTATGACATTTAATATTCTACAAGATCATTTAAAGGCTGCACTGTGTTTTATTTTCAGGATGTTTCATAATCTATTTAACCAATCCCTTCTCCTTGGACATTCAGGTGACTTGCAGTTTTTCAGGCTGGTATTAATACAGTGAAGAACAACCTTGTAGCTAAATCTTTACATATGGTCACAAGCACTTAGAATAAGTGCCAGAAATAGACCCTGAATCAAAGGATACTAAGTTTTCTTTCCATCCCTGAGAAGGTCCTAAGGAAGGCTAGATGGATTATTCAGAAGGTCTCGAAACTGAGCCCTGCAGACCAAGCTCCAGGGCCTACCCAACCCCCCAGTCTGCATGCCCCATACATCTCCAGAAATCCTGCCCCTCTCCCCCACCACCCTGCCTTCAGGCTTCAAACTCACCCTGCAGAATGGATTACACCTGCCAGCTGGACAGGAGGCCATTTGTCTTGGGCTCAGGAATCCTGGTTAGATAACATCTCTGCAGAGCACACTTATTTATTTATTTAATGTCTTTCTGGGCAGGCAGGTCCTAGCCCTCGGGTTCATCTTATCCAGATAGAGGTTAAGAGTTTATGGGGAGGAGGGACAAGTCACAGAGGCAGAGAGAGCAACCAATACAAGGCATACTCCACGTAGGCCAGAGGGGATCCCACGTCCCCACCTCAGACCTGTCCTACCTCCAGCCTCCCACTCCCACCTCCCCACCGCTGGCGAAGGAAGCCCAGGGCGCAGGGTCCTCATCACACAGCTGAGGCTGGCAGAAAGGGCTCTCCTCCCTAAAGATCTCAGGTGTCCAGATATGTGCTCAGATCTGGCTTCCTGAGAGAGGTGGGCTGTCTCTGACCCCCGTTCTGGGGCACTACCTACCTCTGCAAGGCCTCTGCTGGTCCCTGGGGTCCTGCTGAGCACCCATACCCCTGCCCACCTCTGGGGTGTTAGCCCTTGACTTCAGCTCCTGGAGACCCCTCAGGGATCCAGATTCTCTTGTTCTTAGCGCACACCTCCTAACCCTGCCTGCCACTGACCCTAGGTGTCCCAGTTTGGGCTCTTCAATGAGAATAGTGTGAAGAGTGTGTCCTCGAGGCTGGAGCATCCCAATCGCCATCAGATTATCGGGTGACCTGTGTAAATGCAGGCACCAGGGCCTCTCCTCAGAGACACAGACTGTAGGTCTGGAGAAATGCCTGTATTTTCTCAAAGGGTGGTCCTCCTGGCCCCTCCACAGAGTTTTCTTGTCCCCCATCTCCACTGATGTGGGAGGTGGGGATAAGACATTGATCCTAGGGTCAAGCAGGCCTAAGTTGGTGAAGCAAGGAGTCACACAGCTGCTTCCTCGGGTAAACTAAGTTCAGGAGGTTTGTGAGTCCCCCTGGCCTCTCCTGACCATGGCACAGTGGCAAAAATCCAGCTTGCATCCTCTCTAGCTGAGTGGCCCTGGGCACTTGCTTGTCAGGGATACATAGGCATCGCTCTGGCCCGGCTGGCATGCAGGGGTTTGTGGCTGAGAGAATCAAAGGAGCTGCCCTTGGCTCCTGAGAACACTTCCTCTGTAGGGCTTTGGTAAGAGCACACTCGGACTAGGAGGTGCACACTGGACCAGAGATGCAGCTGTGCAGAGACCCCGCCACCACCCCTCCTGTTCTATTGCACCTGGCCTGGCCCCATGTCTCCTGCCTGTCCACGGGACTCAGGCAGGCCCAATCCCTCCATGCTGCTGCCCCCTGCCTGGTACCAT